>NW_025763391.1:0-1200000 GCF_020726525.1 Truncatella angustata | reverse complement strand
ATTTCGCAAGTTGCCGAACCTACCGATTTAGTAACATGTGTCATGAGCCATTCATTGGCTTCAGGTGACAAGAAAGGAGGTCGCACAGCAGGCTGGATGATGGGCTCAACGGGCTTCAAGCAGTCAGCGGAAGCGAGATGACGCAAGATGCGGACCCACAATGGCTATTACCTTTCTAACACTGGTCAGTCTAACTGGCGGAGCCAGTTAATGGGGTATGACCCACTAGACTACGATTACACTCCGAAACTTGACGAACGACTGTTTCTTTCATTTCATTTCATTCCACTGCATTCATGCTGGCATATTCATTCCATTACATTGCAATTTAGTGGGGAAATTATTACACTGGTGTTCATTCCGGGTGTCTACGTCACCTTTATTCCCCAAGGAAAATTGTGTTGTCAACCAGATATCTTTGTACACACGGAGGCTGCGGCACCTTTAACTTTGTCTAGTAAAACGGAGAGAAGACACGAGGCTAGTGGTGTGAGTATACAGGGTGGGAATACTACAATCATGGAGGATCTACCTTGGTGGTCTATGAGGGGGGATCCTGATGTAGGCAAGCAGTGCGTGGCAGCGCATTTGTATAATTGGCGTGTGTTCAGCTTGTTGGAGGTGAAAGAAGGCATGGAGGTGATGAGAAGGAAGGCTCGGGATTCGGACCCGCATGGAGTGGGGTACGTCCAGATGATGTGGTATGTGGATGACGAGAAGGCGGCCGAGTCTTTGAAGACGTTGGTGACGGGAACGATGGATGCAAGCAACACAGTGCGCTACTGGACTTGTGTAGAGTCTTATGACGGGTTTTCGAAGAAGGTTGGGTCAATTCTTGTCGTGCTGGGCTGTTCTCAGCCTAAAGCCTTGTCGTTGTGGCAGTCTATCCTGGATGGAGAGGAGAAGGGATTGATTCGTAATGGTCAGGCGATGGTACGATTTGGCATGGATGAAGAGCAATGGAAGGATGATATCCTTAATCAGGGGTCTCAGTAGGTATCGGCGTTGCGGAAATAGGCTCGGGGGGGTACAGTCACCGCAAGTGGTTCGGATACTAAATACAGCTCTAGCACATTGATGATCGTTACAGGATAGAACAACAGTCTGACTTTGATGCCGCCGTTTCTTATCCTTCTTCTTTGTTTCATTCTGTTCTGATACCAATGTGTCAAACTGCAGCGTTGTGTTTTTCGTGTACGTGGTCGGCGAAAGTGGAGAATGGTCTTTGTCGTCGTCGTCCTCGGTCCAAACTGCGAATGGTGCATTGGGGTTGCAAAAGAGTCAAAATGACGTCTCCGTTAGGGTCTATGCTATGGATTCGCCCTTCCATAACATTGCTGACCCCCCTTGTCATCTTCAAAAAGTCGTCGAATAATGCTCTGACTTCAGCGAGATGTGCGAGGTCTCGGTCTCGACATCGAAGGGGCAGGCTAAATCTATGTTATGACCTGACAAGTCACCGAAGATCAGGAGGGGTACGCACGGATCATGCGGCAACAATGATGGGGAATTGCAGAAATTGGTCAGGTTTTGCCGGGTCTCTGGCTTCGAAGTATTCTCGCAGCATTTACAGAATATTTCAAGTTGCGGTATCACTGTATTTGCTCTTTGCCCTTCTGCGCCAAATACTGCGCGACGTCATGTGAGATTCGAATTTCAAGGCCTATTACTAGAGCAAAATGTATGAGTAGGATCTTACACGTTGCTGAAATGAGTTTAGGAAGAACAAATGTTCTGAATGGTGATCGACAACTTTTGCTTCAAAGATTCATTTGAGCACTTTTTTTGGCGGAGCAGTTCCACCGCCTGGGTGTGATTTCTGCTAGAAGCTGCTTCAAGGGCTGTACCGTAACTACCGCCTCTCTGTCTCAGAAACTGAGCGAGATCCATGTCCGCCCGAGAGTCTATATGTGCACAAATTTGGGCTATAACATTCGTGAGTCCCAAAAGCGCGGCGTAGTAGAGTGAGAAAACCAGCTTGTCTTGTTGCGATTCGCCGGCACGGATATTGATGTTCCAAACGGAAGTCCACGTAGAAAAAGAGTTGTCTAGGCCACAAAACAATTGAGAGAATTGATCATCAATGTGCGCCTTGCAGGCACTTTTCATAAGATGTTCCGACCAGTACTCTGTAGCGTATCCTACAAAAGGATACTTCTTCTGAACTTGTCCAGTGTGAGCGTTATGTCGCGACTGCAGCATGAGGGTGAAGCATATATTAGTCATTTGGCAGTGGGCTTCAGCTTCGTCCGGTACATGCTTTGGACCAAAACCATGGGACAGACTGATTTGAACTCGCAAGGCGTCAAGCGTCTCAAGCGCATTCAAGTCTCTCTTGGCGCAGTAGAGGACAGTGAACATCTGTCTAGCATATTGTCGCCAATTGCTCACTGTAAGCATGCGGTCATATATCTGCTCTATTGTCAGCACTCGGAGCAGCCGCTCAACACCGCCCTCACTCGCCGGAAAGTCGGAGAGTGCATTGAGTTGAATCGTAATCCATGGCAATCTAGGAACAAGTCAGTTTACGTAGCTCCATATATATACAACCATCTCACATTTCTTTGTCTTGCACCAAAACGTCATCAATGGGTCCTGTGCGCAATAGCTGTACATCTTCCGTGGTAACATCTGATGGTCTATCCAAGACATGCTCTTCGTCCTGTTCATCATGCCCGATTATGAGGCTCAGCCGAAGCGGCGATGGGTTCGGATTTTTAGCAAGGCTCGAGGCACGACCTAGTTGGCTTTCGAGTTCAGAGTTTCGTATGTGTAAGAGTCGTTTGGCTTTACGCCGAGCAGTACGCGTTTGGGGTGTCTTCTGAAGAGTTCGAACTAACCCTGGAGTCGTGGTGTGTATAGCAAAATCGCAATCACCATGTCCAAGGTAAGGATGACGTCCCTGCTCAGGTCTAGGTAGCAAGCTCGATCCAATGTTGCTGTTACCCGCGTGCTCCATCGTCGTAACACTGCCATTCGACATCGCGGAATGTCGCAGTTTCTTTTGAAGATTAGTATTGCTTCCATAGTGGGAATACAACTTGCCCACCAGTATAGTTTGTGCTCTTTCTATGTCCCACAGGGTCCAGAATTTGGTTGAGGTAGAACCTAAACCAACTTCGCTCATGCGACGCTCCTCCCGTGCTTGAAGCAGCACTTCCCGGATCTCAGACCATCCAAGGTGCGGATTTGAAGTTCGAAAATGAGCAAAGGCATGTCCCAGCTCCTTTGGCGCATCATGTCTGGCTGGAGCAACCTCGCCGGAATCCGGTAGGCAAGATGTATGGTCTTGCCCTTGTGTACTCTCTCCCGCAGCCAGGTATCTTGGATTTATCGATGTTGTGGTTGCTGGTGTAGACAAAGCCCCCTTGGTAGATTTTTGATTGTTGCATCTTGCGAGCGGCACTAAGGAGTGGACTTGTTCGTTTTTAGACTCTCGTGCAGACTTGTACAGCTGTTCGATCGTGGCAGAAATTTGATATTTTCGATCAGGAGGTGAAGAAAGCATACCACCGTCGTCCTTCACTCTAGGATGTATTTTACCAGTGACGCCTGTCCGAAGATTGTTTAAAGTCGTAAAGTTATTCGCGAGTCGGACGGTCTTGGTGGATTCTAGCCGTTTTTGGCGTGCTCTCGAGCGCCTGGACATCGTCGACAAAATAAGATGTCACTCGTTGTTGTGTTTTGTGATTGTTTATTATTACAACTTTTACAAACAGCTATGACCTATTGCCTGGTTGCCTGACAAGTGGGGCTGATTATGACGACGAACCAAGCCTCACGCTAAGCCCCGAAATAGTTTAAATCTCTTAGCATGTGATGCGTCTCCCTCAGGAAGATCTAAGATAATAGCGATCAGCTACGCGTCACCTCACTCACCGTGTCTGCAGCCTTGCCAACTCGGATGTAGAATAGTGTACAACATTCTCGAATATGTATCACATTCATGTTAGTCCACAGGTAGCATTTCTGGTCCTGCCTTGAAGGTTTTCTTTCTCCAGTAGATCCTTCAATGTGAAATGTCAAAATTCTTACGAGACATCGAATTTTGACTTCGTTCGCCAATCGAGGTGACTGCGATCATTCCTTCAGTGGGAGTTGAAGGTGAACAACGGGTGTCTGACGCCGACATTAAAATGAATATGCAGAAGAGAAAGCTCGACGATTCGCTGCGTGATGCAGGTATGGTCTGCCTTGTCTCACTTACACGTTTCTTCATTTCAGGTCGTTTTGCTAAGACTATCGCATCAGGAGATGAACCACCGATCATACCAACAGAGCCCTTCAAATCGCAACGCTTGCGTGTCGAACAGGGCGAAGTGTCCGACACACCCGACGAAACCAACGGACCAAACGGTAGATCAGTCGCGTCGACGCCTGTGAGACAGAACCTTGCCGAGGGGAACCCCACCAGCAGAAACTCGCCTGTTCTCTAGAGGACTCCATCGATCAGGGTACGAGGAGAGTCGACCACGACGTGCACAAGATAAAATCATTAGTACCGACTTAATCGAGGAGTTCGACACGAATTATACCGGGAACGACTTCGCGGTGGAGCGCCTTCTTAAGAAACGGACCTGGCGCTGCAAGACACAATATCTTGTGAAGTGGAAGGGCTGGGGCGGTGACAATACTTGGGAGTCTGAGGCCGATATCAGCCGGTTGCGAGTCATGGAGTTTGAGGCGAGTGGTTGACACTCAAAGTCCGACTAATGTAGCTACTGGACTACTACTGGACTACTCCTTCCATAAGTTTGCTGGACTATCTCATGAGTGAAAATAAAGGCAGAATTTATCAAACACTGAATCGAACTTGCATCACAACATGCAAAGGTGACAAAGTGCCCGAAAGTTCAACTTACCTCCGAAGCAGCTATGACAGCAGCCACCATGCTTGGGCCAGGTGGTTCGTCTGGCCTGGAGCAGCTCACGTGGGGCCTGGTTAGTCCTGCGGCTGGCCAGCGTGCTCCAGCTGTCGTGCGTAATCCTCAGGTATGGGCTGCTGAGCCTGGACTGCGATGACGAAAGGCGATAAACGAGTCAGTGCCATGCAAGAAGATCCTATCAACTGTCCAATTGGCATGTACATCATGACACAAAATTTGAACGACCCGGTCTTCGAATTTGATCATATCTTGAACTAAAGACCCAGAAAATCAGAGAAGAAGACCTTCCTTATCTCGCAAAGTCTTAATGGTCACAAACAAGATCTTTGACATTGTCTGTTCCCATCGCACAAGTACCAAAAGAAAAAAATGACATTTCGGATAGTTAGTGGTGATATCATTTGTTACTCTACCGCAACCCGTAAAAACTCCGTGACTTTACAGTGACCCATCATTGCCTATTTTACAGATTATCCTGCACACAGTAGCCGCGATTTAAATCCTGAATTCCGGTCATGAGACTGTCGGTGAAGCCGAGCCCGGTTCCTCAAAATGCTCGTTGAAATTGATCAATCAATTGCGTGATGGCGTTGACATGTTGAGTCCGTGCATTCGAGTGCTGGCGCAAATGAGAAGGCTGTGCTGCAACCCCTACTACATCCGCTAATCGTTATGAGGCGTTGCGCACCACATCAAGTGGTCTGATGTGTATTTGTTTGCGCATTCGTCTGAAGGAGTGATAGGTGCGTTCACTAGAGGCCGTAAACAGATGGGTGAGCTCAGACTAGGTTTTCAATCATGCTCTCAGTCGAACCAACTGCGCCCGTTGATGGCCAGCCGTCGTCAGAGGGAGACTGCGAGCGTTCATGTTGTTGTTGGACTTTCTGCACCTGAGCCTCCAAGGGTAGATTATAGTCACGCCTTCCATCAATCGAATCAGAATACCTGGGTTCCAAGAGAAGTTGTGCTGCTTGCTCGTCCGTACGGGAGCTTTCAGTAGTGTTTTCCTCGGCGGCCCTAGCCAATGGCCACACGGGCTAAATGGATCACCACCGGAATCGTCATAAAGCACATTCATGCGGTTCCAGAAACTTTGCTGCGGCGCACGGGCCCGGCGTGATAATCAAATGGATCCCGGAACATCAAGACATCGAAGGAAACGAAGCTGCCGACAAACTCGCTAAGAAGACGAGAATAGATAGTCTGCCCACAGTTGCATGGGTACGCCGACATCTCAAAGGAAATAGAAAGGACGAATTTGCCCGCTGGTGGGCGGTGCAAGGTGAAGCAAGATATGAGGATGTGCATTCACACGCGGTGGTGTTAAAGAACCTCGCCTCATTCAAAAGAGCTACGTTGCACAGGCTCCTGGCGGCAAAAATCTGGCCATGGCGACTTTGCAGCATATCACGAACGATTCGGACATACGGACTCGAATAACCACTGCAGCTGCGGAGAGAAAAAGACACCAGAGCATATTTTCTACTGTAGGAAATTACATAGACACAGGCTGCTCCCAAGGCACACCCCAAGGGCGGCTTAAACACAATATGTGGGGGAGAAGAGTGCGCAGTGGGCGCAGTTGTGGAGGCTAGTGGCTTCTTCACAAGGATATGCCCGAGCTGAAAGGCTTTTGAATTGACGGACTGAGTGAATGTTCCCACTCAGGTCTTGCAACAGCGTGGACTGGCACGTGCGCAGGCTGGAATGTATGTAGGCGGCTAATAGGCCCACGGGTACCCGTGGGCCTATTAGCCGCCTGTATGTAGATACTGATACCTCCAAAACCCTGCGATGTATGGCTCTGGGAGGCGCGGTTTGCTCTAGTAAGGGACGGTCCCCACGTTAAATACAATCAATCAATCAATCAATCAATCAATCAATCAATCAATCAATCAATCAATCAATCAATCAATTGAGCATCTAAATCTTGAAAAAATAGTAGAGAAACACCATCTTCAATCTATATGATGGCACATTTTGTAGTTGCATATTCGCCACCTTGCCGGTCCGTCGAAACCTTAGCCTTGCCGATAAGCTAGTGGGTGTTGGCCTTCATGGTCGTGCTCGTGGTTGAAGGTTTGGCTAACAACGGATGGAGTCCACTTAGATAGCCACAAGGCTATAATTACAACACCGTATATTATGGAACAGGCAAGCATCAGAAAAAAGCGATGCTATAAAATGGAATCGGAAACTAATGGAATTATATTTTTGATAATAATAACGCGGAGATCTTAATGTTATATACTATACTCTCTTGCTCCTTCGTCTCTTGTCTTGTAACCCATATGAAGTGCATGGGATAGAAATATCAATGTCTTTTTTTTCTTTTTTTTTTTTAAAAATCTTTTTTCCAGCCGAGTTTGCCCTGACAATTCCGTCTACATCGGTATGATAAATTCCTCTACCCTTATCAAAGCACCGCCAACCTCTGCGGCGCGAGTGATGCACGCAGTCCGTGCGATGCCTCTGTGCTTTTGTAGCATAAATCGATTGACGGCATAAAGGGCAAGAGGGGTGCATAGTCGTTACCCATTCTTCCATACATTGTTGATGGTATAAGTGGTCGCAACGCAAGTGATATATGGTATCATTAGTCTTAATGACCTCGAGGCAAATTGCACTACATGAAATTTAACTCTAAACGCTTTGAAGAGTATTCGTATTGCGACGTACCACAAAGGAGAAGTAAAGTCAATGGTTACTTTATTGGCTATGTTTCCACTCTGCCAATTCCCAAACGTCGAGTGCGCTACCTCTCGGCGAAGCGCCGTTAGGATTCGCGTCTCACCTCGCGGACCATTATTTTCGCTAACTCTTCCGCGGACAGTGACGTAGTGTATCAGACCACATCTCGTAGATATCAATAAAGGCGCATCTCCGAGCCAGTGCTCGCTCAACCCTACTCACATAAGCAGGAGCGCCCCTATAATGCTCAAAGAAATGCTCAGTGGAACTTTGAAGCCCTCGCTTGAAGTAATGCCATCATTTTCGGGAAATTTATTTGTTTCGAGATCCGTTAAATCGCCCTGGTATTGACGATAGAGGACAACTACCATCTTTGGCGAAGGCTAGTCGTCGCCAAGTGCTCATCACTGTCAACAGCCTTTCCGCAGCTGGCAGTTGAGGCGACACAATTGGAAAAGACAGGATATCTTACTACTATGAAACGTGGCTGAGTGCTCCGGGCTTTACACTGAGGAATGGAAACACAGGTTCGAATGATTGTTAACATGGAATCCGCACAGCTTGAATTTTGCGGTGTTGATCAGTGTCTCGTGAAATGGGGAGGTTTGGGTAAGAGTTATTGGAGATATGTGGAATTCATGTTGATCGGTTAGTAGGAAACATGGTGGACTAGCGTCGTAGTAGAGAAAAAAGACAATCTATCTCAACAACTAAAGCCTGGAAGGTGTCCAAAACTTCCCCGCGTTGGTCCATTCACCTGGCATACCCTACTGCAATCATGAGGTATAAATGCATAGTGGCTTTAACGCAGCATGACTGTGGATTCATCAGTCCATGTGATCATTAAGGTTCAACTGCGAGGCCCATCTCTAGCATACAGTAATTGGTTTTCCGTCTTATGTGGATAGATTTCGAAGAGGCTGGACTTCGTGGATTGTTATCGAACGTCTAAGAAACGGTCACTTCAAAGATCAGCTTATACACACTAGCAACATGCTCACTTCGTACATTCAAGTTCTATAGCGTGGAAGTTAGTGAGCTACCAAAACCTTCCATTTGAAATATGCGTCCAGAGTAGATCATGCTGCTTTCCTGAGATCTGTATCTTCATGTTGCTAAGTCTCTTAGGACAGGATATCGTATCCATGAGTAAGATCGCCGATGATGGCGCGATTAACACACACGCACAGGCATACATATTGAGCTTGCTGTAATATCCAGAGGGAACTAGCACTAATACGTAGGGTCGCTTGTATCTTCTCTTCACAACTCCCCCGGTGCCGTGTTGTGGCGATTAGATTCATACTTTTCCATTAAAATATTGTCTGGTGCCATTCCTTTGTATTCACTCTTGTCGCTAATAGCTAAATCAAGTCTTCTATATATTTGCAGGCGGCCTACTTACGGTGTCCGAAGTGCAGCCTGCCGGGGGTAGTACGTATGATTGGACGTCATCATCGCCCACATGCCATGGCTTGATGACTCTGACCCTCTATCTTTGGGAGGGCTAGCTATTTGTGCCGAATTATAGCTCGGATACCATCAAAGCATTGTGCCTATTTACCCCCCCCCCCCCACCACCCTGCATTTCTCGGCCATGGAGATGACTTCGGCTATCGGCGTTAAGGCCACCTACTCTCTGAAGACTTGCATTCAAGAGGTACCCCGGAACTTCCCGGAGGAAACAGGACTTCACAGAGCCAGAAGGTACGTGATATTGCATGAGAAATTCTTACATGCTTCCAAAACCTAAAGTCTGCCTTTTGGAGCTTCGCCAATGAAGGGTGATCTCGGAATTTAACATGCATGGGCTGAGTAATCCCAGAAGTATCCCGTGGCACATTGCATCAACTTTTGATGTATCCCCAGAAGTGTCGAGCCAATCATATCTAACATCCGCCCACACAGTGCGTCTGCGACAGATTAGGATTTTGATTAAAATCTGAGCTAGTCATAGCTTGAGGTTCCAATCAGTAAAGATGGTGCGTTACGTTTCTAATGAATTTGACAAATTCATGTCAACCAAGTAATGCTCATATGGGTAAGCGCTAGAATTAAGCTCTCATTTTCGAAAAGGATCCAAAAATGGCTCTCGAGAATAATAATTTTCGCCCATATGAGCGGAAGCCAATTTCGTTACTCACTGTACCA
Source organism: Truncatella angustata (assembly GCF_020726525.1). Lineage (NCBI taxonomy): Eukaryota > Fungi > Ascomycota > Sordariomycetes > Amphisphaeriales > Sporocadaceae > Truncatella > Truncatella angustata. The sequence continues at coordinate 1,190,272 of NW_025763391.1, read as the reverse complement.
GTGAGGTTCAAAAGTGTACTTCTGCTTGGGAGCCAGAACTGGACTGTCCATGCTCAAATAGGAGAGAAGAGAGAAGGGGATAGGAAGCCGATTTTGATTCTCTCTGTACTGTATCGGCTTCCCCCCTTTGTCTCTTCGTTGTCTTTTATGAGGGACGAGTGTGGTTTTGACAGAGCTTTCCCCTGGTGGGATGAAACTCTTGATGCTGGTAACTTTTCTAGCTCTTCCATCTTCACGCCCGATTTCTTCGGGTCACTGCGGACGTCTACCAACCACCAGTATATCTGTGTTACCGACGGCGTTAGTATCACCTTACATACAAACACCATCAGGAACTAACTACCTGAATAGTACTTTGCCAACGCGGTTGGTCACATTGGACCGGGGTCGGATTTCCAAGACCACTGTCTCTCCCGCGCCGTTGATGAGTCCCTGACAGCCCAGTGCAATGAGGATTTTGTCAATATCTGCAATTCACGAGACAACTATTCCGATATAGAGAACTGTGCCGAGCTCGGCCCTCATGCATACGGTCATAATGGGGTCGGTTCCGTCATGGCCGATACGTCCTCGTCACCACAGGATCCTACTTTCTTCCTTCACCATCTTTTCGTCGACCGCAACTTCTGGCTGTGGCAAAACGGCGACGCTTCGCGCAAGACCAAGATCAACGGCTGTATCGACAACAGCAGTCCCTGCACACCTTTGACGCTGGATACTGTTATTGATGTGCAAGGGCTGAGACCCAATGTCACGGTCAGAGATGTTATTGATAAACAGAACGGCGTCATGTGTTACTACTACACGTACTAAGTCTCGATCCTAGTTCATAAAAATAAAGAAGGAATTGGCCAGGTACTCACAGGCATGACGAAAGTCTTTATTCTCTGTTGGGATTCTCCAAGCGCAGTTAAACTCTATACAATGTGTGTCTACATTAATCATACATATCGCAAGCTTGCAGAACCTAGGCCATCAGAGAGCAAGCCCGAGAGAGAGGTCGAGTTTATCGTATGGCTTTCGACAACTAAAAACAATCCAAAAAGTATATGATCACGTGGTGCGCTGTTTCTTTCTCGTAGTTCTGTAATCATGATGTGCTAACCCCACTGTTGGATTCATTGTTGGTGGCCCAATCTCCTCCGTTTGTGATCAGTCAGTAATCTCACAGTCCAACGTTCTCACATCCACAGAAAAAGCTATGCTACTTCTTAAGTGCCAACTACACTATATCTTCTGTCACATAAGGGAAGCTATGCAGTTTCACATATTATGTACATGCAGCGTAATACCTCATTTATGACATTTGCAAAGCATATGGTTTACAAACAGCGACTTCGCCGCCTCAAGCTCTAGACGCTACTTCTCCAGGACCCTCGGAACTTGTGTTTCAAGAGCGCAGCCTCCGGTATCGTACCATCGTGGGTACTATTCGAATGCAATTGCCACATACCGAAGCCATCGATGGTGAGGATCAGGATATCACCATACAACCTTGGCCCAGTTGGCTTCATACCGGAGAAGTCTGCCACACCCGTCACATTCAGGTCCATCTCCTTCAACTGTTCAAGAACAACGTCTGTCCAAGACGCCGGGCCGGACGACATCATAACCTCAACGCTCGACAGGTCGAGACTGTTCAAAGTCGTCATGCGTTTAGCAGCAAGGCTCTATAGGCTGTTAATGGTATGGTAGGCCATCTTGATAAAAAGAGGGTGGCCCGGAGCGGCGGCAATGGTCCATTGGCAAAATTGTAGCCGGTGTGGTATCTCTGCCCACGTTCCACCGTCGAGCTGGTCCCATTCAATACCAATCACAACCCTGGCCCGATCGCGGTATGTCTCAGGCACCCAAACGTCGATGGGCTTCAGAGCCTCGGTATTTACATCGGTAGATATACCGCCCTCGATGAAAAGCATGAGGTAGCGCAGGAGATCCGACTTTACTGCCGGGTCCTTCAAGGCTCGCCATGCCTCCAACACTTTTGCATCACCAGAGAAGTGCGCGTTGACGAAGTCGTCGGCCTCCTTGTGGCGAGTAGAATGTAGCCGTAACCCGGATGTTGCACAAGCCAACTTGGTGTGTCGACCAGGTTCTTCGCGTCCAAGGGAGAAGTAGCGGGGTTGTCTGGATGAGGAAGCAGGATCTGCCAGATCTTTGGAGGAATCAGATGGCGTTTGGGCCACGTGCAAGGAAGCATGTATTTTGTAGTTCTCATCGCAGGTGAGCATTCAGTGATTATCGCTGGCGGCACCGAGTGAGAATGGCCAGTCTGCAGAGCGGCTTGCGGTGAAGATTGCCGACTTCTAGATCTTAGAGACAGAACAAAAAGGAAGAATCAAACGGTGGCAATGCCGCCCGGTACGCAGTTGCGGTTCTTGCTATTTATTCGGAACATCATCTCGCAATAATTTTGCCAGCTTCGCAGCATCCTTGATCATTCTTCATACCAAGAACAGAGAGAAAATAGAGACTAGAAATACATTTCTGGTATCCCAGAGCGGCCCCATATGAATCGATTGATGTGGGGCCCCATTGGCGGCACGTGGCTTGACAGGACGAACAAGGGCAAGAGGATCCGCTTCCTACTGTAACGGTTCAGGCCTACAGTGGCACCCAGTATCGGATCCATGACTGAGTACAGTATCAAACATGCCCAGCTGTCCAGGAGGCTTTTCCTGACCACGCCAGGCAGAAGAACAAACGCAAGTCCAAGTCCAAATCCAAGTCCAGCCACTCTCTGCAGAAGGAAAATATGGGGCGACGACGAGATGACCGATAATAAACGAATATATAACCCCGTCCCTCTTCCTCGTCGAGTTCCATTTCTTTTCTTCCTTCTTCATCACCTTCGGGTGTTCCGTCTGTCAGTCCTTCGTGGCGGCAGATGTTACGTCTTGACGCTCTTGGAACCGACAGACAACCCCACGTGGAAGTCCTGGAGACTACACGTGATGTTTTTCGCCAGCATCTTCGGATCTGGCGGGTGAAAGTCTTCTGTTGTCGCTTCGCGATGGCAGCTTGTGCCGTCTGCAGGTTCTTGGAGCCTACGGATGACTCCACGTGGAAGTCTTGGAGACTACACGTGCTGTTCCTCGCCAGCATCTTCGGGTCCTGCGAGTGAAGCCGTCCGCGACTTTGACTAGTCCGGATGTGTCATCTGGCAGGTTCTCTCGAGCCTGTCAGATGGTCCCCACCTGGAAAAGTGCTTCGAGCCTCGCAGGTGAAGTTCCCTGCGGGTGCCCTCGGGTAACTAGCAAGTGACAGCTGTTTGCAAGTGCCTCGAGCCTACAAGCGATGCCCTCTGCAAGTGCCTCGAGACTATAGGTGATGGATTACTCCCTCTTTTCCCGCAGACGTCCTACTCTCTAGGTTTCCTGTGGGGGTCGCAGATACCCAACCCTGTGGACCGGCCAGCGAAAGCGGCCTCTGCAACCTGACCGTGGTGCTGGTTACGAACCTGCTGTTCTGGCAAGAGCTCTTTCAAGTCTCTCTTGTCGGGGGTCAACAGAGCCAATGCAGAGACGCATCTTGTAGAATTTGTGGATTTTCAGTAGACATTATGGCACGTACATAGATAATTGAATATACGCTGGTTTCGGCTTGACCATTTCGCCAATGATGTATGGGCCCAAGATCACCGTGTCCCATGTCTTGTGTCGTTTCCTCGCCTTTTTCTCCATCTCTACCCTGCTTGACTGATCTCACTGTTGTTTCGTTCCAGCGTGGCCCTTGGCAATGCGTTTGCCTTGTCTAGCTGTATCTCGAAGATTCTATTACCGGCTATGATTGGGTGTGAGTTCAGCCCCGTCGTCATTTTGTGCCAAGATATGATCTTGAACAGTTCGGGCTTTTGGCTCCGTTAATCACACCCCGCCAATACTCCCTATTAGCCTTCCTTACAACGCGGCGGAAATCTTTCCTTGCGGTTTTCTTGTCCTCTTGACTCGTAGTACTTTTTGCTGCGCTTCTGTATTCTTCGACCGCGGTTCTGCATCCATCGTTTTTTCATGTTGATGCAATGGATTAGTTATACATCAATTACATTTGGTGGACCAAATGGTGTAGTAGTTTCGAACCTTGAACGGCGTACGCCACTAGTACACCACCGGCATGACGCCTGCTCTGAGAGCTCAGCTTGTAGCCGGACGACTTGCCATTTGAGCTGCTACTTGCAAACCTCCTCTATTCATTGATCCAACTTCTGCAGGATCCAAGCAGTATCTTTTGTCTCCTAGATGATTCGCAAACCGATAATGGTAGCCATTTCCTCGACCTCGCGGATCATGGCCAGTGGCAAGTGAGGACCATTGATTGGACAGTTGATAGGATCTTCTTGCATGGCACAGACTTGTTTATCGCCTTTTGTAACAGCAGTCCAGGCTCAGCAGCCCACCTGAGGATTACCTACGACAGCTGGAGTACGCTGGCTGCTCCAGGCCAGACGAACCACCTGGCCGAAAACATGGTGGCTGCTGTCATAGCAGCTTCGGAGGTAAGTTGAACTTTCGGGCACTTTGTCACCTTTGCTTGTTGTGATGCAAGTTCAATTCAGTGTTTGATGAATTCTTCCTTTTTCACTTATGAGATAGTTCAGCAGACTATGGAAGTAGTAGTCCAGTAGTAGTCCAATAGTAGTCCAGTAGCTACATTAGTCGGACCTTGAGTTTCAACGAGACCAATGATTGACGAGCGAAAGAAGTAATATTGTAATTAACGCGAAAACGGCTTTAAGATTCAGTCGCGCTACCGGCTACTTCACGGACAAGTGGATTCATAAATAGCGCGACAGGCGAATACCGATAAACATGATATCGGCGAATCGACCTCGAATTCCATTGAGACTCATGAGAGCTCTGATGACAGCGGCGGCTGCTCCTTGGCCATAAGTGCATGGCCATGGTGAGTGTCCACAAATCTCCATCTCTTCTTGGTCTGAGTAATAACAGACTAGCTAAGGTCTTTGCTGGAACTAGTGAATTAGGTCTAGACGTGAAGAATTGTTCTATTTTTCGCCTGTGGTCATACTAATGGTCACATTTAGCTGACAGAATTGTTTATGGCTGCATTCTTATACTTACACAGCGACTCCGACAAGCGGATGCGACAGTAGAGCTCTCCATCACTTGTATTACTGTTATCAGATCCGTCATGTCTGTATTGCCTTTTTTGATCCACTTACATCTTTTCTTGCTTGGTACCTTTATTCTGTGTTGACTAGTCCATCGACATGGCCCGTCGCGCAGTACGTGAGCTTATTTTGATTCAAGAACGACTCCCTCGGTTGCTCGTCCGTTCATCCGTGGACTCGCTTCCGTATTTAACCGGATTGACAGCTATCGCTTTGTGACCTACGAACGTTTCGGTTGCATATCGAGTGGCAATTGATCGATGGCATCTCGCTGGAAGCTCACCAATTGCGTTTTGGTCGGCTCGTCTAGGTGGAATCGTGTCACTGACGAGGTTTTTTTTGTAGCACAGAACGTACACTAACACAGGATGTGATCCTACACGACCTACAGTTCTAAAGGAGCCGGCCATCCCCCAGTATGCGCAAACTATATCTAGTCCGAGTTACCATCTTTTTGGCTGTTTAATATGATGGCTGTGGAGCTGTGTGCATGGCGAGAAGCCCAAGGCTTTGGGATGTCTTTGCAAAAGATGGTACTGTCGGATCAAATGTGAGTTCTAGCCCAGCACGTGCAATGGAATGACCCCTTGAGATATTTGCATACAGATTCAGGCTTGTTTATAAATTACATGACGTTACTAACACAGTGCACCACTTGTAATTACATCTTTGACTACTCCTTGAATCATTGAAGCCACTATATGCTGTAGAGGATGGTCTTTAGCATTGGCATCAAGCATAGCGTCTATTGCTGCTGCGGCAACAGCTGCAGTGACCACCTTTAGCCCTTTCTCACCGACCCAGCGTCCTGGATCATGTCGCATCCGGAACGCACTAGAAGCAGCTGTTTCGATAGCTTTTTCTGCTGCATGCTCTGTCTTGCTACCATGTCTCGAGCTCTCCTGCGCGCTGTCGCTGTGGTGACAGTTCCTCCGATCTGTTGAGTTGCTGCGCATATGACGGTGATGTGAAGACTTGTGCAACGAAGGGTTTCGGCCACCGTGCTCGGTAGGCCTAGATAACCTGCCATGTTCATATGAATAGTTTTGTCCGCGCGACTCAGTTTCTATACGGTTGCGCGTATGCATAATCGCAGCGGTGGTGCTCTGGCTTAGGTAGAGACATAATCTGAGTTTCTAACACGAGGCCGGGTTAGACTCGGGATTCATAGGGAAATGTGAAGTATAAATACCGGGAATCCGAATGTGGGGGCCACCAGAACACTGCTAGTCATACAAATTGCATGATATGATTATAAGCCGATGCTGATGGATCGTTCTCATATGGGGCGTGAGGTCATGGAAAAAACTGGACAATCGTTACGTAAATGGTAATAAAAGGCATTCATAAGTCTCGCCTCCAGTTTCCGGCTTTAGATATAGTGATTTACTACTGCGGGTGCATATAATTTAAAGCGGTGCAAATTAGAATCACTGAGCTTCAACGCTGTTGGGAGTGAAAGCATGATAAGGCTTTCTCTGGAAGTGATTTCTAGCCAGCCCTTTCATATGTTAGGTGAGTTGAACTGGTTGCGGTGAATGCACTGATACACATGCTCTAAAATGTCAACAAAATGATGAGAAAGACGACCAGGTATTTAATTGAGGTACACAGATAAGACGAATAATCAGTAGAAGCTGGATAGTATTCAGCATTATGTTTTGCCCAAGTTTATGTAAGATCTCGTAATCGCCGTTGCACCGCACTTCCGACTTCAGACAAATGTGACCTATATCACATCAAATATAACTAATCGAAATAAAACAAAGTCATTGTGTTTGACCTGTTTGCTTTCCAACCTGCTGCAGATGTTGGGTCTCTTCTGGTTTTTGTCCGTCTCGCTCTAAGTCCTCTTGTCTTGGCTTTTTCCACCATCGGCATTTTCTATCAGCTTGTCAGATTTTTCAAATGAAATTAGCTATCAATGTAATCTCACCTCACGGCAGAGACCGTTAGAGAACCTAAGCTATGGTATTCGACGCATGCATAGAGGCCCTGTTGCAGGTTCAGCACTCATAACCTCGTCATACTCTCCAAGTGAATGTCTTACCAGAAAAGCATTAATGAGCCAGCAGAAGGCGGTGATAAAGCTGAACGCCAGTACTGCTCTCCATTTTGAACACACGGAAGTAGAGACGATTGTTGTGTTGCCAGGCGCATTTACCCAATAAACACCCCAATACGTATTGAACCACGGCGCTGAGCAGGTATTCGTGCCGGAAAGCTAATTGAACGTTGTTCCTGTCAGAAAATGTACATGATATTCGCAGTGTGGTAGTTATGAGGAGAGCTTACGTCTTCCAGCAAGGCAAAGCAGACTATCCAACAGGTGAAGAGTGCAAAATCCAGAGGGAATAAGAAAAACGAATATTTAAGAGGTGGGAGAAGTATGAGGGATGTTGCAATGCTGATAGAAGCTATTGAGATAGCATATACCAAGCGAGAGTCTTTAGGACCGTTGAATTGGTTTAGGAGATGGAAGAATCTTGCAAGAACACCTAGGATAATAACTGCGCACCCAAATTCCAAAACTCGGAAACACGCAGAGATAATCTTGTGAGTGCCTGACATTACTTGATTTGTAGCTGATCAATAGAGCATAGTATGACGTGAACATTGTTCTGTTCTGTCGGGGGGCCGCAAACCAATATATTCCAGGATCCAGGCACGGGGGTTCACTAATTCAATTGGGACGACAATTTGGGAAGGAATAGCCATGCAGAATTAATTATTCGATAGCGGGGATGATGACCAGTGCACCTTGCCATCCACAAATTATGTCTCAAGCCACGCATGTCATATTTGATAGGAGCACAAGTATCCTATTCACGAACAGATTCTTATCAATCGTGTGCGTTGCCGTGTGGTGTAAAATATGTGATGGCTGGATATACAGATCCCATGCCAGAAGCCCGATCTTCTCGGAAAGCTTAGTTCATTAATATTAGGCTGGGTTTGGCAATGACCCGGTCTAGACATATGTACTATGGATGAGTGGAGGGGGTGGATTAGCCCACTTCTCTTATCACTTAGCACCTGCATATGAGCTGACAGCTTACAGACTAGGGAGCCAGTACGGTGGAGCTAACCTTCATATTAGTACACTGCCTAGTATGTCAACTATATCCATGAGGCATTACAGGTACAATATGGGGGAATAGCCTTGGCTTCTTCTGGACAGCACCCCATCTAGAAAGGAGTGTTTTACATTCTAATTGCCATCATTGGAGACAATAGAAGCTAGGAATCATCTCCAGTAGCGGTGTTGCTTACAGCCTTTCGCAACGGCTGTCCAGGATACGAAATTTACACATTGGCCATAAACTACAGAGAGATTTCCTACGCTGACAACATGTAAAAGTTTGTGTCGTCAAGTATTTCAGCAGCATGTGCAACCATGTCAAATTAAAGCGGCGACATAATCAAGCATAAATAGACTACTCCATCATCAAGTGCTTCAGTGATGAACTTAATCACATCCATAAGGAGCTGGTCAGTGGAATATTGTCCGTTATCCGCGATTTTGGGATTAGGTAGGTGTATCAACGAACCAATTTTCTCAATATCGCTACACGGCAAGCACAAACTGATAATACAGCAGAGAATCTCCCCATCGCAAATCCGACGTGCAGAGACATCACGGTTGTCATTCTCAACCACACTAAAGATGGGCTAGATCTCGATCCTGAGTCTAACACCTCTACTGTGGACAGTGGGAGCCCGCAGACTCTCTACCACCTGAGTCGATCGGCCCCGGAGGAAAGTGTACTATGGCATTGCAAATCAACGGGGATGAGACGGGGCGTTGATGGATCGGTCACGTACAGGATGTCAGGCGCAGTGCCTCATGATAAAGTTCGATTCTGCTGGAAGATACGCTACTTCGGAATAAACCACTACGAAACGGCGGCTACACGGGATGGGTATATAGTCAGAGTGGTTGTATTTGTCTTCTGAAAGGTCACACCATCGCATGATCGAAATTGAATTTACCTAAGGATTTTAGCTGGCATACTGGACTCAGACACCGTAGTATTCAGCTTAGATGAATTAGGAATGGATGATGCGAACTTTTGCCTATTGAACTTAAATACCGAAATCAGGTGATCGTATCTCTATATGGGCCATCTGCACGATTCTTCGCGATAAGCATGACATATAACGTGCCAACAAGTTAAGCTAGTGGCCTGTTATAGGTCAAAACGCAATGAGATGTTCAAGACATTAGTTCCAATCCTAAAAAATAGTAGCAATTTAATATACACTAACTAAATCGAGACAAATTCAACATCAAGCATTTAATCTGGTGATGACGATTCTGGTCTCATGATCTTTCCAATAATTCATGTGGACTGACGTTGGGTCTCCTGTTAATAATTCGTGCTTCTAGTTCTCAGCTCCCGACGTTGTCGTTGTGCAAATCTAAAACTTCCAGCTCTCCTCTACTCTGAAAGTCAGCAAGACAATCAAGAAATATAGTGACAGTTCTTGTTGACTCCTGATCTCCAATCTAATCAAGCATCATGGGTTCTGCTTCTAAAGTCCTCTCTGTGCTTGCTCGTATTTCAGAACTGGTGTCCTCTGTCATTGTTCTGGGGTTACTGGGTCGATTCCTCTACCTTTTAAGCGAGGCAAATGTGTATGCGGATTCCAGGATCATCTACACCACGGTTGTGGCCTCTATCAGCGCATTTGTTTCAATCATTCTGTTCATTCCTTTTACATACTCATTCCTCGCCTTCCCTCTTGACTTCATATTATTTGTTCTATGGCTCGTGGCATTTTGTCTCCTGGAAGCGGTAAGTGATGACCTATGTACACTTCGAATCTTCTGCCTCACAATTGTTCTAACAATTCTCTAGCTGACCGGGACCCATGCTTGTTCTGCAAGATGGTATTGGAACTACTGGGGGTATTATTGGGGGGGGTATTGGAGGGATCCAATCGTTGTGGGAAGTCCTGCGGATATTAATTGGGCGGGATGCTCGTCCTGGCAAGCTGTGCTTGCGTGGACGTTTATATCATCCATGCTGTTTTTACTCAGTTCCTGTCTGGTAAGCCAGGCTCATCACCAAAAACCCCACCGCGTGCGCTTTGTCTAACAAGAAGCAGGGAGCTTATGTTGTTTTGAAATACCGAGAAGAAAAGAAGGAAAGAGGTACAATTCATAATGGCACAGTAAATAATGGCACGGAAAAGAATGGCACAGTACAGAACGGCATAGTACAGAATGGTACAGTACAGAATGGTGCAATACAGAGCGGCACCCGGGATCACGTCTAAACGTCATTCCTGCGATAATGGTGATATTACGACCAGAAGGTTGCACAAAGCATGGTAGGATCCCCATTTATGTATCGGGCAATTATCGTATGCGGGTTCGAAGATCTGGGAACGAGTACAGGCGAAAAGATGAGAGCTATCGCTGGTGCTGCCTGATTCATAGGATTGGTTGTCACTTTCGAGCTGAGTGTATTGGTATGGTGTCAATTCCACTACTGTCATTTAGGCGCATGAGCCCCAAACCTGAAATTTGCCTCAAGAACTAGTAGTGATTATGGAAGAAAATTCATGTGAGTCATGTGCCGAGATTAAGATTCGATAACGTGTTTATCAGCCAACCGTCCAGGTTTGAGATGGCCATACTAGCTAGGACGACTGTTTTGCTTGTTTAGGGAAATATGTTCTTGATGGCGTATAGGGTCTTTGGTATCTCTGTGGGCTACCATCGCCCCGAAAATCTGCCGCCAGATACAGTTAACAGGCGCGTCAGGTTAAGTCCGTTTGATGACTAGTCAAACTCCTTGTTTTCTGCTAGCAGGAAACTTTGTTAATAGTCATAGAGATGTATGGTAGGGAGACCTGGCAGAATTAGAGCTGTATGCACGCATCCGAAAGGTGAGCATTATGTAAGCCACCGATTGTAAATAGTTGAGATGGTACTACTATGGTATGATGTTGACAGACATGATGCAAAACCTTAATAGATCTTAACACTACGTGCCAAAGAAAAAAGTTTTACAGGAGAAGGTGTCCTGACTCGCAGAACCAACCTGGAGTGACAAAGGTTTTTGCGTTTGTTTCGATATATCACGTGACATGGAATACTACGTATTGTATCAGGTCTCCGCAAATACCGTGGGGCGGGTGCTATGGCAGGGGAGGTACAATTAATTCGGAGCCCAATAACCCCATAGTGGTCTCGGACCCACTGTACCACGGCAATACAAATTACGGTAAACACAAACGTCCTCAGCCTTCGAAGCTAATGTCCATCGATAAATACATCACAGTGCGCGAATGTAGCTCTAGCCTAACAGAATGTTGCGAGGAGAAGCCAGTTTTACGACCGACGGGTTCATGAAATCCCCTGGAATAGAAATTCGGTACAGAAAGGAACACCAGATATGGTAATATTTTAACAGAATCTGCAGTTGCAGTGAGGTCAACATCATAGCATTTCAGATGTGTCTCTGTAGTGGGAAGATATACACTACTATTGGTATTTGAGTTGATTGATATTAACCAAATTTGGCATTGCATGGGTGTGGGATTGTCCATCTGTAGAAATCCACGCCGTTCGATCAAGCTTGCGTTTCCATCTCCAGCTTCACGCGTTATTGTCACAGATATTCAATTGCTTTGCTCTATAACCCCAATTACTGGCTCGTCAGCAATACTTTCATGATGAGAATTAGTCATATGTCTATCATGCCCTTCAATCACCTCCAGAAAGGCAATCTATTCGTAAACATCATGGATTTACAGAGCATCGTCTTCAAACCTAGGAGTCGTGGACCAGATCCCATTGATTAGGAATACTTTTTGTTTTTGATGAAGGAAAGGAAAAGAAGGACGTGTCCAGAGGGTAAAATTGGCATTGAATAATCTCCAGGCGTGAACATAAAAAAACGTCACGCACCATGTTTACCGGCTGGAGCCTCCAGCCACGGTTGGTTGGCTAAGATCTTAGCAAAACCCTAATATGTCTGACACACACGTGGGCAGATACTGGCATGTCGATATGATTGGCCTGAAATTTCTGAGGATTCAAGTAGGTTGAAAATTGATGCAATGCGCTAAGGCATACTTTTGGGGTGATTCGCCTATGCATGTGCGTAGCTTAATTTATGAGAAAACTTTGGTGTCTTCCTATGGAATCTAGGAGCACGCTCGGATTGGCACTTTGTAGTTTACTAAGAACGCGTGCATGCATGGAGGATGCTCCCAACAGGCATCCGTGAGTACGTACTAATCCCGTCAAGCTGCACTTCAAACACTGTACATACGAAAGCCCCTGCACATACGTGGAAACAAACTTGATTTAGCTATTAAAGGTACCAATTGACGGACAGGATTGTTACCGAGAAGATCCGTTAATTTAAACGTATAAACTTAATCTCAACAGCGGGGTACTTGGTAGTGATAAAGAGAAGACGAATGCGACACGATGCACTAGTATTAGTTTCCTTCACTTATTTATACCAAGCTCAACATGTATGCCTATGAATGTGTTTACTCCGTACAATCGGCGACCTTAGAAATGATGCAATACTCTGTATTGACAAGTTCAGCAAGGTTAAGCTTCGTATCTCAGGCAAGCAGCCTGATCTAAACGGTGGACGCATGTTTCAAATGGGCGGTATGGTGGCCCACCAACTTTATCACTATGGAAGATGATTACACAAAATTGAGCTGGATACTGACTTGTATAAGCTGATACATGAAGTTACAGTTTCGTTGTTCTTCCATGGCAATCTACGCGAAGCCAGCCTCTTTGGAATTCATCCACATAGGAGGTAAGCCAAGTGTATAAGAGAAGGGCATTGCAGGGAAACCTTAATGAACATATGAAGTGAAAATCCATAGTCATACGCCATTCATGCGACCATATGGTTATACCTTATGGTTGCAGCTGGGCATGTCTGGTGAATGGACCAACGTAGAGAAATCATGGCGTCCCTAAACTTGGGTTGGCCAGATATATACTCTAGATTTCCCCACGGCGACTCTAGTATACCATGTTTCCTATTCACCAACCATAATGTATTCCATATGTCTCCAATATCTCTTACCCAGAATGCTATATTTCACAAGACACTGGTAAAAGCCCACGAGTGTGTGGCCTACATGTCAATAACAATTCGACTTCGTGCTACCCCTTTTCAGTCTATTGCCTCGAGCACTCGGCCACGTTTCATAGAAACAAGATAACGTGCCATTTCACAGAGCATAACTCAACTCCCAGCTATGGGAAAGGCTTTAACGGCGATGAGCACTTGGTGACGGCTAGCCTTCAAAATGGGAGTAATACAACATCGTCAAAATCAGGGTGATTTACCAAATCTCCAAGGAGACCAAGATCCTGAAAAAAGATGATAATCTTCAAGCAAGGGCTCCAATGCTCTAATGAGCATTTCTTTCAGCATTATAGGAGCGCTCTTTCTTATGTAAGTAGTTATGGACGAGCACCGGGCTCGGGGATACGCCATCGCTGATATCTACGAGATGTGTTTTGATATACTACGTCACGGTCCGTAAAACAGTGGACAAAGGCTCGAAAAAGGCGAGCGAGTATTGAAGACAATTCGCCGGGAGGTCGCACACACGACGTTTGGGAAGTGGGAAATTGGAAACATAGCCAATCATGTAACCGTTGACTTGTCTCCTATTTGGTACGTCGCAATACATATGCTTCTCGCATCGCTTAGGATTAATTTTTGAGCTTTGCGTAGTGCAATTTGCCATGAGATCATCAACACTAACAATACCATATATCACTTACATTTGCGACCATTTATACCTTCAACGATGTATGGAAGGATGGGTAACGACTAGCCACCCCTCTTGCCCATTATGTCGCCAACCGATTTATGGTAAAAACGCACAAAGGCGAATCGCACAAATACGTGCGCCACAGATGTTGGCAGTGTTTTGATGAAGATGGAAAATTCATCACACCAAGGTAGATAAAATACTAAGGGCAAGGTTATTTGGTTGGCGAAATGAGGTTGGTATTTTTATCCTATGAACTTCGTATACTTTACAAAGACAAGAGACAGAGGAAAACACACAAAGCTCATCACACCGAAATCTGCTCCGTAATTATATCGTCATCGATATAATCTCACCAGTCTTCACTGCGCTTCATGCCATTGGCCTCTCGGGTAGTCTGTGGCAGGGCCGTTCTGAGATAGCAGCGTAGGCGCTACATCGAGGGGATCGTTAGAGCGTGGGTCCGGCTTAAGACCGGATGAAAAAGATCGTGGCTTCCGAAACCACGATGCGGGCACGATCGCAGCAGGATGTCGGGCGCTGCGCAGGCGTTGGATGTATTAATAGTGGGGAACACCCCTAGAAGAAGAGAGGGATAGCGTTCAGTCTTGCAACCGATACCGCCTACACTACTTATCTAAGCTATACTTACGCATCTCTGACGCCTATATTATAGGGTTTCACTCTGCTGTGGAACTGACCTGACGATTTGCTTGCTACATGATAGGAGTCGAAAAAGGACAGAGAATTGGTGGTATTAAGTCATGTTAGCATATTGGTGGTGCTTGCCAACGCCGGAAAAGAAATAATCTATCCTGTTGGGTATGAAAGATACATTTAATGGCGTTTTTAAGAATGTAAAAACTTATTGATATGACCGTCCACATGACTTCAGTGCGGACTCTATATTGTCCGCCCACATCCAGAAACTGATCCCGTGGTCAAGAGACTCCTGCAGCTGCTGAAATAGGAGCCGGAGGAACTCGTCACGGTCGATCAGATGATCAGCAGCTGTAGCTTAGCCTGCCGGTGTAAGAGAATGTTGGGACACTTTGCGTCAAGGCGACCTTTTCTGACTAGTCCTAGAAGGCATCGCTGTGTGCAGTACTGTCGCTCTTGTGAAGCTTCCCCGCGCGGCGCTCGCCCCAGAATGCGCTGGCTGCGCCGTGGGCCTTGGCTCTGACTACTCGACCGCGGCTCAGACGGTGTCGGGCTGTCCGGCGTCGGAGGCGAGGACTCATCCGACGAAGACTCGTCGTCTCGGTCCTTGAATCTTGGCTGCACATCTGGACGGTCCTCTTCCTGAGCCCAGCGTTTGAGTCTTGTTCGAGGCACGCGCGGTGACCGGCTGTTGCCTGCATAAGTCGTCGGCGCATACAGCGAGCCGGAGCTTGAGCTGCTCGGAGCGTATCGCTCGTCTCGGGCAATAGATCTCAATGTCGTCTCAAAGTCCTCTGCCCATCGCCTCAGCCCCAAGATCACACGCTGCCGCTCATCCTGCGATCGAACATTGGGTGGGTTCCCTGGCGGGCCGAGAGCCATCAGGCTGAATGCCAAGTACTGGCCAACTGCGATAACTATGATTAGAAATCTTTCTAACTTTCATGGTTCATTCCAGCTGCCCACGCTCCAATTTATGTCTATTACCTTCCGTAGCGATGGGTGTGGATAAATGGATTCCAAGAAGGGAGTCACAAACCGGTAGATAGCCGTGCGTAATGAGTAATCAGAGGCACCTTTCTGAATAACTATAGTACTCTAGTCGGTAACAGGAATGGGAAAAAAATATAGCTGAGACTTTCCTCGCATGTTCGACTGGACAAGAAAGAGCGAGATAGTACGATGTGTACAATATGGTGTGCTCGGCCAGTTGACGTAGAATAGAAGAACTTGACTCGGAAATACCTTGTTTACCTATGTAAGAAACCCTTTCGATGGTGATGCTTGATGGCAAAATTAGAATTGTCATCCCACGCTTTGAAGCATTTAAAACATTCCAAGTTAGACAATTCAATACAAAATAGGATTATCGGTATGTATTATTGAAAACATATCTAAAGGACTGCTAGCAAGGACAATTGCGTTGCTGCTTTTGACCCCTCATCGACGGCAGCGATTAGTGGAGCTGCACCACTGGCCTAGGCGAGAGCGCAATTACAGTGGCTGGTTGGAGGGCGCTCTAACTTCGAGACCCCACCTGATTCCAATTGTATATGGCACCAGCAGCCCGGGCCTTACACGATGAACTGTACCCGATCAAGCCTGACCTCATCAATTGCACCACTGTCGTCGATGAAAATGAGGAGGTTCTCTACTCCTTACTCCTTTGCTTATCGAACCGCTCCGTCCTGTTGTCGCCGATGTTCCGCCGCAAGTTCTTGTTGCCTTATGCAACATCTCCCTTCGCTGCGATTTGTGTGTGCAAGCTGCCTTTCCAATATCACCATTACTTCCTCGTTTGCTCGCACTGAATCATCCATAAAATTGATTTTCGCAAGATATCTATCTTGCCGCACTTCGTGAACTATCCTTCTTGTGACCCGCCCTGTAACACGCTGCGTTCTGGCTTCTTTGGCCTCTTCTGGCTCCCGAACCCTGAAAATGTGAGCAAACCAGCTCTTTGACGTCCTCTCCTCGGCCCTATCTTCCACGGCCTCATTTTGCAACCTCTTAAGGGCATTTCTAGTTCTGATGAGATCGTTCCAAACCAGATCTCGATCTTGCCGCAGCGTGCTTTGTTGCACCCGGATGGTCTGTAGGTCATGTTCTAAGGCTTGAATTGTTTGCGCACAGTATTCAGGTCGTTCATCCTCATCACTACCCTTTAAATGTTTTATCCTGCTTGTCATTTCGTCTTAGTAAGCGTCAAGTAAAATGTTGCTCGACCTCAAAAGATCTTAGACTCTAAGTAGCGGTTTTGGCGTAGTTGGAGCTTCTGGTTAAAGATCGTCTACGGACCGATACGAGAGTCATTCAAGTGATTGAATTGCCGTCTTGCAATGCGTTGACAGCAGTAGGTATGAAAAGCAGCGCCATCATCGTCAAATGGTATCGAGGTTGGCTTCGAAGTGCTAGCGTCGGACACACAAGTCTTTTTTTAACGGTATTGAACAATTGCTAGTATTGTGCTACTAATATATGAGGATAGTATGGCGTCATGCTAGGTACTTGGGTGGGCCGGCTAACGTAGTGGTGTTTCCCATGAAGACATATATCTAGGAGAACTTCTTTAGTGCAAGCTAGTTCAACGTCGAGGTTATTAACGGCAATTTATGCTTCGCCAATGAAGGGCATGGAGCGACGCAAAGCATGTTATTCCTAAAAACGTCTATCAAGCAGCGTCCTATAGACTTACGAGCCTTATTCATGGATAATGCCTGTAACTTATTACGCCTGGCCAACTTCAAGGGAATGACGTACCCATTAAGCAATTCTGTCAGACCTCCTGGGGGACCATTTCTCCAACCACTAACCGTGAGGTGAATCAAGGTCCCATAAAACTACGCTCTCATCATGTGCTGACGCCAATGGCATCCCATTGGGTGAGAATGCTACCGAAAAGACCTGTGCGACATCCCCGACACTAACGAGCGTGCGACGCTTGCCGGTACCAGTCTCCCATACGATCAGTTCATCGTAGTCTTGCGATGCTGAAGCGATAAACTGGACATGTAGATTGATTATCTTTGAATTCGATGACTTTGACCTTGTAATCGTGCTTGAAACTGTCAACTTGTTGTGTAGTTGCTGCTCTTGCCGTTTCGTTAGCTTGCAGTCTGCCACCACTCAATTGCATGTCGCGTAATGTCCTACGAAGGCGTCATCCCAAAACGGTACAGGCGAGTCTCACCTGGTGATAGATCTGCTGTGAGTACGAAGGGACTGACCGAAACCAATACAACACATTCTGGTGGGGAATGAAGGACACTTGACTAGAGCACGGTCCGCGTCACGATGACTGGGCTCTTGCAAACTACTGCAAGCTAGCGACATTGTCATGCAGGTACATGCAACGCTATGCAAAGAAACCCGTATTAGGCATGGTCGGCTTAGGACAGCTTGTCAAAAACCCCCTTTTTTGGTCGTGCACTGAATTGACCTTCAAACGTAGTGCTAGCGTGGGGACTGAAAGAGTCACCCACAAGAGCCCTGGTCGGCATTTGGAGGCGGGAACCAAACGAATACCCTTGTCTAAACAAGAGTCCTCATTCGATCCACACTATCGAGGAACAAGACTGGCCCCAAACGCGACAAACACGACAAACACGACTACTACGGTCATTGATCCATTCGCAACCAGTTGTCCACCCTCGATTGTCAATTGCCCAGATAGCATTACGTTACAGGATGACGTGCCAGCACACTTCAATGAGGCTGGCTGTTTCTAGTTCTTGGGGCCAAAATCCACTTTGGGTTGTGCACTTCAAAGCCTGCTAGCGTGCGAAGTGGAAGAGCCGCTTGCTGTTCTGGTCGACATCTGGAGCGGGAACCAAACCGAACCCTTGTCCGAACAGGAGCCCAAATTGATCCTAGGACATCCACGCCATCAGAATTGACTACGGTCCGTATTCATCCATTCGCAACCATTTGTGTGTACTCGACTGTCCAGATTGCGCTACGTTGAAGGATGACGTATGTGTGTCATTTCATGTGGCTGAGACTGAGGCCCCTTCTGCAAGTCGGTGCCATTCATTCGTTGACAACATGCGCTTACTTATAACAGAGCGAGAAAGAAACAAGACAGGAAATGGCCTCGTGGACGAAGGCTGCCGATGAGGGTCATGAAACGGGTACGTCCTTTTTCAGCACAATGGACCTTATCGCGGCGACTTGTTCACTTCAGGACCTGCCAGCTGGGGACTGGTGCTGGTGTCCAGTCCAATCCATGATCAAGCTCCAGGGTCCCCTTTTGTCTCGATCACGAACGTGCTGTTTCCGCACCCTCTTGGCTAGATGTAGGATTGATCATCTCACTTAAAGTAGCCCGGCATGGCATGAGTCCTGTTTCTGGGCCTACTTTTCTCGTGCTGCACTCACGAACCACTTTTCTCTCATCATGGAGACGCATAGACATGAAATTTTGAGCAAGTCCATCCTCTCTTCTCCCACTTTTGATGCAAGCACGCTCTCTTGGCGCGAGCGCAAACGTGTCAGCGGCAAAACAACGTACTCGGGTAGACAAAGGCCATCATACCGTAGGTCATTCACGCAAGAGAACTATTGTTTATCATTTATCACTGTATATTTGGTTCATTTGCATTTTACGTGACAGTATGGATTTATTCAAGGAATTTATGTCAAGTGATGAATTTGTTCATGCAACTAGATAATGGTCTCTACGACAGATAAGCTATATAACCTCGCGTCTCTACATTGGCTCTGCTCAATCTCGACCGAAGATCTTAGTCAAGACGAACAGGTTCGTAGCCAGCACCACGTACAGGTTGCAGAGGCCGTCTTCGCTGGCCGGTACGCAGGGATGGACATCTGCGACCCCCGTCGAGACTCACGCACGCCACATTCAAGCGGAAGACAACATGTCTCCAAGAAGTCAGGACGACTCGACAGCACGCCCTCTGCTTGGGTTCTGTTCGGGCGGGAAGGCGCAAACGATAACAAGCCACGCCTCGCAATCGTCAGACTCGTGTCGCTGCGCCATCCCGGGATCCGAAAGAACAAAAGACAGAGAGAGTGTGAGGAAGTCAGTCAGACCAGCTGGACGACAGGGTCTCCTCGGCCATTTGAGGGTGCAAGCTCGACGGGACTCCTGCCGGGCTGGACGTCGGTCTATCAGGGATGGATCACCTGCCGGGCTGGACATCGGTCTATCAGGGATGAAGCTCTTTCCTGCCGGGCTGGACATCGGTCTATCAGGGATGAAGCTCTTTCCTGCCGGGCTGGACATCGGTCTATCAGGAGTAAGTCACCTACCGGGCTGGACGTCGGTCTATCAGGGATGAAGCTCTTTCCTGCCGGGCTGGACATCGGTCTATCAGGGATGGATCACCTGCCGGGCTGGACGTCGGTCTATCAGGGATGAAGCTCTTTCCTGCCGGGCTGGACATCGGTCTATCAGGAGTAAGTCACCTGCCGGGCTGGACATCGGTCTATCAGGGATGGATCACCTGCCGGGCTGGACATCGGTCTATCAGGGATGAAGCTCTTTCCTGCCGGGCTGGACATCGGTCTATCAGGAGTGGGTCACCTGCCGGGCTGGACATCGGTCTATCAGGGATCAGACACCTGTAGGCTCTAAGCTTCTTACCAGGTGGACGACAAGCGTGAAGAAGGAAAGAAAGAGAAGAAGACGAGCTGAGATGAGGCACTTCCTTTTATATTCCTTCCCAGTGGGTCACTTCATCCTGGATCCACAAGCTAGCGGATTGCTCATTGCCCCACTACACCTGCACTCTTCTTGAACCTGCCATCTTTTGGTGGGGAAAAGACCAGTATTGACAATCGTTCCCCCGACCTAGATACAGCACCAACTTCAGGTCCACCTTATCATTTTGCATCCTGGCACAGAAACAGAGACCCTTTAGAACCATGTTTCGTTCCCGATCCCCTAACCACATGACAAATTCTTTCAGTGTCACAACTGATTCCGTTAGCCTCCATTCGTCCAGTCATCTGCAAAGGTCGACGTTCGCTCCCCCCAAGTCGTCATGGGCCCCGAATAGCTAAGCAGCCCCTTTCTCGCTCCCTGTCACGGGAAAAGCGTTGCATGATTTAGTATCGTTGTTTTGAGTATTGGCTCTGCTCAGTCCTGGGCTGACATTATCGACCGAGACGAGTAGGTTGGCACTGTCGCACTATCGCACTTCGCACCCCTTCGCAATTTCGCTCTCTCGCACCTTGGCATCCTTTTGCACCTTCGCATCCTTTTGCACCTTCGCATCCTTTTGCACCTTCGCATCCTTTTGCACCTTCGCATCCTTTTGCACCTTCGCATCCTTTTGCACCTTCGCATCCTTTTGCACCTTCGCATCCTTTTGCACCTTCGCATCCTTTTGCACCTTCGCATCCTTTTGCACCTTCGCATCCTTTCGCCTTGATCATGGTCAATACACAGACAAAGAAATCGGTAAAGCCTATCATTGTGCATCACTTCAATGCCACCCCGATAGACGGCTAGTGTTCTTGGCATGTAGGAGCGTACAGCACTGGGGAACAACACTGGGCCACAAACTAACTGATGCCATTATTGGTTATTTGAGTGCTCAAATTCCCGTCAGACTGTGGAGACAGCCAGAGTAAGCCGATTTTGTCCCTCTCCCAATCGTGTCCTCGACCCTCCTCCGGTGGTGCCTGCATTGCACCAATACGGAGCTGTTTCTGCTTCCATAAAACAATGAATCAGAATGAACGCATCCAAAACGAGCCACGGGACATTGTTCAGCAGATGATATACAGTATGCAATGGTTTTCCGATATGCTCATTCTTGGGCGGTCGACGGCACGGACCGATAGTGGGCGTGTACTGTATATGACCTAATGGTGGCCCAAATGCGCTTTCTGGGAAGGTCATGTAGAGTACCGACATTCGAAAGTGCCGTTCATCTGCATCAGATCTGAAGCTTATATGGTTAGGTATAGTGCCGATCACTATCGGTCACGTCAGTGCTCGGAGTCGCGTACAGTCACCACTTTTCTTGGATACTAGGAACAACAATCCGTATGTGAGCGGACGAGAAGAAGCGTATTACAACTGATCGGACGAGTCTACAATAATGGCGCGCAACCCCTCGGTTTTCATGTCATGACTGGGCACGATTCTCACCCTTGTCTCTGGCATGTCCAAAAGGCCGACCTCTGATGTCATTTTTGGTCCTCTTCACCATACAGTCACCAGTTCTCATCGGACGAGTATTGTATTGGTGATGCCACACCAGCACGGATGTTGGTGTGCCATTGGCCGGTAGTATCCATTGGCCGGAAGTATCCATCAGCTGTGCGCCGAGTATGAATTTGGTTCGCAGCCCAATTCTGGGACTGCGCCAAGAAGTTCTGTACGGCTTCCCTTTATTCCCTTGACTCATATTGCCACATTATTGTAGCGCTTCCGGATGGAATGAAAGCACATTGAGGAGCAGGCGTGATCAAGGACTAGCACCAACAATTCTTGTCACAGACACAGAGACTTTACGAAGTGGGCATGGTGCAGCAAGCAGTCCTACGCAACAACGATACAAAATACGGTGTGTATAATCTTGGGATTTAGATCTCTGTATGAGCAGACATGTCTTTTGTATTCACTAATTTGACTATCTATTGCGTCTCTGCATTGGCTCTGTTCATGCTGTCAAGACTATGGGTAGATAGTCTGGCAGGACAAACAGGTTCGTAGCCAGCACCACGGACAGGTTGCAGAGGCCGTCTTCGCTGACCGGTACACAGGGTTCCACATCTGCGACCCCTGCCGGATTCCACATCGGCAGGAAACACCCCGAAGGGTCACTCGTTGGATTCCACATCAACGAGGTAATGTGCTAGGGTACAGATAGACCGCTAACACAGGGTACAGGACTGCCACATATCAGGGTACAGTTAGACCGCCAACAGCAGGGTGCAGGACCGCCACATAGCAGGGTACAGAAAGACCGCCACTAGAAGGGTGCAGGACCGCCACTAGAAGGGTGCAGGACTGCCACTAGAAGGGTACAGTTAGACCGCCAACAGCAGGGTGCAGACAGCTCGGTGAAGAGTGTGAAGAAGAAAGGAAAGAAAGAGAGTGAAAAGTCGAAGCAGAAGGAAGATTTATATACTTGTTCAGGCAGGATGGTCCCACGTGATCATGGTGGAGTTGCATGGCCATTAGCACTACTTCCAGCATCGGTTCGTATGGAGATACAATTTTATTGTGGTGGACTTGGACCACATCTGAACATGCATAATTTTAGCTATAGACTTGGTCAATTGGTTTCCTCTCTTTGTCTCTCTTCTATTTCTCTTTATGCAGAGACAGTCCACTTGTGGCTCTCACCTAGAAGTATAGTTTCGAACCTCTGGAGTCCCGTGATGGCTGAGGACATATCTTTTCCGGCGTAAAAGCATACTTGCAGCGCTTATCATCCACTTTTGATGATATGGACTCATTATGTGATACTTGGATCATAAATTACTCCAGAAGAGCTTGGTTACAGTACATCTCATAATCCTGAGTTCGGAACTGGCATAGTCCGAAAGAGTACTCTTGGTAGATTTCCAGGTGGGAGCGAAAATTGGATCTTCTGTGCTTAAAGAGAAGAGAAGAGAGAGACGAAAAGAGGAAGCCATTTCTGAACATATCTGTACTGTACCTTACTCCGCAAAGTGTTTTTCGCATTCAAGTCTCCACAATTAACTGCTTCTTTGTTTCTTGTATCGCTGCTTTCCGACTCGTCTGCTTTCCTATTTCCCGCTTTCTCCTTGTTCTTCCCCTCTTCCCGTTATTACTTCTTTTACCTTCCTTCTCTGCTCGCTTTCTTACTTTCTTACTTCTCCTCTTCTTTACAGTACCTTCTAATCGCTTCTATCTTCTTATCCACTCTTGCACACATCCGTCTCTTTCTACCAGTCTATATTCCCGAGGCCACATCCCAGAGGCTACTCGTATGTCGGTCTCGTGATACATATAAAACAATTCACCAGAAAGCATTCGCTACCACGGGCAAGCGGACCGCCCTCCCCATAGGGTTCACCATGTTAATTCCGCATATGGTAGAAATGGATCACACACTGTCACCGCGGACACGACCACTTGAAGATTGGACTGGGAACCGAAAGGGTACTTTGGTGAGTTTACACTCCGATCGTCGACGTTTGACAAGCGGCAGCTGG
Source organism: Truncatella angustata (assembly GCF_020726525.1). Classification (NCBI taxonomy): domain Eukaryota; kingdom Fungi; phylum Ascomycota; class Sordariomycetes; order Amphisphaeriales; family Sporocadaceae; genus Truncatella; species Truncatella angustata. The sequence goes on along the minus strand of NW_025763391.1, from coordinate 1,166,547 downwards.
TCACTGACTTTGGCCGAGTCGCAACGACGAAACCGGCGGCGGCAGAGAAACAATTTCCAGATAGAACTCAATTACTGTGCAACGCGGGTGGATGATCTACTGGAAGGGTGAGCCACCACCTCAAATCAGCAGAAGGTACACCCATGACTGACCTGCCCTACTTTATCAGAACCGAGTACCTGTGAGTCCGCCCTGTTCCATTCAACAGCTTCCAGCTAACGTCTAGCTCACCCTCCAGGATGCAACAAGTACAAGAGTAAATGCTCCCCGGAAGACTCGATGACATGAACTAGTCACTGACTCCCGTGTTGCAGATTGAGACGTATGTAAGTGTTTGGGCTGTGTATATATGGCGAGCAACTTTCTCTGACATGCATACGCTCTATTAGGATCAGTGAGGGACAAGAGAAGTAAAGCCCTCAACGGCGACCACGATCCAACATATTGACGAAGGAAGCAGATTCAAGAACAAGGCTGTGAAATTACAAGAAGCCATATCATCCCTCCACATATCACATACAATGTCGAATCTGGCGGACGCGCGCCAGTTTCAGCCACAGGGTTTCGTGTAGGCAATAGGGATATACTTGGAAATAACAATAGGTCATTAGGGCATTGATGGACGGGGCATAGAACAATCGTGCATTCTCGGACTCATGATGGCCGATTACATCTTGGTTTTCGTCATCTACAAGCCCCTCACGTCATGCCACATAGTCGGCCAGATTGAGAGGAGGAATACAACTTTATCGTAATGGGTCAGAAGATCGACTAGGTAGCCAAGAGTTCTGTGATGGTGTTCAAATGACTGACGACGAATGATATTGTTTGTGCGGTGGAATAACAAAAACAGAGGCGGTCATGGTATCGCGGAGTCAAAGAAGTACTTGCAACTATGACGCCGCCGACTTTCTTGACATTCTCGGAGCCAGTATCTTTTCAATTTTATTCTCTATCGCCTTGTTATTCAATCGTCTATAGCCTCCTGTGATGCATATAGGATGACGACTGGACGTCGGAGCCTGCAGGTCGCAGTCTTCTGATGCGGGGTTGTGCGACCGGTGACTGCGCCGCCTTCAGCCGCACGAGGCTCCCGACGTGTCCTAGACGAGGACGACGACAACGACAACGACAACGACATGAACTGCCCGATTGAACGACGCGACCACCGAAGCCAGTATTGGTATTATTCACTCAGAGCCATCGAATACGAGACGACTCCTGATCGCGAATTGAGCGCAACACAGAAAGACTACAAGAGACGGACAGGCACCCTCGACCCGAAAGCCTGCACGGTGGCTTGCATTGCCTCTGTCGAGATCGAAGCCCAAGCGGCCCTCCATATGCTAGACGGGCGACAGCCCGGCGGTTCGCCATGGGCCGAGGTGACGACTATGTGTTCCACGCAGGTAGCATATTCGGGCACAGCATCGTCGTAGCGACGCTACCGGCAGGCCAAGAGTACGGGACAGGATCGGTGGCTGCGCTTCCCTAATATCTGGTTTGGGCTGCCTGACCTGTCGCGAAGGCCGGCGCGCGACATCCGGCTGGGGGATGTGCTGGTCTGTCTTCCGGACGGCGAGAGCGCGGGACTGGATGCATATGATCTGGGCAAGGAGACGGAAGACGTGTTCGAACCGCTTCGACATGGACGCGCACTCGCGATGGCCGAATTAATCATCCGATCAGCTATCGGCGGCACCAAGCTTAAGTCGCCGAAAGACGCACAGATCTTGTGCCGTACTACGAAGCCGTCCGCGAGGAGAGTGGCCGACCGCGCTCGACGACCGGATTCAAGACGTATTCGAGTATGGGATGGACCGATCAGGTCGTGTGAGAAGCTCCTGAAGAATTTGCAGAGAAGGAACGAGCTAAGAGACAGGTACGGTGTGATTGGCGTGGAGAGGGAGGCGGCAGGGACGATGAATCGCATCCCGGTCGGCGTCATTCGGGGGGCGTGCGATCACAGAGACAAGCATAAAAACAAATATGCGGCAGCGATGCAGGCGTCGTATGCCAAAGCGGTGCTGGATGAGATTCCACCGAATGACTCAGGCGGTCAGATCCATCGGAGCAGAGAGCGGTTGGCAAAGCCGAGGAATCGAATCGTGAGTATAGCGTTAGGATACTATAGTATTAGCCTTGCTAGAATGAGTCGGTTACTGATAGCGAAATAGAATGTTCCGCCGACCGTGCTATCACATCCAACTTGCCAAAACGCCACGAAATGCTGGCTGGCTAGAGCCTTTGAATGTGTCCAGTCTCGCCATGGATTGGTACAATACCACTACTAAGTACAGGTATAGGTACTGTATAGTGATATACGATATCAAGGGTTTCCCTCTTCGAAAGTGTGAAATTGAATCTGATTTAACTATGATCATACAGTAGGACTAGCGGGTCAATGTAAATACCGCCGGAGGCACTATGCATGAGTTTCTGTTGGCCGGACCCATTTTATGCCTTGAGTTAGCATATCTTATGCGTCCTCAAGGTTCGCTCTACCAGTTCGAGTACTTTTTTGTACTTAGTAACAAAAATCATTGAAGTGGCCCTGTTGGATTATGAAACCAGAACTGTCCTATCTACATACAGAAAGAGCCCTTGACTGCACTGGTGTACATAAATGATCCTTAGTTGAATGTTTGGCGATAGCGATAATAAGAGTTGGTAAATAAACACGGACTCAATATCTGTACCTGAGGAAATAGCTACAATTGGTCGACATCAAATGCAACTTGTTGTCCGGCTCTATAGTTAATATAAAGTTAGCTGATCCGATACTGCCAAAGAAGCTGGAGCTTCTCGTGCTCAGAGGATACTGGTTTTAAGGTGATGGTGACAAGGTGGTTAGACACATTTGAGAGTGTCTTTATCTGTTTAGGTTGGTATGATTTCTGTATGTCAGAGGAAAGATACGAATCTATGAACGCAATGCAAGACCTCCTAGACCACTTTCAGTTGTCCGCGACCTAGAAGTATACTGTACCATATCTGACTCGCTGGAACAGTACAGTAATCTACCGACTGTATACTGTAACAGCATTCTACACTTTGATTCGCAAATCTGCAACGTATCAAAGGTCACCGAATCAAGTTCTGTTCTTTGTCATCAACATGGTTTGTTAGGCAAATAGGTATATAAACGGTGAAATCAATCGAGAGAGAAGAGAGAAAATAAAGACTATCACGCTGCCAACCACAAACAACATACTCACAAGTGTACATACTATAGCTCTTGACAACACCCACCGCCCATCATGTCGATGGTGTACGAGCACGTCCCCTCGTTGATCGCAACGTACCTTGTTTCTCATAAACACACGAGCTACGTTCTTTATCATGCCGCCAAGAGGTTTCGAAAGCCATCGAGCGCAATCCTATTTCTTCATATCCTGATACCCAACCTCGAGATCTTGCGTTACTGGGCGCACTATGTGCAGTATGGATATCATGTTTCCCCAGCTTATCTTGACTTCATAGTCATGATTTTCCATTCGTGCACAAGCCATTATTTAGTTCAGAAAGGCCATTATGCTGGCCACAAGAAGATTGTGCAGCCAGTATTTCACGCGCAGATGTTACTGCGCTTGGCCATTTCCTTCTGCTCGGTTTTCCTCGGCTTCCCCTCCTTGCATTCGGCAACCATCAAAATCAACGCCGCGGCTTCCTATCCACGGATCTTGATCTGGGCTATGAAAAGGCTAAAAGTTCTTTCAGACTATAAAGCTGTATATACCGCTGCCATGTTCGTTGGTGGCCTTCTTGCCGGACATGACTCAGGCATCTGGTATGGCCCACAGGTCTTCATAGGCTGCTGGGCAGGATTATATGTCCTAGAGACTTGGGCGGCGCAAAAGGTGATTGAAAACCACAGAGGACTGTCTTTCCCTGAACAATCATCCGGGTTCAAGAGTCTCAAGAGCTGCGCAGTCCTTTTTTTGAACAAAACCGGCTTTATAAACCAATATGAATTGCAAAAGCTAGGGAAAAAATATGAAGAGAAAGAGGAAGGTTCAAAAGAAGATGCGCACAACCAAACTGTCGAAACCGAAAAGACCCGATCGACTTGGAGAATTCAACAGGATTAAAATTCTGCCTGGAGCTGATTCGTGGAGGGATACGCGAATGGTCAAAGTTCATCATTATGCCTCCCGACCCGCCAGTGGCCGCTTCCGTATACAATTGGCGAAATTCATCGCAAAGACATCGGGTCTTATAATTGAGCAGCAGAGACTACATCAGTATCACAACATTGCCAGGCGAAGGAGTTCGAGGGAGAAAATAGTAGTTCTGTTGCATGCGTTCAGACCCTTTAAGTACCAAGCTGCATGCTGACATTGCTCGATTCCCATTATTAGGTACCACATACCAGAAGGTACAACGAGACCGACACGAGCGAGGAAACCCTACCGACATCCAATTGTGGCTCCGATACGTCGACTATCGCAGTATCGCACCTTCGCAGAATCGCAGAATCGTACCTTCGCACCTTCGTACCTTCGCGCACCTTCGCACTTTCGTAACTTCTTTCGCAACTTCGCGCTTTCGCAATTTCCGCACCTATCTATTTAGCAACATGCATTGTAAATTTCTTCGATGCGCCTGGTCTCGATTATGGTCAATACACAGGCGAAGACATTCGTGAAGCGTATGATTGTGCATCGCTTCAATGCCACCCCATTAGATGGCTAAACGGAGCCAAGGATCGGTAGACAACACAGCACCATATGGAAGAATCCAGATTGTTTCTTCTAGGCGAGGGGCCTAAAAAGGTATACCGCGGGTATCCGAGAATGTTGTCTCCCCCAAAGCGCGGCCCCGATGCTTACATTACACCACAATGCCCATTCTACGTTTGGGGAGACTGTTGGTATATCTGCTGAGATGCAAAGCGAGATATGATGTTCTCCACGATTATGCATTGATGTCGTTGTCATGCCTCTGTGCACATCTCGAAATACTCAACAGTCATTGCGCTTGAAGGCGAGCTGCGCCATTTTCATGACACAGGGAATTACCAGCATGAACAACGGCAAGTCAATGTGAGTAAGACGAAATTAAGATTTATTAATGAAGTTCGAACAGGGGCTGGCAATGGTTGGGCGTCTTGACGTAAATGTTGCAAGATGAGTGACGTTAGAAAGCGACACATTAATGTTTCGTCAGAATCTACCAGCAGAGTACCTTTGAATGTCTCATCGCGTCCCCGTGAGCGAAAAGATGCACTGGCCCAGTCGGGATGGGCGTTGGATGAAACACGGATGGAACAAGATTTCGTGACTAAATTGCAGCTCGATGACTTCCTTTGGACGCTCTATCCTGGGCGACATCTTAGGCGCTGATAATTGCGTCACCTGCTCCTCCTCCACTTCCGCTGGAGCTATGTCCTCCTTCTTTGGTAGAAGAACACTGTCCTCCAAGTTTTGACGCTTCACCACCGGAGAACCAAATCCAACAGTGAATGAATTTAGCATAACCTTCCTCGGTCTGCAACCCAAACAGCTGTGTTGTGGACCTGCCGAGATCAAATGAGGGTCCGCCGACCTGAACGACTTGTCACCGCCCATTCAATCTGAGGCTGAGAATCGAATCATGGGCATCTCTTTCATATGTGGAAGTGTGGTCGAGTAAACAGCAATACACAGGCAATGGTATCGTTCAGGTGATAGAGCACTGGGCTGACACGATATGAGAAGGGAGGAGATGACTTATTTGAAGTTTAACAGGTGCTTGGTTGTCAATCCCTGGTTGTGGCCTGGTCCCAATCTGACCCTCCAGGTTTTTTTAGGTGGCTATCTGAATTGGATCTAGACGAAAAAACTGGGTCAGTTACTGGAGAATTCTTGATTTTCACAACAATCCACAACCTTTTTTCCCCCTGCTTACGGCTCGAACCTCTCGTACTCGCCTTCACTTCTACTCTGGTATTTATTGCTATTTAATGACAAAACACAACTAGATTGGAACATATTTCTTTCGACAAAAAATTGCAGAAAAAAACCGGCATCCGCTTTATAAGGGTATTGCGAAGAGACTTGATCCGTACAAGTATATATCCAAGGTGCTGACAATTTCAGACCGACGCTAGCAAAAGACGGTATTAGTCACATCAACAATCAAACATGCGTACTAGATGTTATCTGTAACATTCCCTTAGAGCATCCTGATTATAGCTCTATATAGTTGAGTCAAATGGCGCCATCCGTCAATTCTTCAACCATAGGATAGTATGGTTGAAAGGGCAGGAGCTCTTGGGGTTGCCGCAACTTGGCGCCACGCAGGTGGAACAAACGGAGTCGTTCAACCATCATATCCATTAGACAACTCCAGATATCGACGCCTCTCCGTTCTGGTGTCTTGCCGTCGCACAACGACGCTTCCTCGTAGGCGACAGGACCCACGAGACACAAAGCGTTCACCCAATCAAGCCCTTCATGTTCTTTTAAATGCACGTAAAGGAGTCGTAGCGTGTCAAATATCGTCATGGCGAACTCGCGCTCATGTTCATCCTGCCCGGCACAGATCCGGAAGAGCCGTTGTAAGAGAGCAGAACGCTCGGCAAGGTATCGATCTGCTCCACCATCCAAAATACTCAGGATCCACCAGTGCCAGCCGAAGTCTTTACCAAAGAAGTACTTATCGCTTTTTGGTAAAATCTTGGTTGGCCCAGACTGTTCCAGCTGCTGTTGCATGAAGGTGAAGGGGGCGCAGGACTGGCAAGCGCCATCAAGCTCGTCCTGGCGCATAGCGGTTCCGGGCCTATAAAATGGAACATGTACCCGGTGGTGACAAAGTCGGTAATGTAGTGTGTGTTGGCAGACTGGACATCGGGCATACATGTGCCGCTTGAGCTGTTGGTGGATGCAGTCGGGATGGAAAGCATGGCCACAGGGTAATGCAATCAGGTTGTCTTTACCCTCTTTAATCGCCTTACAATCCACCCCGGTGATCTTACAGCTGAATTGTGTGCTTGCCCAGAGGCTGTCGCACAGCATGAGGGTTTCTATCGGCTCTTGGAGGGGCCACTTATAGCCATCTAGAATGCGAACCCTATCATAGCTTGGCGGTACGCAATGAACAAACGCAAAACGGTTGTGGTTTTGAGGATTCCACCTTTCGTCTTCTTCTGAGCTGCTGAATGGCTTCCTGGTATGTTGCTGCAATTTGTACATAATCTTCCCCAACGTTTTAGTTTTTCGAGTTCGATACCCGGAAACAATATTATTCGGACACCACGGAAGCTGTTTAGATGTAGACGAATCCATTCCAAATCATGCGCGTATTAAATAACGACAAACAAAGCTTGAAACTGCTTCGTTCGACCTACGAAAACGCTCGTCGCAGAGAAAACGTTGTAATGCGTTGGTACACGAATGTGTGTTGGTTGCGGGATGGTAAGGACCAGAGTAAGTAAAGCGACGTCGATTTTCAAAAAGAAATTCATCTCAGATCAAGGTGAACTAAGGAGCTGGGGTGAGCTGGGAAGCAGTAATGCTTTATTGTCTATAAGTTAAGCTTTCTTCGACCCATGGGTTGTTTTAAATCAGGCCGTGCCGCATTTCGTGGGACCGCCACACGAACTCTAATAACGAAACGTACAATAAAAGTGCCTAAGGCTCACTGATCCTCTTGCGGGAGGCCCCATATCGGCGGCAAGAGTCCCTAAAGTCAAATGAACTTCTCACTAGTTTACCTAAAAGGTTACCGCGACAATCCCGCGTGTTCTCAACCTTGTAATACGCTCTGGGTTGCTTTTTTGCGTGGGGAAGCATTATTCCCAAGTTCTACTGCAATTCTTTCAAGGTACGCAATCAATCATCCAATCAATATATTGATCAATTCAATTCGGCTTTTTTCGAATCAATCAATTCAATCAGGGTAGCCGGTTGATCGAATTGAAAATTTAGCTGTATTTCGTCAATCTGAACCAATTATTGATCAACTCAACCGACCTTTTCTCGATTCTAACAGGACAAGTCCTAGCTGATGTCTGGGCCGGCCGAAGACGACTTCGTCAAGCTAGACTGCAGCCTGTTCAAGGCGAGGAGGACGCGGACAGTAAAGATGAGACTGGCACATTTGGATCTGCAACTGAGATCTCAACAGGAGAGAGAGAGCATGGTTTGAACGAGAGGCTCTTTGTTGGTAAGCCCCGCCCTGCAACGATGGATATTCTCAAAATACAGGGCCTCGCCACCACTGATCTCCTAGAAGTGCTCTGTCTAGGTGACAAACTATGTCCACCCCCAGGGTGCCGAGCAGTACGAACGAACGGTGAAACTTTGGCGCGCTTTATCGCACACAGGTTTGACCACGTCAGGGGTGCAACCAGGATGGATAACAAAGAATTGCAGAACTAATCATATCGAACAAGTCTTGTTTCCCAACAGAAAGTTCGACAAATCCATTTGGAATAGCTTCCAAAGGAACAAATCAGGGCGCGCCAAAGGGCAGGTCTGCTGTGGTTACAGCAAGATAGAGAAAGTGAAACGATGCCTACATCTGACCCATCGTCGCCCCTACCAACTGCTCTGAAGTGCCCCCACACTTCGCTGTCAACATTCTACCTTCCTCGACCTCCACCTACGTTGTGCCTTTACGGATGCCAGAAGGACTATGGGACTGCCCTCGCAGCACACGAGAAGAAACGTCATTTCTTGTGTGTAGAATGCACACGTGTATCCGTCCTTGGTGAGCGTTCTTGTCAACACACACAGGATCCCATGACACTAGCATACCAACACGATCACCTGTAGGCTCGAGGCGCTTCCAGGTGGGGATCATCTGTAGGCTCGAAGCACTTGCAGATGGAACACCCGAAGGTGATGAAGAAAGAAGAAGGAAAAAGATTGAACTTCCCGAGAACAAAGACAGGCTTATATATTCGTTTATTGTGGACCTCCTCGTCGGCGGCCCACCTTTCCCCATATGTCTATGTGGAGGGAGGTCAGATCTGGACCTTTGATCATCTGTCTGTCGTCATCGGGGAAGTTCAGAAGTGTCTTTCGAAGCACATACGGACTCTTTCATGACGGATCATTTCTTGGTTATTGGTCACAAGTCGACACCTTCCATGGGCGCAAAAGCGCATCAGCTAAGCCATGAACTGAACTGGGTCATAGAATGTAAAGTGTGATTATGATTTCTAGCCTAGTTCTTTGTGTGTATTGTATTGTTGCTGTACTATATCGAACCATGCCTCAAGATCCTTGTTCTTGATTGGACAAAAACGAGGCAGAAACGAGGCCTACTCAAATGGGATCAGTTCGCTCTCGTAGTAGAAACCGTCGCACTTTGGCACCTAATCACTTCGTACAATAGTGTACATGCCGAGGCTCGCCCGAAGTCGAATCTGTTCGCACAGCTCAGTTGTCATTCCTGCTGCCTATCAATACTTATTGGGTCGAGTTACAATCATTCACGCACGCTTCTCGTAATACCAACTTCCATCATTCCTCTTTCTTTCATCATAGTCACCCGCAAGCAGCAAGATACCATTCGTCCATATAGCCCAAGCATTACATCAAGCTTTCGAAATTCACTTCTTCTGACACTTGAAGCAATCGATGAATATTCCCAACCCACGCTGGTATTTCGATAATTTTCCTTCTCCTGGTATGGGTAGTGACACTGTGGCTGTGCCATGATATCTCGTTGTTCGTACGTATATCCTCGAGAACTAAACTTTCCATTGCAGCCTTCGAGCTACATCAGTCGACCCAGTACATTCAAACTAATCAAGACTCTCATCGTCGAAACGCAACGAACACTCATCGTCCTCCCCCCCCGCAAACGACGGACGGTACTGCAAAGCACATGGACAAGACACCGACGAAATGTCCATCTCACAAGAGACCAGCGTAACATTGCTTCACTTTCATGAGACGGGTTTCTCCATTCGACCAGCAGAACGTTCGATAACGCCATGCTGGGCCCTTACTCGGTGGAGGGATATTTAGAGAGCTAGGGTCTGTCACTTCACACTCTTCACACTCTTCACACTTCAACTCTTCGCCCTTCGATAAAACTTCCAACATCTACCACCTCCAACAAATCGGGATCAGAGTATATCTTGTACCTACATCAACCCATCTGCTACGGTTATCATTCCAACGTGTCTATAGATCTCTTCCTGAGAATGTCACCAAGGAGCCTGCGTCAGCCCAGGCCCATAATACTCCTCAGTAGTGGTCTGTCCCGCGAAACGACCACACTACGCTCTGCAGGAGGCAGCTCTCAGACCAAGAACCGTTTCTCTTGCCAGAAAGACATCTTGGTATGCTCTTTGTCTAAAAAGTAATTGACCAATGTGTCCTGCGCGACTGACAGGCTGACAGGATATTCTACGATGAAACTGACCAAGTGTATGGTGAGTTGTCTCATCCAAACGTCTTGATGCAACCGGCATGGCCAATCGTCCGCATAAGAATTTGAACATAATTGGCACAAACTTGTCAACTATCGAGATAGGTTTCCGATGGCCCTGAAAGATGGTCGTTTTGGTAGATGTAAGGGCAAATAGCTGTTTCAACCATTGTTGAAGTTGTCCTTTTCCAAAACTTGGGGCCGTCGGGCTCAGTCAGACTGGCCTACACCAATGTGGCGATCATGTGAAACTTGAGCAAGAACGATGTAACAGCAATTGCTGCATGACATGTCATAATCATAACCAATAGTTACAACGGAGTCTTCTCGACGCCAAAGTATGTCTGCCAAGAGCCGCAACCAATTCATAAACGAATTTGATATCGTCGATCCGGAAAATTCAATGCGGCGGGACTCATAGACAACGTCGACTGGGCGAAGCTGTTCAAGTCCGCCCCCGTTCGGAAAGCATAAAAATGCCACGCATGCCCGGCAAAGCATCCGTCATCTCTGCTTTGACTCAAACATGAAATGTTCTTCTATCATTCAGACGTGCGTACACTTTTCAATGAAGCAGCCATGCCGGCAGCGACATGCGTCTTTCGTGGCTTGTAGGCACATGCCGCGGGCACTGCAAAGATGTCCTTCTCAGGGAACTCGACCCTTGCCTGCAGTATATCTTCTTCGTAACTGGCGTCTCCCGGAGCATGACTGTATAATGGCGCCGTAGTCCCCTTCCTTTGCCCATTCCACGATCGCTTGTTAGGCACGATATTCCCCAGCGGCTTCCATCCTGCATTGACGACAGAACGTTCAAAGTCAATCAGCATGAGCTCCCCTGTGTCGGTATTGCGGAGCACATTGGTACGACGCACATCCCGATGTATCGCCCGCAGACACCGTTTGACCTCACCAGCACGAACCGCTTCGTCAATCGGACTGCCATGCGAGAGAAGCAACATATATTCGATGTAGACCCGATGGTCGTAGTAATAGATCTTGTCCATGTCGCGAAGATCTATCGCGTCCAAGCAGACCGGCACCTGAGACCCCTGGAGTCCTTCGAGGTGTTTGTAGAAGGTTGTTTCGTGCTCTAGGTCCCGAATGAAAAGCAGATACCGTGCCCTTGGCGACGAAAGTGTAGCCGTAGGCCATCAGGCTGACTTTGAACAGCACGCCGCGAGATCCGCCCACATCTAGACGACTGATCCCGTGGTCGAGAGACTCCTGCAGCCGCTGAAATAGGAGCCGGAGGAACTCCTCACGGTCGATCAGATGATCAGCAGCTGCAAGGTTAGCCTGCCGGTGCAAGAGAACGTTGGGACACGTTCCGTCAAGGCGACCTTTTCTGACTAGTCCTAGAAGGCATCGCTGTGTGCAGTACAGTCGCTCTTGTGAAGCTTCCCCGCGCGGCCCTCGGCCCAGAATGCGCTGGCTGCGCCGTGGGCCTTGGCTCTGACTACTCGACCGCGGCTCAGACGGTGTCGGGGTGTCCGGCATCGGAGGTGAGGACTCATCCGACGAAGGCTCGTCGTCCCGGTCCCTGAATACTGGCTGCACATCTGGACGGTCCTCTTCCTGCGCCCAGTGTTTGCGTCTTGTTCGAGGCACGCGCGGTGACCGGCTGATGCCTGCATAAGTCGTCGGCGCATACAGCGAGCCGGAGCTTGAGCTGCTCGGAGCGTATCGCTCGTCTCGGGGAATTGATCGCAATGTCGTCTCAAAGTCCTCTGCCCATCGCCTCAGCCCCAAGATCACACGCTGCCGCTCATCCTGCGCTCGAACATTGGGTGGGTTTCCTGAGGGGCCGAGAGCCATCAGGCTAAATGCCAGGTACTGGCCAACTGCGGTGCAAGCATGGTGTTCCCCCGATTGCGCTGCCACCTCAACAGCGGGCTCTGCTAGATGATACAAGAGTGTGCCGGGTTCTCGCCAGTCTAGTCGCAAGAATACAATGGTCTCGCCGGTAGTCAGCAACCCGTACTCGAGACCCCCCTCGATCATGTAGTTGTAGGTCTGCGTGATGGCCGCAGCGGTGAGCCTCTCGGCATGGTACTGGAATCGACCGTCGGGATCGGCCGCGGTAGGTATTGTTTTCCGATTGACCACGTCTTTGAAGACATCCATGGGATGCAGATTGACGCGCAGGTGTGGAGCGGTCAGTTGTGCCGTTTGCAAGTTCTATGAGCTTGCAGATGACCCCCACCTGGAAGTGCTTGGAGCCTACAGGTGATGTTCCTCGCCAGCGCCCTCGGGCCCTGCGAGTGAAGCCGTCTGCAAGAGCTTCGCGCCTGCAGTCGTGCCGTTTGCAAGTTCTATGAGCTTGCAGATGATCCCCACCTGGAAGCGCCTCGAGCCTACAGATGGACCCCAACTGGGAGTGCCTTCGTGCCAGCCGGTGAAGTTCCGTGCGGCTGCCCCTCGGGCAGCCAGCGAGCGGAAGCCGTTTGCAAGTGCCTCGAGCCTACAAACGATGCCACCTGGAAGTGCCTCGAGCCTACAAACGATGCCACCTGGAAGTGCCTCGAGCCTACAGCTGATGCCGTCTGCAAGTGCCTCGAGCCTAGAGATGATGCCATCTGGAAGTGCTTCGAGCCTACAGGTGATGGATTACTCCTTTCCCGCAGACGTCCTATCTCCTTAGGTTCCTGCGGGGGTCGCAGATGTCCAACACTGTGTACCGGCCAGCGAAGACGGCCTTTGCAACCTGTACGTGGTGCTGGCTACGAACCTGTTCTTCCTGACTGAGATCTTCGGTCCAGATTGAGCAGAGCCAATGCAGAGACGCGACTGTATATAGTTTATCCGTCGTAGAGATCATTATCTAGTTGCATGAACACATTCATCACTTGACATACATTGCATGAACAAATCCATACCGTCACGTAAACTGCAAATGAACCAAATATACACAGTGATAAATGATAAACAATAGTTCTCTTGCGTGAATGACCTACTCGGAATGTAGTCTTCTGCTGCTCAAGTTACGCTGAGCTGTCGTTGACACGCTTGCGTTCGCGCTAAGAAAACGAGCTTGCTTGCTCAGAATCAGCCAAGAAAGATCAAGATTGGGAAAAGGGAAACCGGACTTGCCCAAAATCTCATGTCTATGCGTCTCAACGATGAGCAGTGGTTCCGTGAAAGTCAGTCCGCACAATGGTATTACAGGTACTACATGAAATTGAAATCCTGCCCATTACATGTCCCGAAATGTACTTGCTTCTTCATACTTTCGTCAGTGGAACGGCACTTCCCGGGGTCCTGTTAAGCACGGGCAATCCGGTATTGTCGGCGACCGTTGTGTAGCACCGCGCAGTCACAAATCTTCTGACTGGTCAATAGTCAATAGACTGTGCAATTACATAATCTGCCAACATGGATTAAACATGCCAATGCCCATACGAGCTAGTCAGAAATAATTATTGCATTTGTATTGATACGTCGTAGTCAACTTTACGGCACCACATACGTTGCTGGGAAGGGATCTGCACAGTCGGTGGAAGTTGCATCAGCCACAATATTTGATCATTTATTGTGGTCTTCGCCTTTTTGACAACTTCTTCGATTAATGTATTGCTTCTTATCAAGAGCTAGCAGCCTTCGGTAAGCCTTCAGCTGAAGAGCTGCAATGGTCATGGCCATCCAGCTTCACCAACGCTACATCCTGTACTCAGTAATATAAACAGATCCCTCTCTACCATGAGATCTACCAGCAGTTGCCCTCTCGAATCATCTGCAAACTCAACTATGTCTTCCTCTCAGGGCCTCAACTGTAAGGTCACACCCTCATCTCCCCATTCATCTTTGACAACAACACTTCCGTTGGACGATGGGTTGCCTCCCTTGCATCCTCCGCCGGCAAGCTTGGAAGATATTGTTGACTGGTGGTACCCATACTATCAATCTTGCCAGAAATATTTATTGGTAATTGCACAACACACTAACCATGTGCAAGCCCTTGCTGCATCCGTAAACCTCCGGCTTCCTTTTCAGATTCTGCAACCGCCGAATGGCGACGATATATTGACCATCTACATCCGCCGATTAGTCGCAACCGGTTTAGATACTCCCAGCATCTTATACCTGTTTTTCGGAGACGACTGGCCTATGGGCATAGGTCATATTCATCAAGTCGAACGGAGAAATTATTTATGTGCTGCAAAAAGCGCGAGTTGGTTAGAGGTTAAATCATATTACGATGTGGGAGACGGGCAGAGCATCCCATATCTCCGACCGTTGCAGAACGCTACGGAAGAGGAAATCGTTGCCGCCGAATCGGCTTGGAGCGCATGGTTGGCAATGCAGGACTGGATGGTAGGACCCCGCTCACCTTAGGAGAAGGGCGCTATGGCAATAGGGACGGTGTCTAATATTATGAATCACAAGGGCGCGAGCGGGACAACGATAATATCCATGGTTGCCGGACCTCTAAATCAGTTTAATAGTTCAGAGTTTGGTCGCGCTGTGATTCAGCACCGATTCTTTCGGCTGTAACTGGGATGTTTGCCTGCTGCACGCTGGTGAGGGTGGAATAAATAGAGTTTCAAGCTATCGCTTGCCACGCAGTATTTCTCAATACCTCGGAAGTGCTCCAGCACAATGGCACTTAGCCGAGCTATTCTGTTGAATTCGGTATTCTCTGTGTCTTATCTGATTATACTCTCCATCTATATTTCTAGGGCGTCAGGATGAATTGGTGGAATGAAAAAAGAGGATGATGCTGGTTAGGCTGCTTATAGAGCCCAGCCTGACTTGGTTGAAATAAAATTGCACTTTGAACAGCTGAATACAACTTCATCGTACGAATCAATTCAATATACCAAAGTCCCCAAATTCGTAAAAGGCTGTGCTTTGCCTTTGAAGAATTAGACAGTCGCCAGAGCAAAGATTGCTGTTGCCTACCAGAGGCACGGGTAAACCTTCATCCCCCCGTCCCCCAAGCCGAACTACCCCAAACGCTAAACACTTTTCATTTCCTCAACCACCACAACTCCAATTAATGCGCTTTTTGGTGTGGATAGAAAGAAAGAAGCAAAGATACTCTCGGCGAAAGCCGACGCAAAAAAAAAAAAAGCGAGAAATCAATCGAGCGCGTCACGAAATTGGGACGTCAATCGGACCACATTCGAACCTTCGTTCCACTCATTCGGCGGTTGACTAACTTCCCACGCAAATTATCAACGACTTAGTCCTTTGCAAGAGAGATACCTCTGTGAATGGATCATCGAGGAAGTAGACGCTGAAAGGGCCCCGAGCAAGTACGAATTACTGGCGTACGCTGAATGTATCGGCCGCGCTGGCGGCGACTTCAATCCGATCGGCAAGAACTGGCCTGACGCGTTTCTGCGTAGAAATCCTTCAGTACGAAGGAGCTCCTGGTAGGCAGACCAAAGAGTGTTTATCAGGAAGATTGTTCGAGTGGATGCCACCCGACCACACAGGGTGCACTATTATAGTAGCTAGATAGGCTAATTCAGAGGAACAGCCTGTAAACGTAGCTAAACCCCATAGTTTGAGTGATGCCTAGTTAAAGTGTTGATTAGTGCACGGGACGTCGGATCGGTCAGGCCGCGTGGATCCAAGACTTCCCCTTTGAGTGCATCAGTGGATGGAGGTACCACATATCAACTGGGGACATCTCTCGGAAGCATTCCACTCTTACTACTTATTGTCACTGCATATCCCCTGGACAGGAACATTGGGTTATGCAGGAAACAGTGGATCAGCTTTTCGATACAGCGAGAGACTGGGGTTGTATGGTGGCACCAGGTCAGCTTAGTTATATAGGTTGTACCATTGATTTCAACCATGTGCGTCACTGACTTACAAAACTAGTGCTTGTCCTGGTCAAGGTTTCTCCGTAGCTGACAATTCCCTCAGCTGCTTTCAATCGGAAGCCTGATCCCCTGGCGCTTAATTGATCTTTACTGACCAATTGCACTCAAAGCAGAACCCCACCTCAGCGCTTGGCTGGGTTCCGGTAATAATCTACTTTGATGATAGAAGATCCGCTACTGGCGTTTCGCTACGGTAAAACCGAACAGAACTTGCAGGTATACTCTTATTCACGACGACACCGTCAGAAACATTCAAAAGCAGATGCAGAGTAAGAAGATTCTGCCAACATGTATCTCACAGTGGAGCAGCTTGAAGCAGCTGTAGATCATCAGGAAGAATGATGTGCTTGGCCATCGTATTGTGGATTTCATCTCCTCTGGACAATTGTCAGTATGCGGGAGCAGGCTGAGCAGTCTAGGCATGTCTCGCGGCCCCCGGCTTGTGGGGCTGTGGCTGGTCGCTGCATTAGCTAAACATTTTGAGGGCCTAGTGATTTTGTAATATAGCGTTAGTTGCCCTCTAGGGGAATAACCCATGTTTGATGCGTCACAAGTCTGGCGAACGAGCGAGCGAGAGGACCTGTGGTTTCTAGGCGTGAGAAGTAGCTAGTGTCACTTTCCAGGTGAAAGCACGATGAACGTGCATTTGGAAGTTTGGAGGGTTGATTGCACGTCAAATATTTTTCAATTTTTTTATTTTCTTTTCGGGTACTGTTCGTGAGTGCAGAGTAGTTCGCAGTAGGGCCACATTAGGCCGATTGATTATATCCTATCTCACCAACTTCGGCAACTAATTAGCGGAGCTATCCAAAGTTGCCTTTTGCCTCCTATTCCTGGGCCACTACATTTCGATCTGCAAGGGACGCAGCCGATGACGCGGGCAGGTAGAGAATGTACAGCGTTAATTGGTTGACTGACAAGGCACCTCAACGAACCATTTAGCTGATGTTGCTTAATTAGAAGAATATGGTTATAGAGGAATGTTCAGGGCAGTGATTGTATTTCCAGTAATGCAAAATACGCAGTTCGAGGGGCGAGTTGTTGAGATATATTTAATTTCGCAAGAAGCACGATGAGCATTTGAACATTCTGGTACCGAGCAACTCTTCAGGACTCATATTCCCTTGTTAGTGCGGGCACTACTCGTCACTGGTAGAGCCTCGATCCGAGCTCCCCACTTCCTAAGAGAGCTGCCTACATGACACGGGGCAGTTGAGAATGCAAGCTACAAGGGCCGGCACCAGAGCTTGGCGAGAGATTTTGCGCATTACATTGTCGTGTTTTAACCAATCGGTGACCAGCCGTACGAGATGTGGTTGATGCACATTCAAAACCTAATTTCCAACATGTAGTGATGAACCGTTTACATGTGTTTCATTGTGTTGGAAGAGGACGCATCCCATTCCTCGACTCTCATCGCCAGGCTTCCTCGGCAGGCTATTCCTGTCTGATTTCTTCCTGCTTTCTGCTGGAGTCCCATGCAGTAGACGAAATAATGGTAGCGACTTTTAGAGGCAGCCTCAGTGAACCGCAAGGACCTACATATATCATCCTGAAGTGTAACTCAATCTGGACAATTGAATGTACTGTACATTCAATTGTTCGGACAGAGTATGGTTTCGTTTCCGCAACCCAATTATTGAGGGCCGCAGTGGCTCTTTCAGTCCGCTCGCCAACACCGCCCCAATTGCCCAATTGAGTACACCAACCAAAAAAAATTTAAATTTTTTTTTTGCAATTATCCCAAAATTGATTATGCCTAATTCGCGAGACACTGCACGTACCTCAAGCACCTAGTACTGTATTTGACCTAGTGGTAGCCCAAATTCGGTTTCTGGGAGGGTCGTGTAGAGTACCGACATTCAAAAAGTGGCGTGGTGGGTCTGTATTCGTATCAGATCTCAAGGTTTTATATATATGGTTGGCGACGGAAGCCAGTCGCAAGCACCAATTCTTCCTCCGTCATCTTAACTGGATCTCAAACAGCATTGCGCATCTACACTGCATATTTTCGGCTCGACCTATTTAGGTATAGTGCTGATCACTATCGGTCGCGTCAGTGCTCGGAGTCGGGTAACCACTGCTCCAGGATACAGCAACAAACACCCTGTACGATATGCTCCTCTTCTGTACTCACGATCGAATATGGACTTGCTCGAAAGTGACCATGGGCGAAAGCATGATTTAAACGCAGGCCTATGTAGCCGCCCAAACCAATCGCGACAATCCATTTGTGACCGGACGAGAAGAAGCGCATCCAACTAATCGGACGAATGTACAATAACGGCGCGCAACGCCCTTAGTTTTCATGTCATGACGGGGCACGATTCTCACCCGTCTCTGGCATGTTAGAGGTACGGTCGCTGTCTTCCCCATTAAACCAGATCGGATCTATCGCATTTGAAACTGCTTCCACGACACTTGAATGCAGTGCCGGGAACATAAAGGAACTTCTTGTTTCGGTTTGACCTTCTTGCTACTGATGGACCTGCGAATCCCTTAGGTGCTGTTGCAACGCATCTTCGCTACTGAAGGATTCCTCGCAAGTATCGCATTCGAATGAGAGAGCGTGGGCAAGCGAATCCATTAGATGCTGTTGCAGCGCGTCTTCGTTGCTGAATGATCGGCCACAGGGCAAACAGCTTCAGGCCATCGTGTTTGGAGTGCCACGAATGTATCGGATGCAGAGATTCGATAGAGAAGGAGGCAAATTCTAAGACGGCAGCAACTGTCACATGAATTAATTGATCATGCACTTACCGCCGGACTCTGTAGCGTTAATGCAATACGCAGGTGTGTAGCATTATCGACCAATACATGAATGACACGGAGCAAGGCGAGTTATGATAAACCAAGTCAATGTCGCCAGCTGCAAGTGAACAATGCACCTAAAGCCGCAAAGATCAAAGAAACAAAGCAACGCTCGGGTAAGTCGACTGCTGTGTTGTATGCGCTGCAGTAAATGCAATTCTCCCCATTTAATTCCATGCAGCGATGCCTCTAGGGATGTTATGGAACAACAAATCCATTCTAGACATACTGCGACATAGTTTGTGCAATGGGCCGCCCAATTAATCACTTCACCTCTTGGCATGGAGCAATGCAACAACGAAGAAGCTCTATGGCTGCTTCTTGTTGACGTTACTGCCAAGATCGACACAGCCGCCTTGTGAACGATCTTTGGAGCCAGACATGCTTCTTGCAAACATTCCAACGGACCGTGCCGCGGTCATTGTTTTAAATTGGTGTGACACCCCCATCGTAATTAGTACCCAATCGGGGATGCACAATAGGCGAAGATTAGTACTACTGTACGCTATAACCAGCTTTAGCGTCCGGCTAGAGCCGAGCTAGCGCAGGAGCCAATGAAAAAGTACTAAGGACCAATCTAAGATACTCAGCACGCATGTAGCCGGATCTAGCAACTTGACGTGAGTGGGTTACAACCGAGATTGATTAACGCTTTATACTCAGATACTCATGATTGGATGGATCTAATTATGACCTGCAGCGTGACAAGTGGCCGAGCGATGAAGAATTGTCCGCAACATGTTCCTACTACAACACTTTCCCAGCGCGGCTCTTTTACGAATGTTCTTGGTGCGTGAGTATGTCCTGCGTAAGATTCATATGAGTATAGTGTTGATGGACACATAGCAGATCTTATCATTTACAGTAGATACAGATATGGGGGGAGTGTCCATGCGACGAGGTTCGGACACGATGCCATACGCCGAGCGGGTCAAGTGAACCAAGCTGGCCGGACTGATTTACCGACTTGTCTGCATTGCCCAGTCCCGTCAGCTATCCGCTCGATGGCCACTGTCAATTCTGACCTAGTGAGCAGGGTATTTTCTGCGTGTGGTTTCGTGCTTCGACCTGTTGACGCAGTCCGGAAACCGTCAAGTCGGCCATTTGTGATCGACACATTCTTTGGAAAACTTGTCTTAGACCCAACCATTAATCATATCCCAACTAAGGCGCTGTTGCCAATCAGTCGAACTTGAATTCGTAAAACAGTCAAAAAAAATGTAAATCTAAAGCGAGAAGCACGTCAAATGATAATAATGAGCTTGACGGGCGGCGTAATAGGTGTGAACTGGATGTTGGACTGCTGTACTTAGTCGACCTTTAAACGCAGATGAATCTTGGTTATGCAGCCAAGACCAAGCTGAGACTGCGAAGCCCGGGGAAATGTCTTGTTCTGTGGGTAACACACATTGGCATGATGTGAATGGCGATTTGAATGGCTAATCGTGACAGTCTATCTTGCACACCGAGGTCTAATAGCGCTTGTCCGCTCAGCCGTTACATTGTTGGCTCCGCGAACGGTGTACGTCCAAGAAAAGCCATGTCTTGGTATCCTCAAGTGCTACAACAGAACACCTCTCATCGTAATCCTGTATCACGTCGCTAACTGCAACCAAAACGGTCGATATAGTGGCCAAGACGGATGGAGTCGTGAGTCGTTGAAGTGCTTACGAGAACATTGCCGCGAATCTTCCGCACTCGAAGTTTATTATCCGCATCCTAATTCAGGTCATATATTGGTGCGATTCTTAACTTAGCGCCTTAATAAACACAAGCTGTCTACGTTAGAAGGAATCCAATTGCTTAAGAATTGTACCTCATACTATCACAGACCAAGCTTCCGCTTTTGGGTTGTTTTCTTCGTACGCCAGACAGCTTAAACTGTCACCTACAAGGCCTGAGTCATACAAACAAGCTTACTCGTGAATCCCGCATCTTATACGATGCGGAATATCTGCGGTGCCCAGGTAGTGGGGTCATGTCGCAATGCCGAGTAGGCGAGCTGCCGGCCGTAAACCCCCACCCAGTCAATTTTCCTCATACGCAACCACATAGTATGCACGACTACACGTCGCTGTGGATGATTCCAAGTCCACTTGAAATCAAACATACGCAGGTCTTCTCTCTATTGAAATAAATACATTGTTTGAATACCATAAGCGCTGCATTGACATTTCGACCAACTATTGCAGAGCAAAAAGTTTGAAACAATCAAACGCTTCGGTTGCGTACACATCTGACCATAACTACTTGGAATTTAGACTATCAATGCAAATGCCTGTATCCTCTTCTATACAGATCTCGCTAAATGACATTAGAATTTGAATCCATAATCTTCACTTTCCGGTGTGCATAACGTGACCTAAACCGAGATAACCAACCTTCACTCCATCTAGGCATCGGCAAGTCTTGGTAACATCCGAGTGCGTTCCAGAGCTCGGTCCCGCGCTCACGAAGCATTGCGCCAGTAATAGGGCCAATACCGGCCACGCATTCATGCCAATATGCCCATTTGATGAGTTCTTCTTCCAGAGACTCCCATTTGGGTGGGCGCTGTCGCTTGCGGTGGCTGCCTTGGCAGTACGCACGGTCCAAGGAGACGTTATCCAACGGGTCGTACTTGTAGCTCAGGATCTCACTCACGGTACTTGAGTTGAGGTAATAGCCATACATACGTTCCCACCAAAGGGAAGCATCAGTGTGTGTTTTTGCGGGCTTTTCTACGGCAGATTCGAAATACCAATCTCGAAGTGCACGACGTTGTGTATTGGTAATAGCCCTTCGCTTCACCATTCTGATATGGTAATTATGTAGGTTAGGCTGTCTTTTATGTAGTTGCGACGTTAACCTGTGATAAGTTGCAAAGAACACAGTAGTGGGGTACCACTGTTCTCAAGTCGCTGATCACTGTCTTTTATATCCCAATCGTCACACTGAGCCTTGTTGCCATATCTACTAGTCTCAATCGGAAATCATTGAGGAGTCACCAAAGGCATCAGTGGTGTCAAACATGGTGGCAGCCAGGACAGAATTAAACTAGAATTTGGCGAGCTGAACGCTGTATTGCACCCGCCTTTCGAACTGGACTGGGTCGCTACGATCGAAGATGCTACCCCTGGTGCAATGCGTAGTGGGCACTTTGCCTGCGCCAATCCTTGTTCCATGCATTCCTTACGATCGGGTTCCTAAAAAATCGGTTTGTACTGGCTGACAAAACTCCCGACCCGCACTAGCCAGGACATCTCAATATGGAGCGATTGGCTTATAAGCTGAAATGGTTGACCACTTGAAATTCAAAGCTGACTGCTCTTTTCCTGGCGCCAAGGCGCGATACGTTCTAAACCCTGCCTTTTTTTCCATTTTCTTTCGTACAGGTGCGTGTGGACGTACAGCTGCTTTTGATGCGGCCAGTCTCTCCACCCCCCCTCCCCCCCCTTTTTTTTCTTTTATTAGTAGTAGTAAGTACTTCGCAAGGAAAAGGTGTCTACGACTGCACTTAAGTTCCTCTTGGTAGTCTGCTTGATTGCGGGTATGTCATTGTTGGCCTTTCATCTGTAGGTGTGCGGTCCACGAAATCCTCTAGCGACGCAGCTCAATAACCGCCACTGTTAGTGCGGGTAACAAACAGCGGCGCATTGTCGTTACTAGCAGTGGATCAAGATATGATTTTAATAATATCCGCGAAGATTTGTTTTCTTGGATCAGTTATTTGTTCCTTCGTCACTCCGTTCAAGGAATGTTGCCTTCCTTTCGATGCGCGGTTGTTCGTGTCTCTATGCAAGTGTACCTTCTCCCTCTCGGTCGCTGTGCAGATCCGTTGGGGGCCGTCTCCGCCTTGCGCGTGTGCTCTCACACAAACAGCCCTCCCTCCTGGGTCGGACAAACAATGTTGGCGTATTTATGAATGACAGTCTGGGAGCGACTTCGTCGCTCCCTTAGGGTCTCTATTGGTTGCGATCACTTCCACTTCGCTCCAGCAATGGACCTTGCCCAATTATACCTGCCTTCCATAACTCTGACCATCTTTTTATCAACTAGTGGTTGCAGGCGATGACGATGTCTGTATTCGCTCTTCCCATTCGAGCTTGGTATTTACACTACTCTTCTATCCAATTAACTATGGTCCTGCGGTTGTGATAATCACCGTCGACTTCGTCTCCGGCAGGAAACTCATCCCTAGCCAGGTGTCCACAACTTCATTTCACTTTCATTATATTCCATATGTTGGGTTACAGTATTTCATGTTAATCCTCGGCTCATTCCACATCACACATGCGAGACTCGCCTCCTAAACGGCCTTTGGCCACTCTCCACTCTTTCCATCAGAGAAAACGTGGAAAACGATGCCACGATGCCATGTCGTCCCTCTATTGCTATCTGGTTCAAATTCCAGCTGAACGGTCCGCCCGTCTCCCCCTGTAGATCAAATACCTCTTGTTCTGTCAACGAGAACAAATAAAGCAAGTCCGTAAACATAACAAAGGTCCCTTTCAAATGACCATAGCCAGCATCAGCAAAGCACCCGTTCCATAAATCTCCTGCCAGGTCGCGCGGGACCACGATCAAAACAGCCTGACACTCGAACTCCGCCCCCTCATGGGTTTCATGCCACTCTATTGCACCTCCCAGCACGCGTGCGTCGCCTTTCATCAGCTCTCTCACCTTTTCGCACACAGCCGTCCATCCTGCCCGGTATCTTACCTTGAAAAAGAAGGCCAGATATTGTCCAGACAACGCCCAATGACTCCGCTTGAAACAATTGCTATCACCTCCTGGTTTCAACATGACACCAATGCCACGACAAGTCAACCCATCAAGCCAGGCCTGAAATCGTGCTGCATCCTGCACAAGTACAGCAGTCTCCATATTTGGTCGAAGGGCCCGCCTAGCCGTACGTTCAATCCCCCGTGGTTGTTCGTCTCTCCCGTTCCGTGTTTGTTGTCTTTTCACTAAGAGGTTGTACCTGTCTGTTTGCCGGTGAGATAGTGTCTTTGTGTCGCTGCTGGCTCCTTAGTCTGATCGAATCGTGTCAAATCATCAACAAGACTTTTCGTGCTTGACAATGTGAATTTCAATCTACAAGTAAACGACAACGGTCCGATTGCTAGCAGCAGAAATAAGGGGTCTCCACCCCTTTCAATGTATCCTCTGGTCCGGGGTGCCGTGTCAACTGGTGTTCCTTAGCGTCACTGTGTGGCCAATCAATATTTTAGACTGTCTGCACACCTATACAGGATTAATTCTGGCGCTACCTAAATAGACACTTATGTCTCGTCCAAGGTTTTGCACTTTGTTGCGCTGGAAAGGTACCACGACAGAATATTCGTGTACTCGCGGCATGAAACAGAGCTTCAAACCGATAGTACTGATTCCAGACCTTTTCACAATATCTAGATTTGAGTTCGTTGGCTATTATGGACACTTGGTATCAATTGCCTGAACAAGTTAGCTCATCTTGTTTACCGCTCCAAATGGTTTCGATCCAAAAATGGCTCTCGAGAGAATAAATTCTTGCCCTCAATGCGGAAGCCATTTTCGTTACTGACGATCACAACAGACAGTGAAGGAAACCGGGAGTTAGGCGTAGAAGGAGAAAATGATGCACAAAGGACATCCCAAACATATACTAACCCAGCAGGTCGCGCTTCAGCCGCCGAGGATAGGACTCTGAACACTTGGAGAAGTCAACCTCAAGCTGATCTGCCATGCACTAACAACTAACAGTATCATACAGGGATGTCGAGGACAATAAGTGGTTTTGGATGATTGATTATAGTCTTGCAGTATGGGCTCGAATCGGAGTCAAGACGGACACATGAGAAGCGTTTTTGTAGCATAGCGTTAGTTGCCCTCTAGGGGAATGACCCGGGCGTAATAAACATGTGTGTGTGTGTGTTTGTGTGTGTATTCTGACAGAGGCATACCAACAAGCTTGACGGGATGGATCGATGCCTTTTGCTCTGACCGTACTGCCACGATCGAGATTAACGGCCGTACATCCGCGAGCCACGGTCTGCCACAAGCAGGATCACCGCAGGGCTCACCGCTCTCGCCAGTTCTGTTCCTGTTCTTCAATGCAGACCTAGTGCAGCATCCTATCAACGAGGCAGGTGGATCCGTCGCATTCGTTGATGACTACACAGCGTGGGTAGCAGGACCGACGGCTCAAGCGAACGAGGTGGGCATACGAGCCATCATCGACAGAGCTCTCGACTGGGAAAGTCGCAGTGGTGCCACATTCGAAGCAGAGAAGACTGCCATCATCCATTTCAGTCGAAAAGCGGCCAGAGTGACCAAGAATCACTTTCTAATCAAGGGCGAGCGTGTGTTCCCACAAGACAAGGTCAAGATCCTGGGTGTCACGATGGACTCGCAACTACGGTATAGACAGCACGTGGCTCGAGTCTCGAGCAAAGCGCTGGAGGCTGCCATCGAGCTTAGACGGCTGAAGGGTCTGCCACCGGCGACCGCCCGGCAGCTATTTATAGCCATGGTAGCCCCTATTCTGGATTACGCATCGAACGTATGGAGATACGCCTGTGGTGATCGGCTAATGCACGTTGTCAACAGAGTACAGAGAGTGGGCGCGCAAGCAATTGTGGGCTCGTTTAGCAAGGTAGCCACGGCAGTCGGCGAGGCCGAGGCACATATCTTGCCAGCTCGAAGCCGCTTCGCTAAACGGGCAATCAAGCTCTGGGTCGACGTTCATACACTGCCGAGCAGTAACCCGCTTCGTACGGCAGGATTTCGGATGTTTACGCGGTTCATCTCGCCGATGTAGCAACTTGCTGAAGACATGAAGAATGTGCCGATAAGCAGGTTGGAAACGATCGACGCCTACGCAGTGGAGCCGTGGAATGAACGGGTCGAGGTCGTTACGGGAGGAAGCGACAGAGCAGCTGAGCTAGTTGGCGCACGATGGGCTATCTGGATCGCCACCGCCAGCTCGGGCAAGAACGGCCTGGTCGGATTTGGAGTGGCTACACGACTCCCAGAGTCTAGCTCGGCAAAGAACAAGTGTACGCTATAGTCGGTTACCCTTGGGACGAGAGAAGAGCAAAATCCGTACACGGCGGAACTGGCGGCAATGACACGGGGACTGCGAAAGGTGCCGCAATACTTCAGGCAACGGGTAATTGTGGTATTTACGAGCAACAATGGTGCTGCTCTGAGTATGAAGCGGCCGCGGCATCAGTCGGGCCAGAAAGAGATCGCAGACTTTTACGCATCTATGGCCCAGCTTCGAAAACAGAGAAAAAAGATCGTGATTGTTCAGCGGGCACAGGAACAGACAGAGAATCAAGAAGATAAAGATGTTGACAATAATACCAGCCATGACGGCCACCAAAACAGTTTCGCCCTAGCGCGGCTAGCGAAAGAAGCTGCACGAAAAGCGACTCTTCCAGGCAGTTCGCCCCGTGCACCGCCATTTCGGGCCAAGTCGACCACACTGAACAACGCCAGAAAGACACAAAGCAGACCAGAAGCACTGCCATACAACATCGGTGCGTTCTCCAAGCGGATTGACACAGCATTGCCAGGGAGACATACCCGACTATTGTATAACGCACTGTCATGGAAGGAGGCTAGCGTTCTGGTCCAGTTACGGACAGGAATGGCCAGGCTCAACTATTACCTGGCCCAGATTGGCGCGGTCGCATCGCCAGAATGTGATTGCGGACAGGCGAAAGAGACGGTAGAGCATTTCGTTCTGCATTGTAGAAAATGGACAAGTTATCGCAAAGACCTACTTGACTATACACAAAACGGAGGGGAAGTATTTCGTTTCTTTTAGGCGGAAAGACGCATAGCGATGATGAGAAATGGACGCCAGACGTGGCAGCAGTTCGAGCTACGATCAAGTTTGCCATGGCGACGGGGCGATTACAATCGACAGTGAGGGAAGCGAGCAGTTCAACACGATAGAAACAAAATCATGTACAACAGTGGAGACATCTCTAAAACATACTAACCCAGCAGGTCGCGCTTCAGTCGCCGAGGATAGGACTCTGAACACTTGGAGGAGTCAACTTCAAGCAGAAATGCTGTATACTAACTACTAACAGTATCATATAGGGATGTCATGAAAGAGAAATGTATTGAGACGGAAGCGGATTAGTCCCTGAGCATGGGCTCAAGTCGGAGTTAGGACGGAAACTTCAGAAGCGATTTTGTACTATAAAGTTAGTTGCCCTCTAGGGGAATAGCCCGGGCGTAATAAACTTGTGTGTGTGTGTGTGTGTGTATTCTGACATAAAAGATTTGGTGGCCCGGCCGATAACTGCTCCCACTGATCATTTGCCTCTGTAGTTTTCAGCTGGTTGTTTTTAGCAGGGTACATTGCCTTACCATCCACGAGTCGTTCCGAAGTCCTCAATAGCGCGATTTGAGGCAATGAGCTTGCCCTAAAAGAAGAATCCCCCTCTACTGGTCACTGCTCCTTTTATGTTCATCATTTCCACAGCAGCCTTGATGCGGTTGATCTGGAGGCGTAGTTATATTGGACTCCCAACCGTATCATTATGTGAGCAGAACACACTAGAGGGTAGGAAGCCGTGCTGTTAAGCAATAACTGCATGCTTTTGGTCCACTCCTTGCAAATTCGCTGTTAGGTTTCAGCAACACGCTGCTCAATGTGTACACTGCGCAGGGCGGCGCAGGTCTGTCATCGCCTATTGCCGCTACGAGGGCGGAAAGCTTGTGCTTAATTGCTTCCTAAGTTGGATATACCATCCACAGTTTGTGGTTTATGAAGCCTATGAGGCAAGAACAAGCCGAAGTAGTGAGATAACTTATGGTGGCACAAGCCGCATAGAACTGCTGACGAAGATACTGAGATTTCAAGATTGTAGTAGTTGTTTTTGTTTAGGATCTTTCCAGAGGCACGAAGAGGGTGTTTTGAAATGAACCAGGTTGTCCCTAGACGTAAGATATAGGAAGAGAAGATGGGATAGCGGCTAACTTTTTCGTAGCAGGTAGCCAAAGCTCAAGGATACGTGCTAACAGAAAGAACAGGTGCTGATCTCCCTCGTTTGTTCGAGTCTGTCACATAGTGACAGCCTTCAAAAGTCATGCCGAGCCTGATAATTGCCTCTCATTGAGAGCTGTATTCGAATAGTGTCGCACTGGATTGTTCATTATTCTAACAACGCTACAACGTAGTGAAACATTAGATCATGACATTCGACTTCATGTATCGGTAGTTCTATGCTCTTGAAGGTATATCTCACAAAAGAACAAATTCCCTTTGTGTTCTAAACCTTCTATCGAGCCCATTTTCCCTCATCATCCCGACACATCTCTGCAAACCATGAAATACGGCGTGATCCTTACTTCGACAGAAACCGTACTTCCTCTTAGCAGAACATTCGAAACAAGCAACCTGTTTGTCAGAGTTAGAGCTAGAATGATGATTGGAAGACAATGACCATGACTAACGCATCTGCAGCTAACATAGGTAATAGCTAGATGAGTACCCATCTGTGTGTTACACAGGCTGCATTCGACCGCATCTTTCCTATGGCCGTCCATCATGAGCGCTTGAATCTCGTGAAAGACTTGAGAAGTTATATCACGTATGTCTTGTCGGCATTGCCATAAAACTCGATTCAAGCTTGGCAGGACATGGTCTGTTTCGTCGTGAAGACGTTTGGTCGCCTCAAACGGGTGGTTGTTGTGTGGCAAGTCCTGAGAATGTGATCTCTGAGACGAAGTAAATTGTATGAGAAAGTAATTCCGCATACAGGCTGCTATCTGCGCGACTCCAACGTTCGTGTCCATGGTTGAGCTTCGTCTCTGTGTATACTGTGGTGGCAGGAACAAGAAAGATTGTATCGCGGTACTCCCTTGAGTTATACCAGCGTATATATAGGTGTATCATTCACAATCGAAAAGCCTAAATCAGATGCCAAGAGTCAATGTATCGTGGGCTAGTGCAAACAACTTTGTTGTCAGGCATAGATAGAGGACGGTGAACCTCACGCTATCCGCCCTTGGAGATAAAAGTAAAATAAAAAAAATGGGTCTTCCCACGAGCCGTTTCTGGAATCTTTGTCACCATGTGAGTTATATTGCAGCACCAAACAAAGTATGCTTTACCAGAGTTTATGCTCAAGTACCATGCTTCGCTGAGCCGAAAGCGTACTGTGATAGGGTGTTCCTTAGCGCCCCATCTGAACAAACTTCGGTGATGGGACAATCATTTTGCTCTTTTGGAAATCCCAATAAAGACGTCACCGAATAGAGAGAACTGATTTTGACCACCTAATCCGGGCTGCTTGGCTTTATCAATTTAATAACCGTCGATACAGGAAATCTGTATCTGCTTGCATTGTCCAGTAACTGACCCAGTTCTTCCGTCTCGAATCAATTCAGGTACCCACCTAAAACAACTAGGGGCCAGATTGGAACCAGGTCACAACCAGGGATTGACAACCAAGCATCCGTTCAACTTGAAATAAGTCATCTCCCCCTCTCTCATATCGTGCCAACCCAGTACTCTATCGCCTGGACGATACCATTGCCTGTGTATTACTGTTCACTCAACCACTCAACCACTCTTCCACTTATTTAAAGGGATGCCCATGATTCGATTCTCAGCCTCAGATTGAACAGGAGGGGACACAGTTGTTCAGGCCAACCCTCATTTGACCGTAGCAGGTCCCCAACATAGCTGTTTGGGTTGCACACCGAGCAAGGTTATCCTAAATTCATCCACTGTTGGATTTGTTCACCGGTGGTAAAGTGTCAAGACTTGGAGACAGTGTTCTTTTACCAAGGAAGGAGGACGTAGCTCGCTCAAGCGGAAGTGTAGAAGGAGCAGGCGACGCAAGTATCACCGCCTAAGATGTCACCCAAATTAGAGCGTGCAAAGGAAGTCATCGAGCTGCAATTCAGTCACGAAATCTTACTTAAACACCGAGAGCATCGTCTTGTTAGTCAAGAACTGGCAAAATGCCAGGTCGCTTTGGAGCAACTGCGCCGATGCCACTTGATCCCATACCTCGTTAACGTCCCAACGCCAGAACGAATGTTGAATGTCACTAACGGGCAAGGGCCGGCGCTCCAAGCGAATATGAGTGTCCAAGTACCTCAGTGGGCGCCAGCTTTTGGTGTTGTCGATGGGCCGTATGCTCGACATCTCGCCAAGTGGCTCATTCCTGACCCCAAGTTTGACGGTATCCCGGCACCGACTCTAGTGCAACCTGAAAATACGCGAACCTGGAATTCAGTTGATGCTCGTCTCGGTAGGAACAGTACCGACAAGGCAGGAGTCGCCCGGAACAGGGGCCGAAGGACTCGTGGATTAGCTGGCCAGAAACTCCAAGCGCTACCTTATGACTACTCGCAACCCAGGGGCAAGGCTGGGCCCTGTATCTTGAAACGTACTTCCGATGGCAAGATAATCAAGTTAGTTTGCGTCACATGTCACAGGGAGGACTTTTCGAGTACTTAAGGATTTATCAACCATTGCCGCATAGCACACAAAAACGAGTACAGGAGCCATGAGGAAGCAGCGATTGCCTGTGGTCATTCTATTAACCGCGACAAAGCTGGCGGTATAGCAGGTGTGCAGCCATCCGTGGTTCATCCAGCGCCCATCCCGACTGGGCCAGCCCATATTTTCGCTCATGGGGACGCGATGACCTATTTAAATGCATGCTTCTCTGTTACCAAGCGCATTGACGATTTGCTGGAGTCGGTGAGAATTGTCAACCCTGTATACTCGGCTACGATCTAGCAACCACTTACAAGCTTTAAGTCCTTATCGGACGCTCCCAACTTGGCTGAATTGGCCAAGAAGAAGGGCCTCGACATTAACATTACTGAATTGGTGCGTGAAGCTAAGACCAAAGTCGAGTGGGATTTTCTTTTGTCTTTAGACGACAAGATGGATGATAGGAAGGATGACTTCCCAGATGGCGAGATTGACCCTGTTGATTAAGCTTCGGTATTGTCTAGTGACCCATGAGGCAAACGAAGGTTCGAGTCGAGGAGTCGTGATTCTTGTAGGCCTGAGGAGAACCAGTGATGTCTCTTGGGCTAGACAGCTAATAGCTGCTGCTCTACATCGGTGGGCGCGCCCCGGGGTTGCTTATTTAACTCCTCTATGGTGATAATATGGTGATGATCAGGCATAATATGACTAGGCCAGAAATGGATAAGCTTGGGCCCTAATAACAAAGCCAACAATGAACCTTTAATCTCAAAATTAAAGCCAGTCTCATAGAGTGTATTCATTCGTTATTTCAATTAAAGATTGCTCGCAGCAATGGCTCTGCTCAGTTCGGGCCGAAAATTATGAGCCGAGACGAGTGGGTTTGCACTATCGCAGTATCGCACCTTCGCAGAATCGCAGAATCGCACCTTCGCAGAATCGTACCTTCGCGCACCTTCGTACCTTCGCGCACCTTCGCACTTTCCGTAACTTCTTTCGCAACTTCGCGCTTTCGCAACTTTCGCACCTACCTATTTAGCAACATGCATTGTAAATTTCTTCAAAGCGCCTGGCCTCGATTATGGTCAATACACAGGCGAAGACATTCGTGAAGCGTATCATTATGCATCGCTTCAATGCCACCCCATTAGACGGCTAAACGGAGCCAAGGATCGGTAGCCAACACAGCACCATGTGGAAGAATCCAAGTTGTTTCTTCTAGGCGAGCGACCTAAAAGGTATACCGCGGGAATCCGAGAACGTTGTCTCTCCAAAAGCGCGGCCCCGATGCTTACATTACACCACAATGCCCATTCTACGTTTGTATAGTTATGGAGCAGTCTGGATTGTTCCTGCATCGCGATAAGGTCCTATGGTCAAGAAGATCACGGCGCTTGTACATTATGTTGTAAAACCTCCGGAGATGGACATTTCTTATCCAAGTACCCGGATAATGTGTACGTTACGCTGCCGTGCAGTTGACTACAGGGTTTCGCAACTATAAACTCTTTGAACTACTCTAAAATTCTGCATGAAATCAATCCGAAGCCCTTCTAAATCTGTACATCCTTAGGCTCGCCTTGCGCTCGTGGATAATCATCAACCGCCAATGTTGCTCAACGGCGCTTGGGGTCCGGTTCAAGCGTGTCGCAATCTCAGACCAGTCCTACTTTTCTCGGACCCAAGCTTTCAGACGCTGTTCATCATGGCTAGTCCAAGCCTTCCGGGGCCGGCGAAGCGCGCCGTGTCCAGTTGAGTCCCGTATTGATGCACGTATACGATTGTGTCCAACCTTGCGGCTTAGAGGGCTCTGTTCATTCAGGTGACAGGACCCATGACTGAAGACAGAGATACCGTCAGTTGTCGGTCCGACGTTCCAGGAATCCACTGATCGTCCCGTGACTCCTGAAGCCTCTGTCCCCATTTCTCCATCTTCCGAAATCTTCATGCCCATAGCATAGTCTCGGAGGGCCCAAAGACTTACTTTTAACATGGCTGCGGTTTTCTGGCGGCTGGATGAGATAGCATGACCACTTAGGAGAGACTCCCATGGAATTTCGTCCTGGCAAGAAAACTGCAATACCTTTTCAATGTGCTGCAGCAATGTTCTCTTGTCGAAATTGCAGACCGAACAGCATCCTGACGGGAATGGTGCCGATCCTGGATTGCGGGCCAAGCTTGAGCGGCGTGAAACTCCAACCTCATGCTCAGGGCCAATTGTTTGGTTTGTTAAGCCATATGGGCTTGAATCGAACGGTAACCGATTGCGATGTGCTTTGGAGTCATTGTGAAGTGTGCCATCCCTCAGGCTTTCCCAGCCCGTCGCGGAGCCACTAGTTTCATTTCGAGCGGTGGCTGCAGGATTCGACATCTCTGACATGCTCCCCGATAAGCGGCAATTGGTATCAGCAAAGTCTTGACGACGAGGCGGTCTGGGTTTGTGTACAGAGATAGGGCTGGCCGATGCTGGCGATTCGTCACGAGTACTTGTTGCCATGCTGATCGTATCTTCATTCGGAGAGGCTTTTTGATTGCTCTGGGAGCTGGTAGCACTATTTTTGTCGTCTTTTGGAAGAATCCATTCGAAAAAGAAAGGCGGAGTGATCTTGCTCTGAGCGTTTGAACGAGTATGGTCTGATAGGTCTTGTCCATTGTTAGCAAGTAGCACTATTACATGACGCCAGACGAACACCACTTACTTCTGTCGATAGCGTTAAAGGATGAGCATTCTGAACGTGCTTCTTCTGGGCGAAGTGCCTGGATTTGGCGATCCAACTTCTCTGTCGTTGTCTGATTAGGAGTTTCGGGCCGCTCGGATACGTCATCTGTTATGTTCCTCTTCTAAGACGTGCCTTGGCTACTAATCATCGTGACGCCTAGAAGCTGGTGAGTACATATATACCAACGTACCCGAGAGTTATAAACCGTATTCTTCGATTTAATGATGATTTAAGTCTGATCTAGATAACTACACAATATTGAACTGCATGGAAAAATGATGCCTCTCTAGCTTAAAAAATGAAGGAAGATGGGAAGATAGGAAATGAAACGGACTAAAACATTGCTAGACGCTATCCTGATATACTAAACCTTTTATTTCTTTTTAGAATTGACATATCCACGTGACCACTAAGCCCGGAGACCTCAATTAATGGGCATAGTATTGTACTATACTGTACTAATTCTACAGTTTGCATACTCGTAGTATAGTATAGTGCTTTAAGTGTCTCTAGCGACCCTAAAGGTCCTAACCACAAAACCCACTTAGGCGGGATACTGTTTCCTTTATTGGTGATACCATAGCGGTAATTAAGAGTTCCAAATGGCGCTTATAGCAAAGACAGTAAGCCTTTATTAACCGATTTACATTTGTTAGTATTGCCACTGGATTTGCTTTACATAGATCTGTTTGGCGGAGAGAGATTATTAGTGCTAATTGTACTTACTAGCATGAAATGAGTAACAGGCCAAGCATAACGACACTGACGTTTAGTGCTGTTGTAGACCATGTCTTCCAGCTTTTCACACCACTAATCGCCGCCGTCGATGCGGGGTCAGATATCGAAACGTAATTGTCGCCATTAACAGCCCCTCCACATGCAGTTTGAATAAAAGATATAGACACATCCTTTTGACATAAACCTTGTCTAACTTGGAGCGTTTTAATTGAGCTCCGTTTGATGACTTGGTGCGTGGTTCCGTTTCTCGTAGTTTTGTAATCATTAGGTGCTAGCTGGACTGATGGCTTTGCTGTTGGTGGCCTAAGCTCCTCCATTTGTGAGTACGAAATGTGATCGCAATACCCGATTTGGGAACAACTGGGAGAGTATGCCACGCGCAGCTTTTGGGTGCGCTTCATCAAGCTTTCAGAGCTGGATGGGTTAGTCAGAATCTGGATGTCACATTGCGCATCGCTGCGACGAATCTTGCATGCTTTCAGATGTGTTCATGGGGCACCATTTCGCACTAGCTCTTTATGATGGAGAAAGTCCCGAAGCAGCTTCTGTGGCGCTAGTCTCGTCAACTGGCGTGGAAGCAATTCTTCTGACCGTTTGTAGACTGTACGGAGACCAGAAATACACTTCAGGTATTATTCTGACATGGATGGCCTGGTGGATGTCTGTGAGAAGAGTCATTCTGCTTCGTACTGATCGTTCTACCATTTGGTCAACAGAAATTCAATCACTCGATGTTGTCGGCTGCTCTGGAACATATATTCATCAATTGAGCCAGTTCACAGGGTTCTTAACCTTGGAACACATCATCCTCCAGGTGTGGCTTGCCTTTAAACAATGACTTACTCTAAGATTTCAGAAATGAATCACGCTGAGAATGTCGTCGCCAACCAAGGTCTTCCTGCCGTCCATACAGAAACCTCTTACGCCGTCATGAAAGGCTGTTAATCCTATATAGAACAGCTAGAAGCTTTCGCGACAGCAGTCGTCCAAGAAAACAATCGGCTACAAAAACAAGTTGTCCATCTGTCGAAAGAACTCCAATTTGCGACAAAATCCTGTATGTTGCAGGCTCAAGTCGTGCACACACAACAGAAACTCATTAACATCTGGGAGAGCCGAAGGCTCAGGTCAGAGAAGTGGAATGTGCGTTCTTCAAAGAAGAGGACAGGGCTACGGTCTGAGTGCAACTCGATACCGCCTGTACACCGGGAAAAAGAGGCTGCCAGTTCATTGATGCTACTGGCAGACTTGGCCGAACAGGAGAGACGCATAAAGGGCATCAACAGCGAACACCTATAAGGAGAGGACGATTAAGAGTTTTAAATGTAGGCTAAAGAAGCGGTGCCCTATTGTTAACATTACCATTATGTTAACGTCTACTCCAAAGATTTCTCGATCTTTACCGCTATAGTTCATATAAAATAGAAAATAAGAGCTCTTATAGACAATTCATGGAATGGCCTCTTTCTCCTAAGCAGGATTGGCTGTGTTTATATGGTCACTACAGTCTCTGACCGTGGCCATGAGTCCTTCCACACGATAGTGCAACACAGACAACATTGGCGTGATCTGTTTGATGAGTCCTCTGAAATAGGCAGTTTCTTGTCGTAGTCTCCCAATCTCTCGTTGAAGTTCCACAGCGCGATACTCTAGACTGATCGGAGCTTTTGTAGATCGTACATAGTCTGGGGATGTGTCATAAGTAGTAGTCATGCCGCCAAGACTATGGATCTCGATATCGACGAGCGTGGGAATGATCGGCACCTAGGACGATTGAGCCTTCTGCTAGACGGCCATGGTGTTCTATCAAAATAGTGTGTCTTTTTCTAATGATATAAAACAATTAGAGACTTGGATGACACGGGAGGCTACTATATGAGTTATCTAGGCCTTGAGACTATGGAGAGCTTGAGCTATCATGTGTTTACATTTGAGGCCCAGAGAGACTTATTGTAGAAATAGGCTTTATATACGAGGATCTATCATGTATCGATGGCTATTTCTGGACTTCTAAGAGTAGCATAAATCAGCATTGGAAATGCGAGCATCCGCAAAGGCACAAAAGGATGCTTAAGTCGGACCTGTAAATAGACTTGTCCGATTTGAGAAGCTATTACAATGATCCCATTATGGACTGGGTGTATCTGACCTCAAAAAGATCAAAGCACATCGGAAGACTTGCTATCATCTTCTCTTTCTTTCTACATTCTTTGATTCATCACCTACAGCCCATCATGGCTGTCGCTTAATGGAATAAAAGATTCGACACCATACCAATGGATTTCGGTGGATACTCTGTTCATAAGCCTAGTCCACGGCGACGTCGCTGGCAAAATATGCCCATCATACCCCTATATAAACCGGAGACGACAGGGCCTGTGCCCGGGTACAGTCCACGACAACTAAACAACGAATGTCCAAAGACCGGTGCAGCACAGGCGCTGCCGAAGGTTTCAGACACCAAAGTCCCAGACGAGGTTGTATCTCAGCTATAGACCAAGGTGGACAAGCAGGAAACTTAAATAGTACAACTATAACAAGAGTAAGAGACTTGTTTTCATATTATAGAAGTATTTATAAACATATGATTGACTAAAACCGTTCAGTATCGATATGCTATAAGTGCAACTAAACTTAGACTATACATTGGCTGTTATGTAACATGTCGGATCTCTTCAGTACCCAGACAGTCGACAAAGGGTGAGTACTCAGGCACGATTTGGCAGAACAGTCTCATTGATATCCGACTGTAGTTTCGAGTGCTTCGATATAAAGCTAGAAGACTAGGTCTCGAGACTTAGACAGTTTATAGGAGAGCACGTCGTGGAAGAACAAGAGGCTGTGCTTGATCCTACACTTATGAACATGGACGTATCGGATTTCTTACTTAGAGGATAGCGTTTACCGCTAGCAGCTTATGCCTTATAATCAAATTGAGATCTAACATATCACAAACTACACTGATACATCCCTTGGTGAAATCGTAGCCTCGACGCGAAAGCTCTATAGCTGCTCCTGCTTTGCCCACAGCCGGAGAACAGGATGGTAGACCCCGAAACAATACCCTGTCCAATGGCCACTAGTAGGTACTTCGTTCGTTTCTCGAAAGACCATCTTCTCATATCGCTCGGCCATGAGCGACTTGCTGTCTTCTGAAAAGACCTGGAGGACCACCCGGTTGGCCTGATCCAGAGTGGCGAAAGTCCCATACTTGATCACTGTGGGGATCTGGCCAGCCCGGTCGACAAACGCCTCCACCTGAAAGCTGTAGCCGCAGTTCTGGTAGACGTCCATCCACATTTGTGTGTTCTGAAAGACCTGTTGGGTCAGAATCGTGGGATAATGGACTTTCAGCCGGCCATGTGGCGTTGCAAGATTGACATGAGTGAAGTTGGGCTCAAAGTGACGTTGGTCTGCTGGTGGTGGTAGTGGAGTTGACCGTTCGGAAAGCATAAAAATGTCACGCATGCCTAGCAAAGCATTTGGCATCTCTGCTTTGACTCAAACATGAAATGTTCCCGTATCATCCAGACGTGCGTACAGTTTTGAATGAAGTAGCCATGCCAGCAGTGACATCCGTCTTTCGTGGCTTGCAGGCACATGCCGCAGGCACTGCAAAGACGCCCTTCTCAGGGAACTCGACCCCTGCCTGTAGTATATCTTCCTCGTAACTGGCGTCCCCTGGAGCATGACTGTACATTGGCGCCGTAATCCCCTTCCTTTGCCTATTCCACGATCGCTTGTTAGGCACGATATTGCCTAGCGGCTTCCGTCCTGCCTTGACGACAGAACGCTCAAAGTCAATCAGCATGAGCTCCCCGGTGTCGGTATTGCGTAGCACATTGGTACGACGCACATCCCGATGTACCACGCACGCCCGATGTATCGCCCGCAGACACCGTTTGACCTCACCAGCACGAACCGCTTCGTCAATCGGACTGCCATGCGAGAGAAGCAACATATATTCGATGTAGACCCGATGGTCGTAGTAATAAATCCTGCCCATGTCGCGAAGATCTATCGTGCCTAGGCAGACCGGCACCTGAGACCCCTGAAGTCCGTCGAGGTGTTTAGATTTAGAAAAGCCGATCTTTGATCTAGACGAGAAGTCCGAAAGCGCCTCAAAGCATGATGATGAGCCGGTTATACAGACTGAAAGTAGAACTTCTGAGAACATTACAGTATAGCTACAGTATACTCATTGTGGTTGGAATAGGGAAGGATCACTTCATTATGGTACTGTACCTTAAGGTTCGAAAAGATACTTCCGGGTCAGAGCCAAAATTGGATAGTCTATGGTCAAAGAAAAGAGAACAGCCATAAAAGGCGGAAGCCGATGTCGATTGTCTGTATGAGGAAGTGGATTTGTATCATGTCCTGCCAGATTCGAGGTAGGAAGCATTGTGGTCGCAAGGTCTGGCCCTAGACCTCTACTGATACAATACTACTGCTTTAGGATTCTGAGGCTACCTGTAAAGTGTGATCGAAAGCGACCGATCCAAAATGGGCGGAGGAAAGATCTCCGAGGCCGAGAAAGGGTGCTAGAGAGCTAGAGGCGAAAGGGTTCCTGAAGCAGCGCCTCATTGTGCTGCAGGCTAGGCTGCTCCAATCAAGCCAAGGTTCTGGGCGGGGAGATCCACTTCGAAAATATATATAAAGAAGTCTCCATCCTCCTTTAACATGTCTTTCTCTTTCCCTTTTTCTTCACGCTTGCCTCTGGCTTCGTCCATCCTTCTGTTGATGTGGAATCCAACAGTTGGGTGTTACCTTGTTGATATGGAATCCAACGAGTGACCCTTTTGGGTGCTTTACCCTGTTGATGTGGAATCCAACAGGTGACCTCCTAGAGGTGTTTTATCTTTACCCCGTCGATGTGGAATCCGACGGGTGAC
This sequence comes from Truncatella angustata, assembly GCF_020726525.1. NCBI lineage: Eukaryota > Fungi > Ascomycota > Sordariomycetes > Amphisphaeriales > Sporocadaceae > Truncatella > Truncatella angustata. Next base: position 1,127,744 of record NW_025763391.1, on the reverse strand, counting down.
CCTTCGGGGTGCTTTACCCTGTTGATGTGGAATCCAACAGGTGACCTTCGGGTGCCTTACCTCGTTGATATGGAATCCAACGAGTGACCCTTCGGGGTGTTTTTACCCTGTTGATGTGGAATCCAACAGGTGACCTTCGGGTGCATTACCTCGTTGATGTGGAATCCAACGAGTGACCCTTTTGGGTGCTTTACCCTGTTGATGTGGAATCCAACAGGTGACCTTCGGGTGCTTTACCTCGTTGATGTGGAATCCAACGAGTGACCCTTCGGGGTGTCCTGCCGATGTGGAATCCGGCAGGGGTCGCAGATGTGGAACCCTGTGAACCGGTCAGCGAAGACGGCCTCTGCAACCTGTCCGTGGTGCTGGCTACGAACCTGTTTGTCCTGCCAGACTATCTACCCATAGTCTTGACAGCATGAACAGAGCCAATGCAGAGACGTAATAGATAGTCAAATTAGTGAATATAAAAGACATGTCTGTTCATACAGAGAGCTCAATCCCAAGATTATACACACCGTATTTTGTATCGTTGTTGCGTAGGACTGCTTGCTACACCATGCCCACTTTGTAAAGTCTCTGTGTCTGTGACAAGAATTGTTCGTGCTGGTCCTTGATCACACCTGCTCCTCAATGTGCTTTCATTCCATCCGGAAGCGCTACAATAATGTGGCAATATGAGTCAAAGGGAATAAAGGGAAGCCGTACAGAACTTCTTGGCGCCGTCCCAGAATTGGGCTGCGAACCAAATTCATACTCGGCGCACAGCTGATGGATACTTCCGGCCAATGGATACTTCCGGCCAATGGCACACCAACATCCGTGCTGGTGTGGCATCACCAATACAATACTCGTCCGATGAAAACTGCTGACTGTATGGTGAAGAGGACCAAAAATGGCATCTGAGGTCGGCCTTTTGGACATGCCAGAGACAAGGGTGAGAATCGTGCCCAGTCATGACATGAAAACCGAGGGGTTGCGCGCCGTTTTTGTAGACTCGTCCGATCAGTTGTATACGCTTCTTCTCGTCCGCTCACATACGGATTGTTGTTCCTAGTATCCAAGAAAAGTGGTGACTGTACGCGACTCCGAGCACTGACGTGACCGACAGTGATCGCCACTATACCTGAATAGGACGAGCCGAAAATGTCGCGACAAGCCTCACGCGGCATAAGAATGGCAGTTGTAATAAATAACATCTGCTCAGAACGAAGCTCGAAACGGGCATGGAAATGCAGCGGCTTTCGTCCACCAACCATATAAGCTTCAGATCTGATGCAGATGAACGGCACTTTCGAATGTCGGTACTCTACATGACCCTCCCAGAAAGCGCATTTGGGCCACCATTAGGTCATATACAGTACACGCCCACTATCGGTCCATGCCGTCGACCGCCCAAGAATGAGCATACCGGAGAACCACTGCATACTGCATATCACCTGTTGAGCAATGTCCCGTGGCCCATTTTGGATGTGTTCATTCTGATTCATTGTTTATGGAAGCAGAAACAGCTCCGTATTGGTGTAATAGCTGGCACCACCGGAGGAGGGTCGAGGACACGATTGGGAGAGGAACGAAATCGGCTTACTCTGGCTGCCTCCACAATCTGACGAGAATTTGAGCACTTAAATGAACCAATAATGGCATCAGTTAGTTTGTGGCCCAGTGTTGTTCCCCAGTGCTGTGGATGCCAGGGGTTCACTTCGGACTCCCGAGGCGATGTGACAACTGCTAATCTGGGCGTTTGCCGTGGATTCGTGCGCTCCTACATGCCAAGAACACTAGCCGTCTATCGGGGTGGCATTGAAGTGATGCACAATGATAGCCTTTACCGATTTCTTTGTCTGTGTATTGACCATGATCAAGGCGAAAGGATGCGAAGGTGCGAAGGTGCGAAGGTGCGAAATGGCGAAGGAATGCGAAGGAACGAAAGACGGATAGTGCGATAGTGCGAACCTACTCGTCTCGGCAAAATTATCGGTCGGGACTGAGCAGGGCCAATACCCAAACAAGGAGACTAAATCATATAACGCTTTTCTCGTGACAGGGAGCGAGAAACGGGCTGCTTAGCTATTCGGGCCTATGACGACTTGGGGGGAGCGAATGTCGACCTTTGTAGATGACTGGACGAATGGAGGCTAACGGAATCAGTTGTGACACTGAAAGAATTTGTCAGGTGGTTAGGGGACTGGGAACGAAACATGGTTCGAAAGGGTCTCTGTTTCTGTGTCAGGATGCAAAATGATAAGGTGGACCGAAAGTTGGTGCTATAGTTATCTAACCTAGTTTGGGGACGATTGTCAATATTGGTCTTTTCCCCACCAAAAGATGGCAGGTCCAAGAAGAGTGCAGGTGTAGTGGGGCAATGAGCAATCCGCTAGCTGGTGGATCCAGGTTAAAGTGACCCACTGGGAAGGAATATAAAAGGAAGTGCCTCATCTCAGCTTGACTTCTTCTCTTTCTTTCCTTCTTCACGCTTGTCGTCCACTTGGTAAGAAGCTTAGAGCCTACAGGTGTCTGATCCCTGATAGACCGATGTCCAGCCCGGCAGGTGACCTACTCCTGATAGACCGATGTCCAGCCCGGCAGGAAAGAGCTTCATCCCTGATAGACCGATGTCCAGCCCGGCAGGTGATCCATCCCTGATAGACCGACGTCCAGCCCGGCAGGTGACCTACTCCTGATAGACCGACGTCCAGCCCGGCAGGAGTCCCGTCGAGCTTGCACCCTCAAATGGCCGAGGAGACCCTGTCATCCAGCTGGTCTGACTGACTTCCTCACTCTCTCTCTGTCTTTTGTTCTTTCGGATCCCGGGATGGCGCAGCGACACGAGTCTGACGATTGCGAGGCGTGGCTTGTTATCGTTTGCGCCTTCCCGCCCGAACCGAACCCAAAGCAGAGGGCGTGCTGTCGAGTCGTCCTGACTTCTTGGAGACATGTTGTCTTCCGCTTGAATGTGGCGTGCGTGAGTCTCGACGGGGGTTGCAGATGTCCATCCCTGCGTACCGGCCAGCGAAGACGGCCTCTGCAACCTGTCCGTGGTGCTGGCTACGAACCTGTTCGTCTTGACTAAGCTCTTCGGTCTAGATTGAGCAAAGCCAATGCAGAGACGCAATGTATGGAGGGAAGAGCGTATAGGCCAGCTAGAGACAAGCTAGAGGCGAGTTAGAGACGACCTCGAGACGAGCTGGAGACGAGCAGGGACGAGCTAGAAACGAGCTGGACATGTAGATTGATTATCTTTGAATTCGATGACTTTGACCTTGTAATCGTGCTTGAAACTGTCAACTTGTTGTGTAGTTGCTGCTCTTGCCGTTTCGTTAGCTTGCAGTCTGCCACCACTCAACTGCATGTCGCGTAATGTCCTATAAAGGCGTCATCCCAAAATGGTGTAGGCGAGCCTCACCTAGTGATAGATCTGCTGTGAATACGAAGTGGACTGACCGAAACCAATACAACACAACACAGGACAAGTCGTTCTGGTGGGGAATGAAGGACACTTGACCAGAGCGCGGTCCGCGTCACGATGACTGGGCTCTTGCAATCTACTGCAAGTTAGCGACCTTGTCATGCAGGTACATGCAACGCTATGCAAGAAAACCCGCATTAGGCATGGTCGGCTTAGGACAGTTTGTCAAAAACCCCCCTTTTTGGTCGTGCACTGAATTGACCTTCAAACGTAGTGCTCGCGTGGGGACTGAAAGAGCCACCCACTAGTGCCCCGGTCGGCATTTGGAGGCGGGAACCAAACGAACACCCTCGTCTAAATAAGAATCCTCATTCGATCCACACTATCGAGGAACAAGACTGGCCCCTAAACGTGACAAACACGACAAACACGACTACTACGGACATTGATCCATTCGCAACCAGTTGTCCACCCTAGATTGTCAATTGTCCAGATAGTAATACGTTACAGGATGACCTGCGTGTGCCAGCACACTTTAATGAGGCTGGCTGTTTCTAGTTGTTGGGGCCAAAATCCATTTTGGGTTGTGCACTTCAAAGCCTGCTAGCGTGCGAAGTGAAAGAGCCGCTTGCTGTTCTGGTCGACATCTGGAGCGGGAACCAAACCGAACCCTTGTCCGAACAAGAGCCCAAATTGATCCTAGGACATCCACCCATTAGAATTGACTACGGTCAGTATTCATCCATTCGCAACTATTTGTGTGTACTCGATTGTCCAGATTGCACTACGTTACAGGATGACGTATGTGTGTCCTTTTATCTCACTGAGACTGAAGCCGCTTCTGTAAGTCGGTGCCATTCATTCGTTGACAACATGCGCTCACTCACGACAGAGCGAGAAAGAAACAAGACAGGAAATGGCCTCGTGGACGAAGGCTGCCGATGGGGTTCATGAAACGGGTACGTCCTTTTTCAGCACAATGGACCTCATCGCGGCGGCTTGTTCACTTCAGGACCTGCCAGCTGGGGACTGGTGCTGGTGTCCAGTCCAGTCCATGATCAAGCTCCAGGGTCCACTTTTGTCCCGATCGCGAACGTGCTGTGTCCGCACCCTCTGCCCAGATGCAGAATTAATCACGTCGCTAAAAGTAGCCCGGCATGGCATGAGGCCTGTTTCTGAGCCTACTTTTCTCGTGCTATACTCACGAGACCACTGTTCTTTCATCATGGAGACGCATAGACACGAGATTTTCAGCAAGTCCGGTTTCCCTTTCCCACTCTTGATCTTTCTTGGCTGATTCGGAGCAAGCAAGCACGCTTTCTTAGCGCGAACGCAAGCGTTCAACAGTAATAGAGACACTTTTTCGAATGCGTGGCTCAAAAATCCAAATAACGTCCAATATAGTCAGAGCCGCTGCAGCCAATTGGAGTCTCCGCTGCGGCAAGCAAAGGAACGCGTAGAGGTGGTCAAAAGCTTATTCCAGAAGACGGTCGATATGACGGTTGCAAATAAGGACGGATCCACGCCGATCTATGTGGCGGCAAGCAACGGCTACCTCGATATCGTGAAGTTCTTTCTAGAGAACAATGCGGACATTATGATAGCAAATAAGGATGGACGAACTCCCGCTTACGGTGCAGCAGTAGGGGGTCATCTAGATGTGGTGAGGTTCTTACTTAACAGCAACGCGGACAGCACGTTCTTTTGGAGCACCAGGCAAGTAGAAATTTCATCTTGACGCAACAAGTAGTAGCAGGTATCATGGAAAAATTGTAACCTGCACCTCGCGTGGACGACAGCTCGGCCTGACTTGAGCAGCCAGAAAGACTACATTCCTAATAGGTAATTCTCGCAAAAAACTATCGTTTATCATTTGTCGCTGTATATTTGCTTCATTTGCAGTTTACGTGACGGTATGGACTTGTTCATGCAACCAGATGATGGTTTTTCCGACAGATAAACTAGGTACAGTCGCGTCTCTGCATTGGCTCTGCTCAATCTCGACCGAAGATCTCAGTCAAGACAAAGAGGTTCGTAGCCAGCACCACGTACAGGTTGCAGAGGCCGTCTTCGCTAGCCGGTACACAGGGATGGATATCTGCGACCCCCGCAGGAACCTAAGGAGATAGGACGCCTGCGGGAAAGGAGTAATCCATCAGCTGTAGGCTCGAAGCACTTCCAGATGGCATCATCTCTAGGCTCGAGGCACTTGCAGACGGCATCAGCTGTAGGCTCGAGGCACTTCCAAGTGGCATCGTTTGTAGGCTCGAGGCACTTGCAAACGGCTTCCGCTCGCTGGCTGCCCGAGGGGCAGCCACAAGGAACTTTACCGGCTGGCACGAAGGCACTCCCAGGTTGGGTCCATCTGTAGGCTCGGAGAACCTCTAGATGACACGTCCGGACTAGTCAAGTCTCGGACGGCTTCGCTCGCAGGACCCGAAGATGCTGGCGAGGAACATCACCGGCAGGGCACCAAGGCCCCCCCAGGTGAGGTCATCTGCAAGCTCATAGAGCTTGCAAACGGCACGACTGCAGGCGCGAAGCTCTTGCAGAAGGCTTCACTCGCAGGGCCCGAAGGCGCTGGCGAGGAACATCACCTGTAGGCTCCAAGCACTTCCAGGTGGGGGTCATCTGTAGGCTCGGAGAACCTCCAGATGACACGTCCGGACTAGTCAAAGTCTCGGACGGCTTCGCTCGTAGGACCCGAAGATGCTGGCGAGGAACATCACCCGCAGGGCACAGAGGCCCCTTAGGTGGGGTCATCTCAAGCCCACGGAGAGCTTGCAAATGGCACGACTGTCCAAGCGGCCGTAAGGCGACCGGACAGAAGGCCTCACCCGCCAGACCGCGATGGTGCTGGTGAGGAACGTCACGTGTAGTCTCTTGGACTTCCAGGTGGGGGTTGTCTGTCAGCTCAGAGAGCGGTGAGACATTACATCTGGGGGCAGGCGGCCTACACGGCCGGAACACGCGATGGCGATGAAACAGGAAGAAGGAAGTCAGGCTGTTGTCATGGAAGATGTCCAGAAATGTATGCTGGACAGGTCCGGACACTTCTGGCGCAGGTCCTGTTATGATCGTCAGTTGTATGTCGGCACTCTCATAAGGGTAGGGGCATTCGCGATCACCTTTACCCGCTAGTACAGAGACACTTGCCAGTCGTGTCATCTTCAGGTCCACGGGGAGCCTGCAAACGGTAGGTGGTGTAGTAAGGAGACCCGGGGCGGGGGTTGACTATCAGCTCTGAAAGCGTCGAGACATAACATCTGCAGGCACAAAGCACAGCGAGATGGAACACGCGGAGGTGATGAGGGTGGGTGAAGGTGGGTGAAGGTAGTGAAGGCAGTGAAAGTGGTGAAGGTGATGAGGAGAAAGGAATAAGAAGGAGGTTGAGTTTGTCGAGCAGAACGACGAGTTTATATATTCATTTCCTGTGGGCCTTGCAGAAATGCCGCAGTTCCTAGAAGGTTCCATACGAAAGAAGGTTCTGATTTGGATCGTTTTGCTCTTTGTTTTGCCGTCGTGATACAGTAGATGTCAGGAAGTGTATGTTGGACAAGTGCGGACACTTTTGGCGTAGGTTCTGTTCTGGTTGTCAGCTGTGGGTCAGCACTTTCATGTGGGTCATAAGAGCAGAAAAAGTCATGAAGTGCAGAACGGTTCCATAGGGAGGGAGGTTCGGATTGGACCCTTTCTTTCCTTGGTATTTTGCCATGGTACTGTAGGCGTCCACAAATGTATGCTGGACAGATGCTGACACTTTTGGTGTAGGTCCTGTTCTGGGCGTCAGCTGTGGTTCAACACTTTCCTGCCGAAGAGCGGAAAAGGTCGCGAGGTGCACAGTGCTCGCTGAATGAGGTCTATTGCTGGTTGTGCTCTCTAGACTGATCGACCCGAAGGAGAACAGTCCCACTTGCTGGAGACCAGAATACTGTCTGAGCAAAACCCGACCACAATGTACAACAATACCCAGCCACCCTATACAAAAGTATACCTGCCGAGGATCGCCCGAAGTCGACACGGTCCGCACAGCTGTTTTGCCATCGCTGCTGCTTGTGACTGTTTGTCCGATCGAGCCAGTCATTCCCCCAATTTCTTTTGACGTCTCGCCCTGTCTCTCTTCCCTTCGTCTGCGTGCATTCTTCTTGAAACAGACGATGAGCCGATGCTGCTTACTCATTCCTATCTTGGCATCACCCCGTTAAGCTTCACTCTTCCGCCATGTGTACTGTACACTCCTGCATTAAAATATATGGAAAACGCTGCTCAGATGACTGTTGGTGACCTAGAGCCTCGTCAGTATACATCAGGCGGACTCCCCAGGTATAACCCTTACAGTGCCTTCTCCGCTTCAGAACTCCACTCATTGGGTCGCTCAAGCGCATGCAGTAACACGACGTACTTCACCGTGAAATGGTGCATGCTATCCTGTAAGTTTAATCTGATTCAAGCTTCTCGTAGCGCTTTCCTTTCTATTCCTTCAACTATTCGCTATGCACCAAGTAGCTGCGTGCCTGGCGCCTCGAGGTAAGTGCAAGGTATGTAGCATGCTTAGGGACTGAAATGAGTGTCTCAACCTTTCACATGCCCGGACCATCCCGTGTGTTGGCGGTTCAAGGACTGTGGGTGTTTTGGCGATAGGGTCATGGACCACTCCTATTCAGTTTGTCTCGCGATACTTCCCTCTCAGAAGAGATTGCAACCCAAATGGGTGATAAGCCATACCGGCATGGTGGCTCTCTTGTATCGATCGGTCTTTAACCAGTCATGGCATATATTGTCCCGCTCCACATCATATCTGCCCACGAAATGCGGTTCTGATGTTCAAAATCTCCTCCGCAATTCAACGTGCAGTGGAGTTTCGAGAGCGAGAAATACTTCGGAAGACGCGGCCTTGAGGTCAAGGAGACTAGGACCCTACAGCTCTTGCCGCCAGGAGCGAAGACGCAAGCCAGTGTTGGTCCAATCGCGGTTGATGATGTGTTGTCGTCAAGCTCAATGCTTCATGGCGTTGCCTAATTTGATTGATTGGATTCGACCGGAGCATTGTTAGTTTGTGATTGTTAGGCTAGAACTCAAGCTTTGCCAACAGGCCAATGCGGGATAACATTAAGGCAATATAAATAGTGACCTTATACGAAGAGCAGACGACCATCAAGCTCAACTCGATCGACCCAAAACCAGCCATTACGTCAAAATGACACAAAAGATTAACAAAGCTCCCCAAAATCAAGACAGAATCCTGAGTGGCTTATTGAGGGACTTGCGATCTGAAGCCTATGCCCTCTCGGGTCAGGGCGCAAATATCGCAATCGTCGTAAAGTGGAAGGGAAAGACTTGGGAACTCGATACAGATGCCGCATGGACACCAAAATTGGACGATGCTGCTCAACAACCTGAGTCTGATATGGACGGAAATGAAGAATCGGTCATGCCGGAAAGTTTGGTCTTCAATTCAGCTTCTCCAAACCTGCCACCACAGCCCTTAATGTCTCAAACCCTTGTGGAGAGCTCGGCACCCATGAGCGACCCAAACGTCCGAGAATCCCACACATCCTGTTTGCCGCCTCGTAAACTATTCTCTCGATACATAGTTCGGCCTCATACTAGACATAACAGTTCATCCCGAAATGTCGCAGATTGCTTAAGGAAGCGAAGCTGGTTTGACTGAGGAAAAATAGGGCGGCACCCTAGCCATGATGTATAATGACGATGGATTAGAGATGGGCAAATGTTTAGTGTCTTGTTTGTTGGTGAAGGAACTACAATCGAACTGCATTGCCAACGACTGTTATATAGACTATCTCGTTTTCTCGTGCATGCGACGCTATTTGAAACTGGACTTAGCCGACAATATCGGCTTTGCCGTTCTGTAATTGCACTGGACTACAATCCAGAGCCGATAGCTACAGGACACCAATGCAGATTGGGTAAATATGGACCATCAAGCTGAGGGCGCTATTACTCTTCATCGATCTATTTTCGATGCTGTTGCTAATCGCCCTAATCAGCATACGAACCACCTCGGTGCGGCGTGCCCAAGAACACGACAAGCTTCGTTCGACAAGCGTTCGATCGATGGATTGCATGTGGCATTGGTAAGCTCCTACTGCATCATAACCACCGTTGACACTCATCATTTCAAGCAGAAAGCACAGAAGTAAGAACATATGTCTTTGGCGATGATACCACCAACACTATGCGCCACAAACATGACGGGGTCTTGCGCTTCCGTCAGTCCGTTACTCCGACGTGATACATACACATCATTATCGCAGGAGACAGTTTGTATGTGGTTGTTGACTTCGCGCTTGAACTTGGCAGCTAGGTCTTGTCCGTCGTGTCGGCATCGGCATATTTCTTGCGGAAAGACAGCTTCAATGGATGTCGCTTGCTCGAAGATGCTTTGTCGTGAGTAGTGACATCTGCACCCTTCACTTCGTCCTCCCATGTCGATTGAGGATGGCCTCACAAGCCGTGGAGAAAGATGACACTATCAATACACCAAGTCACGTTGTATTCATAAGTTGCCAAGATGCATCTGTTTTCACAAATTCCCTGAGAAATCACATTATTAACCACTCACATAGCGTACGAAAATATTATAACTGGGGCCGACGGGGGCAGCCACTAAAGTACTCAGGCGGGCGGCCCTGCCTAGCAGCGACGTAACGTCCTATTCATTCTCCCAACTCTCAAGAACTGCACTCTGCTGCTGTATCAGTTCATCGTCCACGGTAATGTATACAGCGGTATGAGGAAGCTGGCCAGGCTGAGCACTGCTACGTCGCGATGAATCAAAGGTCAGCATGCATGACTGAGGCTCACTGCACTCTGCGTGTGACTTAAGGACGTGCGGCTGAGCCAGTGGCCAAACCCCGCAGTCTGCAGCCTCATGTAAGCCTGATCAGTCGTTTGCAATGACGGAGATGATGCCTGCTTCGATCCATGCGTTGCGATATTTCTGGGCTGACACGTGCTGCATCGACAAAGTCCGACATCATCGAGCTTCAGACGGCGATCAACAGCATGTTCCGATGGTACCGCGATGCCAAACGATGCTATATTTATTTGGCGGACGTCTCAAACAATTCGGTGTCTGGTATGCGACAAAATATACTGCCGTGGGAGGCGGCTTTTCGAAAGAGTAGATGGTTCACTCGTGGATGGACGCTTCAGGAGCATCTCGCCCCTAAGAAAGTCGGTTTTTGTTCAAAGGAAGGCACTTGGCTAGGCGATAAACGGTTGTTAGAGTCTTTGATACGCGACATTACAAGCGTTTCTGCGAGTGCTTTTCGTGGTACGCCTTTATCCGACTTTCCCGTCTGGGAACGAGAGGCATGGGTGCGCCGTCGTCAAACGAAATATGGCGTATTCGCTGCTGGGGATATTCAATGTCTATTTGCCGCTGATCTACGGCGAAGGGCGAGATAATGCACAAAGGCGGCTGCGGGAGGAAGTAGGAAAAGGCGTGAAGGGTAAGCCATCTCAATAACAATAGAGGTGGTTCTCGGTATCTTGTGCTCATAAAACCGAATTCGTTCTAATTTTTGTCTCTTCTTTTTTTTTGTCTTTGTTCACCTCACTTGTCGATCATCCATAACCTCCATCGTATAAGTACGTCAACAGCTTTGTGTTCATCATAGTGCTATCATCTTCACATGGGTTTGCATTATCCAAATCAGGATGAGCTCCACAGTCTCGAGTATCGTCAGATTGTTCTGTTTGCCAAAGACGTATGCTGACCAGGTATAGGCCCGTCCTCCACGAACAGGCCGTGCTACGTAAACTGAACGAGATGTCTGCCAAGCTCAGAAACGAGTGCAAGCTCCTCAAGTCGACTATCCATCGTAGGCGCGAGCGGAAAAGATCCCTTGAATGAGTTCACTGACACTAAAGTTGTAGAATCCAAGTATTGTAAAGTGTTTTGATTCCCTACCAAAACATAGAAATGTAACTATGGCTTACGAGTAGAGCATTCGACGTCCACGAAGGGTAAGCCTATGGTCTATGATAATGTTTTTGAAGATATGATAATCTGCTTACTATTGCAATACAGTTTCAAAAGGCAGAACGAGATTTTGGAGGAGATGGCAAATCGTATGGCACGGTTGGAGGAAGCATTGGTACTAGATCAGTCGTACGGTGTGGATGACCAGGTCATGAATTAAAGGTTACATACACAACGATATCCACTCGAGGCCGATGGGATCGTTAGGCAGGTCTCTAATTATATCTCGACATACCCTCCGTCGTCGTACTATTGAGTTGTACAATATACACCTGTCCACAGTGAAGAAGGCACTACGCGAATGCCCAGGGCAGATACATCTCGCATTTGATGGCGCGCGGAGCCGGAACCGGCACGCGTTATTCGGAGTTACGGCTGCATATCGAGATGTGAACAACAACTCCCAGAAAGTTGTATTGGGTGCTCCCGAAGTTATAGATCGACATACCGGAGGCAATATCGCAGCTGAGATTATCGACGTAATACGCACGTACGGAATTGAAGACAAGGTTGGATACTTCACACTCGATAACGCTACTAATAATGATGTCGCGATGGAGGCCATCGGGAAGGAGCTCGGTTTCAACGCTTTGGAGCGCCGAGTCCGCTGTATAGGCCATATCATTAACCTGGTCGTTAAGGCTCTGTTGTTTGGCTCGGATGCCGAAGCCTTCGAAGATACCGTCATAGAGGGCGAGTTGCTAGCCAGGGCGGCTCACGATGCGTGGATGAAAAAGGGCCCAGTCGGGAAGGCACACAACTTCGTTGTATGGTCAACCGCTCTGATATCTTCACGCAGATGCTTCAGAAGCTGCGCCTGGCCATCTTGTAGCGTAGACTGGAGCTTCTCGGCCGTGCGGAGCTTTGTCCCTTGAGGGCCGTCTAAAAGTTGGCGGACGCTCTCGATTACAGCGTTCAGATTCGTCACTTCCATATTGATTCGTCCGATATCGTCTCTCGCGTTCGAAACGTCTTTCCCGTACTGCGCACAAAGCTTGACGATCTTTGCTGCTAACTCGATAACGGCGAGAGCACTGGCCGCGGTACCGAACACTTCAGCCATCGAATCTTGACTGGTGTTTTGTTACGTGTCGGCTGCAACTAACGGTCGAAGAGAAGAATTGTCGAGGCTACATAGGCTGAGCCGTCCCTGCTGAACAGGAGTCCAGCACAAGACACACGTTGCGGCCATTGTCGGGGTAGATGCGTCGAGGCTGAACCAGTCACGAGATCTGCACGCCGTGCCAAACAAGTCGTTTTCCTGTGTCTGACGCTGGGGTGCGTATAGCGTTGTAATTGGTAGGTGCACATGGAGTTTTGCATGTCCGGTGGACAGTCTCTTTTTAGCGGACTCTTCAGTCAGGTATTAGGGGTTGTCGACTCATGGCGGGGCTTTTAGGCGTTAGGTGGCCTAAGCGTGCCTTTGTTCTTGTCCTTCTACCACAGTAAAACACCAAGAACAAAGACACTTGCCACCATCTACTCATCCGCCATCAAGGTGACAACAATGGCCCCAAACCTGGTAGAGCTACACACGAACGCGCCCAGGCCATGATTGAGAGTAATCAATTTACTAATAAACAGATTGCAGCCGCTGTTGGGTGTAATGCCCGTTCCATGCGTACGACCCGAGCGAACCTGCGATGCTTCGGCACCACTAAAGCGCCTTAAAGCGCCGTCGGACGACCTCGAACCATCTCGCCGCCGATGCTTGACGCTCCGTGGTTGCTTGATCGACAAGCCCGGTATATACTAGGATGAGATGGTGGCGTTTCTGGCGGCCGAATTCGACGTCCCGGTGACGAAGATGTACGTGAGCAAAGAAATTACCCGACGCGTAACCGAAGGATGGAATGCCGACCTACGCGACCCTTATAGCTATACTATATCCGAGTTCCGCTCTTACCACTTAGTGTATATTGGCGAATCGGGTTGCGACAAGCGTGCGGGATTTTGACGAACCGGATTGTCTCCTCAAGGCGTAGCGCCCGTACAAACTGCACGTATCAGATCCTGCCGGCCTATACATAAGGGTTTGCACATCTAGGTGGCCCACATTAGTACAAAACAAGCTTAGCGAAATATTTATTAAGCGCCCATCGTTCAGCCGCACGCATGTCTGGCTCAGGACGTATCAGAATCGATAAATAGCCCACGGTGCCATGACCTTCCACGTCGCACACCTGCGATCTCTAATTTCTGTGCAAATCATGCTACTCCAGTTTCCGAGCGTCTTTGGCGCGGACAAATATACGTATCGGACATTGGCTACCCGGCCTCGGGTCTTCCGCCTTGTTAAGCTCCTTTCTCCCGTAAAACATCTCTTGCCGACCTTTTCAGATATAGTACGTGTTGAGATAGTCGAAGCCGACCTGGACGATACCTCACTTACTCAGTATGAGACACTCTCTTATAACTGGGCCGTTCCCCCTGAAGCACAGCCAAATCGGCCGGTGATTGTCGACACAGCCGGCAAGCGCCATATTTTGTGGATTCATCGGCCACTTGAAGAAGCACTGCACAGCATATCCGCTAATCGATTGACTGATTTTCCCATGTTCATTGATCAAATATGCATTGATCAGTCGAATATGAATGAGAAGGCGGTTCTTGTCCCGCTCATGGGGGACATATACACACAATGTCGTCGAGTTATTATCTGGTTAGGTACCCCGACCATTCTATCTGACAAATTCTTCGATAACGTGAAGGAACTGAATCAGGAAGGCGTCATGTCCCGCTTGATAGGCCCGAACAAGTCCCACTGGATGGAAGTCTACGATGCGGTGACGGAACCCAACCCTGCCACCAAACTGACAGGGGTGAAGGAGGAGGATCAAGATGATCTTCTGCGACTGGTTAGCCTCTTCAAAGACCGATTCTCACACCAGATGTGGATTGACGTCCTCCAGAGGCCATGGTTCAATCGTCTTTGGATCATCCAGGAAGTCTGCCTTGCGCCGGACGTGACGTTCCTTTGCGGATCCAAAGCGCTGTGTTTCGAATGTTTCCGTTGTTCATGTGCCTTCTTTCCCATATACAATGGAACTTGGATGAAGACAGAGACTCGAGTCGTGTCTAAAGCGGAGTTCAATAGTGTAACACTCGTTTACGAGTTGCTGCAATCCTTCCACCGGATCTTTCGAGAACGAAAGGCCATTCATGAGGCAGGGCAGAAACATAACTATTACGACGTCGTGCTCAAGTACAATGTGATTTATCGAGACACTCAAGGCATCAAGATTGGTTGCTCGAAACCCGAGGATAGGCTTCTGGGGGTGATGGGTCTGGCTGACCGGGATGATGTTTATAGCCGACTCAAAGTACTCTGTTCCGAAGCTGAGGGCGACACGAGGCCCTGCGAGCATGTCTATGTCGACTTCGCTTCAATAGCAGTAAGTCAAAACACGGATCTACTATCATTCTCGCAATTTCCCAAGAGTGCTCTGAATTTGCCCTCTTGGGTGCCGGACTGGTCAGTCGATCTAAAGCTGCCTCACGGATATCTGAGCCTTACGCAGCCAGTCCATGCTGCTGGTGGATTAATGCCAGATATACCTCCTAGGATTGATAGAGCGACCAGACAGCTTTCAATTTCTGGCATTGTTATTGGGAAGATTTCACATGTTGGAAAGTGTGTGATCATTGAAGATATAGAGAGACCGCTTCATATAAGCCAGCTGGATTATACGTCGGTGAGGCGATTCTACAAAGAAGCAGATGAGATCTTGTCAAGAGCTGGCAGTATGGCTAACTGCCCATTTTCCAAATATTTAGAGGCAGCTTATCGCAATCAAGTTGCGGTGAGGCTCTCTGATTTCGGCCTTACCATGAGGTATATGGCTGACAAGTATGGATATGCCCCCGCTGTAGCTTGTTCTGAGCTCGAAAATATCTACGAACAAGTTTCCATCTGGGGCCAGAAGCTCATCGACATACAAGAGATTATTCAATCCTACTCCCTTCCGCGTATTATAAAGACGGTCGGTATAGCACCTTACTACTGGATTCCATCTAGCGAGACAGACGTGATCCATCTTTGTGCTACCGATCCCATTGCCGCGGCTAAGACCTGGCTGCTCGGTTTGTCAGATTTCGTTATGGACATCATTAGCGTCTGCATCAACTCTGTTCGCGTTCAGTGGACCGCCAGGTGGCTGTCCTTCATGCGCAGTAGACGTGGATTCACATTCGACAATCAGCCGAGTTCCGATGGCAGTAGTCGTGAAGAAACTGTGAAGAGAATGGGCGTGGACCCCGAGATTGTCTTCGGAACAGGATGGTCAGTCTACTCAGATTTTATGTTTCGGAATGCTGGTCGCAAGTTGTACATGACTGAAGACGGTTACGTTGGTGTTGGACCGGAAAATATGAAAGAAGGTGACTTTGTCGTCATCTTGCATGGTGCGACTGTGCCATATGTTTTGAGTCCAGAAGTTCCTTTCCGGAGTGCCAAGGATATGATTTGGGCTTATATAGGCGAGGCATATTGCGATGGAGTGATGGAGGGGCAGTTACTGCAGACAGAAAGAGAATCGGTTGTCTTCAGTATTCAATAGGGGCCGTGTCTAGCTGGCTCACGGTGGTGGTTGTTGGTCTAATCTCATGTCGCTACTTCGATTTTCTACAATGACTGTGAAAACCACATCTCCATAACCACCTGTAATTCTGAATTTCTTGGGGAAGCCATCTATCATTTCCAGTGTAACAATAGGTTGACTCACTCCTTCACGGTTTTCGAGGATAATGATGAGAACTAGTTGTAGGGACCTTGAAGCGGCCCTGTTGTACATGAATTCTGCAGTTCTTCAAAACGTTGTGATCAACTGGTTTCCCGGAAGTGCTTGTGTTTTATACGAGACGGGGCCCGATCTTGTGTGGAACGCCAATTCAAAAGTGTATTCTTATACCCGCGCTTAGATACGAGAGTCATCGCCCTTAAAGAGGAGCCAGTCAGGTGCATGGTAAGGTTATGAGCCCTGTCTTTGCGTTGATGACGTGGCAATCTCTTAATCATAACCGCTTAAGCTAGGCCGGTCGTGGCAAGCGATTCAAGGACAGATAACATCCAATTAGTCATAAGCTTCCTTCAAATCTCACTGGCCGAAAGCGATGGCGATAAAATGTGAGATAGCTGGAAGCTGTACTGTACGGCACATGAAATGATTTCAACCTTTACCAGACTCTTTCTTTAGAGGATTTCGTGGTTCGTCTAGTTATGCCTCACTACCCGCAAGATTCTGTCATGGCGTGGCTTGGGCAATCCGGGACGTGAGTAACTGCACCGGTGGAAGGCGTCCTTATTCGCAAGGTTCTGTCGTCTTACACACTACGTGTTCTATGTTATTGGAAAAACTCTCGAGAGCATAACAAAAGTAGGGTCAGCTCCAACGCCGTGTCCGCCATCTTTGGTTCATAAGACCAAGTCTAGCGGAGAATGACCCAAACTGTGGCAACACAAGAATAAATACCAATACTAAGCAGGAGTTGCCTTCCAGGCCGACAACGTAAGCAAATAGTGCCATTTGAGGCTGCAATGCTTGCGATCTCGATAAACGGAATCCTCTACATAATCTGTACGGAGAACGAGGCCCCGTTTTTATAAACAGTATTGTAGCGCCGTCCCTATACTATGCATCACTTGGCGGACTGTCACGTTGTGTTAAAGCGATGTTAATGGATGCGAAGACAAATGTCAACAATCGAGGGGGCGAGTTTGGCAACGCGCTACAGGCTGCTTCGTGGCGAGGACACAAAGAGATTGTGCAGATGTTGATCGATGCCAAGGCCGAAATTAATGCTCAGGGCGGCAAGTATGGCAACGCGCCCCAGGCTGCTTTGTTGGTAGGACACAAAGAGATTGTGCAGTTGTTGATAGATGCTAAGGCTGATGTCAATGCTCAGGGCGGTCTCTTTGACAACGCGCTACAGGCTGCGTCGTGGGTAGGAAACGAAGAGATTGTGCAGATGTTGATCGATGCCAAAGCCGAAGTTAATGCTTAGGGCGGCCAGTATGGCAACGCGCTACAGGCTGCTTCGTTTGAAGGACACAAAGAGATCGTTAAGCTGCTCCTTGGGAAAGGGGCCGAGCTGAGTGTCACTAATAAGGATGGAGATACGCCGCTTCAAAGAGTTTCACAAGGCGGACTGAATTCTGTGTTCATACTTCCATGGTCCACTATGTTGATCATGTCCGTCATGTGAATCAGTTCTGCATGGCATCCGTGCTTACTTGAAGTTTTCGACCTCGTCTCTTGAGGCTGCTCCCCGCAAGACTGCATTCGTTTCGCGAACATCAATGCCGATTGGTATCCGCTGATTTGGTTCGACTTCGGATTCTGTAGATCTATGCAACGAAGGTCCTTGGCCGCTACCCAATCGAGTAATGGCCTATTCGGAATCGCCATAAGGCCGTCCAGTGGGATGTCGAGCTCATTATCAAGATACAAGATAGAAACTTGCGATTTCTTGCTTTTTGCCCCTCGTTTTCGTAACCCTTTGCCCATCCCATGATAGTTCTCATCCGCTTGTTTACGTTGTAGCACGCCAGAATATGACTTTTCAGCCCGGTGTCAAAAATCGTATCTGTGATGCCCACACTTTCAAACGAGCCAGCTGGAAGTACGACAGTTGCATATTTATTTTGATCGTAGGGCCACTTTACCGAATAAACATTGCCGGGAACAGGATCTGTGATTGTCTCTCCATTTCCATCACAATCATCTTGTGTTCCGAGATCCGAATTCAATACCTCATGCTTTTGGATGTATGTTTCGTATGGTGGTCCTGCGCCTAAGGCCGGTTTATGCCAAGCTTTGTGGCATCTTCGTGCGTTCTTTCGGAGGTGCCGTGATTCGGAAGTCCGACTCACAGAAGGAGAAGTAGGAGCTCTTCGTGTCTTCCCCTGCTTTGAGCATGGCCTTGAAACCACTCGCTTCTGTAGTGGTCGACCAAGACCCTCCAGACTTTCGAAAGGCAAGGTGGATTCCATTGATACATTCTTAATGGACGGAATCGTTTCATCATGACTTAGGCATGCTGACTCTTCTACGGCTTAAGTTCTGCAAGCCTGCTTGATATGTATAATTAGACTCTCCCTTATCCCTGACCGTCCCCGGTGGCCCGGCTTAAGCCCGATAGAGAGGACTAGTTCTTCATCGTACGGCTTTCGACAACTTAAAGCATTAAACAATGATAGCCAATATGAACGTGACCTGAGCCTCCCAAACAAGACACATCTAACATCTTCCAACATTGGCGCTGGATATGCTTCATATGGGACTATTTCAAGTGGAGATTATTAGTGTGAATGACACTAATCAGCATTGAATGAGTGACAGGCTACGTACAACGATGCTGACGTCTAGCACTGCTGCAGCACGAAGTGCGCGGTTTCTCGTAGTTCTGTAATCATGAGGTCCTAGCTCCACTGTTGTTAGTGTACATCGTCTCAATGTACTCTCTCCGGCTATGACCGAGGTCAGCCACGCAGTCCGCGCCTATCTGCCACCATCTTCCCGGCCAGCAAACATATTGCATGATGCTTTTTTTCCCATGAATCACAAGATATTAGTACTATGCCCCTGCACTCGAATGCGGGTTTGTCTTTATGACACATTAGCACTTGACGCTGAATCTTTGCGACCGCGGAAGCAGGGAGACAAGCGATGCGGTAAGCGACACTATGTAACACATAAACCTACTCGTACTGTGTCTAATAAATAAAGACTAGGAAAGAGGCTGAGCGGAGTAGCGCGCAATCTCATCCGTCATTTGCCTGTTCCTCATTGTTTCCATGTGGGGACGTCACCGACGATCTTTAAGGTCGTTGGGGGCTAGATTGATATCAAGGCGTATAATTCAATTAACGACGGCCGCGATCCTTCGCCGAAGACGAGATCAAGTAATGTTGCATTTGTTGATTGTTGCCCTAAAAAAAGAAAACCAGAACTTCACCCTGAGGCCCCCAACCCCGCGAGTTCGATGATGTGTTACCCCCAAGTTCCTCATCGGCTGCAATCGTGACTATGCCTAATTTGCTGCCCATCCCCTCTACGCCGCCTGCAAAATTTTGGAGACTGTCACATATGAGCATGTTGTCTAACTTAGTTACAATTGGAACTTGAAATGCGCGATGGCGGGGATGTAATGTCTCGTACTATCGCGAAGGGCAATGCGATCATCACATTTCGTGATCGCCAGCCATTGATGGCATGAAAATAGCACAGGAATCCATCCTGGTCTAAGGCAAGAACTTGTAAAGTACGTGACATGGAAAGTATGGCCAACCGATTGAAGGACTGTTCAAAAAGCACTCACAGCAAAGTACCAATACTCTAACCTAGTCGCAGACCCCATCGTCCAATCTCGTACGTCTACAGGCTTCGTTGGTCTAAGGACATTCCGGTGTAACATAACTCAGCTACTGTACATATGATTGACTCAGTGAGTACAGTGTACGGAAGGGCACCATCCTAAGCCTCACAGAAAGGACTACTCTCAACCCAAAAAAAAAAAGCATAAGTTGGCGATGAATGAACAGTACTGCACAGTGAGGCTAGTGGGGTCGGTGGGGGTCTTCGGTTATGAGTTTGACTTTGGCCTGCGCTAGTTTGCGACTACGTCGTAGTCACTGCAGCGGATTTTCGGCTGCACGTCAGCCATGGATGTAGTACGCAATTCATATCTACGCAAGGAGCGCTGGTCCATCGAAGTACTTAGTCGTCTTTTATTAGCTGTGTTTTATGTAGACACGACTAGGCATCGATTTTCGACTACTACAGGTGTGTCAAGATTGAGGAAAACTTGCCATCGTTTTCAAAAGCAGAGTTACGGTCAGGAAAATCATGTACAAGAGTAGTAGAGGTGCACAAAAAAGGGATAACAAGCAGCCGGCTGGTTTCAACCTTTTTAGTATCGCTCTATGTGACGACCCTTACAAGGGAGCCCGATGCTTTTGATCGTGCTGCTAGGTTGATCTGGCTTGATCTCAACGACGATGAGGTGGATACCTTTATCAACCAGGCACCGACGAGGCTTTTAGAAGGCATGAGTGCACTTAACTGGTGGCCCTCTCCAGAGAGACGTCAGGAGTGGCCACGCCTATCACAAATGGCGATCGAAATATTGTCTATACCTGGGCTCTCTGACGAAGCTG
The DNA here is from genome assembly GCF_020726525.1 of Truncatella angustata. Taxonomy (NCBI): domain Eukaryota; kingdom Fungi; phylum Ascomycota; class Sordariomycetes; order Amphisphaeriales; family Sporocadaceae; genus Truncatella; species Truncatella angustata. The sequence goes on along the minus strand of NW_025763391.1, from coordinate 1,107,167 downwards.
AGCGCGTCTTTTCTGGAGGGAGAAGGACTTGTAGATGGGATAGAGCAGCACTAAGGGCCGCCTCCATTGAACGTGCAAAGTTTCTTAAGAGTGTATAGCGATTGGGGGTCACATTTGGTGATAGGATCATAGCTAAGTGAACAGTCTCCTAAGTTATAAAATTCTTGGCATTCGGAAGTCGACAGTCGACATACTATTCGACGGTCGATGAAATTTTAAAGTCGACTATCGGGTACAGGCCTGACCGTGACCATGGCGGGTCTGGAATCCTGATAAACGTAGTGTCTTATAGTCGAATAATTGCTTTTCCCAGGAATTATTAGTATGAACGTATATTGGTAAGCATTAGTCATACAAATCAGTGTAATATCTTTTCGAGCTTACCACCGCGGACCCAGCCGAAGATACTAAAAATGGCAGACGAATTAATTGAACCTCGTGATTAATTCATTTAAAATTTTAGGAGACGACGATTAAATTGATTAATTCTAAAACAGGCCAATTGAATTGATTGGAGGCCTGCTATGGACTCTTGTGTTGTTAATGGCCGTGGTAAGCGAGGTGGAAGGGAAGAGCTCCTAATCCTGTAGACTTGGGTCGTGTTAAGTAGGAAAATACTAGTTTTTCCCAGCCGCGTTGGAAGATCTTCTCTATGAAGGCTTCCTAGCAGCAGCAGTGCAAGCTGTGAGCATTCTCTGCTTGTTAATGGGTTTAGTGGCCGAGATACCTCGCCATTTCCCTGGCTTCTGGTAATAATGGTGTTTGAGAGAGGAGACCCAGATCTTATCAAGGGGCTGTAAAGCTTCGCTAGTATGGGTGGCACGTATACCAAGGCAATTCTTATCCAGAGGATGTAAGCATGAAGCGGGCTGTGAGGTGAGTGTTATGACCATCTAGTATTTGTATCATCCACGGCCTCGGCCTTTGCTTAGACTCCCGGGGATTTGGAAAGCATCGTCTATCCAGTATGCTAAGACGAGCAGACACAGCCACTAATGACAGGTACCTCGTTGCCCTGAAGCTGTACAGGCGAGGTTCAACCAAAAAATCTGACCGATAAATGCTACAAAATGCAGGAACGCAATCAATGCAAAGACTCCAATGTTATATGAACGACATTTCTCGATCGGTTCGTCATGTCCATTATCATCTTCCGTGTCTGATAGCAAACTGTGATCTTAAAGCTATCTTTGCTCCTCGGGCCGCACTTTATGGCCGTAGAACTCGCCTTTGCCTTCCAATGCCGTACAGGCGAGGCAAACGCCTCCTCCGTAGACGCGGATGTGCCGTTTCCAACCTGCCCCTGCGTTGTTTAAAACAGATATGATTTCTCCTTTGACATTAATCCCGTGAGTACGAAAGGACTTATGCGGCGTAAGTGGTAGGGTTGGAGTTAACGAAGGGAAAGAACTCGGCGAGGACGAAGTCACGCTTCCATCTTCCTCCAGCCCCGGCACCGGTTGAGGTGGTCCGAGAGGCAACGTTTTCGTATAAGACCTCCTCCTCGGCGTAGCAGGTGAATTAATGGGCTGTCTCAGGGCCGAAGAAGAAGATGAAGAAGTGTAGTCCGGGTTCGGTTGGCTGAAGAAGTTGTTGTCTAGGTCTCCCGTTGTTAATAATGCTATATGCACGCGTCGTTCCGCAAACGACACTACTTTTGTTGATAGTATTGGACGTGTTAATGGCGGTGGAGGCGGCGGACGAGCCCTTAGATGGTGCGTTAGCGCAACTTCAAATACATAATTCATAGCCTACATTGCGTCGTTCCCATTATAGAGCGGTTCGAGTGTAACCTCCACTCCGAGTTGAGCAGACGCCGGATGCTTGTTGGCTGACATGTCCGTCCTAACACTTTTGCTAAATGCACGTGACTTCGCCCCTTTCCCTGGTTTAGGTGTTACAGAAGGGAGTTTTCCTAGTCCACTAAGTCCGCTAGCCATCTTGTCAAATGACTTTCCTCTTATATCTTATGACAAATCGAAGTGCAAAAATGAACAAGAGCGCGGCGGTAGCAATGCTAATATTAGATAGGAGTCGTAACGGATCCCAGTGTGCTAGCGTAAGACGGGGTTGCAGCCTAAGAAATGATACCCACTATAGTTGTAGGGTATTCGGGCTGTTAGGGAAGATCTACGGGCCGAAGCTGTGTTGTGCAAGCACCCGCCTACCCCTAATCCAGTCTGGAGTCTAGTGGCGTCTCGAGTCTTTAGCTCTATTTTCTGAGACACTTGTGACAGTCTGCGTAGCTCGAGATAATAGAGACTCGCTTTCATTAGCACACAACATTTATCAATACGGGTTACTTACCATTGTCTCTAGTAAAAGAAAGAAACAGCTAGTAAGAGTCTTAAATGTTCCCCGTCGCTGGATCGCTGAAGCCGAATGACGAATTAGCCTCGCCAAGCGACTTGCATGGCCTTATTATGGCGGTAACACACGATGTGACTCGGTAAAGAAGTTAGGTGGTTAGGCCAGCACCGGACTGCAGGGTCAACCTGACCTTACTAGCGATGACCTTAAAAATGGCGATGTACATTAGTATTCCGTTATTATCTCTATGAGCTCTCTAACCTCTACGCTCGCTGACTTTTGGGCGAGTTAAAACCTATTAGGTGCGCCGGAGAGGCGTCGTTGCTATGGCGTATGCTTGCCGTATACGGCCAAGTAATCTGTATCCGTTTCAGACCTGATAATATGAGGTATATTAAGTAAGTGTTATTGTCCTTCTCAAGTGCTATGAGATGTACCTGCTAAGCCTACTGTCATGGCAATGCGCCGATATAAAGTCGCTGAGGAACCGTTAGGGGCGCTTAGCATGCCAGAATACTGCTTTAACAAGGCGTTAAGACCTCCGAGGCTGCGGTAAGTTCCTTGAGTATATGGCTTGGCTTCCAATAGTCAGTGACAAGGCTGAAGTTCCTAGGTTCGTAAAGTGCGGAGGTTTTAAGTAACGTGACATGAAAAGGGCAGGACGCTGTTAGATTATCAGTTATTATTAGTCATCTCTGATAATATGACAGGATAGGACGGTGCAACTTCTTACTAAGTAGAAACACTAGCGTTATAGTGTAACAACACGATTATAAACGGGCGAGACTTGGTAACGTGTCGTATCACTGGTGTTCCTTTTACAAGCTCGGAACTAAGAACTAATCAGAGATACTACACATCACTGATTTCTGGGAATATACTACCCCACTTTAGTCCTTCGGTTTGGGCAAGCTAGATATGAGGACTTTTGTGTGGAAGTTCCCATGGAATACGCATTTAATTTAACGCGTAGTAACTATAACCGGGTGGCTACCGCGGTAAATGAGGCCTCCCACTATGGAGGAGCAAGTTCTTAGTATCCGAAGCGTTTGTAAGGCTTAGTCGAGCTCTTTTAAAAAGGTTTGGTCTAAGCCGTCCAAGATGCGCACAATCTAGCCGCTAAAGGGTTAGGGGTTAAGCACGGAGGATCTCGGGAGATAGTTCTAAAATTAAGTAAATTAAAAATCAAGAAGCTAAAGAAAAGAAGAGATCGTAATTTACTACTACTTTATACCCTCTAAGTGTTTCCTAGTCGCTATTTAACCCGATATTTGATTAGAATTCGGCTCCGACAAGGATCGAAATCATTCCATTTAATTTATTACACCCTTGATATAGTGGATGGGCCAGAATTTACCGAATTGCCAGCCAAATGGATCCATTTTGTACTAAGATGGATGGATTCGTAATTAGGTGGGTTTATATGAATTAGCATTACGTGGCAAACCAAATCCCCGATTAGGAAATCGTGATAGGATCTATGGTCTTTTGCGGACTAATCCTAACTTCGTCTTATTTCGCTAAGCGTATATTTAGAATTCTGTACGCCGTTAATGTTACGCCGCTTTACCCCCACCTTAATCACTCGTTTACAGTTCTAGAAGCCAAGCTGGGTTCCTAAATATGGGCGAAGGCAGCGACTTATATTAATTATAACGTGACAGCCCCTAAATATCCTAGGCGGATATACCTTTCAATATTTATTATATCGAGATCAAAGTACTCTTAAAGGATAACAAGAGGTAGAATGGCCGTAATTTAAATTAACTTAGTATATAAAAGGTGTAAACAGAACTTGTGATACATAAGAGCGTGATAAGATAACAAGTCCAAGAAAGCGAAACGCGAAATCAGAAAGGGGTCCTTGGACAGGGCTGGCTAACTAGCTAGATACAGGCTCGCTAAGTAAGGCTAAACCTAGCCTAAATAATGGCCTACCTTTTGCGGCCGCTATCGCTGCTCCTTTGTAAGGCTATTCTGGCTAGACAGCCGATTCAATATAGCGCGTTACTGCGTGTGGAAGCTAAAACGGGGCGCGTAACACCTTAATCCACTCCTCGATTCTAATTGCCAGCTCTGCCTGGGACTGCTAATAAGTGTGAACCCATGATGTCCTCTCGTAGGTTCTATTTTAATTCACGGGATTTCCTAAGTCTAAATACGTGACAAAGCCGGTCTAATATAGCTCTCGTCACTCCTTTTTGAGATCTGTTATAACAGAAATTCAACCGATAAGTTTGAGCGACGCCTTAGGCGCGAGCTGGATGCATGGAAACTCGCTACCGAAGCGCCGTGTGGTTTTTTATTTAGGCTTGGTCGACCTTGCCACACATTGCCGATTCGCGTGGAATGGCTTCCAGCACCATGCGCAGCCGAGGTCGAAGGTGTTCTCCGTTATTCCTCCACGATTGCACAGTCTCTTTGCCAGGAAACAGTCATCCTCGGGGCATCTCAGCTACGGGTACCGTCCGCATACGACGAGCGACAAGGCACCCGTGTTGTTTCTGCATGGAATAGGTATCGATCTATGGCCACAGAGTTCGCAATCAATCAATTCAATCAATTATCCCAAATGGATTGAAGTGGTTGATTAAGGAAAATGCCGGATTGAATTGATCAATATATTGATTCGATTAATTGATTGTAAACCCTGTCGAGGATGTAGTCTTGTCTTGTGATGAAAAGGCGGTAGCAGGATACAGCAACTTGTATACAAGAATGAGATTGTAAGTGTCGAGATGGCTCGAGTGTTCCCAAAGTCAAAGTCACAAGATAAACGGTAACTGGGAGTCCTTGAGAAAAACGGGAAATCACTCCGAAGAGAGACCGCCGCTGGCCACTTGTCGGTCGCGTCCAATGCGCGTAGTCCTATGACCACTTTTCACCATTGCCAACAGCGCCGGCCGAAACGATACCTTTCTCCTCTTGATGGTGTCGAAAGTGGATTAACGCAAAAGCCATCATGGACAAATGAGGACCTAGAGCACCAATGTCCAGATCCAGCGCTGCCATAGGCATGGCTTAACGAGCGGGTCGAGCGAGCGAATCGAGCGAACGGGAGGATCAAGCGAACGAGAGGAACGAGCAGTCATAGCGCATGCAGACACTATGTCTAGTTGCTCGCGTGTTCTGACAGCACAAATGCGGCATTTATCCATTACTAACTAGGTCAGCCACGTACGGCATTCATTTGAGTTGTACAGAATGAGGTTGAACAAAAGGGCATGGAGGCTGCGAAGGCAACTATTATGGGTGTTTCAATTATACATATGCTATATTTATAGTGGATACTATATAGGCCCTGGATCGAGATCTAGGAGGTTGCGTCTCTACATCGGCTCTGCTCCGGATGGAACAGGTTCGTAGCCGGCATTACGTACATGTTATAGAATCTGTCTTCGCCGACCTTATCTCAGCTATCATATCCGAGGGAAGCGGTTGGTAACGCTGACCTGCTACAGCGGAAGTTCATCTCAGCTATCATGCTCGAGGGAAACGGGTGGTAACGCTGACCTGCTATAGCGGAATGTTTTTATATCTAGCAGGACATGGTTAACTGCTAGATGGACACGAGTGTGAAAAAGAAGAAAGGAAAGAAAAAGTCTAGGACAATCTGCGAAAAGCCAGGATTATATAGAAGAATCTGGGTGGGCCTAGTTATGTGATTGATGGGGTGCGTCTGGCCAGCCTCCATCTTTCGTGTTGTGCCAGAGGCGCATTTTCATCTCATTAGCATGATCGATGTAGTAGGCAAGAATCGGGTGGTGAGAAGCGGGAGCTGCAGCAGCTAGGTTGGCCACCCCGCACGATAATTTCCAAGCCAAGGCTAGCAAACGAATATTCCACAGCGGTTTATCCGCTATGTCAGGTACTGCTAGTGAAACGAAGTCATAAGCGGTTAAGCCTACCAAGCTACACAGAAGAAATATGAATTTAGGCATACTAGTATACCACCAAATATTCCGCTTCTTTTCTTTAAGAGATAGTGTCTTGGGGCTACCTGATAGCAGTGATCGGAATGGTCTGGTATGAATTGGTATTGGTATGGTAAATACCGCCAAGACTTGGTATGGTTTGGAGAATTCTTAATACCATGGTTTTACCGGTCTACCATGGCATACTAGTTAGGCTAAATGGGCTAAAAATAGGATAAGCTAATGGTGCTAGGCGGCTGGGTTCTGGACCAAAATGGCTAGCGCCTTAAGGTCAAGAATTTTCTCGGCTTTGACCTTACAATTCTACGACGCGTAGTTGGCCCGTTGGCGGTATTAGGGTATAACCTATGGAATCTCCAGCTCCAAGCTCGCCGTCCTCTTCGGCTACAGGCTTAACACCGTCACCCTTCAAGACTCCTACACTGTCGCCTGCTCCCACACTACCTCTCTCGACGCCATCACCTGCTCCCCTTCAGTATCCCGAACCTCTAAATGAATTTGCGCAAGACAATATCACGTACCTAAACCGCGAAAAGACCACAAATAAAGCAGCCCGTCTTGGCTCATCACATGTATGGAAGTATGGCCTTCGCTACATCCGAGACAGTGATAAGAAAGAGGTGTATTACTGTCACGAGTGTGCAGCCGGAAAACAAAAGCAAGAGCTTTTTGTCATTAATGGCACGTCTGGAGTGAGAAACCATCTTGAACAGAAACACTAGATCGACCCTTAGAGTGGTATTAAAAAGCGTAGTCGGACATAGAAGTCTGTCCTCGAGCAATAGAGGAGCGCGGCTGCTACCAATACCTTCTTTTGGAAAGACTCGATTGAAAAGTTTAAAGAGCTTCTGGTTCGTTGGATTGTGTATTGCTACATTGCTTTCTTTCAATTAGAAAACCAGTATTTCCGAGAGCTATTGTTCTTTTTGAATCCGGCACTCCTTAGTTATCTTCTAAAGGCAGCGAAAACTATCCGAAGCTGGGTTATGGATGCCTTCTAATCGAAAAAGCAACGGCTCAAAGAGGACCTTTGGCAGGCTAAGAGTAGAATCTCCATTTCCTTTGATCTTTGGACTTTACCAAATTCTTACGCTATTCTTGGGGTTGTCGCCATGTGGGTCGATGCGGCCGGCAAGCGACAAAATACTGTTCTGGGTATACGGCGCGTGCACGGCGAACATACTGGCGAGAACGTTGGGTCGGTGGTTCTCGAGTTGCTTAGAGAATATGATGTTGGCGGAGACCAGATCGGATACTTCATGCTAGATAATGCTTCGTCGAACGATACCGCCGTTGAGTTCATATTCAAGGATCTCTGCCCATGGATGACGCCTAAGCAGCGCCGCCATCGCCGGCTACGTTGCTTGGGCCATATCATCAATCTCTGTTGCCAGGCATTCCTTATGGGCCGGGACTGTGAAAAGTACCTAGCAAAGCTCGAGAAACACCATTAACGCGGAGACTATGCGAAGGTGGAAGAGCTCTGGAAAAAGTTTGGGTGCTTGGGTCGGCTTTACAACCTCGTACGATACATCAGGCTTACCCCGCAGCGCCGTGAGGAGTTTGCCGCAATAATTGTAGGCGGAGATCTCGCCGAATTCGATAGGCTCGAACTCATTCAAAATAACTCAACACGCTGGAATTCTTGGTATCATTCGATTACGCGGGCGTTAAATGTTCGTGAACGGCTGGAAATATTTTCAGCTCGTCATGTACCTGGGAAAGGCTCCTACGGGATTTCGAACTTTAAACTTGACGGACAGCACTGGTTCGAGCTTGAAAAGATTGAGCTTGCTCTGAAGGACTTTTATGTAACAACTTTGCTCTCTGAGGGGAAAGGGACATCGCTCGCAGACTGGTTTTCAACCTTGGACTGCCTTCTCCGAGAAATAGATGAAACAAAAGAGCATTATAATGCAATCGATACCGAAGACGATAATAACTTTATATGGAAGTACCTTTAGGGGTGCGCAGATGCTGCATGGTCGAAGTGTGAGGAGTACTACAACAACTAGCAGCTGAATTGGCAAAATCGATTCCCCGAAGATCCTGACCTTCCGCCAGCGTACTATGCAGCCCAGATACTTGACCCATATCGAAAGTGGGCATGGTTCAAGCAAGAATGGGTCCTCGAAGCCGGAAAGGAAAGACAGAGGTGGTTTGACAACGCACAATTTGCGGTGAAGCAGCTCTGGGAGACAGAGTATAAAGGAAGATACCCCGTTGAGATGTTACCGCCATAGTCAGAAAAGAGAGATATCTAGACCCAGCATTCGATCGCTAGAGGGAACACAAACGTATTCGGATAGACGCTCCGGTCTCTGCCGCTGATTTGTATGAACAATACATCTCCACTGACCGGCTCTATGACGACGAGGCAGGCTGCGACGAGGCCGTTGCGTACTGGCTATCCCGCTACGATTCCTAAAGAGATCTTGCTCGTTTCGCTCTGGACCTGTTTGCAATCTCGCCCATGTCGGATGAGTGTGAACGTCTTTTCAGCAGTGCAAAGCTCACCATAGTTGATCGCCGTGGTAGGCTAAAGGCGGACATTATAGAGGCGTGTGAGTGTCTCAGGGCTTGGTATGGAAAGCCCTAGGTTGAGGAGAATGATGATAGTGAGGACTGTGGGAACGACAACGATTGGGTTGCTAGCTAGTAGTATAACACACTTTTCTCCGCTCATTCTCAAAAAGTCTTGGCACCATCAATGGTATTATTGGTCTTACCGGTAATACCATACCGGTTATTATGTAAGCTCCTGGTATGGTTTGCTTCGACCCCCCATACCAGACCATACCAGACCATTCCGATCACTGCCTGACAGTGGATGCAATATTACTGCAATTTCGCTTAGAAAGATAAAAAGGAGCGGAAATGGAAATGGAAATTGGAAATGGAAATGGAAATGGAAATGGAAATGGAAATTCTTCGTGGGTTAGTGCACTATTGACACAAATTGCCCGAATGGTATACAGCTGATGCAAGGCATCTGGCACTATCCGCAGGTAGACTGGTCTACAACCAAGCAGTCTTGGTTCGAATGGATGTCTTTACTGTTTGCTGTCTCGTTAACGCTTGCTGCAATCCACAGACTTGGATACCAACATGAGAATTAGTAGAATAGATTGTACATTCGACACAGCCTGCGTCAGCCTATGCCACATCACAGAGTTATGCTGTTTTTTGAAATCTGTCAACATCAACAAAGCCAATCTTGAGATCAAGCCTTGACACATAACCCTTATCTATGCCTACTTTCTCATCACTTGGTTCACAATGTGCACGGGCATAATACCTCTGCATGTACATACTCAGCCTGTCTGACGGATCCTTGTCACTGCGCTTAGTATAAGTTATCACCTATTTCCCCAGAAACTGACCTGAAAGCTTTGGAAATATCAATTACGCCACAAACTCTTCCCAAATAAACCTGCTGTGGAAATTCTATCTGCTAGACACTAATCGTTTCTGCTGTGAATTGTCACTGACACTTATAGCAAGATCGACAATGTACGACTAACTTTGCCAAAGGCTGGCTGATATGAAGCCATGCCCATCTCAAAAAAAGCTGACCTGACTCCAGCATCCCGACCTGTCGACATGCTTGATATGAAAGAGCCCCAGCCACGCCCAGTTATAGCTGGGCCAGTAGGAGGAGGAGGAGGCGGCGGAGGAGTTGGTGGTGGTGGCATTATTGATCTCGATGAAATAGAGACTGAGAATGGGCCTCACGGAGTTGTCTGAGCTCACAGGTAGAGCCCAAAGAAGGGTTTGATCAAAATTTGGGTTTTTTTGTATATAGGAATGCTTCCTATCGTATTTTATCCTGAACAATCTATGTATTCTATGCTTTGGTGCAGACAATTCTCAAGACTTGCGGATATGTCACGAACTGTAATTGGCTTAGGCTCGGGCTCGGCAATATACTAATCCGCGCCGTTTTCTCAACGTCAGGGCCAGGACACGTTGATGTCTTTGTGCTCTTTTTTGCATGAAAGTTTCACAACGATCCATAGTAATACAACAGCGAATCACCATCCACGTGTCGTGACTTTAAAAAGGCACCATGTTTCGCTCTACACGCTTCTCAAAGATTTCCCCGTGACTAAGCACTACTCATCATGGCTTTGCTTCCCAACATAACTGAAGAACTACAAGACACCATCGCGGGCCTCGACTGGTCGAGCGACAATGAACCCTCACTGCCTCAACTTGGACAACCTGATATCCGCCAGATACCTTGGCGTTCTGGCTTCGACAGTGTGGTCGCTCAAGTAATAGACCAGGCAGTACATGTTTAACCTCTTTTTTGTCTGGAAGACACTAACATGTGCAGAGCCCTCTGCTCAAGGAGCATGAGCCGAAGCCCATGAATTATGTCCCAACTGCTCTATTAATTCAAACTGGAGGGTTGCTTGACTCGAGGGCCCGTTTTAGCATCATCGTCAAGCGGGATAAAGAGACTGCGGTCGATTTGAGACAACAAGGCCAGCACTTTACTACCACTTTGCCTCAGGTGTCCATCCTTGACCAACACGTAGGATTAGCCAAGGCAGAATCTCAAAACGGTTTGCTTTGCTTGTGGATACGATGCTATCTGAAGGAGCAATATATAGAGAAGTTCGGACCGGAAAGCTGGTCAGATAAGAAATGCTAGGTATATAGGACCGCCAGGGCCATTGTTGGTATTGAGGTCCAGATCCATAAAATCATTCCCATCGAAACATGTACAAGTCTGCCACTCCCTCGTGTTCTCCTTGCATTATCCCCGATATTGGTACGACGCCCTCCATACTGGTATGAGAAAGGAAAGGAGCATGCTGAGAAGTGCACTGCACGGTTGTCTGCATGTTCCAGTTTATGGCAGCCACCAAAAGCTGTGCGCCAAATGAAGCAGATGGGATGTCCGTCAAACGATAGTAAGCGTTGATGGCGGGCCATTGGGCACCAATACAATGAAATATTCAGAGCAAGTCACGGAAGGAATTGCAGTCCGCAGGTGCGAAGCCAGAAGCTCCCATTTCAGAGCTTTGCCGCATTAGGGTACTTGGAATCAGTATCCCAAAACGGCTTAGATTTGCCCAGCCGTGCACAACCTTGTCGGCCGCTTCTGCGTATACCACCAGATGCACCATTACTTTTTTGTGTTTTGTAGAAGCACCCCTTCTGTCTTACTGCACATATTTTGGTAGTGTTAGTTTGCCCTCTAGGGGAATAGCCCGGGCGTAATAAACTTGTGTGTGTGTGTGTGTGTGTGTGGGATCGATGAACGGGTCAACTCGAGGGATGTAGATACGCAAGGCTATCTGCGTAGCGCATCTGGAATCCTGTTGGAGTATCAATGAGGGTATCACGTGACCTGTGTTAGAAAGCAAATAATACAGACAATAGCCAACACATCACGGCCCTCAGAAAAAAGAAGAACGATCTAAAAGATGAATTGACTAGATGCACGCGAATGTCTGACACAAGACTACCACGACTAGTTCTACCGGCACAGCTGTCAGGGTGCACTTTCCAAGTAGTAAGGTTTCGATGGACTGGCAAGGTGGCGAATATGCAAACTACAAATTGTGCCATCGTATGGATGGAAGATTATACTTCTACTCTTTCCAAAGCTTTAGATGCTCGTCAATAGGATAGTCAGTTGAAACGTACATTGACTGCGCCTTTTACAACTACCAAGCACACACCTCAAAATATACGTTGTTTCCCTTCAAGCCCCACCGACTCCAATTATGACCTGGCGGCGGATTGGGACCCATGATGAGTACGATAGAAACTGGGGAACGGCAAGGCAAGTCCGTGTCTACTCTCCACTGCTATCTGATCACTTATTCCATCCTTTTGGCCTAACCATACCTCCCCATCCCTCGCTGCAAGATAGCCACCTCACCACCATCATAGAAAAAACGAACAGCCCGCTTGATGACGTACCAAATACATGGTCCGGATCAAACAGTCCATCCCAGATAGCCCTCATCAAAGCGCGGGGAACCACGACAAGCACAGCACAAGACCATCCTGTCCAAGCTGAGTTGACACGTTCCACTCCTTCATACCTCTGACAACTGGCCCGTCGCCACCAACTATCAACTTCACCTTCTTCATCACGGCTGTCCAGCCTGGAAGATCCTTCACTTCGAAATAGAGGGCCAAGTATTCTCCTAGCAGCGCCCAGTGGCCCCTCTCCACCCAGCTTGTCCCCTCCTGGTTCCAATACCAAGCCTCTCCCGCGGCATAACAAGCTATTAACCCAATCTCAAAAATGTTCCTCGTCGGAGGCAAGTGGAGGACTCGACCTCTGCTCTCCATGGGCGGGAAATATGACTTCTGGTTGTACACACTCCTGTCCATTTGAATGTTTGCCCTCAAATGCGGGGTCGTGGGAAAACGGCCACCCGATGGTCGCCCGCAACCAGTGCTGCCCCTCACTGGCAACAAACTGACAATTGGATTGACACCTCCATGTCTTGAAACTTCGAATGCGCGTGTTGTATAAATGAGCTCCTTGTTGGAAGGGTAAAAACCGTAGTGCAACTACTCCATGCCACCGGGTCGTCTCTGGTGTGCTGTGTGCAGTTCAGTGCTCGAGTGGAAATGCTGTGTGGTGCGCAATGCTGTTTGAGATCCAGTGAACATGATGGAGGAAGAATTGGTGCCGGCAACTGGCTTCCGTCCGCCAACCACATAACCTTCAGATCTGATTCTGATGCAGACCCACCACGACACTTTTGAATGTCGGTACTCTACATGACCCTCCCCAGAAAACGCATTTGGGCCACCACTGGGTCAAATACAGTACACGGCCACCATGGGTCCATGCCGTCGACCGCCCGAAATGAGCAGACCGGAAAACCATTGCATATATCGTCTGTTCATCAATGTCCCTTCGCTCATTTTGGATGCGTTCATTCTGATTCATGTTTTATGGAAGCAGAAACAGCTGTCTCCACGCTTGATCTACATTGCTAGCGGGCACCACAAAATCGGCTACTCTGGCTGTCTCCACAATCTGTCGGGTAGGCTTGCACTTATTAATTGCACTCCGGTTGTGTCCGTCGATACAACTGATGTACGAACTGGGGTGCAAAGAAGCTATAGTTCAGGGTCCCAAGTTGTTGGGAGTTGGAGGCGGGGCTTGAGTACATTAGTGGATGTTGCCGCTTTCCTCACTTACGTCAGTTTCCCTGGGCAAAGATTTGGTAAGATTGTTGATTTTAAAGTGCATTGGATGGTTGGAGTCATCGGAGTACCTGATCCAGCAGGGATCCCAGTTTTCAGTGAGCGAGCCGCCTCCAGTCATAGGGTATCTTATGGAGCACATAAGTAGCGTGCTCGCGATATGGACGTGTCATGGTTACTTATCGTTTTTGCATCCACATGGCTGATACTATAGTAATTGGATACCGACCTTCGGGCATGTATACTTGGTCCCACCAAGCCACGGCGACGTGACCGGAATGTAAGGCACAACCGGCTTTGAAGGCGGGGAAGTTTAACCAATGGATAGCGTGCTAGTGCGTTTATTGAGTCAGACACGTAAAAATTAAGATAACTCATAGCATATATAATGGGAAATTGACCGACATCCTTTTTGGGGTCGTTTTCTATAGTATTGTTGAGAAAAATGCCCCCCCCCCTCCCCCCTCTTTTTTTTTTTTTTTTAAAAAAAATTTACATCTTGGTTTTAAAAAAAATATTCTTTTCTTAAAAAGTTAAATATTTTTCTTTCCAAAGGTCGTGACTGGTGAGGTAAGCTAGACCCTGCGATCTGGTGCTGGCAAACTACTTGAGTTGCTTGAGGAGTTTGGTCGTGTTTGCCCGCCATGAATATGCCTCACTAGTCGCTTGGCGATGCAACTTCTTCAACAGTACAGAAACTCGGTAGGTACATTTGAGCTCCCGCCGGCCGTTCCAATATTTTAACTAGAGACAATTGAGTAGACCATAAATACCTATCGTGTTCTAATGAAAACAAAACTCCATTATCTCGTGCTACGCAAACTGTGACAAAGTGTGTCAGAAAATCGAGCCAAAGACTCAGGACGCCACGGGACGCCACTGGATTACACATATGATAGGGCCGCAGATCTACCCATTTATGATAGCCATTGAACAGCTTGCAGCTATAGTGTGCCCCATATCCTTAGCCGCTAAAAACAGGCCCTGTGCCATTGTTATTTTGTAGGTCACCCTGGTCCGCTTGGCAAGTACAAGCGAACGCCACAACTACCACAAGCGTTTATCACATCCAAGCTGGACCTTAAAGGGTCACCAACGCTAATACGCAGAGTGGCTTCCTGTGCTTCTGTCAAAATTCTTCGAGGCTATTATGTGTGCGACTAGATCTGAACTTTGGCACGAACATTTATATCCTGCAACATACATTAAGTACGGTTGGCTGTTGGGAGCAAATCATCTCGAGGTTTTACTTCTCCAAGTGTTCAAGTTCCTATGTCCGGCAGCTGTAGTGCGAACTGCTAGGTTAGTACCTGTGACTACACGTCGTTGTTGCAAAATATCTCCAAGTTATGGCGTTGATACACCCGCTTCCCTCCCTATCTTGAAGTATTTCAGTCTCCATGGCATATATAACAGTGTTAATTCCCGATTAATTGCTGTTTTATACGTCTAATTATTCATAAGCAGCACTGGGACCATAAATGCCGCCATGTTCTCCGTAAGGAAGTGATTATACTGGAATACATTGGCCATGGATGTTCGATGCATCTTTAATCCACGGTGTGAAGGAAAGCTCCGATATCAACGACGTAAGGTGTCGCAAAAATATTGACACGATCACGGAGTAGTTCGACAGTCATTTACCAAAAGTCAGAGGGTATCACGATTGAGAATATTAAAGGCGCGACCCCAAGCCCCTTCCGTTGTGGAAGTAGGAAAATATGTCAGCACTATTGGCTGATTCTAGAAGACATTCCTCCGAAACCAAGGTCACATACAACTAACCAACCCTAATGTCCAAGGGGTCCCGATGTAGGAACGAATTACTCTTCACTATTACAGAATTAAATTGGAATCTCCAGAGCTAAAGGTGAACACCAAAGTATGTTAGCTAGCATTAGAGTTATAAAGAGTTTAGCTAGTATCCGAAGCGTCTGTGAGGCTTGGTCTAGGCCCTCGAAAGAAGCTTAATGTAGCCACTAGAGGGGCTTGGGGTCAGGTACGGGAGGATCTTGACGAGATAGTTCTCAAATGGAAGAAAATTAAAAAATCGAAGCTGAAGGAAGCAGAGATCACAGATTTACCAAGTACCTTGTATCCTTTAAGCATTTCAGAGGTGCTGTTCAACCGGACGGTTGAGTCGAATTCGGTGCCAAAAGGGATCGCAACCAATTAATTCAATCCACTGCAACCCCGATGTATTGGATGTTCCTAAATCTACCGGATTACCAGCAGTTACCCCTCGGGACATCTTGACAGGATTTGTGGTCTTTGTCGACTCATCCTAACGTCCTCTTATTTCGTCAAGTGCATGTTGAGAGACACTGTACGCCGTTAGTAATTCGCCGCTTCGCATCCACCTTGACCACTCGACTGAAATTTCCATAAGACAAGGTGATAGCGATTTATCGTTGTTCGCTTTTCATTCCCCACCAGGCTGTACCCTTAAGAGACTGGGAGCGAGACAGCTAAGCCCACTCGAATGCTTCCCATTCCAATTAGCTTACCGACCATCTGTGCCTATCGATGCGTTGATGCCGTTGATCATCTAAGGGATTCGTACTTTACCTTCGGGTTCCTTCAAGCATACTGTCGCTCATTCTTTCACCCAGCCCGTGACCGACAAAACAGTTTCGTTGGAGTGATTTCTCTTCCTTCTTTATGAGCCCTCAGTTTCTGTTTATCATTTGGCTTGGAATTTGGGCACTCGAGCCGTCTCGATACCAGACTATCATTCTGTTATACAAGTTGCGGTATCCCATTATTGTCCTTCCACCACAAGACAAGACTACATCCTCGACACAGACGGAGTTCAGTCGAAGCAAAAACTGTGTATAACATCATCACCTGACTCAAAGTTTACTAGACAATCTTGTTACCCAACTCAAGGTTGCCTGCCGCCTATTCTTTTAGAACAGAACGGAACCCCCTATCATTAGGCCAACTGCCTATGAACTGTATACAACAAATACCATATTTAAATACAGGAGAAGGACTACGACTGTAGAGGGTAATTGAAATGTATTTATTGAATACACAGCAGGTCAGTTACCCCACGGGAATCATGAAACTCAAAGTCTCACATCTGCAGGATATGGATCCCAACATGATGGCATCGCAGGTTATGGCACCTGCTCAATTCTTCTACTGTAGCCCCGACCAAACATTGGGCAACCGACAGCATCGCCACTTAAGTCAACAACCTGCTATGCAGCATATGTCAATGTACCCTGTTGTGCCTACCCTCCCATCAACCTTGGTCTATTCAAAACCTAGTTCATCTTGCTCGCAGCCGGCGACGCAGCCCAAGATGCTGAGTGTCATTCCCTCTAACTTGACACCGATGGCTTCCCCCAAGCTTGCATATCAAGGGCCCACAATCATATTGCAGAATGGTGCTGCAAAGCTGATGCTGGAGACCGAAATGTACGACAACGAAAATAGCTACTACCCAGCAACACCAGCTTTGTGTACTGCTGGTAGTCACGTTGGTTACCCTGGCAGCAGCGATGACATGCTCGCAACTCTCATAAACCCTATGTTCTCTGGCTTCGACGGATTTGAAAATGTTAAGCCTGATGTGGTGGCATTGCCTGATGGTATGGAGGCACAAAACTGGACAAATTCTGTATCGCCTCCCATGACACCTAGTAAGCATAACACATTCACTGTTTCTCATTAGTAATTACCGCGTCAATTTATCGACCAGTGATATCAAGGTTGAAAAGTTGATGGCCTTAATTCACTCACCGGCTCGTTTTGGCCGGCGCGTGGCTACTCGAAAATTGGCAAATGTCAATTTAATAATCTGGAACCAACAGCAGTCTAACTTTTTCTTGCAGGCTACCTCTCGCAATCCCAAACCGGGCCAAGCTCTGTCACATCCGGGTGCATCAACCCTCGCGATATCCTTAGTGTTAGCGGTGTATCGACAACTAAGTTCACCTGCCTTGCAGCAATTGAGCAATTCAAGACGGACACCCTCAAGCCAACCGTGCTAGCCACTTTCGAGCTCAACCCTGTGCTTCACCACCGACTTCCCTCCTTTGACGAGCACTCTGATCTTGAATCTGAGGAAGATGTCTTTAGCGGCATCGTCAATCTGCACAAGAAATCTGCAAAGGACCTACAGCGATCTCGTTCAGCTACTTGCTCCACAATTTTGTTTCCTTTCGTTGGTGGGGTTGAAACCGCCTACGAGGACACCACATCAGTTGCCGTTACCAGAATTGCTACCCTTGGAAGCCCATCAGAAGACGAAGCTCGCCCCGCCAAGAAAGTTAAGTCCGATAAGGAATCAAATAAGCCCGTGATGAATGTTGCTGCTGATTCTCCTAAGGCTGGCAGCGCCCCTCAGCAACAATCTGCAGCTGAGGAGGAGTCTTCGAAAGCTCAAACCGTCGAGAACTCAAACGCCACAGATGCTGCCACACCTAACTTACCGACACCCGCCAAACGCCGCGGTCGCAAGCAGTCATTGACGGATGACCTTACCAAACCATTTGTTTGCGAGCTGTGCAGTCGCCGTTTCCGTCGCCAGGAGCATCTTAAGAGACACTGTATGTGCTGATGCAATGCTACTTCCTCGAAATTATAATCACTAACCTCTTCTCAGATCGATCGCTTCACATACAGGACAAGGCCTTTGAATGCAGTGACTGTGGCAAGAAGTTCTCACGAAACGACAACCTCGTTCAACATATCCGTACTCACGGTGATAGTACCATTGTCACAAATCTCATTAACGACGTAGGCGGAACCTACGACATGTTGGCACAGCCACGGCCGCTGACCCCGCAGGGCAAGCCTGACCATAACAGCTTCAGCAAGGTCCTGTTCCAGGTAGACAGTGAGGTCTCAGGCAGTAGTGGTAGCGAGTTCTCTTCAGATGAGTCCAACGTTAGACTCAGTGGCAAGAGGCGCAAACGGTCTGCGTAGAAGCTTCTCAAATCAGCCTCACACGAGATATAATCATTTCCAAGAATCAGCAATCTGTGCCGCTTACACTCGACATTCACGCATTGATCGACTCCAGGCCATTCTGCAGACGTGATGTTGGCTAGCGTCTCCCCTCTATGGTGGTTATGGTTACCTGAGCCCCAAGAAGCGTCGCCAGCGCTGAAATCACCCGCTATAACACATCCAACGGAAGGGATCCACTCCCCCCTAATTTGTCGGCCTGCTCCGGATCTGTGCTTGGCCTGCATACACTAACAAAAGTAATACCCCGCACATTGACCCACGTTACGTCCCTGGTCTTGTATGGCTGGAGCTGTTGGGCTTGAAGGTGCTTTCTCACATAGACCAGCGACCTTGGCCTGGTGGTATTGTTTTCCCAGCTATCTACCGGAGACAAGAAAAGACATAGCTGGGTTGTGTCTTGACCATCATACTCCTTCCCGGCGGAACACATCGTGATCATATAAGGCTTCCAAGCGCGCGAGACGATGGAAGCAGGTTCTCCCGATCATCTCAGCATAGGTTGACCCGGCCATAAGTAACAGCCCATCTCCCATTTCTCTCCAGACACTCTTCATCACCTTTCAAGTGTTACGGGCTATGGGCCGTGCATCAGTTGTCAGCCAAAGCCTCCAACCATGAGCGCGACCATGAAGCTCAACACGACTAGCTTATAGGCACGGCTGACGGCGTGCACTTTCCCTAAGCAATAAGGTTCGGACGGACTGGCGAGGTGGCGAATCTGCAACTACAAATTGTGCCATCATATGGATGAAAGATTGTGTTTCTATTCTTTTTCAAGCTTTAGATGCTCGTCAATAGGATAGTCAATTGAAACGTACATTGACTGCGCCCCTCGCATTAATAACGTAAAGAGTCCAATCTACATCTGGGCCCTGGCGTCCACGCCAAGGCTCCTTGCGACCCCAGTCCTTGGCATGCCGTTTATTAGAGAAAAAAGAGATAAATGGGAGAGATTCTCAACAGCTCCATGTGAATTGTTTTCTTATGGCTTGTTTGAATTCATTCAATTCATCATAACGGAAGGTTTTGGTAGTGTCCAAAGCAACAAAGCCTTGCTGGGATGAGAAAGATGTTCGGCTTCCAGCGTAGTGAACGCGGTAAAGCTCATTGGGAAGATCGCATCTGGAGCAGACGTATTCGTCCATGTTTATCAGGTCCTGTGAGTTGGTTTTATGAACGAGAATCGAAAGACTCAGAGTTGAGGAAAACTTTATTAAGCAAGGCTATATACGCTCAATGAAGAATTCTTGAAGTAGGAGTTCCCCGCTTTGGATCTGAATAAAGCTCTATGGGTACAATCCGGACGAAAACCTGGAAATGCGTGTGGTGTAAAATGTCACGCATGTGGCGTAGAAGGGACGTTTCTCGAACTTTCTATGGGCAGGTTGCGCGGTAGCACGCCTGGCCCATGTTGCAGCAGCAATATCCCTCGCCCTTGCCACACTGCCATCCCAACTAGAAGATCCAAGTTCTTCATAAAAGATTTGATAACCTGCCATTCATAGTTTTCTTCGTGTTATAAGCCTAATTTTTGTTTAGAACGTACATGACAATAATGTTGTAACGTTAGAAGCTTTGTGGGAGGTGCTGACAAAACAAAGTTTTTTATGCTGAACAGGAGAATTATTCAACCCAACCAATAATATTCATATCCGAGCTGGATCACCTGCAAATAGTTTAGTTGTAATTATTAGAAGACTTGGCGCACGAGATCAGAATGGGGTACGGGTATAACGGAGTTAGGACGTCCTAAGTACGACTTCAGATATTCTGTACCTAGACAGCACATAAACAGAAGCACTATGAACGCCTACAAGAGCCGCAAATAGAGCTGTTCTGGATTGCTTTTCCCATTGTAAACTTATCACTCTTAACCATTCACCCTTCCTATCATGGCCCCACTAGTCTGGCTCATCACTGGTAGCTCTTCTGGTTTCGGCCAAGAAATTGCCGTTCAGGCTCTCGAACGAGGGGACAAAGTCATAGCAGCGGCTCGTGACGTCTCCAAACTAGAGAAGCTCAAGGAAGTCGGCGCGGAAGTTATCGCACTCGATGTCACATCCGATGCCATACTTCTCAAGGAGACCGCAAGTACTGCCCACGGCTTCTATGGAAAGATAGATATTCTCGTCAACTGCGCTGGTTATAACGCAGCAGGTGTAGTCGAGGAGTGCAGGTGGGTTCAAATTCTGCCTCATTCCGGAAGCTCGATCGGAAATGTTGACCTTTTCCAGCCCGGACGAAGTCCTCGCCTCCTTCAACACCAACGTCTTTGGCCTCATGGCCGTCACCCGCGCCATCATCCCTTACATGCGCGCTCAGAAGTCCGGCACAATCGCAAACTTCTCCAGCACAATGGCCTGGACCGGCGCAGGTGGCCAAGCCCTCTATTCGGGCGTCAAGGCCGCCACCTCGGTGATCTCCGAATGCCTCTCCGCCGAACTCAAGCCTTGGAATATCAGCGTCATCTCCATAGAACCAGGTTCTTTCCGTACAGACTTCTTGGCAGGTGGCCATCTGACTCTGCCGAAGGCGCCGTTGAAGGAATATGATGGGACGCCGGCAAGGCAGGTTATTGAGTATATGGGATATTTCGATGGGAAGCAGCCGGGGGAAGTAGTGAAGGGGAGTAGGATTGTTGTGGACGTGTTGACAAAGAGTGGGAGTGCAGTGGGGAGGGAGATTCCAATGAGGCTGGCGTTAGGACCGGATGCGTATGATACTATAAAGGGGAAGTGTGAGCAGACGATGGTTTTGCTTGATGAGTGGAAGGTGATCTCGACGGCAACAAATCACGCTGATGTTGAAGGTCCATAGTCATAAGTCAAAAAATCATTTACAAGCGATTAAGAGACTTTTGAAGCTACCAAAATGAATTCTATTAATCATGGACAGCTACTCTTTTCTAAGTCTCTCAAACCCAGTTTTCGTAAGGCCAAGAACTAGTATGGAAAACAGTATGAATTGAGGCCCCGCCCACAGGATCGCTCTCTCGTCTCTTCCACATCACAATCGTGCTCGTCATCGTTGTGCTCGCTATCATCATGCCTTTATTCTGTCTCTTGGGTAGTTTTGCCTCTTATCGCCGTGTACGTCACCGTCGTGCTATGTTGTCGCCATCTCAACGTCTTTGCCAAGTCATCGTTGTCTTGCGTGCTGATACCGGGCTTCTCTCGGCAGTCTTTCAACCTTTATGGACTCTGTCATCCATATGGTCATATTCGAGTTCGTCAGCAATTTTGCAAGAGGAGAGGATTCCCTTGGGAGGCTTTGGATAAAAATCGAAGAGGTTCGTGCTAGGTGGAGCACAAAGAGAGAAAACGTGAAAAGTCGAAAGTGAAAAGTCGGAGATGGCGGAACTCAAACACCGCGGGATGAAGGGACCCGGGATAAGGAAGGCGGATGAGAGAATTCTGGTCTGGTGAAAGCGTCCACATCCTCTAGGATATGGCTGAAATAGGAGCGTTAGGTGAAGACACAGCCCGGTACAAGTTTTCGACTAGTGTAGACAATGCCGGCATAGCGCCCGGCATGTGTCTCGCTTCCGAGACGTTAAGCATCAATCAATCAATCAATTATTGTACCCATGGCGCTGGTTTGGACGCTTGGCATCCACAATCTCTTTCCATCACTGCCGTGGTGTGGCGCTAGTCAACGGCAATGTAGCTTATGCCCAAAATGTGCAACCTGAACTAATTAGCTACTACGAACCGCAGACGAGGGAGACATGGAATCAACGTCTTCTTGCCGTAGTTATTTGAGTCTACAATAATGCGGAGCGGCATAACTAAGTTCTTTAACCACTCTAGCACAGCCGACCCGTGGCCATGAAGTGGGAGCATTAACAACACCACATGCGGGTATGGTGTTGAGTGGATAATGATCGACCTCAGGGTAGCCGTTGTAAGTAATACCTATAGGGCCCACTTTTAAGAAGGAGAGAACCCTGCTCCATCGGCGAAAAAACAATAACTTCAGTCAGAACAGATTTTTGGAAATAACTCTGCTAAATCGACTCTAATCAGCTTATCCTTTATGTCACTGGAAATCCAAACAGCCCGCTCCATTTTAAGCCTACTCACGGCTCAATACGCTACCGGCGCGGCCTATAGTGGAGGAAAAGGATGTATCGGCGGCCATCGGCGCAATGGCAACGCGCCAACCGCTGAGAGTATTACGGCACATGCCCACCAACTCAACGAGGACGCTAGAGCCCTACAAGAGGCTATTCAGAACCGGCAGAAGAACAACAACGTGCCCGGAAGCAAGCTGTTGCCCTTTTGCAAGTCCGTTGAGGCTCTCGTCAAAAGATTTCTAGCGCAGACAGGGGTCCAAGCGTGGGAGACCCACCTGAACGAGATCAGCCACGCCCAGCAACAACAAGCCAAGCAAATCGAGGAACTCACCAAAGCAGTCACTATAGCGGCTATAACAGCCCAGAATAACACCACTGCCTCCGGCTCTTCGGGGCTGAAAGCAGTTCGCAGCTGGGCGAAAGTGGCCTCAGGGGAAGCCGAGCCTCCCCCGGCCACCCGGACCATCCGTTCATGGGTCTCAGCTTCAGGCAGCTCCTATCAAGAGTACGTTACAGGGTCTCAGGAGGGAGACATTAACTTCCATCTCAGTATTCCTGTCAGAGAAGTACATCAAGTTCCAAGTATTCTGATGTGCCTTCACATAAGTTCCTACAGCGCGTAAGGGGTCATCCGCAAAACGGAGATGATCCGGCATGTTTATTGCTCTAACAAGATGCGACAGCGCACCAATGGACGGGTCCTCGGTAGGGGTGGTACACCGACAGCAGAAATTTAGCGCGGTGCAACGAAACACAGACTGCCATCTTGTCAAACAGCTGTGACAGCCCTGACCTGCTTCCTGGGGCATCACGAGAAAGTTGTAATTTCTAAGGATACATATTTTGTCATTCGACCATACCACTTTTGATGCCGAGCAGTGTCATTAGTGATTTGTCCATTCGCGATCGATATAGGCACAGATGTGACATGTATCCTACCGTATCAGGAGGCGCCCGACTGCACCCCGTAAAGCTGGTCAGCCAAGTCGAAGCAGGAACGAATATGATTATAAGGTTTGATCCTGATCTTTTACCATACGACAATACTTCACTCCAGAATTTCCAAAGGACCATTCGGTGTGGTTTAGAACAGAACCCGTCCCAGAACCGTATTGGGGTCACTACCACCATTGTCTCTTGAGTGGGTCAAATCCAGAGTACAATCACTTTAGTACCAACGAAAGAAGAATGGCCGCATTTGAAGAACGATTGTAGGTCTCAATAGATGAAATTAGCTGCTGACGGAAGGGGCTCACTGTACCCAAATTGACCCTCTGTTTTAAGTAATCATGACGTTGGACAATCGCACCACAAGTGAGTCGCTTGGAAATTAACCCCCACCCTGAGGCTCTTACAGTATCTCCGCGGTTACTGTAACGTAGTCGTCTCTCATGGCGTGGTCCATGGACATGAATCGGAAATGCTCATTAGGACATCCTTGTTCCTGCAATAAATCATGGAGTATGATCTTTTGCTCGATTTATCTGCTTCTTCCCTTCTTCCGCAAGGAGCCAGATATTGGTCCACACCAGTTCCACAAGACACGATTGTGTGGAGAGGGACAAAATCGGCTGCTATAACAACTTTCGGGTACCTCGAAGCTATGCTCTTGCCTAACAACCATATCTGATTTGTCACACAAGCAAAACTAGCAATAAGCTAAAATCAGTACAAAGGTGACAGCAATCTGCGACCTTTTTCATGTGCATGATAGACTTGCAGGTCAATATCTAGCACGAGTTCCCATTCTGGTCGCCCTGGGACGAGCTCCCCTCCTTTTATAGACCTAGCATTGATCCACTCGTCCATTTCTGATGGATCCGTAATTTCAATTCCGTCCAGCAGGAATGCCCACAAAGCGACGCCTTTATAACAACGTTCCTTGCTGATCTCAATTCGAGCTACAGAAGTGTTCACGGTTATGGTCCAGGACGTGATCATACCCGCGGAACAGATCAGACATGGACTGCGTATGCATGGCATCCGCATCACCCCGCAGGATCTCACGAGGTGTGGTATGGAAGAGACCGATGGACCGCAAACATTCCCAGTGCTCGCGAAGCGTGAGTAGTCTGTCGAGCTGACCGGCGGCTATCGAATGGTTCGTTCGAGTCCGACTTTTCGTCTTTGCAGAACGTTTTTGATGGACCAGAAAAGTTCCTCGGGTGAGGTCCTACGCTGGAGGTGGGAGCCATGGTGTAAATCACCACTTGAGCTCAGCTGTATCACACCAGACCTCTTCAGGAAAACGTCTCCTGCAAAGATGAATACTAATTCATAACATAGTGCGCCGTGATGTCCGATATGCTCGTGAATTAGAGAAAAAACCATTGACAGGTTATTTCATCGAGGACCTCGAGAACTTCGATGCTGCGTTCTTTGGTATTTCTCCCATAGAGGCAGAGCAGATGGATCCGCATCAGCGCCTGGCGCTGGAGCTGAGTTGGGAGGCTCTCGAGAATGCCGGAGTTGATTCCAAAAGTCTTAGTGGGTTAGACACGGCCGTATTCCATTCATAGCCCATGCGCCTGTATCGTTTTCATGAGCTGATGAGCATGGGTCCGGCTCTACAGTTGTGAGCTGTCTATAAGGCACGTAACATTGAAGCAAGCCTCGTGGGAGCATTGCAAACATATGCCAGCAATGATGCTGTCGCATTGCTTGTGCTGAACACTTCCCCGCTTGTCGCCTTACCCCTCTTTCCGTGGTAGTCACCTAACCCGTGCCCACCCACTTTCGCACGCACCCCCTTTTGCACGCCGATTTACCGACGTTTCCTCCAACACACTGATAGATAGATACAACAACTGCCAGCCATAACACCATGAAATCAAGTCAAATAAACTATCTCTAGGTTATTTACGTGTCCGCTTTCGCGTGGAAGGTTGTATTTCGAGGAATGAGTTAATAGGGACTTGTTCATTGCGTTATAGCTTAGGCATCTTACTTTTCAGCTTGTCCTGCGCTGGTCTGATCTCTGCAACACTAGCAAAGACCTTATTCGGGTCTTTTCTGACTGTTTGACGTTTATCAGGCTTGTGATTATCTAGTTCAGCTTGCAAATTGAGGTTTGCTTGACGTGTTGTTGCTAGTTCTGCCAGCGTTATGTCAAGTGACTTAGCACATTTCCTAAGCAACTCCCTTACGTCTCTAGAAGTTTGCGAATGATTGATGGTAACGTCCCTAATTTGAAGTCGAAGGTCCTTACTATTATGAGGAGTAAACAGACCAATTTCAGCTAGATCTGACTCGTTTTGTGGTGTTGTAGGTTGAGTGTTAGGTGAAGGTGGGAAGAACTCAGGGTCACCTAACACCATTAATTCATTTAAGGGGTAAATACCCGTTTTGGCCCAGCCGCTTTCGATGATTTGTTTCGTAAAAGCAAGGGCACAAGCTTTATCATAAGCTTCAAGCATCCGTTGCTTGTTGACGGGCCCAGTAGCTTGGATACCACGGTATAGGCTTATTAGCCTATAGTAGTGGGACTTCAATGATGAGAAGACCGTCTTGTCAAGTGGTTGGAGCGCTTCGCTTGTGTGTGCTGGTAGGTATATTAAGGCAATCCTCTTCCTGAATGCCCTTAGCATGAACCCGGGTGTAACATGAGTACTATGGCCATCGAGGAGGAGCATCCTCCATGGGTTTGGGCAGTCTGGGGACTCTTGTGGTCTGGTTTCTGGCTCGAAGACCTCTAGCAACCATGATAGCGCCACTGCTGAGTTGGTCTAGCCCTTAGGGGTCGCTGTATACTCAGCTTCCTCATGATCCTCAGGTAACCATTGTGCTTGTAGTGTTGTTCCTTTTAGTATATACGTATTCGTTGTTTTCAACCCGATAGCGTTGATGCTATGGATAACTGACATCCATCCAGTTGCTGGGTTTTTCGCAACGCGTGAACGACGTGACCTAGACGTCCCGATGACTGTGCCTTGACTTTGTTCGGCTTCTTGTACACCTGTTTCATCCATATTGTAGATGTCCTTTGGTAGGATCTTATAAGTGACTTTGACCTGTGATATATACATGTAAAAGTCCTTTACGGTCTGTTTTTCAATGCCTTTAACCCTCTTAGCGTCAATTACACGTCCAACCTTAGTCTTCAAGTGTGGGTGGCGGCTAAGGAACTTGTATACCCAATTGTATCCAGGGGTGACCGTATCGTCGATTTCGCCGATACCAGTCATGATATTAGCCGCTATTTGTCGCACCATATTCGAGCCCGGAGAGCGCCCACACAGTTCCTCATGTAAAATCCATTGCTCAAGCTCCATTTCTTACAATTCAGATAGGTTCTTTGACGTTTCGTGGGCTGAGGAATGTGGTTGCGACCCGTTAAGTCGTCGCGACAAAGTAGACCGTACGATACCGAAAGCTTTGGCTGCGCGCGTTATCGTTTCGCCGTTTCGAACCAAACTAATTGCTTTTGCTACATCGCGTTCATTTGGTTTACCCATATTGAAAATATCAGATCGATAGGATTACAATTGGTTGAGTTTTGGCATTTACAAGAAAAGCGTGGTGTTGTTGACGCGTCGGAAGATCGGCGTGCAAAAGGGGGTGCGTGCGAAAGTGGGTGGGCACGGGTTAGACCTCTGCAAGACTACATCGTATGGGCAAAGGACTAGTAGAGCATGCCTGTTCAAACGTCAATTCGCGAGTTGAGTTTCGCGGATATGGTAGACTGGAAAACCTGATCTGGTAACGCAAAATGCGACCTCGACTATCCCGTGATACCTGCACGACTCTAACAATTTCGGGCCAGCCGCCCGAGCGCCACGCCTCCACGCCTTTGTGGAACGGATACAGAATATCACGGTTGTGAGTTTCCTACACACTAAACTATAGGTCAATACTATTATATTTATAAATGTGGGATTGTCTACTCGTGCCCTCACATTTCAAAGTAAATGCAGTAAATCTTAAATCGACGAGACGTTAGTATTATGCTAGGAAGATCAACTCCCATTTCCTGTTCTCAAGTTGGTCCCATACCGACTCCGGTGTGTACGTCACAAGCTTGGATCGGTACGAGACTCCGCTCGCGTCCTGTTCAACCAGGAGGAGGTTCAGCGTCACGTTCCCCCCATGCGACATGCGCGTTCGTTCCGTGCCAATAACGATGAACTTTCCCCGGCCACTTGGTTTGTAGTCCTCATTGTGCTCCCACGCGCTGTAGAAATTGACGTCGCCGTGTCGCAGGTTGATCGCAGGGCAGTGGTGGAAGTGGTTCTGGCCCTGATACGTCATTTCAAGGACCGCCGTGCTGGTCCAAAAGCACAAAACCGACAGAGCTCGTTTGTTTGAAAGAATGCTCGGCGTAATGTCCTCCCGCCTAACCAGTCTGTTGTCATAATGTATCGAGGCATGTGCGAGGTTTCTAGGCGTTCCGATCTGATCATGGAAGTCGTCATGCTTCATGTAGTCCTGCTTGGAAGAGTCTCGCTCGGCCCCGGTGAACGGGTTCTCATTGAGCACCACAGGCGTGCCATCCCTCCGCAGCGAGTAGAACATCAAGCCAAGCCTGCCGCCCAGCACGGCTCTGCTGACGGTAGGCATCGGGGCGGGGCCATGCCAGCCGAGCCACGACCAGGTCGGGAAGGGGCAGGACAGGATCTCGTCACCCGGGCCCATGAATTTACCTTCGCAGTCTCTTCTCGTATTGCGAGGGCTGGAAGCCCAGGAAAGCGCCATCTCCATGTGCACCTTGGGCATGCCCCAGAAGTAACCTTCCTCGTCGCTCCGGCGGAGCACCTGGAGGATGGCCTGCACAGCGCCCAGGCGGTCGCTTTCGGATGTGAATTCTCGCTTCGAGTATGCGTCCAGAACGTCTTTGTAGAGTTCTATCCAGTTCTCCTCGGTAGAATTAGTGAGCCGCTGGAGTATGTTCGATCCTGAGTAATGCCTATAGATGCTGTTGCTTGCGCTGTTCTCCCAATAGCTGTCCTCGCACCAAGAAGCCGTCTTGCACTGCCAGTACACCTGGTCTCTGCCGATGATCAGACAGCGTGGTGAGAGGAGTCCTTCTTGGAAGGTCCAGCCTCTGGTATTCCAGGTGCAGTTGTGGAGATAGCCCTCGTAGTATTTATGCGGGAGGTCGAGTGCCTCGACGAGCCAGAAGTCCTTCATACGGTGGACTTGCTGGGCTCGGCGCGGACGGCTTACCCCTGGCACTCCCAGGGCAACCTCTGAGTTCGCCGCATTGACGATGGTCACTGCTGCACGGGCGTAGATCGTGCCCATCGCAGCTATGTACATCAGCTTATCCTTGTCGTCATCCTGAATAATGCAGAGACTGTCGACCCAAAGGTATCGTTCCCCCAACTCCCGAGTCAGCGTCATCGCGTCTGCTATCCCTTGCGGGAGCAGCTCATCCAACAACGCTCCTGGCTGCTGGTAGAGGCGCAGGTTGGTAGTTTGGAGTGCGTGGAGCTGGGGGCCGCCCCAGCAGTAGCTCAATGCGGCCCAGGAGACAGCGTCGGGTGCGTGCTGCACAATACATCGCTCAACGACATCCACAAAACGGAGAGACTGGACTCGATGAGTCATGAATGTCTGGTCGCAAGTGCCGCCATGATCTTTCATGCAGCACTCTTTCCACCGTTTGAGAAGTCGATGATCGATATCTAACGGTCGTATCCGGCCAGCATATGGCTCACTCGCCGGCCAGTCGAGCGATTGCGTCTGCTCCAGCAGCGAAGAAAGGTGCTTTGGTTCCTGTTCGCATTTGGAGAACACTATGTTCCTCCGCTCGTATCCCGGGTAGTCCGCACCATAGGCATATGCAATACGGTCAATCTTCAGTGCCCCCTCGACGCTGCGTGACATGCTGATGGAGCGCCAGCTGACGTTTGCCTTGGTGAGGCGTAAGTCCGATAGCGTGCCGTTCTTAAGTAAATCCTCGGACCACGTGCCCACCACGATGGCCGCTAGCCACCCACAGTGCCAACATGCGTCTGATTTCGCGATGGCATCGAGCAAAGGGATGGAGACATTGGGCTGGCTGAGCTTACCCGAACTCTCGAGGCTTCTGACTCCGAAAGTAGTCCTATAGCTTTCGACGAGCTCCGCGCATTGCTCGCAAATGCGGTCTCCACCACCTGCCTGTGGTGCTGAAATTAGCTTGGCGCAAGAGTGCTCGATGGTAGATATATACTCTTCGGATGGCCTCTTCGTAGAAATCTGTCATGGTAGTTGTGGTACTAAGCGAACCTAGGCCCCTTAAGCGTGTATAGTAGATGGTGTTGAAGATGGATTCAATCACATTTCGAGTTGAACACACGCTCTTTGGCTAAGCTGAGAAGCTGAAAGTACCCGCCCCCCCCCCCCCCCCCCCCCCCCCGGTTTCAGCTCGAGCTTGGCGGTTGGCGCCACATCTAGAAATCTCCGCTCATATCAGTCATATATGTCTGGATGGAGTATACTCATTGTCAGGGAAAGAACCGAATGAGACTCTTACACCAATTATTTTGGTTTTTTAGGCATTTGTGTGCAAGTAGGATTTGGCATTACACGTACAGGTCCTGTAGCTCGCGCGTGCGTCTCGTCTTTATCGTTTCTACGTCACGGTTTATTTAGCCTGTCAGCTCCACACCATCAGCTGCATATATCATCTTACATAATCCGGAACACCTCAGGCGTGGCAGCCAGGATGATACCTTCGCCAAGACCACAAATGCCCGGTTCACCCTTCTTCGATAACCCCTCGATCAGTATGTTCCATTTGCGGGCGAACCGAAGATTGACGTCTAATCTTTTTTTGCATCGCGCTTGCTCTTCTAGACTTGCACCTGGGCATGTTCGCTCAGGGTACTCCTTGTGGGCTCTATTTCTAGCGGTGCCGCCGGGGAATCCACCGCCGGTTTGGCGCTCCTTAATTTCCTCGACTAGTTGTTCAAATCACTGCAGTGTGCGGTATTGCGCCACGGCCCGCCGCCAGGGTTGGAGGGCATCCGTCTTTCCTACCTGGTCCAGGACGTGATCATAGCCGCGAAACAGATCAGACATGGACTGCGTCTGCATCGCGTCCGCATCCCACCGCAGGATCTCACGAGGTGCGGTATGGAAGAGGCCGATGGACCGCAAACATTCCCAGTGCTCGCGAAGCGTGAGGAGTCTGTCAACTTGACGGGCGCCTACCGAATGGCTCGTTCGAGTCCGACATTTTGTCTTTGCAGAACGACCGGAACGAGTCGAACGCGTTCGGCTCTCAATGATGGGTTTAGGTGGGTTTCTATGTGAGGTCCTAGTTGATTTTCTAGAAGGGGTGGTAGATGCAGTTCCAGCAGAGGGTCCATCAGAGACTTTTGGTGCGGCCCCGAGGAAGGCATTGCAGTCATCTATCTTGTGCGCGCCTCCAGGCGTTGCTTCTCGTGTAACGTCTGTAAC
The DNA here is from genome assembly GCF_020726525.1 of Truncatella angustata. NCBI lineage: Eukaryota > Fungi > Ascomycota > Sordariomycetes > Amphisphaeriales > Sporocadaceae > Truncatella > Truncatella angustata. The sequence goes on along the minus strand of NW_025763391.1, from coordinate 1,076,291 downwards.
AAATGTAGCGTTTGAAGAATCTGTAGTGTTATCCAGATTATCCTTTGTAACGTCTGTTATGTCCGTCACTAAAGTATCAAGAGTTACCTTTGGCGCTGGAGAGCTGACCAGGTCTTTCACGTGAGACGCCAACGGCTCTTCTCTCAGGCCATCGTCGAGCAGATTATCAAGATCAAAATCGTCCTGCAACCATTCTTCTAGCGAGGGAAGGTCGTCATGATTGCTTGAAGGGTCCGGATGCTCCGTGAGACCGCCCGGACTACAGTACGACTCTTCCTGTACAACTTCTCTTGTGGGTTGTCCCGTGGCCTCTCCAACGGCTTCTCCAGTGGCGCCATGATCAGTAAACGTGAATGTATATGCCTCACTGTTGGTGTAAGGATCAATGTAGGGGTCGCTGGTGTCGGCATCGAGCTGCGCTACGGTTACATCAGTGGGTACTGCGGGGTAAACGCCAGCGTCTGTACCTGCATCCGTGCGGGCGGTGACTGCGCCATCAACTAGATGGATTGGTGCATCGCCTGTGCGCTGCATGCCGACACCAAAGTACGTCTGTCTCAGGGAATTGATAAGCCGGTCGGCCTCTACGCTCCCACACTCGGTAAGGAGCCTAAGAAAGATATCCTCGGCGCTCGCTATCAACTCTACGGGAATCATGATTCGAATACTGTCAATCAAGCGCGATACGAGAAAAGATATGCAGGAGGCAAAGGGAGAGAAGAGACAAGGGACAAGAAAAAAAGCACAGAGATGCGGAGCGGGAGACGGAAGGAAGTGGGATGGACAAGAGAAGGAAGAAAAGACAAGAGAAGGGAGAAAAGACAAGAGAGGGGAGAGGTACAGGGCGGCAGTCGCCTGACGGAGAGGCGGACAACCCTTTGTTCTTTTGGGCTCCCTTTGTTTGTTCGAGAGCCAGAAATGGACGTCGACATCTGACTTGTCCCAGAACCAGACAGTCTTGTGGATCCTAGCCGAACCAAGCATCAGAAGCAGAGACAGCATCAAGAATCGACTCAAAACCGCGAAGCAGCAAGACGGAGCGAAAAGCTCTCCTGTATCAAGTGCTGTATGTTCAGTGCTGCGAATAAAGTGCCCTCGACGCTTCGACACGGCGCTTCCACCTAAACGAGCCGACCAAAACGTTCAAAGTTTACGAAGCAATTGTTGCCGACTTGGCTAAAACGAAACCGAGTCAACAAGCAAGCAAGCGATCGAACCGGACGGACGAAGCAGTGTGCTCACCAGCAGTCGATGAGTCGTGCGTGAATCGAAACAAGCTCCATTACTCCGCGGCTGGCCGTGTCGGTAGACCAGTCACTACAGAATAAATGTATCGATCGAGAGGAGGAGAAGGAGGACGAGGGAGAGGAAGAGGAAGAGGAAGAGGAAGAGGAAGAGGAAGAGGAAGAGGAAGAGGAAGAGGAAGAGGAAGAGGAAGAGGAAGAGGAAGAGGAAGAGGAAGAGGAAGAGGAAGAGGAAGAGGAAGAGGAAGAGGAAGAGGAAGAGGAAGAGGAAGAGGAAGAGGAAGAGGGAGAGGAAGAGGAAGAGGAAGAAGAGGCAGGTGGACGACAAAGGCAGCAGCAGACACGACGGATCTGACAAACATGGACACAAGTGACGGAGAGCTCTACCGTCAGATCCGCCTGTCCCAGCAAGAAGGGAGGTCCGATGTTGAGCCAGAATGTCGATCTCAACTCAGCCCACATAAGAGGCGGTGTCTACAACAGCTACTAGAGCACGGGCGATTGCGAGAGGCTTTCGACGACCTTCTTGACATTCCGGTCTCTGGCACGATATGAAGCTGAGCATCATCAACAAGGTGATCAGCATGAAATGTGACGAGGTAGGCGCCGGGCAAATTCTCTGTAGCGAGTTGGCGGGTGAACTAACGACGGAGATAGGAGCTTTTGAGCTATTTGGGTCATGTTCGTACGATTTGGAGGAAGATCTTGGGCGGGAGCACTGTGGCGGTAGACAAGATAGATACCGAGACTGTGCAGGCCGTAGAGCTGACATGCCCGAGATATTCGAGCGCGGACCGGCGAAGACTGCGACTGCTCCTTGAAAAGGGGCAGATCTTCCGGGGTCTTGGCCATCAGGAGCGGGAAGGGGTCTGGGGAAATCTCATGTCGATAGACTGCATCGTTCCTTCCCTGCGCTCGTTCTTTGAGGATGCCATGTATCTCTGGCCTTGTGCGAACAACATCCGGCATGTCATTGGCCTTTACGGCCGTAGCGAGACAATCTACCATGCCCTGCAACAATGTTTTCGCCAAGAGGATGACGAGCATGGGAGCCGGTTGATAGTCGAGAATGGCGAAGCGGTCTTTGACACCAGGCCGGCGCCTTCGACTCCGGGAGAACTCTGCAGCCTTGGTCGGCGGCAGCTCTGGCTGTATGCGATGAGGCACCTTGCCCAGGTGGCGGCCCCGTTGACCAGCTCGGAGGAATGGCGTGTGGCCAATGTCGGACCAGAGAGAGCCGACGAAAGCGTCCTATGCGGCTTTGCTTCCCTGGCCTACCGGTTAGGGTTTCGGAACGATCATATTCTGGACTTCCAGCAGCGGTCTCCAGACGGGAGATGGCGCGTGCGGTTCTGCTACAGGCACGGAAACATGGCATGTATGAGTATGATGGTGATTCTTTCGAGTCGTACCTCGACCAGATCGAGAAGATGATGAACACTGCGAAACGGTGCAGGAGCGGGCCGCCGGACGAGACCCAAGCTTGGAGGGATGGTGTGGAAACCCAACACCGGTGCGGGTGGCCGGGCAGCAACGATCACCAGCTCGACAAGAAACACCCTTTCCTCGATACAATGGCACAATCACACGGTCCGGTACAAGGTGTCACATCGCTCTTTGTCCGAAGATGTGTCTTTCTGGCATTCTTCGGCAAGGACTTCATGCAGCAGGAAGCTACTGAAGCAGGCGTGCCTGGTATACGAAGCAATGGGGAACATCAGCAGACGGAACAGCAACATGACCATGCAAGGTCTACGAGGTCTACGGGCTCTGCGGAACTTGTGGAGCCTGTAGAGCGATGCCAACCGGTACAACTGGCACAACTGGTCAAAGAGTTGGGCGATGCTGATGACGATCTTAGTGTGGAGGTCGGACGCAGAAGAGAAACGAGGAAAAGAAGAAGGGGAAGAAACAGAAGCAGAAGAGGAAGAAGAGGCGGCACAAGAGATTGAAGAAGAGCAGGAAGATCCCGATGGCCCTTGGGTCGATATGGAACCCGATACTCCTGATACTGTCGAGGTCGGCACAAGCATGCCAACTCCCAGGCAGGTGGCGCACAATCCCGTAATCACCTTCGTCTCTCGTCAAGGCAGTGACTGGATAGTGGTCTCGCAGGTGACGAGCAACGATCGATCCGAAGTCGAACATGTGGCTGCGACATGGATGGCACATCGCCTGCGGCCCTTCTCTGTCGACATGCGGCCTCTGCTTCCTGAAACATGCTACGATGTGGCCATGTCCAAGCCGGGGCACGTGCTGGTTCTCATGCCCGAGGACGATGTACATGTGAGCCCCGAGCTGGCAGCTTCTGCTCGTCGGCTGCGGTTTGACGGTGCCACGCCGTGATGGAGTATGATTGTACACGAGCGGGCGCCCCTTGAGATAAGCAATGATTGGCAATGACGGGATTGGTCTGCTTGCAGCACGTTGCGCATGTGTTAAGTTTGAGTTCATTTCTATTTACGGTACTGTACTGTAATACACAGCCCTTGGTCGTGTGATGTCACATGCAGACCTCATCTCGCAGCATTACAGACGTGCAAAACCAAAACTGTACCATGAGCATACGTAATCTCAAACAAGAACATGATCTCAAGCCGATCTCATCGTAGGATGTACGGCTGAGCTTCTAGTGTACTGTACTGTACCGCTCTCCCATCTCCTCTCTCATCTCTCCTTCGGTCACAATCGGCTCGACCAGAAGACATGTATACATCCATTTCAAGCACGTACAAGTCGCCACCTAGCATCTTCAGACAATACCTGAAATGGAACTGTCATATCCATTCCAGTAGGAAACCAAACAAGATCAAGTCGTCCACTTGTTACTGTACCGTATGTACCACCCAAACGAAAAACGAAACATTGACCACGAATCCCTGGCTGGCATTAAGTGGGACTCCCTAAATGGGACAGGTACAATATATAAATCTGCCCAGTCACGTTCAGTATCCCTTGCATGTTTCTACTCTTCATTTATCTTAAATACTGTACCGATGTTCATCCCTTCCCCTTCCAGTTTTTATTCGTCATTGTTCCCATCGCCTTCCGTCCATCGCTTTTCCCAGTCATCCACTCGGCCATGGACGCGGCAAATCATGCAGACAAGCGTGTCACGCAGATCGGATAACTGTATGCTGCCAATGATTCTGCTCAGGCTACATCTACGAATGTCAGGAACAATCACCCCCAACAAGAGATTCCGATGACGCACAAGAGGCCCAATGCCCATGTCGACGGGATATCAAGCCAAAATGAGAAGCCTTCTAAGCTCATGAAGAAATCCCACCTTTTCAGAAGGCAAGACGGTCTACCTACGGCGTATTACGACATATCTCCAGTGAGGATAGAGTTGGGCGGGCTGGCCATGGTCGCTGTCACAAAGAACCCGCCATTCACTTGTGTGCACATCAGAGAGTTCCCTGCCCACGAGTCCGACAAAGTGCTACACTGGTGCCAACTGGCGTCTCCCGGAGCATGACTGTACATTGGCGCCGTAGTCCCCTTCCTTTGCCCATTCCATGATCGCTTGTTAGGCACGATATTGCCCAGCGGCTTCCGTCCTGCCTTGACGACAGAACGCTCAAAGTCAATCAGCATGAGCTCCCCGGTGTCGGTATTGCGTAGCACATTGGTACGACGCACATCCCAATGTACGACGCACGCCCGATGTATCGCCTGCAGACACCGTTTGACCTCACCAGCACGAGCCGCTTCGTCAATCGGACTGCCATGCGAGAGAAGCAACAGATATTCAATGTAGACCCGATGGTCGTAGTATGGTGTCGGGGTGTCCGGCATCGGAGGCGAGGACTCATCCGACGAAGACTCGTCGTCTCGGTCCCTGAATCTTGGCTGTACATCTGGACGGTCCTCTTCCTGCGCCCAGCGTTTGCGTCTTGTTCGAGGCACGCGCGGGGACCGGCTGATGCCTGCATAAGTCGTTGGCGCATACAGCGAGCTGGAGCTTGAGCTGCTCGGAGCGTATCGCTCGTCTCGGGGAATAGATCGCAATGTCGTCTCAAAGTCCTTTGCCCATCGCCTCAGTTCCAAGATCACACGCTGCCGCTCATCCTGCGATCGAACAGTGGGTGGGTTCACTGGCCGGCCGAGAGCCAGCAGGCTGAATGCCAGGTACTGGCCAACTGCGGTGCAAGCGTGGTGTTGCCCCGATTGCGCTGCCACCTCAAAAGCGGGCTCTGCTAGATGGTACAAGAGTGTGCCGGGTTCTCGCCAGTCTACTCGCAAGAATACAATGGTCTCGCCGGTAGTCAGCAAGCCGTACTCGAGACCCCCCTCGATCGTGTAGTTGTAGGTCTGTGTGATGGCCGCAGCGGTGAGCCTCTCGGCATGGTACTGGAATCGACCGTCGGGATCGGCCGCGGTAGGTATTGTTTTCTGATTGACCACGTCTTTGAAGATATCCATGTGATGCAGACCGACGCGCAGGTGTGGAGCGGTCAGCTTGTGCAGGGGCCTTGTATTCGGACACATACAGCATGGTACGCCGTGTGGAGAGCTCATCGTCAAACCGGTATACGCATATCTGGTCGGGGCGGATGTGTCCCGGATCTTTCCCTTGATCGGGCGTCTGTGGCGGTATCGATGAGGCCTGCCGGTCGACAACCTCCTCCGCAACATCGCTGATGACATTGGGGTGGTTCTCAAAGACAATGCCGTTACCGATCCCAAACTCGTGCGGCACTTGGTCCACATCCCGCGATTGATCGAAAATCTCTCGCACTGGATCTTCGACGCCGTTGTGCAGGAATACTCGAGCGTCTTTTCGCAAGATATCAGTCGCTTGGCAATTCGCTGGCCAAGGCCCGTCAAAGCCCCGAGATTCGAAACGCCGATCAGAGACTGGGAAGGTGCCGTAGAGGGCCCCTAGAGTGGTTCGCTGCTGCTCGAGAAAGTCGGACCATGGGCGTAGATTATTTGGACACAGCTTGTTGCGCGGGTTTGTGATGGGGCCCTTCGAGGTGAGCTCCTTGTCGGTCTCGACGGCAAACTGACCGGCTACGAGGCCATGAGCTGCGGCAATGTATTTCGTCCAAAGTTGTCCGTCGCGTCAACAGTTCAGCCTCTTGTTGTCGTTTCTCGGCTTCATCGGCATGTTGCTTCTCATCGTGCTCTCGATTCTCGGCATCGCATCATTCACGTTCGGCTTCATCAGCACGTCGCTTCTCATTTGTCGTGATACCAGCCGTCGTCCTTGTTGGAGGTCTGGCCCCGCTACGGTGCCGTGCAACTACGCGTTGTAATTTTGGTCGTCGTCGCGATAAGAGCCAGGCGACCCCACCACGATCCCCGCTACACGCGGTTGGCCATTCTAGCTCCTGCAATTCGCCTCGGCTAGATCTCCAACCACAACTTTCAACAACAAAAGAAGTCTAACCAAGAAGTTTCCAATACTGTATTCACAGCTATTTCTCTCTTACTGCTCGGTTAATACGGCAACACTTATAGTATGGACGCGCTTTGAACAGCGTATCGCACTAAGCACAGCTAGTGTGTGAACAGCCCCAGCCCGACTTCCCGGCGGTTATGTTCTCAGGAATGGCGCCTGGCCATTCTTGTTGCACTTCAAAGTGAGCAGCGTATACCGTGAACTGGACATGGCTGTTCAAGCGGTGGTGCGCCGCTGGGCATCTTTGGAACAGTTGGTCAGAATTGCTGGCCATGATTGTTTTTGACCCAGACCTCTCCCCGGCTGACGTAAAATCTTTCCGGCTTGTTTGCAAAGCATGTAAAGTCATAGCAGCGACCCGTTTGTTTCGTCGAGTTCGACTTTCTCGCCTGAATGTACATAAGGATGCGTTTATTCAGATCAGTTTGCATTCGAGTCTGGCGACTTATGTTAAAGAATTAGTTTGGTATGAGCTGGACCTAGAGGCATGGATGCCAATTGCGGCCGAATTTCATGGCGAATTTTCTGATAACGCGGAAGCCCAGAGTGTCGGCATTGAGTCCTTCACAGCGCTTATGTTGGCGGCCTCATATGATTCTGAGCTGTTCTGGATCCCATGTCAGTCGTCTACTAAGACCGCTGATAGCCTTAACGTGGCACAGGCAATGGCATCTCTGGTAGAAACCTCTGCTGGCCTGCGGGGTCTCAAGGGTCATGTTCTGAACGCAAGAGCGACTTTCCTCGCCACATTGCGACGTCTGCCGAGTCTGGCCACCTTTCATAATTGCCGTATGCCAGGCAACCAAGTAATGGAGTACCTTGGATACGAACTTTGCGCAGACTTGTTCTATAACCAGCAAAATAATAGCCTCCATTATAGTAACCAAGGCTTCTTTTCATTCCTACTACCAGCATTAAAGCAGTTAGGGACACAGATTCACAGTCTACATTATGCCGATGAATGGATGTATACTGGCCTCACGGGACTCACGGTCGGCGATGTCAGAGCTTTTCAATACATTACTTCACTCGATCTATCCATCTCTGGTACACCTCATGATGCCCCTGATAAGAGCTCTAGCGGCCTCCTCAGCGCTTTAACAAACATTACTGGGCTAGCCCAATTGAGACTTCGCATTGGTTACCTACACGCTTCTATCCGCAAGTTGCTACAAAAAGCAAGATGGCCTCGACTATTTCTCTTTGAACTAGCTGAAACTGTGGGCTATTCGCATGATTCACAGCTCCTGTCATTTTTGAAAGTACACGCAGCATCTCTTCGTCGACTAAGGCTCCTACACTGCAAAATGACCATGGGTCACATCATACAGATGAGAAAGGCAGGTTGCTTCAAGCTTAAGTCAATCGAAGTGGTCGATATGAATGCAGAGCAAACGTTTACAAAGGAAAGAATCTTGGCTTGTGTTAGCGGACGTTACGATTATGATCTACTCATCGCCCCGTGCCGCCCGCCGAAAACCACTGTAATTGCGACCTCAGATACTATGCCTGATTCCCATGTATGGTTAACTCCATCTTTTTCGGAATTTGAGAGCAGCGACTCTTACAAGCAAACGTTGGCAGACGAACATTAACATAGGGACGTGCACGAACCCTCCTATTGGAAGCTCGGGCGGTTTGGAGTGATGCACCTATTTTGGCTAGGCCAACTTATGAAAAGAAAGAAAGTCCTGACGGACAAATCTTAACTCCATACTACGTCTCGCATGGTATGGAGCGGCCGTGATCCTGAAAGCGTTGCAAGGAATACGCATGACTGTAGAAGACTTTTGATGCCCTATGAGTAAGCAAGCATCAAGGTCACACCTGCTAACTCTTTTGGTTTAGTATAAACACGTAGTCGCACATTGCTCTCGATCTGAGTTATTCGCATCTCATATCGAATTGGCTCGACACATCTCTTGTTTTCCGCTTACGAAGGCAGCCTCGAATGGAGAACAATACCAGCCCACTGAGCGGAGATTTACTTGCATGCATTAGGTGTATTGTCGCGTCGCCATACCATAGACAGGTTTCGAGCCGGACTTACCATAGCCAGGTTTCGAGCCGGACTTACCATAGCCTTCACAGGAGAATTTCGCAAACAAAAAACGCTGTAACCGATCAATTGACTCGGTATGGCGTAAGATTCTCGGATGCGTCGTTGGGAAAGCGATGCAGAACCACTAATAATCCAATCGTAAGTCGGTAATTTTCGTGCAATCCGGAGTAAACAAAGTAGTGAAGAGGAAAGATAGATAAACGTATATATTTTCTTGTAAATCTGCTTTTGTTTTGTAGTGAATTAACATATCTATACATTGTGGTCGCTTCGGAGACCAGTCGGCGATATACCCTAGCAGTTGGTGGAGATTTCAATAAGTAATGATCCTTTTTAGCGCACCGAACTGGCGGGTCTCATCCGTGGGTTTTCAGGTTTTTACTTTGTGGACTCGGAAAAACAATTCCAATGACCAATTAGTTCTTGTCTAGCGTTACTCACGGGCTCCCCAAGCCTCAGTATGTAACAGAAGCGGTTTGAATCGTTTAAGCATAGAGTCTTGTCACCTCAACCTAAGCTATGTATCAAGGGACCAGAACAACCTAGTTCAATATGCACGCCCGGATCCTAGAGGCCTTCCATTGGGGAAATTCTTGTTGTTTGTGTCTCTCAAAAACGCTGGATGCGGTTCTAGTTCCTAGCTGCACTAGTTTTCCCGGCGATAGCGTTGGAGAACATCTAAACCTTAATCCTAGCTTTAAGCTACCGGCCACAGCGATATATCTCGTCGTCCTTGTTCGGGGTGATCCGTTAGTCTCATCTCTCACGTTGTAGTAATACACCCTAGAATTGGTTCATCCGTTGTGATTGTCCATCGCAGTGTGGATAATCGCAGGCCTAGAAAGAGCCGCTGTAATGGTCGTGATCAATCGCGTATTACTATTACATTAATAGCGATGATGATCACATACTAATTTCTTGAACGTACATATCTTATTGCGTTCAAAAATTCAAGACGCTAAATGCCACCACGTCTTAGCTCCCGTTCAAACCATCCCGAGGCTGGGAAGGCGGGACAATTCACGTCCCACCTGAAAAAGTGATTATATCTACCTACAGATCTGCCCCCACTTCCCCACCACTTGGGATTTCCTGATTCCTTGGTGACACATGAACTTAACAAACGGCCATTGCGGTAACCCCAATGACTATAGGCTGAGTTGGGATAGAATTTCAAGTCTATGTTCTCGTAAATCCTCTTATGATCACATAACTTAGCCTTTGCCGTGCCTGCAATCATGGTGACAAAGGGCGGCGCCTTACATTCTCACGGTGATTTTCCAACTTAGGGGAGAAGCTGCAAGCAGTCTGAAAAGCCACCGAGAACAGTTGTATTACAAATACTATGTGGAATTTGTCTTTGACAGATTGAGACAGCTATTGAGATATTTTTTGTCCACTGCTCGATCGGGATCATACTTTCATTAGTGAATACGGCAAGTCCCGGGCCCATGAAACACGGTCACTATAGTAACGTTAAATCGGCGACCTCGATGTAGTACCAAGCAGCCACAAGTCTTCTAACAGGTCACTAGGCCCCTTTTCTATGACTTGATAACAGGCAAGAATAAACGGAAAGGGGTCAGGCGCTTCGCATGATCCTTATTAGTCAAGGAAAACATTTAACAGATGTGATTATAATCAAAAGATCTGAGAACATTGGCTTGGGCCTAACAACGACCCTATAATCTCAGAAATGGTTTCCGCATTTGTATCGAGATCTTGACGAAATTTACAGGATACATTGTTAGAGAGGGATCTGCATAGTCAGTGGAAATTGCGCCAGCCCTATAGTATTCGATCATTTGTTATGCCCTCTAACTTTTGACAACCTCTTAATCAATGCACTGCTCTCATCGAGAGCTAGTAGCCCTGGGTCTGCCTTCAGCTGAGAAGCGACAATGGTCAACCTTACATCTTGTACTCAGCGATATAAGCAGGCCCCCCTCTACTTTGAGTTTGAGCGGCAGTTGCGCCCTACTATTATCTGCATACTGAACTATGTCTTCCTCTTACAACCTTAATTATATGGTCGAGCCCTTGTCTTCCCGATCACCTTTGGCAACAGCACCCCACTTAGACGATAGGTTGCACCCTCTGTCGGCGAGGCTGGAAAATATCGCTGACTGGTATCCATACTATCAATCTTGTCAGAACCATTTTCTAGCAATTGCACAACACACCAACCATGTGCAAATCCTCGCGGCATCTATAAACATCCGGCTTCCCCTCCAGATTTTGCAACCGTTGAATGCTCGCGACATATTGACCATCTACATCCGCCGATTAGTGGCAACCGGCTTAGATACCCATAGCATCTTAAACCTTTTCTTCGGACACGACTGGCCTATAGACATAGGCCATATCCATGAAATCGAACGGAGACATTATTTACTTGCTGCAAAAAGCGCGAGTTGGTTAGAGGTTAAGTCATATTACGATATGGGAGACGGGCAGAGTATCCCATACCTTCGACCGATGTAGAACGTCACGGAAGAGGAAATCGTTGCCGCCGAATCGGCTTGGAGCGCATGGTTGGCAATGCAGGATTGGATGTTAGGACCCCGGTCGCCCTGGGCAAAGGATGCGATGGCAGCGGGGGAGGTCTACAGCCCTGGTTGCTGATCTTTACGTAGTTTAGATTATATCTCAGAATTTGGACGAGTTATAATTCAGCATCGATTCTTCCGGTCGGAATTGGACGTTTAGCCGGTGCACGCTACTGAAGGTGAAATAAGTGGGAATGCAAGCTATCGTTTGCTTTGTATCTGGGAAGTGCTCTAACACAAGGGCATTTCGTCGAGCTATTGTCGGATTTGGTGTGTTTAGTATATTATCTTTTGTTCTCTTCATGTTTCACACAGTTAGAATAAATTGTTAAGGCAAGGAAGTAGATCATGCCGGCTAAGCTACTTGCCTTGATGTAGTTGATTGAGATAGTAATGCACAACTGTTTGCCTAGTCGAGGTAGATAACTCCAACCATGTGATTGGGTTTTTAACACTTTCCAATCAATCTTCAGCTCGTCGAAGCGTTTTCGGACCTTCCTCTTGCCAATGGCGGAAACAATCACTTTGGTATCTTGTGCTTGATAAGACACACCCGGTGGCGTCTTCTGCTGAACGACAGACTCAAGTTTTCCCTTGAGCGTCGTCTCCCAGAACCTCTCAGGGGTGAGGATGATGTCCTCTTCTGTATCCTCGGCCTTGCCCCCACCATTGACAGTCAACTTCCACTCGATCGCGTACCCGAATACGATCTGGCTGTGCGACCATCATTGCCTTCAGCTTTATCAACTTCATTAGCTTCTCCTTCGGCCTGGTCGTCTGGACGTATCATTGACAGCTGGTCTACTTCGTTTTGTCCAGAGCACAATCTATCATGATTTGATTGAGAATCGGAGTAACCAGGGGCGCCTCTATAGCACTGGGAATCACCAGCTCCTGGAACAACGAGTCTAGGGACGGTGCGATGGACTCGGCATCACTTCGACTTGACGAGACATGGCCGGTAAGCGTAAACGATACATGAGTAATGCGTGGTGGTCAAGTTCAGCACAATGTCAATGCGTACTGCAAGTCATAATAGACGATCGTTACGAATGGGCATTAGCATCAGAGTAGGCTGTGGAATGTCCGTCTAGGCTCGTCTGGATACTGTATTGTTTGCTCCTAGGTTCCATTCTAGAGCAGTATGGGCGAGTGACTAAGGTTTGTCAAGAGCTCCAATCACTCAGGAAGACAGGCTCTGCGTACGCAGTCTATTCCGTACGTTTGATCCAAAACCGTCCTGGAATGTCGGGAAAATTTTTGCAACATTCCTGCCCACGGATGAGATGAAAATGAAAGAAGACTGCTTGCCGCGTTATCATGTCAGCCAGAAGTGGCCGTCACGTTTCCTTTCCAAGTGTATAGAGCGGGTCCTGAAGTGTGTGCCCATAAAACTGTACTATAGTGAACACGTATGGCATGCGATTTATTGTACAGCCTCTGTGGAACCCAGTTTAGTTCATGAACATTTACCTGACATAGATGAATATTTCATGGCTGCTCATCGTCGTGTAGGAACTCAGGAAGGCGACTAGAGATGATTAATGGTGGTTACGGTGCGCCCGACGCTGACTAACGAAAGAAGGGGCCTAAGACAGCGTTGTTAAGGTAGCCAAGGCCGTATAGTGGAACCAGAGTAGAATCTTTAGCTCGTTTTGTGGCCAGAGGGAATGATAGAGGAGCAAAACCAAGAAGGGCTACGATGTTTGCCATTCTTCATCGACAATTTGTTCTGGTATGCTCAGCAAGCTCATGTCCCAAGTGCATCGTGTGCAACCCTATCTCATACGAACGAGACAACTATGGTGGTTCGGTAACCGCTATGGCCAAGTCGGGGGCCGTGACGATATGGAAAGTGAAGCATGAAGATGCGTACGATGACAAGAGGACAACAAGGGCCAGAGAGTTACGGATTATGAGCTATGTAGAGAGTTGTCCAGAGAAGCAAGCCAAGAGTGATGTGTGATGCAGAGGACACCAAAGCGAGAGTGAGAAGAGTGAGAAGAGACAGGATGGGAAACGTCCACCACCGAGAGAGCACCTCCAACTTGATGCAAGCTCGTATACGGATCTGACCACAGAACACTTTGCTGTACCCTGCTGGCCCGTTTCGTCAAACAGACCAAAAGTGATGTAGTCCTGTACAGCACAGTATCCCGTCGAGGTCATGGCCAAATATGAACCCATCCACCGAACGTGAAATGGAACAACGGTGGATTTGGCGGCAGAACACGATTATGTCTAAACGACTGCTGTCTTGGCTCTAGAGTGGAGTCGCTGCCGGCTGTTGATGGTCAACCTGTCTGCGATCCATTTCCGTCTCGATGGGGCACGTCACCGACCTCCACCTGGTGGCAAGCGGTCCAAAACTGACACAACAGTAATAACTTCTGGCCATGTTCTTTCCACAATTGACTGACAGATCCAGATGCGCCTCTGGCACAACACGAAAGATGGAGGCTGGCCAGACGCACCCCATCAATCACATGACTAGGCCCACCCAGATTCTTCTGTATAAGCCTGTCTTTTCGCAGATTGTCCTGGACTTTTTCTTCTTTTTCACACTCGTGTCCATCTAGCAGTTAACCATGTCCTGCTAGATGTAAAAAAATTCCGCTGTGGCAGGTCAGCGTTACCAACCGCTCGGACATGATAGCTGAGATGAAGTCGGCGAAGACGGATTCTGCAACCTGTACGTGGTGCCGGCTACGAACCTATTCCATCCGGAGCAGAGCCGGTGCAGAGACGCAACCTCCTGGATCTCGATCCAGGGCCTATATAGTATCCAATGTAGATGTAGCATATGTGTAATTGAAACACCCATAATATTTGCCTTCGCAGCCTCCATGCCCTCTTGTCCAACCTCATTCTGTACAACTCAAATGGATGCCGTACGTGGCTGACCTAGTCAGTAATGGATGACTGCCGCATTTGTGCTGTCAGTACACGCGAGCAACTAGACATAGTGTCTGCATGCGCTGTGACTGCTCGTTCCTCTCGTTCGCTCGATCCTCCCGTTCGCTCGATTCGCTCGCTCGACCCGCTCGTTGAGCCATGCCGATGGCAGCGCTGGATTGGACATTGGTGCTCTAGATCCTCATTTGTCCATGATGGCTTTTGCGTCAATCCACTTTCGACACCGTCAAGAGGAGAAAGGTACGTTTCGGCCGGCGCTGCTGGCAGTGGTGAAAAGTGGTCATAGGACTACGCGCATTGGACGCGACCGACAAGTGGCCAGCGGCATACCATTCTGGTTGTGCCGAAAATGGCGACAGGCCCCGCGGGGCCCAAGTGACATGCATGGCTCAGGGTCAATTTTGGGTCAGCTTTTGGTTAATTCTGGCACTTGAAAGCTGGGGCCAGACACTATCGTGCTGGCGGGGTCAGAATTGACCAGTGCGGCTCCAGCGCAAATGAGGATCTGTTGTCGGCAGCCACTTTCGAGCCAGCCCATTTCCCATTTTGGACGGATAAGTATAGAAGAAGGGAGCAACAGTCAATTGGTCAGTGTAGATTCATAGATTTCACATACACTGCTGCAAGCAAAATGAGGGTCTGCCTTAGGTGACCACTTCTGGGCTGTCCCACTTTCTGTTCCCAGCAGCTGAGTACAGAAGAGGGCGTACAGACAGAATCAAAAATGGCTTCCTCTTTTTGTCTCTCTCTTCTCTTCTCTGAGCAAAGACAATCCATTTCTGGCTCCGGCATATATAAATGCCCTGGGTACTCTTTGGACCGCGTCAATTTTGATCCCAAGAGCGTGAGCTTTAGCCAGGCTCTCACAGTTATTGATCCATCCACTACTACAGAACAATCCAATGTTACCAAGGATATACTGAATATATGCATTTGTGGCCGAAAAGAGTACATTTGAGTTCGACAGATGTTCAAATGTGTACTTCCGGTGGGAGCCAGAATTGGACTGCCCCTTGCTCAAAGAGAAGAGAAGAGAAGAGAGACAGAAATAGGAAGCCGGTCTCGTTTCTGTTTGTATCACTCACTCAACTCGCTCTTGCAAGGAAATGAACTAATACAGAACGCGGCCTCTACCCACTTGACGCAACTGATAGGAAATAGAGCGACAAAGCGTCACACGGGTCAAAGAGGGATGGATGCAAGTGGGCTTCTGGAGGGGTCATCTAAGAGAATACAAAAGCGTCCCTGATGGGGTCCGAGCCGGAACCAGAATCAGAATCAGTGCACCGTCTCAACAGCTCTTTCGTCATTCCTGCTATTTATGCTTACTTCCTGAGTCGAGATACAACCACTCACAGAACCCTCTTGTAACGTCAACTTCCTTCATTTTTCCTCTCGTCATCTTGGTCCCATAATGTATGGGCATGTCATCGGACAATTATAAGATTTGATTGAGTTGCATATAGTTCCGGTGTCTAATGCTGAACCGTCATTTCGGTCTTCGGCTGAGCGGAGCCTGCCATAACGCTCGCTTTAATACTGGAAAGCCTGGAGTTTCTCATCGACTTTTGTTGAGCAAATCGAGGAACTATACGGTCTCTTCTCAGACATCGTCCCAATATTCTTCAACTAGTTCATCGTCCTCCGAACGGACATTCTTTTCCTCTTCCAAATTCTCGTATACATCACACTGTCCGAGTCCGAGAAGAGCGCATCGGCTGGTGTGTTCTTGTGCATGTAGCAGTGGACAGAAATGGAACGCGACGTGCGGCGGGACATGACGCGACAAAGCCCCCACGCGGCTCAAAGTGGGATGCAGGTGGGCTTTGGAACGGTCATCTACGAGAACACAAAAGCGTGTCTGAGGGTCCGAGCCTGAACCAGAAGTAGAGTCAGTGCCAGAATCAGAATCAGAACCAGAACCACAATCACACCAGAGCAGGCCTGAAGGATGTCTTTGAACAGCATACATTCTTTCGCTCATTCTGCATCGCCTGTATTCTGATTACACGAATGTACGTACCGAAGCAGAACTAGGTCTGCATTGGTGCAAAGTCTCCCCACTTGATCTACCTAGCTTGCAGGGACCACGAAATCGATCACCTGCTTGTTTTGCTATTTTCGTGCCTAGCAGCGATAAGATCGACGACTTTGTGTCCCCACCACAAGAGCAGCCGCGACGAAACCAGAATCGGCACAGATGACCAAGCTGCCATGGCTGACCAGAACTGTTCTGTGGCTACTTATAGAACCTATCGTGTGTCCGAAAGGGTGTGGCATGAGCGCAGGAAGCATCACTGCGGTAGATCTGTATCGCATGCATTCTTGCCGCTTCAGCGGACTCTTTCTCATCGTATGTGTTCTGTCCTGTCTCTTTTTGCGTCTGGGTCCCAGTCAAGCGCAATAACCACGGCCAAGCACAGTAGTGTACGGCGGCATCTGAAGGGAAAGAGAAAAGACGAATTTGCCCGCTGGTGGGCGGCGCAACGTGAAGCCAGTCAATGCATGATTGAAAGGCCAAGCGTTGTTCCTATTTTAGTCATTCACAAACACATAATCACAAAGCGATGTACCGATTCGATACGCAAATTGGCTTCAAAGATCAAGATGATATTTGGATGAATTTGGATTCGATCGATTCACAAAGAACATTACGATAGCCGAGAGTTAACACAAGAGAAGCTTGATCCTCTGAATAGTCAATCTAGTGCGCTCACAACGTAGTCTCTGGTTGAGTCAGGCCATACGAATCAGCTTTTAAACGCATGCGCTGACAATTGGGATGCCGATGCAACAGACGAGACCAGCCAGATAAATCGTATAAAGTACACAACCATGCTCACCCCCTTTTGCAACCACCCCCCACTGCAACGGCAGTTCCCCCTTGGAATTCACCGGACTTCAGCCAGCCATCTATATACCCTAGATAGTAATTAAGTAATATCTCAACAACGCTTCAATATAATCACTTGATATATTGAATATGGATTGGCAAAAGTGTCAAGATATGCGAGATGCAATTAAAATGGTCGAAAACGGTGAATCGCAAGCCGCTACAGCTCGGGGATACAATATCGTCAAATCCACTCTCTTGCGTCACTTACACGGGCAAGGGTTCCGCCCCGATTCCCAGGAAATGGACAAAATATTATCTTCTGAACAAGAGAAATTGCTAGAAGACTGTTTTTCAACGAGGAATTGTGTGGGAGAGCTTGTTCCCGGCTGGAACCACGAGCGATAGCCCAATATATCATTGATATAGCTGGTCCCTGAACGACCCGTTCATCATGTCGGCGAAAACTGGATCGATAAATTTGTTGATCACCATCCTAGGTTAAGCAATAAAGAGGGAGGATAGTCAGTCGTGAACGTATGGTTGCGAATGACCCCGAACACATCAAGCCGTTATTTTACACTATCAAAGTGGTCCGGAACCACTACTTAATTCTCCCTGAATATATAGCCAATGTGAACGAGACGTGTATAAGAGAAGGAGAGGCTGATGATATTAGAACAGTGATTGGCCACTCAGGATTACATAGGGTTAACGTTCAGGCACAGGGGCAACTGCTTGGGTCAGTATCTTACACTACATACCGCCGCCTGAATACATGGAACTTCATCCTTTATCTTCAGCGGTATGACGGTCCAATCCCAATCAATCGAACGGAAATTTTATAGACGATGAAGTCACAGCAACTCCAAAAGGGTGATCCAATGGTACGGTGGCGATGGAATGGCTTAAACGTGTCTATATGCCAGAAACAAAGCGCGGAACTCAGAGCAATGCAGCGTGTCAAACAAATCGAACGTTCGATTCGTTCGAACCTCTTTAGGGTTCGATTCGATAAAATTGCACACACCGGCTCTGGGTCTGATTTCGATCGTACGAAGGTTCGCGGGCGACTAATGTCTAAGCTATTGCTTTTGCCTCTAGGTCATTATTAAGCAAGTCTAGCCTCATCATAGACTAGTCCTAAATAATACAGGCGTGCTCCTGGGCACTGACTGCTGTCAACCGCGTTTAAATACTAAGAATGTGTCAAGTTTTCAGCCAAATATGTAACGTTTCGCTGTGGGGTAAATCGTGCTAGCTGCTGCTCCACTAACCTAGTGAAGTCACCCCACTGCATCTAGCGGAAGACGGTAGTTATGATGTAGGGGTTAGTTCGGTAATGGCTTTGGGGGCTCTTCGGCCGAGACCAAGGAGTTGAAGTTAGCCAATAAATACGTGGCCACGTTTCTAGTATTACTCTAGATATTCTAGGTTTAGCTGTATAGCTAGAGTGGCCCAAATTTTTTCTTTTTTTTACCTTTCCAAACCTTATGTCAGGCGACTGATCCACACAGGCCTTGCCAATTCCTGCAATAAAGATATTCGTCTTACGGTGGCTGTTCCAAGTCCGACTTCGCTAATAATTTCCGAGACCCCTTTGGCCATATTTTGATTAAAACCAATAATAACTGGGAGTTATCTGACAAAAAAGGAAAGATGACTAGCGACAACCTTGTACATGGGAAGGTGGAGTTGTTTTGCTGGCGAACACTACAGAGCCCAAGGGAAAACGTTGTGACCAGGTAGCAATGGTTCGAAGGACAAAATTAAAGTGTGCAGGCTATGAGATAGTTCGATTTGAAAAGCACAGTTGGCACAGGGCGTACCATGGGAAATCCCGCACTTCAATGTGAGCATACTGCAGTAAAGCTTATGCTATCTTTGATGTTACAAATCGATTTTGCCTTGAGTCTGTCACTGTTTCGAGCTGTGCGCTGACCCCGGTCTAAGGAGTGGTTTCGACCTGAGGAACCGACCTTAAGGCCCTGAGCTCTCAGTCGGATCAATGCTCCTCAGCCCTCTGCCGCATTAACGCAGTGCACAACAAGTGTCCACGTCGTGTCTCTCCGATCCGAGCACTTAGCCTTCAGCCGTGGTACGGGTGTACGTATTAGCAGATATGAATATGACGTCCCATTATGATAACCTTTGGAACAGACCTCGGCCGCTCGGTACCCGAAGTTTATCTTGGTTCGGTCCACTCATTTCGATTTGCGAGACAAATCTATACTCTTACGACTTTGACACCCGCGGGCCGTATCTCATGTTGTCCGGGACTTTTGGGCCTACGAATGAGCAATCTCCGCTTCTACAATGGACGGTGCGTAATCTCGGCAGTCTCACGATATATGTAAGGTTCAGACCTGCGGTCGTTCATAGTTAACATTGGGTCTCATCTCGGACGTATCCTTGTGAAAAAGCCACTAGTCTCCACACACCGCGCCCATTACACACTCTTCTCCCTCAAATATTGTGGGAATGTCGTTCTCCCCGTTGTTTCGTTCCAGCGTGGCCCTTCGCAATGCGCTTGCCTTGTCTAGCTTATCTCGAAGATTCTATTACCGGCTATGATTGGGGGCGAGTTCTAGCCCCGCCGTCATCTTGTGCCAAGATATGATCTTGAACAGATCGTTCGGGCTTTTGGCTCCGTTAATCACACCCCGCCAATACTCCCTCTTAGCCTTCCTTACAACGCGGCGGAAATCTTTTCTTGCGGCTTTCTTGTCCTCTTGACTCGTAGTACTTTTTGCTGCGCTTCTGTATTCTTCAACCGCGGTTCTGCATTCATCGTTTTTTCATGTTGATGTAATGGATTAGTTATACATCAATTACATTTTGGTGGACCAAATGGTGTAGTAGTTTCGCACCTTGAACGGGCGTACGCCACTAGTACACCACCGGCATGACGCCAGCTCTGAGAGCTCAGCTTGTAGCCGGACGACTTGCCATTCTGGGGAGTCATTACTGACTCTCCGGTATTCGCCAAGTCTCAAACATCCTAGCCACATGTATGTGTGAGTCTCGGTATGACTAGCCGAGAGGGTGGTACAACTGGGTGCGCTGGCCTGATGAAAATTGGGGAGGAGATACGGCTTAACTTCTTTGTTATCCCGCACCACAACTTGGTTTTCCGAAAGCTAGAGAGTAAAACTAGCGAAGCAAAAATCGCTTGGGCGGGACAATAGGTTGGATGAATCTTTATCCCACTACCACGTGCCAGCTTTCTTTCTGATTTGTTCAACATCATACCCCAACCTACTAAGCGCCCTGTTTTCGAGTAATCATTCATTTTGTAGCTAGCAGCAAACCAAGGTGGGATCCAAACCGTCCGTCTCAAGGTCAGCGACACGCACTCTCGAGAGCCTGACGATATTCCGCCAATGGGAATGACAGATAAGTCGCGTATAGAAAGAGGATAATATTTTTTCTAGCTTCTCGTCGTGGTTGTAGTGGAAACAAGAACTCTGGAACTCTGTCTCAACCCTAACCACATGTAAGTTAGTTACATGCGACTAACTTTCACCTTCTTAAAAAGTGGGCCTTATAGGTATTACTTACAACGGCTACCCTGAGGTCGATCATTATCCACTCAACACCATACCCGCATGTGGTGTTGTTAATGCTCCCACTTCATGGCCACGCGTCGGCTGCGCTAGGGTGGTTAAAGAACTAGCTATGCCGCTCCGCATTATTGTACACTCAAATAACCTACGGCAAGAAGATGTTGATTCCATGTCTCCCTTGTCTGCGGTTCGTGGTAGCTAATGAGTTCAGGTTTCACATTTTGGGCATAAGCTACATTGTCGTTGACTAGCGCCACACCACGGCAGTGATTGTGGATGCCAAGCGTCCTAACCAGCGTCATGGGTACAATAATTGCTGTCAGAGGTCGTGTTCTTTCCGTGGATCATCGTACCCTGTAGACTATTGCTTTGACTGCGCCGGGCGTTTGGATGGATGCCCCAGACCGTGGTAGCAAAGCAGGGACAGGCCGGCGGCAAGTATCCCAAGCTACGGCATCGCGTATTTGAGGTCTCAGAGTTCCTACTTGTGCAAGACATCGTCATTGTGATGCACCCTAAGCGAACAAAAAAACACCGGCAGGTTTTTCCACTGGATCATTGTCCGATGCTGCGTGCAACGTTGATATCTGTCTCTACGGCCGTACTGTACTCATGTTACAGGGTGAAACACCCGACCGGGCTGAGAATAAATGTGGCTGGGCGCGCTAGTATTGGCTGGGCAGTCGCTGCGCGCAGCTTACAAAATCAGGATTGGTGGCGACCAATGAGACTGCGCGAGTTAGGCACTAATGCAAATACTACATTAGCACCCAAGTTTTTGTTCTGTTGACGGCTATGGCTCGTCAAAGTTCCGTCCATCTCTGTTGGCTCATACTACCCAAGTTGCCATGGACCGCAATTGAGTCTAACGGACTAGTATCTGCATGGTCGGACTCGCTGGAGCCTTGCCCTTGGAGCTTCGCAGTTCCTTTCGGTGACATGATCCAGTATGTACAGAATACTGCTTCGGGTAATCAACTTCACTAAGACGGAAATATTGTTAGCCTGCACATCTCTCCCAAGATTAGCCACACCCAGTTTCTACCACTGCCCCTGATTTTCATTCCGGCCTTCCGTCAGACATGCCTCGGGTTCTTGCGATTCGGTAGCGGAAGGAACCTTCATGCCTAAACAAGCACTTTAGACAAGCAATATTCACATACACCCGTAGTAACAGAACCTTCGGCGCTTACCTCTGCCGGTTCTCGTGCCCTCGAGAAACATAATATTCTCACCGGCTCAGCCATTAGGGTATTGCGCCAACCGCTTACAAGCTTATTGTTAGCGCCATTCACGATTTTATGTCTCACGTTTCCGTCGCAATAATTCTCCTGGACATTTGCTTGCATCTCACGACTCCGGACCTGATCCCCTTCAGGCCACCCGAACGCTTCTGCTGCTGGTCAGCTCAAATGATGGAAGGACACCCACCTTTGAGTTCACCGAACAATCACCTGGTACAAGAGGTTTCCAACGGTTTCTTCCACGGGGCTGCTCGCGAAGAAAGTCAAACGAGCTTCACTCATGGATCTAGCTCAAGCAATTTGGTCTTTCAGCAACAGTGCCAGCATCACTTTGATTCCTCTCAGAATCCGTTCTCGGCACAATTCGATGACACAACCGGAAGACCCCGGCTACGGGGCTTCCCATGGCCCTTACAACATGACCATCATGGTGAATGCACTGCTGTCCCAGTCTGCATTCAGACCTGACGTGGCCCATGCCGGACAAGCACGATACAGCACCAACGGCTCATCTGGTGTAGTACAGCAGATGACCCCATATGCTGGACAGTCTCATAAGAACCACCTTGCCAGTCAGCAGTACTACATGGCCCAGAGTGCGCATGTGTCTGCTTATTACAACGCGCAACTACTACCTTCACAGCAACAAGCTAATCTGTTGCCGATATACAGTGCGCAGCAACTACCAGTCGCCGGTTATTACTACCCTTCTGCAAACCACTATCCCAGCTCTGACTCAGCCATGACCGGAAATGTGATATCCACCCAATATTTACCGTATGATCCACGTCGGAACTCACGCGCAATGTACCAAGGTCAAGCTGGCGCCGGTGGATCTGCTGCTTGGGACGGTGGGTGCATGAGGATGACACGCTGCTGAACACGACCAAATACTTACAATGACGCCCAGGTACTTACAATGGGCGGGCCAGTTCGAATGTTGTTCGTGGCCCTCCGCGAAAGCCTCGACAAAGTGGTAGGTCACTACAGTTCAGCAGGATTGCTTTCTTTACCGCAAATACTTCTAGCATACTTACAATATATAAAGGTTGCGCTATTTGGATAGGGAATCTGCCGCCGCAAACCGATCTGATGAGCCTGGTCCATCACGTGTGCAACGAAGCTTCTAGTCTCGAGTCGTTGTTTCTCATCTTGAAGAGTAATTGCGCTTTCGCGAATTTCAAGGACGACGAAAGCTGCATTCGCGCGCAGCAAAAGCTTCATAACTCCAAGTTCCAGTCTGCTCGATTAGTCAGTCACTTGCGTAAGAACACGGTCGAGGGAGCAACCGGAAAACCTGCGCATACAGGACCTTCAGCAACATCGCCTGGGGCGCCGAGTGTGTCACCTGAGCCTCTTAAAAGTCAACAAACACCGATGGGGCCTGCGACACAGGAAGCTGTAATGGGTCAAGAGAAGGAAAGAGATTTAAGAACTGCGCCTATCGGCGGGGCCGCGCAGCAGAAAGATAGATTCTTTGTTCTCAAAAGTTTGACTGTGGAGGACTTGGATCTCAGCGTAAGGAATGGCGTATGGGCAACACAACCCCACAACGAAGGATCTCTTAACGATGCTTTTAAGGTAAGCTTGCTGTTTCTAGCTACTTGTTCTTGGGTTTTTCTTACAAAGTTTCCACGCAGATGGCCGACAATGTGTACCTCGTCTTTTCCGCAAACAAATCCGGCGAGTATTTCGGGTATGCCAGGATGGTGTCATCTATAAACAACGATCCGGCTGCAGCTATCAAATTTGGCCTGAAAGCACAAGCCACAAGCGATATACACTTCCCCGAGGCTATCCCTATAGAAGCTACCGGCAATTGCCCGCGAGGCAACATAATTGATGACTCAGCACGAGGAACAGTATTCTGGGAAGTCGAGCAAGAGGATGTTGATACAATACCAACAGGAACTGATTTGAAACATTCTGCGAGTGCGCGCAGTGGATTGAATGGTGAACAAGACACCAAAACCTGCGGGAAGCTTTTCAAGTTAGAATGGCTATCTACAGCACGGCTGCCGTTTTATAGAGTAAGAGGATTGAGAAACCCATGGAATGCGAATAGGGAGGTTAAGATCGCTCGCGACGGGACAGAACTAGAACCGTCAGTTGGAAGACGACTTATCAGACTCTTCAATCCTGTGCAGAGCCCAGCGCCGCCGATTTCTATGGACATGCGACAATGTATCACAGTGGTCACCGGAAACCTGTGCTTCACACAAGGGGCATGCCGTAACAGCGGATCTACTTATCAAGACATTGCCAATATTGCCACCGAATAAGATAGGCGGGATTCCCTACACTATGTTGCAGAGCAATGCTGACAGAACTGTCGCCAGAGTCTGGAAGTACAATTTAGTTTCTGTCGGCTCCACAAGGCCTTGATGTTTCCAGACGTGATGAAGAAGGAGCGGAGCTGTATACATTGCTTTTGTAAAGCCACAACCAACGATTGTCACTGCATTGAGAGCTGGTCTGTGACCACCATAATGTTGCGGCAGACCTGACTGATCGTCTCAAATTTACTCCGTGGCTGCCAGCACTGCAGCCGTTACTGAAGCCGTTGCCTCAGTTTATCGTCGGCCATCCACGGTGCTGCGTCGACAAGTAACGCAAAAGACTACCAAGCGTTAGGTTGCCAGACAGGCATGCTTTTGCCCCAACCGATGGAATTAAGATCCACAAGACATCTTATGGTAAAGATAGTCAGGAGTCCATCTCGTAGCGAGGGACCATTTAGGAAGAAACGGACGTCCACGTCAGCCATACTTTGGCACAATCAGCTATGTCCAAGACCAGAAGACTATCTGCTTCACCTAATAGGGTATGCATACGTGTTTGGGAAAGAGAGGCATGTAGTTTTTAATGCTCCCGTTTGTCTTCTAAAATGATTGAGGCTTTCTTTGATATGCAGGTTTTAATTGATCATGAACGGTCAAAATCATGACCGGCTATGATATACACAAATCCTAATTGGCGAATATTTTTCATAACACATCCATTCATGAACATGTGAGTACTTGGGTGGACTTCCTCTGCATTTGGCTACACGTAAGACGGATAGATTTCCCCGCTCAGAAGCGTAGATAAATCGATTTTGTAGCTAATGGTGTGCCATCGATACCAATTACTCCCATGCCGCCAAAGAGTTCTAACTGTTTTAGTCGTGGTGCATGCGTGGAAGATGTTGCTCATTTGACATTAAAGATGATGCTGTTGGGACCTCTTGTCGGTCTTGGCAAACGAATGGCTACTCTTTGCGCTTGGGATTTGTTTCTTATCGCCATACATGTGGCAGCAACTCGGGGTATTCGTTACCTTCTGCTAAAACTTACAGCGTTTGATAGCGAGCTTACTGCCTATAATGATGTCTTTTCAGGCTGTGCCAAGGTCGTGGACAGATTAGAGGTTTTCTGGTAAACATCTTAAGGCTTGAGAGAAGCAACGCCACTGGAGATAACTCGTTGAAGACTAGGACCATATATGTACAGTTGTTCTCATCAGGCCTGTCTCAAGGCGGTGCAATCCCTATATCTCTGGGAAAAGTTAATAACTGTAACTTGATTGCGTCCTCCACCAACTTCGCAATACACCACTGTCGATGCCTCAGTTACATTACTTGGCGGCGAATCAGCGAGTCGACGAAGAAATTGTGTAAGATCGGGGGTGAAGAGTTTCATGTGCGAAACATAGAAGTAGAAACGTGGCATCTGTTGCTCGAAATGTTGATAGAAATGTACGAGCCACGTTAGTCACTGCGAAGAAGCGAAGGCCTAACAGGGTGAGTTCGAAGTTCGCGACATAATAATCGAGGATAAAAACACGAGGGGATATGGTGTGCAGGGTTTTCAATTATTATACTCCCGTAATCTAGAGGCTGTACCTACATTGACATCCAAGTACTATTTGCCAAAGCTCGTGGAAGTTGTGCAAATTCCGACTACTTGGAGCTTGTATCCTGGCGATGACGTCGTTGCCATCGAATGCAAAACCGACCACACCATGATCGACATATATTCCAGGGTGTATAATAAGCCCCATATACAAGGGATGCACATGTCGGTGTGATTGATGATGGTTCCACCTCCGGACGTGCGATTTCAAGATCAGTAATATTGGCCTCTCTTTGATATTATATGTATGGTGTTCGAATGGCTTCCAGAAAGCCATAGGAGGACTTGTGTTCAAGGACTGATGCTCAAAATATGTAACAATATGCTTTGGTCTCATTACAACAAGGAGTCACTTATGTCTGACGGAAGTCTGCCCGCGCTAAACCATTTTAATCTGAGTTTGATGACCCCAGTGTCTCTTTTCCCTCTCCTTATGCCCGACCGTTCGGCCTGATGACTCTCAGGTTGCCGTCAACTCCGATCCTGCTTCCAAGTTGTAGGAACTTGAGGCTGGCGGGCATTTGCGTCATGATTGTTTGTTTTGTTTGTTTGTTTCTATTTAATGTGGGACCGTCCCTTACTAGGGCAAACCACGCCTCCCAGAGCCATACATCGCAGGGTTTTGGAGGTATCAGTATCTACATACATTCCAGCTGCGCACGTGCCAATCCACACTGTTGCAGGCCTGAGTTAGAGTAGTCAGTCTGTCAGCGTCGTGATTGTTTCGTCCGCAGTAGCATACCAATAATCTCACTTCATTGAGCGATTTGTACCTACATCTAGTCCCGTCACTTTGGCCACGGAGCGACTATGGCACATATCACCCAAGCTGTGACAAAAATTTGGATGAAGTCTATCAATATGCCCTTTAACCAGGTCCCCTGGGAGGATCTCGTCGCAATGATCACATTTAGCTCTTTCTCAGAAGGTGGAACCTTAGACGTGGATGGAATTATTTCTTGATGTATAGTGTCAATTCTATCTCCAGCTAACTTCATGACTGTAAAACCTCAGAGGGGAAGACCCCAACGTGCTTCCGGAGTGTCACTAATCCGCTTGCCCCCTTATTACGTGCGTGGAACTTATGGTTACATGTGGCTCTTATGCGCCATGTGTTAGAATAGGTGCTGACCAATCTTCAGAATGTCGTACACTCCTGTCTAATTTAGTGCTGCGATACAATTATTACTCAATGCCGCCCTTTGTAGAAGTTAATGTGGAAGCGCCCATTTACCGAGCAAATGTCCTGATGGCCATGGTAGTCATCAATATATGCCTTTGCGTATCCAAGCTTGCCTGCCAGCCAGTCCCTCGAGGCCTTATTGACAATCGCCGGATCAGTGCGACTTTCTGTCTCCATAATCACTACTGCGCCGGAGCCAGCTTTCTGCTTATAGGATCCAGTGGGAGCATTACTAAGTACATTGTCGCTAAAGCCTGTCTTGGCACCGTTCTCGTCGAGGGCCACCATGTCCACGGCCCCGTCACAGCCTTTGATCAGTGAAACGTCGGCCCATCCCGTCCCATCCGTATCCCACGAAAACTCCACCCATGTCCCTAGCAAATGGTATTTGCCGTTAAGGTTTGCGGACTCTGTGCCGCGAGTCATGCGTCCTTGGAAGCCGGCGGAAAATGAGACGAACCTCATGTCATTGCCGGGAATTGTAATATACTTGACAGGCATGCAGTCGCAGTTATTTTTATACACAAAGTATGTATGAGAAACAATGTCCTTGTTCTGAACGACGAGGCCTCTGCTCCTTCCGTCGTCTTTGTCGTCAGTGAGCTTCTGGGCTATAGTTGGGCAGGTGTTACCGGAAGGATAGTAACACGCCCCGCTGACTTCGACAGGAATAGCGAGATTGCTGGCGCAGGTTACTGCGATGCTAGTTTCCTGGACTACCGGGAAGGTGGACCCAGTAATCACTAAGATAGTGAAGGTGAAGATGGATCTCAACATATTTCAAAATGTATTGCTGAGTATGCTGGCTAGTTCTTGTGAGCGATTGGTTCTGATTTGAAGAAACACTTTGTAGGTCTACTGTTTTGTGTAGAATAAAGGACAATCATACTGTCTTCTTAGTTCGGCTGGCCATATATACCATGCATTATTGGGCTTCGGGGGACTGGAAAATGTGATATGGTGTAAGGCAAACCAATTACAACCTAGTCCGTATCGAGGGGCTGGTGAATATTGCGCACTGATTAGCTCCGAGTTCATACGGTATCTTTTTGCACCTAACTACCTGCATATACCCCAGAGGCAATTATGGTCCCCTTATTCATCGCGATGATCGTAGCAGGGCTCGGTCTTGGCTGTCTTTGCTGTTCCTTATGGTTGGTAGGAGTGGTACTCCAGGCTTTGGCTACAGATTCAAATTATTTTCGCACTCATGGATGTCTACTCTATGGCAGTCTGGATTCGTTAATTTTCAGTACCCTTCCGCCATGTGCCGGCGGAATCACCCCAGATTGTAAACCGTAAAAGCTTATCATAGCATTTTGCACCTGTAGTGGCATCGTATCTTTGGTTGCGTGCATAGTTTTTTAAAGAGCAACACTAATTTAAGTTCCCGTGTAGTTAAGAGGCGCTTTGGCACGTCGCCGCGTGTCTAGGTTATAATCTCACCACAAAAGCTATGGAGACAGATCCCAATCTAATCAGGTATTGCAGAGTGTATTGTACGCCTGTGATCATTGAGTACCAGCCAATCCAGCTGTACCTATTTGAGGCATATTCGATTGGAATCAATCTTAAATGAGAATGAGACATGCCTACCCGATTAGGCAAAGCGGTGTCTAAAATAGGACCCGCCAAGGGTGGTCTAGGTGTGCTAGTGCATTGGGCGCTCACGGTGTCACGAGCTCTTTTTGAGGAGCTTACTGGAACAAGTGTTGGAAGATCGAGAGCAGGACCAACCTGCGATATGTGGGGGGAGTAACTACTAATATAATCTTGTCCGGGCACTACTATTTGAACCGAACTGGGTCAGTTTGTTTAGGCGTGAACTGGAGCATAACCACTTAACTGTTATGCGATGAACCCTTAGCAATAAGACTCAGGGGCCACGGCCCCATCATAGGACCCACATAACCTACTAGTCGCTCCTTGAGGTTGTATAGAAGGAGGAAGGACAAGTGTATGAGAGCGTACATTCATACGATAGCTAAGAGGATCCTTCTCTCCTCAGAGAAGTCTTCTTGTTCATAGAGATAATAGACGTCATAGTGTAGCGTTCGGTCTAGACCCATTACACTAACCATGGGTTTTCCTTACTAGATATGCTCATATTAGAATCCTGCAACTCGGTTGCAGTCAATTGATCTGAGTGATCTTGAAGGAATCCCATCGGTCCCAAGTTTGTCCATTCTTTCTAAGAGGATATAATGTTTTACATTATGAACAGACTTGAGATATAACAATAGAGGAACTAACATAAGCGATTAGTAAATCATTTTCTAACAGTTCTACTGATATGACGCCTCGCCACAATATAACCTTGTAATTATCGTCCAGTCACTAAGCTCACGAGCATATTACCCATCGTGTGTTCTTCTGCTACACTATTGGGCCTGCTCGAATGTATGAATTGCATTGAAGACCCACGCATTCATATCAAATATACTCGTGTAAATGCCGCTTTGTTATTCTGATCCCTCATCTTGTTCAAGCCATGTCAATCTCATCTGGTTCCTGAGTATAAGGTCCTCTAAATACCAAGTGCCTATTGGCTTCTTAGCCGGTAGATTGATTGCTTGATTGATTGTATTTACGTGCGGGACGTCCCTTATTAAGGCAAACCACGCCTCCCAGAGCCATACATCGCAGGGATGTGGAGGTGTCAGTGTAACTATGTACATGTCAGAGCCGCTCACGTGCCGATCCACGCTATTGCGGTATCATGCTGGCGCTGCCAGATGGGTTTTAGTCAGTATCGAACCTCGATTCCGTCGGAAAACATCCCCGTCCATTGCTATCCGACCCATCAGTCCGCAGTCCTCCGGTTTGGACATCGTCCCAGTAGCCGTTCGATGTCCGTCGAATTGGTGAGGGTGAAAGCAGGTGATGTTGCTTCCGCCGGCGGGGAAAAACCACCGAGGTGGGAAAACCCGCCCGTATAAGATATGTGAGGAAAGACTCTTTGGTCATCGGGCTCTGCGATAGAGCCCATCGCACTGTCATGTGCCTGTTGACGACTAGCACAAGCCGGTTAAGGGGACAGTAGTGGGATTCAAACCCACTTGCTCTCGTCGCCCGCCGCAACAACGAGAGCACTGCCAGGCGCACTTAACCATTGCGCCATAGGGGCGGCCAAGACGGCTTGTAAGGATTACCGCCTGCTCAAGATGGGAATTTGAAAAGTTCAACGGAAACCAATTGACTAATTAAGAACTAATTATGTCGTTGCTAGAAGTATCTCATGAACGAGGTCCGGAATAGAAACTCAGAAATACCCGGAAAACAATTTTTTATTGCTCATGTAGATGTTGGTACAATAATACATTGCGGACTTGTTTCAAGGGAAGGAAGGCCAAGCTATCCAGATCCAAGCAACAATGTTTCCATGCACAAAGTTGTGAGCTTGGTCTATCACTTGTAACACTTCTATTTTCTAGAGAGTACATGGTTCAATTTACGAAATTTCAAGATAATTGTATGCATTATCTTCGGGTTCAATCGATAAGAGGCAAGGTTTAATGTGCCAAATCGAACTCAACATCCTTGAAGGATGGAATACCGTTGACGACACCTCCCTAGTCTCAAACGTTATTTTCGCACATCCGTTAACGATGCGGTGACTGCATTCCAGCGTTTCCGATCAGTCCTTAAGAATGAATAACCCGCCAAGGATCAATCATCATGATAAGTTAGTCCTAATTCCACAATCTGGCCAATCATTTTTGCAATTCAAAACATTCTCTTCTCTTCGGCCGGCGATGGTAGATTTAAGTTCTCCTGACTCCAAGTTATTGACAAATTAAGCTTCCCAACACACGGAGTTTCATCAGCGTTAGTGCGCATTTGGGAAACTAGCGTTGGGTCGATCCCAAGCAAAAGCCCAGAATGCGAAGAACTAAGGTTTATTAGACTCCCCAACTTCTGCGAGCTCCCCAATCAAGGCAGTGAGTACAAGGAACCCTTGTAACCGGTATATTTAACTGCAAACATGAACAGTGATATTTCCATAACTCTGTTTGATTAATCACGTAAGGAAATGATGTATTAGCTTCGAAATGGTGTGCAAGGTCGCACAGCTGTAAGTTGGCTGGTCTGGAGCGACCATGTGCCCCAGCTTGCCCAATAGTCTGGCCCACAAGACCACAACTTCCAGCTTCCCTGGCGTTCTTGAACGTTCACGTCTGAAAGTCTGGGACGACCTTCAACGTCGAAAACCCTATCCGAGGTCATTACTGGTTTTCTAATCACCATCTCATATTGGATTTGTTGGTCGCGACTTCAAAATGACTAGAACACTATTGTTCTTTATCGACGGATTCAAGGGCGCCGATGACACTTTCAGACATTTCCTCAGCACTTGAATACCCAACTCGGGAAGAAACTACCAGACCATAATCTCCAGGCGGTTGTGTATCCAAAGTTTGAGATGAAACGAGAGTTATCGCAATCTACAGAACAGTTTCATTCATGGTGCGTACCCGCAAAATGTAAGAAGAGCGCAAGAAGCTGACGACAAAAGGTTGAAAGAAAGAGTAATGAATGTGCGCAAGCCGCATAACGAGAAGCCTTGGCACCACATGGTCGCGATGTCGGTGTAATCTTGGTTGCGTATTCAATGGGGTAAGTTTAAGGCCCTAACATGAGCCCACTCGGAATCAAGCATACATACAACAGCGGTTTCATGGCAGTTGACGCGCTATTCTCGGTTCTAAATGACAGAATGAACAACAAGATTTATGAAATTAACCCAACGTTTCCACTCATCCAAGGTATCCTACCATATGATACCCCGTACAACGGCCTGGCGCGCTCCATGCTTGTCTAGGGCTCTTTATCCCATTACCAGAAGGTGAGCAGTATCTTCAATGCCATGACAGCGATTTCCGTGGCAGCGCCATCACAGCTCAGCAAGCTCGCTCTTAAAACGCGGGGCCACATATGTGGTCTCAGCTCGTGGCCGGAATCCGGCTTGTAAGACCTGGCAGCTTATCGCCGTAGGAGTGGTACCGTTGGAGCCACTGTGGCATTAGGCGTCGCTGCGTACATGCACCGCAATCAAATCAGGTGAGGGGCAAAAAACGGATCGTCTGTGCTCAAAGAGATTCAGTCTGTACATGATCCATTAGTGCTCATATATGTATGTGTTTATGGCCGGAAAGAGTATGTACTCAGCTATCGCGGTACTGTATCCCAGAGGTTCAAAAGTATACTTCTACGGTATACTTCTACGTGGAAGCCAGAAGTACACTGTACGTGCTTAAAGAGGGGTGAAGAGACAAACAGAGGAAGCCAATTTCGATCGTGTTTGCACACGAAGGCCGTCCATTCTTTTCTTTGCGCCGAACCATACAGTATTTGAATGCGGAATGAAATTCCAGTAGTGGACTCTCATTGAACGTGCTCCTGCAGTGATTGACCCGACTATTTTTGTAATACTCTGTACTGATCATATATTGCTCGCGGCTGTCTCCATTTGTGCGTATTATCATTATCAAAACCGTAACAGAGACCATCCATCTGCCACAGTTTCTTGACATTGAACATTGCACGAGATCTTGGAAAGGCCAGTTCTTCAAGTATCATTTAATCGCGCAGTACTCAGGGACTATTGTAATTATGAATACTCCTTTTCGGTTGTACATCCTCTTATTGGGCTTGGTCACCCTCTCCAACTCAATGCCGGCAGGTAGTAATACAGCATCGAATCTACCTGGTTGTGCAGTTAGTATTCCAGCCGGACTTTATTTTGGAGAAACAAGAATAACCTTACAGCAGTCCTGCATTCAGGAAAGTCTCCAGACTTCGGAATGCGATATCATGAACATAAACTGCCAGTGTAGTGACGCAGACTTTATCTCCAGTTCCGAAGACTGTGTGCTGAGTCAATGCACAATGGAACAAAGCCTAGGTCAGACACAAAAAAGCAGGCCATATTTATATGTTATGCTGACTGATAGGCACAGTCACGAAGAACATAACTCAAACCCTGTGCGGTGTGACACCGCGTGATAAAATCCGCGAGTATAACTGGATATCATACATCCTAGTTACTCTATCCTGCTGCATCGTCAGTGCCCGTTTGGTTTACAGAAAATTATCCTATCCCAAGACTCTCAGTGTAGATGATTGGTTTATCCTATTGACTATGGTCGTATCTATCCCCTCTGCCATCGTCAACGTGAGGGTCTTCACTTCGAATGGCTTGGGCAGAAACATATGGACTTTGAGGCCCGAGGAGATCACAAATTTCGCAAGAGGCTTTTACATCATTGCGATACTCTATCTCAAGAGGGTTTTTTTTCTTAAAGATGTCCATTTTATTCTTTTATCGTCGTATCTTCCCAGGGAGAATGGTCCAACGCCTGCTCGTACTGATAGCCGCCTTCGACACGTTATTCGGTTTTGCATTTGTGGCGACAGAAATCTTCCAGTCTCGTCCCATCAGGTATAACTGGACGAAATGGAGACAGGAGGGTGAACGGTATTGCTTGAATGTCAACGCTATCGCCTGGGCCAACGCTGCGATCAGTATCCTGGTATACACCTCACCGGCCTCACGCCTGTCTGAACTTCCGCCTCATTGGCGACGGCCGTTTCGTCGATCTCGACGGTGAGGCCCTCTGCTGTCATGACTTTTCCTGGACAGTCCCGCAGCTTGTAGTGGTGCCACACAACATGCTCCTCAATTTCTCTGCTTTGAGGATGTCAATAATCTCGCTCTGGAGGGCCAAGAGCTTTGTCTGTGTTGCCTTATCTCGCGGGTGCAACGTGAAACCGGAAGTGCATCAGGTGACCTCTCGGAGTTCTTGATAGTTGAGTCCTAGTCTTCGCACGAGGTTGGACTTGACGCCATATGGTTCGAGTCGGGAGTTGTCCATGCGTAGAAATATGCGGCTATCTTCTTGCTCTTCTGGAGTGGCCGGCCCTTGGGGTCGATAACCCTTTTATCGGCAGCTCCGTTTTGCTGCGTTCTGTACAACGGAGTGGAAGTGCTCCTGGAGGCAGCCACCTGGGCGGACGATGGTTTTACATGCTGTCCTATCGACGCAACATGATTGTTCTTCTCTAGTGCGTCCTATGCTCTATAAGCCATTCACCAAGCCGGTCGGCGAAGAAGGAGCGAAATTCTGTGGCATGGAGGTAAAGGTCGGTGCCCGCTTTCTGGAGAACCTTGACAATTGCATTCACACATCCTGAAACATTCTTATCTCGCCTGCTGAATGCGCATGTCTTGGTCCAGAACCGAGGCGACTTGGTTTTGGCAGTCGGTAGGACTGGTTCTGCCCTCGCCATTATGGACAGTGTGTCTCTATCAGCAACCTTGGCGGTGATTTCTTCAAACCGCGGGCTTTTAGCGCTGATGATGCTGTTGAATATGCCAGTACTGTTCCGGCTATGGGCCGTGTACCAGTTGTCAGCTAAAGCCTTCAACTATGAGCGCGACCATGAAGCTCAAACCCGACTAGCTTATAGGCATGGCTGCCGGCGCGCACATAAGGTTTCGACGGACTGGCGAAGTGGCGAATCTGCAACTACAAATTGTGCCATCATATGGATGAAAGATTGTGATTCTCTTCTTTTTCAAGCTTTAGATGCTCGTCAATAGGATAGTCAATTGAAACATACATTGACTGCGCCTCTCACAAGTACCGCCTCTAGTGTTTTAGGGGAAGGACGGTGTGTAGTCAGTTTCAGTGATCTGTGATGGGCTGCTGGCGATGTCACTAAGCGGGACTTGGCGGAGCCTGCTCGGGGGAGTGGGGCCGCTTGGCTTTCTCGCATATAGCCCCCGGGGCGGCAGCGGGTGTGCCAGGCGGCGCACCTATAGACGATGTCATTCGGATCGAAAAGATTTCAAATGCCAAGATATATTAGGGGTGTACTCTAAAGCGTCACTAAATAGCCATATTTCCTGGTTGCGCCCTAACAGCGGAGCGCCAAGAAAAGTAGTTGTAGAATTTGGGTGCTTAGTGGGCATCTTCTCTGCTCCAGGCCTCAAACCAAACAATCGAATCAATCGACGCTAAGGTTTTAGTGCAAGTACAATCAGCTGTTGAGCCGTGCACGCGTTCACGTGGCATCAACATAGCCCGCGTAGTCTTAGCGTCGATTGCATCAATTGATTGATATCGAGTCTACTCACGCGCACCCTACCGACAACACTGTCTGGCTTCTCCCATACCCTGAGCAAACAATACTGCCCGTCTCATCATAGACCGGACCTACAGGAGCGAAGCGACTCTTCCCTGTGATACCGGATCTGAACGTTCCGCGCTAGAGATAGCTTTTCCGCTCCTTGGCTTCAGCGTCTTGAGTGAAAATTGCCGCGCCAAGGAGGGTCTTCACGCGGCCGCCGATTCTGCCGTCGCCGCACGAGCCAGAAGATTCCGAGAGAGGTTGCGGGACACGGTTCACGGCTTTCAGAGAAGCGGAGGTTTGTGAATGGACGGAAATACGTTATTGCTGTCACACATTGTCACCCATGGCGCATTCATGAAGTGTCTTTGTGAAGATGTGACGATTGATCTTCCTAAGGCAGGCTGGAGGGCCTTTACAATTGCCGATGGGGTTGGTGGTGAAGCTGTATTGAAGCCTATTGAATAAACTATGGTTGATCCTCTGTGTGAGGGGGCGCAGCCAATGTGCGTTTCAATTGACTCCATATTGACGAGCATCTAAAGCTTGAAAAAGAATAGAAACACAATTTTTGATCCATATGATGACATAGCTTTTTTTGCATATTCGCCACTTCGCCAGTCCGTCGAAACCTTATTGCTTGGGGAAAGCGCACGCCGCCAGCCGTGCCTATAAGCTAGTCGGGTTGAGCTTCATGGTCGCGCTCATTATTGAAGGCTTTGGCTGACAACTGATACACGGCCATAGCCCGTAACACTCTGATCGAATTGGTGGATCATATGTATCGCTGTCTATGAAGTAATCGCAGCAAGCTGGCTTGACTCGAACCAGTAACCCTAAGCATAAGTCGTCATAAAAACAATAACCCCAAGCTTTAGTGCCTGACGTGTTTCTGCTCGTTTACTAGGACGCTGTGCCTCAGTAGAGTATGACTCCAGCAAATCTAGCCCTATATTTCGTATAGCCTTTTTTTACCTGGACTTTAGAGATCACGACACTTGCAGCTGCCAAGAACGATCTAAAGATCTCGCGGCCGTGAGTCAAATCTTTTCCGGGTTGTCACTCCCTCGGCTTGATTGGTGCTCGATGGATTAAACTACCGGGCTGGGAGCAGCTAAAAAATCAGGAACGCCCACATACTCTGTTTGGAGTTAATGGTTGGTGCCACTGCACCCCTAACTCCCGTGGTTACTACCCTGAAATAATATTTTTATATTGAGATAGAAGCTGCTCGCTCAGTGGTTTCTCTAACTTTGTTTGCTTGTAATGTACACTCTGCAGTGATAATTTCAGGATGACATCCGGTCCGGGAAGGTCTGGGGAGGCTGGCAACTTGTCAACCTGAAGCCCAAGCTTTGGAATACCATCAGCACCAATTACCATCTCGGTTTCACATCCTTCGGAGGCCCCCCAGTGCATTTCAAGATCGTGAGTACTGGCTTCTTTCGACGATTCGCACCTGGCGGTGCAACTACGCATTGCCACATGACAAGCGCTAACAATACCCCGCCCCTGCCTTAGTTCCAAGACAAATTCGTCGAGAAGCTGCAATGGATCGACATTCAAGTGGTAGGCAAATATTTTACTGGTGTAATTGCGAGAAGCATAGCAGCGCTGATTAAGATACAGTATCAGGAGCTCTTCAGTATCTGCCAAGCTTTCTCTGGCCCTGGCAGCACCAAGATGCACTTCTGCATTAACCAAATTCATGATGGTTTTCTCCCTGCTTTACTAAGCTTCTTCATCACGAGGTAGGGAACTATATTCACTGAGACACTCTCCTTGAAGCAGTAATTGATTCCCTTCTTAGCTTGCCCGGGGCCCTGGGAATGTATGGCCTCCCTATCGGCGTCTCCAATATTGGGGACACTCTCCCTGGACCCGCTTACGCACTCCTCTCCGAGCTCAACGCCTCATCTGTGGGTATTATCGCAGTTGCTGCCGTTCAATTGTCAGAGAAGGCCATCACCGACAAGATAACTCGAATACTCGTCTTGCTTGGAGGTGCGGCTGGGATTTTATACAATGCGCTGTGGTACTTTCCGCTTCTGATGTTCGTGGCCGGCTGTGCAACCGTCGTCCCATGACTATCGCTGGCTTCATGGCCCCATCACGACTATAGTCGACTTGGTGAAAACCCCCACAAAACGGCTCAGAGTACAAGAGCCGGAGTCTGTCGAGCTTTCGCAACCACAATCCGCCGAGCGGGACGATAATGCCACCACCACTGCTGCCTCTTTCGGCACTGCTAGGGAACTAAATGATGCGGTGGTCTGCGTGAGCCGAGAAAATAATGCGCAGACTCTTCCAGTCGCTGAGAACTCACGTCCAGAGGTCGAATCAGAAGCGCGCGTTGTCCCATCAGAACGATCCCTCAAATTTACCTGGCCCTTTGGCCTTAGCATTATAGTCTTCTTTCTCATCACGTTTATTGTGATATCTTCCACCAGGAAGCTCGCAAGTCACCAAGAGATTGTGATCGAAATGGTAACGTCCTTACGTAATTCTTTGGCCGAATGCTCAACTGCTTCTTGAACAAATATTAAAGAAGTTGTACCTACAACTATCGGAGATCAACCACTGTTCGTAACCGGTCAAAGTAGAGAATAAATGGCGCCGCAAGAGGTCACGATGCAAAGAACATGGCAAACCGACTAGGTCGAGTCGATTGCATTGGTGGTTGATTTACCTCTTAATAACGCGTTACAATACAGAAGAAACATGGGAAGCATACCGCACCTCGAGAAATAAAAAGGGAGTGCCATCCAAAGAGCGCTCCGGCGTAGTCAACGAGACAGGGCGGAAAAGCCTCGGAGTCGCCGAATCGCTCTGGAGCGCTGCGATATTGGGCTAGGACAAGGAAAGAACAAGTACTAACAGTCACGCCTGCATTGAAGGATCCAAAATCATCACATGTAGCAATAGAGCCGGAAGATAAAGCGAAGCTTCTGAAAGAGATATTTTTCGGAAGCCCCCGGAAGCGAACCTAGAGGACGTAGAGAGCGCTATATATAACGACTAAATAGATCTTCCCTTTATCTCGGAACGAGAGGCGGTGGATGTGGTCGAGGATTTTGCTGTACGTTCGAATGCTGTAACAGAGATACCTACGGGAGGGAATTAAGCGGCAGAGATTGCCGACTTGCGGGCATACAAATGTCCCAATCACGGCAATGACGTATTGCGACGATCTATCGGCCTAAAAACATGTAGTTGACTCTTGGCTGGTAAGTCAAGCTTCCGCCGCAGGAGACCAGAGTCCATTTACCACATCGACTGACACAATCTTGGATCAGAGGAATTGTTCGAACACTATTCGGTACTGTAGCTGAGCGTACTCCATTGCAGTGACTTGGTTAATATCTTCGGCAGATATATGACAGACATGGGCGAGAACCGCAGATCGAAATCGATACTTCTAACATCATCCGCGATTATCTCTTAACGTTCGTCAAGTGTGACAATACTGCGAATACGACAGTGTTCTGCGCGGGATTTGATGCCAATGCGACCGACGGAGTACGATTCTTGAGTTCAGGAAGGATCTACCAGCGCAAAACCTTAATGTTGACGCTTCATGCTGAAAGACCTCTGCGACATTTCCATATTTTAGGTAACTAACCTTACATACGGAATACTAACATAAGATCTGATGCTTGTAGTGTTAATCAAGATTTCAGTCATCCTGCGGCTGTCATGCACCCAACTTCGGTATTGACAGCTTGCTCGGCGATTGTATGATGCGCCACCACGCCCAACCACCTCCCTTCAACATGCGCCCAAACGAAGGAGTCCACAGCACTTCGCTGCCCGTGCTCTATTGTGCACAGTGTAATGATCGCGGATGTACTATTGGTTTTCTTCTCGGCGAATGCCCGAAGGCCCAATCAAAGCCATACAACTGTTTCGCTGCAAGGCATGCCCACATGATCACGATATCGTAAGAATCAACTCCAAGTGGTCCCACAAGTCGGGTTACCGTGAACTCTAAAGTCATGCACATTGGCACGGCAAATCCCCGCTTGACTGTGCAACAGGAACTAGTTGGGTATTTTGTATCCAAAGCCTACTGACTTTTCTATCGCCGCTTCTAACCCCAAAGGGTAGCATCCAGGATCTGGAATATCTGTTCTGGTGAGGGCTCTAGACGAATCCGGCCGGCGCCAGAAGCCACGCCCGGCCCAATTTTCCGATGTGCTTGTATCTCGGGACACTAAGACACTAAGCTATTCAGCATCTGAAAGTACCTTGTTGCGATAAGGTTATTTGTGTGATACAGCTGAGATCGACGTGGTATGGCCTCGCAGATATCGTGGGTTATCATGAAGAGGTTAGCACGGCTCGTGTTCCGAGCTACAACTCATTTATGAGATGATAAAGTAACGAACATGCACTTTTGTCTTGACATGGTTCATAATTTCAAGTAGTCCATTCATTCGTTCAGCTGTGCGATGCGTGCTTTGGCTATTTTGGCTACCCTTCTGGGCCTTGAATCTTTTGTCCACGCACGGTATGTGATGAACCCAGTCACAATACCAGATGCACTCTCCATACGGGAATCATCGTCAACACCCAATGCATTTCCAACACCAAAGACGCTGGCACCAGACGCAAGTTCTTGCGTGAATACAGCAACATCGCGGAGTTGCTGGGGAAGTTACAGTATCGATACTGATTACTATGTGACGACACCTTACACGGGCGTGACGAGAGAGGTATGCGAGGACGAATGACATTTACATGGCCGTTTAACTAAACCAGTAGTAAAGTATTGGTTAACTGCGGAATCGACCACACTTGCGCCGGATGGATACGAGCGCGAAGTATTAGTCTTCAATGGCTCGATGCCAGGTCCGACAATTGAAGCAGACTGGGGAGACGAGGTTGTCGTCCATATCACAAATGGCATACCTGATAATGGGTGAGCAAGCGCTTCAACCAACCTTATTCGCTGGTGATCTAGCATTAACAAACGAAAACAACTAGCACCTCAGTGCACTGGCATGGTGTCAGGCAGCTTAACAGCGTCGCTAGCGACGGTAAGTGCGCATGCAATCCCTGGAGCAAAATCAAGCTGACCCAGGCATAGGCGTACCAGGAGTGACTCAGTGTCCCATAGCGCATGGCCAGACGAAGACCTATAGATGGCGCGCGGCGCAATACGGAACCTCGTGGTACCATTCGCACTTCAGTTTACAACTCGGCGAAGGCCTCCTTGGTCCGATTATCATTCACGGGCCAGCAACTGCAGACTACGATATTGACGCTGGCCCAATCGTTTTGCAAGACTGGACCCATACCAGCGTCTTCACCATATGGGAAAACCTGCAGAGAAATGCGGCTGACGTCCAACCGATTGGCGAAAATGGCCTCATCAACGGGCTGAATCCGTATGACTGCAGCCAATCCAGTGACCCGGCCTGTATTGGCACGGCTGAACGATTTGAGCTCAACTTTCAGAAGGGAAAGAAATATCGACTTCGTATCATAGGCACCCAGATTGACGGTTGGTTCAAGTTCACTATTGACGGCCACAAGCTCAGGGTGATCGCAAATGATTTTGTACCAATCGAGCCATATGAGACCGACAACATCATCTTATCTGGTGGAGAGCGGTATGACGTTATTGTCGAGGCTGATCAACCAGTGGGGAACTACTGGCTTCGTTCGATTTACCAGACTGCCTGCAATAGGAACGATAATCTCAATAAGAACAATATTCGAGGTATCGTGCGATACGTCGGTGCGGATACCGATAAGACTCCGACCACATGCGTCAGCAAGACGATCACGAACTCGTGTGGAGACGAGCCTTACGAGAGCCTAGTGCCCTGGGTATCCCATAATGTAGGTAGCAGTGACTTCGAAGATACATTAGGGATGGCCATTTATATGGAGCCGGACCTTACCTTCAAGTGGACGCTCCGCACCAAGACGCAGATCGTCGATTGGCAGAACCCTACTCTATTGGACATATACAGAGGCGACACCAGACTCCCTCCTGAGAGTAATGTAGTGACAGTGGAAGCAACCAACGAATGGGTGTATTGGATCCTTGAGGACCAGACCGGACGAGATATTTGGCATCCTATGCATCTTCACGGTCATGACTTTTACATTCTGGCCCAAGGTTCAACAGCATACGACTCTAGCGTGAAGCTAAACACCAAGAACCCGCCGCGAAGAGATACGGTGACATTATATGGTAGTGGATACCTAGTGATTGCTTTCAAGACAGACAACCCTGGGTAAGGCATCTCTGCTATCAACACCCGACGGAACATACTAATAGGTACAGCTTATGGCTCATTCATTGCCACATTGCCTTTCACGCAAGTCAAGGCCTCGCTTTGCAGCTTGTCGAGAGACCTGCAGAGATACCCGACCTGATTGCAGCAGATGTCGACCAACTAAACAATACGTGCAAGACCTGGGCGCCGTTCTACAACTCACTAGCTCAAGCACATTATAAACAGGATGACTCGGGTATCTAATTGTCATTTGGCTGGAGTGCAGTTTGTCCAGATTTTGGGCTTGGAGACTCGTTGTAGACCTTGAGGCGATGACACTGCAGCTGTATTGCTGCATGAGGTGCTTATACCACACATTTGTTCGCTCAGGACAGTGAAGTGTATATTTGAATATTCAGACCAGCGAATCAACATTACTGTAGCACGGCTGTGTTGTGGCGCAGCCTATGAGAACGACAACCCAGTTAGCGACTTCGCATAATTTGGTTATTCTTGACACAACGCTCCCAGCATTTCTGCGCCAAGCGTCATGGATTCATGCGATTGCCTCCTTTCCACTCCAACACAGTTGGGGTCTCTGTGGCCCAAAGACAGCAAATGTGCATATGTGGCCCTGGCTGGCAGGCAGCCTCGCTTCTATTATACTGGCCAAGTTTCTAGGTGGCCCTGCTGCAGCAACCCTCACAGTCCGGCGGGACTCCGCTGCTTCTCAATGTCTATTTGGAGGACCCATTGCTCACAAAACAACCGAAGCGGGCTAGCGGGACCTGATAGAAGCTCGTAGTCAACAGCTTGGCAAAAGAGATTGTCGATGAATCGTTTATAAGCGACTTTGTAATAGGCCTCGAGGATATCGTTAATATTTGCTCTGGTATGTGCAGCGGTCGCTCTTGTTGCTGAATGCTTCTGTGACGTCATTCAAATTAGCCACAAGATGGGCCCCAAATTGCGTCGTCTTTTCCTTTCGAGCATGGGGCTTCAGAGTCTCCTTTAATCGAGCACCGTAGCTCCTTCTAGTAGTTATGGTTAAAAAATAGTGGTTCAGCGTGTACAGCTTCAAATCCCGCTCTACAGCCACTAGAAAAGTTGCGCGCATCATTCCGTCCTCATACCTGGTAAGAAGCTCGCTCAAATGGCGGATGCAAGTTTTTCACGTACGTGGACGTCCTTGCACGCGACCTCCAGATTGATGAGAATGAATCTGTGGACAAACACTGAATCGATCTTGCATCACAACAAGCAAAGGTGACAAATTGCCCGAAAGTGCCACTTTTTCTTGATTCTGCTGGAAATCCGGCATTTCGTCAATCTTCGTGTGTAATTGATCAATTACTTGTTGCAGGTGGGTATTGCGGTGTCGGACGCCTTCCATATACGCTTCGTAGTGGTGTAGAATGCCAGCAAATTCTTGGATCGCCAAGTGATGAACAGACATAGGCACCATAAGTGTATGAGAATCGGTGGGATTATGAATCGTTGAAGCCATGATGAAGTTGATGGTAGCTAGGTAGCCGTGTGATTCTTGGAGCCTCGGTTGAGTTCCCGTTGCTCGATATTTTAGTTTGTCTATTGGTTTTCATTTATACTATTAGCAGTCTGAATGGCCATGGGCCCTCATTTTGGAGTTTGTTGGTGGCCGAACTAAGATAACTTTGTACCAAAGACCTTTCTGGATCTTAGCTGGGGAAGTGCTCTTTCGGACAGTGAGACTAGGAAGTTCAACGAAGCTTTGTAGCCACAAACAGCTCGCATCCTGGCATCTCAAGAAACGAGCACCTAAGAGTACGTTACAAGACGGAGTATACAGGCAGAATCAAAATCGGCTACAATACAGTGCCTAGCGAAAGTTGTCTCCTAACCTACTCTCTTTCATGCCTTACTTTCAGACCCACTCTAGTGAGGCCGAAGCTGACTTATTGTACCTTGCCATGCTTATAGGTACTGCGTCGCTTTTAGGCTTACCGAGAGTACTTTTTATGCATACATCCTTTTCTTATTCCTTTCACCTTGTGTACGCAACTGACTATTCGCCTTGAGCGCCGTTTTACTCCACGGAACATTTCCGATTAGGCGCAGAATGCGACAACTGTCCTCCTAAAACATCTCACAGCAGTAAAAAACTCAAGTACTCTGATGAGGATATCACATTCAAGGTGCTTGCTCAAGACGCCAACGGATCTGTAA
Source organism: Truncatella angustata (assembly GCF_020726525.1). Taxonomy (NCBI): domain Eukaryota; kingdom Fungi; phylum Ascomycota; class Sordariomycetes; order Amphisphaeriales; family Sporocadaceae; genus Truncatella; species Truncatella angustata. Next base: position 1,032,823 of record NW_025763391.1, on the reverse strand, counting down.
AGAATCCTTGGAATGACACCTATTATCCCTCACAAGGTTGTCTAGTTATGAAGGGAGAATATCTGGACGGAGGCAATAAACAGTACGCCATCTTCCCGGATATAGTGCTCAACGGTCCCGCACGCAAATATCGATTCTGTATCACCGCGACCAAGAACTACGGTACCGAGACGGTGGACATTTGCGATCATACAGTGGAGTCGAATCCTGAGTTCCAGGTGACAAATCACCCCACGGACACTGAACGAGGCTGTAGATTGATTGATTGATTGATTGATTGATTGAATGTATTGAACGTGGGGACCGTCCCTTATTAGGGCAAACCACGCCTCCCAGAGCTATACGTCGCAGGGTTGTGGAGGTGTCAGTGTATGTATATACATGTCAGAGCCGCTCACGTGCCGATCCACGCTATTGCGGTATCATGCTGGCGCTGCCAGATGAATTTAGTCAGTATCCAACCCCGATTCCGTCGGAAAACATCCCTGTCCATTGCTATCCGACCCATGAGTCCGCAGTCCTCCGGTTTGAATATTGTCCCAGTAACCGTTCGATGTCCGTCGGATTGGTGAGGGTGAAAGCAGGTGATGTTGCTTCCGCCGGCGGGGAAAAACCACCGACGTGGAAAAATCCGCCCGTATTAGATGTGTGAGGAAAGACGCTTTGATCATCGGGCTCTGCGATAGAGCTCTGCATAGAGCCCAACTCACTGTCGTGTGCCCGTTGACGACTGGCACAAGCCGGGTTAAGGGGACCGTAGCGGGATTCGAACCCACTTGCTCTCGTCGTCCACCGCAACAACGAGAGCACTGCCAGGCGCACTTAACCATTGCGCCATACGGGTGTATGTAAGTATAGAACAACACAAAGAACTGATCGCGACGTTTCACCCACTGAAAGAGAATTCACAGTTGTGTACAGTACTGTAGTTAGTTTCTGCTAATACACACGCATTCACTGGGAGAATTTCGATGCTCGCAAAGCATCGAAGGCAGAGGTGGTCTAGTGAATCGTGAGCTCTGGGCTCTGGAAATTGGGGGTTGCGTATTGGCAGGCCCGTGCTTGGTCTCAATTACGGTGCGACCATGTGGAGATGGCTTTCCCGTACAGGTAATCTGAGATGAAAATGAGCGCAAGTACATCGGACTTGATGAGATGTGCAGGAAGTTCATGGTTATCCGGCACGAGGGGATGGTTACATTACTGATATCTCCGTCAAATTTAACTGCCCCAAGAATCGTGGACACGAAGTTGATTCCGTCAGCATCAAAATTCCTTGCTAAACGCGCCGAAATTTTTCGCGCCCATCTCTCGCTTCCTTGTCGGGATCCGGGAGTTGACACGAGACCGCCGAACTGTAAAACACCATGGAGTATATCAACCCCCCAATATTAGGGTAGTTCATCGATTTCTTAGCCAATATAAGCTCATTTACCATGGTTCTATATGCAATCGCTAGAGATTTTAGTAGTGTGTATACCAGGCTTTTTACCTTGGGCACTACTTTGATCCGCCTGGACATGGACTTGATCACGGACTACGATGCGGCCAAAACGGGGGCGAAAGACATCCTATTGAATGAAGGCTACGAACAGAGCCTTTTCAAGGATTTGATGAAAATGAAAGGAAGCATAAATGGGAACACACCAACAATATGGCCAATATACGCGGAGGGGCTCTCTAATGTAAAGTTCAAGGTTGAGATCGGAACGATTTCCAATAATGCCAAAGCGGAAGGAGACGACAACCCCACTTTTACTATGTACTTCAAACAGTCGTGCGTAACACCGAGGATGAGACTGGGTGTGATGTGGACAGTAGATAAAGAGTCGCATTGGACTCGGAAGCTGGCTCGAGCCGCTATATCTTCAGTTCTCTTCGACGAGAACACGAGTAAGGACGATTTCGTCGAATATGCAGAGTATGTGGATGCATGAACGGGCTTAAGGGTCCAGATCTCATGGGACCATGGGGCCGGGATGTTAGGATTCGTGCGGTTAAGGAGAGCGGTGAAACCAATCTCGTGTCCATCAAATCCTGCGACTGACAACGTAGGAAAGAGCACCATCAAAAAGGACATACTAATGGCCTCGAGTTTAGGTTTGGAGCAAGTTTCGGAAGACTTTAAAAGCGAGGATGAATTGCATCCGGATACAACTCCTCGCAAACGTAACCAACGTATCAAACGGGCCTCGCATGGTTATGGCACTGTCTTCTTACGTGCAGAACCCCGCATTACCGCCTTTTAACTTCACTAACTAGCTCCTTGCCAGCTTGCTTAGCTTAATCCTTGCCATCCGCAGAATGGACCCAGTCCAATTGAGGGCCTCCGTTGCCAAGACGAGCCCGGTGGAGATGAGGGCCTTGTTGGTGGCAACGAAGCCCTGGCCGCCGACCTGCTTCACCTCGGAGTTGTAGACGCTGAACAGGTGATCGGTAATCTCCTTGATCTTGACGAAGGGGTGAAAGACGACCTGCTTTCCCTTGGCCTGAATGCTCTCGGTCGACTCTTTCAGGATCGGGATCTTCTCATCGATCTTGGTGAGGGCGCCGGCACCGAAGCTGTCGGCGTTTTTGACGTAGGGTGATATGTACTCGTATGGCTTGGCCAGGTAGGGTACAATGGGCTTCGCAAATGTCTGGTAAGCTGAGTCGCCTAGCTCGAGCGACTTCTTCCCGTAAGGATTGCTCTTGTAGTGTGACAGGGCGTGGTGGACAACAGGGTAACTGGTGATGTGCTGTAGGCAAGATGTTAGTCAGATAATTCGGAGCGACAAGAGTGGAAGTTGACTGACTGTCAGTGTTGCAGAGGATGGATGCGGCTCACCGTTGACTTGAGCTGTCATTGCGAGGGTGTGTTCTGAGTAGAGTAAGAGCTTGATGTAAACTTATATCGAGTAGTCTGTTAGCGGAAAGATGAGATAAGTTAAGCAAGAGGTCGTCGCTTACGGAGAGTCGCGATGCTGTTACAGATAAGAGTCAAATACCGGTGGGAAAAAAACTGTATGTATCAGACGAAGAGAGAGTTGGAGGAGAAATTTGGTTGGAATGCTAGAGCTCTTTAGGTTGGAAGGGCAAGACTGGTGGTCACTACGTTTGGCAGGCATGCGAGTGCAATGCACTTATCGAAGCTTGGGAGCAATGACATCGACCCTATTGGAGGTTACGCCATACCAAGTAGCAAAAGGAAGTTACATAGGGAGAGAGGACGATTAGCATACGCTTAGTTATTCGTTCCTGGCGTATATTTACCTTCGGCTATATCGGACTTCTAGTAAGCCACAAACCTTTTGAATATATATAGGCCTGACGTAGCGCACAGGTTCGACTATCAGCCATCGAACACCTTATCATGCATAAGCTTCCTCAACCAACCTAACGGTTCAGTCAATGACATGCAAGACGCTCATAACGAAATAAATGTATTAGACTTCACCATACATAAGGTGTCGCTTGATGGACTTCTGGGTGCCAGAAACGAAGCAATATTTCCCCCTTGCCGGTCGCCTTCGTTTCGCAACGCAAATAGAGCAAACCCAAAGGTGCCTTATTTGAGGCAATTCTCTACTTATTGACTAATACCCATACTTGCTAACGCTTAGCTCACACTTGGGAGACCAACTCCATCGTATCGGTGTCCACGAACCGTAATCTAGGGTAGTATCAAACCTCGCTCTGATCGTCATCGAAGTCTGGATGAGGTGTAGACGCTAGATATACTCGCATGTTGACTCGATCCAAAGCGTTGATGAATATAGGAAGTTCAAGTACCGTGTAACCGTTGTCCCCATAGCCTGACATAATGCGCTGGACACAGAACTCGGTGTACCTTGCTGACTGGTTCTTCAGGGACTCCGCTTCGGCGCTTTCCGGGGGCCTACCCTTGAAGCGCATGAAAATCATTTGCACAACGTCGCGAAAAATGCCGGGGCAATTCCCGCTTTGCCGACACCGAGCTTGATAATGATACAACCCGCCATGAAGAGGAGTGCAAAGGATTACAAGAATTGTTCTGTCCCAGAAGAGCCTTGAGTACTGTCAATGTACACACTCCCCTATGTGGAAAGCTCGTCAAGCTGCAAAAGATGATAGAACCCGCTCAGGATGAATTGTAATACTAACACCACAAAGGCAGTATTTCAACTGCTCTAAACCATGCGATGCCCACGCGCAACGCGAGCATACCAGCTGGGAGAGGATCAGTCAAGGCATGAATATGGACAGGATCAACTTACGCAATCAAACCTCTGATACATTATGGAGATCTGCATTCGTGAATTCTCTCCGACAAGCGCCACAATGCCCCTCATATAGAGTCGTATCCTTGGATTGAAGGACTTGTTCAATCTTATCGAAGGTGCTTTCCAGCACATCCAAGACCGCCAGCCTCAAGTGCTCCACCACTTCCGTGGGCTGTTCTCTACCAAAGCCTCCAAGGACACCCTTCCATTAACCCATCACGCTACTGTACAGTACCAGCACAGCCAGGAAGAACCCATCCAAGTGTTTGCCTACCAGCATACTCATTAGACCACTGGATGTTACAGAGAGAATCAAAGCCGCCTTCCTCCTTTTGTCTCTCTTTTCTCTTTTCTAAGCATAAACGATCCGTTTCTGGCTCTGACCTATACGTATGCTGCAAGTACTCTTTCGGACCGTGTCAATTTTGGTTCCACGAGCGTGAGCTTCAACCAGGCTCTTTCGCATTTATTGATTTATCCACTACTACAAGGAAATTGAACGTTACCGAGGATAGATTTTTGACACTGAATATATGCGTTCATGCCCCGAAAAGATGTGCTTTCAAGTTCCATGGTACCAGTGAGGTTCAAAAGTTTACTTCTGCTTGGGAGCCAGAACTGGACTGTCCATGCTCAAATAGAAGAGAAGAGAGAGAAGGATAGGAAGCCGATTTTGATTCTCTCTGTACTGTACTGTACGGCACTGCACCCTTTCGTCTAATGGACCAAAAGGGATGCAGCACAGTACCCCATCCAAGGCCATGGCCGCATATGTACCGCCCAGCGAGCACGAAATGGAACAATGGCGGCGTGGGTAGCAGAGAACAGTTCTTGGTACAAACGATTCTTGTATTGGCCGAAGCTGGGTCGCTACTGATGTTCGAGCGGTCTGCGATCCATTTACGTACAGTACCTGGATCAGACTGATCATCGTAGAGTTCCACATGACGGTAGGAGTCCAAAATTGACAGTACATGACACCTGCCATCTTTTTTTCCAGAATCGGACGGGCAGGTCCAGATGCAACTCTAGCCAAAACACGAAAGACCACAGCTCGGTCGCATGAATCATATGAATCACATGGCTCGATCCACCCAGACTCATCTATATAAGCTGTCCTCGCCCAGATTGTCTTGAACCTTTTCTTTCCTTTCTTCTTCACACTCGGTCCATCTGCCAGGTAACCATGCCCTACCAGATGTAAACTCTCTTCGCTGTGAAAGGCCAGCGTTACCACCCGCTTCCCCCGGACATAATCGCTGGGATGAGGTCGGCGAAGACGGATTCTGCAACCTGTACGTGGTGCCGGCTACGAACCTGCTCCAAACGGAGCAGAGCCGATGCAGAGACGCAATTCCTGGATCTTGGTCCATGGCCTACATAGCATATCTACATAGCGCATACAAATGAAATGCCCATAATCTGTCTTTCGCAAGCTCCATGTGTTATTGTTCAACCTCATTCTGTAGAACTCAAATGGGTGCCGCATGTGGTTGGCCAGATCAATAGCCGTAACATTTGTGCTCCCTCAGTAATGCGAGCAATTAGATGTCGTTGTGACTATATGCGCCTGCGTCCGCTTCGTTGGTTTCGTACTTTTCGTTCGTTCGACAGCAGATGGCTTCTGGGGTTGGGCTGAGGGCCAGCTTTGGATTCAACAATGGCAAGCAGTAGTCAGCATTGAGCCCAATCAACGGCTGATCGGATCTTGAAACCGTTATTTCAGATTCTGCTTTTGTTCATGACAGCTGCCAAGCATGTCCATTTTTCGACAGCATCGAAAGGGGGAAGGCATTGTTCAGACAGTTGCTGCTGTGTAGTGGTGAAAAGTGGTCATGCGATTGCGCGCATTTGACGCGACCGACCTGTCGCTAACACCGTCCCCAATTTGGTGGTGCTGAAAATGGCGACAGGCTCCACGCGGCTCAAAATGACATGGGTTCGATAACCGGGGACAGATTAAAGAGCGGACCGATAGCCAGGCCCATAAAACGTTTCAGGCCACCTCTTACTAATATGGCCCGTGCCAGCGCAATGTGCGTTGCCCTTGTAGGAGCAACGCGGGCATATCCTTGCTGCAGCAATCGATCTCCCCAAAAGGCCCACACAAAAGCACCATCGGCCGAGTATTGGCTGGTTACTTTACATCACTGCATTTGTAACGGAGAGCCTCAAGTACCTATAAGCACTGCAATTTTAACCCTCACGAAGGCGACGAACACTGCAAGACCGGACGAATTGATTGGCGTGGTTGGAGGATCAGCCGACGCGAGGTGCGGGAGCTAAAATGGCTTCCGACGTGGAGGCGGAAATCGTGGTGGGGGTGTCAGACTCTATCGCGACGACGGCCAGACGTGTGACGCGGGCGACGACAGCCACTACAACGGCAGCGAGAACGACAAGACGAACTGCATCTGGCACTACGACAAACGACGACCCGATTGGAACTCGCGAAGATGGCGACCGGGTCACCGGGGGACTTGCCCCCCAGAAAATGCTGGATATGCTGGTACTCTCAGCGCGACAAGGGAAAGAGATGAAGGCGATGGTTATGCATCTGTCCAAAAGTATCGAAGAAAGCAGCGACCGGCACAGGCAGGAGCTTAGCGCAATGAAAAATCTGGTGGAACAGTTAACGACCGAACTGAAAAGCGTGCGGGAGGAACTGGAAGAGATCAAGGCCGGCCAGGCATTGATCGCAAGCACGCAAAAGAGCCCGCAAGCATCGTATGCAGACGTCGCACGTACGCCACCGACAAGCCAACCCACGAACGTGCGCTCCCTAGGCACAGGAAACACGACCCCTTCCAACTTCACGGACACACTATATTGCACGATCGACACCACAAGAGTAAGCGCGGACAATGCGAACACATGGAACGCTGGAACGACTAGGGCAGCGGTAGAGAAAGAGATCCGATCGATGGAAGATCACAAGGAGTGGAGATGCCGAGCGGTGACGATGGACCCAAAAAGGCCACAGAGAATCAAGATCGTATGCCGAGACGAAAGCGAGCACGAGCTCGTGAAGAGAACCGCCGAGAAGATCGTGACCGGCGGAGCAAGAGTGCTAAGAGATGAGCTGTATCCGATCAAGGTGGACAGCGTCAACCGGACTGCCGTGCTAGACGAGAACGGGAACATCCGCCAAGGGGCGGTAGAAGCGATTGGACAAGAGAACGAAGCAACAGTGGCCAAGATCTCTTGGTTGAGCAAGAAAGAAGTGCCCAAAGCGTATGGTTCCATGGTAGTCTACCTGACCAAAGCAGCAGACGCCCGAAGGATGTTGGAGGAAGGCTTCTTCCACGCCGGAGGAGAGTCGGGCTACACGAGCGTATTTGAACGCCGCGAAGGTCCTGCCCAGTGCTATACCTGCCAGCAGATTGGACACAAGTCATTCCAGTGCAAGAACAGCCGGGTCTGCGGAAGGTGCGCCAAGGAAGGCCATGTGCACAGGGAGTGCACCGAAGCGGTGCTCAGATGTGTGCCATGTGGTGGTCCGCACGAGTCCTTTAGCAGAAACTGTCCGAAGCTCTACCCGGTCCGCCATGACTAGAGAGCTCCGGGTGGTGCAGCTGAATGTGGGCCGACAGGCAACGGTGCAAGAGAGTCTGATGAATGACACGAGAATGAGGGGAGTGTCGGTTGTGGCCATACAAGAGCCACAAGCGAGGATGAAAGAGGGAAAGTTGATGACGGTGCCACGCGCACACTACGGGTGGACAAAGGTAGTGCCGACGGAGAGCAGAGACGGAAGATGGGCGATCCGGAGTATGTTATGGGTAAGGAAGGAACTGGAAGCGGAGCAGGTGATGATCGCATCGCCGGATATGACCGGGGTGATGATTAGGATTGGGGAGAGAAAGGTGTTAGTAGTCTCGTTGTACATCCCGCCAACCAACCAGGATGCTCTCCGCGACGCGTGTGACCTACTACGCATAGCAGTCAATAACGCTCGACGGAGACGAGGGGATATTGTAGACATCATGCTAGTTGGAGATTTCAATCAGCACGATCAGTTATGGGGAGGAGAGGAGGTGACATTGGCTAGACAAGGAGAAGCAGACCCGATCATCGAACTGATGAGCGACTGCTCGTTACAGAGTCTTCTGCCGCGGGGGACGAAGACGTGGGAGAAGGGCGCATCAGCGACGACGATTGATTTGGTGTTGGCCAGCAACGAGCTGGTAAGGCAAGTAGCGCACTGCGCCGCTTCCGATGTAGACCACGGATCCGACCATCGAGCGATCGAGACAACGATAGGCATGGACATGTTAGACTTCCAACCGAGAGAACGACTGCTCCTTCGCAATGCACCATGGAAGGAAATCAACAAGCGCATCGCACATACACTCGAGGCGTTACCCGCTGGAGAAACAGTGCAACAAAAGGCGGACTACCTGATGTCGGCAGTAGCTGAAGCAGTACACGCGCTCACGCCCAAGGCCAAAGCATCACCTCATGCAAAGCGGTGGTGGACGTCGGACCTGACACAAATGCGATCAGTGTACACGTACTGGAGGAACAGAGCAAGGGCGGAGAGAAGGGCAGGTTGTTTCTCACAGGCGCTGGATGATACCGCCAAGGCCGCGGCTAAGCAGTACCACACGAGCATTCGCGAACAGAAGAGAAAACACTGGGATGAGTTTCTTGCTGACGAGTCCAACATCTGGAATGCAGCCAAGTACCTGAAGTCTCAGAGCGGCGCAGCGTTTGACAAGATCCCCCAGCTGACGAAGCAGGATGGAAGTCAGACCACCAACACGAATGACCAAGCGCAGGAGCTGTTGCGGTGCTTCTTCCCGCCATTGCGTGAAGACATTGCAGACGAAAGGATAACAACGACAAGGGACCCGGTCAGCATGCCTGACATCACGTTAGACGAGATTGAACGACAGTTGTTTGCGGCCCAACCACGGAAGGCACCTGGCGAAGATGGTCTTCCGGCAGTTGTGTGGCAGCAGACATGGGTGGTCGTCAGGGACAGGATCCTAGCGCTCTTCAGACAATCGCTAGCCGAGGGTGTGCTCCCGCAGCAGTGGCGACATGCTAAAATTGTACCGCTCAAGAAACCGGGCAAGGAGGACTACACTGTGGCTAAAGCATGGCGCCCGATCTCATTGCTGTCGACCCTGGGCAAGGTGCTGGAGTTAGTCGTGGCTGAGAGGATCTCGTATGTCGTAGAAGAATTCGGTCTATTGCCCACGAACCACTTTGGGGCGAGGAAACGCAGATCAGCCGAACAAGCAGTGCTCCTGCTGCAGGAGTACATCTACAAGGCATGGCGACGACGACAGGTAGTGAGCTTGATCAGCTTTGACGTGAAGGGGGCATATAATGGAGTGTGCAAAGAGCGGCTCATCCAGAGGATGGAAGCTCGGGGCATACCGACAAGCCTGACAAAGTGGATCGATGCATTCTGTTCTGACCGCACGGCTACGATTGAAATCAATGGTCGCACTTCTGAGAGCCATAGTCTACCACAAGCAGGACTACCACAGGGCTCACCGCTCTCACCCATTTTGTTCCTGTTCTTCAATGCAGACCTGGTGCAACATCCCATCAACAAAGTTGGTGGTTCCGTTGCCTTCGTTGATGACTACACGGCGTGGGTAGCAGGTCCGTCAGCGCAAGCGAATGAGGCGGGTATACGAACAATCATCGACAGAGCTCTCGACTGGGAAAATCGTAGCGGTGCCACGTTCGAGGCAGACAAGACGGCCATTATCCACTTTAGTCGGAAAGAGGCCAGAGTGAATAAAAACCATTTCCTGATCAAAGGGGAGCGGGTATATCCACAAGACAAGGTCAAGATTCTGGGCGTCACGATGGACTCGCAACTACGTTATAGACAACACGTGGCCCGCGTCTCGAGCAAAGCGCTGGAGGCCGCTATTGAACTGAGACGTCTCAAAGGCCTGCCACCGGCGACGGCCAGACAGCTGTTTACGGCCATGGTAGCTCCGATTCTGGACTACGCATCGAACGTCTGGAGATATGCCTGTGGTGATCGACTGATGCACGTCGTCAATAGAGTGCAGAGAGTGGGCGCACAAGCGATTGTGGGCGCGTTCAGCAAGGTAGCCACGGCCGTCGGCGAGGCGGAGGCACACATCCTGCCAGCTCGAAGTCGCTTTGCCAAGCGGGCAGTCAAGCTTTGGGTCGACGTCCATACACTGCCGAGCAGCAACCCTCTTCGCACGGCAGGGTTTCGGATGTTCACGCGGTTCATCTCGCCAATGCAGCAACTTGCAGAAGACATGAAGAACGTGCCGATAAGCAGGTTGGAGACGATCGACGCCTATGCAATCGAGCCGTGGATCGATCGGGTAGAGGTCGTGTCGGGAGGTAGCGATCGAGCGACTGAGCTAGCTGGTGCGCAATGGGCTGTCCGGATCGCCACGGCCAGCTCAGGCAAGAACGACCTGGTAGGATTCGGAGTGGCCACACGACTGCCAGAGTCCAGCTCGGCAAAGAACAAGTTTATGCTACAGTCAGTCACCCTTGGAACGAGAGAAGAGCAAAACCCGTACACGGCGGAACTGGCAGCAATGACACGGGGCCTGCGAAAAGTACCGCAATACCTTAGGCAGCGAGTAGTTGTGATATTCACAAGCAACAATGCAGGGTGAGCCATCTGTCTGCTGGCAGATCTGCCGCAGATCTGCTAACAGATCAGATGGCAGACAGATGCGATTTTGAGCCACCCAGCAGACGCAGATTCTGATCTTTTGGGGTACCGGCAGATCAGAAGCAGATACGATCTGGGATTAGCAGACAGATAGCAGATCTGCGCAGATCTGCTAGTGCCAAGATCGTGACCCTTGCTGCCGCCCCTGGCCCGGGCCCCGATGCTAGCCAATACTTTGACTCTAGGTGGATTTTGTGTGGAAACAACCCCCTAAAACTTTTCATCAGTCAACCTGGGAGTCTGATCTGAAGCTACAGGAGCTCAACACTAAAATGGGTTCACCCACGCCTTTAGGAACACCTTCTTCACCTACTTCGTCTGTTGCATCTACGCCAACACCACTTAACCGTGAGCCTGAATCGTTCCCTGATTATTCTATTTGGACGCCAGATCGCTTTGCAGCCTTTCCAGGCCTGGGACTATACCATGAGCCCAAGAAAGAACTCAAATGGTGGTGGAAGTATGGTTTTCGACTCAAGGACCCCAAACGGCCGTTGAAGCTACAGCAGATCTGGGTGTGCGAGGCGTGTCTTCTTGTGAAAAAGAAAACCGCATTCGTGGCCAGTGGTAGTAGATCTATAGAAAAGCATCTCAAAGAAAATCACAGGGTGGTAGAGAAGGGGGTAAGTTACAAGGCAAATAGACTTAGATCTGCGAACTTACACCACAAATCCCACCTAGAAGAATGCACCTACGTCTACGCCGTCTTCACAACGTACGCTTGACTCCATGGTCGACTTTTCACAACCACAGCAGCAGGCACTCCACGGGCAGCTCGCGATTCGTTTTAACAAGGCGCTAAATAACCTCTTGATTTTGGACTGGCTTTGTTGTTCAAATCTGCCGTTCAGGATCGTAGACAACCCTCGCTGGCGCCGTCAACAACTGTACAACAACCCGATACTAACCGAGCAAGACCTACCACATTCAAAGACCATCGTCCGCTTACTCCTGGCCGAGTACAAGCGAGCAGTACCCCAGATCAAGAGCTTCCTACGGACAGCACGTAGTCAAATTCATCTAACTTTTGATGGCTGGACCTCGAGAAAGTTTATCTTGTTTATAGGAGTCCACGCTCATTTCGTGGACAAAGACTTCAGGAAATGGACCATATTATTAGGTCTTCCTGCCCTGGTCAAGCGTCACACGGGGTCTGACGTCGCTGACGAGGTTCTAGCGGTAATCCGCTTCTTCGAGATCGAGGATTTGGTAGGCTACTGCACCTTGGATAACGAGTCGAAGAACAAGGCGACTATGGTAAAGATTGGTGAAGAACTTGGTTTCGATGGTGTTGAGCGGCAGATAAGCTGTGCTCCGCACGCGTTGCAACTCGCCGTTCGTGCCTTGCTTTATGGAGATGGGTGTAAACGGCTGCCGCTTGATCAGGTATTGGAAACCTGGCTTCAGGAAGAATTTGCTGATGAGCGTCAAGAAAACGACGCTTTAGAGCGTGCCTTTGGCGCCGTGGCCGTGAATCTGGAGGGGGAGGAGGAGCAGGAGGAGGAAGACGACGATAATCTTAATCAGCAGGATTCAACTAGCGAAGATGATACAGGCAGCGATTTTTCGGATACTGGCAATTCTTCTGACTGTAGCGAATCTGATGGTGAAGACGAGACTGGGGTATCTGAAGCTGAAGTTGAAGCTTTAAGCAGCGCTTTTGATTACCTCACGCCAAACCAGATCACCACCAAGACCATGGCCAAGTATAACAAGAATGGCCCGTTTGGTAAGCTTCACAACCATGGCAACTGCTTTCACAGAAGTAGTCAGCTCGTTGGCGCCCTCCGCCAGATTCAGCGCGATCTCGACCCTCAAGCGACAGTCAAGGAATGGATCCAAAATAATGCAACGCGGTGGCAAAGCGACGAGGCCATGGCGGCGCGCGCCTTGGAGCTGAAGCAGGTAATCAACCGGCTGCATCAGAGTTTAACAGACCACTGGGAAGGTGCTGGGTCGAAGCAGGGTGATAAGCCACCAATCCTTGAATTTAGATTGGGTCCCCAGGACTGGCGAGTGGTTGAAGCAATTCAGAAAATCCTCCAGCCATTCAAAGTCGCTTCGAAAAAGCTTCAGGGCAACGGACCTGCTGGTGCGCTTGATCAGTATTTTCCACAGATGGAATACTTGCTTCTTCACCTGGAGGACTGCGCTGCTGGCAATTGCTATTCTGAGAGGATTGATCCTGAAAACCCTGCTGGAGATCCCATCCCAGAGAACGTAAAGCTATTCGCGAATCTGAGTAACCAGCAACGCCGCTTCTTAAAGGCTTACATCAAGGTAGGCCTTTGGAAACTACAACATTACTATGACAAGCTTGTCAACTTGGCCTATGCTGCCGCCGTAGTCTTCAACCCCAATATGAAGATGGCTGGGTTGCAAGGTATTTTTGATGCTGAGCCTCAGCGGCAACAGCAATCTTGGCGAGACCACTACCTTGGCCAGTTGAGGACGAGATGGACTGAGAACTATAAGACTCGGTAAGCTGCGGTGGTGACCAATCTTCGTTCCAGCTAATCCTCTCCCAGACCGTCGTCTAGCTCCGACGCACCAACCCCTGCCAACCAACAGCCAGTACTCACAATGCTTCGACGCCGGAAGCGATTTTACCAAGCCGACGCCGCCAGCGAGGTCCCTGATTCACAAGGAACACAAGACACGCAGCAAACGGCTAAAAGGAGGAAAGGTAAAAAGGCAACGCCAATCAGACGTGAAGATACACCAGACGACGAGCTTGAACAATACCTGGCAGCGCCTATCAACGACCTATCGGCCTACTTCGACGACCCAGTGGGCTGGTGGCGTGACGTTGGCGCCAGGCGTTTCCCGACCTTATCTTATATGGCGGTGGACTACCTTTCCATCCCTTCAGCCCAAGCAGAAACTGAGCGCCAATTCAACAGCGTGGGTGAGATGGTATCGGCCAAAAGAACTCACCTTGCTCGTCACGTTATTGGCGCAAGCCAATCTATCAGGTCTTGGAGCAAAGTGGGCGTGTATAAGCCCGAATTACCGCTTGATCTGCTAGATAAGCTACCAAATACGGCGTTGGATTACGATACTACGCGTGAGCTGGTTGGCTGGGCGCGACGGCGCTAATACGGGTGTGAGTCGGTTTGCTGGCTATATATAGACACAACAGATCTGTGGCAGATCTGCTGGCAGATCTGCCATCTGCCAAGTATCTGATCTGCCAGATCACCACCCAGCAGATATCTGCATCTGTTGCCAAGGGACTCAGCAGACAGATGGGCCATCTGCTTCTGCTTCTGCTGAAAAATCCTAGCAGATCAGACAGATGGCTCACTCTGCAACAATGGTGCTGCTCTGAGTATGAAACAGCCACGGCATCAGTCGGGCCAGAAGGAGATCACCGACTTTTACGCGTCCGTGGCTCAACTTGGAAAGAAGAGAAACAAGATCATCATTGTTCAGAGGGCACAGGAACATGCAGAGAATCAAGATGATGACGAAGTTGTTGATGATGATACCCGCCGTCATGCAGATGATGGTATTTTCGCCTTAGTGCGGCTGGCCAAAGAAGCTGCGCGAAAAGCGACTCTTCCAGGCGGTCCGCCTCGCGCAGCGCCATTTCGGGCCAAATCGACCACACTAAACAACGCCAGAAAGACACTCAACAGACCAGAAGCATTGCCAGACAACATTGGAGCGTTCTCGAAACGGATCGACACAGCACTACCAGGAAGACATACCCGGCTATTATATGACGCGTTGTCATGGAAGGAGGCTAGCGTTCTGGTCCAACTACGGACAGGAATGGCGAGGCTCAACTATTACCTAGCACAGATTGGCGCGGTCGCTTCACCACAGTGTGATTGTGGACATGCGAAAGAGACGGTAGAGCATTTCGTCCTGCATTGCAGAAAATGGACAAGCCATCGCAAAGACCTACTCAAATACACACAAAACAGAAGTGGGAGCATTTCGTTCCTTGTAGGCGGAAAGACGAACAGCGACGACAAGGACTGGACACCAGACATGGAAGCGGTTCAGGCTACGATCAAATTCGCCATGGCGACGGGTCGTCTACAGTTCACAGTGAAGGGAATGGACAGTTCAGAACAATAGGATAAAAGCGGGCACAATAGTGGAGGTATCTGTAATGTATACTAACCCAGTCAGCAGGTCGCGCTTCAGTCGCCGAGGATAGGACTCTGAACACTTGGAGAAGTCAACTTCAAGCAGATCTGCTATGCACTAACAACTAACAGTATCATACAGGGATGCCATGGAAGAGAAATGGACTGAGACGAAAATCAATTAGTCTGTGATTATGGGCTCAAGTCGGAGCTAGGACGGAAACTTCAGAAGCGATTTTGTACTATAACGTTAGTTGCCCTCTAGGGGAATAACCCGGGCGTAATAAATGTGTGTGTGTGTGTGTGCATTTGTAACGTACACACGGCCCCCAAACAGCTTTATTAGCAATAAATATGCGTTCCATCGACTGCGGATGAACGACGGCATCTGGGACCTGAAATGGCGTCCCACACTCATGTGGGGGATCTACCCTTTCGGTGATGAGTAAATCGAGCCTATGGACTACTGCCCTGGTCGAACATTTGGAGGCGGGAACCAAACGAATAGCCTTGTCTAAACAAGAGTCCTCATTCGATCCACACTATCAAGGAACAAGACTGGCCCAAACGCGACAAACACAAGTACTACGGTCATTGTTGATCCGTTCGCAACGAGTTGTGCACCTCGATAGTCAATTGTCCAGATAGCGTTACGTTACAGTACAGGATGACGTGTGTGTGTCAGCACACTTCAATGAGGCTGCTGTTTCTAGTTGTTGGGGCCAATAGCCACTTTGGGTTGTGCACTGAAATCGGCCTTCAAAGCAAATGCTAGAGTGGGACGTGAAAGAGCCACTGTTGGTCGACAATTGGAAGCGGGAACTAAACCGAACCCTTGTCCGAACAAGAGCCCTAAATTGATCCTAGGACATCCACGCCATCAGAAATAACTACGGTCAGTATTCATCCATTCGCAACCATTTGTGTGTACTCGATTGTCCAGATTACGCTACGTTACAGGATGACGTATGGGTGTCCGTTTATGTCACTAAGACTAAGGCCACTTCTGAAAGTTGGCGCCTTTCATTGGTTGACAACATGCGTTCACGACAGAAAGCGAGAAAGAAACAAGACAGGAAATGGCCTCATGCACGAAGTCTGCCGATGAGGGTTGAGAAATGGATGGGTCCTTTTTCAGCCATTGGACCTCATCGCGGCGGCTTCTTCGCTCAGGACCTGCCAGCTGGAGACTGGTGGCTGGTGTCCAGTCCGGTCCATGATCAAGCTCTGGGGTCCACTTTTGTTCTCGATCGCGAACGTGCTGTTTCTGCACCCTCTGGCCAGAAGCTGGATTGATCGCCTCACTTAAAGTAGCCCGGCATGGCATGAGCCCTGCTTCTGAGCGTACTTTTCTCGTGCTGTACTCATGAGACCACTGTTCGTCATTGAGACGCGTAGACATGAGATTTGCGCAAGTCCGGGTTCCCTTTCCCACTCTTGATCTTTCTTGGCTGACTCTAAGCAGCAAGCTCGTTTTCTTAGCGCGAACGCAAGCGTGTCAACGACAACTCAGCCTAACTTGAGCAGCCAAAATGCTATATTCCTAGCAGGTCATTCACGCAAGAGAACTATCGTTTATCATTTATCACTGTATATTTGGTTCATTTGCAGTTTACGTGACGGTATGGATCTATTCATGTAATTTATGTCAAGTGATAAATTTGCAGAACATGGAAGCGCCATAGTTCCTGCAGTTTCCCTTCGGTGATATGCCTGCTTATCGTCACAGTCAAGAAGCCCTGTGTGCTCCGAATGGGGAACTCGAATTGGTCTGTTGTGAGCGCGTCGTATTCATCTTCGCAGTGCTTTTGGTTGTGTATATCCATCGAACGAAGTCCTACGCGAAGATGCTGTGGAGTGACCTTATGTGGTGCTTTGTACTTGGGGAATCTATCTACCAAAATAGATGAAATATAGAAATAGATAGATGTAGTCTACATCTATCTATCTACCACGCCACCATGTGGGTCATCTGTCTATCTACTAAACCTCATCCATGTAGATGAAATGTAGATAGACGCTTTTTTTTTGGTGTCTAAGTACAGGTACTCCGACATCCTAGTATATGAAATTTTCTTTTCGAGCGACTAATTGCTTTTTTTCGACCACAGAATTTTCCCTTGGGTGTTTTCAGTGCACTCTGTCCCGCATGGTGTCTTCCACGTGCTCTCGAGACTTCACCACCCTTGACTGATTCTTCAAGTTCAGCAAACGATCATACCCAATTGTCTGGAAAACCCAGCTATGCAGCCCCACCAATGTCAAACTCGTCTCCAGCCTCACAGGTTCAGTAAGTTAATAATACTAGAAGATTGGGATACTGCATCACCATCTGTCCGCGCGTGTCGGACTCTTTGGACCAGAAAAGATGTTATCTTAGAAACGAACGCGCCTTGACGCGAGTACAATTTCTGTTGCCCAAATAGTCAACTCATGGCTTAAAGCAGTGTTTCTGGACGACTACGCCAGATGACTACAGCAGGTTGAAAATGGAGCTGGAATTGTGGACTAGAGATCATGCCAAGCCTTGGCAAGTAGATGACAATCTACCTGATCTATCTATATCTACATGTAGACTACATCTATCTATCTACCTGCCCATTCATGACTAAGCATCTATATCTATCTATTGAAGGTGTTGGTAGATAGATATAGATAGATTCCCCACCCTGTAAATTTGTTCATGCAACTAGATAATGGTCTTTACGACAGATAAACTATGTACAGTTGCGGCTCTGCATTGGCTCTGCTCAATCTCGACCGAGGATCTCAGTCAAGACGAACAAGTTCGTAGCCAGCACTACCTACAGGTTGCACAGGCCGCCTTCGCTGGCCGGTACACAGGGTTGGACATCTGCGACCACCGCAGGAACGTGAGGAGATAGGACGTCTGCGAGAAAGGAGTAATCCATCCCCGGTAAATGGATGTTCGAAGTAAGCGTCGGAAGAGCAAGTGAATTTTACTCGCTTCCTGGGCCACTGGGGCTCGGGTGTAATCTGCAGTCTTCAATCTGTTGCTCCTCGAGTTGGTGCTCAGTGGGCTGGTTAATTACTGTTGTGGACGACAGTTCTTGAAAGGGTCGTATCCGATCGTTGATGCGCAGATCTTAGTCGTTTTGCTGCTGTTGCTGCTGTTGCTGCTGTTGCTGCTGTTGCTGCTGTTGCTGCTGTTGCTGCTGTTGCTGCTCACGCTGCCGCTTGGCACTGGGACCGAATTTCCTATCGGAGCAGGATGATATGAGGAACGTGTGTAAGGTTGCTGCGGGACTGGGCCTGGAAGCAGAACGGAGGTTGATAAGAGAGGTTGTTGGTATTCTCAGGATTGCTCGATCAACCGCTTAAATCGACATAAGCATGGGCCCTTTGGTGCACCATGGCAACAACGATTGGCCATTTGCTTGCAGCGCATGCAGTTTTGTAAATCGATCGATCAATGAATCAAAATGCCTAACAAATCTTCACGCATATAGAGATAGCGTTGTGCATCTTCTCAATTACGTGTCTTATCTATATTAATGTCAGAGTCAAGTCAGAGTCAGCTCGTCGCACGACAGCTTTGGCCGCCGCTTCAGGAATGAAGTTGCAACTGCGCCTAATGCCTCTGGTTGAGGAGGACTAAATCAATCTACTAGAGCAGAAAAATCACATGGCACTGGTCATCCTTGCCCATTGTGCTATCGTACTACAAGCGGTGCGAATTGCGACGGTGGTGTGTGAACTGGATCGTACCGATTCGTATCAGCGATTGCGACCATACTTCCTGGTGATCTCGTCCAAGCCATTGCTTTTTCCGTCCATACAAATATTGAGGACCGGGAAACTCAAAGAGGCGCTACTACAGACATTGCAGTTGTCAAGCAACGTGCCTGTCAAG
Organism: Truncatella angustata; assembly: GCF_020726525.1. NCBI lineage: Eukaryota > Fungi > Ascomycota > Sordariomycetes > Amphisphaeriales > Sporocadaceae > Truncatella > Truncatella angustata. The sequence continues at coordinate 1,013,917 of NW_025763391.1, read as the reverse complement.
TGACAATTGAGCTACTATTTAGGACTAGTGTACCCATCAACCTCCCCCATTAATTTGCGATTCTTGAGGGCTGTTCGGCTGACTCTCCCCTCAAAAGATTTCGTTTCCTAGTCTATCAGCCGTGAGGTTATACCCAAACACTGCTACATCATCAACCCTGTACCGAACAGATCATGTCAAGTTCAGAATGGCCTTCGTCCTACTGGCTCCACCGGCGCTCCGCATCAGGTGCCGAGGTGCACCGGCCGCAGGTGGAGCCTGACAGATTCAACTTTTTGTCCTTCCTCGCCACGGCTCAGACCCTGGGTATTTTAACAAAAATACACTCGTAGCAGCCTTGCTTAAATAGAGGCAAACCCAGCTGCTTTTATAAGCGCTTGACTGGGAAAGCATGTCTGGTCGTGCATCTTAATCAGCCAGAAGGGCGGGTTTTGAAGCTCCTGCACCCCAGCTGCAAGCCACTGAGAACTACAAATAAATCTGCCTAGATTTCTGTCCCAAGTACTTAGAGTATCCTCCCCAAGGCCATTAGAAGTGTGGCCAAAAGTACTCCCGGCAAATAGATAATCCGATAATTGCTGACCCAGGAGCCGCTGGGTATCAATCAAGAGGTTCTCCTTCTTTGCAACGGCTTCTAGAATATAGAGTGCCCGCTGGTCGGAGGCGTGGCACGCAGCTATTTTACCCAGGTCGGCCATAGCCCGTTCAACGGCGCTTGCAACTTGGAAGGAAAGCAATAAGTGACCCTGATTCGTCTTATCGTGCGGGCTTAGATTAGGGTTGACTGAAAGATGCATGATTGATGTTGCGAAAAGGAGGGTCGGCACAAAGCTAGGTATGCGTTGTAGCGTATGGAGTGCCGAGTAGGAGTGCAACAAGGCTGATATGTTGTTTGCAGCTTCGAAACAAACATCCCGCGGGAGAATATTCGAGCCAGGGATTGAAAGCGTTACAAAGGGCCGGAAAAGTAATAGGACGGCGAAATAATAGTACATGCTATTGAGTTTAGAAAGAAATCTGTCCTAAGAGCTTATATCATACTGCGTAAATAATACTGCCGGAGTAGAGGTATGCCCAAGCCGCAAGACATCGGGTAATAAGTCATACCAGCTCAAATATTTCGTATAAACAATCAGAATTTCTCTACTTGTAGGTGGATGATCTGGACGAAGGAGGGTGTAAAGCGTTTCGTGGATCAGCTTGCTAAGGTCGCAAATGCCCGAGAAGACAGAGCCAGTATGCGATACCTGTTTAAGTGACTGGAGGTTGCCGACTGTGAAGATTAAGCATATATAGGTAATTCTTTACTTCGAAGAACATACTCTCATCCGTATAAGGGACCCATAAGGCATCCTCGGCGTCAAGAAAAGTCGCCGGCTTCGGTGGCAAACGAGCTGTAAACGTTGACGAGCAACAGGGCAGAGAGTGCGATGTAAGAGCCCATGCACTAGAGGCATTAGCTGGTGACAAGCACGATAATGCTGTATATATATTATATATACATAGCTCACTGATGTAATGCGAAAGCACCCCAAAACGTAGCGTTTTTGACACTGAACTCGTCGTTGTCTGCCGTTCTGTCAGGACGCTGCAGGCCCATTTCGATAGCTAATCTTATGCTCTGTGCGGAATAATGTGACTTTCAGAGTCCTTCCGCAGCTCAACTGGCGAAGCGACATTATACTTAGAGCTTGGATGGTAGTTAAAGTGTGGTGATTTTCTTCGGCATCAAGTAGCCTCTGCGACTCTGCGAAGAACTCATCCCCCGATGGGTAAGTGCCTTGAGTGTCCTTTGTGCCGATGTGCTGGCTAGAATAGGAGTAGCCCAATGCGAGCAGAGCATTAACCAAAATCGAAGAGCAGTAGCGAGCTTGGCCTTTACAGAAGTCTTTGATGAATGCTCTCTGCTAAGGCTCGCAAATATGGGATATTCCCAACAGAAGTACAAAGCGAGAAGATTTTGGATGACACTGGTGTCGGACGTGATATTTGTCCATGTCGATGCGGCTGTCAGCATTTCCGTGCCAAGTGGCATGAAGACTAGCTGGGAAGGGAGAACCGCCTCGGACTCGCCAGCAATATGTCGTGATGTTGTTGTTTCTGAGTCTGAATCAACCACAGTGGCGTCAACGTTGCTCGGTAAGGGCAATGTGCCGGCCTGCCCGCAATCAATGGTCGGGTATACCACTGACCCCGCAGTTATGGCTATTTTGGAACGTACTTGTGTGAATAGCGCATCTAAGAACGTCCGATGGTAGGATGTGAGACCAATCTCAACCATGTCGTCCTCGGTCATATCGCACAAAGTGGTTACGTCATCAAACCCATTCTCGCGCAATCGGGCTGTGTATGGGGAGAGACCAGCGGATTGCACAAGTTCGGCGAACGAAGGAGTCCCCATTTGGACTGAGGAAGAAGTGCAATATAAAATGGCAGAAGAAAATAAGTAAACAAAAATACACGATATGACACGTGCTTGCTGATTCAAGTTTGCTTCTCGTCGGACGCGCAGAAAGAGTGAACTTTCTTCGGACGCAGTGCGGGGTAATCCTGTGATCCACCGAAGGTTATACACACACATGTTTATTACGCCCGGATTATTCCCCTAGAGGGCAACTAACGCTATGACACAACGCTTCTCATGTTTCTGTCTTGTCTCATACAGTAATTGTGGCAAGACAAAAAAAAAGCTTGCGAAAGCCAGCTTATGGAGCTCCTGCTAAGAAGTCAGCTGAAGCTAAACGACAAAATATTTTTCTTACACTTTCTGTTAAGCATCTTTATAAAGCCCTCTATATAACCACCTATTAATATAGTGACCATATTGCTGCACACGATGGGGGTTTGTATATACCGCTGCCGTTTTCATTTTACAACTCATACACACGACGACGGTCATGAACTGGATCTGGCGTTCTCTGATGTGGCATTGGCAGAGGCGGCGGTCAGCGAGGCACTGCATTCAACGTCGGATCATGATACACTCCGCGTGGTATCAATTGCCAGGGATCTGGAACGAGTGACAAGGCCGTGTAGATGGACCGTACCAGATGACATCATACCTGAGCTGGTAGAAATGGTCCAGTGCAGACTGCATGAGCTCCCTTCACTAGGATACAATGATGAGGAGCTAGATAGGTATGCCCAGACCCTGAGTCACATCATCTCCAGCTGCATAAAAATAGCCGGCCGGAGGACTTCACGATTCAGATCTACGGTCTGGTGGAATGATGAATGCAGAAAAGCGGTGGAAGAATATAGGAGCGCAGCAAAACATGCTACGAGCCAAGAGGACAAGAGCATAGCAAGGAAAGTTTTCCGCCAAGTTGTGAGGAAGGCTAAGAGGGAGTACTGGCGGGTGTAATTGACGGAGCCAAAAGCCCGAACGATCTGTTCAAGATCATATCCTGGCACAAGGTGACGGCGGGGCTGAACTCGCCCCCAATCATAGCCGGTAACTGAATCTTCGAGACACAGCTAGACAAGGCGAACGCACTGCGAAGGGCCACGCTGGAGCGATACAACGGTGAAAACGACATTCCCAATCCTTGGTCCGTTCCAGTGCGACAACGGACACCTATCCCCTTCGAAAACCACGTATCGCTAGAGGAGGCAGAGGCATGCACGGTCGGGGTTAGCAGTACCTCGCCTGGGGTAGATGGTCTTACCGTGAAGATACTCAAGGCATGCTGGCCTATCATTGGGAAGCATGTAACAGACCTCTTTCAAAGGTGCTTGATGGTCGGGTACCACCCGAAGCCATTCAAGGTAGCCGAGGCGGTCATGATCCCCAAGCCAGGGAAAAAGGACTACTCTGACCCCAGGACATATCGGCCAATCTCGCTCCTATCATGTCTTGGGAAAGGGCTTGAAAGACTAGTTGGCAAAAGGCTAGCATGGACAGTGATTGAACGCGGCATCTTGGCACCACAACACTTCGGGGCCTTGCCGAAGCGTGCAGCGACCGATCTGGTAGCAGCACTTGTCCATGACATTGAGCAAGCTCTTGACCAAGGCCTAAAAACAGAGGCACAAGATTTATCGACAGTACATCCGACAGAAGATGTGCTGGATGAGCTACGCAGCTTAGGAGAACGTTTTAACGCTGCTGTGCATCAGTAACAGCGGCTTGTTGAAGCAAAATATATGGCATGGGCCAAGACGGTACATTTGTCGGTAAATTACTGTCCCTATGACCATCACTCTAACAAAGAATAAGAACGAGAAAGTCGTGTGTACTCGTATCAACGCTTGCGATCGTGAGGCAAATATGGAACATGCTTTCCAGAACCTCTAAGACACTATTCCTTGAGATAGAGGGCATCTAGCAATATATAATGCTATAGACTGGCCTGTACAGTTCTCTTGTTTCTGAGATCTTCTCACCTTCCATATCTCTCGTATCACTGTGGTGCCGAATCAGTACACTTTGCCGCAATTCTTCGTCCAATTATACAAAAATGCAATCAACCCTCAACCATGCCTACCACAATAAAAGAAGTCCACGATCGGCTCTCGAGAATCGACCATGTCGTTGTGTGCATCGATCCTGTTGATCTCGACAACATCTGGCTCTGTCTTTGGGCTCTGGTCCGTGTTCCAAGCGCCCAGATCCATATTGTCCTATCGCCACGCGTGCTCGACCTGCGAGTGCCAAACTTTGGTGACCTTTTTGGACAGCTCATCAAAACGTTGGGTACGCACTATATACTCGACATTCTTGAGGACGGTGCAAAGGAATTTTATGGGCAACTGAGTAGTGAAGGTCTTGAAGCTTATTTCCTCGAGACTCAACATTTCAAAATGACCCTCACACCAGAGAGCACATCCCTCTATACATGGCACTATTCGCTCTTCGCTTTCTGGCTAAGATTCTGTCTAAAAATCATGACAAAGAGCGCATCGTCTTCTACTGGGACTGGCGCTCCATGGATACTATTGTGCCCTGCATTCATCATCCGACACATGTCTTGGATATGCTCTATGCTTGTAACAAAGAAGAGTGTCAGCAGGCACTCGGAGCCATGCAGCTTCGCGGTCCAGAGCGCAAAACGAAGTTGGTAGCCGTCATGGAGAAGTCTGCCCGCCGGTTGGCCAAGGAGCTTGGGTACCAGACGCCAGCCGACGTCCTTCACCCTTTGGACGAGCTGATCAGCCTCTTTAAAGGTCCAGCGGTGGCCGCTCCAGGCTCTCATCTTGGGTGGAGGCCCTTTCACAGAAATGCCGCGCCTGCTGGCAGAAACGGCACTCGTGCCTATAGCTATTGTGGCTATGGCCCGCACCTGGTTTGCTAATGTCAATATATTTCCAAACAACTACAACGACATGATGGATCTGGATGCTTCGATAAACACTGAACTCATCAAAGAAAGAGCTATTCCCACGTGGATTTTTCCAACAGAATGCGCGAAGGCCAAGTTGAAGGATGGCAAGGTTGTTCGTCCTTGCGCCCTAGACTTTTCTGACGATGATACTATCCGCATTTTTAGGGCCGCTGGAGACATGGAATCATACGACCAAGCTGTGTTTCTCAGCAAAGAGATCAAAACCCTCGCCAAGGTGCACATGTTCGATGTGCTGACGGTTGTTCCGGATGAGAGACTCGTGCAGAATTTTGGACATTGCAAGACGCGATGATTGGCGTTTGGGGTCTTTGTGATAGTTGGCCCGTAATAAAGACTTTATAACTCCAGAGCTCTAGTGAGGTACAGCTAGGATAGTATATCCGATATAAATATGGGCGTTGTTTGCTATCGCAAGCAAGCTATCGTAGTAGCTTCTAGAAACTGCGGCCAATGGTAGCCATAATGCACCAAATCATCTAATTTACCACACTTCTTGTCATGGGGTATGTAAACTTTTACTTTGTTCCCCAATTGAACCATCCACGGGAAACCCATCTCCACGTGGCCGCACCCAAACGGAGACCCAGGGTAGGCGTACCAATACATAGCTCCCAAGGCCTTCCAGAGTCCAAAGCGCACCAGTCTCGCTAGACCACCGCCGGCTTCGAGTTTTCTAGTGAAAGTGTTTAGAGATGGAGAAAGAGACGAGGAAATGACACAAGACATGAGACACGGTGATCGTGAGCCCATACATCATTGGCGAAATGGTCAAGCCGAAACCAGCGTATATTCAATTATCTATGTACGTGTATGCTATAATTGGTACTGAAAATCCACAAATTCTACAAGATGCGTCTCTGCATTGGCTCTATAACGGCCTGGTCTGTACTCATGATCGTATGTAAGCTCTCAGCTATTGCAGAGAGCTGCTCTTTGATTAGAATGACGAGGCTTTGCTGAAGAGCCCGCGTGCTAAGGACTCGCAGGACAGATGCCTATGGTGGGGAGAACAAGATTAGATATGGTCGCTGCGAAAAGTTTCAATAACTCGGTACGTTGAGATTGCACAAGACATCGAGGGCAGGATGGTTGGGCGCTGTGATGTTACGTGAAAAATGATGCTGAGAAAGTGTTTCTCCATGGTGGATCAAATGGAAGCCAGTAACGTTGTCCTGTGTTCGCAAAAATGCTGAACTGGATCAGAAGTTGGGTAGGCATGCCTTTAGGCAGGAATCGGGGTTCTTTCCTCATTATAATGACATCAAATTCGCCAGTGGGTTAATGCAAGTGGGAGAGAAGTCTCGCTGCCCTTGTGCTGCCTTGTGACGCGCGACTAGATAGGTATATTGCTCACGCCGTACAGTAGGGGACAATAAGTTTAAGATGTACTTCAGCGATACGCTACCCTGTTTCCACCAAATTTAAGGCTGTAATCCTAGCACAAAGTCGCGTTCTTCAGAGCCTACATGCAGGACATTAGTGTAGTGAATGATCTAGCGGTAACTATGCTGGCTCTTACTTAGCGCCAAAAAGTAGATTCAAACTTGTGACCACCTATCGTAAATTGGGTACATACCTGTGTTTGTGCTTCGTAAAATTGTTGGCTATTTACACTACACGACCAACCCCGGTCCAGAGTTAAAACGAAAATCCCACTAAGCCTCTGGGACTCGTCAACGGACGACCAGAACGTGTACGTTTCAATTGACTATCCTATTGACGAGCATCTAAAGCTTGAAAAAGAATAGAAACACATTTTTTCATCCATATGATGGGACAATTTGTAGTTGCAGATTCGCCACCTCATCAGTCCGTCGAAACCTTATTGGTTGGGGAAAGTGCACGCCGCCAGCCGTGCCTATAAGCTAGTCGGGTTGAGCTTCATGGTCGCGCTCATGGTTGAAGGCTTTGGCTGACAACTGATACACGGTCCATAGCCCGTAACATATAGTATAAATGAGAACCAATAGACAGACTAAAATATCGAGCAACGAGAACTCGACCGTGGCTCCAAGTATCACACGGCTACCTAGCTACCATCAACTTCATCTTGACCTTACCGATTCTCAATCCCACCAATTCTCATATACTCATGGTGCCTATGTCTGTTCATCATTTGGCGATTCAATGGGAGCGGGTGCCACGACATGCCTCGGGCACTAGTCCTACAGGGCGCGCTAATCTGAAATCTGCAGATAATGGCAATGATCTCTCATTGGGATTGGAAGAGCGACACTATGTTCTATAGAGGTTATGGCCTTTTTGCTGAGTGTACAATGGCTCGAGACGATGGGATATTCGCCCCAACCGTTGCATGAGCTATCACGGATGACCATATGTCTCAACTGCAATGGTATGCGTAGTTGCTTTGGCTTTGCCGCTTAGAAGTATCTTAGGGACACACAATAGCGAAGAACATAGTCGCTTTTATGCAAGGGCTAGCACATGGATAAGACACTTTCGAATACCATTAGGCAGACCTTCAAAGAGCAATGCATGTGATTACGCCACTGGGACACGCCTGTAGTAAAGCTAGGAGAAACTCTTGGCAATCCCCCCCCCCAAATGCGTTAGCCGCCAATGATTTAGAGTGTGGCCATAAAAGTCGGCCGTTCCATCGGAAATTCGGTGCCTACAATTATGAAGTAGTTGCGCGAGCGGTTTTTGTTAATGCTTTACATAGTGAAATGCAGAGGGATCATCTTTCTGGTCGGAACCATGTAATCAAGGTTTCATTTGCGAAACAGCGCTGAAGAACTAAAGCAGCCACGCACGGAATGGGATCTTAACTTGTACTTATGCAACAAGCCGCCAGCATGAAGCTCATGCTTCCATCACTCTCTCTGTACGCATAGGAGTAATTGACACTAGAGTTTCCGGAAGGACTGCATACGAGCTGCATCGTCTTGGTGATGATGCGAATGTACTGGGTTAAAGGGGTTCTCGGAGTGCTTGTTAGAAATATTGTTATATCGCAAGTCTCGAGCGTAAGGTCGGGTGGACGAACAGCCAACCACAGTACCCAAGAGTTGGGGCAGTTCCTGATGGGTTTTCTGGGGCGTATGCAGCACAAGTACGAGGAGCGTGTGTAAGTATGATCCGGCGTAAACTATTATTACCGGCCGAGCCAGATACCTCCAAATCCCTGCGGATGTATGGCTCTGGGAGGCGTGGTTTGCCGTAATAAGGGACGGTCCCCACGTTAAATACAATCAACCGGCCGAGCCAGCTTGACGCTCGGCTCCGGTTCAGACACCGCAAATTAGACGCGCTGTAACAGGGTGACAAGTTAGAAAAGGTTCAATTCTTCCCGGCAAGTGGGTGTTTACGTGTCCCGGACCGCATACCAATAGGGTATTCGATCAAGAAGGATTAGCGTGACGAAGGAAAAATCACTTTACCGTGCGCTCTCATTACACTTGCACAGATTCAAATAAGGGTCTCTTACCTCCTTTATTGCTCACCCAACATCACCGACACCGTTAAGAAAAATATTACCATCAGCTGCGCTTGTGTGAAGAAATTCCCAGAGTCGGGATGCTCCACGAACACTAGAGTCATCGTCCTAGCTTCGGCTCCACGCCTAGTCCGCACTCTAATCAGCTGGTTGCGGGTATTCGCTGGCTCTTACCGCACCGTTATGCACAACGTGAGAGTCGACATATCCTAAATGTTGAAAAGCTTTACGGCAAAGAGTTCAGCATTAAGGGGAGTGTGATAACTAGGTAAAGCCGCGAGAGTCTATTACGGATGAGTCTAGTTAGTGTTTGCAGGGCTTCGTAGTGGGCAAACTTGTTCCCACTTACCGTAGAATGTTAAATAGCATCCCGACATTAGCAATGATCAGATGCTGTTGCACCAGGCTAATGGCTAGCTCGCGGGGAAGGGGCTAGCCAAAGTCTTTCTTATTTGGTAGTTTTACCTTTGCGATGCATTTTATCAATTACTGCTGCATTTAAAAGCGACACTCCTCCGTCAAGCCGCCTTGCCAATTGCTTCTCTGTTATTCAATAAAATGGCTGACTTAGACACCGTAGTCCAGTACGATCCAGTTCCGAAAACTAAATGGGTGATTGTGACCACCTCGGTCGACATCGTAAGTATCTCCGCCCTTGTTTCCCCTGCAAAACTTGTTACCCAAGTCATCTATTTTAGAGCATAGAAGCGACGGCGAAACAATCTTCTCTTGGAAATACGACGGTCGTAACTTCGGCTGCCTGCAAAAAGCAGACTAGTCCAACCTTGTCCCTGTATGTATCACCATTCTCTGAAGTTATTGACGATAACCTGTTGACTCTCGCTTTAGACCCTGTTCCGCCCAGATCTGGGCGCTATTTCCTCCCGCTTCGCTACTATGGCAACCCCGCGACCCAGAATCCGTAATTAATTTCAATCTTGGATCATCTATGTCAAAGACATGGGCTCGGGCTCTCTTATATGCAGTACTAGGTTTGCTTGCAGGGTTTACGGTTGGTAATCTCTCGATGCCGGCCGTAGATTTCACAATAAGCAAAATAAGCAATCTGTTAGCTCTACCGGATAAACAGCGTCTGGCATAAGACTGTACCGCAGCACCGCGAGTTGGTATCCAAATATCCGGTCGGTTCGAGAAGCGCTTTGCACGCCTTTCCAATGTATGTATATCATCAGGACATTACAAAAAGGAGATCAGTGTCTATAAGTACCTATGGTTAGTAAATGGACACCAATATTTTAGCACTCCTAATCTACGCGTATCACGGGTAGTTTTCAGCGCATTAGGTCAGCTCATTCTTGATGCTGTTATATGATATCGCGGAAAACCAACTAGCGGTCGCGAGGTATGGCGCACTGCTGATGAGCGCTAACCATGATGGAAGATATGAAATGCGGGTTTCATTGCTCAATCAATGGCCCAGTAGGCAGGGACGAGCGTAGATAGCACCCATCTGCATAATGATATCGCTGCAAGGGAGCAATTGTATTATGCCTTTAAGGGAGCAGGAGCAGTTGAGAATGTGGGTTCCTACTTCTAATGTGGTGTTACAAAGATTGAGGTTCAGGTGGCCGCTTGCGAATACGAATTTTCTGGAAATCACCACCAACCTGGCCATCTTATTTGTCTCTTTTTGTGATCACTCAGTACTTTCTACAGATGTTGACTTGCTCTACACACTCCTTCTTTATTTTGTTACACTTGCTCAATTAGTTTCAAGTGAAACATATCTCACAATGAACAGTGCTCTGAATATGTTGGCGTCTAACAAGAGCCAAGGATGAAATTCCCCTAGTGGCCCGCTATCCCGTTTCAGGGATCGAAGTCCCGATTCGGCCGCGAATCAAATTCGTCCTCGGCCCACAGCTGATGAACATAAGATATTGCGTTCTTGGACATGTTAGAGCTCATCTTTGAGCCGCATATGGCTCGTCGCTGTTGTGTTTGTGACGAACCGGCGGAGGGTGTACTATCAGGCACGAAAACAGGGTTCAAATTCCCCGTCAGATCGGGGAGACAGCGAGAGTAGGCCGATTTCGTCCCTTACCTAATCGTGTCCTCGACCCTTCTCCGGTGGTGCCAGCTATTGCACCAATACGGAGCTTTCTGCTTCTATAAAAACATGAACCAGAATGAACGCATCCAAAAGGAGGAAGCAATATTGTTGAACAGATGAGATATGCAATGGTTTCCTGGTATGCTCATTTTCGGGCGGTCGACAGCATGGACCCATAGTGGGCATATACCGCGGACGAAAGCCGCTGCATTTCCATGTCATTTTCGAGCTTCGTTCTGAGCAGACGCTACGCCCGCCATTCTTCTGCCGCGTGGGGCTTGTCGCGACATTTTCGGCTCGACCTATTTAGGTATAGTACCGATCAAAATCGGTCGCGTCAGTGCTCTGAGTCACATACAGTAACCACTTTTCTTGGATACGAGGAACAACAATCCGTATGTTGTGCTCCTCTTCTGTACTCGCTATCGAAAATGGACTTAATTGAAAGTGGCCATGAATGAAAGCATGATTCAAAACCAGGCCTATGTTCCATATGTAAGCGGACGAGAAGATGCGCATACAACTGATCGGCCGAGTCTACAATAACGGCGCGCACCGCCCTTAGTTTTCATGTCATGACTCGGCACGATTTTCACCCGTGTCTCTGGCATGTCCAAAGCTGACCTCAGATGCCATTTTTGGTCCTCTTCGCCAGACAGTCACCAATTTTCGTCGGACGAGTACTGTATTGGTGATGCCGCTACAGCACGGATGTTGGTGTGTCATTGGTTTGAAGTATCCATTAGCTGTGAAAACAATAACTTAGTGAGAACAAACTTTTTGGAAATAACTCTGCTAAATAGACCCTAATCAGCTTACCCTTTATGTCACTGGAACTCCAAACAGCCCGCTCCATTATAAGCCTACTCACGGCTCAATACGCCACCGGCGGCCGCCAGGGCCCGTAGAGCCCTCAGAGTTTCGGACTCAGGGCTCGATGATGAACTGGTTATAGCAGCCCCCAGGGCTAACATGGCCAGAGACGGCCCTGTATCGAAGAAAAGGAAAAGAAGGATGGATCCGGACTCTACCATCCACGGACTAACCCCCGGGAAGCCCGCTCGGCTCCAGGGGTCACTCGGCCCGAGACAACACGGAGGCGCACGTCTTCTACCAGGCTCTCGCAACGCTCCATATCAGCCGCCGGGAGCGTTATGGATGAAGATAGTATAGTGGTCTCAGACCTCCCAGACCCAAACAACAACAGCACCAACAATGAATAAAACACCTACACTTCGCATCTTACAGTAAAACGTACGCAAATCCAAGGACATCATGATGGCGCCATTCTTTAGGGACCCGAGGATCCTGAACTACGATGTAATCGCCATCCAAGAGCCTTGATCAACCCACTGAATATTGATCACGCAGTATTTATATTATGGTATGATGATTATGGGCTGCAGTTCGATCAAAATTCTATTCATAGCATGGAGTGCTACACTCTTGTAGAATTCTCTTCAGAGCCTGAAGCCACTGGTGCACAAGCTGTTATCAAGACTCTACATACAATCGAGTTTTCCATGCCGATACTCGCATCCCAATCTACCACTCGTCCGCTGCATGTGCACGCCACTGGGAGACCTCTTTGTGCTATTTTCAATTCCCCTGACAACCGGGCCTTTTAGGTCAAGTCTGAACTTTGAGGCTACAGTATACTATTGTCCATGAATATCTTCTGAAGTGCCTATACAACTTGTAGCCACCCTATCAAGTACTTTAACATATTCATTAGAGTAATGGGTCTCTCCACTTTTGTACCATAATTTCCTTTCTATTTCAAATGGTTCACACTTCATCAGTTCCACCTATGCATATAACTACTGCCATCTGCTCGCATGAACTCCTGTCGGCGATGCCCTCAGCCAAGGGACCCACCGAAACTTCGGGACGCTTCTCTGCCTTATGAATTGCTTTTTCCCGCCATATAAGTAAACCTTGTTCCTGTATCCTAGACAATTTTTATTCTTTAAGCTCGCAATGCTCATCATATGGGATAGTCAATTGAAACCCATATTGACCACGCCTCTCACATCCACAGCCACTGCAGACTTTCAATCACTAGATGCTTGCGTGCGTCATGTGCGATCTTTCCGACTATGAGCATCCTCATTTGCCGTCATTGTTCGCTACAGTCTGGATAATAAATTGAAGCCACAGCTCTCTGTTGTGCTGGGTGCTACTGAATTTTCAGGGACTTTTCCACGCTAAACGCTTTAAGTAAAAGAAACTCCTGCACGCACCCCTGTTCATCGTTGGTTAGGAGTGGAGATCGGGGTCACTGGGGCAGGAAAAGGTGAACCATCAATAGCAGAGGTTAAGTTTATAACTGTTCATGAAAGACAGCAAACAGCTCACAATCCTGTAGTCAAAATGTTTTTCAAGAATTAAAATTTTGTTAAGACGTGCGCCCTACCGCGCCACGCCCACGAAATGACTAACCGACGAAGCCGACACCGCATCCGCAATGTCATGCTCGCTAGCCAACGAACACCGCGATGTCTCCCGCTGCTTTATTGTTGGCTCCTGGCTGCCCTTGTGCCGATATAACGCAAGCCCTTGTTCCGCAGAGACATCCGTCTCCAGAACGGCTCGCGCTCCGCTGATGTCGTTGAGCTCCAGATCGGGCTGGCCACTGCTACTACCCTTGCCGCCTAGATCGTTCCTGAAGCGCCGCTGCTGGCCGGTGTTGAAAGTGTCCAGGTTGATGGAATTGGTGATGTCGTTGCTGTTACTATTGTTGTTGGAGATGTACAAGCTGGCTTGCGAGTTTGCGCATGTAAGCTCGACCAGCCGATTAAGAATGCTGAGCTCCATCTTCAGCTTGACACTGTATACCAGCGGTTTATAGCCGGTCTGGAGTGCGAAGAAGTTTGAAAATTCCAGCGCGAGTACGCTGATGTCAAGAATGATAACGACGACGTTGACGAAGATCAAATGGCCCATCACACGGTGGGCACCTCGTTTACCGCGGATGTCCCTTGTGACGTGCAGGAGCTTCGTGGTCTCCCACACGTATGCACCAGAGATGATGCACTCCTGAATGAAAAACACAGTTAATTGTATCTTTTCGTAGACTGTGTAGGCCATGAAGTATGGGCCCGGGTTGTCGGAATTCGAACCGTACACAAGCATAGTGACTGGAATGTGCATTGCGATGGCGTTGAAGATGATCATATACGCAATGGCATGACGCCATTTGACGTCAAACATGATAAGGTGCAACCTTGAGTAGAGGACGACTGACTGCCCAGTGACCATACAAATCCACCCAACGCAGATCAGTGTTGAGTAGATCCATTGGTCTGAAATAAGCTGAAGGTGTTGCAAGAGGTATCCGATTGTGTTGACGGCGATACCCCATGACGCCACAATTAGACTCCAGAAGTACAGACTTTTCCTCCTCCTGAATGTTATGATGATCATGTAGTTGAGTTCCAGGACATTATACAGTGCGATGCTCCCAAACACCAAGATTGGAATAGAAATATTGATGTTTGACCAAGCATTTGGCCCATTTTCTGGGATCTCGTTTCCCACCGCGACCGCCATTTTGTTAATTAGGCATGGAAAGTGTCGTTCAAAGCGATTGATGCGACCAATTGTGCTATCAGCCGCATTGGCAACGTTAAGGTAGTCACCGCTCCGGTATCAATCGCCATGGTTCAGGTTAAGGCATCATTTTGACACACCTTAGAAATAGTGTTCGGATTTAAGCGCACGTTGACCAGCACGAACATGCGACTAACGAAAAGAGGGACCAAGAACATCAAATATGTTAGGGGAAGATCTCCAATGGCTCCGGCGATCCGCTAAAAGTTCGGCGTCCCCCAGACTCACTAACATTAGCGAAGTGTTCGCCTAAGGCTAGTTTGAAAGGTAATTTCGATTCCGACTACCGGATGGCACGTTGCAGTTTTCAGGTTTCGCGAGCAGCTATTGGTGCGGGGCATGGCGGAATATAGTTGTGCTTTCGCCTATTGAGAAGGAATTTACTTGGCATGACCAAGAACTTTGCCTGTGGAAGGTTAAGGTTTTCAGCTTGTGTCTACACTAAACTTTTGCCAACGCCGGGGGAATGCCACGAGAGCATGTCGTGCAGCGAAACGCATCATGTAAGGGCCTGATGCGACCACTTAACGTGACTTCCAGGTACGGTCGACCATGGCTTGGATGTCAAGATGTCGGAGGGATGAACTTTGCGTAGTTACGAGGATTGCAGGTCGAAGGCTGTGCGCCTGAATGATCGACCTTTAGTCATTTGGAGAAAATTGTTAGCGACCAACATGAACCACGTCTCGATCATCATTACTCGCGTCGATTTTTGTGTAAGTGAGAATGTCCAACCCCACGAGTCCGCCAATTGCAAGATGAAATGGCCTTGATTTTGTGGATAAAGTGTCAGGTCATGATAGCCATTTTTTCCAACGTCTGTCTTGGTCGAGTCAGTGAAACCTTCATTGGGCCGAGGTGAGTGAGCAATTGCGTCTTTGATCTATTTACGCCGTGTGCATACTTACATGCCAAGCTGATCGACGTCAAGCCTGTTGGCGTTCGGATTGATGGATTGTCAGGACATGTTGACAGCTATTCATCTCGCTCATATGTGGGATTGGTTGGCTTGGGTATGAACTCTTTTCTTAGCAAAACTGTGCCACCAGCTGTTCGCATCACATGCCCCGCATAACTTCCCCGTACCTCGTTGCCGTCGACCATCTTTTTGACAAGTCTTCTTGGGGCTGGATCCGAAGTCCTTGGCTCTCTTCTCTTCTGTGGGTCGAGCATTCCAATCGACATGACCTACAGGCTGATCGTCAAGGAACTTACGTCGTGTTTGACTTCAACCGGACGCTTGCATATCGGGTAAAACCTGTCTGCCTGCCATAAGTTTTCTCTTGCAAGTCCATAGCTCCGGAGAAACCGTCATTGATGACGCAACCAAAAGGCATAAGTGCAAAGCAAAGTTGTCGTGGCAGACTGTTTTTGATGCATTAGTATAGGCCAGATCATTTCTCGACGTACATAGAGACCATCTATGTATATTGCGAAAGTATCCACAAAGGCCACCGGCAGATTCTCAGATCAGTAAACATCTAAACATTAAATATTGGGCCGATACCTTCGCTGTAGAGGCGGTGTGATTATAAAGTATTTACAAACCCTAGCGACTACTGATCCGATATTTTATACCGCCCATCTCGTGATTTCCATTTCCGACCACCGT
Organism: Truncatella angustata; assembly: GCF_020726525.1. Lineage (NCBI taxonomy): Eukaryota > Fungi > Ascomycota > Sordariomycetes > Amphisphaeriales > Sporocadaceae > Truncatella > Truncatella angustata. Next base: position 997,817 of record NW_025763391.1, on the reverse strand, counting down.
TTCCGCCCAGAGATATCTCGCCAACCTGATCTGGTTCATATTCCTCGTGTGGAAGTGTAGCTCGCCATTCCTCACAGTTACTTGCTGTAGACATGTCGGAGAGTGGTTTTCGACTTCGCCTATTGTCTGGGATGCCCTCGCCGGCCACAGTGCTCCGGCAAGTTGTGGATACCGACCCTTTTCTCGATATCTTCCACCCCTTGTTCTTTTGTAGTATGTAGTTTCGCCACAAGTGACTCCGCTAGTGAGGAGAGTTCCTTCTTGTGCTGCACTCTCTCCATCTGGGACTCTTGTAGCTGCGCTTTCAATTGCTGTTGGAGCTCGTCTTGCATGTCACGCAGTACGCTTTCAATCAGCAAAAGCAAGGCTTGAGAGAGCTCGTCTTCCTGTTCGACTGCGGCTATCTCGTCATCGGGAAGTGTTAGATGGTGCGACAGTGCTGGGCTGGGGAACGAAAGATCCCTCTCATGTAGATGGCGTTTACTCATTTGATTGCAGGAACTTTGAGCATTGATCTCAAAGGGTGGAGTGGTACATGGAAGGTAGTGTCAGAAGGGGGAGATTGGAAGACAAAAAGAAGAGATTGGAAGGGAGAACTATGCACTTACAAAAGCGAAGAGATGGGCTTTTTGTGGGTGACGGAGGCGTTGCTTGAGAATGATAGGAGCGAATTCAGGCGTCTAACCTGGGACGGTTTGATAGATAATCCATAGGGAAATCGTACAGTCGATACCGGCTCAATACAACAAACTTCATGGACAGTTGCTGTTGACTGGGGTGTTCGATCTGTGTAGAAGGAAGCATTTCTACTTGCCTAGTCCTAAATACGTCCATACACATATTGTGGAGAATCAATGTTCATCCTACGACAGATCCCCAGAGCAGGTTGGCAATCCCAAGAGACGGCTAGTGTATATGGAATCAGAAATGGCTCCTTGTGGAGGCAAAATGTAAATGAACAATGCCGGATTTCGTAGCCCGTAAGCATCCAAAGCAGAGGAGACTAGAAAGAGGCCCGTAAAGGAAGCGACAAGAATGTATTCGCAGCAGATGTCGACATAGACTGATTATTCTTCTTGCCACACCATTGGTCCACGATATGTAGGTGGACTTTCGTCGCCAATTACATGTTTATGGTCATCTTTGTGCCGTCTCTAGCTCGGTGGTGTTGTTTCTGCGACAAACCGGGGGTCTTGTCGCTGTCAGGCACGAAGACAGGTCTCGGACTACGGGTCAGATTGTGGATACAGCCAGAGTAGCCGATTTCGTGGTGTGCAGTGCCGACAATTAAAAGTGTCGCGGTGGGTCTGAAGCAGAATCAGATATGTACGACATTTTGGCTATCTCTACAATCCGACTGGTTAGATAGGGACTGACTACCTTCCGTTACCGACCAAAGTAGCCGGTTTCGTGGTGCCCGGTACATAGCATCGTAGATCAAGTGTGGAGACATTACACTACTACGTAGCTGGTTCTGATTCCGTGCAACCATAAATGATATATGCAATGCTTTTCCGCTATGTACCATTATTGAGCAGTCAATGTAGTGACCGTGTACTTCGTGGATCTAGTGATGGCCTAGATGCGTGCTTGGGAGCGTTATTTATGGAGTACAGTACCGGCGTTGAAAAGTGCCTTCGTGGGTCTAAACCGGAATCAGATCTGAAGGCTATGGTTGGTGGACGGAATCTAGTGCCAAGGACCAATTCTTTCTCCATGATCAACAGCTGACTGCGAAACTATTCGCGTAACCGTTGTTTGTCGAAGAGCGAAAATAGACCGGCTCGAAAGTGGCCACCTACGGGAGGTCCTCAATTGGAGTATAATCCACACTGACCACTTCTGACCGCGCCAGCGCAACAGTGTCCGGTTCCAACTTCTATGTGCCGAAATTGACCATTCCATAAAGCGAAGCCACGTGTTGTAGGTTGCAATCCGGCTGAGCCCTGAAAGCAGTTGCTTGCTGGCCAAGAAACGGATTGTGGACCAGGCTATGGGTCCGCTCGGTTGTCGAGCCCATGTCATTTAAGCCGCGTGGGGTCTGTCGCCATTTTCAGCACCAAAATTGGGGTTGGTATTGGCCACTTGTCGGTCGCGTCAAATGCGCGCAATCGCGTGGCCACTTTTCACCACTACTGGCAGCAACGGCCGAAACAATGCCTTCTTCCTCTCGACACTGCCGGAGCTGGACGTGCCCGGAAGTTATCATGGACGAAAGCAGAATCTGGAACACCGAATTCCAGATCCGACCCCACCATCAGTTGGGCTCAACGCTGAATACTGCTTGCCGTTGTTGAATCGATAGCCGGCCCGGAATGACCATTAATGGTCCTCGGAAACGATGTCGACCAACCTCCAGAAGCCGTCCTGTCGAACGAAAGGGGCGAAAGGGGCGAAAGGGGCGAAAGGGGCGAAAGGGGCGAAAGGGGCGAAAGGGGCGAAAGGGCGAACCGGACGAACCGGACGAAACGAACCCAGCGAGTCAAGGCGAATGCAGTCACTTGCTCAAGGAGCACAATTGTCACGACGTTGGGTTGGTCAGCTGCATGCGGTGCACCCCAGTTCAGTTCTACAGTTTGAGACAGGCAATAAGACGTGGCGCTGGAAGCTGGATTGGATACATGAGACTCATCTACTCGATAGGCTCTTTTGACATGGGATTGTGGACGTTTCAATTATATGCGCTATCTAGAAAACTGTGTAGTAGGTCATGGACCAATATTCAATCAATGCGTCTCTGCATCGGCTCAGCTCCGTTTGGAGCAGGTCCGTAGCCGGCACCACGTACAGGATGAAGAATGCGTCTTAGCCGACCTCATCCCAGCGATTATGTCCGCGGGAAGCGGTTCGTAACGCTGGCCAGCCACAGCGAAGTCATCCCAGCAATTATGTCCGGGGAAGCGGTTCATAACGCTGGTGATGACGCTGTGCGCCTGCTTCTCGAGAAGAATGCCGATTCTAACCTTATCGATAGACTTTCGTGACCCTCGTCAGCAGCCCACACATAAGCGGCGACCGCCCTCTTTCATCTACAGAATCACATTCAGCTTTCTGGTCAAGAAGCAGGCGCGTAACGCTTTCGTGGCCATGCCTTGCAGCCCACGAAAGCGGCGTCCGACGAACGGCGGCTTCGACGAATTGATGCTGAGACCCTCTGATTTGCACGTAAAACTTCGTACACGTTGGTCTCTCCTTCGCATGGTCGCGAGACGTCATATCTGAGGCGTGCTTCAGATGCTATCAGGAATGGACATTCTATGTCGACGAGCCATTGATTGCCCTGCTCGCAAACTGCAACCTCATGAATCTGATTATCTGGGGGTTTCCCACCAAGGTGGATGTGAAGGGTTCCCTCAAGCGTTGTTCGGAACTTGTTAAAGTCTTCTGTGAGGATGTGACATTGTGTCCACCTTTCGTCATCGGTTGGTGTCTCCAATAGCTCGTCAGGTACGTGGTGGGCCGTCTGACAAAGGGTGAGAATGTTGCCGTGCAATGGATAGGAACCAGACATCATTTTACCTGTTCTTCTAGCAGCGTCGATGTCGAAACTGGAGGTTGCTGCAAATCAGATACCTGAAGGACATCTTTCCCGGAGAGTCCTCTGATACGAAAAGGTCGCCGTTCTGCTCAATCCAGGAAATATCGTTGTGTACCCAAAGAAGATTAATTGACAGGAGTAAAGTGAAGACAACGGAAATCATCTCGAGCCACCGTAGTAATATCGGTACTGACTTTGGGAGGGGTCTGGTGAGGGTAAGAGCCACCATGGTTGAGTATTCGATATGGAATGCAATGGGAACAGCCCACAACACTTCAATTAGACGAATCGCGAACAGCCAGGGAGCCAGCCGACAACAGAAATTTGGATTCCTAGGCATGCCCAAAAGATAGAAGCTCTCGTGTGGCGTGACTGCCATGAGGTCGGGATTTCCTCGCCCGATCTTGCCCATATACACCAGAGGGAGTACAGAACCTCTACAAGCTGCGAACATATCAGTGTTTATCCTAGCTATCAGCGGAAATGAATTACTAGTGCAGCATATTGAGAGCACAGAGCTGCCCTGCAAGACAGGCGTCACGGCGAACGCAGTGATCGCAAAATCAGGATAGGTCGCAAGGAACAAGCCCAAGCCCAAGATTCCAATGAGCCACAAGATACAGGTTACACTAAGGAGTATCCAGATTCGAAAATGGTCAGACGTGTAAAAGACATATTGGCGCTTCAACACGCAGTACGTGGTTAGAAAGGCCACAACGATTGCATATGCGATGAATGCGTCGATACGCTGTGCTTTATCGATAGACCATTCCATCTGAGTTGACGGCGAATGGCAAAACAGTCCGCAATGGAAGCAAGGCAACGAGATGCGATACACTTGATAGTATGCTGCAGGAAAGTGTACTTTGATCATCAACGGGCTGGCGTAATCTATATGTAGATCTTATTGAGAGCTGTCGCCGTGGTCCCTTCAGTAGAATGAATTAAGCAAACAAGGGTGGCAGCTCCTCAACTATCATGACGTACTAGCCGGTAGGAGGTGGTTTTAGGCATGCTGTGTCATATGAGTGCATATATTCGGTAATGAATGCTCCCGTTCATTCCGGAGGTGCAGACCACCCGAGGATTCCATAATCCTGTGTGTTATGAAGAGTTTTAAACCGAAAAGATACTTGGATGACCGCAGCGGCGTCTCTATGACGCAGACTTGCTTGACAGAGTTCTACCAGTCAGTGATGTCAGCGCGAGCTTCCAATGTAGAGCAAATGACCTAACTCGATGTCATAATGCAGATCTCAGATTGCTCGTATTAGAAAGATCGAAGTAGCTTGACTGTTAGCTGGGCTCCATGTTTGTACCTCATTTGCCCAGCAAATCCTTGCATGGGCAATTTCTGTACATCAACCGGTGCTTTTGTGGATGCAACCCACTGATAGATAGGAGCGGTATGAGCGCGCGAATTGGGGATGGTATTGCAACGCGTGAGTTGTTTTTCTATCCCCCATTCAATACGCATACCAGGCCGGACAGAGATTATGCAAGAACATGCACTAGCTAGCTCGTTGTCCAGCGGGCAATCACCGGAGGCGTCATGTTCCTACACGTCGCAGACAAATATCCCCTGTGGAGACTCCACAGGCTGGCCAGCCACTCGGATGCATAGTTACGGGGGTCACTGGGCCGGTCACTAGGTGGATTATCAAGGTAGGGATCAAAAAGAAAAGACACGGGGATTGCACGAGGAGACAGGAGCGCCTCAATTTGCCCCAAGGCTCAGGACCTAGTCCGAGAGATGACACCTTACTGCTTCCGTCGTTTCGCGGGCGCATACGCTCGCAAAACGACGGAAGCGGAATAGTGTTTTCACGGATCACTCAAAGAGACGAGATCAATTCCCACTTCCTGCAGGTGTAGGCTTCCTTCTTCGCCCGGCTTGTAGAGAGAAAATGGGTGCTTCTCAGAGCCTTGCATTGGCGGACGAAATCATCGCCGGCTGTCAAGACGGAACGGGAGGGCTGGCGATTCTGGTCCTTGACAAAGATGTGAGCATTGACTGATTGATTGATTGATTGATTGTATTTAACGTGGGGACCGTCCCTTACTAGGGCAAACCACGCCTCCCAGAGCCATACATCGCAGGGTTTTGGAGGTATCAGTATCTACATACATTCCAGCCTGCGCACGTGCCAGTCCACGCTATTGCAGGACCTGAGTGAGAACACTCACTCAGTCCGTCAATTCAAACGGCCCTTCATCTCGGGCATGTCCTTGTGAAAAAGTTACTCCTCTCTACAAAACGCGCCCACTGCGCACTCTTCTCCCCCAAATATTTTGTATAAGCCGCCCTTGGCGTGTGCCTCGGGAGCAGTCGGTGTCCTTGCAATTTCCTACAGAAGAAAATATGCTCTGGTGTCTTTCTCTCTCCGCAACTGCAGTGGTTATTGGAGTCCGTATGCCCGAATCGTTCATGATATGCTGCAAAGTCGCCGTGGCCAGATCTTGCCGCCAGGAGCCTGTGCAGCGTAGCCCTTTTGAATGAGACGAGGTTCTTTGACACCGCCGCGTATGAATGCACATCTTCATATCTGGCTTCGTCTTGCGCCGCCCACCAGCGGGCATGTGAGCATTGACCTTTGATCTCGTGCTTCAATGTTAAATGTCATTTAGTTTGTTGCCAGATGGAGGAAATCTTGGTCAAGCACGCCGAAGGGAGTGCAGGCTTTCTTCAGAAGCCTCGTCAAGAAGTCTCGTCTATGGACGCCGTCGACGACATCCACGGCACCAATCCAACTCCCAACCGATATCAAGTCTCAATTGAAAGCTTGGGAAAAAGATCCGAGGAACTTCTTCGATAGAGGGAATCTTCGCAAGGATGTCCTCTCGGTGTACCATTATATCGAATCTCTTCAACACAAAGGGATATCAGACACCTTACGACGAAGAATCGTCCTGATGGCTTTTCATAGGCTAAAAGAAAAGATAGGTTGCCAGCATCTGGCAACCTACCTTATGAAATCTGGCAGTTTCAAAAGCGGGAAAGAGGTAGTCAACAATTGCGATCGTTGGGAAGAATGGGGTGGGCGGTACTGCGGTTACATTTCACATTTCCACGGTAACAATGGCGTTGTATTTGCACTTGACTTCAAAATATCAAGGATAAAGTATGTTGGGACATCGTCTTTTGCTGTCAGCAAATCGATTTATTGACCTAGATCTAGTTGGGAGCACGATGTGCCAACGGATGGGTCTGAACGTGAATTATTCTTGCAGATCCAGGCCGACCGAAGTCTACTCCGCGTTGCCAACGTGTGCAAAAACGCAGCCGATCAAGTGGTGGAGTATGCAGATAATCTTACGGCAGCTTGGTTCGAACAAACGCAGGCGGCGGATTTAAATTCTAGTCAGGATGACGGACGTGATAAACACATTGGCGAAAAGCGGAAGCGAACGCCTAACGCTAGAAAAGAGGAGACCAAGACCAAGACATCAGTCTTTGCAAGTGAGTTCGGTCCCTGATAAGTAGGCGCAGTTGAAATGACAAGCACGTCAGGACGTTGCTGCAACAGCCATATCATACATCACAGAGCGTCATGTTAGTCCTGCTGCAATTGCAAGGATGTCAAGGACTTCGGACCAAGCAAGCTCCATCTCTAGGGATCATTCTGCCCCAAGCGATAATGGGGATAATTCGGCTCCATGCAGGCTCGAACGATCGGTCAGTCTTAATGAGCAGTCAACAACAGAAATTTTGTCGCAACATCGAGTCCAAGGACACACTTCACAAAGCGGCACGGTTTCCAGCGAGACCAATTCGACACCACGCTCTACTGGTTTGGCGCCATCCCCAAATAGAACGCAGTCCACCGAAACTGTCAATTACGTTCCAGCGCGTGCTCAACTCCAAGAAGAGCAGCATCGCATCGCTTTTGCATCACGTGAGCAAGCACCGATGAACCCGCAATCATCAGTAAGATCCCAGTCAGACAACTGCCGGGGTCAAAGTACCAGGAGATTGATGGCAGAGACAGCAGGATATTTTTATCAAGGCAATAACGCTTTGGGCGTCGATGAAAGCACTACATTACTTGCGCCCGCTGTTGGTATAAAAATGCTATTTGCTGCTGCTGCTGGTTCCAGCAATCTTCCATCAACTTTGCAATCTAGGAGGGGCAACTGGCAGCAGGCCCATGTGGATACAGCCGTGGAAGGACAAACCCTACAAGACGGTAACGCCTACCGGGATTTCGGCAGTTGCGAACATAATGATGTGCCCACAATGTCCCTCGATTCCACTGTGCCAGGACAGCCCAGCATCGGAGAGCAATGCTCTAATCCGCCGGAAGGTAGCCAGGATAGGCAAGACACATGGCTAAATGAAAGTGAGTTTCAGTGGCCACATGGTAATGGTTTCACCGACACCGATCCCTCAGCCCCATCCGGACAGGATACACTAGAAGAGGCATCCGAGTGGATTGGAGCTTACTATCGTCAGCCTTCCCAGGTGTGGGATACATCGGCAGTGTAGGCGCCCTTCCAGATGACTTGGATGGCGATGCCTACAACAATTTCTAGACACTATTTTTTCGTATCCAATAAAGAGTCTTGGGTTACGGAGTGTCCATTTGTCCTGCTTCTTGAGGCTCTGTTATCTCGGGTTCTCGCTGAATACCTTGAAGGGTGCCTTCATGTTTCCAGGCACGAAACAAATAATAATACATGATTTCTCTCTCATGTCCCAATATGTCATTCTCGCTCTGTAGCATTATATAATGCTCTTTAGACCAACCAATGTTCTTGTAATCGAATGGACCTGCTTCTGGATCGCCACCCTCAGTCAGCGCTCTGTAACGAACCCCTTGCAGGGTATTATCTGGCAAAAATGCGATGAAAACATCTTTCATCCCTTTGGTCCAGCCTAGTTGTTTAGTTCCTCGAGCTGTGCATCTATATGGCCCCTGAGCCCATTGTTTTAGGTCTTCATGCTGTAAACCAGTCAGAACTTGGAACTCGTCTGCTTGTGATAAATAAGTAAAACGCACAAGGTCATCCTCAATTTGGCGAGCGATAGAATGGTCTTTTGGAGATGGTTGAGATTGATACAACAACGTCCACTCTTCTTTCACGTTTGGGTCGTCGAACCTAACTTTAGTCCAACTATGGTTGTTGGCGAGTCCGAGTTCGAATTGGGATATTTCGGGGTTGACAGGTCTAAGGGGATCTTCATATTGAACTAGCAAACGAATGGAGATGCTCCGGAGTGAGTGGCAAGATGGTTATAGGATTCGCCCATCTTTTAAATAATGCTTTTGTCTGCCATGTGACCGTTTGCAACTAGTCATCAGGTTGAGGCAATTCAAGGATCGCTAAAGATTGCGGCATGTGAATTCTCCGGAAAAACAATGTACCGAATTCCGCCGATATCGGTCCTATCTTGTTGATACGGACCTGTGGCATTGGAGACATCGCTCGGAAGCCCAATTGATAGCAAGAGAGCCTCTGTCCTCCAAAAACCGCAAGACACAGGGCGTCGAGTGCAGAGGTATCCGACATCATCCACTCTGTACTATGGTCGAGAAGTGTCCGTACAGCCTCAATGTGACCTTCTCTAGCAGCCAGGTGCATACAAGTCCAGCCAAATCGGGAGGGGCTTGTGGAGTCGTCAACTGACTTGGACGCTCTGGTGGCCCGGCTATGTAGGCTGGTTATCGCGTTCAGGTCGGCCATCTTGCCCATTCTGTCCGTTCTGTCCACTAGCCAACGCGGCATGTGTAAAATGATTCTACCCAAGACATGACAGTCTGTGTCTATTCCCTCTTTCAGAAGAATGGTGTGAATATTCGGCGCCAGGTAAAACAGCGCTCCAAGCACCCTCTCGCTGATAGTTATCCTGGACTCCTGGAGCCAAGAGTCCAGTAGTCTCGCAGAATCCCCGAACACTGATATCTAAAGCTGAGATGTCTTCAATGTGAAACCAACGCTGACTTGTGAGTGGGTTATTTGCAATATCTGCTGTGAACCATCATGGGAATTCAGTAGCAAGGCGACCTTCTTTGAAGCCACAGGGTCTCAGCTAGCGGCTACATAAAGACCGAAGAGTGGTTGGCATGTAGTCACGTTGATAGCGTGTCCGCTAGAAATACGACGTCTAAATTTGAGGTTCTGTTAGGACGGGATCACCTAACCTAGCTACTCATGCATTACCTGTGCCTTTCGGATTCGCTTGCGCTCACTAACTAAAGTTGGTGCTGCACAACTTGAACGGACATACTCATCTTAAACCCATCATTTTTCAAGTGCACATTCCTGCAGCTTTTCTTTTATAAGTTATTTAAGTTTTAAAAAAGTGATGCGTCTGTAAGGTGATGCGTCCGTAGTAATTCGTGATGCATCCTGTCAATTGCCTATATCAATTTTCAATTCTTGATTTTCATAACAATCCACAACGTTTTCCTCCCTGATTGATTGATTGATTGATTGATTGTATTTAACGTGGGGAACGTCCCTTATTAGGGCAAACCACGCCTCCCAGAGCCATACATCGCAGGGTTGTGGAGGTGTCAGTGTAACTATGTACATATCAGAGCCGCTCACTTGCCGATCCACGCTATTGCGGTATCGCTGCCAGATGATTTTAGTTCAGTATCCAACCTCGATTCCGTCGGAAAACATCCCCGTCCATTGCTATCCGACACATCAGTCCGCATCCTCCGGTAGAAGCAGACACGACTCGTTCCCGACCGAGTGTACAGAAATGGTGCGCGACCCCCCGAGGTTTCGTGTCATGACTGGACATGATTCAGGACCAGCCTGTTTCTAGCATGTCCAGGCAACCTGAGATGCCATTTCTGGGCCCCCTCTCTCCACAGCCTGGATGTCGATGTTCAGCTGGAACTGTCCACAAGCAGTAGGCGGGGTACGAATCTACTCCATTACCAAATGCGTCTCTCGATCGACTTCATCCTTCAAGTCGTAACGTTACAATACTGTCTGTACAGTAACAATACCGTACCGACAGACGACACATTTAGTCGCAGGCAGGACTCACTGATACAGTAGCAGATGACACATCAGTCTTGTCATGGTCACAGACACGGAGACGTTACGAAGTGAGCATGACGAACTACACAAACTAGACAAGCCTGTATGGCAACGACTCAGGTGGGGCTGTGCATATTCTGGGTACTGCAAGTTCTGTAGTGGAATCTCTGTAGTGACATTTCTGTAGTGGAAGCTCTGTGTTGGAATCTGTGTCGAAAGACACGTCTCTTGTATTCACTACTTGACTATCTACTGCGTCTCTGCATTGGCTCTGTCATCCTGTCAAGACTACGTTGCAGAGGATGGTGACGGCAATGGACAGACTCAATCTTTGCAAAACCATTTTGAGTCTTCGCTACAACAGGCGTTTCTATATATACGGTGGAATGAACCACTACCACGATACAATCTTTTTGTTGTCCTCATCATAATATATACTCCATGCATCTCAATATGGAGATGGGTACTAGGGTCGCGCCGCTAGCACCCTCTGTGCGCAACTACTTTCTCATACGAACCGTGGGCAACTTACTCAAGGAGATACCGAAATGATCGGCAATCAGATGCGCGTTTCCACATTGCCTGCATATCTTCTTTAGATATAAAGCCGGTGCTAGAACAGTTGACCGTGAATCTACCCTTAGAAGACCAAAAAAGATGTCACATAAATTTCAGAGAATTGTGGGGCCGATAATGATTCTGGCAAATCCGCTTTGTTTGGATTCGCTAGCAGAATTGCTCGATATGTCGACTGATAGCATTCTGGACTTGTTGGATTTTCTTTAGTCAGTTTTATTTTACATGTTCCGCCGTCGCCCAAACAGCCTCTTCCCCTACTACACTTATCTTTTCGTGACTTCTTGATAGACCCGCTAAGGCCGGAAGATCTATTTTGGATTAATGAAACAAGAAGTCCACCGACAACTTACGAGTTACTGCCTCCCGTGTGCTAAACAGTTCATTAAGGACCGATATATGGAGCTGGTTCTAGGGTATGTTCCCAGTTTTCGTTCCATGAGTGGTACAGTTTGGTAGATGAGGACGGCTTTTCCATTAGCGATCTAAAACCTGATGACCTTCTTAGTGGTGAACAGGATTGCGGACAAACAACAGAGGCTTCTGATTGGTCCGAGCTTCAGCGCACTTCTGCGGAGGGTCCTGATTACTGGCTACGGAATAATAACGTTATGGTAACCCTGTTCTCCCTTAACTTTAGTGTAAACTTTTTTGTCACCCCAGACGTACTAAAGATAACCGGAGCTTTTACCCCGAATTTAGCCATTATTGGACAGTATCAGCGCTAAGAAGGATACCTGTCTACTGTCACTGTAGCCTATTGGGTAGTCCCTTATTACTATGTAATACTTAGCCAATCTATGTGGTTGAGTCCAGGCGACTATGTCTATAAGCTTAGCCGTCTTCCTGGCGCAAAGATGTACGCCTTGAAGTCGATATTGCCATAAATACTATTGCGTTACTCATCTTGAATTAATTATCAAATGAACGGATTTCGAAGACAATTCCTGATGGATGTCCTCCAATTTGCGTGTTCCAATGGTATTTAAAACCTAAACGTACAGCACTATGAGACATGCCAAACGTCTCCGGGATTTAGTGCAATTTAGAGCCTCAGACTAATGCATGGTAACATTACGTCCCAGGTATTCCCTGGTAGACGGGCATCCCATATTATAGAGGTGTGCGAGGTCGAAAATCGGCATAGAGCCAGACGTCATTTGTGCAGTCGAGTCCGATGCCTTCCAGAAGGGTCGCATAAGCTTAAAGGCAATGGAAAGACGTGATTAGGCTAAGAGTTGCAGTCTAAGTAAAGTATTGGACTTGGTAATAACTGCACAGTTACTACACCGCACCCCGTGCCTGATCGCAACTCCTTTCGATGGTTGTTCATAGAACCTCCTGAGCCGAGTAATCGCTCGCGATGGACGGTCGAGAGCTTTTTGTACCCCCATGGTACGTGAGCGAAAGTCCTGCCGAAACCGACATGAATGTCTGCAGCATCATATGGGGCTTCTCTTTATGCTCCGCTCTCTTCACTGCTACGAAAGCGGTGCGGCAGTCATGGTCGGCTTACAAGAAGGACAGGTTACTGTCCACATATCTGGTATTGGTCTGGGCGGAATGGTCTGCCAGTGTGGTCATCTCGATTATAAGCTGGTTATTTCTAAGAGAGACGATACCACCTAGGTGAGGCCTTACTTCTATGCCAACAAATCATACTGAGTACTAACCTACTACTGGCTTCTGGATATTCTTTGTCATTCGTCAGTATCGCTTACAGTTGACGCCCAATGGCCTGCAACTAACATCGATTCAGTGTGTCTCTGGGTTGTGCAAATGCACTGCATTCTTCAGATCATCATCAACCGAGTTTCACTGGTCATGGTCAACAGAGTCCATGCTAGGTACCTGAAGCTCGGGGTCTTTTTCATAGTTCTGACGATCAACATCAGCGTCTTCTGTATCTGGATACCCGCACGTCTTCAGATCAACGAGACTTATGTTCGAGTAAATGACATATGGGATCGGATAGAGAAGGCTATATTTGCTGTGGTCGACGCTGGATTAAATTGCTGCTTCATGTGGACTGTGCGGACTAACCTCATTGCCGCTGGGCTTGTTAAGTACCAGCCTTTATTTCGTTTCAACCTCATGATGGTTTGTATATCAGTGGCCTTAGATGTACGTCCTGGATTACTCACCTCGATCTCGTTACATACTAATCAATCAGGTTGTCCTTATTGGGTCAATGTCAATAGGGACGGGCGTTATGTAACTTATTCAACACAATTTTGTTTACCCCAAAGATTAAAGCTGACAGGACCTACAGCTACATCCAGTTTCATCCTCTCGTCTACTTGACCAAACTCTACATCGAACTCAACATGGCGGAGCTGCTCGCCAAGGTTGTACGAGCCACGAACCCAATTACCACCGCAACCGATACAGGCGACACATTGTGTGTGCGAGATATCAGCATCAACAAATGCACACAGATGGGACTCCCAATCAGATCGCATCGTGATTATAGTATCAACTTAACAAATATGGGTAGAGGCATGGACTTGGGCGAGCAAGGGGTGCGATACCCAGGGATAGATTATCATATGGCGCTTCGGGCCAGCGTCTCGCATTCAGAATGGGGCGATACGACGCTTGGTGATATTTGATGCAGAAGAGAATTTGATCGAGCGCTTGCACGACTCACCTGGGGCAATTGGGTCATTGCGTCTGTTTCTTGGCCAGTTCTTGGGAAGTATGAGATTTACCGGACATTCCTCGCCATCTGGATATACCCAAGCCACAGCTTTAACTAGGAGGTCAAGTATCTTTTCATTTTCTCAATCTTATTAGGGGCGTCCTTCAAGCTTTTTTGGGCCTCTTTAGTGATAGACGTGCGAAATTTGAGCCTTGCTGAAACCGATATTTTGCATATCGATCTTCACCGTATTGTACCAAGAGGCGATATCCCCAATCCACTTTTAACCAGCCGATAGGCTTAATATTTCTCGGCCCACCACCGATATGATCAGTGATGCCAAGGTTGCCCATATAACTGGTTAGATCGTCCACATCGGAACCGGCACCATCTACAAATTTCTCAGTTGAAGGTAAATCTGTCGTATCACTGCCTTCATCTTTCTCAGTGAAGGCAAAGCTGTTGTATGACTGCCTTCTGAAGCACCTGCGACGGCGTCAGGGACGAACAGAGGCTGCCCGTTCTGCGGACCACCAACGTCGCTGTTCGCCGCCTGGTCGATAGATTCACGCGAGTTCAGTGAAGAAGACTCTTTTGGCAGTAACTGCTTCTGCAGAGACGCCAACTGCGCCTGCTTTTGGGGTCTTTGGATGCTTCTTCCTCAAGCTCACGTACTCCGTACATAACGTTACAATTCATGTCAATCACATGATGCTATTCGGGCAAGCGCTAGAATTAACCTCTTGTTTTCGAAGGGATCCAAAAATGGCTCTCGTGAATAATGATTTTCGTCCATGAGTGGACACCGTTTTCGTCACAGTACTCACTGTATCTGCAAGACCCCACGGAGCTCACGCTTTGGGATCAGAATGATTGGGCTAGAAGAGTACTTGGAGTATACGTAGAGGTCAGAGCCAGAAATGGATCGTCTGTGCTGAGAGTAGAGAAGAGAGAGACAAAAGGATGAAGCCGGTACAGACTGAATCAAAATCGGCTTTTTCTTTTCGACTGTCTTCTCTTCTCTTTAAGCACAGACAGTCCACTTCTAGCTCTCACCCAGAAGTATACTTTTGAACCTCTGAGTATCGTGGTGGCCGAAGACATCCTCTTTCTAGCTATAAAGCCTACACGCAGCGCTCATCGTCCACTTTTGATGATGCCGACTCATTATACGTTATATGGAGCATAATACTGTAACTCCATAAGAGCTCAATTACAAATCATGATCATCAGTTCAGAACTAAGTGTCGTCCGAAAGAGTTCTTGTATTATACTTCAGGGCGGGAGCCATAATTGGATCGTCCGTGCTCAAAGAAGAGAAGAGAGAGACGAAAAGAGGAAGCCAATTTGATCATGCCTATACAGGATTCCGTTTTCCTGGAGTCTATGGCTGGAATTACAAGTAAGGCTGAGTAGTGATAATTATCTTGTTACAGTAGACCTTGAGATGGCATCCAGGGGAAACCACGGGTGTGGACCCTGCCACATGATGGCTAAATAGACGACAGGAAGAGGAAAGGGACTATACCATGCTTGATGGCAGAGTCCCTCACAGTAACTACTAACCCATATTCATAGCTAAGCACTCTATATAGGAAAATGCGCGCCCATAATACAGTCACATCCATACCTTACACTGTTGGCCTGCCGTTAGGGTTGCCAGAATAGTGTCGGATATTGTCTATATTTTGGATATCATGAAGTTCTCAAAAGTGCTATCGTACGCTCTCTGCGCCGCGACTGTGGTTTATGCGCTTCGTTTTAAGCAAGACGCAAGTAATCCTCTTCCCAACGGAAGTTTTGATGGTTTAGCACGATATCTTTGGGAGGATGCACGGTCGGGAATTCTAAAGTCGCACAATGGTACTAGTTCCAAAGCCGATACGAAGACCTGGTCCGCGTCAACCAGATGATGACCAACACCATTCACGGTAACAGAATTTTTCTTCTTTGGCACCGATACTACGTCTGGACCTTGGAACAGACTATGAGGGATGAGTGTGGTTTTGGCAGAGCTTTCCCTTGGTGGGACGAAACTCTTGATACTGGTAATTTTTCTGGCTCTTTCATCTTCACGCCCAATTTCTTCGGGCCTCTTCCTACGGCCTCCAATGGCCATGGTACTTGCGTTATGCACTCGCGTTAAGAGAATGAGTTGTTTATAGGCGCAGTGACAGTGGTAGGGGTGTAACGGTGACAGTCACTAAAAAGAATTTAATTTCCGAACGTCTTATGGTGTGCATAGAAGTTGTGCCGAGCGGATCGTGACTTTGGATTCAGCATCTCGGAAGTTGAATAGGTGTGGCAGGACAAGATAAGCAGTATTTTTGTGAAGATATTGCGCTAGACTGTGTTGTTAACATGTAATGAATAGATTTAAAAATGCTTTCCCGTCTCTTGAATTAATTAGACGATCAGTTTCAGCATCATGGCCTATTACTTTGAGTAGACCAGTATGGCATGAACACTAAACGTCACCAGCTCTGCAGCTTCATTTTTTGATCCATCGGCAGGAACGTGACAGTAGCTCGGAGTTCTCCAACCCCACATTTTAGTGCAACTCAATACAGCCAAGTACTGGTCATGGATATGTTTTTGGTGTCTTGCAGTAAGCTAACAAGTGGTGATGCTCAAATTATGTAAATTACAGATCTTAGTGCGGGGCAAACATTGGATCAGCAGCCCATAAACTCAAACAAGCAGTATTCTCACGAGTGATAACCTTGAGTACCTTTGGTTCATCAAGTACTAATGCAAGAGGTGGTCATTGACATGGTTGGTGCCCTTTGCTGCCAGTCCAACCAATGATATCATTTCGTTTGTTGTACAGCTCAAAACAGCATATAATTGATCCGGAGAGTCTTTCTCCAACCTCCCTCCACCCCACCACGCTCACTAGTCAGTATGTCGCTGCGTCCCAGCTTATCCCGCCATCTTCAGTAACCCTTAAAAGCTTTTCCTACCCTCAGAATGCGCCCGTCACTTTTCCGCCCTCTCATCCGAGTCTCCTACTTCCAATCTGCCTTCACGCGCTGTTACACGCCGCTAAGCACGAGGATCGCTGCCATGTCGACCATTACCGAGGCTATTACCAAGGACCACCGTGAGTTGGAGGAATACTACAACCAAGTCATTAACTCAAATGATGCCGACCACCGGGTCCGCTACGGCAATGAATTCACTTGGGAGCTAGCTCGCCACTCTGTTGGCGAGGAGTTGATTGTATATCCGGCGATGGAGAAATACCTAGGGCATCAAGGCAAGCAGCTCGCAGACAAAGATCGGGAGGAGCATCACCATATAAGGCCACTCTCGCTGAACGAGTCCGCAATTCTGGTTATTAATGTCATCCTAGGTTAAGGAAATGCTTAAGGAGTTTCAGTATCTTAAGGGCGAGATCCAAAGTACGTGCCCAAGCTCAAGGAGCTTTGGAAGTCATTATCACAGCATATAAGAGAGGAAGAGAAAGAGGATCTACCCGCGCTCGAGCAGGCTTTACAGAACAGCAAAGGCGAGTCGGAAACGCTCGCCAAGTCGTTCAGCCGGTCCAAGTACTTTGTGCCATCGCGTAGCCACCCCAGCGCCGGGGAAAATCCCCTCTTTGAGTCCGTTGTGGGCCTAATGGTGGCACCCATTGACAAGCTGGCCGACATGTCCCGCAAGTTCCCTCAATAAATATGAGACTTCGACTATTGTTGAACAATGAGTGTTCACAATTTGATAGCATTCAGCGTTATTGTTTAGTAATATGCAGTTGTTCATCAAAGCTAATTCTCTGTACAAAGAGAGGCAATGTCACCTACTATTAGCACTCGGTAGATGAGATATCCTAGCTGAATCCAAATTTGTCGCATTGAAGACGAAGCATTCGAAGTGTGGTATAGTAGCTCGACTAAAAACAAATGAGCTATCAGTAAATGAGTGGACGCTGGTCCTTTATAGACTCAGCTCGTTCACCCTGTTATACGCGCGAGAGGACACTTATACGTCCTGCTGGAATTTCCCATCAAATATACTTATTCCTATGTCAATATCAATGGTGACTATTACCGCCAATTATAATACATAGATCAAGCTACCGAGGAAAGGCGAAAATCGTTATGCCAGTACATACATTTAACAAAGTAACGATTATGCCCAAGTTGCAATATATCGTCTCTCTTCATCGTGGTATCTGACAGCGTTAACCACCTCACTTGGAGCCTCCCTTATGACCAGCCTCCTGGGCATCTTCCTTGGGGCTAAAAAGGTCAGCATTATTAGAATCCAGGGCTTGGATGGAACGACCTACCGGTTAGCGAAGTTGCCAGGGTTATCACTAGCCAAAGTAGATGAAGCTTTGCCGCCCTTAGAAGCGATGTCGTGCTGTGGCGGAGTTGAGCGACGAGGGAGAAAGAGCTGCATGGGAACGGAGACACGTACTTGGGTCCATGCTTGCAAAGCCGCCCGAATAACTGGACTGGCCGCCCTTGGAAGCGATGGCTTGGACCTCCTCCTTGGGACTGACTTCCATTCAGTTGGACATGCCACAATACTTTGTGAGGAAGATACCTACCGGTTAGCAAAGTTACCGGGATTGTCGTCACTAGTGCCACTGGGAGCCATTACGATCGCTTTGAATGGAATCCTGATGTCGTGAAATGTAGTGCCTATAATGGTTGATAAGGAGAAAGCTGTTTGCTGATTGAGTTAATGTTTCATGTAACGGATTCAAGTTAGGATTAGAGAATATATACGCAACTTTTTTAATTCCATATCCCATGTTTTGTAAATACTTCTGTTGCTTGTACGTCGTAATAACGGTATATCAGCATCATATATAAACAATCGTAACGTCGTGTTTTGTCACGATGTTATGCTGACATTCCATTGTGGGGCCCTGATGCGACGCTAAAACACAAGAACCCGGCCCGCCGTCAAAGCCTGTAGCTAGTCAGAAGATTTGGAGTTCAGGAGTTTCAGGAGTGGATCCCCCTCCTTCTGCCACTGATGCAGACCTCTTGGTCCTAATCTCTTAATCATGCCTGCTCCTGAATGTGGTTCCGTCCTCAAGTGTCACAATAATGTAGCAATAGGCGTGAAGTGAACAAAGGGAAGCCGTACAGAACTTCTTGGCGCAGTCCCAGTATTGGGCCGCGAACCAAATTCGTACTCGGCGCACAGCTGTTGGATACCTCCGGCCAATGGCACACCAACATCCGTGCTGGTGTGGCATCACCAATACAATACTCGTCCGATGAAAACTGGTGACTGTATGGTGAAGAGGACTAAAAATGGCATCTGAGGTCGGCTTCTGGACATGCCAGAGACAGGAGTGGTCCAGAATCGTGCCCAGTCAAGACGAAGCTAATTGGGTCGCGTGCCATTATTGTACACTCACCCGCCCGATTCGTTCGTTGCATGCGCTTCTTCTCGTCCGGCCGCAAATGGGTCTTCACTGTTGGTTGGGACATAGTAACAGGCCTGGTTCTGAATCGTGCTTTCGTTCTGATCACTTCTGGGTCAGTCCATTCTCGACAGCGAGCACGGATGAGGAAGTGGTGACGCGCCTCCAACCAAGCACTGGCGCGACCGTTAGCGATCAACACTATGCTAGATTAGGTGGAGCTGAAAATACCGTGGCAAGCCCTACGCAGCTCAAAAATGGCTTATATCAATCAGCTCAATCGAAGCTCAAAGACAAGGAAATATCCCTGTTTAAGATCCAACAATGGCCAAATAGCTGGTTGTGGAACAGCATTGATATGTATACTGTACTGTATGTATGTTCATGCCTGCTTCGAGCTTTGTTTGCGCATTTGTCTGCCATTTTTGAGCCGCGTGGGGTTTGTCGCGCTAATCCGCCGCAATTAGGGGGCCAAATTAAAGAGCGGACCGATGGCTCGACCCACAAAGCGTTTCTTGGCCAGCAAGCAACCGCTTTTAGGGCTCAGCCAGCTCGCAGCCAACACCACGTGGTTTTGCTAAATGCATTTTCTGGAAGGGCCAATTCTGGCACATGGAAATTGGAACCGGACAATTTGATCTGCCAGACCAATACAACACAAGGTGACAGTTGTTCTGAGAGGGAATGAATCATAATTGAAATGGAGCGCGATCCGCGTCACGATGGCTGGGTTCTTGCAAACTACTGCAAGCTAGTGATTTTGTCATGCAGGTACATGCAACGCTATGCAAGAAAATCGTAACAGGCATGGTCGGTGTGGGACAGCTTGTCAAATACCACCTTTTTGGTCGTGCACTGAATTGGGCTTCAAACCCAGTGCTAGCGTGGGGACTGAAAGAGCCACCCACTACTGCCCTGGTCGGCATTTGGAGGCCGGAAGCAAACGAACACCCTTGTCTCAACAAGAGTCCTCATTAGATCCACACCATCGAGGAACAAGATTGGCCCCACGCAACAAACACGACTACGACGAGTACCACGGTCATTGTTGATCCATTCGCAACTAGTTGTGCACCCTCGATGGTCAATTGTTCAGATAGTAATACGTTACAGTACAGGATGACGTGTGTGTGCCAGCACACTTCAATGAGGCTGCTGTTTCTAGTTGTTGGGGCCAAAAACCACTTTGGGTTGTGCACTGAAATCGGCCTTCAATGCAAATGCTAGCGTGGAAGTGAAAGAGCCGCTTGCTGTTCTGGCCGACATGGGGAGCGGGAACCAAACCGAACCCTTGTCCGAACAAGAGCCCAAATTGATCCTAGGACATCCACGCCATCAGAATTGACTACGGTCAGTATTCATCCATTCGCAACCATTTGTGTGTACTCGACTGTCCAGATTGCGCTACGTTACAGGATGACGTATGTATGTCCGTTTATGTCACTGAGACTGAGGCCGCTTCTGCAACTCGGTGCCATTCATTCGTTGACAACATGCGCTCACGACAGAAAGCGAGAAAGAAACAAGACAGGAAATGGTCTCATGGACGAAGGCTGCCGATGAGGGCCGAGAAATGGATACGTTCTTGTTCAGCACAATGGACCTCATCGCGGCGGGTTGTTCACTTCAGGACCTACCAGCTGGGGACTGGTGGCTGGTGTCCGGTCCATGATCAAGCTCTGGGGTCCACTTTTGTCTCGATGGCGAACGTGCTGTTTCCGCACCCTCTGGCCAGATGCAGGATTGATCACCTCACTTAAAGTAGCCCGGCATGGCATGAGTCCTGTTTCTGAGTCTACTTTTCTCGTGCTGTACTCACGAGACCACTGTTCTTTCATCATGGAGACGTGGGGTCATCTGCAAGCTCATAGAACTTGCAAACGGCACGACTGCAGGCGCGAAGCTCTTGCAGAAGGCTTCACTCGCAGGGCTCGAAGGCGCTGGCGAGGAACATCACCTGTAGGCCCAAGCACTTCCAGGTGGGGGTCATCTGTAGGCTCGGAGAACCTCCAGATGACACGTCCGGACTAGTCAAAGTCTCGGACGGCTTCGCTCGCAGGGCCCGAAGGCGCTGGCGAGGAACATCACCTGTAGGCTCCAAGCACTTCCAGGTGGGGGTCATCTGTAGGCTCCAAGAACCTCCAGACGGCACAACTGCAGGCGCGAAGCTCTTGCAGAAGGCTTCACTCGCAGGGCCCGAAGGCGCTGGCGAGGAACATCACCTGTAGGCTCCAAGCACTTCCAGGTGGGGATCATCTCTAGGCTCGGGGCACTTGCAGATGGAACACCCGAAGGTGATGAAGAAAGAAGAAGAAAAAAGATTGAACTTCCCGAGAAGAAAGACAGGCTTATATATTCGTTTATTGTCGGCCTCCTCGTCGTCGGCCCACATTTCCCCATGTGTCTATGTGGAGGGAGGTCATATCTGGACGTTTGATCATCTGTCTGTCGTCATCGGGGACGTTCAGAAGTGTCCTTCGAAGCACAAGGGGACCCTTTCATGACTGGTCATGTTTTGGTCGTCGGTCACAAGTCGACACCTTCCATGGGCGCAAAAGCGCATCAGCTAAGCCATGAACTGAACTGGGTCATAGAATGTAGATTGTTGATCTACTGTATCACGACGAAGTACTGTATTGTACTGAGAAGCCATTTTCATTACTGACTGTATATACTGAATACTTGATTGTATGGACTGCAGGCTGAAAAAAACGAGCATTGGACGGCTATTCTACTGTCTTTGTTGAACTTCTTTGTGGTTGAAACGCGTGGTTGAAGTCTTAGCCGGCGGGAGCTAAAATGGGCGACCGCGTGGCTGCGGAGAAAGTGGCGGAGTCGCCAAACTCTATCGCGACGACGGCCAAACGAGTGACGCGAACGACGATGGTCACTGCAGCGGCAGCGAGACCTATTAGACGAACGACGGCTGGTAACACGATACATGTAAAAACCACGAGAGTCCATGAAGATGACGATCAAGTTGTTGCGGGGGACATCCCTAAAAAGGTGCTGGAAATGCTGGTGCTGTCTGCGCGACAAGTCAAGGAGTTGAAGGAAATGATTGTTCACCAGTCAGAAGTCATTGAAGAGATCAACGAACAGCATGCGACGACGCAGCAGAGCCTAACGGAAGTCAAGCATCAGATGGAGCACATCGTAGCAGAGTTGAAGACGGCACGGGAAGAACTGGAAGAAATCAAGGCTGGCCAGGCGCTGATCGCAAGCACACAAACGAGCCCACAGGCGTCCTATGCAACCATCGCACGAACACCACCGACAAGCCAACCCACGAATGTGCGCACTCTCAGCACAGCGAATACGACCCCGTCGAACTTCACCGATACACTGTTTTGCACGATTGATACCACAAGAGTAAGCGAGGATGAAGCGAACGTATGGAACGCCGGAACGACGCGAGCTGCGGTGGAGAAGGAGATCCGATCAATCGAAGGTCACAAGGACTGGCGATGCCGCGCTGTGACGATGGACCCGAAGAAGCCGCAAAGAGTCAAGATTGTCTGCCGAGACGATAGCGAACACGAACTCGTGAAGAAAGCTGCGGAGAAGATCGTGACTGGCGGAGCCAGAGTACTGCGTGACGAACTGTACCCGATCAAGGTCGATAGCGTCAACCGGACCGCCGTGCTGGACGAGAACGGAAACATTCGTCAAGGGGCGGCAGAAGCGTTCGGGCAAGAAAACGAAACGACAGTGGCTAAGATCTCGTGGCTGAGCAAAAAAGAAGTGCCAAAGGCGTACGGATCGATGGTAGTCTACCTGACCAAGGCAGGGGACGCCAGAAGGCTGTTAGCGGAAGGCTTCTTCCATGCCGGAGGAGAATCAGGCTATACGAGAGTGTTTGAGCGTCGAGAAGGGCCATCGCAGTGTTACAACTGCCAGCAGGTTGGACACAAGTCATTCCAATGCAAGAATACTCGGATCTGTGGAAGATGCGCCAAGGAAGACCACACTCACAAGGAATGCACAGAGACTGTTCTCAAGTGTGTGCCTTGTGGTGGCCCTCACGAGTCATTCAGTCGAAACTGCCCGAAGCTTTACCCGGATCGCCATGACTAGGAAGTTCCAGGTGGTGCAACTGAATGTGGGCCGACGGGCAGCGGCACAAGAGAGCTTGATGAACAACACGAATCTGAGTGGAACGGCAATCCTAGCTATACAAGAACCACGTGCGAGAAAGAAGGGAGGGAAATTAATGACGGTGCCAATGACGCACCATAAATGGGCGAAGATGGTACCTACGGTATCCAGGGAAGGGAGATGGGCGGTCTGGAGTATGTTGTGGGTAAACAAGGAGCTGGAAGCGGAGCAGGTGCCGATTGCGTCGCCGGACATGACTGGTGTGATGGTTCAGATAGGAGAGAGAAAGGTGTTGGTAGTCTCGGTGTACATACCGCCGACCGACCAGGACGCTCTTCGGGACGCGTGTGATCTACTACGCGAAGTGATGGATGAGGTACGGCGGAGGCGCGGAGATATCGTGGAGGTCATGTTGGTTGGTGACTTCAACCAGCACGATCAGCTTTGGGGAGGAGACGATGTGACGCTGGCCAGGCAAGGAGAAGCGGACCCGATCATTGACCTGATAAGCGACTATTCGCTACAGAGTCTCCTGCCTCGAGGGACGAAGACGTGGGAGAAGGGCACATCGACAACAACGATCGACTTGGTACTGGCCAGCAACGAAGTAGCAAGCAGAATGATGCACTGTGACGCCTCCCAGACAGAGCACGGGTCCGATCACCGAGCCGTCGAGACGACAATAGACATGGATATGGTGGACTGTCAGCCAAGGGAGAGGTTGCTCCTTCGCAACGCACCCTGGAAAGAGATCAATGGCCGGATCGAACGAACGCTAGAGATGATACCGGCCGGGGAGACGGTGTAACAAAAGACAGACTACCTGATGTCGGCAGTAGCCGAGGCAGTCCACACGCTTACACCCAAGACTAAAGCATCACCATATGTGAAGCGGTGGTGGACAAGTGATCTGACCCAGATGCGATCCGTGTATACGTATTGGAGAAACCGGGCGAGAGCAGAGCGGAGAGCTGGCTGCTTCTCTCAGGTGCTCGAGGACACAGCAAGAGCAGCTGCGAAGCAATACCACACCAGCATTCGCGAACAAAAGAGAAAACACTGGGATGACTTTCTAGCCGATGAGTCCAACATCTGGAATGCCGCCAAGTATCTAAAATCGCAAAGTGGAGCCTCGTTTGATAAGATTCCTCAGCTGACAAAGCAGGACGGAAGCCAGACAACTAACACGAATGAACAATCAGAGGAATTGCTGCGTTGTTTCTTCCCTCCACTGCCCGAGGATATTGCAGACGAGAGAACGGCGACGGTAAGGGAGCCAGTCAGTATGCCCGTTATCACGCTCGACGAGATTGAACGACAGCTGTTTGCGACGAAACCATGGAAGGCACCTGGTGAAGATGGCTTACCGGCGATCGTCTGGCGACAGACGTGGCCAGTAGTCAAAGACAGGATACTAGCACTTTTCAGATAATCACTAGCCGAGGGTGTGCTGCCTCAACAGTGGCGACATGCCAAGATCGTCCCGCTGAAGAAGCCCGGCAAGGAAGACTACACCATCGCCAAAGCGTGGCGACCAATCTCGCTACTGTCCACCCTAGGCAAAGTGTTAGAGTCGGTCGTGGCGGAAAGGATCTCGTACGTCGTAGAAGAGCATGGTCTGTTGCCCACGAACCATTTTGGTGCAAGGAAGCGCAGGTTAGCAGAACAAGCAGTGCTTCTACTGCAAGAGTACATCTATAAGGCGTGGCGACGACGGCAAGTAGTGAGTCTGATTAGTTTTGACGTCAAAGGCGCCTACAATGGCGTGTGCAAAGAGCGGCTCATCCAGAGAATGGAAGCCCGAGGTATACCGACAAGTTTGACGAAGTGGATTAATGCATTCTGTTCTGATCGCACCGCCACAATCGAGATCAATGGCCGTACGACTGAGAGCCATGAACTTCCACAAGCAGGGCTGCCACAGGGCTCGCCGCTGTCGCTAATTCTTTTCCTGTTCTTCAACGCAGACCTCGTGCAGCATCCCATCAACAAGACAGGAGGATCCATCGCATTTGTGGACGACTACACAGCATGGGTGGCAGGACCGACTGCGCAAGCCAACGAGGCAGGAATACGAGCAATTATCAACAGAGCCCTCGACTGGGAGGGTCGCAGTGGCGCCACATTCGAGGCGGAAAAGACCGCTATCATCCATCTCAGCAGAAAGGCGGCCAGAGTCGACAACAACCCTTTCCTGATCAAGGGCGAGAGGGTATATCCGCAAGACAAGGTCAAAATACTAAGAGTTACGATGGACTCTCAGCTACGGTATAGACAGCATATTGCACGAGTGTCGAGCAGGGCACTAGAAGCAGCCATTAAGCTCAAACGGTTGAAGGGCCTGCCACTGGCGACGGCCCGACAGCTGTTCACCGCCATGGTGGCTCCCATTTTGGACTACGCATCAAACGTGTGGAGATATGCGTGCGGCGATCGGCTGATGCATATCGTCAACAGAGTACAGAAGGTGGGCGCACAAGCGATTATGAGCGCATTCAACAAAGTGGCCACGGCAGTCGCCGAAGCCGAAGCACACATCCTGCCAGCTCGAAGTCGCTTCGCCAAGCGGGCGATCAAGCTATGGGTCGACATCCAAACACTACCAAGTAGTAACCCTCTTCGGACGGCAGGATTCCGGATGTTCACACGCTTCATCTCGCCGATGCAGCAACTTGCAGAAGACATGAGCGAAGTGCCGATAAGCAGACTGGAGACGATTGACGCGTATGCTGCTGAGCCGTGGAACGAGCGAGTCGAGGTCATCACCGACGAGAGCGAAAGAGCCATTGAGCTAGCTAGCGGGCAACGGGCAATCCGCATCGCTACCAGCAGCTCAGCCAAGAATGACCTGGTCGGGTTTGGAGTGGCTATACGGCTTCCGGATTTTGGCTGGGCAAAGACCAAATTCATGTTATACTCTGTGACTCTCGGGACAAGAGAAGAGCAGAACCCTTACACAGCGGAATTGGCCGCAATAGTACGGGGACTGCGAAAGGTGCCACAACACGTCCGGCAATGCGTACTTATAGTGTTCACGAGCAACAAAGGTGCTGCACTGAGTCTCAAACACCCGTGGCACCAGTCCGGCCAGAAAGAGATTGCAAACTTCTACGCGTGTGTAAGCCAGCTTCGAAAACGGAGTAACAAGGTTGTTATTGCCTGGTGGCCACAAGAACATGATGAGAACAACGGCGACGAAGATGTTGACAATGGCGCCAGGGACACCAACAGAAATGGAAATTTCGCTCTAGCACGCTTGGCCAAGGAAGCTGCTCGCAAAGCCACCCTCCCTGGTAGCTTACCACGGACACCACCGTTTCGAGCCAAATCGACCACATTGAACAATGCCAGAAAGATACAAAGCAGAATCCCGGTATTGCCAGACAACATCGGTGCATTCTCCAAGCGGATTGACATAGCTTTACCCGGACGACACACCCGGCTACTGTACGATGCATTATCATGGAAGGAAGCCAGCATTCTAGTCCAGTTGCGGACAGGAATGGCGAGGCTTAACCACTATCTAGCTCAAATTGGAGCAACAACATCACCAGATTGCGCCTGCGGATACGGAAGGGAGACTGTAGAACACTTTGTCATGCGCTGCACGAAATGGACCGCACATCGTAAAGATCTGCTTCAGTATACAGAAGACCGAAGAGGAAGTATCTCGTTCTACCTTGGTGGAAAGACCTATAGTGACGACAACAAATGGACACCAGACCTCAAAGCAGTTCGAGCAACAATTGGATTCGCAATCGCCACAGGACGATTACAACAGACGGTGAAGGAAGTCGGGAGTTAGGCTTAGGAGAAAATCATGCACAAAGGACATCCCAAACATATACTAACCCAGCAGGTCGCGCTTCAGTCGCCGAGGATAGGACTCTGAACACTTGGAGAAGTCAACTTCAAGTTGATCTGCCATGCACTAACAACTAGCAGTATCATACAGGGATGTCGAGGACCATAAGTGGTTTTGGATGGTTGATTATAGTCTTGCAGTATGGGCTCGAATCGGAGTCAAGACGGAAACATGAGAAGCGTTTTTGTATCATAGCGTTAGTTGCCCTCTAGGGGAATGACCCGGGCGTAATAAACATGTGTGTGTGTGTGTGTGTGTGTATACACACTAACCAGAAAAGAGGGGGTATGTGTCAGCCCAATGCAGGGAGGAGTTGATTTGGCATTGGCAATTAGTCGTGCTTCATCTAGAGGGTTTACGTACTCGAAGGGAAGCGTGCACGAGTATTATCGTACCGCTACCAGTTGACCGACCCCATGCTCAAGTGCAGTACGAAATGAGTGATAATCAGAAAAAAGCTCCACACTTTTTGTTGGGATGGACCGACAATGATTGATGGAGATGCTATCGTGCGGCCTGTTGGGCGCACTACCATGTTATTGATTGTTCAAAGCTTTCGCCAGATCCATTACAAGTTGTTCGAGGGAACAGAAGAAAAGCAGGGTGGGTGTTGTGGTCGCCAAACGATCCAACAATGGCAGGAGTTTTGGGAGTAATGATCTAGACTGTAAAGATTCGGTGCACTAGCTCACAACGTAATCAACATTGGCCAGAATTCGTCAATGAAAAGAGGATGCTTTGATCAAATGTGTCTTTTACATGGATTCGGATCACAGCATGACCGATTGATGGTGGTTGGATCGCAATAACATAGTTGCTCATGCGGGACGCTCCTAGCCTCTAACCGGCAACCTGCAGAATTGCGGCTGTAGCATGTGACGCCTATTATACCGACGCATATCGCCCATTGAGCGCCGCAATGTTTGATGCCTGATCAGCAAGCCTCTTCGATGAGGAAATTTACGGGTGGAGGAGCTTAGACCATCGTTACAGAAGCAATTCAGGCCCCGTTAGCACCTAATGAGTGCAAAACGGGAAGAAGTGGCAGCACGTACCATGACATCAAAATGAGTTCAATGAAAAACACTCCAAGTAAAATACAATCAAAGCAAAAAAAAAAAAAAAAAACCACCGCCCCCCCACCAAATATCCATATATTTCGTGGAGGTTACTGACGACAACTGCGTTGGTCCTTTTGAACCCCGCGTCGACGGCAGCGATTAGTGGAGCTACACCACTGAAAGCGCGATAACGGTGGTTGCCGGTATATGAATATAAGTCCAGCATATTCGAATGTGCTGTTCGAGCTCGCCTTCCAATATATTCAGTGGTTCTAGCGTTGACTTCTACACGATTTCCTTCATGTCTCATCATAGGCTGATGGACCAGATTGAATATTGTAGCTTTTTGGCCTCGCCATCGTTCTCAAAGCATTATGTTATTTTAAATGCCAAGTTCCGAAGCTGCTTAGGTTGTACGTTCCCAGAGATCAAATGTGCAGCAACCGGTGTACATCAATGCAGAACGAAATGTAGCCTGGAAATAAGGATAAAAGCTGAACCTGATGTTATGTTTCAAAAGACGCCTGACGTGTCGCAAAGTACTCTACGAATCACCCAAGATTAGTGCCTGCAAAAGGTTTTCGACAATTTTAGCGCGCAGGAAAATGCCTTTCGCCCCCCAGTAGGCCCCTTTTTGAATCAGAAGTTTCGCTATGTAAAATTTGCCGTTTTTGATAGCCCACCACAGGGCCGATTGGCCCTTAACTAATCGATTGATATCTTGCATGCGCTCGCAAACCTCACCAGCCAGACGCAGGTATTCTCTCTCACGGGTCGGAAGGCAGCTCAGAGCCAGGATTGGGGCCTCTTGCGAGCTTCCAGGCGTCTCGTCAACTGCTGCACCTGCGTCAAGGAGCAGCTGGGCTATTTCAGGTGTACTGTAGTAGATCGCTTCAGTAAGGAATAGATATGTTTCGGTGAGTCCATTGACAGTGTAACTCGGATTTGGATCAGCGCCGGCATCGAGAAGTGCCTTAACGATAGCCGGCTGCCGACAGTGGATTGCATGTGCTAGAGGCAAGCGGCGTGGGTCGCTTAGTCTTGGGGACACCTCAACTCCGGACTCGACGAGATAATGAATTGTAGACAACGTGTCCGGAGTCATGTCGCCAAACTTCAGAACACCATCTGTACCTACGCTGTAGGTTGTAGTATACCATTTAGATGGGGTTGCTGTCCAGCCGTGGCGCTGAAGATAATGAATGCGAATGAGCGAGACAAGGGGCCCCTGCTTGTTCTTCTCAAGATTGCCGTTGATTTGTGCTCCGCGCTCAAGTAGGAACGATGCCTGTAATGCTCTGCGTCTTAGTATGTGTTCTAGTGGTAAGAGTAGATTCCCAGTATCCAGCTCATTTTGAGTCAGTTGGGCGACAGAAGACTTACAACACTTGCGTTCGTTGCGTAATAGATAGGGGTATTTCCCTTTGTATCAGTACTCTCCACGTCAGCGCCTTCGGCAATCAGGGCTTCAGCGATGGCTGTGCTGCCACGCAGAGAACAAATATGCAACAGGGCGCAAAGCGCGGTCTGGAGAATTGGATAGACTGGGATCATGCCGTAGTCCTTCGTGGTGACGATGCCTCTTGATGTGCCAAATAAGTCAAGCTTGGAGACGTCAAATAATCGATTAATTACATCTCTAGGACTTTGCTTTATTTTTTTGATCGCCGCGATTGACATGGCATAAGACTTATATTTACCATACCAAGAACTGAACTGCAATGCAAAGGGGACACCCTCATGAGCGTGATCTTTGGCATCGTTCACATACAGTCGAGTCAAGACTTGCTCTTTCATGGTACGAGAAGTCATCGCTAAAGCTAAACCGTCTTTGTATGGTAACATTTCCACGACAAAGGAAAGAAGCTCGTTTGGTAGATCTAAGATTCCATCAGCGGAGGATCTTGATCCCAATCGTCAGAGCGTTGGCAAGATTTTGCAACATGTCGGCTATCTTGTTCGACTCCTTCAGTCTTGGATACCAGATCACGAATCATTTTGTGTGTTTATGGGAAATATACCTTGCAAAAAAGTCCTGTCTTTTGAGTAGGCGTTGCGGCTGTTGCCATGCGCGATGAGGGTTTGCTGTTTGATTTTATCATCCTCCATAGTTTCGTGGACCTCTGATCGGATAATGGAATGATAGGTGGAAACAACATAGTGGGAAGGCCGCCCTGTAAATACGTTTCATCGCACGTCACAAATGGAAGCTTGAAGCCTAGACGCAGATCAATTAATGGATGAGGCATTGCGTTCATTATATATATAACATATGTTCTGTGTTGTGTACAAGCCGATTCTTGCCCTGAACTAAGGTGACCCTACCTTCGTGGGTTAGGCGAGTCCGAAATGTGCTTATTGGCAATATCTCCTCCTATAACTGACTGACATTCAACAGGTGACTGAGGGTCCTTCCAGAATTCAACAGAATTCAACAGAATTCGTTACCATTTAGCTCTAACTCGGATGTCGTATAATGTACCAGAACTGTAACATTGTTCATTCAAGTACTGCATTACCACTTCAAAGTAAGTGGGACGGGCTCACTAATGTTTGAAGTTCTTGACTATGATAACTCCGCCCAAGTTGAAGCGCTACATTGCACTGATTGTGCGGAATGTATGGAAAATATGGCCGCGAGAGAGTCAGTGATCCTATTATTTCTTGGAGAAATATAAAGTGTATGCGTTATGAAATCGCAGCAGTCACAAGTTGTGGAAGAGCTTGTAACAAACTATTTCTGTTGAATACCTATCCAGAATTTCCAAGCTTCTTTTGATATGTATAGACATTTTTGTTTTCTCCCCTTGGTATTTCTTGCATGATATCTACCCAGTAATTAATGACGACTATAATTTGACTCCCAAGAGAAAACCTTGCTTAGGATCCCTTGTCCATAACTAATTAATCCCAAAGAAAAAGCAGAGCTGAAGATGTCAGACTAAGAATACTGCAAATAAAAATGACAATAGAAGTGGCAAACATGGGCCCTCTGTCAAATTGTGCGCTGACAGTCGTCGCCAACTTAGAAAAACCGTCGATTGAAGCCCATATGAAAGCGGCTGAGAGGGAGAAGAACAAAAAGCTTATTGCACTTGAACTTAGTAAGATTGTTCGAGCAAATGGCACTTTTCGCACAAGCCCCAGCAATGATACAAAAATAAAAACATTTCCCACAATGATCAATGCTTGTACGGAAGGT
Source organism: Truncatella angustata (assembly GCF_020726525.1). Classification (NCBI taxonomy): domain Eukaryota; kingdom Fungi; phylum Ascomycota; class Sordariomycetes; order Amphisphaeriales; family Sporocadaceae; genus Truncatella; species Truncatella angustata. The sequence goes on along the minus strand of NW_025763391.1, from coordinate 966,451 downwards.
AATGCTTTCAGCACTGTGGTAGCCGAATTTGATCCAAATGACTCCGTCACCAATGTCGTCAATGCATCCGATCCGTTGAGGGGCAGGTCATAACATTCTAAGCTACCAGGATACCCGATACATACGGCCTTAGTTCCCAAGGAACAATTCTGGGGAACTGCTGCAGTGATGAGGCTTTCGCCTGCTGCAATTGCGCTGGTGACTAGATTCGAAGCTTGTCCGATTACACTTGAGGCAACTTCATTGCCCTTACTGGCTACGTCAGTTGCCACAGTCGCAGCAACTGTGATGGCCGAGGTTAAGTCTTGAACAATATCCGTTGGATTATTGATGTTTAAGTGCTGCATAGAAGGAATACGGCTGAAAAGGCTAGAAAACTGGCCTCTGTCAGCTCGCGAATGCCTAGTAATATTGACTTTGCATTACCTCGATAGTGAAGATACCCCTTGACTGGTTGCTCTTGGTATCGAATGAAGTCCATGAAAAGTACAAAGATATCGTGATCACTATGACATATACTGCCGAGATTACGATGGACAAGGGAAGTTTGAAAACCATTTTGGTCTGATGACAAAGCAGTCTGTTCTGTGATGTGTCAATGTTTACATTATCAACTAGATCATAGTATTTATGCCAATACATTCAGGCAGTAAAAAGGACCAGTTCCGCCTTAGGGCGGGAACCTAAAATTATCCAAGAGCCATTTCTGGATTTTGATATTCCTGTGATATAAGGTTTGGACTCAACTCTAACCTCCTTGCGCCAGAAGCAAACCTGTCACGGGACAATCACTTTCTACAATTGGAAGAACGTTGCAGCACCAAGCGCATTTAATGGCTTCTTTCTGATACACTAGGCTCAAAGTTATTGCTGATAACGGACGAATGCTTCGAGGCTTGGAATCATGAAGTGTATACCCAAAGGGCGAGAAAGGGCTTGATCCTGCCAATTATACTTGCGCTTTGAAACGAAGTCGACGGATGAATCTACAGTAGCCCATATGATCCCATATATATTAATCACAACGTCAAATTAGCAGAGACGGCTGGGGTGGGTATTGCGATAAGGCAGCTCTATTGGTAATTTATTACCCTTGAGATGATACTGCAGTATAGTATCACCCTATGCAATTGCTGGGTTGTCGTAACGACTTCTGCTAATCCTGAAAACCGATGGATCATCGCGCGGAACCGAAACCCAATGCTTGGGGACAAAGTGGCTCTGGAATGCCTCCAGTAATCGAAATTGGAGAAAATAGGGCTAGCCACTGGTATTGAGAAACGACACATTTCAAGAGCCAAATCAGATTTATGCCTGAAATCTTTTCGGGACGCGCAAATGCAGGACCGCATTTTGGCCATGTTTCAAAACTAGTACTTTTTTGACTTCAACTGGTTTTGTACTGTACCTATCTTGCAAACGGGACGTTTCGTTTACTGACGATTAGAATACACGCGGCAACGAAAACGACAACTGCTTTGAGAGCAGGCTGCATCTGAACACCTCCGCTAGATCTTTGAATACATTAATGGCTACGGGGTGGTTGATGATCACCTGGAGGTCTATTGCAGGGCTATGATTTCATCGATACTGTTCCAAATACAGATGTAATCAATCACCCCAATATCCTCCAATCACAATTTCTAATGAACGAGGATTCGCTCCTGCAACTACACCAGCGACATTCTCTTGGCCGGAGCTGACGTCATCATAAGAAAATGCATAACCCTTTCCGTCTACCTCATTTTCGTGCACAATTCTGCTATAATGGTTGGTAGGGGTTCTCAGATAGTAGCTGGTGTTCGTTAAGGATGGCTGTGTACCCCCACCGTCCAGAAGCAGGGTGGTACGAGTAAAAGCCGCACACAAGCGTGGAACAACAGCACAGTGGACGTTGTTATCAGATTCCAGTATCGCAAAAGGCCCCGTACTACAGCTCCAGATATCCGCCGTCTGGGGCCGACAATAAGATCGGTTATCGCCGTCACAACTTAGCTCATAGTCATCACCCACGCGACATTTGATTGACTGATTTGTACCAGGGTTGAAAGTGAGATCTTCTGTTGCATATAGTTTCCAGACATGATCTACGTAGTCTGTGTAGTAACCTTCCATGGAACCTGGATTGATAGACTCAAACAGGTTTGGAGCGAGTACTCGGACGGGAAGACCATTTTCTGAATAAACACACATTTGGTCCCATGGCATACCGTCCAAATTAGTCTGCGTTTGCAAAGCAGCGCACACTTCCATAATAGCATTATCAACCACCCCTTTTACGACCTGAACTTCGCCATTATCAAGAGTCAACACCATACTCAGGACGAGTCCGACGAAATCTACAAAGGAGAGATTTGCGTAAAGTCCACCTTCCTCAGTGTATGTGAGTTCCAGGAAACCCCAGTCAACTTGCGCAGAAGCATCTTCCAGATCGGAGGCAGATGGTTCTTTCAGCGTTATGGTACCGTTGGCAGATTCCACGGCAAAAAACTCAAGCTCGCCTTCCGAAACCCACACCCGGCCAGCAGATATGTAGCCGGGAATAGTAATCTGAGTACTGTGCATGCCATTTACCTTACCCAGAATCGGAATGGCAATGGTAGTACTGTCAATTTTTGTGATCGCAGTTCTATTTAGTGTATCAGGGTAGTACCAGATGCCCGCAGTTGTCAGAAGCACAAGGTTGCCTTGCCCATCTGTGCCAGTTACGTAGGCATATATATCGCTTCCGTTGTAGTTATTTACGAACTTTAAAATTAGTGGATTGACAATTCCTCGATGTTCACTTCTGATCTGTCGAGTCTCCTGTCTCAAGTGAAAACGATGGTCGCTGAAAGAAGTGGCCGATAATGCCAGCGAGATCAGAAGCATGTAATGATAATAATACGGGGACAACATATCATTTCCTTCGTAGTGGTTCGTCTAAAAACAAATTGAATCGTGACTTCAGAGAGCTCAGCAAATAAGTACGGAAGTAGGATTGACTCTTTTCGTTGTCCGGTTATTGATCTTGAGCACCTGAAAGCAAGATTCGTCAGGATGCGGCATTGGTTCCAGGGTGATTGTAATTGGCGTCCGGAAGTGAATCCGTTCAGGGCCCACTTAGGCTATCATTCGTATGGGAACCTTGGGGCGACATATTTTGTGCATAATTGATGGCAGGTTGTACCTTAGGCCCAACTTCCGGAAAAGGACTTTTGAACTTCTGGTAAGTATGGCCAAACGTTCAGATATGGCTCTTCCGATAACGGAATGAGCTTGTTGTACCAGCCTTAGCTGAAGCTAGGCAACTCAGGGCGCTCAGGCACGGCTCAGGCTCGGCTCAGGGCAGCTCAGGCACGGCTCAGGCAGCTCAGGCTCAGCTCAGGCAGCTCAGGGCAGCTCAGGCTCGGCTCAGGCAGCTCAGGCTCAGCTCAGGCAGCTCAGGGCAGCTCAGGGCAGCTCAGGCTCGGCTCAGGGCAGCTCAGGCGGCTCAGGGCTTAGCTTAGGGCAGCTCACGTGGAGTCTGGCTTGAGACTCGAGGGACATACAGGGGTGCACCTGACCCAACTACTCCTACGCATTCGGAAGGCCCAATAATACACCTTAACGTATTTAAGTCACAGAATCACATACCCTAAACATAGTCCTTAAGCGATGTTTTGATATTTGATCTTCTGACGAAGGAAAAGCTTGTATATAATTGAACTCTACATCTTCCTGGGATGCGATGCTCTTCTAGATGTCTTCGGAGGGCTTTCGCTCATCTTTGACTGCTCTTACTTATACGTACCAACCCAAATATTAGCTTCTCTCCACGCTATACAGGGCCCTTCAAAACCTCATACTCTGTGTCAACCTTGTAAATATCATCTGTCCTATGCTTACGGGGCACGTTTCTCAACCAATGCCGAGCCAGTGATACTTGGGTCCGAAATAAGGTGGGTCTACACGAAGTGCTATTTTCACTAACAACCATACAAGTAAGCGGCAATTCACCAAACAATGTTGGAGTGCCTCAGTAATAGCGATGGGAGAGGGCTGACCCGGGAAAGGCATCCTACGCTACCATATGGACAGGCATTAGCAGCTCAATACCCGACTCAGTATGTGGCCTATGATTGAATGAAGCTTGTGAATATCTCACCGGGATTTTGGGCCCTTGGTATTCTGGCCCAGTTTATTTAAACACTTTTCTAATACAATTCATGCTTACGTACTCGGCAATGACAACGTTTATAGTCATTATTGCTGAGAATGTTACATTGTCATATGGGCTATATCAGAAATATCTGTCATTCGCACTGTTTACACAGATGCCTCGCCTCACTGTATTCATGTGCTTATTTTGCAACAAATACAGTATCACTGCGGCTCACATTTACGAAAATTCAAAATCAGAACAGAACGAGAGGAACGTTTCGGAAGAAATTAAGCATTACTGTGAGGCAGAGTTACTGAGCGATCGGGCGGTCGCCGAGCGGTCGCCGAGCGATCGCTATCGCTATCGATCGCTGGGGGTATTTCCAAGATTTGGATCGCCCGAAGTCGATCGCTGGATTCTACTTCGCGATCGCTATCGATGGAATTCGGGCCTTCGGTCGGCGATCGCTCGCCGAGAACCATAGATTTTGGGACCCCTGAAGAAGGACCCTTAGGTCCCCTAGAGCTGGACCTCGAAGAGTGCTGCATGGCTGTCTCTAACCAATGAGCCATAGCCAGCTGCCAAGATAATCTATCACATACAAAAAAGCAACAATTGTCGTAAATTTTGCAGGATGTTCCCTCCCTGCACTTCGCAGCGACTGATTGCCAGATCCGTAGATCGTAGAATTTATCAATAGCAATAGACGTCAGCAATAGTGACAGCAGCAAAGATAGTGAAAACAGCTCAATGCCCTTGAAGATGGCGAGCTCGTGTCTGACCTCACGTAGTCACACACCCTCTATTTCTTCGTCAACACAGCAAAGCTACCCAGACTATACGGTCTGGACCGCGGAGGCGTTTCAGAGGTATCCGGGCTATCTTGCTGCTCACTCCGTTACAAGGGAGCACGCTTGGTGGTGGAAACGTGGTTTTCGCCTCCAAAGAGCTGATCATACACCAACTGTCTTTTATTGGGTGTGTGAGCTCTGTTTTCTCGATGGCGCACCGCCCAAGGAGACGCGTTTCGTGTGCTCTACCAGCAAATCGATCACAACACACCTCAAACGGCGGCATGATATATCGGTATGCATAATGAGCTGATGCAACGCATTTAGAAGGTACTGACTGCGGTGACTCTCTGGTTAGGAACCTCCAAAGACACATACGAGTGCACCGAAGCTGCTCCGTCCTGGTGACCAACGTACCATCGACACCATGATTGATGCAACCAATCCACACGAACAGTCCCTTCACAACAAAGTCTCCCTTCGGTTCAATACCAAGCTCAACAACCTTTTGATTCTCGATTGGATAACGTGCACGAATCTACCATTCTTCGTCGTCAACAATGGTCGTTGGCGACGTCAGCAGCTGTACAACAACCCGTTGTTGAAAGACTCAGACCTACCGAGATACCAGACATTGATCGACCTCTTGATGGATGAACACAAGCAGGCAGTCGGTCCCGTCAAAACCCTATTGTCCACGGCGCGTAGCATGATTCATTTGACGTTCGATGGCTGGACTTCTCGCAAAATGGCCTCGTTTGTGGGTGTTCATGCGCACTTCATCGACTCGAACTTCAAGAAATGGAGGATCCTGCTAGGTCTACCAGCTCTGGTCAGCCGGCACACATGAATCGACGTTGCAGACGAGGTTCTCGCTGTCCTTGACTTCTACGGTATCAAGCAGCGTGTTGGATACTGCACCCTGGATAACGAGTCGAAAAACGGCACCTGTATGGCAGCAATCGGTCAGCATATCGGATTTGACAGCGCCGAACGGCAAATCAGCTGTGCTCCCCACTCCCTCCAACTGGCAGTCAGGGCACTGATGTATGGCGAAGGCTGTAAACGCCTCGACCTGGATGACTTGTTGCTGCCTTTACAGGACAGTGATCAAGACGAGGACGAGTTCTTACGCGACGCTTTCCGTCGAGCTGCTGATATGGCTGATGTTGATGAGGTTACTGACGAAGACGAGGATTTCGCAGCTGAGGAATTCGAGGATGCTATTCCTTCCGACCCCGAACACTCCGACGAAAGCTCTGAAGCTAATGATGACTATGTCTTCGAATTCGATGGTGTAGCCCCCAATATCTTGACCACCAAATCTTTGCACAAACATGAGAAAACCGGTCCTATCGAAAAATTACACAATATTGGGAATTGCTTTAGATCTAGCAGTCAGCTTGTTGAGCAGTGGCATAAGGCCCAGCAACAGGTGCAGCCTGATCAACCCATCCTAGAGTGGGTGTACAACAATGCGACTAGATGGCAAAGCGACGCTGCTATGGTTGAACGCGCCTTGTCCAAGAAGCTTGCGATGAAACGGATGATGAACACACTCCAAGAGAACTGGGACGCAGCCGGGTCTAAGCCATACGAGAAACCATCCGCCCTACAACATAAGCTTGAAGATGGCGATTGGAGACTGGTAGAGGTTATACACAAGATTCTACAGCCCTTCGCCGTTGCTTCTAAGCTTCTCCAAGGCACTGGTGAACCTGGTGAGCGTGCCACTTCTGGAGGTTTCGACGAGTATTTCCCACAAATCGAGACCTTATTGGACCACCTCGAGATGTGCGCAGCGGACAAGTGCTACCAAGAAGTTGAAGATCCTGATGATCCCGGTGGTCCGAAGATCCAAAGCATAGTACAAGTATTCGAGGGTCTTAATCGAACACAACGCAGGCTTCTGAAGCTTCACATCTGGATGGGTTGGTGGAAACTGCAGACCTACTACAACAGGATGACATCTTTAGCATACGCCGCTGCAGTTATTTTCAACCCTACTGTGAAGCTATCCGGTCTAGCAGAGATATTCAACACAGAGCCTACACGCCAGCGGCCTACATGGAAAGACGTATACATGAATAAGCTGAACACCAGTTGGGAGATTTACAAGAAGAGGTGCGTGTTGTATCGACATAATAGACTTTTCTAACTGCTCCAAGGGATATATTAGTGCCCGATAATCTCACAAACGCGGAAAATACCCTCACGAACTACCTCGCCCGCCGGAAGCGCTTCTTGAGTAGTGTGGACGACGCTTTGCAACCCCAACAACCTGTTGCGAAGAAGAAGGGTCGCGGACGGGGATCTCAAAGCAATCAACGGGTTACGAATCCGCCTCAAGACGAGCTTGCGGTGTATCTCATGGAACCCCTGATCGATATTGATCACTACCACAACAATCCAGTATCATGGTGGCGAGACGTTGGTTCACGACGCTTTCCAAGGCTATCTTACATGGCTGTCGACTTTCTCACGATACCTTCGTCTACCGCAGAAACCGAGCGACAATTCAGTAGTGTTGGTACTATGATATCACCAAAGAGGTCTCGACTGCGGCGGCATCTTGTTGCGGCAGCTCAGTGTATTAGGTCGTGGAGCAGATCTGGGGTCTACACGCCTGATTTGCCACTTTGGATCCTAGATAGGGCCTCAGATATGGACTTAGAGCAGAGTCTGAAGAAGGAGGACTTCTCTGACTATCTGGAATGATAGACAGCCAGAAAGGACTCTGGATACCTTCATTGATTGACCCGACTAAAAAATCTATGACCTTAATCATTAGGTCGGCGAGCGCTCGGCGAGCGTTCGGCGAACTATCGCTATCGATCGATCGATGGGCTATTTCTGAAGATTTGGATCGCCCGAAGTCGATCGCTGGTGTAAATGGCACGATCGCTATCGATGTCGGCGATCAGCCCTGAAGGGCTGATCGCCCGATCGCTCAGTAACTCTGCTGTGAGGTTTCTGGCCCTTCTCCTTTTGAATCTTTTGTTCTTCACGTTGACTTTCAACACTTCCTGACGCCTTACCATCTGAAGAGCCACTTTGTCAATAACTCTAAATACAGACCTAAACAAAACCTGCTTTCGCTTTGCTAAACCAAGATTGTTCCCACGGGAGCTGCTTCGGACTGTTGTAAATCAGAATTCGACCTTACTTGTCTCGTGTTGACCAAAATAGTTAGGGGCCATTTGGCGAAATTATTATTACATCACCTCAAAGTCCATCGTCAGCGCTTCAACTCTGGATTGGCCAATGTGAAAACTACAGGCTGCAGCGAAAACTGCGAGATTTTTGCGTTGAGATTTTGGAAGTGATAAATGGCATGATATAACCACATTTGGGTCTGTCATCTGAAGGAGGGGCCTAAGTGACTTGCAAACGCTGGAAGACCGGTTTGATAGTGCGAAAACAAACATCATACCGCAGTACGATTCCAGCGTAGCGAAGGATGGCCGTTGTGTATAGGGATTAGGCCTTGCCTCATTGACTTGCATAGCGGTGGAATATATCTCTCAGGCTGACCAAGATTCCAAACGTGGTTCCTGGGAGAACTTTTTGTTGCTCCCAACGGCGGAAGTCGGTTTTAGTACCGTTTATAGAGCAGAATTCGCTTTTAGGTATTTTTGTCGATCATGCAGAGTTAGAAACCGGCCAAATACTGTATGTACAGCGACGATCAACTGATTGAATGGAATTGTGATTTATGCGCATAGAACTTGACAGACGTTCGTGCTATATCAATTCCGCACAATTTTAATGGGTAGGTAGCCAGGAAATAGCGCAGATCAACGTTTTCATCGCAATTTCTGCGAGTTCCAGCTTCGTTACGGCAGGTCAAACGCTTTTCCTGTTGGATGGTCCGAGTACTGTTTCCCGAGAAGTGAATGAGGTTTGACATCATGGTGGGCATCTGTAAAAGCTCCAAAATGTGCTGCAAGACCTTGGCTTCGACGTTGGCACCACAAACAGACCTCTCCTTTACCTTTGTGACCAGTATCAGTTAGCTTTGTCCATACTGTACTGTACTGTATAAACACAGATTGTTCATCGTTCATGATGTGTTCGCCAGAGAAGTTAAATCCCAGCTTGTAATCATCCGAATTTATATTATTCGGGCTCTACTCGTTCTGACAACGTGCACCTCCTAACACAACAATACTACGCGATGCATGACTCAGGGAAACGGAATATAAAGCGTGATCGCAGCAACGAAAACTTTGCAAAGGCCACTAGAAGCTTGCTTGGAAGATGCGACGATGTCCGATCACGGTATTCTGCCGACGTTTACATCTTAATCCGACGGAGATCCAAGCATTACGAGTATACATCTTCTGAAGCCTCTTCATGGCCAACATCGAGGGACGAAATAGCCGTAACTTTCCCCACCCCTGTCAGACTTACTCCTGCCAGCATTGCAGGGTACTGCACTAAGAGAAAGGCCACTATTGGGGGTTCATCCGGAGTAGCTCAGCGTTCTAACGGCGAGCGTGCTATTCCCACAGAGATCGAAAAGGATGTCAAGAGCTGATCCCGCTCTACCGCTCCCCATTAGTTTTATAGTGTATTGGGCGCGATATTCATTCCCTTCGTCATGTAAACTTGGAGTGAAGTGGAAAATCACAAGGGCTCGCGGAGTTCGGAAAGGCGGAATCAATATATCAAGCCAGTGATTTCATGAAGTAAAATTAATATGATGAGATGGAAGATCATCTAGGTTGATAGAAATCCAAGTTGATAAGCCTTTCTGAGAAATATTCCTGTGGGTTCCCATGGCATGGCCCATATGAAATATGGCTGCAGAGTGATATATTGTAGAACAGAAATTGGACAGTCACTACTTAAAGCAAATAATTTTCAACCAGTTGGATTTGCTGAGCAACGGTAAGATAACAAGACTAGAACATTATTTTTCAACTTGGGTTTTTACTCCCAGAACAACTCAACCGATACCAAAGGTAGCTTTAGCCCGGAAGCTAAACAAAATAATATCAAAGCAAGGCGAACCCGCTTGGGAGTGGTTTTCTTCAAGGAGGAATCATCCCCGTGTAAGCTCCCTTGATAATCTCGTTCCACAAACTACTGGAAGTTCCAGGTAGTTCCGAAGGCGCGAGACCCCAAAATACTCCAAGAAATATTCGTCCATATGTTCCATAATATCATGTCCACCATGGATGTTGTACCAAATTGGGACAAAAACAATGAAGGGGACCGGCCAATTCCGCCAAGAAATTCGCACAATACCACAAATTTGACGGAGAAATGCTGAACTTCGCCCCAGATCTATAAGGGAGTTTAGATGGCCAGCAATTTCTTTTTGGTACTGACTCTCGGACCCAATGACAAACGCTATGTCGTGCTTAGGTTGCCGCTCCTCCAAGCACATTAATGGCAACAAGTCTGCAGTGTCTCCTTCATGTGCACCATCAATTGAGAGTCGAAGTTTCCGAGCCGTATTTTCCGCCATGGGGTGACACCTCATATAGATATTAAGGTGCCTGGATTTTATTTCATGCGTGCTGCTGTTGATATGTGCCCAAAGTATAGGTTCCCATACTTGATGAAGACGATGGCAGGTCCGAATCAGACCAAATACCCCCTTGGCGCGTTGTTCATTGCTCTTTCTACGACTTGACGACGTCCAAGATAGTTTCAATCGTATATCATCGGACATAGTATACTGACATATGGTAATTCGAAGCTCTACATAAAAATCAGCTTGCTTTAGATGGCTATACATAGTACATACCTGGAGGTAGTGACAACAGTAGGACTGGTAGGCTTATTCCGTTTGAAGGGTCTATCGTGACCGCTGTATTGTGTGGCATCATGAAAGTCAAGGTAGAATATGATAAAATCAACGGCAATGATTTTTCGTTCTTCACGGACATTCATGGAGGCAAAAGCGGTTTTATAAACAGTCAACACACTCGGACCTACATTAGTCGCGTCAAAGCCATCAAATACGGCATGATTATTACGCCGGTAAGTTCGCCTTTAGGTTGGCGGTAGTCGTGGGCTCGGCTGGAAGTTCCAGCGATTATGTCTCGGGCAGTATTCATAGAAAAGGTATAATCAGGCGGGATGCACCGAGGTCCGGTCCACCATTATGGTTTGTGTCCAAAATCGACGACTTCGTTCGCGAAGGTTTCAGAATCATGCCAAATATGTCACTGAATTATGATGAGTCTGAGAGTGGGCGATTCTTAGTTCATACAGTGAACTCGTCCGCTTCTTGGTCATGTCTAGGTACTGGATTGAATTGAAACCAGACGACTCGGAGAAGCTCTACCTTTCATTATTATTGCGCTTAATGGTCTCGATGTTGCGGAAGAGGACTTCATCGACGAAGAAGATGTTGAAACCCTCGGCGAAACGATATTCACCTCGCGGGCTGGAGTAATTGGGGCGCAAGTATTGATAGAATTAGAGATACACGATGTGCCGAGTGTTATTGAATTTGATGTACAAGTGCTTTCAATTGTGTTTAGGACTCGTAAATCCTTGAATTTGATTAATTGATTATATCTGAACATGGGGATCGTCCCTTATTGGGGCAAACAAGCCTCCTAGAGCCATATATCGCAGGGTTTTGGAGGTATCAGTATCTATATACACTCCAGCCTGCGCATGTGCTGATCCACGCTGTTGTAGGATGTAGTTAGGGGACCCAGTCTCCGTCAGTTCAAGCATCCCTTCATCTCGGGCATATTCTCGTAAAGAATCCACTACCCTCTACAAACGCGCCCATTGCGCGATTATCTCCCCTGAATATTGTGTAACCCCCCCCCCCCCCCCCCCCCCCTTGGCGCGTGCCTCGGGGCAGTCTGTGTCCGTTTAATTCCTACAAAAGAAAACGTGCTCTGGTGTCTCTCTCTCTCCGCAACTGCAGTGATTGGTTGACTTCGTGTGTCCGAATCGTTCGTGATATGCTGCAAAGTCGCGTGGCCAGATCTTGCTGCTAGGAGCCTGTGCAGAGTAGCTCTTTCAAATGAGACGAGGTCCTTTGACACCACCGCATATGAATACACATCTCTATACCAGGATTCGTCTTGCGTCTTCTACCAGCGGAGGAATTCGTCCTTTCTCCTTCCCTTAAGGTGTCGCCATACCCATGCGACCCGTACGTCCTTGAAGAGATTGGTTCATCACACTCAGGAGATTCAAAGGACTTTCCATCCTCTACAGTCAGTAACGAAAATGGGTTCCACCTTCAGGACAAGCATTAGTATCTACAAGAGCCGATTCTGGATGGTGAATGCCGGATACGGGAAATAACCCGAGCTAACCGATTTAGGCAATATAGGCCAGATGTTCATCATTGCTCTCAACCAAGTTCTAGAAAATGGGAAAACACCTAGAGCGAGGCCTGCCAGCTTGAAGATCTATTTAATATAGCAACAACATGAATGTCCCGTCAGAAGACGTTTCTAGTGCGACTACTTGCAGAGCTGTGACCCAGAAAGGTGAAGTCTATTTGGGTAAGCCAGAATTAATCTCACATTTCTGGGAAGAATCCGGAAATAGCTCTTGAAAGAAATAATTTCGTCCACAAGAGCGGAAGCCGATTTCGTTACTGACTGCAAGTACTTGAAAACATGTGTTTCATTTCTAGCCAACCGACTACGTACAGTCAGTAGCGAAATTTTCTTACGCTCATATGGACGAAAGCCATTTCTCCCGAGAGTCACTTCTGGTTTAGCGCATAGTCCAATACTGGCCGTGCGCTCCTATAGATACTATGAAGAACGGTCTCACCCACAGCCCGAGGTGGATTTCGGTTGGGTCTCATCAAATTATCCTTATGCAACAAAACGGCTTCTGATCACAAGTGATTCAATGAATATTTCACAACAAAAAGTCTTTCTTAATAGTGCCTCGGATGACGTAAAGGCAGGTGTTTTAGATATCTTGATGGAAATGAGACTATCTAGTGAAGTTTTGAAACTTTCACTACAGAGAGCAGCAAAATAATTCTTCATCCTTCCGCTCGCCAAGACACGAACTCAGCGTTACGATAGTATAATTGCAGGCGAGTTGCCCCTATCTGTTCAAAGTGTCAAATTAAATCAAACGCTAAGAAAAGAGGTTATTTCAACCCATTAGAGACTCTGATGGAATTATCTCACGTCAGCGCCATTAATGGTGGAAAGAGTCTCACTTCCAAGAACCCGTCGGGTTGGTTCAGCAGAAACGAACTGAGTGTACGGAGAGACTGTGTGAAAACCTTTTCAGGCTACAGACTGAGAGCAGCACAGGACTTTATGGGATGCAGCAGATGCGAACTCGGAGAACATCGTCTTGAATTAAGTGTTTACATAGAAATTGAGTCATATCAGGGTTTCTCAGGCAATGGGCCCTTCAATCTCGTTGAGTATTGAACATATGAAGACCCAACACTTCGCCCAGGATACCGACGACTGAAATATTTATGGATTTCTTTCTAATATATGCTGCTTCTTCTTTCAGCATGATTGATAGATAATCTTCTTTTGTGCTAAATGCTCTTCTTTCGCGGCGCGTGGTTGCGATATGTTAGTCGCCGGTCTCCTAGGGTTGTCGAGGACATTGCGTTCTAACATTACGCAGCAACCAAATTTGGTTGCATCACTGGATTCTGTGGATATATATTTCCTTACGATCGTAAAACTGCTTATGACCAGTAATCGTATGTATATAGAATCTAAAGTCCTGAAATGTATTCGTTACTCTGAAGTCAATAAAGCTTCGCTCGAAAGCGTGGTTAAAAAGAGAATAGAGTTCGAGCCTATTAGGAGTCTAGACCTATTCCGATTCCTCGAAAGATGCTAGAGCTAAACCTAGACAGTCTCTGGACTGTTCTATTTTGTCATTCTCCTTCTCTTTTCGGTCATTATACGCCAGTGCTGCTCAACAGCGCCTTGGCTGCGACCCAACCTCTCTGCAATCTCTGGCCAGTCCTGCTTCTCTTTCACGTATGCCCTTAGGCGGTGTTCTTCGAGTGAGGACCAAGCCTTTCGAGGTCCTTTTCGAGGTTCCTTCCGAGGTCTGCCACGTTGACGATGCCTCAGTGTCGCGTTGCGTGGTGTACTAGCAGGCGTGTAATTGTCTTCTTCCTCAATGTCAGAAAGTCCCCAGTCATCTGAGCATGCGATTCGCTTGCTTGAGAGAGATTCGTCAAGAGATGCACTGATACTGGGCGTTTCCGTACCCCTATAGCCACTGCCGGGTTGAGTCATGGTTGGTCTGTCTGCGCTGTCCACGGACTGAGTTTCCGTTCCGCGTTGCTTGGGCACCGTCATTCCCAAAGCATAATCCCGCAAAGCCCAAAGACTTAGTTTCTGCATAGCCGTAGCCTTCTGTCCATCGGATAAAGGCACGCTTCTGTTGACGAGATCGTCCCATGGTACAACATCACATGAGAAGAATTGCAAGGCTTTTTCTGTCAAGTATAACACTTGTCTTGCGTCAAACCCACAATGCTGACAACACTTCAACTGACGCAGCGATTGCGAACTAGGACATGGGAGAAAACCTTTGTTCTCCAGATGACCAGCCAACTCTTGCGGCCCGGAACGACATTGATCGAACTCGGTGATGGGTTGGTCTGGTGAAACAAATGATCTTGTCTTTGAACGCGAATGGTCTGCTTGTCCTATGAGGATCGATTGAAAACAGGTGTCTCGGGTGTTTTCCGATCCTTCCGTCGAGCCAGTATTTGCATGTACATGTTTTGCGGCGAAGTCCCTCTCGCGGGGAATGTGTGACCGTGATTGGTTTCCGTGGTCGAAATCTCGCCCAGGATCAGATGACTCAAACTCTGTCATTTCTTGATCAAGTGAAATTGTGTCGAAATGTTCCGTGCCTTCTCTGCTCCGCTGTCGACGCAAACGTTTAGTGTGAAGATCCCGCGCTTTTAAGGTCGCACATATTGTGTCAGGTAATGTCGATGGTCCGAAGTGGGTATTCTCTATTCCATTCATCGTGCCATCATTTGAAGAAGTAGCGATGAAAGTTTCAGCTTCTAAGTCTGTCTGAGTTCCTTGAGCTGCTGAGCACTGTTGAGAGTCCTTTTGGGAGGCGGTACTCATTGGCGGCCCAAGTTCAACTTGGACTATCGCGTCCATATCACCAGCTATTGAGTAACCGCGTGATTGACTCCCGCGAGCCTCAGACTCACATCCATTCATGACAGCGGGGTGAGGACGATCGTCCGGCTGCATTGGGTGATGACAGCCTATCAGGACATGACCGTTGAGCTGGTTTGCTCCAACGCTGGTACACGTATGATTTGGTTCAATAGACTCATTCAAATGATCTGCAGCAAGTGTATTCTGGGAAATCGTGACGTTGCTCGTGATCAAAGGAGTCGAACTATCTTGAAGGCCGACATACTATTAGGAAGATAAAGAGTGACCTGATTCGGAAGACGTCATACCTGGTTTTCTTGTTCTTTCCAGATTTTGCTCAGGCACCAACAGCGACATGATACTTCGCGGTCTTGATTCTAATTCCTGTCGCTGCTCTTGATCCCGATCTTTTTGGAGATTTCGCGTCTTCCCCTTACTGCGAGATTGTCCAAAGGACTTGATGTTGTTATTTATAAATTTGAATTCCACCATGTTCTCAAATGCTGGGCATGCAGTACTTGGTGTTGTAATAGAAAGATCAAATGGTAATGCTGGATGATATGGGACAAGTAGACGTCGAAGCCGATGATGCAGCGACCCTTTAAGTATTTTGAGAAAAACGCTTGCACGACAGCCTTTTGTCGTCCTTATGAGCTTAGGACAGAGAAACAGGCAGAAACGAGGATGCCGTGCCGCTAAACTAAACGGGCAAAATTTTATTCGTAGATGCCGTCTACGGATCCTCTCATTTGGCCGATACAGTCGAGCCTGAGTGGACTCGGGCAATCTTGTCTGCATGCTCCGGTTGACAGAGTCTCGGCATCGCCGAAGTGCGTCGATCGCGTACACACGATGATGCCTTGTAACCATACGCGGGACTACTCAATATGAGTCGATCTAGGCTATCGAGCCACGTACTTCGGAGGGGATCCAAGCACTTCTTTTCTGCACGCAACAAGACACAAACATAATATTATCCTAGATCGTTTTTGGAAGGCTCTAGGTCTTGCTCTAGGGATCGATCCTGTCCACGTTACGCTGAAAAGTCCGAGAAGTATTACCCACTTCGGAAAGACTATCAATCTCCTTTTCAGGTCGGCACGTCCATGTGCAACAATATTTGTGTTTCCGTAAAAGGTAACTCCTTGCGCTTGTCTTAGCAGCTACACGGAGCTCTTATCGATGTCTGACTTCCAGCGCCATGGCTGATCCAGCTATCGCTGAGATTGCGCTTCGTGTAGAACCATCTACAGCCTGTAGATCAAACCGCTGGATGTTGTTTCCAGTACATGATCCAAGCAGAAAATAATGGTTGATCCTTGAGATCTGCTTCGTGATTTCCAGGCCTCTCCTTTGTTTTGCGACCGGTTGCCTTAGCAGACATATCACTTACCACAGAAGCAGTCTGGAGGATTTGTTCGCCAAAGACTCAGGTACTTCATCCGTCCTTGAAGCAGATTGCGATCTTACCAGCACACCTATCCCTTGAATGGCTAGCACAAAGACCACAAATGGATGGAACTAGAGCCTGCCCAACATGTAATCCCTTACAGGGATTGCTAAGTTGAGCAAGTTGGAATTCTCAAACGGCAGTAGACGGAATCGATCCCTGATTGGCACCTACTCTCGTCGTAATTTTTCAAGACCGGATCTGTGACGGCAATGCTGACCCTGGCACATAGTGTGATATCAGCAAATTGTGTAGTCTAGCATAACAAGCTTGTGAGGGAAGTGGCCGTGGGGGCAACAGATTCTCAGCCCCTGCTCAATTGCGGAAACCTCAGAGCCGGCTGCGACCCTCTCGAGTGAGTAGCCTATCACTGAACATATCCGACCTTGATGTGGCCAAATGTGTCGTTCTCAATGCAGGTAAAAACGCCTCATGTTATCTGCATACTACATGAGCATTTGGTCGACGGAGCCCGCTGGGGCGTAGCAAATGATTGCTTTCCACTCTCTTCTTTCCGTACCTTGATAGGACTGTTCACTTCGTGTTTCCGCGTACTAGGCAATAGCTGTCTCCTCATTTCAGATCATTTCCCAGGGCCCTAGCTAGAGTCCAGCACAATATTGTGCAGGTTGGGTTGAAAGCAGTGGGGATCGTTGCCTGTTTAGTAGAGTCAGACCCTTCCTTTCCCAATAACCAGGAGCGTAGGAAGATCCAACGTTTCCCGAGTAAGGCAACTCCTTCCGGTTGTTCTCACGGTTCACACAATCGGACTTCTTGTGTCTGCCTTACCATCGCCTTCATGACCTCGGCGGCGGAGACAGGAATAAGCAGGAGCACTTTCAGACTGATCTCTGATCTCGTGCCATCCTGCAGTTCGGCTTCTCAGTAGAGAGAGAATGATAAACCGCAATGACAACGCTACCTGCGCTCAACGTCCCTAGACCGCTAACCCTACTGATACAGAGCCTGGCTGAGCCTCCCCCTTTACAGGGTTACTATATTTGGAGATTCCAAGTATCCATCGCTGAACCAGTCTGCGAAATCAATTCGCGCATCAGCAGCCACTCATAGTCGTCAGCTCGCAGCCACTGGATTCATCTCGGCAACGCCGCCATGACAGGTGAGGTGGAAGCGGGGTCACTGCAGAGTCTGGCAACGCAAACCAAGAATTCAATAGCCTCGAAGGTGAAGATTTTTCAAGCCTGTAACAAATATGGGAGCCCCGGCGCCGGCTTTGAGTGTATCGAGCACGTAGCTTGTGCTGCCAGCCCTCCAGGATCCCAGGGATATACCTCTGGTCGGTGGTAATGGTCTACGGCACATAGGGATATCGGCGAGTGAGTGATTCGAATCGTATGTCGGGCTGCTACAACGCTTGAATAATAGACAATGAAAAAGGGTGGTTGCGGCTGATGGATATGCTTTGTCGTGATGATAGATGGGATGTCACGCGGTGATATTCAGCATGTAACTTGCACGGAAAAAAAGGATTGGCAAAGGTACAAAGAGAGATTGGGAGGTACAAAGACAAGAGTGGAGCTTGTCTCTGGTTTAGAGCAGCACAAAAGCGGCGGCTAATAGGCCCACGGGTACCCGTGGCTGCAAAATCCCACGGACCCGTGGCGACAACCAATTAAGCTTAGCGCCATTGGATTTTCTATGCCAACCCGCACAGAATCAACCTTGAAGTGCCGTGTACGTTTCGACATTTCCTTTGTGTTGCAAAATTGATCGCCTTTAGAAACAACATCCTTTGATTATTGTAGCTATTTGGCGTCCTGGGGTCTTGATTTGGAGCGGCTAGCCCTTTTGCCTATTGTTAATTCGTAGCCATTAGATATGAAGCTATCTCTTACACGAATTTGCTTTTTTGAATCACCTAACGCGTCGCGTCTGAACGTAGTAACATCCAAATCATATCTTCTACTGTGAGACATTTTGAACCGTGACTTACACTATAACCAAGATGAATACCGTCCAAAGCCAACAGGCAGCTTCATTCCCCAACGACTGTCTTCCTCCAGAAGGCGACTACAATAGTCGAGAGAGCTTAGTCCAGGCGATCAACACTTGGGCATCTACAAAGGGTTACGCATTCGTAACTGGAAGATCAACCAAAGAGAAGACGGGTAGATATACTGTCACATACGCCTGTGATCGTTTCTATCATCCCCCAAAATCGTCCAAGGAACGGCAGCGCAAAACCACTAGCAGAACAACCGGTTGCCCATTCTCGATACTAGCAAAGGAAGCTCAGAACGGGACCTGGACCATTCGGCATCGTCCTGATAAACGATTCTCCGTTCATAACCACCGACCCAGTCAACGTCCATCTGCACATCCAACCCACCGAGCACTCTCTACACCGGATATAACGCAAATCCAAAACCTCAGGAATGCTGGAATAGCTCCCAGAGACATCAGAACGTATATGCGCCAGAATACAAGCTCAATTGCAACGCAGCAAGATATCTATAATCGTATCGCTGACGCTAAGCGGGATCTTTGCGAAGGTCAAAGCACTATTCATGCACTTGCGGACCAGCTATTCAAAGAAGGCTTCTGGAGTCAATTCCAGACAAATTCAGATGGCCGAGTTACAGCAGTTCTATTCGCCCACCCGCAATCATTAGGATATCTTCAAACTTATCCAGATATTCTGATCTTGGACTGTACATATAAGACGAACAGATATGGAATGCTACTCCTGGACATTATTGGAGTTGACGCCTGTTAACGATCATTCTGCATTGCATTTGCTTTTCTCGATGGCGAAGCTGAGTCGGATTTCTTTTGGGCCCTAGACCGCCTCAAGTCACTTTACCAACTGTGTAATGCCCGGACGCCCTCCGTTATACTAACGGACCGCTGTATAGCATGTATGAATGCTATTAGTACTTGCTTCCTAACCGCAAACTCGTTATTATGCGTTTGGCATGCAAATAAGGCTGTTCTTCGGTACTGTAAGCCTACCTTTGCGGAGAACGAAGAATGGAACGAGTTTTTCAAACATTGGCATGCAATTATTGGGTCGCCGGATGAAGAGAGGTTCAATGAACGTCTGCTCCAGCTCGAGAAGAAATATCTTCCCACGCATCTTGACGAAGTTGGATATATAAAGAAAACCTGGCTTGATCCTTACAAAGAGAAGCTTGTGAAAGCTTGGGTTAATCAGCACCCTTACTTCGACAACGTTGTTTCTTCACGAGTTGAAGGTATCCATTGGCTCCTAAAGAGTTACTTAAAGGTGTCTACCTTAGATCTCTTTGACGCTTGGAGAGCTATTAAGCACGCATTACAAAACCAGCTTATAGAGCTACGGGATAACCAAGCTAAACAACAGATTCGAACCCCTCTTGAACTCTCGGGAGTACTATATAGCATAGTACGTGGTTGGGTATCACATGAAGCCCTTCGAAAGGTCGAAGCACAGCGGAAAAGATTGTTCGAAAGCAATCCACCTCTTTTAACTATCTGTACTAGTTCCTTTACCCGATCTTAAGGGCTACCTTGTGCCTATAGGCTAGAAGGCTTATTGGCATACGATAAGGCCTTACAACTTGAAGACTTCTATCCACACTGGCGTTTAGCTCGTGAAGATACTCCTCGATTGCTGTTGGAGCCTCGCCAACGTATTAGTCCGATTGCTGCTTCTTCGTCTTTACCGCTATCAAGTGTTAGGCGAGAGCTAAGTGGATTTGAAATTGTGCAACAAGCTATTACGCCATCAAAAGCACCACCCCTTTGCAGTAAATGCCATGTATTAGGGCATACGAAAGCGTCAAAGGACTGCCTACTAAGGTATTCAGAACTGATAGCCCGGCCAGTCATAAACGTCGAATTAGAACAAGATCAGCCAACAACGACATCAAAGGGTAAAGACGTCCTTCCGGCGGAGCTTGATACGGTCGAAGAACAGATTGTGTTACAGCTAACTACTGACTCAGAGCTAGCTGCAAGGATAGGAAACGCCGCTGAATCAGGTATCCGATCGCCTACCAAGTCTACATCCAGTCCGGTGACATCACCTAAGCCAACGACACCAGTTAGGTCTACAGTAACCTCGCCGGTCGCAGTCTCTAGCCCACCTTTGAGATATAATGATCCACGGGCGATTTACCAGAGATATGTTGCCGCAAGGGACGCCTGGTATAAAGCCCAACCCCCTGGAAAGTTCTTAGGTAATAGGGACTATCGAAGGGCAATGGGTTTACCAGTGCGAATCAAGAAAGCAAGTTACCAATGGTGTCTTGATTTCAAGCAGATGGGTAAACGCTGTACTACTACAACAGGCTCAAGAGATTGGACAAGGGAAGAGATGATGGCATATCTAGACTGGGAGAAGAAAGAGACTGATCGTATCGAGGAAATAGTCGCTCAAGAGACTGATAATGGCCGTATCGTCCCCGATAGAAGGGGTACGGGTGAACTTTGGACAAGAGCACAACAGGATATTGAGGAACAGCAAGCCATACATTCGGCTGAGGAAGAAAGGAGTTGTATTGTAGTTAAACCATAGCTTAGTACCACTGAGCAAGGCCTGATTATAGGTTTTATTAACGCTCTACCCTTTGTCTCAAACCCTTAGACCACCCGGGCCTTTGATCGCTCTATTAATTGTGAGAACGGACAGGACCAAGGCACGAGGCACTTCGAGGTTGATTCTGTGCGGGTTGGCATAGAAAATCCAATGGCGCTAAGCTTAATTGGTTGTCGCCACGGGTCCGTGGGATTTTGCAGCCACGGGTACCCGTGGGCCTATTAGCCGCCCACAAAAGCAGCAGGCAGCGGTAAGACCGAGATTGTCCCGATTGGGCAAAAGCACGGACTCCCCACATTTGTGCCGCCATTTCCAGAGGCGGGCAAGCCGTTACATTTAAAACCTTGTTTAGTTAACTTTAAACTTTTCCCTTTTATATAATTTTAAATCTTACGGATCCGCGTTAAACGGCTAACCGCCGTAAAAAGCTAAGATTAAATCTTAGTTATTTTCTTATAAAGTTAAAGTAAATTTAGATTCGTTTTATCCTCCTCTGTATTTAACTTTTTATAATACGCGAGTAACTTCTTTAAAAACCCCGTTATTAAAACTTTATTATATAACTTCTAAGCTTAGGCGTACTATTAATAACGAGAAGACTTCTCGATTATTTTATATTTAAGCTTACGCTTAAAGTAATAAGTGTACGGCATTATAGCCGGAACACTAAGGCGGTTAATTAATCGAATAAAAAAAGAACGTTCGCGAGTTTTACGTATAATAATTTCCTTAGTATAATTTAATATAATAAGCATATATTACGAAAGATATATAAAAGAAAGATAAACTTATTAAACTAAAAAAGTAAACGATAACGACTTACTTATATAATTAAGTCTTAAAGGGTTAAGATAAAAAGAGGAAGGACTTAATATTACGAATAAAGGCTAAGAACTAGGCTTAAAGTGGAGAAAGAAAGTATAAAGTAACTAGTTATTATTATTAAGATTTTATTAAACAAAAGATAATATAAAACTTTAAGTTACGTAACTTAAGAGCGATATAAAGGATAACGCTTTATACGACTTTAAAAGCGATAAAAGCGTTACGCTTTTAACACTTTAAGAGCGATAAGAGTATCGCGCTCTTAACGCTTTAAGGAACATTAGTAAAAGAATGAATAAATATAATAAAGATGGTTTCCTACTTTATATAAATAGTTATTACTTTAATAATTAATTTAAGCATTTATCTTACTTATAAGTAAAGCTTACGCTTTAATAATTACATTTATAAATCTCTTTACTTAATATATTTTTAAAAGTTTATCTTTATAGTCTTTTATTCGTAGCTAATATATCTTGTTAATATAAACCCCTTTATATTATATTATTTATAATTATATAACTTAATAATATAATCGTTATAATAAAGCTTATAACTTAAAGGATAAAACAGTGGTCTTAGTTTAATATAACGTAGTTCATAAGCGAGCTGGCCACCTAAGGAAGCTGGCCACGCTAATTAGCATAACATATAATTCAACCTTTTACCTCCATTTTCATCACTACTTCCAAATGACTTCAATTAATAAAGAAGCTCAATTAATCCTTGCCATTCAGGCTATTGAAAAAGATCCAACATTAAGCGTACGGCGCGTCGCAGCGATATATACAGTCCCTCGTTTAACGCTTATAACGCGAATACGCGGTATTCAACCTCGACGCGATACCCGACCTAAAAATCAAATTCTTACAAAACTAGAAGAGGATACGATTATTAAAAGGATAATTAAGCTAGATTCCCAAGCATTCCCTCCCCGGTTAAGCGCTGTGGAAGATATGGCGAATCGATTACTACGCGACCGCGACGCGTCACGCGTCGGGAAGAACTGGGCCTCTAACTTCGTCAAGCGACAACCATAACTCAAAACGGTATTTAGTCGCAAGTACGACTATTCTAGGGCTTTATGCGAAGATCTAGAACTTATCCAAGGTTGGTTCGACCTCGTACGTAATACAATCGCGAAATACGGGGTTGTAAATACGGATATTTACAACTTCGATGAGACCGGGTTTATGATAGGACAAATTACCCCATCGATGGTCGTTACTAGCTCCGAAAGGAAAGGCAAACCTAAGCTAGCCCAGCCTGGTAATCGGGAATGGGCTACGGTTATCCAAGGCGTCAATTCGCAAGGCTGGACGGTCCCGCCGTATATCATCGTTAAAGGCAAATACCACCTCTTATCTTGGTACGAAAACAGCTTAATGCCGAAGAATTAGAAGGTCGCTGATAGCCCGAATGGTTGGACTACTAATGAACTAACTGTAGATTGGCTAAAACACTTTGACGCGTATATAAAAAGCCGGAAATCAGGTGTATACCGGCTTTTAATCCTTGACGGCCACGAGAGCCACCATTCGGATGCTTTCGAACAGTATTATAAAGAGAATAACATTCTTATACTCTGTATGCCTGCCCATTTATCCCATATCCTTCAGCCATTAGATGTGGCATGTTTTGCACCTCTTAAGAAAGCGTACGGCGCGCAAATTGAACGTCTTATCCGAGCCCGGATTTCCTATATTACGAAAGAGGACTTCCTCCCGGCGTTTTGCGAAGCATTCGAGAAGAGTATAACCGAAAGCAATATCCGCGCAGGCTTCGAGGGAGCTTGACTTATCCCTCTAAGCCCGGAAGTAGTGATATCGAAGCTGGATGTGAAATTACAAACGCTAACGTCCTCTCGGCCCCCTACGCGAGAAACCCGACCTTGGGCTTCGAGGACACCGAATAACCTAATCGAGGCTACTTCATAATCTGAATTTATTAAATCTCGGATCGCCAACCATTAAAATAGCTCTCTAACCTCAATTTACGAAGCTATCGACTAATTCGCGAAAGGAGCGCATGGGATTATGTACCGGATGGCCTTCTTCTAAGCCGAGGTGACTGAACTACGAGAGGCAAATACAGTTATTAGTAAGCGACGTAGGGCTAAAAAAACACGTATTCGGCTTAGAGGATTACTTAATATACAAGATGTAAAAGATCTACAGGACCAAAAAGACGTTATATAGCAAGTATAACAAGAAATACGTGAAAACGGTAATGGTTCGGGTCGGGGACCGGCGCGCCAACGACGCTGTGGAGTGTGCGGGAAGCCCGGGCATAACGCAAGAACCTGTTAGATTGAAATAGAATCATTTGGGCAAGAGTATTCAGAGTAGTTTTAATTAATTTACGGCGTTATGGTTGCGAAATTTAGTTAAATTGCGTATTGTGCTAATTAGCGTGGCTAGCTTCCTTGGGTGGCTAGCTCGCTTGTGAACTACGTTACTCGTTTTATAAAATAAATAAAAGTAAAGCGATTATAAAGTGTATTAACCGTTATATTTATAAAAGCATTATAATAAATAACGACGTATTCGAAGAGTATATTAACTTACTTATTAGTTTAATTAACTTTATTACTTTATACTTAATAATATATAAATAAACAGTTAATTATTAAAGAAACGAAAGACTTATATCGTTTTAATAATAACTATAATTACTTAAGTAAAAATATATAAATAAAAACCCGTACTTAGAGAACATTATAATTTAAACGGTTATAAAAAATAACTATAGTTATTATATTAGTTACTTAACGGCTAAAGAAGCTAAATTAAAGTTAATTTAATTTTAAAGGTATATAATAATATAAATAACTATAAACGTTTATAATGTATAAAGAGCACTTTATACACTAAGACTACGAGCTTATAAATTATTAAACTTAAAAAGTAATAATTATATAACTAAGCTAATAAATATATACCCACTTTTTATACACCGATATTCTCTTTATACCCTTAGACTTTTATATATTACTTAATAATAACGTAGTTTATAAGCGAGCTAGCCACTTAAGGAAGCTAGCCACGTTAATTAATATAACATATAATTTAACCTTTTACTTTTATTTTCATTATTATTTCTAAATAACTTTAATTAATAAAGAAGCTTAATTAATCCTTATTATTTAAGTTATTAAAAAAGATTTAACATTAAGCGTATAACGCGTCGTAATGATATATATAATCCCTCGTTTAATGCTTATAACGCGAATACGCGGTATTTAACCTCGACGCGATACCCGACTTAAAAATCAAATTCTTATAAAACTAGAAGAGGATACGATTATTAAAAGGATAATTAAGCTAGATTCCTAAGCATTCCCTCCCCGGTTAAGCGTTATAAAAGATATAACGAATCGATTACTACGCGACCGCGACGCGTTACGCGTTGGGAAGAACTAGGCCTTTAACTTCGTTAAGCGATAACTATAACTTAAAACGGTATTTAGTCGTAAGTACGATTATTCTAGGGCTTTATACGAAGATCTAGAACTTATTTAAGGTTGGTTCGACCTCGTACGTAATATAATCGCGAAATACGGGGTTATAAATACGGATATTTATAACTTCGATAAGACTAGGTTTATAATAAGATAAATCACCTTATCGATAATTGTTATTAACTCCGAAAAGAAAGGCAAACCTAAGCTAGCCTAGCCTAATAATCGGGAATAAGCTACGGTTATTTAAGGCGTTAATTCGTAAGGCTAGACAGTTTTACCGTATATTATCGTTAAAGGCAAATACTACCTCTTATCTTAGTACGAAAATAGCTTAATGCCGAAGAATTAAAAGGTCGTTATTAGCCTGAATAATTAAACTATTAATAAACTAACTATAAATTAACTAAAACACTTTAACGCGTATATAAAAAGCCGGAAATTAAGTATATACCGGCTTTTAATCTTTAACGGCTACGAAAGCCATTATTCGGATGCTTTCGAATAATATTATAAAGAGAATAACATTCTTATACTTTATATACTTGCTTATTTATCTTATATCCTTTAACCATTAGATATAGCATGTTTTATACCTCTTAAAAAAGCGTACGGCGCGTAAATTAAACGTCTTATCCGAGCCCGGATTTCTTATATTACGAAAGAGGACTTCCTCCCGGCGTTTTACGAAGTATTCGAGAAGAGTATAACCGAAAGTAATATCCGCGCAGGCTTCGAGGGAGTTAAACTTATCCCTCTAAGCCCGGAAGTAATAATATCGAAGCTAGATGTGAAATTATAAACGCTAACGTCCTCTCGGCCCCTTACGCGAGAAACCCGACCTTAGGCTTCGAGGATACCGAACAACTTAATCGAGGCTACTTTACAATCTAAATTTATTAAATCTCGGATCGCCAACCATTAAAATAGCTTTCTAACCTCAATTTACGAAGCCATCGACTAATTCGCGAAAGGAGCGCATGGGATTATACACCGGATGGCCCTCTTTTAAGCCGAGGTAACTAAACTACGAGAGGTAAATACGGTTATTAATAAGCGACGTAAGGCTAAAAAAACACGTATTCGGCTTAGAGGATCACTTAATATATAAGATATAGAAGATTTACAAGACTAAAAAGACGTTATATAGCAAGTATAATAAGAAATACGTGAAAACGGTAATGGTTCGGGTCGGGGACCGGCGCGCTAACGACGCTATAGAGTATGCGGGAAGCCCGGGTATAACGTAAGAACTTGTTAAATTGAAATAGAATTATCTAGGCAAGAGTATTCAGAGTAGTTTTAATTGATTTACGGCGTTATAATTACGAAATTCAGTTAAATTGCGTATTATGCTAATTAGCGTGGCTAGCTTCCTTAAGTGGCCAGCTCGCTTATAAACTACGTTACTTATATTATTAATTTACGTTTAAAGCGTTACACTTATAATTTTATACTTAAGTAAACACTATATTCGTTATCTTATACTTTAATAAATTTAAGCTCTTCCTTTTAATATATTACATTAGACCTTTATTATAATAATCCTTTATATTAATTATAGAATTTGTTATAACTAATAATACGAAACGATGAAATGTATATTATCGTAAAAGTCCGTGGAATAACTTAATCCTTAATCGCTTATAATGATTCGAAACATTTTAGCGTATAAAAAAGGCATTTACTCATAATAAGCTAAGTATAAAAAGCATATTAAAGTATCTTAAATATTCCTCGCGAAGTCTCTCGTAACTAATGAACACACTTATTACTTTACGTATTTACTTTTATTATAAGTAGAGACAAAACCTTAACTAACGAATAATAAGAGAGTTAATAGTGAAAATTTCCAATGAAAGTACTAACACATGCCCAAGGACAAGAGCAATGCTAAGACGTAAGTAAGTGTTTCGCCGATCGCTAAAGGCCTTTACGATACCAACCAATTACCACTAACTAATTAAATTCATATTCGAATCTCCAAAGTGCTCCTAGAGTGGAGTTTCATATTGAGCTCGAACTGAGTGGATATGCAAGAGCACCGTTACCACCCGTACATGTCCATTACGACGAAACTCCGACACAGTACGCCTCATCTGCCCAGAAGTTGGTCGAGCAGTCGAAGGACACGGACGGGTTCCACTCGAAGAACTCGTCAGCGGAAATGCCGTACGCCGTCTCAACACTGTAACAGCTATCGCCGCCTGCGCAAGTGATCGCACCGATTAGCAGGAATCTCACGTATCGACCGGCCGGGCAAAAGAAATCGACTTACTCTGAACGACATAGTAGGCATTGCAGTTGGAAGCAGTACCGCTCAAAGTTGGGCCTGGGGCCGTCACTACCGACGCAGTCGAGCTGATCGTGGCCGTGGCGGTTACGCTGCTGCTGCTGCTCGTAACGCCAACGCAGTAGGCTTCGTCAATCCAGAAGTTGCTTGAGCAGTCAGATGAAATGGCCGGATTCCACTCGAGGAACTCATCCGATGTGATGCCATATGCAGTCTCGATGCTGCTGCAGGTATCCCCCGCTGTTGCAAGCTGTGTTAGCGGCCCTACGTACTGTCCGCAGTTAGGGATCGGAAAGGTTCTTACATTGCACGACGTGATACAAATTACAGTCTGCGGCGGTACCGCTCATAGTCGGGCCAGGAGTCGTCACTGCCGATGCGGTCGAGCTGGTCGTGGTCGTGGCGGTTGCACTGCTGCTGCTGCTGCTCGCAACGCCTACGCAATAGGCTTCGCCGACCCAGAAGTTGGTCAGGCAGTCTGACGATATGGCCGGGTTCCATTCGTGGAACTCTTCATCCGTGATGCCGTACTGCTCTTCAATGCCGGAACAGGTATTGCCGCCTTGGAAAGCATACAGTTAGTGGACGAGAACATGTGTTTGGCCATCATGTGTTACTCACTTTCAACAACGTAGTAGGCATTGCAGTTGCTGGCCGTTCCGGTCAGCGTCGGTCCGGGCGCTGTCACCGTTGACGCGGCGGCAGTGGACGTCGTCGAAGTACTGGTTTGGTTAAAATTATCCATCGGCTCCACACAATAGGCATCTCCTACCACGAGATCGTCGTCGCAGGTGGACAGTCCTACGGACGGGTTGGCCTCTACGAACAGGTTGACAGAGATTCCATACGTGAGCATAACCTTGACGCATGTCAGGCTGGCGTCATACGTATACCACTCAAGACACTCCAACGTAGTGCCGTCGGCGACGGTAGCGCCCGATGGCGGGTCGACAGCCGTCACCGTGGCTTCAAAGTCTGTGCTGTTCGAGGCAGCTGTACCCGTGTAGTTGCCCCCAGGACTGGAAACGCACAGGGTAGAGCCCCAATAGGGGTTGGGGTCCTGAAGGTTGCTGCAGTTCCAGTTGAGCTGCGAATTCCAAGTAATGATCTTGGAGGTGATGGTGCCGGCATGCACGGCGATGTTGAGACACGTATCGTCATCCACAACCGAGTAGACATTATCGCAAGTAGCCGGCAGGCAAAGACTTGTGCCCTCGAAAATGGAGGAGCAGTTTAAAATGTTCGGATTGGTGTAGTACATGGTCGCTGCCGAGACGCTGTTTGCGATCGCGATCGAGTCGCACGTATCGCCAGCCTGTGTGGTATACGTGTTGCCAGACACACAGTTTGTGCTCGTGGCGGTTATGTTGGGCTGAAAGACGCTCTCGGTTGCATTGAAGTCCGTAACGGTCAGATTGCAGACGCCGGCTACGTATTCATACACGGTCTGGGAGTCATCGTTGTAGGTATCCGAGTACGCCGAGGCTTGCATCAGAGCCAGCTTCTCGGTGTAACAATACGAACACAGATCTGATTCTGAATAATTCGAGACATCAGCTACGCTGGGAAGAGCAGCCAGGAAATCTACACCAGTATGGTATCAGTATCGGCTCAAGAGGCGAAACATTGTTAATCGTCTTACCGTTGCAGTTATCTCCAGTCTCCGGGTCCGTGAAGCATGATTGGTTCCAGTTGCTCCAGATTGTGTCGACAAAGCCAAATAGCGGTAGACCGGTAGCCAGGTTTGGCGTGTTCACACAAGCCTCCGCAACCGTGCTAGCCATATTCGCGATGGAGGTCTCGCAATCCGCGGTGCAAACAAGCTCAGTCCGTGTGGAGTTCACGGTTGATTCTGTCATCAGGATGGAAGCAGCCCCGTCACAGGCAATGGTCTGGTACATGGCACTCTCGCAAGCAGCGTCGAGGCCAACTGTTGAGAGTGAACCATTGGAGAATATCGACCAACCCGTGACATCTCTCTTGTGCTGCTGAGCAGCCGAAAAGAGCCCACGATGTAATCCAGCATCCCGATGCTCCAACTGGCGGCCAGAAACATGCGAGAGCAAGGACAACAACGTCACTGCCATGAGTAGACGGGCCCTGCGTAGAGCTGCGGGAGGAAGTAGGCACCAAGTCGTAGCCATTTTTGTAAAGAGTCTCGAGCCTGCAGATCCAAGAAGAGACACAAAGGTAAGAGTGTGCGGCGGGATACGCAGCCGCAGATATTGCTACCCATATACCCGCTCATCTGCCCTTTCTTGAAGGAGTAGAGGGATGAATGGGGAAGGGCGATAGAGATAACTCGGTCACAAGCATAAGGTGCAGAGACAGGCCGCTTTCCCAAGTCCGTGGTTTTTTTGCGGACACATGTCCGGCATCTAGAGTGGTCGATGTTGTGAATCGAGCCGAGCTCATTAACTCCCAGCGTGGACGCGTAATCATTGCAGATTAGACGGTCTTGGAGAGGACCAACTCAGCAGAGTTTTGCTTCTGGATCACATATCGCCGTGAGATGTTTTTGGTAATCCCCACGAGCATGATATGATACTTGACTTTGGGTGGAGGCCGCTACAAATAAGCATGATAGGAAACTTGTTAGTTAGCTGTTGCTGGGCTCATGTATGGTACTTCGTAGGGCGGAGCATGAAATGGTTCCTGGCATTAGTCCCAAGTCTAGTCAGAAAGTAGTTACTTGCAATTATATGGTATAGAATTGGCAAATTGGATGGTGAACGATCCATCCATTCCGGCGGAATTGTCCGACGAACCCTAATTTCAGGGCAGTAGGTTTTTCTTTTCTTGCGACAAGTTTGTCATGTTTCTCCAGGGTTCTGGGGAGGGCCCCGTTGACAGGCCTGAGAATCCGCCAAAGCATCAGTAGCTCCTCAAATGCAGCAGTGGGCGAGTCGACGGCAGCCAATCTTATCGGGTAGTCCCCACATGAGCAAAGTGACGTTGCTGTTCTGTTCAATATTGAGCTAGGTGTTGCGAGAGTACACGACTGGCCATCGCATCACCAGTGATGGGAGTCGACCAAGCAGATAAATACCTGAATGTTTACTCCGCGAATGACAAGAGCCGTCTCTATAGATGAATGGGAAACCCCGTTGGTAGGACTTGACATCGCTTCATCCTCGGCTAGCGCCTGGCCCACCATGATCAAATGAGTTTCTAGGTGGGGACTATTCGCAACTGAATGTCGACGCATCTGTAATATGATACAGTTTGTCCCCTGGTCACGGTTTGGGCATGGGCGGGATCTTTTTGTGTAGCGCAGTGCTTCTACCGGCTCTGAGTTATCCACCAACAATACTCACATCTAGGTAAGAAGCTTGCCATGTAGTCCCCATAGGACTAGGTTTAGCTTACATCGATAGCGTCTGTTTTCTTCTTGTTTTAGCGCATAATAATGGAGCTGCTCATATTGTCTCGGCCCGCTAAGTGCTGTGCCGCCGGCCAATATGTCTGTCCTTGGCCTAGCAAGCCTGGTTCGTACGTTTTCGCACCAACTCTCAGAGCCTCGACCTGGTAATTGGCCAAATCAGGGTCCTCTTGGCTGAGCCAGGGTCCTCGGGGTCCTCATCTTTGTCTGGAACCCCGGTCTCTTCAATGGCAGACCGCGTCATCCTGCAACGGTCCGCACAGCCCGGATGCGTTTTAGCGAGGGACGGTAAATCTGACCTATACTGCAGGCTGCCAGAGATGGATGCCCTCTTCAGTATTACCCGACGCCGCCGGATTCAGAGCTTTACAAAGGTGCAATCCACAGTGGATTGCTCTAGCTTTCGTCTTTCACGGGGACCTTGACAATGGCGCGGCTGGAATCGTATACACAGTCTGATATGTACCCTCAATTGACCGTACAACAAGTATATAACACTACAAGCAGTATCTCGCCAACGTCCTCACATACCATGAGCCTTTTCATATTTTCAGTATTTCCTTAACTGCTCACCACAGTCACAAGGTACTTGGTTGCTCGCGACCTCAGACAGCATGTTCAAGCTGCCTCGTTTGCTCTTGGCCTTCGCCATCAGTGGGCTGCTCGGTACAGCGAGTGCCGATACGGAATGCAGCGCCACAGTGGCATGTGAGATAGGATGCTGTGGTACCTGGGGCGTCTGTGGCATGGGCCCGGATTACTGCGGCGCTGACAACTGCATTAACAACTGCGATGCCAAGGCTGATTGTGACCCTGACAACTGGGGATCGAATTATGTGAGCAGTACGACATGTCCACTAAACGTTTGTTGTTCAGAAGTGAGTTCACTCTCTTTTCTCTCGTCGTTTTCCATATTCTCCTTTATTCGTACTTTCCCATGCCTCGCTCGTCTTTCTTTGCTCTTCCTATAATCACTATCTAGGTCATGGTTTAGACTAATAAACGGTCTAGTATGGCTTTTGTGGGACAACTGAGGAGTTCTGCGGCAATGACACAGTCACTCGTCCTTCTTGCGACGTTGATTTACAGTCTATCACTCGCGTTATTGGCTACTACGGATCCGGAGCTTTAACTCGACTTTGTGATGGCATGCTGCCCCTTTCGATTCCTCAAGGTGTATACTCTCATATTTATTTTGCCTTCGCCAGCATTGATCCAGACACGTTCGAGGCTGTTCCAGCGGTTGAAAGTGATCTCGAAACACTCACGAAACTGCAAGCTCTCCAGTATCGTGAACTAGGTATAGAGCTGTGGTTGTCGATTGGCGGTTGGGACTTTTCAGACGACGACTTCGCAACGGCCACGACCTGGTCGGATCTAGCGGCAGCGGACATAACTTATCAAAACGTCTTCTTTTCCAGTCTAGCTCTTCTCTTAATGAGCTATGGCTTCACAGGAGTTGATATCGACTGGGAGTATCCGGCGGCCGACGACCGAAACGGGCGAGACGAGGATTACGCCAACTTTCCGGTATTCCTTGCCAATCTCAAGTCTGCGATGTCGTCCTATGGCTTCGGAATATCCGTCACTCTGCCCACTAGCTACTGGTACTTGAAGCACTTTGACCTGGCTGCCATCGAGCCATCCGTAGACTGGTTCAATTACATGAGCTATGACTTACATGGTGCCTGGGATATTGGTAACGAATGGACTGGCGCTTATTTGGACTCCCATACGAACCTCACTGAGATTGAAGACGCGCTTGATCTAATCTGGCGTAACGATATACCATCGAACAAGATCACTCTCGGCCTCGCCTTCTATGGACGTAGTTTCACCGTGGCATCCACTAGTTGCGTCGAACCCGGCTGCGATTACCTTTCAGCCGGCGACGCGGGAGACTGCAGCGCACAGGCAGGTATCCTTCTCAACAGCGAGATCCAGACCATCATGAGCGAGAATGATCTTACACCAACATTCTATAGCGACGCCGCCGTCAAGGTCCTTACCTGGGACAACCAATGGGTTTCGTACGATGACGAGGACACATTCAAGCTAAAGGGTGACTTTGCCAAATCGCAGTGCCTAGGTGGCGTCCTGGTCTGGGCTGTTGACTACGACGACAACAACGGAACCTTTTCATACGGCTTGGCAGCTGCATTGGGCAATGAGCTGAATGTCGATACCGAAACTGGAGTCACTCTCACGATCGCTGAAACGTCTTCTGGCTCTTCATCGGACCCCCTGGATTCGATGTGTCGATGGATGAACTGCGGAGAATCTTGTCCTAGCGGCTTCAGTCAGATCATACGCGATGACAAGAAGTCTCAGATCATGCTGGACTCCAGTTACTGTTTCGACGACGAGATGCAGGTTCTCTGCTGCCCCACATCGACCGAATTGCCCACATGTCGGTGGCGAGGTTTTCATAACAGCGGCCAATGCCAGAATGGTTGCAGCGATGGTGAGGTCGAAGTCGGCAGCACCATGGCAGGCTGTAGCTGGGGCTACCAGTCAGCCTGCTGCACCACAACAGAGTCGACATCGTCATACTCGGGCTGCAAGTGGTACAGCGATGCCCCCGATTGCACAGACGGCACTTCCGATTCGTGTCCCTCCGACTATCCTACCTTTGTTGCAAAGTCACGCAACGGCTGGGGAGGCATGAGAAGATGCGACGAAGGCAGGTATCACGTTTACTGTTGCCAAGCAGAGACTGTCCCTGAACCGTTTACCAACTGCGACTGGTATGGCCACGAGGATCCAGATGTGCAAGATCTTTCGGAGAGGATATACTCAAATGCGTGTCCCAGTGACACGATGCGATTCGCCACGCAGTTTGTAGGTGCATACGCGCCGTCAGAGACGGAGGACTGCGCTTGGGGTGCCGAGGCTTACTGCTGTGCTGGGTCGACGGACGACACCACCAGCGACGTCGATCCGCGTGATGTTGCCATTATCTACCAGGACGAGACGGCTGAACTGTTCGATGCCTACCTTGAGCAATGGCTAAACAACCCCATCTGCCCCGGCGAGTGGGCCGCACAGTACAGTGACACGGATCCGGTCACGGTGACGAAGCGGGACAGCCTTCTACAGCTTCTTCGGGAGCGAGCTACCGACCAGACATCGACCCTTGAGGTGCTGTTGCCGATGATGTACGCCCTATTTGCGGCCAAATACACGCGTACTGACATTGAGGAAATCTGGGACACTCGTATCAGCGCCTACCTCGGTGATGAAGCGGCTGATTTCGGTCTTATATACGACGTCATGTACCCCGACGGCTATACAGCCTCTCCAGTCGACGATACTGAGTGGTTCCTTGCCGATATGATGTGCGATCTGGAGGACTCAGCATACGGTCTTGAATCCTATGCGGGCGCCACCGCGGTATGTATTAACAGTGATGATGCTAGCTCCATAGTGTCCAAGAGATCTATCAGTGAGGAGGTTCGGTTCGATACCACGGCAAACTCGACTTATGCAGGACTTTGGCGCCGCAGACTAGCTGCTAACAGTATGAACCTTCGTGCCTCTCAAAACACGGTGCCTACGGTTTCAGCGGCCATGAATGGTGCCATCGCAGGTGATCTCAGCATTCATTACCTTCGTTGGCTTCACACTGCCGGAACAACCTCGGGGACGGAGGTAGAGCTTGAAGTAGCCTTTTGGATCGGTGGCACGCCCGGAACCGCGCCATCCACGGTTATTCAAACTGCATACTCGGACACAACCCACACGATCCAGCGCGACCGCTGGATTGTGGCTCACTTTCATATCCCACTCGATTCCCAGACGTTCATCAACTACAACGGCCAGGTGTATTTGGGAATCAATTATGGCCGTGTGTATCATAGCCAGGAGATCAGACGACCAGGGAGAGTCTCCGCTGGAGTTACACCTGATTACAGGGCCGAATACAGGAGGACGAATAATTACGGCGGTACAACCAATAGCGTAATGACTAACTATAACGCGCGATCGTCGATTCTAAATTGCCCGACAGCCACCTCGCGATGGTACCCTGGATCAGGCCTTTCTTCCGGCGATGCGCCGGCGACTAATGGTATATAATCCCTTCCCATCTCTCCGACGCTTCTTTAGTCTGTTTTTGTTTCTTCTGCACCCCACCTTACCTTATCGTTGAGGCCGAGATTCGAGACGCCGTATAAAGAAGGAAACTAACTCAGCGACCTTATAGGATTCCCACGTCAACCGGGATACGAGGAATTGATACAGAGTTTCGTAAGTCCCAATTTTACCCCAACCTGTTTTTGCATTTTGCCATTTCCCAAACCCTTTTTAGTAGAAACGTCAGGCATTAATATTTTTTAATATATAGGGCACTTACCTCTATAACACGAATATGTTTCAAATTGGTAACCTACAATATGTATGGAATATCACCGCCAGGACTGATGGTACGAATGTTACTGATGACAATGGGATCGTCCTTTACCAACAAATTGCGGGAGATGGTGCAATGTTTCAACCCCAATGGGGAGCCTTTGATTACAACTGGATGCCTGACGGAACCACCACACCTCCTGACTTGTCCAACGCGGATGCATAAAGATTTCCTACCATGTAAATTAATAATAAAAGAAGCGGCAATTTTCCTAGATCTCTTGAAATGTTTCCCAAGTCTCTTATAATGTTTCCTAAATCTTTTTATAAACACAAGATGCAGTGAAATAGTCATGATCGGGTAGGCATAGCTTAGTTGCCAAGGTAAGGTAAGCCCCTTGGTCAACTGCATCAGGCGGTGCATAGTTCAGGATCTCGAAGTACTTCAGTAGCCCAATTTCAATAGTCCAGGTGCTCTGCCAGGGTTCTACGTCGCAGGTTCTAGTCTAAGGTAGGCTCTAGTTAGGATCCAGGGTCTTACCCTAGGGGCGGGTTGGTGTGGGCTGGTGGGGCTGAGCAGAAAAGTACGTAGCACCTGTCTTAAGGCAGTAAAGTCTAGTACTTGCTTATAAGTACTTGGCAGTCCCCTCTCCTCAACCACTCCCACTATATGTATTCAGTACGTTCAATTACCAGGTCAAACAAACCATGTGTAAAGGCTTTCGTACCCTGCTCTTCCACTGTGGTTGTCGTTCGACACTGGTCACATAAGTTTGCGCAACATCTCGTCCAAGGCCGTCGCCATCGCTGTTGGCGACTCGCGTCCTACTCCATGGAAGGTCCGCCCGCCTTCATGCCGTTGCTGAACGCACCGCCGTACGATGTCTTTCAGACGGAGGAGCCTCCCGACCCGTGGGATACACCGCTGTCTATGATCATAAGGCGCGATGATCTGGACGCCCTGGCCGAGTATCTCAGCATGCATCCCTACCGCCTCAAGGGCCCCGGCGCATGCCAGGACCACCACGGCATTTTCTTTCCCGATGCCTTCGAGTATGCAGCAACTTGGGGAGCTACCAAGGTCCTTCGTTCTCTTCGGCACTACGAGACTAGACATCCTGAGCAAGACTTCCGCTGGGGCGCCAAGGAGTATGGTTTGCTGAACCTCGCGTGTCACCACGGTCAGTTGGAGACGGTGCGATATCTCCTCGATGCCTCGCACGATGTGGCTGGCGACCTGGCGTTCCGTGATGGCGACGGCTGGACACCGTTGCTGGCGGCTGCGGATGCAATGACTGATCGATCCAAGTATCAGAAGTACCATGGCGGACTTGATGTTGCCAGCTATACCAGCCGATGCGAAGAGATCATGACACTGCTACTTGACAAAGGCGCACCCGCCGACCACGTACGGGAGCGCCAATTCATGCATTATGATGGCCAGATCCACGAACTCAAACGTCGGATACGGTGGTGCGAAGACAACATGGATGGGGAAATCCCTGAGAGTCCGGAGTACGATGTGACGCCTGACGGCGAGGTCATTACCTGCATCACGGATACTGTTCTATCTCTGGCCATGCGTAGGGCCGGCGCTGCGACGATACAGCGCCTACTTGATGGGGGTGCAGATATCCATCTACGATTGACGCCACCGCGGAGCGATAAACCCCTATATACGCCGTTCAATACATGCCTTTATACACCGTTACATGTCGCTGCCCGTTACTTCAACGCGACGGCGATCGGCGTCTTGTGCGACAGATATGGGATCGTCGAGTTCAAGAAGATGCTCAAATGCCAAGACGCTTGGGGGCATTCAACCTTGCACATTGCAACAAGGGGATGCGACTTTATGCTGCCAGCAGACCAGATTCTGCCCCAAGGCGTCGCCACCTTTTCGGCCCTGCTACGCTCTTGCAATGCTAACGATGTTGACACGAGAGCGCTACAATCTGCGATGCTCTCCGACTTTTTAATACATCACAAACCGACTCGACAAGCGCTGCGCGCTCGCGTAGCCAGAATGCTAGTCGAGCAAGGCGCCAGACCCGCTTCGAAGACGTCTGACGGCGGGACCGCTCTGCACGCCCTAGCAAGACAGTTTCCCGTCACCGACGATGACCAGTGTGCCGAGGCCGCGCTCGTCGGGTTGTTTCTGAGCCATAGCGCATCGATAGACGACGCCGACAACTCGGGAAACACGGCGCTTCACGTCGCTGTGGGCACCTACCCAAAGCTCGTTGCGGCGCGGGCCCTGTTACGGCACGGCGCAAGGCCCGATGTGCTCAACAAGGCGGGAGACACGCCGCTACACGTAGCCGCCGTCATGACTCCTTCGTTAAGGAACGAAGATCTGACCTTTCAACAGGCAGCAAAGATGCAAGACGAGGTGATGCAGCTTATTGCGGAGGCCGCAACCAGTCATGGTGGAAACCTCATGGAGATGCGAAACGCTTCAGGCAAGACCCCACCCGAGCTCAGGGACGAGTCAAGGAAGAAGGTCAAGGAATATCTCGCGTCACTCATCCGTCCCCACTTTCCGTTTGGAAGAGGAGGAGGCAGAGGAAGAGGAATAGGACCAGGGAATGGAACAGGACCAGGAGATGGAATAGGACCAAGAGATGGAAGAGAAATAGGGATAGGAATAGGCAGGGGTCAATAGGCTGTAGGCTTTAATGGGTAGGGATGGGGATTGAGCATGATACCCTAGTCCGACGAGAAGAACATGATCAAGGTATCACTCCCTGTGTTCAGCGCTGTTCGTGCATTACATATAACCATGGTCTCTTCACGGGTTTAACCTCGGACAACCACGATGTAACATACGTGGATGCCTATATGCAAACTTGTCTCAACGGCCCAGACCGTGGTCCGAGTTTGTAAGGGGCGACGGATCTGACCTACAGATGCGAAAAGGCGGATGTTAGAGGCACAGCGGCAACACCCATTTATAACTTTTATGCATTGCTACTATATTCGATAGTCAATCCGTGGGCTAAACAAGATACAATAGATGATCATCTAGCCCTCTTATTAGCCGACAAGTCGGCCCGGCGACCTGTATGTGGTCGATATGATTTTCAATTGCCTGTCTTATATGACGAGTACTGCGAGCTCAAGTCAAGGCTTTTTGTGCTTTATTTGAGTGTGGATTGTGCAGTGTGACAGGAGGCTGTGTTGATACGTTTACATAATGCTTTGTTTTCAGGGGTCGATGTTTTGTCTTGCTGTTTCGGTTTGATTCGGACCTGTCATTGGTTCCATCAAGAATGTGAGCCTCTTCTCCGGGCACATATTCACAGGAGGAAGATTACTTGTTGGACAGCTCAGAGAGACGTATGGTCTTTCCTCACCCCCAGATTGAAATCTGAAAAGAAAAAGAAATCTCCCCTCGGGAATCTCATGCGTCGGCAATAACTGGGACGCACACCAACCTTTACTGTATTGCTACAATATAAGGAATGAGAGAATCTTTCGGCCAAGTTTCAGAGGGTAGTGTATGGTATAAACTTTTTTGAACAGGCGGCTCAACCGATACACGGATAATAAAGGAAGAAAGAAAGGGACGATTTAAAAAGAAAAGGAAAGAGAAAAGTGAAAACGAAGGTATAGGGGGTAATCATGTGAAAGTGTTATAGCGGCGATGATATGGCTATCCCGTTCATTTGCGTACCATCACACCGATGGACGATAAGGGATTTGCATACGATGTCGATTTTAATTCATTTCCTCGATTCGTCTCAATCTACATCACCATGCATGAAGGAGTAACTATAGTGAAGATCGCTCTTATGTTACCAAATCTTCTCCAATTATTAAGACTCGCTCATTGTTGGCCAAGTCTCCGTCCGAGCCTGTCGCTTGGCATCTCTGTCCGACTCATCTTCGGCTGTTCTCTTCAAACTCTATGTAACGACCTCCCCAGTATTTCCATAGGACTCTACGAAGGCTAACAAGCTCTTCTCATATATATAATCCTCTTTTGGCGTCTCTACGGCTGCTGCGTAACTTGGTGTGGCATTGCACGACATCGGTAATTGAGTATTGTCCGTCGAAACGTATTTGGCTGGCGTCAACTCGAGCGGACTGGGTGCGGCTTGTAAAGACTCTAAGAAACTAACACAAGCCCGTCTCTCTTCTCGTCGAGTTCAATTTCTTTTCTTCCTTCTTCATCACCTTCGGGTGTTCCATCTGCAAGTTCTTCGAGCTTACAAATGACCCCCACCTGTCAGTGTTTCGACACTGCACGTGAAGTTCCTCGCCAGCATCTTCGGATTTGACTGGTGAAAGCCTTCTGCTGTCGCTTCGCGATGACGGTTTGTGACGTTTGCAAGCCCTCCCATAGGCTTGCAGATGAACTCCACGTGGAATTCCTGGAGACTACACGTGATGTTCCTCGCCAGCATCTTCGGGTCCTGCGAGTGAAGCCTTCTGTTGTCGCTTCGCGATGGCAACTTGTGCCGTCTGCAGGTTCTCGGAGCCTACGGATGACCCCACGTGGAAGTCCTGGAGACTACACGTGACGTTCCTAGCCAGCATCTTCGGGTCCTGCGAGCGAAGCCGTCCGCGACTTTGACTAGTCTGGATGTGTCATCTGGCAGTTTCTTTCGAGCCTGTCAGATGGTCCCCACCTGGAAAAGTGCTTCGAGCCTAGCAGGTGAAGTTCCTTGCGGGTGCCCTTCGTGGTAACTAGCAAGTGAGAGCCGTTTGGTGAAGTGCTTTCGGGCCCACAAGCGATGCCGTCTGAAAGTGCCTCGGAGCCTGCAGACGATGCCATCTGGAAGTGTCCCGGGAGCCTACAGGTGATGGGACGAACTTCGCTGTGGCAGGTCAGTGCCACCAACCGCTTCCCCCGGACATAATTGCTGGGATGAGCTTCGCTGTGGCAGGCCAGCGTTACCACCCGCTTCCCCCGGACATAATCGCTGGGATGAGGTCGGCGAAGACGGATTCTGCAACATGTACGTGGTGCCGGCTACGAACCTGCTCCAAACGGAGCAGAGCCGATGCAGAGACGCAATTCCTGGATCTTGGTCCATGGCCTACATAGAATATCTACATAGCGCATACAATTGAAATGCCCATAATCTGTCTTTCGCAAGCTCCATGTGTTTTTGTTCAACATCATTCTGTAGAACTCAAATGGGTGCCGCATGTGGTTGGCCAGATCAATAGCGATAACATTTGTGCTCCCTCAGTAATGCAAGCAACTAGATGTCGTTGTGACTATATGCGCCTGCGTCCGCTTCGTTGGTTTCGTACTTTTCGTTCGTTCGACGTTGGGCTGAGGGTGCTGCTGTGTAATGGTGAAAAGTGGTCATGCAATTGCGCGCATTTGACGCGACCGACAAGTCGCTAACACCATCCCCAATTTGGTGGTGCTAAAAATGGCGACAGGTTCCACGCGGCTCAAAATGACATGGGTTCGATAACCGGGGACAGATTAAAGAGCGGACCGATGGCCAGGCCCACAAAGCGTTTTAGGCTAGCAAGCACAACTAACCAAAACGTAGTATTGTTATACAGTTTCTGGAATAGTCAATTCTGGCACATAGAAGTTAGGACCGGATAGTATTGCGCTAGTAGGGTTAGAAGTGGTTAGTGTGGATTTATACCCTAAATGAGAATCTATCGTAAATGGCCACTTTCGAGCTAGTTTATTTCCATCTTTAACATCGCGACACTTTTGAACTTCGGTATTATACACCACGAAATTAGCACTCTAACTATCTCCACAATTTAATAAGTAGTTGTGGCAATATGGATGACTATAGATGTCCACAGCGTACGGAGAGCACTCCGTACACCAAGGCGACGAGCTTGCGGATCACCGAACTTGGGAAGTGGTGATCACGTGACTAGGCTAGTGGGTATATGCCCACTTTCTGTACACCGATTTCTCTTTTGTACTCTTAGACTTCTATATACTACTTGACAGTACTTATACTATCATTTCACGCCTAGAGCGTTACACCTACGATCCCATGCTTAGGCGAGCACCGTATTCGCTATCTTATGCTCTAGTAGATTTAGGCTCTTCCTTTTAGTGCATTACACTAGACCTTTACTATAACAGTCCTCTATATTAATTGTAGAAACTGTTATAGTTATGAGCCCTCTTTAACTTCCACTGTGCTAAAGGAACCCTCGACTGAGCTTGCAAATCTTAGCTACTAGCTCCTAAAAGATTGCAAATAGGAATACGAAGCTCTCGGCCAAGCAGTACTCCATCCACCCGTCCGTTAAAATGGTTTCTTCCGATGATAACGACTACGGCCTCCGATACGATGTTAAGCTGGTCTAACGATCTGATTTCGCCGACTAGTATAATGTACTTCGATACCAGGTATCGATGCTCGGAATCTGGGACAGACTTGACCTAGATGCCCCGAAAGCACCGGCACCGTTATTATAAGAGCAGCGGATGTACATCCTGCTTAAGAAAACTCGGATTTATTACGAAGAGATGACGGCCTAGGCAGCCTCGAGCATATAAACTCGGGGTCCCCTTCCGAATACACTTATACTTCCACCACTAGATGCTCCCTTATTATAAGGGGAGCTCCTTACGGAACTAAAGACTGGGAGTATATTAACGTCGGAAATCTCTTAAGCCGAGCGGATTATATACAAATGGATTACTAAAACCATTACGCTAATAATGCTTAGTCTAATATAGACTAGAGCTTTATCGGAAAATGACTTTAGCTTTCGAAGAGTTATTTAATTGCTTAAGGAATAGCTTAGTCTTATAGAGATAAGCGCTTTAGAACAAGTCCGACGCGATTATAAAGCGCACCTAGCTACGGCTTCCCGAGCTTAGGACGGCAGACTCTGGGTTAACAAGTGGTTAGGGTTGTATACTACGGCTACGAACTACGGCTTAAGCGAAATTACAAGACTCCTCGTTATGAAAGATTTTCTACACGTTATAAAGCAAAGGATCGTACTAGCATGGGCTTTAAACGCACTCTTTACGATAACCGACCGAGAGACCTAAGGGGAAGAACAACGGCCTTTATACTAGTATGGCAAGGCTTTCTCCGCTTATCTAAATGAACACGAATACTAGTCGAAGCCGAGTGTCTTTACTACCATGGGCGGCGAACAACCAAGCACCGGGAACAGAGGAAAACCTAGCTCCTTACGAGTAAGTAATTAAGATTCGAGGCCTTTTCACGACTGCCCTTATTAAGCTATCTCGCCTTAGCGTTATAAGTGGATAGTAAAGGAATATAAAACCTTAGAACTCGCATTAACCGGAAAACTGAGTTTTAAAGTTAAGCTATTAACAGATTAATAAATCAAGGATATTAAGAAGAGATTAAAGCGGAAATCATTTAAGGATCTTAAGGGCGTTATCGAAAAGAAAGGGTGGATCGCACGCGGATCCTAGCTTAATACGGCAAGCTCCGAAAGCTCCTCTTTAAATACCCTAAGATTATAACCATCTAACGATTCCACTAATGTACTAAAATTCTCTTACCAAGGGAATTTAACCGTTGTGACCATTGATCTATCTATTATGGAAATAAACAACGAGATATATGGCATTTACTCTACTAGGGCCTTTAGCCGTCACCCGTTCGCGGACTCTACTTTAATGGATAACTACGGAGCAGTACATGTGGTGAACGATAAGCGGCTACTCGTGCTAGGCACGTTTAGAAGCTCGAAGGGAAACCAGTATATTGAAGTAGGCACGAGCTCTATCCTAATTAGGGGTCACGGCACGCGAATCTTTAGAAACGTGCTAAAAGGACCTAGGGGAGAAGAGACGGGAGACCTAACACTTTATAATGTTAGTATTATAAATAACTTTTATTATAACATTATCTCTAAATCGAGGTTACGAGTTACTAGAGCATAGTATTACGGTTACGATGTTATACTACGCGTCGGACCACCCGACGATAGTTTAATCATTAAACAACTTCTTAAAAAACATAACCTAGTCTTCTTTAAATATAAGCCACTTTGTGTTTACTTTAAAAAGCTCTTAAGGAACATTCCCGTAAGCGTAACACATATCGTAGTAGTTACCAAGATTAGCTAACGCAGGCTATAACGTAACAGAGAATATATCGAACTTAGAGAAGGCG
This sequence comes from Truncatella angustata, assembly GCF_020726525.1. NCBI lineage: Eukaryota > Fungi > Ascomycota > Sordariomycetes > Amphisphaeriales > Sporocadaceae > Truncatella > Truncatella angustata. The sequence continues at coordinate 923,014 of NW_025763391.1, read as the reverse complement.
ATATTAACCTCTAGCATAAGAGAGCAGGGCATTTAGGAATAACAGCTCTTAAAGCCCTTGTTCTATCTACGAGAGGAGTAAAGATCACCGGAATTAAAAGGCTAGAATGTAAGAGCTACGCACGATTAACAGCAACACAAGTTATCTCACGAAGGGCGAGGGAACACGAATCCCTAAGGCCTTTTTAGAGGATAAGCTAGGATATCTTCTTTTATAATACTGGTTTCGACGGATTAACTTGCGCTATCGTTATAAAAGAAGAGTATAATGGTCAGCTATTTGCCTATCCATTAAAGGACAAGCGCGGCGAAACTATGCTCGATATAATCGAGAGCTTTAAAAAATGGGTCCGTAAACGCTACCGTCTAAACATTTGCAAAATCATACACGATAAGGACATAGTAGTAATCGGCATTAAAGGGAGCACTTAATACGAGATTTGGGCTAAGGATGCGGGGATCGAGTTAAAGCTCGCCCCAGCCTATATACATAAGCCTACCGGAGGCATAAAGCGTGCTAATAAGGAGCTTATTAAACGGGAGATTCGTATGCTTTAAGACGCAAATCTCCCGGTAAACCTTTAGCCCGAAGCTTTAAAAGCCGTAGTTTACTTATACAACATAAGTCTAGCTTATAGAAACGGTCTAAAGTTACTAAATCAAACTCTAAATAAGTGGTTCCATTAATATTTCAAGTGGTACATTCCGGAGCTTATAAGAGCTCTCATTACAGATTTAAGACTAGACTAGAGCTCGCTAATAGCGTATAAGTGTATAGCTTACCCCTTATTAAAAGAAAGGGAACAAAACGTAAATAAAAGGTACTTTAAGACACATTACCGAGCATATCTTGGATACTTAGTAAGATATGTATTTAACTAGATTTACAAAATCTAGGTGTTAGCGATTAAATCCGTAATTACGAGCCGGAACGTGAAATTTAACAAAGAATTATTTTATTAAAACTAACGACACGAGGAAGAGCACGGATTATTAACATCCGAAGCTTAAAGTTTTGTAACATAAATGGAAACAACACTATTATACCTCGTAAATGATATTATCACGTTTATAAATTTATAAGATCACGAGGGAGACAATAACGCGGTTCACGATTTAAGGGGTGAAAGATAAGAGGGGCATAGGAGCACCTCTAACATAGTTACTTAAATCGTCTAGCCCGAGGAAGTTTAAGGAAACGGTTAATCCTTGCTCTAATCCGAGGGAACTAGAGTAGTAGAAGTCTCCTTAGGTGCTCTAAAAGCACTTAAGCTACGAAACGCTAGATCCGGACTCCCGTCCTTAAAAGGTACGCCTAAGCTATATGCTACCGGCGTAGAGTGGACTTAGGATACTAGGACAATATTGCGTTCGGGAATAGCATAACACGTGCTTAATTAGAATACAAGTACAAAAGATGTACAGAGCTATAAAGCTTAGGGCTCGCTCTTTACGAGCTCGGGGGTGTAGTCTAGTAGGTTGGCCCGTAAAGTGCACTATACCGAGCCTAAAAGACCGAACGAAAACACATCCTAACGCGTATAGCGAAATCTTACTCCGAGGAGTGGCGTATTTAATAGTTAGTCGACGGACTTATTAGACCACTGCCACTAACCAGGGGAAGACACCGATCTAGAGTTTAAAGATTAGGAATCCGAAGCTTAAGAAGATTAAGGAGCACTTAATATATTACCCGAGTAAGGAAATCCCATTCCCTAGCTCGGCGAAAATCCAGGTGCTTAAATAAGAGCTCCCGTTACAAATATTAAGGTTTATATCCCAATGCGTAATAAAGCTTAGGACTAAGCTTAATCGAGCAAAGAACCACCGGTTCGTAAGAGCCAGAGAATTAAGAAGGCCTTTAAGAAACTATTAGATAACTAATATAAAGTGTTCGCCACTATCCTTAAAGACCTAATGTGGAGAGAGTTTAAATCTACTTTCCTAAAATCTATACCGAGTTAAGAAAAGTCATACTAAACTCTATATATTGTCGTGGCGGCGATCTTCTTAAGTTATAAACACACGACCGAAGAAGCTCCGGACTTAGGCTTTAAAGCTTATAACGCTCCGAACTACGGCAACTTCTCTCTAGGAGTTATACCTTTACTTGAACAGCGTGTTTATAGAGATAAACTCTTACCTCCTCTTAAAAATTTTCATGTATTAGGCAAATATTTACACGTAAATGGTTTCTTATAAGCTATATATAATAAGATTAAAACCATGATAATAAAGGGTATATAGAGAGAACGAGACCGTAAGAAGAAGTTTAGAAGGCTAATACCACTTATATAGGTATAGACTTATAAGTTTAACTAAGACAACTACCTTACAAAGTATAAAGCTAGGCTCGTAGCGCGTGGCGACTTATAAGAGGCTTCCGAAGAAAGTATATACGTAACAACTTTAGCTATAAGATCGTTTAGAGTTATAATAGCCTGTATGGCCAAATTTGACCTTGAATGTAAATAATACGACGTTATTAGAGCCTTTTTGAACGCTACGCGCGGGAACTCGGAACTAGTATTTTGCGAGCTCTTAGAAGGTTTCCGTATAAACGGGAGATGTCTTGAGATTTAGAGAGCATTATATAGGCTACGGGACTCTCCTCTACTATGGTATAAGGAGTTTAGCAGCTCCCTTCACTAGATAGGACTAGTATCGTCCCCGGAAGAGCCTTGCTTGTTTTATACACCTGATAAGAAAGTCTTTATACTCTTTTATATGGATGACATTCTATGTCTATTCTATAAAAACCACAAAGCCAAGGCAGAAGGTTTGATAAACGACTTAAAGGGGCGGTATAAAATCAAGGACGAAGGAAAAGTAAAGTGGTTCCTCGGAATACGTGTCGTACGTGACAGGAAACGCGGCACCGTTTCCTTATTACACGATGTATATATCGAAAAGATTATAGCCAAGTTTAACGTAAACGACCTCTTTATAGTGTTAGCTATTCCCATTTCTGTTATAATAATAGAAAAGAACTAAGGAATAGCTATTAAGAGCGAGGTAAAACGCTTTTAAGAGCTAGTCGGATCACTGCTATATATAACTATAATGCTTAGACTAAACGTAGCCTTTATAGTCTCGTAGCTTTTACACTATTTAACTAATCTAAGTACTAAACATTTCGTTATAAGACTCTAAACGCTTCGGTACTTATAGAATATAAGGAGCCTTAAAATATAGTATAGAGCAGAACAAAGTATATTACAAGCTTTAGTTATTATAAGCGACGCTTCCTTCGCCGATAACTTAAAAACGCGTAGGTTATCTTAAGGATACGTTATACTTCTCTTTAGAGGACCCGTTATATAGAAAGCGTTTAAACAAAGCATAGTTTCTACTAATATAACGGAAGCCGAGCTCTTAACCTTATTATTTATGGCTAAGGAATCGATAGCCTTCGTACGGTTTTATAACGATCTAAGATTAAATCTTAGTTAATATTAAAACATTTATTACGATAACTAACAAACAATTCGGCTCGTTATTAACGAGTAACGTACCCCACGGGCGAACGGATTACACGGGCGAACGAACCACTTCTTACAACCTCGTACCATAAAGTATAAGTCATCTTCATAACAACGGTAAAAATCAATTCAAATTAATCGTCCTCGTTTAAAGAGGACGATTCTACAACATTCTGACAAGTGCGCGTATTATGTCCGGGCTCTCCGCACCTTTTATAGCGTTATGGCTGCGTCCTAACCCTCTTCGTACGACTATTACCTTGACGTAATTCACCTTGTAATTGCCCGTTTACTTCCTTTTAGGACAGTAAGTCTTTTATAGCTTGTATACTAAGTGACCCTCCATCTTGTAATTAGGTCTTTTTCGTACGACGGCGTCGGCTTAATAGATTATTCGCCTTTCGAAGTATAAGATTCTCGCCTTCTAAAAGGACGAGCCGGTGTATTACTTGCGTCGCACCCTTTGCAAATTGGTCTATAGCTGAAAGTATAGCCGTAAGAGAGCTATTCTAGTGTTATACGATACGATTCCGTACATATTCGCTTTAGGATACTGCCTCGATTGGGTTGTTCGGGGTTTTTGATTCCCAAATAAGAGGAAAACCAAACGGGGTCCCAGGGGGTGTCGGAGTATGTAACTTTATATCTAGTTACGAAATAACGTATTCTGGATCGTACGGTACTAATCCGGCCCCTCGGAAACCTCCTTGGATATTAAAGGAAGAAAAGGTAATATAGAACGCTATATTAAACGCGGGAAGGAAGTCCTCTTTTTGGATATGGGTAATACCAGCCCGGATTATATACTCGATCGCTTATCCGTACGACCTTTTTAAAACCCGAAAACAACTAACGTCAAGGGGCTAGAGCTTATGCGACGAGTGAGCAGGCATACAAAGAGTAATAATGTTATTCTCTTTGCAATATAGCTCAAACCCGGTCGAATGGTGGCTTTCGTGGCCGTTTAAAATAAGAAGACGGTAAATACTTTTCGTACGAGACTTAGTATGCCGATCGAAGTGTTATATCTAATCTTCACCTCTTTCATTCGTAGTCCAGCCATTTTTAGTAATTGTAATTACTATATCCTTTAGTAAAGGGCTCTCCTCGTACCACGAAGAGAGGTGCCTTTTACCGGCGAAGATAATATACGGAGGGATAACGTACCCGGACGAACTAACGCCCTGGATAACTGTTACCCATTCCCGATTACCTTGTTATACCGTCCTAGGTCTTCCACGCCGATCCGATGTAGTTACGACCATTTCGGACGAGATCTGCCCTATAAGGAAGCCGGTCTCGTCGAAGTTATAAATATCGTCTTCTTAGATCGCGTATTTTTGGATTACGTTTCGTACAAGGGTGAACCACGCGCGATACGTGTCGGGATCTTCGCAAAGGACCCTTTGGTAATCGATCCGTCGATTGAAACGCGTCTAGAGTTATGGTTGTCGTCGTACGAAGGTTGACGCCTAGTTTACTCCGACGCGTCCCGCGTCGCGTTTAGAAAGGAGTCGGTTCGCCATATCTTCGACACCACTTATTCGAGGAGGAAATGATCGCGAATCTAGGTTAATTATATATCGTATAATTGCTAGTTCTTTAGAATCGCTTAATTTTCGATTATTCGCGGATATTTCGCGCCGTGCGATTCTGCCGCGTTATCGGCTACATAAGGTACTATATGATATATTGTACGTCGTAGCGGCGTGTCGCAAACTTAATTTTGGGTTCGTACGAAGCGCTTGGAGCGCTAGATTAATTTGGCTTTCATTACAAGTACCGACCATGTTGCGTTGTAGTGATATTGAGGAATAAAGTTAAATGGTACGAAAATGATGTAAAGTGGTTCGTTCGCCCGTGTGATCCGTTCGCCCGTGGGGTACGTTAAGTTAAATTAACAACAAAGCTTAAGTATATGGATATCTAAAATATATGGCTAAAATAAGAGCATTATAAGGGATTATTTATTATAACCTATCTTAAGACTAACTAAATGCTTGTAAACGGTTTTACGAAGGCCCTCTTAAGGTAATAATTCGAGAACTTCGTATCTTATCTTAACTTATAACAAGTAAGGGTAAGTAAAGACACAGAGGACTAAAGAGCTTAAGATTTTATATTCCGAAGTTCGAATAATTACGGATCACAAGTTTAATGCTTAGATAAGCAAGAGATCACGTAAGAGTATAATTAAAAGCAAAAAGATGTTCATTGCTTTAAATTAAAAGAAAATTCAAAAACGCTAACAACCCCTCGCAAAACAAAAGCAAAAATTAAAACCATTACAAAGTCATAACAAGATTAAAAAAAAAAAAAAAATATGAAAAAGAAAACATGATAAAAACCAACCTACTCTAAAGTATCAAAAAAACGATTAATAAAGCCGTAAGCTTCATTACGTAGACCGCGTATACCTTTACCCTTATTAAGTTTTATAACCTCCTCCTCGGTTAACGTTATTAAGACGCGTAGATAAGCGCGGAGCTTAATAACGTTTTATTCGGTGAGTATACGTTAGTATAGATACAAGCTCGGAGTAAGTAGGCAGTACTTACGGCCGGAAGACGAGGCCGACGTAAGGGAGCACCCTCCTCCTCCTCCTCGAACACCCGCACGGCCTCTTAGTGTGCCATAAGGGCAGATACTAAACGGCGAGCCACCGGGAGCAGGTGGGCGGGGCTACGAACCTGTTAATATAAGATCCATTGCTCTTAAAGCAAGGGAAGGGAACTTACCAGGGTTGGCAAGAGTAACCCTACGCACAGTTCTTATAACGTATACTGTTAGCCTTAGGCCTAGGTAGGCATACCCCTAAAAAAGCGCTAGCCACGGCGCTCTTCACGCACTGGAGACAAGGGTCTCGGCGCTCGCTAATAGAGGGAGCGGGGGCAGCGAGGGCGGGGACGGGGCGTGCGATCCGGCGGACCATATCATTATCGTCGTCGTCGTCGTCATCCTCCTCTTCCTCTTCTTCCTCCTTATTATAAGTAGCGTCCCTTAGGACGTTATCTTCCTCCTTTACGGAGGGCGGGGCGGTAATAACGGTACGGGGGAGGACGGCGGGGATGTCCTCTTCATCCGAAGATAAGCTTTCGAAAGGGTTACCACTTATAACAAGGGTGGCGACGGAGAGGAGAGGAGAGGGGGGGGTCGAGAACATAGTGTCGGCGGCGGCGGCGGCGGAAGGAGCTAGGGACGGCGAGGCGGGAGCGGCGACGGGGGAAAGGGAGCTCTAGAGAGCGGCGGCTTCCCTCTCGCTACGCTTGGCAGCCTTCTTAGCAGCCTTCTTAGCAGCCTTTTTGGCGGCTTTCTTCTCCTCGGCCTCCTTAGCGGCCTCCTCCTCTACCCGAGGAGAGAGGACCACCGAAGGGGACGTAAGAGGGGCGGCGGTAGAAGAGAGCATAGGCAGAAGCATCACCTGCTCGCGAGCGCGAGCAGCGACCCGGGCGGCGACACGGGTGGCAACGCGCTTCTTATTACGTAACACGCGCTTCTTCTCCTTACGAGAGACTAGGGCAGCCATTTTCTTCATTTACGAGGAAGGCATGATAATAATGATAATAATAATGTTAATAATAATAGTAATAATAATGGCGATAATAATAGTAGTCTTATTTTTATTACTATTTGCCCGAACATAATAAAAAACGACTATTAATAAAAAGAGGAAGAAGAAAGGAACGAAGCTCTCGAAAGCTTAGGGTTTGTTTATATACGCTTTACGTCTTAACCATTATTATCGCGTAGACAATAACATAATTATTATCTAAACGCGATAATAAACCATAACAATTATCTACTAACCACGACCACTACTCGACACTTTATAATAAAGTAATAATCGTTAATAATTAGTGCTTTAAGCCACTTATAAGTGTATACACCTCTACTTACGAGCATACTCGTCCCGTAAGACAAGTAGAGATAAAGCGATCACGGGGTGTACTAACCGTTATATCTGCGGAAGCATTAAAATAGGTAGCGACGTGCTCGAGGAGTATCGAAAGACTTACGTAGTCTTAGTAAGTGACTATAGTTACCTAGGCAAAAACACGTAGGTAAGAACCCGTGCTCGGAGAGCACCGTGGTTTAAACGGCTATAAGGGATAGCTATGGTCATTATATTAGCTGCTTAACGGCTAAGGAAGCCAGATTAGAGCTAATCTAGCTTCGGGGGTGTGTGGTAATATGGATGACTATAGATGTCCATAGCGTACGGAGAGCACTCCGTACACTAAGGCGACGAGCTTACGGATCACCGAACTTAGGAAGTGGTGATCACGTAACTAGGCCAGTAAGTATATGCCCACTTTCTGTACACCGATTTCTCTTTTGTACTCTTAGACTTCTATATACTACTTAACAGTACTTATACTATCATTTCACGCCTAGAGCGTTATACTTACGATCCTATGCTTAGGCGAGCACCGTATTCGCTATCTTATACTCTAATAGATTTAGGCTCTTCCTTTCAGTGCATTACACCAGACCTTTATTATAATAGTCCTCTATATTAATTATAGAAACTATTATACTTATTTAGTTCGGTAAGTAAATAAACCATATCGTAACTAGTTCTAAGCCTTTTATAAGTGTAATACATGTTTAATCGTAGCTTAACCGGGGGTGTAATGTTATTATATCGTATCTTTTATATATGTAAAGCGTTATTCGTCCGTTATTATATACTACTTTATAACTTAACTAAAATAAGTAATAAATAATCCCGTTTTTTACTTATAGTTTTTAAAGCGTAATAAAGTCGTTACTTCCTCCCTTATTTAACGCTAGTATTACATTAAACCTTAATCTTATAGTATTTTAATAAAGGGTTGTAATTCCTATTATGTTATAAAGGGTGGTAGCATTCGGCTATCTTTTGTTATAATAGTTTATTAGCGGAGCCGAGCTATAGACTATTCCTTTTAAGCGGCTTACTTTTTCGACCCGTTTATTAAGCGTCCGCGTTTTGATAACATTATAGTAAAGCCATCCTTACTTCTTGGCTAGCTTGTGTAATTGGCTATAAGTAAGGAGTTAGGCGGGGTAAGCCGTCCTTTACTTTGTAATCCCTCGGTGTAGTTACGGACCTCGAACTAACGTGGTCGGTAGGTATACGCTTCCGCCGCTCTTTCACGCTACTTAATCGCGGCTAAATAGCTACGGTCCTACGTAAGGTGTGGCCTTATATAATTAATATAACGTTTTATTCCCTTTTCGCCCTTTTAAAGGCACCCTTTTTCCCCGTCTAAATAGGCCGTGGCTACGCAAATGTTATATCGTAGTGTCTTTTTATAAAACCTTGCGATATAATCGTATTCATAATAACGGAAGCACTGGCGTACCTAGAGCGTTATATCGTATAGTTTGTAGCTAAATACTAACGCTTCTTATATTAGCCCGTAGTCGTAAAGCTTCTTCGTTGCCTTTATGTTATCCACGTAAAGGATTAGAGCTCCGTATAAGGCCTAGGGGGCTTTTAAGAGGCTCCTCTTCGCTTTAGTGACGTGGTCATCCACTTTGTTAACTTTAAGGATATCCCGTAAAATCTTTATTTTATCGTAAACTGCCCGTAATAGCTTTGTTAGGATGCCTTTCGTTAATACCGTTACCTCCCGGCGAGTAAGTAGTGCCTTCTCTCCGAAGGCGCTACTTACTTATTATTAGTTAGTAATGGCCGTTTAAATAGTCCCGTGTTTAAACGTAACTACCGTATCGCCGTTATATAGCTTACGGACTATTATTACATTATTAACGTTACGAGCTTTGTTTACTACCTTTAATACTTCGGTAATAGACTTATTCTTTAATTAGTCCCTTTAGATTCCTTTTATTACTACCTCTTTCTCGCGGCTTACCGGTATAATTACCGCTTACTTTTACGGGTCGACCCCGTTATGTCTTAGCTACGTACCCGTTACGACTTTAGCCTAAGTCGTATCCGTCGTGTTCTTCCTCTCCGTAAAGGCCACTTATACCGATTGTACGGACTATAAAATCGCTTCTTATAGCCCGGCTAAAGCTTTGATCATATCCTTTTTGCTAGCCGTACGGCTCTTATCCTCGAGGGAGCGGAGCTAGTACTATCGGCCTATTAGCTCCGCTAATTCACCAGTCTTTTCAGGGGTAACTAAGCTAGTTATTATCGATTCGACAAGTTATAGTTCGCTACCGGTAGCCTTATTCGTATTCGCTTCGCTACTTTTTCGCTGTTTCTCCGTTGCGCCCGCGCCATTCGGGGCGTAGGTGCTCTCGTTTGCTTGGGGGTGGTGAAAACTCTAATCGAGTCCGCCCCGCCCTTCGTTAATTGCCATCGGCGCCGCTATCGCGTTACGCCTACGTCTCGACGTAAGTGCGCGATCGTAAATAACGGGAGTCGATAGTAAGGATTCGATTACCGTGCCCGGCGTGTTAATTAGACGCGATTTCGTAGAGTTACCGTTCTTTTTATAATCCGGGTAATTCGTTATTAAAGCCCGGGCGTAATATATAAACTTATTAAATAAAGATAGAATTATTTAACCGTACCCACCCACTTTCGTACGCACCCCCTTTTACACGCTGATTTACCGACGTTTCTTTAAACACATTAATAAATAAATATAATAATTACTAGTTATAATACTATGAAATTAATTTAAATAAACTATCTCTAAGTTATTTACGTGTCCGCTTTCGCGTAAAAGGTTATATTTCGAGGAATAAGTTAATAAAGACTTATTCATTACGTTATAACTTAAGTATCTTCCTTTTTAGCTTATCTTACGCTAGTTTAATCTTTATAACACTAATAAAGACCTTATTCGGGTCTTTTTTAATTATTTAACGTTTATTAAGCTATAATTATCTAATTTAGCTTATAAATCGAGGTTTACTTAACGTGTTATTACTAGTTTTACGAGCGTTATATTAAGTGACTTAGTATATTTCCTAAGTAACTCCCTTACGTTTTTAGAAGTTTACGAATAATTAATAATAACATCCTTAATTTAAAGTCAAAGGTCTTTATTATTATAAGGAGTAAATAGACTAATTTTAGCTAAATTTAACTCATTTTATAATATTATAAGTTAAGTGTTAAATAATAATAAGAAGAACTTAAGGTTATTTAACACTATTAATTCATTTAAAGGGTAAATACTTATTTTAACTTAATTACTTTCGATAATTTATTTCGTAAAAGTAAAGGCATAAGCTTTATTATAAGCTTTAAATATCCGTTACTTATTAACGGGCCTAATAACTTAAATACCACGGTATAAGCTTATTAACTTATAATAATAAGACTTTAACGATAAAAAGACCGTCTTATTAAGTAGTTAGAACGCTTCGCTTATATATGTTAATAAGTATATTAAGGTAATCCTCTTCTTAAATGCCCTTAATATAAACCCGGGTGTAATATAAGTATTATAACCATCGAGGAAGAGTATTCTTTATAAGTTTAAGTAGTTTAAAAACTCTTATAGTTTGGTTTCTAGCTCGAAGACCTTTAACAACTATAATAACGTTATTACTAAGTTAATTTAACCTTTAAGGGTCGTTATATACTTAGCTTCCTTAAAATCCTTAAGTAATTATTATACTTATAATATTATTCCTCTTAATATATACGTATTCGTTGTTTTTAACCCGATAACGTTAATATTATAAATAACTAACATTTATCTAGTTACTAAGTTTTTCGTAACGCGTAAACGACGTAACTTAAACGTCCCGATAATTATACCTTAACTTTGTTCGGCTTCTTATATACTTATTTTATTTATATTATAAATATCCTTTAATAAGATCTTATAAGTGTCTTTAACTTATAATATATACGTGTAAAAGTCCTTTACGGTTTGTTTTTCAATGCCTTTAACCCTCTTAGCGTTAATTATACGTTTAACCTTAGTCTTTAAATATAAGTAACGGCTAAAGAACTTATATACTTAATTATATTTAAGGGTGACCGTATCGTCGATTTCGCCGATACTAGTTATAATATTAGCCGCTATTTATCGCACTATATTCGAGCTTAAAGCGCGTCTATATAATTCCTTATGTAAAATCCATTACTTAAGTTCTATTTCTTATAATTCAAATAAGTTCTTTAACGTTTCGTAAGCTAAGGAATGTAATTACGACCCGTTAAGTCGTCGCGACAAAGTAAACCGTACGATACCGAAAGCTTTAGCTATACGCGTTATCGTTTCGCCGTTTCGAACCAAACTAATTACTTTTATTATATCGCGTTCATTTAGTTTACCCATATTGAAAATATCAGATCGATAAGATTACAATTAGTTAAGTTCTAACATTTATAAGAAAAGCGTGGTGTTATTAACGCGTCGGAAGATCGGCGTGCAAAAGGGGGTGCGTGCGAAAGTGGGTGGGCACGGTTAGGGAAGAGTATTCCGATTAGTTTTAATTGATTTACGGCGTTATAATTACGAAATCGTGTTAAATTCCATGTTTTGCTAATAAGCATGACCTGTTCACTTAGGTGACCCGCTCACTTATAAATTACGTTAATTATAAAATAAACCAGATTAATATATAAAATTCAAATAATTATTATAATATTAAATTTATCCTTTATTAAATAATGTTTTATATTAATTATAAAATATATTATAATATTAGATTTAATTTAAAGTAATTAAACCTTACCTTTAACTTTATATAATATATTATACACCTTTTATAAATTAAGATATTATAAATTAAATATCCTTTATTTTTTAACTAATTCTCTAAATATTTACTAAATGTAAATCTATATATCGAGTATTATTTTACCGCTTTATCTCGGTAAGAAGAGAATGGACAAATCGTGATATCCTGGAGGAATATCTATATAAAGAACTTGTATCCCGATGTTCGGGTTGTCTTCTTCCCCTTTCAGAAGTGGTGCGATTTCCAAGCGACGCGAGGCATCCATAACGTGAAACAGGAGATCCGAGGCACCCTGGAGTTTGACATTCATTTGCTTATCACCAATTTTCAGGACTGTAATTAGTTAGTGCTAATGTAATAGAGGGTGACTAAACACTTGCCTGCTTCTCTTCGATTTTCACTGATCTGGATGTCTGCTCTAGTATGCATCCTCCATTGGCTAGCGTGCACTGCATCCTTGATCTGATCCTGGATCAGAACTTGTGTACGATTTCTGGGGAGTCCGAGCCGTCGTTGAATTTGCGGGCCGTTATAAGCCGAAGACAGGTTCGCGGTCCAAATAGTTGTGACCATGTTGCTAAGACCGGGTCTGGAGACGTGGTTTACTGTGCTGCTACTTTCAAAACTAGTAGTTGGAGCAGCAGTGACAAGCTGATTCGTGCCATTATAAAGAATCGTGTTCTGTCCAGCAGTTCCTGTGCGGTAGTATTGCCAACGTTTGTTTTTCTGCGCCTCGCCATCGAAGTAGCCAGGAGAGAGGTAGTCCTGGTGGCAAAGCTCAACTGCCCATCTCTCCCCCAACGCATCTAGAACAAAGTCACCCGCATCTAGATTTCCATCTGAAGAATATTGGTCAGATGTTATATAGCGAGATGCAACGAGGATAACAGGGAGTTGCGACACTTACGATCTGAATGTCCTATCAGTTTCCCGGCTTTCATGGCAACAAAAAGACCATCACTTGAAGTCCACGAGCTTCTCATTGATACCCAAGCACCTTCCTCGTCGCCGAAACTCCTGTCAAGTGGCAAGTCGGACCACCATGCAGCATCATCTGATATGGGCTTATACCAGAGCATCGACAAGGGATCAGCTGCTTCTATATTTTGCCTTTGATATCCAGTATAAGCTGGAATTTTGTACTGGTCACCGTAAAAGAATAGTGAATTAGCAGTAGCTGTGATCTTAGCTGGACCACAGTCGCCATAGTCAAACTTTCCGGCAAATCCTGTGTTGTATATGTGGAACATGCCAGTCTTCTCCAAAGCTTCATTGGCATGCAATAGCCCATGGATGTCTCCGGTGGCAGAAAACAGCGCTGACGACAACTGTGCGTGAGCTTGCGTGCCAAAGTACCAGTAATCAGGCGTTTCTTTCCAAGTACCATCTGTCTGCACAGCTTGGGCGCAGTTCTCTCGCGCATTATTAATAGCACGTGGTAGTAGTGATTTAGCAATACCGGTGGGATCTTCGTGGTAGATCGCGAGGGCCGCAATGATTATACCGCTGTTCGTAACGCCTCAATTAGATGTCAGCACAGACATCTGTAGTTGCGCAAGGATCATGTAAACGTGAACTCACAATTCCAATTACTCTTAACATGCAGAAACCACGCGTCGTCTTCATATGCTTCAAGGGCTTTCGAAAGGCCTAACGAGATGATGGTCCACATAATAGCCTTCCGCTGCTCGGCAGTCCAAGCATCGTAAAGCCAGTCGTATGCAAATGAGAAGGCGACAAGAAACTCGCCTATATCTAACCAATGCCTTCCCTATGTCTTAGTAGGATGCTGGCTAAGATCTGGTCCATTTGGATTTACTTACTGACTGTTCCAGTTGTCGCCGGCTATGCCAAAGTATTCAGTTGAATTACCTGAAGCCATGACTAATTCCTCCCAGATACGATCACTCCATTTGATATCTTGAGTCATTCGATACACGTATGCCCAGTGTTTGATGTGTAGCTGTACCTGACGAGCCGTATCAAGGACCCCATTACCATTAAGAGGACCAACGAGGCCGTATGGGGTAGGAGGTTGAGCTCGCCATTTCTCAGCTCTCTCTACAATGGTCTGGTTCCATTGTGTCCTATATGAATCTGTGAGGATCATACTCGGAAGCCTAGCCCATTCTTCTCCTGTAGCAAATAGTCTTGGGTGGAACTGTCGAACTTGTAAAGAAACACGGGATCCCTCTCCAGCTATTTGGTTTAGTTTTGGGAGAGCCTTCTCATTAAAAGCTGTCGAAATATGGCTAGAGTCGTTCAGTTCTGTTGCGTTATTCTCAAGTGGCATATGGACCGTTGCAGCGTGCGACGGAGCCCCTTGATCGCTGATTGCAAATAACATCCAATATCCTGGGGGTACTACACCAAGATCGTTAGGCATGACAATGCTAGAGTGCCATTGATCTTTTCTAACGTATTTGATTTTCGCTGGATTTGCTTCGAGGGCAACTCGTCGCTGATCAGTATTGATAGAATGCGTGACTGAACCATAACGGATAAGCGCGAAGTGTATGATCCGCAAATCTGTGGTGATGACAAGTGTTGCACCAGGATGTATTGTAGAGCTAGACAGTTCGAGAATTCGCGGCCGCCTACGAAGTGCCTCGCCCCCAGAATCAAACAAATATGGCGGATAATATATCTGCACATCTAGGTGATTGATGGAAGAATCACCACAATTTCTCCAGCAAAGGCCTCCGCCCCCGGTCAAGACCGTTGCATCAGGCAAAAGGATGGCTGTGCTGTGGTAGTTCCGGGGAATGGGCGACTTGGCGGCCTTGACAAATTCGCGTGTCATAGGGTTCCAAATCTCAGGGACAAGTGATGTGTTGACATCAGCCCACTGTTTCGCGTAGGACACTCCACCATTAACGAAGACCTCGCCATTTGGGAGAACAATGCTATTCGCATACACTCGAGGGTAGTGCATGGACCGGATCTTTTCAACTGTTACCTGCTGATATGCATCGGAAAGCGTTACAATATGTGCAGCCCTCGTGCTATACGATTCTGAATAGCTTGTCGAGCCTCCTAACGTCAAAATCTTGCCTTGCACAGCATCATACATAACGGCGTTTCCATTCATTGAGTCGAAGTCTGATCCCCTTAGCCTTGCAGGGTAATAATGGCCTGTATCATGTGTGCCATACCAGTTCATGGCCGATGAAGGCCCTGCCTGGAATACGGACTCATTCTTCCATGCAAAGAGCCAGGCATGGTTGTCTGAGCAGAATGCACCGCGGGAGTCATTTGTTAACATTGGTTCTACCAGGCAGTCCGGAAGAGCTTTCCAGGTCTGATGGACAAAATCAAAGACTTCTCCCCCTTTCCTAGGCACATTGTTCCCACCGATGCCTCCACTCCATGAACCACCGATTGTGAAGATGTTTCCGTTCGAGAGTGTCACCTGGGCGTGGTATCCACGCCCCGTTGTCATATCTTGTAATGGCGACCAGTTTCCACCAATTTCATCAAAAACGCTGACTTTAGTGTCACTCATGCCTCCGCTAACAATTGGTCGGCCGTCCACATCGAGCGAGACGCCAGGGCAAAACATGCCATGCTCTGTATCGGCTATCTTCGTCGCGGTGATAGTATTCGTGGCCGGATCGTAGATAGCCGTAAGTGTGCTATGCCAGTTGCTGCCTTCGCCGTCAAAAGCATCTCCTCTATCCGCCGCAAAAATGAGTACCCGCCCAGAACGTGGAAGGAGTGCCGCAGCGACAGGTATGATCGGTGATGGAATTCGGGGACCCCAGCGCCCGTAGAGAGCAGGGCTCTGCGGTTCTGGGATATTGAAAAAGAAGGAAACATCACCATAGGATGTCGGAGAGAAATACAAGTGTATGAAGCAGGTTGACGTGAACGCAAGAGCCCAGCATAATGCTCTTCGAGTCCATATCCGAGTTCTCATCATTTTGACTAAATATCACGCACTAATTACCCTACGGCATCAAGCTTGCTTCAAGATGATATGCCTCGAAGCACATGGTATTCTCAATATAGCAAGGATTTCCATAGAAAGGCGAGATTGGAAGTTGAGTGGAATTAATAGATTAAGAAAAGCGATGGGCATCATCTCAACCCCTTTTGCACACTTCCAACCCAACGTAGCCAAATGCATGGGTACGAGACTACAGATTGCGTTTGCACGTGGTAAGCTTACAGGCCCGCAAAGTGGTAGCTCATCTTACGATAAGAACATACGGGCATGAGCATAGCATACTTCCCCATGCGTATATTCGAACTGACCTACACGAACATTACAGAGAGTACCATACGATATGTGCAGATTTAGCGTTGAGACATCGTTCGCTGTTTACCATTCTGAGCTTGTAATAGGCTCGATTTTAGACACTACACTTATCGGTCAGCATTTGGCGCGGTTCGCCAAGATCTGGAACTTTTACAATAAGTCCGAAGCCTCCAATAGAGATGTCATGAATTTCTTAGACTCTTTTTGACATTTACATGATGGTTCGAGGCGCATGTGACCGGAGCTAACACGACAAGATACCAGGAGCTAGAACGTTGCTGATTGCTGCAAGAGGCGCATTCGATCAATAATCAAGTGATTCGAGACTTCACACAGTATGCGCTCTGGCTATTATGATCCGCAATCGACTTTTAGGATTGCGTGTATTTCTATCTAGGAGCGACTGTCTGCGCCAAAAGGATGCACCCTTGAGCGGATTGTATTGTCCCGTTCGGCAGATATGTCGCTGACACTAGCAAAGGAGCTTTTACTTATACGAAGAGTACACATGCCTGCTGACCTCCCTGGCGAACGATCTCTAATCCTAGGAGGGCACTGGTCGTCATGTAACCTAGAACACATTGCCCCGAAGATAAATATCACCGCGCTGTGCAGCCAACAGATAGGTATACTGCTATCTCCTGAGGAGCCACCGAGCCATTTTTCGAAGGAACTATGCCTATAACTATTGGAAATACGCGTATCTGGCTACCTCATCGGAGAAGCTACGCAGTCAAAGACAAGTCTGAAATATGGCCTTTAGCGATCGAATACGAAAAGAACCATGACGGGAGTTCCTCGGTCGTTGAAGACCAACAGGGCCTTCTCTTAAAAGTCTCAGGCCCTGAGAAACACACGTGGACTATAAGACAACTTGCTGATGGCGAAGAACCAGATGTCATGCAAATGGCTCCATGGGAGCGACCCTTTGCACGTCTAATTGGGTTCAGTAGTGTGGTTACCGACGTACTATCCTTCTACAATGCATATTACCAAATACAGGCTGTGATGGAGATAAGGAGAGAACAGAAACCTGCTGCTTGGGGAGTGTTCTTAGCTTGGTTTATTATTGGGGTCAACTTCATGCTAACTAGTAAGAACGACACCTCCCTTACATACTACTAGCACTGCTGACATATTCTATCAGCCCCAAACATCCCCCTCGTTGCTGTAAAGCTCAGAACATATTGGGGAAAATTTCGACCTCGACTTCGTCTCGTCGGCACAGATGTGCCACATGTTGATGTAGTCATTCCCTGCTGCAAAGAGTCCATCGATGTACTACAGGACACCATTATGGCGGCTATAGCACTTGAATATCCAGAAGACCGATTCCGAGTGATTGTGGCTGACGATGGTGGGTCAACACAGCTCGAGTCATGGATCACTGAATTGGGACAGTGCAACCTCTATTATACTGCCCGTAACGAGAACGGCCGGACCGGCTTCAAAGCCGGAAACCTGAATCATGCGGTTCAATTCATCGAGCATCAGCTTGGTCAGCCCGCAGAGTTCATTGCTTCATTGGACGCTGATATGATTCCCGAGCGGAACTGGCTACGAGCGATCACAGCACATATGGTGCTGGATCCTAAGTTGGGAGTTGTTTGCCCCTCACAAGTGAGTAGCTCATTCTAAAAATAATACATCTAAGGTTGACTAATTATTACATAGAGCTTCTATAACTTTCCTGATAACGATCCCTTGTACCAGAGCCAACTGAATTCATGGCGGTGTACCGATATCATTCGTGATTTTGCTGATATTTCATGGAACACTGGATCCGGTTTCATCTTGCGGCGCCAAGCACTCATAGCCACCGGAGGCTTCCCTACTCATTCTCTTACCGAGGACGTTTTGAGCTCTATGATGATGATGGCTAAAGGCTGGAGAACAGGTTATCTGGCCGAGTCGTTACAGTATGGGCTGATGCCGGATTGCTACCTAGCCCATGTCAAACAGCTTACCCGCTGGGTATGTACACTCGCAAGCCGTTGTCGACAAGGGCATTGTTACTAACGATGATACGTCAGAATCTCGGAGGCGTCCAAATGGCCGCTCATTTTCGGTTCTATCTCTTCAAGTCACATACAGAACTACTCACAATATGGCAGAGGCTTCTGGGAATGTCGTACGGGATTCTCTCTGTCCTCACGCCATTCTTTACTGTTATCGAGATGATAGCTACGCCATACTATCTCATACAAGGCGTCAGTCTTGTCTATTATGTAGATATCCAAAGTCTGCGTTTCTTGCTTCGGATTCGGTGTGCCACAATTCTTACCAGATTTGTCCATAATTGCCATCTGGGCTTGATGTCAAGCCTTCGCGTGAGTATCAGAGATGAGGCCCAGAGCCAGTACATGGCGCCATGTAAGTCGAGCTGCTTATCTCAACGCAGGCATGCGAGTATATCCAACTAACATAAGGGCACTAGACTATGTCATCGCCAGCATGCGCTCCTTCATCCTACCAAAACGCCTCGGAGGAACGGCACCGGGCTTCACCTCCTCGGGCAGTATCGCAGCATCGGTCCACGAGCGTTCAGCGATTAACCGAGCTCCTCTATCTGCTCGCCTTCGTCACATAGTCATCGACTGCGGTGTGTGGTTCCACGTTGTTGTAGTTCTTCTGCTGAGCTGCACTGTTGCCTATCGTATCAGCTGTATTCTCGCAACTTACCCTCCAGATCTTCAAGGACATCGGGACTGGCATGGACTGAACGTAAGCCTACTTCGTGATGTTCTCTGGCCATATCCTGGTTGGTTTGTGTCACTTCTAGCGTGCCTGACCCCTATCAAGTATACATTGAAGCCTCCGGATGTCCCAGCTCGAGAAGAGTTGATGGGCGATAGGGATGAGAAAGGGGCTCGATATCCCACTGCTTCTGCCAAAGAGGCAAAATTTACTGGGATCAATATCGAGTTTGCCCAACTTTATTCACTCACGGTAATTCCTTACTCGGCGTTCCTGTTTGTCGCCAGTTGGTGGATTTGAACGTCGTGCGCACATGGTTGTATTGCAAGCTAAAGCTCTGGGTAGCTTTGACCATAAAAGTATGACTGTAGCAGTACAAAAAGCCCTTGGCAGCTCTTTCAGTATCACTTATAACTGTGCCATTTGCTTTTGCAGTTTCCCCCTGTTTTGATATAGTTGAGAGTAGACCAGGGGTTAATTCTCAAAACCATCCTAGACATTTTCTCCTGACTAAGTACTTCTAGGCCGCATCTGCCCATGACACCGTAATTTAGCCAGTGAAGTTCTCAATTCCCTCTCTCCTTCTTATATGTTGGTAGCTGCGCAACTTACCCCTTGCCATCATTCCATGCGCCTCTTACGTCTGCCTTGTCTTTCTCAATATCCTCGCCTCACCTGTAGGTCAGTTGAAAAGAGTAGTCCCTAGACGTTGGCCCTCCTTTCTATCGGGTGGTTACGCTTTATAAGTGGTAATCGTATCACACCATCATGTTAGACAAGCCGTTATCACCCGAGCTTCCTGCTAACGACAATCCTAGAGGAGGGAATACTGTTCCAATCTGTAGACACCACTAATAAGCCGCCAACATACTCATCTTGTGTAATTTGATTTATTCATGGTCTTGTATTTAGTCCTAGTTTAGCATGGCCAAACCTCTCTTCGTTGCCGCTATCAAGTTATGCTAGGCTGACATGTCCTACTCCTAGTCCTTACATGATTCTGCCTTTCCAATTCGGCGACTATAATTAAGATCCCTAGCTGGTCTTCTCACCCTAAAGTCGACCTTAGCTACTAAAAGCGCATTTCTAAGAGATCACTAGCTCTAACTGTTCCTTAGACCACGGCGACAGATGGTGCCGAAATATAAGGAGCTAATCTGTTCAAAAATAGACAGATCTTTGGTATACACGTTTGAAAATGTTTGAAGTTCTACTTAGCCAAGGTTAAACTCCTTTTTCTTAGTCTTCTCCTTATATGTTCTATTTGCCTCTAACTCATTCTACTGAACAGCATTTAAGGCCGGGGAAAGGGGACGTGAAATGATGTTGGCTGTATTGCAGCGTAGAGCTGTTATAGCGCGCATATATAGTAGGATAGTAGGCATATCGGCAGTCGCCGATCTAACTAAGGTGTGGAATGGCTTCTCCATTCATTTCTTTCCGTACAGTTTGGGCGACAAATAGATCTATTCAGCGCTATCGTACGAAGGAGAAGAAGGGATTCTTCCCCTCGTACGTGGTCTATAGATAGGGGTTTGGGGTTCACCCGCACGGCTGCTGGCTGCCGACAGCCACATCGTGGCTGTGGTGGCTTACTGCCAGCACGCCGGTGACTACCTATACTACGTAGTCAACCGTCGTACGAGACCGCGAATAGTATATTCCAACACTAGCTATCTTTTCTTTCGCGGTTCGTACGTTCGTAAACAACTGAAAAACAATTCCTTCGGTAGTGTGTTTCCCGTGGGGTCGTCTTCTTATCTGTCCTCCGGGCTGTCCTTATCTGTCCTCTGGGCCGTCCTCTTGTCTATCTTCCTAGCCGGGTAATGGTGTACGAGTCGGTGCCGGAGTTGCGGCATTCGTACGGGGACCGGGAGTTGTAGTACTCGTACAGGGACCGAGAGTTGTAGTACTCGTATAGGGACCGAGAGTTGTAGTACTCGTACGGGGTGATGGTTAAGGTGCTCTGACAGCCTCCTTGTTGTCTAATGGGTAGACGAGCTTTTCGTTTTGGGTGAGACCGCTCGGGAAGTGATACCCTTTTCGTTCGAGTGTCTTAAGCATCGCACGTTTGAATGGTCGTGATGTATACTCGAACTGGTACGTAGTCCATCCCTCGAAGTCTTCCTGGTATGCTCGTACGAGTGCTCGGAGCGTTAAGATGCCTTGATATTCGGTAACGAGCTGACCGACATACGTATTCATATGTACTCGGTCGAGGGGTTGTTCGATATCGACCGTACGATCCCAGAATTCGAATGCTGTGCCGGCTCGCCAAGCGTGGACGGAGATATCGCTCCCCTCCGCCATCTCCTCGTGCGAGAGGATATTTTGTTGTCGTGGTACGGTACCAGAGTTGTCGTGAGTAATGGTACGCATGCATAACTCTTTGTTCGTACGGACGGGAGAGGACATCTTGCAGACATAAGCACCTCCGTACGAAGAAGAATCTGTATACGTCTTCTACTCTTGTCGTAGTCCAAGGTTATCGCCCGTGTCGCGCGCACCGGTAGCTACGCGTTCTGCGGGAGATAATGAACCTATTGTCGATGCGTAATGGCACGCACGTGTAGCTCTTTGTTCGTGCGGAAGGGAGAGGACTTCTTGCAGACATTAACACCTTCGCACTACGAAGAATCTCTACACGTCTTCTACTCGTTCGTTATTCGTGCGGAAGGGAGAGGACATCTTCCAGACATTAACACCTTCAGCACGAAGAAGTCGGGGGTAGGATTAAGCACGACGTTTCGCTACGTACTACCGTACGTACTCAGATAACGCCGTCTCTTCATTCTTGCCAATCTGCGTTCACAGCCAAGTGAACACTGATCAGTGTGGAATGGCTTCTCCATTCATTTCTTTCCGTACAGTTTGGGCGACAAATAGATCTATTCAGCGCTATCGTACGAAGGAGAAGAAGGGATTCTTCCCCTCGTACGTGGTCTATAGATAGGGGTTTGGGGTTCACCCGCACGGCTGCTGGCTGCCGACAGCCACGTCGTGGCTGTGGTGGCTTACTGCCAGCACGCCGGTGACTACCTATACTACGTAGTCAACCGTCGTACGAGACCGCGAATAGTATATTCCAACATAAGGTTAAATTGATCTAACCTAGTCTTATGACTATTAACGCAATGGTCTGCTGCTGACATTATTGCATTTTTAATCCCTTTTCGTAGAAAATGCTATTAACTTCTAATTATTTATTAATACCACGGTTCCTCCTTAAATTCAAATTTGTAAAGCTATATAGCAAAATGCAAACTGAAGTAGTGAGTGTTAGCTGCACCCTTATGATGGAAGGGCCAAGTGGAACGTGTCGGCCTTTGGTGGAGTTGTTCTCGGTCTGATCAATATAAGGCTTGAGCGATAGGCCTTTTTAGATAGTTTTCTTTCTCGTGCTTTTTCATCGTTTGTTACAGTTAGTCGTTGGTTTGCAATGATACCTTCGAGATGACGACGAATGCCTCGTCATCATCAGTTAATAATATGTTGGTTGTCGAACCCATCCTTTTCACTCTTTATCTATTGATCAGTCCACAAAAGAGCCTGCGAGCTCATCGTAAGGCCTATAGCCATGGGACAAGACAGTAGCCCTGGTTTAACAGTTATAAAGATAAAGTCAAGTTTCATCAAGTCCTTTACACGATTTGGCTCGGTGTTCAATTTCGGCTTAACTTAAAGCCGCCTAAGATTTATTATGTCCAAGGAGCATATGATAGTTCTGGTGTAACATCATATGGCAGATTTGCTAGAGCTTTTCCTTCTGGAAAACTCATTTGAGTTAATGCTAATTGGCTAGCTTCGTAGAAAGAACTGTCTATACCAACAGCGTCTTTCTCTAATTCCAATGCTCTGGTGCCTAATGTCGTTGCCAAAGCAAAATCGTTCAATTGCATTGCAAGCCCCGCTGCTGCCGAGTACAACGAGGCCAACGCCCTCCCAGCCAGCCCTTCCTTCTCGTGGGTATCAATAATAAGTTGCGTAAGCGCGAGCTTGTGTGAGACCATGTCTGGAACATGCAATAGGGATTGCTGCGCACTGAAAGCTTTCAGCTTGGTCTTGATTTCGGTGCGACGTTCACGGCTTTCCATACGTCTCTGAGAGCCTCCGGAACACAATTCGCATCCGCAATGAAAGCCATAGCCCTCCTGAAGTTTGGTTTGGCGCGCTGCGCGCAGGCCGAGTTCGTTGTGCAGATACGATATGGTGACTTCGTCTCCAGTCGCAATGTCCCTGGTCGCGTGCACAGTGAAACTTCCCAGTAGTTCGTTGAAATTCCCTTGTGAGTTCGGTACACATGAATGGTTGATGCGCGCCGCTGTCGGGAAGACGGCTCGTGTGCCAAGCTCATCTGAGAGGGCAAAGTTGTTGTTACAGAATATGTTGAGGATAGTCATTCCCTGGCCGATCGCCATGGCATTGAAGGAGAAAGCCTGCCATGCTGCGAAAATGAGGCCGGGACTGTGAAAATGCTTGGACTCATTAAGTGACAGGCGCATCAATGCTCCATGATCCTTGGAGGAGAGTTGTTCAGCTGCAGTAAGGATGCACGTCTTGTGAATGTTGATTGAAAGCAGTGCTCGCTCGGCCAGGATGCGACTGCCGCGCGGTATCAATCGAGATGCGAAAACACCGAAACCCTTGGCGCCAGCGTGGCGTATTTCGAACATTACATCCACCCCCCTGACTGATGCCATTGCGAGAGAGAAAAAACAGTGCCGCATGTCCATGATGAAAAGCTCAGGGTCTGCACGCTAGCAGAGCTTTCATGATGGCTTCTTTGGGCCTAGCTTGGATCATTCTGCGATGCTAACGTCTATATCGATGCCGGTAAATGATATTGAAATGTTTAACTCGATCCATTACAGACGCTCGAATAAATGCACCTGAAGTTTCAGGTTTTCAAGACTGACTGGGTAATTTAGTGCTTTGTCGGGAAGCTTGTACAGCCTGTTTGCATCATGAATAAGCGTCTTCCACAGAGGCTGCAGCCTCTCCTGGCCATCTTCGACCTTTTCCATGGTCGGCAACAGCGCCTTATTCAAGAGCCAACTCATGGGGTATTCCTTATTCTTGTCCCCCTTCTCATCTCCCTCCTGGGCGCTACCAGCCGAGGATGCTGCCTCTGGATGGTCAACCACCAATAACAGACTCCCCTTCGGTACAGCAATGGTCAGTCTCCGCAGGAAAGCCGTGGTGTTCCGAATTGAAACGGTATAAAGATCGTTCAAAGTGAAAAATAGAGTGATGAAAGGGACTTCAGATCCAACCAGAGACCGCAAATCCTCTAAGGTGAGAACAAAAACATCGGCTCTGGTAAAATTTGGCTGCAAGGCCTGTAGCGAGAGGAAAGCTGCATTCGAGGCGCGGGCAGCGGCACTCGCGTACTTTGAAAGATTTGGGGGAGTTGTCAACCCAACCTGCAACTTGGAGACGACCGTGGACCAGTCTGCTGCGTCAACCAGGTGCACGTCTAGATAGGCGCCGTGAGGCGGAGAATCTGTGACTTGTTCAAGCTGGGCTGCTGGTGAAGCACTTGCTCTGCCAGCTGAGCTTTTCTTTTCATGACGCAACAATCCAGCAAAAGCCACGATTTCCGCCGCGCCCCCTCCGAAACACAACACTTTTGCTGACGTCGTTCCTCCAAGCCCGGTCCACCGTCGCACCCACGAACCATCCGCTGTCTGCTCGCATACCTGTGCTAGTAGGTTTGAATACGCCAACGCCCGACTGGGGCTCCAACGAACAGCATAAGCCTCCAGAAACGTGTCTGCCCCAAAAGCTGTCTCGAAGTCTTTCCGGAGTAAAGCATTGTTGACGTGGGACAATACTGGTTTCAACGCCTCGTAATCATGGGATGCGGGAAACGTATCCTGAATAACATTGAGCATAAGCTGGTGCAGCTCGAGGGATAGAAGCTGATCCTGAATGCTCGGCGCCGAAGCCGGCGATGCGGAAGAGAGGTCATGTTTCCGGGCCACTTTCTTCACGTATCCCGGCCCTGTCCATCCTGGCCGGCTCCTTGGTGGAGGGGGAGGCGCTTTCGACACACTGCTGGCCACGAGGGGGCCGTGTTTCCTCTGCGACTGAGCCTGGCGCTCGAATTTCTTCATTTTGTGGTAGCTTGCCAACAAGATCGGCCCTTGGTGCGCCTGATTTTGGTGATATTCTTGAATGATGTGTGATTTTGTGGTTTAGCGTAATTCTAATTTCCACAATTGTCACAGTGTGGATAAGACATGTGGGTTCTTTGTACGTTATAATCAATGTGATTCAACACCGTAGCACCATGAAGGTCTGCAATCCCGGATTAGCAGTGTTGTTTTGATGGGAGTTGTTCACTTGTGCATTTATGATAAAACTTAGGATGTACTTGTTATAGTCTAAGGTTAATGGACTGTTATACTTGACTAACCTAGGTAATAGCTTTATCGGAACTGCCCTTAGAAGTATACAATCTCTAGGTTAGTGTTGTTAGATCTTTGCTTGCTTAGGCGATCGGCACTGTTGCTTTCAAGGTACATTTGACCCCTCACCTTGTCAAAATGCTTATCTTGATGTATTTGCCATTCCTGTGCCAAGCCTACTTTTTGTGTCGCTCTCAGCCATCACATGAGCAGCTAATGTTTCTTTAGTTTGAACATTTGGCGGCTCTTGAATAGTGTATCTTGAGTCCTTCAGGGTGAGGTATCGCCATGAATGCAACGGCGCTGGAGTGGCTACTTGACCAGGTTTGGTTCGTAGTCCCAATTACCGCAATCCTCTATTACCTCGCCACGATATTGACCACTTGGTACCGCCTGCGTCATATCCCTGGCCCACGTCTTGCTTCCTTTTCGTATATATGGCTGGCACGCACTGCGATGAGCGGCAAGCAATGGTGGGTGTACCGAGACATGTGCGAGAAGTATGGACCACTCATCCGTGTTGGTCCCAACGAGCTCTCGACGGATGATCCCGAAGTACTTCGTCGCATCAATGCTGCACGCAGCTCATATGGCCGTGATGCATGGTACATTGCTGCGCGCTTTGATCCATACCACGACAACGTCTTTACCATGCTACAAGCAGATACCCACGACCGCTTCAAGGCGAAGATTGCAGGAGCATATGCCGGCAAGGGCATTCCCGCCCTCGAGGAAGGAATTGACGATCAGATCCGCACGCTTGTTGGCCTGCTTCATCGGACATATCTAACGAAGCCGGTGGATCTGGCCGAGATAACCAGTTTCTTCAGTATGGATGTTATTACGCGTTCGGCATTTGGCCAAGAGTTTGGATATCTGAAGACCGACTCGGATGTATATGGTTTCCTGGGTGGTGTAAGGGACAATTGGGCTGCGCTGGCCGTCGCGCTAGACATTCCCTACATCCGGAAGTTGTTGTTCTCGTCGTGGTTCTTGAAGTACTTCGGTCCCAAGGCGACGGATCTCACGGGCCTAGGCAAGCTCATGGGGTGAGTTAGGGCGTCATTGTCACGATTCAGAATTGATTGCGATCATGCTAATTTTAATCATCAGTGTAGCCGAAGAAGTTGTGTCCAAACGATTTGCACCAGATGCAGAACAGGAGAGAGACATGCTTGTGAGTCACTTCTAAGAACAACCTGCAAGCTGTGACTATGCGTTAATCATGTACAGGGATCGTTTATCGACCATGGGTTGACTAGGCAAGAATGCATGACCGAGGCCCTGTTCATGATCATTGCGGGATTCGAAAACACAAGTTGTGTGATTCGTACGACCATGCTTTACCTTATGACCTCTCCGCGTGTCATGCACAAGTTGAAAGCAGCCATCGCTGAAGTAACACAAGCTGGCAAAGCATCATATCCAATAACCTACGAACAGACAAGGGCGATTCCGTATTTGCAGGTGAGGAGCCCTAAATACTCAAAGTTTCTCCGTCGTGTAGATACAGGCTCATTCTTAGCGTTTTCGCTGCTGATCATCACTTCGTATAGGCTGTAGTATATGAGGGAATCCGTATGAGGCCGCCGGCACCAGGTCTGTATCCAAAGTCTGTACCTCCTGAGGGCGATGTCATACACGGCAAGTTCATCCCCGGGGGCACAGCTATAGGGATGAATACAGGATCGTTGGTGCGGTCGAAGAGATTGTTTGGCGATGACGCGGATTTCTTTCGTCCGGAGCGGTTCATGGAAGTCGATGAAATAAAGCGAGCAGAGATGGAGCGTAACACCGAAATGGTATTTGGGTACGGTCGGTGGATGTGCGCCGGAAAAGTGGTGGCCTTCATGGAGATCTACAAGGTGCTGTTCGAGGTAAGTACTCATCTTGCACATCTTTCCGGCCCACAGCATACCCTAACGTTGTGGTCTTGCGCAGATGGTCAGAGAGTTTGATTTTCAGCTGGTCGATCCAATGAAGCCTTGGGACTCGACCAGTTATAGTCAGTTCATCGACGAGAACATGTGGGTGCGGTTAAGTGTGTCGTCAATTGTAAAGGGATGAGTTTGACGCGAAACTCCTGATAGTCCAGGGTTCGTAGTGGAGTAGGAGAGGTTGGTCTATATGTGGTAGCCTGGTCTAGGATTAGCCCATCATACTCGCAAAAGAGGATCTGAATAAAGAAACAAGGCAACAGGGAAACACCGGCCGACGTTGTATCGAAGTATTTCTAGACTGATAGCGACTCAGCGAGCGTTGTCTCCCTTTGCGCGGTCCGCAAATTCGAAGACTATATCTTATAATGCAGCGGGCAGCGTGCATGTGGGTTGTGTCAAGAGGCACAAGGCACAATGGCTCTGCCCCACACAGGCTGCATTGAGACCCGCAGTCGTCATCGGCATTTCAGCTGCCTGTCCCTCCGTTTGTCACCATGACAAGTTCGCATCTTAAGGAGTAGCTATGTATAGGATGAATCCTCGAATATCTGAAACGGGTGGTTGTCGTCTCCTACCTATGTCATTATATGTTTCATTGTAACACCCGCGACATCCGTAGCCAAAATGACGAGTACATTCTCGATGCAAGGCACACCGGGCCTGCTACGCCTTCCCGAAGAGCTTCTCGATGCTATTGTCCAATACCTGAATCCCTCCGAAACGATCGCCCTCGGTCGAAGTTGCAAGCAGGCAGATAAGGCTATAAATTCACCGCTAGTATGGAGACGGCATTGCGTGGAGACATGGAAGGGGTGGCACAGAAAACACGAATTGGCGCAAAAGCTAGTACTCCCTCCAACGCAAACCGAGTGGCGAGACTTGTTCAATGGGCGTCGCAAGAACGATCGCGCTTTGCTGGATGTCTTTGATGAGATGCTCCTGACACAGCGATATCGATACCAACGGATGGAGCTGATTGCTAGCCATGGACCCGACGCCGTGGATATGCTTGCTAGGATGCGGACGGCTACACCAGACTCGGACGACTATGTGCTTGCACGAAGATATTATGCCGGCGCCATACTGGGACAAATACGGCGCGCGAAAGCTCTTGACATTTGGACAAGACTAGGTCGAGGGGACTCGATGCGGATCGATGAGGCACTTGGCGCATATGACCTGTTCGTATATTCAGAATACAACCTGGGTGTCGACGATCTTTCAGGCCAACTAGACAGCTTGGCGCACAAGATCCAGGCCTTCAGACAAGACTTCAATACACTCTCTATTCGGGAGAGGGCTATTTTGATAGCTGACATCATGAGAGCTCAGGACCTGTTGGGCCTGTCTGAAGACCAGGAGTACCACGCACTACAAAATAATTTCTTGAGCACGGCTTTCAGGGCACATTCATCACTTCCTCTCCAATCAGTCGCTCTCTATTGCGCGATTGCCCAGAGGCTTGGTATAAACGCCAGCCCATCGAACTATCCACAGCACGTCCATACCGTGATTCAAGCTCCGACCGACCGGACACTCGACGGCGATGCTCGCGACCCTGAGGTACAGGTTAACGCTCAGCAGGGATATATGTACATGGATCCATGGCGGTCTAGCGAAGAGGTAGCTGGTGATCAGCTGCAACTCCGTTTAACTCAGATGGGCATTCCAGCCAGTGAGCACGTGAGTTATCTTGGGCCTGCATCAATTCTTGAAATGACACTGCGCACTGGACGTAATATTATGGTCTCAGTCGAAGAGGCTCGCCATCGACCTACCAATGGTTCGACATACCCAGACGTTGAAACAGCCTGGTACGCTATGCTATGGGTTATGGTCATCCTGGGCGACTCGGATGATCGCGCAGCTTTCACTCGACGCCGCCAGTTCATTCCGTACTTGGTTCAGCACTTTCAGTCTCATTATCCTGAAGACATTCATCTGATGGAATTGGTACCAACATTATTTGAACAGCAACGAGAGCGCCAGGTATTGATAGACATGCTCGCCGCCTCCCGCGACGAGGATTGCTCAGAAAGAATTGCCAAGCTACGTGACACTTCGAACGCGGGAGTGCAATTCAGTATTGGTCACTATTTCAGGCACAAACAATATAAGTATCGTGGCTTTGTGATTGGGTGGGATGCTCAATGCATGCAGCCTGCTCACTGGATCAGTCAGATGCGTGTGGATGATTTGCCCAGAGGCCGGTCGCAACCCTTCTACAACGTAGTGTAAGTCCATTATCCTGGATTTTCCACGTGCTGTACATGACTGACCCTCGTTCAGTGCCGAAGACAAGAGTACACGGTATGTTGCAGAGGAAAACATTGAGATACTCGATGCGCGACCATCGGATATCCTCATGGAGATTGCAGGACGTTATTTTAAGCGATGGAGTGATAACGAGCACAAGTTTGAGAGCAACATGCTCGACGACTATCCTAATAATTAACCGTGTCTCTGAAGTCCTGTTTAGAAGTTGTCGTCTCTGGAAGCTGTTCATTCTATGCACCCTCGTGTACCTGGCAGTGTAGACAGACCTAGATATGTATATGCAAGATGTGGATGTCATCTTGCACGAATTTCAAATGAGTTGATTGTTAAAATTTTTATTTTTTTCAAATATCTGGCAGCACTCCAAAATAGCAGAAGATCACAAAAATACATCGAATCTAGGGGAGAGGGCTCAAGCTACCAGTACCTTACAAGAGGGTCACAACCCAGGCACAATTAAAGCCTTCCCCTCTACTTATCCAAGCCCAGATATCGATTTGCTCTTTAATACTAGCAGCAGCCTTTGTTTGTGAATGTCTTTACGCCAGCTCCTTAGCTCCCCAGTTTCCTTCCAACCATCCCTGCTTTCGAGTTGGTTCCTCTGATAACATACGTTGAATATGGTAAAAGTACTGGCAGTGTGTCGCAGATATTAAGGCTTATTCCTGCCAATCTAGGTCTATGCCATCGTCTAACACTAAAGCATTCCTGGTTTGCGCCCTCTTACGATTATTGAGGTGCGCACGCCATTTAGATATTGAACTTCACTGTTGGAACTCCACAGCTCGTGTGTATTTACATTATTGACATAATTCTTCATAAAGTGTATTTTTGGTGTGAGGTTGCTTAGGTCTGGTCGCGATAGACCAAAATTAAGAAGTAAAGACTCAAACCTCATCCTTTTGACTTCGCTTGTTGTCCGGGCCAGGATTTCGTGGACGAAAGAGTGAGGGGCCAATCAAACGGACTATCCGGATTTTCTGCTTACCATCAAATCTGTTCTTGGAAGTCTTTTTGATGGTGATTTAATCCGTGGATGTCACCCAGTGGATGATCGACGCCGAAGCCAAGACCAAAATCGTGTTAGTATGATCGTTGTAGAAGCCGACCAATTTGCTAGTCTATCCTTACTACCATTTTTACAGCACATGAGGCAGAACCAGGTAGCTTCACCATCCAGTGCCATGAGAACAACTCTGATTCAACCTTCTGTTAGCAAATTGTCTGAGGGGATATTTGCGACCTCACGCACGTTACACTTATAGCAATGGTAGCAAGGCAGCCTATGATGGTTCTCCAGGCGAGTTGTTGCAGTTGGACATTTGGAGGTTGTGCGACCGGACCGGCGCCTTCCCAGACTTTTTCCTCGTCGGGTTTCCAGAGCTGCCATCGCACAGAGTACGTATTTGATGTGTCTTGGTATCGTTAGTTGATGTGTACATATAAAGTACCTACTCATAAAGGGCCTCAAGAATAATACTGTTAGATAGACCTGGTATAGGTTAATAACCGGCAATGGTCAGCATGTTTCCCAGGATTCACATTGGCGAGCGTTTCGAAAATAATCATAGACACCAGAAGTTACTTTTTACGCCAATGGTGCATTTCATTCTCTAAGCGGTATTTCTGGCTAATCTACACGTTAGTAGGGCATAGCTGTGCGAATGAACTATGTAACTTACTAAATAAGGCCTAAGGTACCAATAATAGTATAAATGGCTTGACAGCAAATTAACATTGTTTGACGTAATGAACATAAGCACCGGTGCCTTACCAACCATCCCAAAGCAGTTCCATATATACAATTTGGATTTCGAACGGCTCTTGGTCGTTCTACGGATGATGTGCTAGGATATGTCAGGACACTCTGCCTACGAGTAGATTAATGTCTCACTTACGGCTCTATCGACCAAGAACAGGTAAATAAACTAGAAGGGTTTAGTGACCCAGTTTTTAGGCGTCTTCGCTCTCATACTCACTGTCTTACTAGCTAGGTATGCTCCTAAGCAAAGGAGACTGGGAGAACTGCATGCCGCGGAGCTAGAACTAGCTTCGATACCGTATTGAATAATCACAAAACCGAACACAAACACCACCGAAGAGAGATATATAAAGAGGACAACTACGAGTAGTTAGCGGGACTTCTAACAGTGTGTATAAGGGCCTCCTCATACGCCATATAATCCATGGCAACCTCTTCCACTCCTTAACGCTGAGATACTTATGAGCTTCGAGACAAGTTAGCTCGTTTGAATGACAGCTGAAATGCGGACACGAACTGCATAGACTTGAGAGTACACAAGCGGTACTCAGGCCCACAAACAGACCAGTGATGTTCTCCGCGACTGGTTCTTGATATGGTTCCATTTGGCGTGGATCAGATGACTGGAATTCCATTGGTTCCACAGACGTAACCCCTTTCTTGTTGATTCCGTGAGCAATCCAATTCCACGATATTAGGGTGTTACTTTTATCTCAACCAAAAACGACGAAATGCTTGACAGCCGCAATTGGAAAATTGCCGTGAGTTAAGAGATTGGACAATGAGAGTTTGAAGTTTGTGACCTCAGATGCGAAAGATGGACGATTTCAATCCAGTCTCGATCCAGCCGCTGTGCATTTCGCCTTATTTTTAGGTAAATCGCGGCACGATAAGCTTCGAGCATACATAAGCGGCTCAGTCGCACCAACGAATGCAAGCCAGTGCTAATAGATAGGGTCTAAACCACAGTTTCGTAATGCTCCAGCTCTCGGGATCTCCATTGGTGCCATCTTGTCACCGATGTCTCTTTCCCCGGATGTGGCTTGGTGAGCGGTCGTAGTAGCCGCGTGTGATGATTCTACCGATTGCAGGCTCGAAATCAGGCTTCTAGACTCATATGTATGCCAGTCCCAAAGTGAATCAAACCACAGTAGTCGGAAATGCGAAGGAAAAGATCCGATTTAGACGTAAATTTTATTTTACACTTCCGATGACTCCAAAACATCCGGCCGACTCTTCCAGTGAATGTATGTGCCTGTTAGGTAGCTCACGACAGCTTCTGATACATCCTACCACACCTAGGTCTGGATAGACATTTGTGCGGATCACTACGCAACCTCAATGCGCGCTCCCACATTCCCGAATAGCACGAAGCTTAACGCCATTCCGTTGAAGCACCACGGTTAGGTGTCTGCGAATCACTACTGCACTGACTTTCATTAGAAATGCTCTTTTTCATTGCTGGTATTAAGTTACTTGAGTTCGCAACCCAACGAGAAACCTATTCACCCGACATCGTGCATGAATCGAAACCAACCATCTCTAGTCGCTTCATAACTTTGTAGCGAAAATTTGCAACTGTTGTTTCGACCGCTTTTAAGCCATGTAATTTCTGCAAGCTCCGTTGAAAAATGGCGTCTTCATGCGTTAAATTCCCTGGTGTAATAACGCGCTCTTGAGTGAAGCTGTCTGCTTCGTGTGAATGGTTTACTTAAGACTCCTCAGCTATTGTTGATACTGGAAAATATGTATTGCGATTTGACTGATAACTCGGAGAATGGCCAACCTTGGTGCATTGCCTCGATCGCGAATGACTGATATTATAGGTCTCAATTTGGAAAAAGCCTGCGTATTATGGCTTGAATATAAGCAAGCACAATGGTTCCCCTATGAGAGTAGGCTAAGTTCAGCGGTATCGAAAAACGCGTACTGTATGCGTGCTGTACCCGTTCAGGTGACACGCAACATCGTGTATCTAGCGAGTCTAGCGGTCGACGGAAGCAGCCTCAAACGCAGTCATAGTAGGTGCGGCAGCATACGTCTTCTCCTTACCTGCTCGTTGTTAGCAGTTTCGGCCGTTGTATGGAATTCTCAGTCCTTATCCCAAAATATTCATAGAACGTGGATCTGCATGCGGATTGCGGGTGAATGCCGAACAACGACGGCGTAGTGCTGTTCCATGCTGTGCCTACAGGTCGAGTTTCGCTATTCAAAATGCTATGGCTCAAGCCCCACTGCCGGCTCAATGGCGACGCTCTGCCTTCAACGCATTCGAATCATTTTGTCACACCTACCTCAGGCATGATACTGTGCTACATACCAAGTCCCTCCATCTCAGAGGTGAATGCTGATGACACCACGCCTTCAGACGAACCGTATCACTTGATGGGGGATAATGGCTTACGATTCCCCGCTAACAGAATAAAGTGTAGTTCTCTCTGAAAGAACAAAAGACGCAAGTGGCCATCGTGCCGATGACTTGTGTAATTCAATCCTCCAAGGAAGGGACCGAACTAGCATGTTTCCTGTCTCGACAAGGAGCGAATCTTTGCAACGAATGAGGATAACTAATTCCAATCGCCCAACCGCCGCGTAAACTTGAAGTGAGACCTGCTCAATTGGGTTAAAAGAGTGGACCGTAGATAACCGCTACAAACCTCAAGGTCCCTGAAATTGGCGGCAGAATCCGTCGACGGGCCTGACTTAGAAAAGACCAGTCACCGTCTCAATGTGTCATGTACAGATCCGTAGCTTCACCTCTTGACGGGCTTCTGCCACAGAAAAGGAATGTCAATCTTGCACAACTTCCAGTGGCGCGATTGATCTGCTTACATTAAATGTGCACCGACCTAGTCCAGGCTTTGTTCTGCCCTTTATCTGGTGATGCGACGCTCTTGCTGTCGTGGCTGTAGTTCCCGAAGTCCACAGTCGACTTCAAGATACTTGGGCCCTGGAGAGTTGTCTCCGATAAAGATTCTCGATAGCCTCTCATCTTTATCACGGCCTCCGAGAATTGCTCCGGCGCATCAGTAGCACTCCATTGTGCGGTGAGAGAAAGCCCAGGGGTTCAACAGACCCACGCAACCGAGGTTGGACAAGGCGTCGCGTCCGCCACGTTCGAACCTTCCAACGCAGTAGGTTGGATCAAACATTGGCGATGAGCGCAATCGACCATTGCTGAACTGTTGGTAAGAGCTCCTATGGTTAGCACTTACACTCGAGAATATGGAATATGTATGCTAATGCCAGCCCCTTGTCGAAGTTTCCTGACTGCCAGCACATTCTCCACAAAATCAGTATGTCGCAATCGATGCCAACTATGGCGCAATCGCTACCGCGACTCTATCGCCGCGCACTTCCGAAGCTAGCTCAAAGCACCCGTCCTACCGCATCCCAGAACGTCCAACGGGTCGAGCTGAGGCAGGCAAGCTGTTCTTCTCCTCCTCGGGCATTCTCGACTCGCGCCAATCTTCAAAGGTCAGCTTTCAGGGCTGCCAAGAAAGAACCCCCCAAAAACGCCGCTAAACCTGCCAAGTATCGCCCGTTCCAGGCACTTGTTGCGGGAGGTGGTATCCTCACATTATTGTTTTCAGTCGCTCAACCAATATCCCGTAACCCGATCGAAGCTTTGAGTGACAATAACGATCCAATCATATCCGATGCCCAGACACAAGGCCCATGTGGTGATGGCTTGCCACGCTTTCGGCTGTCCGAAATAAAAATCCACGGACCCAAGTCAGCGAGACCTTGGATTATACACGAAGACAAGGTGTACGACATAACGGACTGGGTACCAGCACACCCCGGCGGTGAGGTTATACTACGTGCTGCTGGTGGAAGTATCGAGCCATACTGGGATATCTTCTCCATTCACAAGACTCCCTACGTACGAGAAATTCTCGAACAATATGTTGTGGGCAGCGTACATCCGGACGATCTGGAAGACGGCCGTCCACGTATGGATACGGTAGAGGACCCATTCGTAAACGATCCGAAGCGCGATGAGCGGTTGCTTCAGTTGACCTCGAAACCCTGCAATGCAGAAACAGCAGGTGACAACTTGGCCGGAGATTTTCTCACCCCAAATGAAGTCTTCTACGTGCGCAATCATATGTGGGTTCCTGTCATTGAGGACCCTACGGGCGATGCTCATAGCATCACGATCGAGCTTCCTGATGGTGACCACAAGACTTATACAGTTGGCGAGTTGAAGTCAAAGTTCAAGCAGCATACCGTCACGGCTGTTATGCAATGTTCAGGTAACAGGCGGAAGAACATGACCGAGTATGCCCGCAAAACGAACGGCCTCCAGTGGGGTGTTGGAGCCATTAGTTGTGCCAAGTGGGAAGGTGTCCGCCTTCGAGACGTGCTGGCTGACGCTGGTTTGCTCATCAACGACCTTCCCGAGGATGCGCAGCATGTCCAATTCTCGGCGTTGGAGGCTTATGGTGCAAGCATTCCCATACATGCTGCGCTTGATCCTCGTGGAGATGTCTTATTGGCTTTCAAGATGAACGATATGCCTCTGCCGCCCGACCACGGCTTTCCCGTGCGAGTGGTTGTTCCCGGAACAGTGGCTGCCCGCTGCGTCAAGTGGCTGAGCAAGATAGTCATCTCGGATGAAGAGAGCACTACGAGCTGGCAACGCAAAGACTATAAGTGTTTTGGACCCAACGAGACTCAAAACTTGGACTGGGACAAATACAAATCCATTCAAGAGATGCCTGTCACGAGTGCCATCACTAGAGCGAGGTTCAGATCCGCGTGCAAGAGCGACGGTACTGCTCCCCCGGTCGAACTACAAGGCTATGCCTACTCAGGCGGAGGAAGAGAAATCCAGCGCGTTGATGTGAGCCTTGACGGTGGCCAAACTTGGGGTCAAGCCACTTTCCTGGACGACACCCATCAAGAGGCGGGAACTAAGAAGTGGTGCTGGAAACGTTGGACGTATCAAGGTGCACTTCCAGAAACTACAGATACTCAAGCAGGCGTAGCTACGTTTGTTGTAAAGGCGACCGACGAGGCATACAATACCCAGCCACAATCCTACACGAGTATTTACAATCTCAGAGGTAATCTGGCAACTGCCTGGCACAGATTGGAGGTCGATCTGGCTAAGAGCCAAGAGAAGAACAATGGCACGGCGTCTGTAGAGGTCTAGGTCAGACGTTCCGATCAGAGGGCAGCACAACGCCACTGAGATGTGGCTTCGTATATCCACTGCGTAGTGGTATGTGGTAGAGTTGGTATTGCTTTATTAGGGGTAGCGACCCCCATTCCCCCCCTTCCCCCTTTAGTTCTTTAATTCCCTTTCTTTCCCTGTTTTTTTTTTTTTTTTTTTTTTTTTTTTGGAAATGAGTTTTTTTTTTCGGGCACACAATCTGCATTCAGCTATTCCCAATTTCCATTGCCCAAGATCACAAAATTTCCGGCTGGTATTGCATCAACACGAGCTTTATTCTGGATAACACGATTTGACAAAATCAGAATAACAAATGGCAAAACTGTCACATGAGTGCCTTCAAGTCTTGGGGTGGTCTTGTAGAACTATCGAACTATCGAATTAATTCATAACCTGCTTCGCACTTGAATTGGGTTGTCTCACGAGACACAACTCCATATTTCTTGAAAGAACAACACTTCAACGGTGGAGCTTCAGCGACCTGGTCACGGCCAAATATACACTTGGGTAGATCGTAGATGCTAGATAGTACAGTGGGCGCTAGAGAGAGGTCTTCTCTCTCCAGCGCAACAATATTAATATAATCTCGACCAAGAATGATGCATGATGATTGCTTACAATGGGACTGGAAACCGTAAGGGTAGTACGTTCTCACTTCTAGTATCACCGTTTTTCCAAGCGAACGTATAAGAGATTCTGACCCAACTGTTGCTTAATGAGCCTGAACTAAGAAGGGTGGTCAAGTGCAAGAGGATTGACTATATGGAACATGACTGCACACCGTGACTGAATACAGCGAGCCTCCGTAATAATGTATAGTTGATCATGCCTTCAAATGAGATCTCCCTAATTTCTTGTTCGTATGTAAACTAAATCTATACATCAAGGGAAAATCCCGAAGCAGTTGGCGTAATATGTGACAGTACTAGACCAGTCTGAAAAGATTCCACGAACACCAACCTCTCTGGCCAAAACATCGACTAGCTTGTAGATATCGCCATCGTTGTTGGTTCCGTTGTAGAATGTCGAATAGTAGTAGTCGGGCGTCTTGCCGACGTTGGCGATAGGCCCGGAGCGCTCCAGAGACCAGGTGATAATATCCAGTCCAAGTCTTTTAGCTTCTGTAGCATATTTACTGGGAATGATAGTATTGTTCGCATTGAGTGTCACCAGATACGGCAGGGGAGGCGCAACGAGGTTGACGCCCTGTTCTTTGTAGAATGTCAGGTTCGCAATAGCTTCCTGAAAGGTCTCGGGGGTGTCACCGCTCTCATCAAGAAGCAGAGCCTGCTTTCCGAATTCTGGTTCGTTTTTGAGCCAATATGCAACATCTGCGAAAAGGAAACTTTGGGGCCACACCCGACTAAAGGCAATACCAGCTTCGCGATACTCGTCCACGAGCTTCTGGGCAAACGCTTCTTGAGTAAAGTTGCCATTGAACGGCATGGGGACGGCAGCTGGTGGCGTTTTCAACTCTGGCGTAAAATCTTGACCTTGGCTATCGATAATTCCGATGAAGTCCTTGTGTGACAGGACGGTACCACAAGTTGCGTATAGATCAGTCCTCCAAGCTGGCGTTCCGTGCAGGAAGGCCTCCGGTGTGGTGGCAGACGCGTTGGAGCCATCCATCTTGCCGCAAAGCGACTTGAATTCTGCCAAGGTAATGTCACTGGTGCAGCACTTGGCTGTGGCAGCTGTTCCGTTCTTTGCTGGAGTGAACGGCTGAGTGCACTTGGCTCCTAACTCCGTGGCAACAATGTTGGTTGTTGTGTGGAGATCACACTGATCGTGGCGACAAACCAATTCGAGGTCACTCGTAAACGCTACGTCGCACTCTTGAATACCTGCTCCCATCCGTGTTCCAGCAGCAATTGATTCAGAAGTCTCCTCTGGGAATTGCAAACAACCGCCTCCACGATGTCCGATGGAGAACTTGGTGGGCCGCTGCTCCTGGTTGAGACACGAAGATAGTTTGTCCTTCAACCAACCGACGTCCATATTATTTACGAGGTAGTAGGGACGTGGGCCAAGCTCTACATTTGTGTACTTTTGATATGAAGGCTTCCATGGCATGAGCGGAGATGGTAACGCAGACACCTCGGCAAAGGCAATGATGCCGGCATGCAAGAGGGCCTTGCTGAACATGATGTTAATAGCGCACCGAGGTGAAAAGAATGGCAGGAATTGGAAGCGGCCAGAGGCCTATAAGCGTCCCAGGTAAGTAGCAACTGAGAGACAGGAGGGAGGTTAGGAACAGGCGCGGTCTCGTGCCACGGGCATGCGACATTAATACTGCTACATCACTATCATTACATACAAGGCAGTTTTTTGTCATCAACGGAGCAGCCAATCGTATCAGGAATGCAACGCATGATCTGACTGGGATAATATGCGCCCGTTGATGCGCCAAGGAATTTCCTCACCTTTGAACGTGCTTCCCAGCCATCCCGCGAGAGTCGGAGTCAGTTGCGGATAGATTCATGATGCCAAGTGCGGATTTAAATTTTGAGCTGGCCCCAACATGGAGAAGTTATCGGTGGCTGAAGAACAGCTGCCTTGGCAGCATGGGAACACGCTATATAACAGGCAGGTTGGCAAACGTTTGTGGATAGACGCCGGTCTGTTGGGTCGCTGTATGCTCGTTATCTATGAAGCACGTGGGCAATAAATTCAATTGCATTCGTGCGACTTTCGGTCATACCATCCCGAGATCTCTCGATGAGCATAGTCACGTGTCTCAATGTAAGACCCCTATTCGCTGAATTGCGCAGGGCCACGCAGAGCCATGCGGAATAATCGGATCCCAAGAGCAGAGCTCAAAGTCCAGCCCTGAGCTCTGCAGCGCTGAATTGAAGATTGTCAGGGCTGAAGTTGATGGCGTAGTTGTTAGTTTTATAGACTGACTTGTCAATATTGGCTGTTTGGATGCCGCATCTATTTAAACATGCGCAATGATCAACCGCCTATCACAACGCGCGTCTGAGTGGCTTGCACTTCACGCTGAGGACATGAGGGGACAATATACGCTAAGCTTGATTGTCAATTGTACTATAAGGTTCGAAATTCAATGGAGAGGAACTGAATCACGATACACTTTCCTGCCACCAAAGGCCGAACGGAAATGAGTGTTTGGCTATGCGAAACATTGTTCTGGCATGTGAATGCGTGTTCAGGCGTGTTGGCCGTGTGGCTGTCGTTACACGACCATTAGCGAAATCATGCCCAGGAGGTCCCGAAAAGTGACACAAGCGGCCACGATCTTGATGGGAGTCCTCAATACCTTATAGTAGTCTAGGTTAGTCTAAGCATTGCATACGCGCTTCGAATATGCGCGTAGGACAACAAACAGGTCAAAGCCGTATCTCATCGGGGAATACCTACCTAGATAGCTAGGCAGCTTCTTCCCCAAAGTTGCGACCCAGTACTGTGCTCCGTACTGTAGTCAAATTGTTATGCATCGGATATGCTTAAATTAGCAAAGCAGAGTTCAACTACCGCACATGGTGGGGCTTGGACTGTGGTAGGGTGGTTCACAATCAATCATGGCAAGGCATTTTCACAATCGCGATTTCACGGACCGATCCTATAAACCCGTCTTTATGACCATACTGAAGTACTCAAATATCAAACCTGCCGATAAAAACACCTCAGCAATCGTTCATGATGGCACTACAGTACGTAGCAATTTCCACATTGAAAAGGAGTAATATAAATCAAAGGCTCAAGCCCGGACGGTGAAGCCGACTTCCGTTTTTCAGGCTTCATTAGGTGCTCTAAGAATCTCTAGAGCCCCCGCTATCTTGGCTAGGATAACCAGCAAAGACCTTGACTGGAGGTAAATCAGAGCTACCCTGGCCACGCAGCCACGTAAAGCTCCCTGGTCGGCAATGCAAAGTGCACTAGACTAGGCTAAGCTCCAAATATGCGACCACCCAATCGCGCCACACCACAAATCTTGAGATGCCGTCATAGCCTGAAGTGACGTCGTTGGGTTTGCTCAGTCATTTGACTCTCTTGCTTGCATTAGATCGTGTCACGTACGGATCAAAGTCACAGGCTGAGTTATAGCTCGCGCCCAATCAAAGCACAATAATATGGGCGATTCGATCTAGATGTCGACTCCACTTTGCATTCTCCTTGACGCCTCTCGAGCTACTGCCTGTCAAGTAAAAGCCAAGGTTTTCAGCTATCGTGTGGTCGACTGCTCACGTCATTGTCGCGGGCGGATCAGGCTATGCCGAGTTTTTCTTGTGCGTAAGGTTTCAGTGCTAGATATATATCAACGTTCTCCTGTCCATTCACATGTCCTGCTCGCGCCTTGCTCAAGTACTGTTTCACCTTTGGCCTATTATACATCTTCCACCGTTCAATCGCGTCCACTTGCGACCGACGTTATTTTAAAGCACTCCGACAGTAGTCGCACAGTTCTCAACCTCTTCACAATGGCACTTACTTGGCTCTCTATTCTCCACGCAGTGGCTGCGGTATTCGCAATCATTGAGCTTGGCCTGACAGCATATGGTGAGTTTCTCAATCTCAATTATGCCGGTCATCTCTCGGTACTAACTGCACTTCTCAGTCGCCAGCGCATATTCAGGATGGTGGTATAGCTATTCGCCAGACCGAGTCAATTTCATGGTCTTCAACTCAGTCTGGACGCTTCTGGTGCTTGCATATGTCGGAGTTACGCCCATCTACATGACGAGTATTTTCCACAAATTGGCGGCACTGGTGCTAAATGTTATCACAACCATCTTCTGGTTCGCCGGCTCCATTGCCCTTGCCGTCTGGATCGGAACCCCACGGAGCTGTGCTGCCAACTCTGTTTGCGGCTCCACGCAGGCTGCTGTCGCCTTCGGCTTCTTCCTTTGGTGAGTAGTCTCTAATAAGACTCCCGATTCTCTCTAGTCCGACGTCTAACAATCACGCGATAGGGCTATCTTCATGGTCCTGACAATTGTCGATGCATTGGAATCGCTCCGCAGCCGTGGGCACAATGCCCCCGCCACTGGCCCTGGAGCAAAGCCTGGAGTTTAAGCTAGGTACAGTCTAGAAAGGCTATACATTCGCATGGAAGCAATGCACCAGAAAAGTCGCAAGCTGGAATCAGGCGACATCTCTTGTTCAACGAAAGGACCGCCGTCTCGACAGAAATTGTTAATTATTGGCGAGCATTGGCGTTTTGCGAGGAAATACCCCATCATTTGACAGCATAAGGTTTAATATTAATTTCATGATTTCCAACGTGTTTCTTGTCTTCTTTGTCTGATGTTGTGAGTAAGTTGCAACGATTCGGTCGTTGAATGATGCCCACGAAGCCGCCACAAACAAGCATGTGCACGTAGATTGACTATATGAAATTCAATCACCGTTCAGTACGCTTGCATCAATCCTGTCGCAGTACGCATGCGCGTGGTGCTGACTTGCTGTTGAAAATGGCAAAATGGATGAATACAGCTTGTTAAAGCGATTGTGATCGGCGCAGGAGGTCGGTGAGAGACTGAGTTTCCCATCTACTGCGCCTCAGCACACATTGTCATGTGCAAAACATTTGCGTGCTCCCTTTATACTTCCCAAACACTGAATGCGCATGTCCTTTACGGGCTTGGTTCTCGGACTTGGTTCACCTGGATTTCGTTGCGTGGCATCATTAAAGTTCGGAGTAGCTAGCTTCAAGCTATTCATACCACTCGACAATCAGCCGAATTGCTTATATAGTAGCAATAGGACGGATCGAAATTTCCTAACAGACATTTCTTTCCCTCTTCCTCTCCCCCCAGTCAGACAATTGACCACATGACATCCGCAAAGTTTAGAATGAACTAAGCAACCACAGCCATGAGGAGTTCATCACTGTCTTGGCATTTTTGGTCTAGAGAACAACAGACTATAGCTCATCTTTCTCATCCTCTATTCTCTTGATGCCAAGATTTACTGCTCGAAGATGTTTGAAATCAGGTGCATCCTCACCAAGACCCCAGGCAAAAACGCCACCCAGCTTCATGTCCATCACAATTACCGGGAACTTCTTTAATATGGCGTCAGGATTGTCGAAAGTCCACCACAAACTCTGTTTAGTATCAAAGTAATAATAGCCGCCTCGAATGTTGTCATAGGTGCCGTCAGTCAGGGCTTTGGTGAATGAGAGTTTAGCTTCGTGAGGAACAGAATCATGCCAACTGAAGCCCCCGGTCTTGCCAAGATCAGCACCTGTTTCGGGATCCTCCATCAAGCCCGTGGGGCAGCCAACTGGATCCTTCAAGCACATTTCGTGATTCCCCTGTGAGATTCGAAAGTACTTCACATAGAAGGCAATCCCGAGATTGAGCTTCTCTGTAGATGCCCCATTTTCCGTATACTGTTTAATGGCATCGAGCGACAGCTGTACGCCTGTATGATGCTTAGTCACATTATCACGCCGGTTCATCAGGTCGTAGGTCATGACATTGAGGAAGTCTACCTCGTCCATGATAGACGGCAACGTCGTGGGGCTGAAGGCGAGCATATCGCGCAGAAGGCCGGGCACAGCAGCAGAGACGAGTTTCTCGGGCCCAATGGCTTTCCGTATAGCAGACATCAGTAGAGGGTACGCTTCGATCTCCCACGCCTTGTCCGAGTTGGGGACCTGCTTGTAATCCTCACCATTGCCGCCCGGATACTCCCAATCGATATCGACCCCATCCGCTCCAGTGCCACGTATCATGGCGGCCACGTTTGCTGCGAACCTGTGTCGGTTCTGCTCGGTGCGTGCTGCGATGCTGAACCCCTCGGTATCACCCCAACCTCCAATGGCGACCATGACCTTCGTGCCAGGCAGAAACTTGGCCCGAGTCTCCTCAACAGACATGAAGAGCGGCCAATCGGTGCCATGAGTTTCCGCATTGAAGCTTGCTGCCTGCATGAATGCAAGAATCACATGTGTGATAGGTGAGCTGAGATCCGGGTCAGGTACAACGGGATGTTGGCTACAAGACGATTAGCTCCTGAGCTGGCAATGTCTGGGTCATGGGAGGCATACCCAGTAAGATACATGATGTTGCGCAAAGGAGCCCTGGTCGACGTTGCTGATGACATGATGGCCAATACCAGGGCGAGCAGCCCAACAAGTTGTCGACCCAATGCCATAGCAACAAATAGTACAAGGCACTTGGATTGATGATGGGAGCTTGAATCAAAACGAGACACAGTATGCTGTCATCACGAACTTCATGTCCTGTACCCCTAGATCGTCGGTCATGTATATGCGATTTGCCCGGTGGTGAGAACTTGATTGGCGTTGTTTGGCGACCCAAGTAACCCAACTAACCTAACCTAACCTAGTGGGCTTTGGCATTTTACGGCTGCGATCAGTCCAACCTTAATGCAGCTACTAACTAGAGCCCGCCCGGAACCCGCCTGGCAGCCTTGGAGGTTTTGCCCTACCACGCCCCGAGTCCCCTAAAGTGTCGCTAGTGTCAGGGCATGTTCTAACCTAGACTAGCCTAAAGTACGTTTCAGCAACTCTTCCGATAGTTGAGATTTCAAACGCTAGCATGAGAATGTTTTCCGTCCGGCAGATCGATCGACGGGCACCAATAGCCCGGCCGAGAGTTGATGTACATCAATGATCCTGTTCGCCTCAGGTAGGGTCGAGCTTTGTGTATACACCGCCTACTAGCTCCCTCAACGCGGATCAGATGTCCTCTGTGGTATCATGTCCCTTACATCTCTTCTCTTACTTTTCTCTGCGAGTATCTGACGAATGGGTCTGCTACGTTTGAGAAAAGAAGGAGCTGGGGTTACATTGACGAGCAATGAAAGGCAGAAATTCAATTGCACTGAAGTTTGGCTTCAGAACCTCTGAACAAACAATGCTGCTATCAGCCTCGCCCGCTTCTTAAGAGATACGAAGAGGAAATTTATGCTCATGTTTTAATCAAAATAGGTCATGAGGATCCTAACACGCCGGTCTCTTTGAGCGTCCCAACTACGACATCCCCAGAATCCCCATCACTTGCGGGACGGACAGCCCCGTCATGGCGCATACTCTCGCAGCAGAAAGACTGTGCTGGGCGTCGCTCTCTAACATCCCCCAGTGAATAGTCACGAGCTGCGCTTCTACCCTGGATAGTTTTACAAAATATACACGACCCAATGGATTCTTATATATGTATGCAGGGTGAGGAATTTTGAACGCAGGGAAGAAAGGAGAAGGTCGAGGGCGACATGGCTGAGACCCCGCTATTTGGGTGCTTCTCCACCCCTGTTACCACTACCAGTTCAGTGGTATGTACGGAGTAACTATGGGGCTGGCGGGCCGAGGACTATCGACC
Source organism: Truncatella angustata (assembly GCF_020726525.1). Taxonomy (NCBI): domain Eukaryota; kingdom Fungi; phylum Ascomycota; class Sordariomycetes; order Amphisphaeriales; family Sporocadaceae; genus Truncatella; species Truncatella angustata. The sequence goes on along the minus strand of NW_025763391.1, from coordinate 878,028 downwards.
CAGAATGTCGGGATAAGCATTTCTCGTAAGCATTTCCTATACTCTATCGCACGCGAACATCGTCAATGTAAAAAATATCATCCTACTTTCCTTGTAACGTTACTTGTGATCGCTTCAGTGTACGAATGAATTTCACTACGATTCACCGACAACAAAACTGACCACGCGCCGGCATTATTACAGCTGCCATGGCTTATGAAACGTCCTCTTTCACCTGGGAGGAGTTCAATTCAGGAAGCGGTATCGAGGTGGCAGATCCAGACGACATCGATGTAGACGAGTTTGCACGCTCTGAGTACGACTTGGAAACTGCGAGCACATTCGGCAGTATCACGTCCAGTGTCCTTCGCCATTCGTTTGAGAACGGGCGTCGCGTAAGCACCATCCAGGCTGCTCCGATGTTGGGCTGGGCTCACAACTTTCTGCCCACTTTTAGTACCACAAGTTCCGACATGGAACGTATCCAATACCCAATGATGATGCCGAACAGTCTCGCGACGAAATGAAACATGTTGCCACGCTAGAGCTGACCAAGTATGGCCCCGTATCTGTCTCCTGCTTCCCGTACTGAGAGCACTGGGAGCACTGACACGAGCATATAGTGGGAATTTGTTCTTTGCGCCCATAGGCGACAACCCACAGCGAATTATCGATTTGGGGACAGGGACTGGATCCTGGGCTATAGCAAGTATGCGCTTCTGACAGGAAATCGGCGCTGGAAGCTCGTGCACGCTAACACCTTGAATGTTCAGTGGCTGACAAATTCCCAAGCGCCCAGGTGGTAGGCACAGATCTAAGTCCTATCCAGACGCCATGGACTCCGCCAAATCTTAGGTTCGTCGTGGACGACATAGAAGACCCATGGCTCCATGGAGATCACTTCGACCTTGTACACATGAGGCATACCAGTACTTTTATTCGAGACATTGATTCTGTTCTGGACAGGTGTCTTGCGTAAGTCGCCTTCGTCTGCCACAGAGCAATGACGGTGCTCTCATATATAGCAACTGACAACCTTCAAGACACTTGAGGCCAGGGGGTTGGATAGAGCTGCAAGAGTTCGGCGGGTATGCAAAATGTGACGACGGGAGTATGGGTCCGGATTCACCTTTTGCTCGTTTCATGGCGATGGCGGGTGATGCGCTGGCCACGTACGGATTTCAGTGGCGGGTGGCCAACTGTCTTGACGAAATCCTGAGCAGGCGCGGGTTCGTGAATATCAATTGCAAAAAATTCAAGGCGCCGTTGGGAAAGTGGCCCAAGGTAAGGCAACGCCGTCCAATATCGTGGTCAATGGAAGACATGCTAAAGATCTCGTTGCAGAATAAGAAGTTGCGCATGGTCGGCGGCATGTATATGATACAGACAGCGTGCGATCTTATGGATGCAATGGCGGCAAAACCTTTGAAAACGGTCATGAGCGAGGATGAGGTTGCAAAACTTACCACTGCAGCTAAAGCAGAATTAGGTTGCGGGAAGTCACATATATATGTCGACTACTTCTTCTGGTACGCTCAGAAACCGAGTTGAGAAAATGGTGTTCAAAGGGGCAGCGAATGGTTGATGACCGGCAACGCGAGCCTGTGTACTCTATACCGTACTTTCTATATCATACATTGATTTCTGAGTATATGATAGTGCGGACATCGTACGGACGGAACGATCTGCGTTTCGAAATGTCAGGTAGCTTACATACAAAAGGTGCCAAAAGCAAAAAACTAGTCTAGCCCTGGGGGAGGATGAAAGCTCTACTTGTTCGCCGAAACACACCAGGCGCAACTCATCGATCTGAGTCCCTCGACTATCCAGGCCAGGAGAGAGAGAATTGCAAAGGGGAGTCCGACGGACTGTGTACTTGGTGGAACTTCTATATAGGACGCATGAATTTGAGATGGTATGATTTGATTAATAGCTGTTGCGCATGTCTTATTCTAACTTGGTGGGCAACCCCATGCGTGCAGGCGTAGAGCCCAAATGTCCCTGGTTAGGTAGCTTGTCTAAGATTAGGTAGTTGGCATCGGCGGTACATAACTTAGTTAGGTACACCACGGCACAGCACAGAGCAGCGCAGTCACCTGGCTAGACTAGGTAAGGTTGATAGGCAATAGCTGTGCTGTGCGGGGCACCGTAGCTCTTTTCTTAGCTCCTGGCTCAAGCCCAGGCTCGGAACATTTTCCGCGACGGAGAAAAAAGTTCCAAAGCTTCGAAATGCACAATTCGCATGCATGCGTCGAGCTTTCTTGGAACCATAGCAACTGCTGCCCCATTCCTTACCACCCCAACAATTCCCATGTGTTCAGGTCTCAAACTGTCCAATTGACACGTTCATCCTCTGCCCATCATGTTTGAGAACCTGTGCACTCTGCCCCTGAGTGCTGACATCTTCACCCAGGCCATCCACCCAGATGAGCCTGTGCTGGCCGTGGGCTTGTCGACTGGCCACGTCGAATGCTTCAGACTACCGGCCTCAGAGCGCAGCTTAGATGACGACGCTTCAGCTGATGTCAGCGTCCTGTCCGACGGCAAGGGCACCATAGACAGCATTTGGAGAACACGTCGGCACAAGGGCAGCTGTCGAGCGTTGGGATTCAGCCTCGATGGGTCTGGTAAGTTGGGCGCTTTCTCCCTTGTCCTGTGGGCTATACTCGTCGTCATTTATGCTGACTCGTGCCCAAAGCTCTCTACTCGGCAGGTTCAGACTCTCTCCTCAAGCACTTCTCCCCCACGACTGGTCAGGTGGTCTCCAAATTCGCAATACCCCAGCACAACAACACATCCGACCCAGCAACCTTGCTACATGTCCTTTCGCCCGAGACGCTGCTCTTGGGTTGCGACTCGGGAGCTCTGCACCTTCTTGATCTGCGGGATCACGCCCTGGTCTCACGCAGACCCCAACAGACACATCTCCCCCACTCTGACTTCATCTCGTCGGTCGCACCTCTTCCACCCAGCGATGCGAGCACCAGCGGTTTCAGCAAGCAGTGGGTCAGCACCGGTGGCACAACTCTGGCTGTGACCGATATACGTCGTGGCGTCCTGGTCAGGAGCGACGATCAAGAGGACGAACTTCTCAGCTCCGCCTTCATATCGGGTCTAGGTCCCAAGAAGAACAGAGACAATGGTATCGTTGCCGTGGGAACTGGAACCGGCGTGCTTACCTTGTGGGATAAGGGCGCATGGGACGACCAGACGGACCGCATCATTGTGGACCGAAATGGGGAGTCTTTGGATTGCATGGCGCAACTGCCCGACACCATCACGTCCGGCAAGAAGCTCGCTATCGGTGTCGGCGATGGAACGGTGAGGCTGGTCGACCTGGCCAGACGCGAAGTCGAGGGCACCTTCCAACACGACGAGGTTGAAGCAGTTGTCAGCGTCGTCTTTGACTGCCAGGGACGCATGATTACCGGTGGCGGCACTACAGTCAAGGTCTGGGAAGAAGCTGGCATGGTGGGCGGAGGCGACAGCGATGAAGACGAGGACGAGGACGAGGACGAAGATGATGACGACGATGGTGATGATTCTGATGGTTCACAATCCAAAGCATCGACGAAAGGCAAGCGCCAGGCCGACAGTGACGAAAACTCCGACTCAGATAGTGATGACGAATCACGGAGAAAGGGCAAGAAGAAGCGCAGAAAGGGTAAGGGAGCCCCAGATCTTGGACCTCACGGTGCCCATGGTATTCTGAAATTCAGCGGACTGTAATGCTCGGCGGTATTCTTTCGAGCACATATGTCATGCATTGCTGGCCACCTCCACGTTGTACATTGCGCTTGTTCGTGATACCCTCAAAGATCAACCGACCTCCTGGGACCAACTGAAGGCTTTTCCCCCCGAAATCCTTCGTCCATGAATGGTAACATTCTATCTATTATTGCCCCGCCTTGATCTTCATATGCTTAGCCGCAAAGTCGAGCGCCGCCGTATATCCATACACACCCAGCCCGCAAATCATGGCAACCGCCTTATCCGTGAAGTAACTATGATGTCTGAAACTTTCCCGCGCATGCACATTGGAAATATGAACTTCGACAAACGGTATATCCACCCCCACCAGCGCATCTCTGATAGCCACGCTCGTGTGTGTATATGCGCCGGGGTTGATTATGATGGCGTCCACATTGCCCCGCGCCTCTTGGATTCGATCGATGATTGCGCCTTCGTGGTTCGACTGGAATGTAGCCAGCGAGACTGACAGCTCGGACGCTTGCTGCTGTGCTTGCGTCTCGACATCTTTGAGTGTCGTGCTGCCGTAGATCTGCGGCTCTCGCGTGCCCAGGAGGTTCAAGTTCGGACCGTTGATGAGAAGAATGGAGCGGGACATGGTGGTTTTCAATATCAGGGATTGGTTGAAAGATATCACTTGCAAGATCTCTTTGTGTGTGAAATTTGGGACCTACAGACTCCAAAATGCCTCTCTACTGACTGACGAGCAGACTCACAATATACCGGTAATTCACATCCGAGGAGAGTCTCAGCCTCCCCGCAATCGGTCGAGACATTGTTCAGCCGGGTGTGTATACTACGGCTATAAGTTTCACTGGGCACCTTTTTCTCCAAATATCTCCCCGCATTGGCGTTACGCACTTCTGGCTGCCGGTTAAGTGTTCTTCCACTGGCGGAGTAAATTAGTGGAGGGATCAGCCCGTCAGCGGCCTCCCTCCCCGAGCGCCTAAACTTTTCATGAAGAAGGGGCTGCTGTAGGCTGTGGGTAGCTTTCTGCTACGACCTCAGCTTTTTACTCTGTCAGGATCAGAAATAAACAGAGAGCATTGTTCTAGGGTGCTGTGGACTGAGACCCTCAAGTTCTCGATAGGGAGGCCTATTGATGAGAGCTGGTCTAAGTTGACGTTAGACTATGGTTGGGTCGCGGTGTCGTTCGATTCTGTTGTGCCACACTCGGAGAAGCTGGCGTGTTAAGCAGATTCCTCAAAGTGCATGACAGAACATTTCTTGAACTTGAAAATGCGCTGGCAGATCTGATTGATGGATCCCAGTATCGCTCTACAGTTGATTGCTTATTAATTCTCCTTGCCGTTCACCATTTTGTATGCGTGTAGAAAACGCATGGTGGCTTCATATTTTGAACAGAAGACAGATCCTTAGCCGTGTGGACTACTACAAACACTCCTCTCGTAGCGGAGGCGAACCGCTGAGGAGCCGCTGTGGATTGGCGGCGTTAGGCGGCTTACACCGGTTCAGGAGCGCATATCGGGCCCAAAGTTGTGTGACACAGCTACCACCGGTGCATTCATGGCTGCAGGGCCATGCTTACTATATCAAGACTGCTCTAAGGAACAATCCAATCGCACATGCACAAGTCATCACTAGACGGTACATTTTACTTTTTCGTCCTTGAAAACCAATAGAGCTTGTCATATACTCATCCGCCCAACATGCCCGAAATCAGTAGGGCTGAGCTCGACGACATCTATACTTTCGCGGTCCAGCTTGGCAAGGATGCTGGTGACCTTCTTATGAAGTACGCCAGGGCGCAGTGGAGTGGCGGCGCTTCCGCGGAATATGCTCTTACGGAGAAAGACAGTTCCGTTGATATTGTGACAAAGGCAGATGAAGGTAAAATCGCACAACTACTACCAATCCGCCAGGCTCACTCTCGGCTTTTGGCCGGTCGCTGACACAAGCTGCAGATGTAGAGGCATTTATCAAGACTGCGATCGAAGAAAAGTTTCCTTCGCACAAGTAAGCAAACCCGTGAGGGTCCAAGCGACGCTGCAGCACTTTGGTTTGGAGCAGTTCGGCTAATTGGAAATCACAACTCAGATTCATTGGTGAAGAGTCATACTCCAAGGGAGGCTCTCGGGATTACCTCATAGGGGAAGAACCAACATGGTGCATCGACCCGCTCGATGGGACTGTGAACTTCACCCACCTGTTCCCCATGTTCTGCGTTTCAATCGGCTTCGTCCTGAATGGAAGGCCGATCATAGGTGTCATCAATGCGCCTTTTCTCAACCAGCTCTTCTCCTCCTGCCGCGGTCGAGGCGCCTGGTTGAACGAAACACAGCAGCTACCCCTGATCAGAAGCCCTGTGCCCCCTATGCCGACAAAGGCGCCGAGCGGTTGCGTCTTCTCTTGTGAGTGGGGCAAGGACCGGAAGGACCGACCAGATGGCAACATGCACCGTAAGGTAGAAAGCTTCGTAAACATGGCCGCCGAGCTCGGAGCCCGTGATGGCAAGGGAGGGATGGTTCACGGTATGCGAAGTCTTGGAAGCGCCACACTGGACCTGGCATACATCGCGATGGGTTCTTTCGATATATGGTGGGAAGGAGGGTGCTGGGAATGGTAAGTTGGCCGTCCTTGCGGGAGCTGTATTACGACAAACCGTCGCTGACAGAATCTAGGGATGTCGCCGCGGGCATCGCCTTGGTAGAAGAGGCTGGTGGTCTTGTCACTACAGCAAACCCACCTGAGGATTACCAGAAAGCCTCTATCGAGGAAGTGCGCTTAGGTAGCCGACTGTATCTCGCCGTAAGGCCAGCCGGGCCCTCAGAGACGGAGACAGGCCGGCAAACGCAGGAGCGAGTTGTCCGCGAAGTGTGGAAACGAGTAAGGCACCTCGACTATAGGCGCCCAGGAGTATGAAGCGAGACTAGCATAGTAATATTTCTATATTTCTATATTTCTAGACCTGGTATGTAGATGAGCTATCACCAATGCAATGTTGTACCCTGGTGCTAAATGCTCCCTGAACGCCGTGAAAATGCTTCATAAACCATGCAACCGTGACCATGCAAAGGAGTGAGGACGAGTTTCGTCTAATCTCCATTACGACTTCTGAATCTGCGCCAGACGCGCGGCAATGACCTCCTTGGCCTTCTCTACCGGCAGTTTATCAAACGGCAATCCTGTCCAGTACCTGTCTTGCTCGAGACCCTGCCAAATCAGAGCCTCTGTGCCGAGGATCACCTGCCAGCCGGCCTTCTCCGCGAGGTCACCAATCTCCGTGTAAGGGTTGGGGTTGTAGCACATCTCCAATATGCTACCTTTCCTTTCCTTGTTGAAGAAGGTCTCGATGATAGCCCGGGCAACGATCTCCTCCTCAGTCTTGGGCGGGAAATCCGGCACACACGCAACGATGGCACCGGGAGACTCAAGAGCCTCGGCTTCGGCCACGGTCGCCACGTGCACCAGCTTGTCTCCATACCCACGAGCTACGCACTCGTCGATGACAGCTTGGACCTCGGTGGCGTCACGGTTCACGAGATAGATCTTGGTCGCGCGCATCCACTTCTGCAGAGCATAAACGGCGCTGCGGGCGGCACCACCGCCTCCGATGACCATGGCCGGCTTGTTGTGGAAGACAGCGTCAGGATTGGTCACGTTCTGGTAGAAGGATTCCCGTATCCCAATCACGTCCGTGTTGGTCCCGCAGAAGACGCGCTTGCCATTCTCCTCGCGGAAGAAGACGGTGTTGCAGGCGCCTACTTCGCGGCACTCTTCTGTCACTTCGTCCAGATGCGTCATGATGGCAACTTTGTTAGGCATTGTCACCGAGGCGCCTGAGAAAGAAGACGAAAAGAATTTAGTTGGGTGGTCAAGTGAGACACGGTCGGGAGTAAGGTGATTGACGAACCATAGAAGTCGGGAGCCTTGATCAATTGCAGGAACTCTGAAATGTTGGCAGACTCGAACAAGTGTTGTTCCCAGTTCAGACCAAGCTCTTGGTAGATTGTCTTGTGTAATAAGGGGGACATGGAGGCTTGGATCTTGAGGCCAAAAAGGTATCCGTGCTTATCCAGCTGCGGCCGGGACGAAAGAGTGGTAGGCATCGCCACCGTCTGTGTCTCTGTTTGCGTTGTCATTATGGCAGCTCTATCTGCGTACGTAGATATGATGGGCTGTAAAGCTTCTGGAGGTTTTTTTTTTTTTGAAATTTCTTTTTGGAGTATGTGCCTCGTATGTGGTGGTGTTAAAATCTTGAAGAATTGTGTATAATCACAGGTACTGTATGTACTCAGGGTAATTGTGGAATAGTGTGTAAAGGACTTGGACGATGAAGGGAGACTTGTGATCTTGATAAAGATGCCATGCTGTTTTACCAATACCGCGCCTGTCGGCTATTTCACGCTCCTGAGCCCCATACAGAGTCTCGCGGAGCTTCATTTTCCAGGTAATGCGATGGTGTGTGTGGAGTGTTGACTTACACGATAGGATATCGGTACGTACGCGCAATGGGGGATGTCGAGATGTGGGGGAAAGGGAGGTTCCTGCCTGTACCTGGGATATATGCTCTTCCAATCGGTACCGGATGCAAGACGTGAAACCCAAATGATTGGTGACTGGATGAGATTATCCTGGTGCACCTCCTGCAAGAGCTTGGGGAAATGTGCAATCGTAGACAAGCGAACAAGTCGGAAACCTCGAGTCTTGGCTGCAACCGCCCCCGGAAAAGTGTTTAACCTTCACCCTGCAACTAATCGGCACTTGCGCAGAAACCGATGAGAATGTGGCCAGCGCCGAGCGCGCATGCGGAGATGGCTTTGTGGGGAAGATGGCCAGGAAATTGGCACGCCCCCACAGACTCACCAGTCTCGCGGTCTGAGTTTTCTTAGTGTCACGATGAATTAAAGCCATGACTCGTCTGGGAAGAGCTGGGCGCTCTGGAATTGGCAATGGTCGAGAGTATATGGAACACTAGATAACTAGACGCATCCTTGGCTGTCCTGGCGTTGACGGCATGAAAAAGCCTCTGGAACAACGGATATCCAGAATAGGATCTCTTACATCAGCCAGTCACGAATTAAGACCCTGACAATAGTCGGAATGGACGAAGCTAACCCCCGGACTCGTGGCTATTCCTGCTGACCATCATGCGTGAACCACTAGCCGGGATCGATATGGACATCCAGAATTACCAGACCCAACAAACGCCGGACCCAACCCCAGATTCTGCCAAGACCCATCTTAGTCCCCAGGTCCCAGCTACCATCCTACTGGGGCCCCGGATATCATTATAAGAACAGCCCTGTCACGACATCTTGACCCAGCTTTTTTTCCCCCCCCAGATCATCATCACCTCGCCTCCTCACTATCTCATCGCTGCGAGGAATAGTATCCACAGCGCAACAGTCTTCCATACTAGAGGACAGACCAAACCCGTGGGTTTAAGTTGCTTCGTCTATATACCTTTGCAGATCATATCGAGCTGTCAAGATGGGTCTCCTCACACTTAATGAGGACAGGCCAACGCCCAAGGCTGTATATAACTGGCGTGTATACACCTGTGCCGCCATCGCATCATTCGCGTCATGCACAATTGGTTACGATTCGGCCTTCATCGGAACAACTCTATCCTTGCCATCTTTCAAGACCGAGTTCAACTTTGCAGCAATGTCGGCATCTGAACTGGCCCTGGTTTCCGCCAACATCGTCTCTGTATACCAAGCTGGTGCCTTCTTTGGATCCCTTTTTGCCTATGTATCTAACTGGTTCTGGGGTCGCAAGAAATCCTTGTGGATTTTCACTGCTATCTTCATTGTGGGTGCTGGTATGATGTTGGGCGCAAATGGTCAGAGAGGTCTTGGCTTGATCATCGGTGGTCGTGTTCTTGCTGGCATTGGCGTCGGAGGTTGCAGTATGACTGTGAGAATTTTCCATCCGCTTAACTTAAAACCCCCGAAACCGGCGCTAATGTCTATCACAGGTCCCAATCTATATCTCCGAACTATCTCCACCCGCAATTCGTGGCCGCTTGGTCGGTATCTATGAGCTTGGATGGCAAATCGGTGGTCTTGTTGGTTTCTGGATCAATTATGGAGTCAACACGACTATGGCCCCGAGCCACTCTCAATGGCTCATCCCTTTTGCTGTGCAGTTGATTCCTGCCGGTCTTCTTGGTATTGGTGCTTTCTTCATCAAAGAGTCCCCTCGTTGGCTGTTCTCCAAGGATCGACGTGATGAGGCGCTGGCCAACCTCTGTTGGATCCGCAACCTGGATGCCAACGACATATACATCATCGAGGAAGTCAACATGGTTGACGAGGATCACGAGCGATACAAACAGGAGGTGGGTGCAGGTTTCTGGAAGCCGTTTGTCTCTTTGAAGCAACCAAAGGTCCTCTACCGATTCTTCCTTGGAGGCATGCTCTTCCTGTGGCAGAACGGATCTGGTATCAACGCTATCAACTACTACAGCCCCACCGTCTTCAAGAGTATTGGTATCACCGGTACCAACACAAGTTTCTTGACTACCGGCATCTTCGGAGTCGTCAAGACAGTCGTGACTGTCGTCTGGATTCTGTATCTCATTGATAACCTCGGCCGCCGAAGGCTATTGATGATTGGCTCATTCGGTGGCTCGCTCTGCATGTGGTTCATCGGAGCATACATCAAAATCGCCAACATCTCGACTACTACTACCAACACTGCTGGATTATCCAGCGGTGGTATCGCCGCCATGTTCTTCTTCTATCTATGGACCGCGTTCTACACTCCCAGCTGGAACGGCACACCTTGGGTACTCAATTCAGAGATGTTTGATCAGAACACGAGAGGTCTGGGTCAGGCTTCTGCAGCCGCCAACAACTGGTTCTGGAACTTTATCATCTCGAGGTTCACCCCTCAGATGTTCCTAACCATGCAGTATGGAGTCTACTTCTTCTTCGCATCTCTAATGATCCTCTCAACCGTTTTTGTATTCTTCCTTATCCCGGAGACCAAAGGTGTACCTCTTGAGGCTATGGACCGCCTCTTTCAGACCAAGCCAATGCGTAAGGCTAATAAAGTTATCATGGACGAGCTGAGGCTCCAGGACGAGGAGTTCCGTCACAACGCGGATGGTGTTGACTTCAAGGATTCGAACAAGCGAGACGTCGAGCAGAAGGAGGTGGCATAATTTTTTATAAAGGTTTGGCTTAAACTTAGCATGCAGGAGATATGGTTGATGTCAGCCGCCTCGAAAGGCAAAGTTCACTGAGATTTCAATAGCGAATTGATTCGTGGGGTATTCCAAACTTCCTTTACTTCGCCTGCTCGCTAAGCTTTAATTGCTGTGCTTAAGTTACTACACGCTCTGAGTTCTGACTTGGCGTACGTTTGTCATCTACCAATGGGCAAAGTGACTATATTTGTTTGCGTCTTCCACGCGACAAGTTTGTATTGTGTTGTTAGAACTCGAGTAGTCGCTGGAGGAAAACTGCAAGGAATGATCCAACTTGAGCGTATCACACGCCGAGGCTCCATAACTAGACTGCATACCCAAAATGAATTGTCGGCCACCACTTATGGTACTTAGCATATGCTACTAATACATGCTACTCTGAACCTCAACGACGTAAAAGAGTTGATAAATCGAGTGAGAATTTATGATGCACTGCGACCGAATTTGACGGCTCGATGAATTTCGTTTCGGCCTGATTTTCCAACCAAGCTCGAATGACTCCTCCCCCAGCGTGTACTAGTTAGTGGCCGCAAATGCTCGGACGGTATGATAGACACAGCTCCTCAGCGCATGTGACAGGAAACAGCCAATCGTGTGCTGCTTTGATTGAAATCATCCAAACGGAAATGTATCTGTTGGGTCGCCGGTTGAGATCCACATGCCCGGATTGGGTTCGCAAACACGATCCCGGAAGACAGGTCTAGACTTGATAAATACTTGTGTTTTCAGATTACGTTTTGTGGCAAAATGTCACTCTACCGTTTGAAACGGTTGACTATTCTAAACCTTCTTCAAGCTTATGGAAATAATGTTCATTTGTGGTTACGACTAATGAGATAAATTCATACTACAGAATGTTATGGCTAATAGAAGTTGAAATCGAAGAAGAAGAAAAGTATGTCGCTAAATCAACCCAAGGCAAATCCGAATCAAGAAATCAACGGTATAGTGCCCCATGTCACACTATAATGACGCCGAGATCCTGTCTTGTAGTTCAGGCCTATCGACCTTGAGATTCATGTCCTGCACCAATCTGGCCCAGGATGCGGCACCACGACTGGCGAGCTCTCGAGGCACGCCCGCGTCCTTGTCCGACATTCTCCTGTTGAAGAGCTCAAGACTGACCCAGCCCTCGTAGCCGAGTCCATGAAAGATAGCCTTCGATATCTCTTTTACTGGGAGATACGCGCCGTGTTCCTTCTCCCCATAAAACAGTCTGCAGTTCCTTGACCAGCTCATACGACAGGGTTGTTCTGCATTATAAAACTGATGACCCTCCACCAACGGCTCCTCGAGTCTCTCAGCGTCTACAACTTGTACGTAAAACACCTTACGCACATCGATAGTGGACAGAAGCCTCGAGATGGACTCTTTGACTATTTGTTCTGCGTTTGCAGTCTTGCCGGTGGGCGAAGCTGGATCTGCGTATATGCGGCCGGCAATATTGAAGGTATCGAGACATAAGCCGAAGTTGGGACGATCCACAGCCTGCACGACCTCCCAGCTCTGCTCCCAGTGATCTATCCGCGTACCCCAGCACAAGGCCTCATAGACATATCGTATCGGAGGGTTCTCTTGCAGGCCCATATCTGCAACCTCTTGGAGATCTGAGACGATCAGGTCTCGGTCCTCTGTGATCTGTGAAGACGGCAGGAAGCTGGAGGGAATTTGCACGATGTCTGTGTCGAGGATCTTGGCGAGCTGAAACCAAAATTTTAGCTGCTCCAGGCGCTTCGTATGCTCGTTGCGGTCGAGAAGACCCTCATATCCTGAGAAGGGTTGGAGGCACAAGATAGAGAGGCCTCTCTGCTCGCACATCTTTCGGATGATGTCTGCGGCTTGGAGTTCATTTTCTGCTGTTGAGCTGTTGTTTAGCTGATTGGCAATATCTGAAAGATCTTCGTAGAAAAGTTCGATGCCTTTGTATCCGTAGGCCTGTGCCATGTCCAGCTTGTGGGCGAACGTGTGGCCCGCGAAGCAGCGGCCTAGAGACATGGAAGTAATTGCTAAGCGACAAGGCATCTTGATAGTAGTATGTGGTGAACGAATGCAATAGGAACGAAGTTGAGGGTTGATGAAATGGCCGCCCCTGATCGACGGTACAGTGATATATATTTGAGGGTCAAGCAGTCCAGATACCAAGTGGTGCGACGTCGCATTCAAGTACACTGTGAGATCAACTATGTAGCCGTGTTACGCAAATGTATCGATCGAAACAAAATACGTTTTCCGATGCAAAATCACCGGGAAGCAGGCTATTTGCAGATGTCTTTTTAAATCAGGGTTAGACGAAGAGCAAACACGTCAATTATTCTCCATTTGTCGTCTGGAATCCCTCGCATTTGACCTTGGGGGCAATACGCGCGGCTCTGGGCGGCTCTAAACGGTAATTGTGGACAGCTTAATTGCTGGGAAAGACACAGGGAAGAGTAATCATCCTCGAGATAGCTGGTAGCTCGATTGTCGGAAGAGAAGGACGATGGGGTTTCCCCATATTGTTGGTTTTCGGTTTTACTACTGTAGTTAGTCTACGTAGGACGTGAACGATGAGCAAAGACTAGTTTAGCTGATATCATGGTCTTGCATCGTCGGAAGAACACTTACGCGGGTGGATCGAAGGCAGAAAGCCGCGGCCGCGCTTCCTTGTCCGAGCTTGCGTAGGCTATTTGCTAATGGCCCCAATCGAGCCACCCACCCTTCTACCGTCTGCCCGTTCCCCCAAGTTTGACTATACTAACCTATGTATGTACCGCTGGGGCTAGCGAGATTGAGAGGGCGCGCGATCCTTAATAATCGAGACCCGATTCTACTACCCCAGAGTTCAAAGTGTGGTTGGAAGAGGTCTGATTCTTCGTTCGACCAACAGTCCCGGTAATCGCTCAAAATGAAAGCTCCCCCAAAGGTGAACGTTGACATTCCAGCAATAGAGGTAGTTTTCAAATGTGCGTTTGGAGGGAAGTATCGTTGGCGTAGCTTATTTTTATTTTTATATTTACTTTAAATGTTTTTCTGTTTAGCAACGTGCCACTGGTTCGAGACTATTCATGGTAACGGTGCTAGTGGTGCAGATGGTCTTTCATCCTGGAGATATAGACCCCCGGTATAAAATATAAAATTATCAACTGGGTATCCTCTAACATGACGAACCTCAGGGCTCCTGCTCGACAATATTTTCCAGACGGGGCTGGAGTTGTGCCCGATCGGACTCGCCCCGTTCATGTGGATATGATTTGAACACTTCTTCTCTCATCAGCCGCCGAGGCGCTCTCCTTCCAGTAAACAGCTCAAATTGTGCGAATCCTTGTTCGGGGAGCAGGTCAAGACCGTCCATAGGTACCCAGCCACGATGGGCTTCTGCGCGAACTTGGTCAAGAAGCGGAGTGTTGAGATACCTGTACGCGAGCTCAACCACCACTCCACCTGTGGGGCTTCCCATCCATGCTGGTGGAAGTGTGAACTTAGGTGCGGGTGTATCTCCAATCTCATGCGTTGGTATGCACGAGATGATCATAGTAGGAAGACGGAAATTGTCAGGCCAGGAATCCTCCAATGAGCGAATCACATGAAATCTTGTTTCGGTATCGGATGATGAACTCAACAGAGGCAGATCATGCCGATCTAATAGTCTGGTGAAGTGGGCGACAAGCTTGTCGGCATTGGATGGCGTACGATTGAAGATGACAATGTTCTTCACGCCCAGCTGCAACATTGCATAGACCGCAGCTCGTGCCATTCCACCTGCACCAACAACCAAACCACTAGAATTAGGTCGCACAGCATTGGCAGGAGACAGTCCTCTTCGAACGCAAGCTCGAATTCCAATCCAGTCAGTATTCTCACCGTAGAGTGCAAGTACTGGGCCAGCTCGATTCCTGAAATTGAAGAACAGAGCATTTTCCGGGATCGTCCCGTCCCCGTTGAGGTGTCTAACAGGGATTAGTGTGTTGACAGCACCAATGGCCTTGGCATGGCTGCTGAGGGTATGAGCAAGGCTAATGACTTCCACCTTGAAGGGAAGACCAATCGAGGTACCGGCAAACAAGGGATCGTGAATTAGATCGCGGATGCTGCTAAGCGAATCCGTCGAGTAAGGCCGATAAACATGCGGGATGCCGCAAGCTTTGAGCGCAACATTGTGCATGGCTGGCGACATACTGTACCCGACGTTTGCTCCAATTACATACATCTTCATTGCATCAATGATGAAAGAAGAATGTAACGCCTTTGTGGCTTCCATTGCAGTTATGGGGGGCGGCCCGTATAGGGATACCATAGGGTCCGGATGTGCCATACTGAGAAGTGATTCGGGAATCACGGAGGTCAAGATCTTGTTGAAACATTGCGAGTGACGTCCCTTCGGCCCGGTATTGAAAGTGATACAGGGCAATATTGGATCACCGAGATCTTCGATGGCGTGACGCAGGTACTCAATCTCGAAATTGTCCTCAATCTGGTTAGCCGGCCGTAGCATGCGCACGAGGTCGCACCCAAGATCTCTGGCCTTGCGGTAGAAGGAGAGCCATATCGGATCCCGCCAGGACGGTGGGTTCGGCACGGCCATATTGACTGAGGCAATGACCTTGGACGTCCTCTTGGCTTTAACAATTTGAGAGAACAGATCGTCCTCCAGCCGTAAGTCCAGTCCGATGTATTCTGGCGCAAGCCTAAGGCCATGTTGAAGATACTCAAGATACAGGAGCTTGTGCGCATTATCCAGGGGACCTGAGGATGGGTAAACAATGTGGTAAATGATAGGTATCACTACGTTCCTCCTGATATGGCCAACAACTCTGCTAATCTGGCTTGCCCGATCCGCGCCGAGGTGAAGGTTTGGACCCGGCTGAGTAAAAGCATCGTCAACAACAATCTCGATTGCATCAGCCCCGGTTTCCAGTTCCTCGATCTTGAGACTCCCCGCCAACAGCTTCGACAGCGGTACCGACATGGCGTATGTAAAATGGCGCTTCTCCGTCGGTATGGAAGCCAGAGGAAAGGCAGATTCAATATATGGAATTGCTCCTTTCGGCATGACCTGTGCCATGAATCTCAAGAAGTGCCTTTCGGCACGCTTGAGCGTCAGATAAGGCGCAGGTGACTTCTGCTCGCCATTATGATCCAGCGCTGTGGATTCTGCCACCGTCTTGTCGTCTGGCGAGGAGGTTCCCTCCGACACGTTAAAGAACTCGAAGTTCCCGCACACGCGGAATGCGCTCGCCAGAAAGTTCAGCAGTTCGCTGAACTTCTCCACGTCCGTCACACCAAGGTAACGGGAGATGGCCTTCTCGTCTCTAACCACATGGACTACCGGATGCGAAGCCGCAAACTCTGCCAGCAAGTTTTGTGCTGAGCGCTCGATCCACGAAGACACAATTATACAGTCTTTCTGATGCCGTTTCAGAATTCCCTCCAAGACATTGTATTGCCGCCGCCTGTACTCCATATTGCCGTGGGTCTTCTTGAACGTTATAGTGGACAAGCCGGTCGCATCGAGGAAGGCTTGTTCCGTGTCCACTATCCGCCTCTTCATGGCCGTAGATGCAATGATGGCCAGTGTCGACTTGCCGGAGCCACGCATGCCGACCAGAACAATGGATGCGTCCGATTCGAACTGCGCTGGCACCGGTAGTTTCGCCATCTTGGTCCGAGGGGAGTTGCTGGCGGATCTCGAAGCGGGCGTGTATACTGCGGCGACATGATATTAATGTTAAACCATACCCGTGGGGGAAACAGGACGAGGGTCAGGCAACAACGTACAATCAACATCTGAGGCTCGCTCTGCAGAGGGCAGCCGCGAGCGGGCCTGTCTTTTCGGTGTTTCGTTGCTATCCCTTCCCCACGGATAACTTTTGCCGACGCCGCCAGTCCCCCATGGCGGAGGGGTGCTGTAATTCGAATGCTCAGCAGCCATGTCAGCGAATGGTCGCTTCACGCCTGCTAAAGTTGGAGTTGCCATTCTCGCAGACGGTCGAACAACAGAGAAGAGGGTTCGGCATGTAGTTTGCGGCCAAAACACGTGGTTGCGGTCACATTGTTGACTGCGCAATCAACAGTTGACATTCGTACTCTGCCCGGGGCCCTGCGGTCCTCGACGTTGTGTAAGGTGGACAAAACAGTCAGATGGGATTCTACATCCAAAAGACCCAAATGGTTAGACACGACAGGATATACCAAGCTGTGCGGGAGCCCCAAATAGTCCGACATGAAAGTCGAGCCGCCTGATTATCGAACGAGAGATGGGTTACATGCAGCGGGTGATCTGGGGGGGGGATGGTCGGCAGTAGCTTCAATGCCCAGCGGGGTCAGGCGCTACAGGAGGGTGGGAGGGCCCCTAGACACGCCAAGTTGCACCCGCTTAGAACTTGGATCTACTTGGTTAACCTAGTTAGCGACACATCCTCTGGAAGAATACTTAGCCGCTCGCCTGCAATGAACCCTCCCGCGGTACCCCAGGATTTCCCCACTCAGCGACGACATTCACAGGTTGGATTGAAGGACCGATGAGGATGCTGCGCTGGTGGGAGTGTAACGAAATTCCCCTCAAGAGATCGTTGTCTGGTGTTCGTCTTGTGTTATTCGAACAACCCGTTGGGAGGTGCCAAGAACCGAATTGAGTCCACCGCCAGAGGGCCATCACCGCTCGTTGCATGCGACGCAGCTCGGGCCAGATCATACACCCGCCATGCTGGATTACGCTGGGGGTCATCGGGCTACCTTGAAGACGCAGCACCGGATGCGCAACTGCGGGGGCATTCCATTGCCATGTCGACGGGATCAGCTTCAACGAAGAAGATGAAGCGACAACCGACTCATGCAGACGATGTACCGGCAGAAGCCCAGGTCCCGCCCGCACCCAAGCGACAGAGAGTGTCCAGAGCCTGCGATCAATGTCGCGCTGCAAGAGAAAAATGTGACGGAATACAGCCTCTGTGTTTTCCATGCGCATCGCAGAACAGGCAGTGTACCTGGGAAGAGCCCAAGAAGAAGCGCGGAGTACAGACTGGCTATATCCGAACATTGGAGCTGTCACTGGGCTGGATTTTTGACAAGATACCCGGCTCAGAGGAAGCCCTCCATGGTCTGTTGACACACGAAGGCGGCCAAGGAAGGGCGCTGCTTCTGGGCAAGGACACGGCTGCCGGTAATCGCCTGCATCGAAGATGGAGGAAGAGCATTGTACAACAGGAAATCGACAGGGTATTATCAGGTGGCGATACTGCGCCTTCCAAGGCAGAAAAGCCTTCCCCCGCCGACGACTCCGACAGTAGTCTCGATGATGCTGAGCCGCCTCCGAAAGAAGAAGGGTCGGCCGCTCATGACCGGGCATCACTGATTGCGCCCATGACAGAAACGGCGACCGGTGCTGTGCCGGACATGCAACACACAGAGCTGGCGCTAGAGCCGTCTTCAAAATTGGTCAAGCTACCTTCTAATTGTTGGCGGCTCTTGGATATTTATTTTTCATATTCACACTGCTGGTTCCCAATCCTAGAAAAGGGACTGGTTCATAAGGCTTGTTGGTCGTACCCTGGGGAAGGGCTGGACTTGACTGACACCAACGTTCCCCGGTCAGGTTCACATGCTGAACTGTGGGCTGCACTGGCTGTCGCCGCATACCAAGACGAGGGCACTCAAGCACCCACCATGTATGACGAGTCAGAGGCACAGATGCAGCCTGAAGATATCTATGACGCTGCAAGGCGTTTGATCCCAGGCGAGAGCGCTGCCGTTGAACCGCGGCATGTCAACGCATTGCTTCTCCTCGCTCTGGTCGATATTGGACGGAGAGAGTATACGGCGGCTTGGGTATCCACTGGATTGGCGACTCGTATAGCACTTGCTCAAGACCTACAGTCTCAACCCGTGAGGAATGGAAACCGCCGGCCGTACCACACGTATATGGCATGCTTCATCCTCGACACACTGGTTGCTACACAAATCAACCAGCCACCACATCTACGGGCAAGTAATGTCAGTCCGATCGCTCCTTGCGGAGATGATGATCAAGACGAATGGGATATATGGTCTCCCTGCCAGGGCTTCGGACCAGCGCGGCCATCGGGCTCGTCATCTCGAAGCCCCGCACATTCAATGAGCTCCTTTGCAGCTCTTTTTGGAATACTCCGGGTCCATTGTGCGATGGTATTCGAGGCCGACGCTGAGCAAAGGGAGCCTTATTTGATCCAAGTACAGAAAGCTATCGGCGGTAATCCTGCACGTCAATCTTTCGTCAACTACGTTACGAATGGCGGCGTGCCTCCTTACCACGTTCCGTCAATATATCTGCTTCGTCTAATATTCCTCTGTTGCGGAAGTCAGACCCAGGTGTATTGTGATTCGTTGCCTTCAACAGTTTTGCAGTGCCTAGAAGAGCATATGCTCAGTTTCGGCTCTGCAATTCCACCACTGTTCTCTCTTTTCATGGACGTATTGAAGCGGCAATACAGCCCCGACCTCCTTAAAGGCGATACACGGGATAGATGGAAACAGATACAGTCATCGATTGATTCTGTATGGAGACCTCGTCACTCTCAGTCAACATCACCTGTGGCACACAAACCTCCAGATAGTGCAACATCGTACATTAACCCGCACTCGACGAATGTTCTTTACTCAGCAGCTACTTCTATGCCTGCTGTGATACAACAACTACCCACTCCTTCCTCCCATTACGCAGATACCCCGGCCGAACAGGCAGCTACCATGATTGGTGGCGATATTTATCACGATACTTCGATGTCGGCAATGATGAGCTTCCCCATGGCTTCGCGATCGCGTCAGCCTGTGAACCTCATGGATCAACCCGCGAACGGCCCGGCCGCATCTCGGTACGACCTTGCCGACATGTCTACTCAGCACTTTCCACTTCATGGGAGACCCAGCTTTAGCAGTGCGACATTTGATTACGACTCCATCCTTGACGATATAGCATCTCTTGACCGGGCTGATCACATGGGTGATCCTCAGTTCATGGCAAACCTGGGCTTTGCTCCAGGTAGTGACCTGACGGAGCTTTTGGCCCATGATTTCACCAGCATAACTTGACGAGCCAGTGATTGATTCAACGATTGATTCAACGGCTGATTAAACCAGGTATGTAGTGATTGCAGGATTGTGGTCTACAAAATGGCCAGGCCTCGACACATACTCAAGTTAATAACACCTTTCCTGGTGACGTGTGTCAAATATAATTGTTGACAAAAACATACACATTTCCCATTGCATGACCAGAATGTGTTGAAGAAAGAAATGTCTACTTCCATGCCTGTGTCATTCTGTCCTGCGATGCTGCTGCAGAACGTTGTGTCTAAGTAGAAACTACGAAACCATCTAGGTTAGGTTAATTATAGACCAAATAAGCTTCTCAATACTGGTATTTCGACTGAAATAGCGTGCCGGCACTGGCCGATATGCATCGGCCGGTGCACCCCCTCGTTGAAGGTGGTGGCCGCCTTTCGCTGTGTCCGGTGAGATGTGAGGCAGCTTCAGCCCTGCCCGCCCGCTCAACTGCCCCATGTCGGAAATGATAAGGAAGCATGGAGCAGTGATCAAATCGCGTGAGCTCATAGATAGTGGCGTTCTGATTCCCCAGCCGGATCCTTTACCGACAGCGGGCCTAGTGGGCCATCCGCTGTCTTGGGTGCCCCCACGGAGACGTTTCCACGCTCTTATCAGCGCCTCTTAAGAGAGGATTTGCTCGACTACTGTACAGCCGATTTCTTTGGGAAAAGGTAGCTACCCTTTTGACAGCGCTGTCCCCGGAATTGAGTGCTTCGACCCCAAATAATTACGGCCAGTCCTCTCAGACGGTCTGGACGGTACCGGGCGACCCCGTCTCGAATCTACGGCCATCATGCTCTGCACCATAAGACAGATTTTCAGGTGCGAGCTGGACATTGCAAGCGTCGCTCAGGAATCGGCTCTTTATATAACCCCAGCGAATCATCATAATGGAGACGGTTGCGATAGTACGACATTCAATCGAGTAATACAGCGTTGTGGGGCCTATAGCGCACTGCGACTATCAACCAGCCGCCCCGAACTCTAATCGGCATAGTCACTTCTGATCGTCTGCTGTTTTAATAAGATAAAGCCAGCCGCAACCACGATCATTGTTGCCGTCGTCATCGTCGTCGTTCACGGTCGCAAAAGCTCTCTCAATTCTTGTATTAACAGGAAGACCGCCAAAATGGACGAAGATCAAGGTCCATCCGTTATTGGGCCAGAGCAGCACGGCCGACGAGCTTTAAGGTCTCCGTTGGTCAGTATCAAGCGGGCATTTCTTACCAGGGAAGGTCTCTTGGGCCATTACGACTATGGATTCCTTTTCACACCAAACCTACCATTCATGAAGAAATCGCCCCATGCGTCTCCGTTCTTTGGTCTTAACGACCGAATGCCCGTATTCCTGGCACTATTGTTGGGATTTCAGCACGCCCTGGCCATGTTGGCTGGTATTATCACGCCACCAATCATCCTCGCAGGCTCAGCTGGTGTCAATTTGAGCGCCGCTACTCAGCAATACCTTGTGTCAACCGCCTTGATTGTATCCGGGATACTTTCCCTCATTCAGATCACGAGGTTCCACATCTACAAGACTCCGTAAGCACACCTGTGGCTTATCTGCACCCTTCAATCCTTTTGTTGCTCACACACGCTGGCATAGGTATTATATTGGAACTGGGTTGATCTCTGTAGTTGGCATATCTTTTTCCATCATTCCAGTCGCAGGGGGCGCTTTCGCCCAGATGTATGCCAATGGATACTGTCCGACGGCTGAAGATGGCACAAAACTGCCTTGCCCTGAAGGTAAGTCTGCGTTCGTAGAGCCCAAAGGTGTGAAATGCACTAACATGTACAGGTTACGGTGCTCTGTTGGGCACAGCAGCTGTCTGTGCTCTTCTTGAAGTGTTGCTTGCGTTCATTCCACCAAGGATTCTGCTCAAACTCCTGCCACCTATCGTCACTGGTCCCACCGTCATGCTCATTGGCATCAGTTTAATCGAGAGTGGGTTCCAGAACTGGGCCGGCGGCAGCGGAGGCTGCGCTGCTGCTGAGCCTACGGCATTTTTCGCGTTGTGTCCGAACATCGATGCGCCACACGCGCTTCCTTGGGGTTCAGCAGAGTTCCTAGGACTAGGCTTCTCAGTCTTCTTGACCATTATCCTTTGCGAGAGGTTTGGTGCGCCAATCATGAAGTCTACGAGCGTTATCATTGGTCTGCTGGTTGGATGTATCATCGCAGCCGCTTGCGGGTATTTCGACCGTAGTGGTATCGACTCCGCTCCTGTGGGATCATTCATCTGGGTGCAGACCTTCAAGCTCACGGTATATGGGCCATTGGTCTTGCCACTCTTGGTCGTATATCTCATCTGCGCCTGTGAGGCAATCGGTGATATCACTGCTACATGTGATGTTTCGCGTCTGGAGGTTGAAGGAAAGCTCTACGAGTCGCGCATCCAGGGAGGAGTGCTTGCGGATGGTGTGAACGGTGTTCTCGCGGCTCTAATGACTATGACACCTATGACCACGTTCGCCCAGAACAACGGCGTGATTGCCCTGACACGTTGTGCAAACCGCACGGCTGGGTATTGTTGTTGGTGAGTCTGCTATCCTTGACCTTGGCGACTCTTCTAACCGTGACATAGCTTCTTCTTGATTATCATGGGTATATTTGCCAAATTCGCCGCTGCTTTAGTCGCCATCCCATCCTCAGTACTGGGCGGAATGACAACATTCCTCTTCACCTCAGGTAAGAATTGCTCCCCGCATTTCCGGCTGCCGGCATTACATTCTTGCTGACATACATGTCTTCTAGTTGCGGTCTCGGGCATAGCCATCATCACCAAGGGTGTCACCTTTAACCGCCGCAACCGCTTTATTTTGACAGCAGGCCTGGCAATTGGGTACGGCGCGACTTTGGTTTCGAATTACTTCTCCAGCGTCTTCACCTACAGCGGCGACAACCATGCCCTCACGGGGTTTTTGGATGCCATCGTCTTGATCATGGAGACTGGCTTTGCTGTCACAGCAATTGTTACCATGATTCTCAATCTCACCCTCCCCGAAGAGATCGAAGACGTCAGTGAGGCGGTTGCACCAGGTAGAGCCACAATCACCGGTAAGGCCGAGGAGCCATACGGCCACTCTGCTACTGCAGATAATGAGTCGTCAGTCGGGCCAAGTCGGCGAACTGATGATGAGGAGAAACGGTTGTAAGGTTCATACTTCACTGAAAGTGATTTAGGACGCGTTATACGAAGACTTGTCCTTTCTGGGGCCACCGCTGGGGTCTTGCAGAGGAATGATTGCCCATACCGAAAAGTGCATTTGACAGCCTATAATATGATTCATACTATGCCCTGTTGTGATTCAACGTGAGATGCCGTAGCATGTCCATGATACTTTGGCCACAAGACTACTTGCGGTGATTGCCGGAACAGCAGGATGACATATTCATAGTGAAACCACTTCTACCATCGAGCTCCTCACGGCTGGGCTGTCAACGTATCAAATGTGAATTCAAATACATGCAAAAAAAAAAAAAAAGCTAGGTTAAAATGCAGGCAGGTTCGATTTCATTAACGTCAACGGATCGTGATCGCATTCGATTTTACATGGAGGTGTTGCCGGTCAGCTCACGACGATCACACGCAGAATCAATATTCCCTGGGTCAATTTGGAGCAAATCTGTACTGTATCGCCTATGGAAGAGCGCAATGAATTTGAATCTGGGAACGCATTGCCGATATATCTCTAACCGTAGCTGTATGAGATCGGGTAGACAAGATTGAACTAATCAGAAGCCTTGCCTGGTGCCACGCCATGGCGTGTCTGCTTGAGTAAATTGTTTCGTTGGAAACTTCCCAATCAAGCGACCTAATCATTATGCTAGTGAATCCAAATCAACGCTGGAGTAGGATAGAATGTGCCAATTCTGCAATGCGAACGAAACTATGCTGACATATAATCTATTTATCCGTTAAAGCCGAAGCACGAGTCGCGAAGATGGCTCAAACTTCAACTTAGTGAATTACTAATAGAATGACACTATCCCGTCGATTACTGGGCTGAAACTTATCCGGCCTAAATTCTACTACCCTTACCAAGAAGAGCATAGAATACAGTAGGGTTCGTCAGTACTATCCGCATCGCCGAAGTTGACTCTGACGATCGTATGCAGGATATAACGGGATTAAGGGAGCTGACGTCATGGAAGCGTCGAATAGTCAGACCTAGACTAGGAGATCCCACTGACGCGCCCACACGGACTGACCCAGTATTACGTGATCTAGTATATGATGATGCTATTATGTTACAAAAGGCTCTTGAAGGCGCCTTTGATATGTTACGATCCCAAGTAGTCAGGACGAAGTTTGTGGACAATGCCGGGACTCGCACAGATTCTCTCTCGGCCAACGGCCAAACCATATCGCACCCGCGATCTGGAGAAGAGTGATAAACCATACTTGAACGAAAAGGGACATGTTGACTTCGCTCTCGATGACATCGAGAATCCCCACAACTGGTCTACGGCTCGAAGATGGTATGTCACGTTTGCTTCTGTGATGTTGGTCGTGAACGCGACATTCGCATCGTCAGCTCCTTCAGGATGCTTTCCCGTGAGTTCAGACACAGCCACAACCCGCCCAGGGTCTCTGGCAGACGAGGGTCATGATATTAATGCTTGCTTTTCAGAGCATTGCGGAGGAGTTCGGGATATCCGAAGAAGCCGCCGGACTTACAATCACCCTCTTTCTGCTTGGCTACTGTGCCGGGCCATTATTCTTCGCTCCATTGTCTGAGGTAAGACTAGAACGTTGATAATGGTAGATAAGTTGTTGACTCGTATAAGTTCTTTGGCCGACGTTGGATCTTTTACATAACGTTTTTCGTATATATCGCTTTCAATTTCCTATGCGCCTTCGCCCCGAACTTCGGCAGCCTGCTTGTTGGTCGGTTTCTGACAGGCACCGCTGTCAGTGCACCTCTCAGCAATGCCCCAGGTGTTCTTGCCGATCTTTGGGGGCCTGTTGAGCGTGGAAATGCGATGGCCGTTTTCTCGATGATGGTCTGGGTAGGACCTGCTCTTGGCCCGGTCGTAAGTAAACCGTCGGCCCTTAGCATTTTTCTCATTACTAACCAACTGCTGACTGACGTTTATCAAGGTTGCGGGCTTCTTGGAACTAACCAAGAATTGGCGGTGGAGTTTCTACGTTCTTTTGTGGCTGGCTGGCGGCACTTCAATCATCATGTTTACCATCCCAGAAACATTCGGACCAGCGATCCTCGTCCAAAGGGCCAAACGCATCAGGAAGTCCAAGATCCCCGGTTATGAGAATATCAAAGCTCCCGTCGAAGATAATGACCGCTCGCTTGCATCCTTGTACAAGATAGCATTGACTCGACCTTGGATTATCCTGTTTGATCCCATCTCATTCCTAATCGCCGTATACATGTCAATCGTCTACACACTCTTATACATGCTGTTCTCGATATATCCCATTGTTTTCCAGCAAAAACGGGGATGGAATGCTGGAGTTGGAGAGCTGCCCTTGATCGGCACCGGTGAGATACATGGCTAAACAGTCTCCACGGTTTGACAGGTGCTAACCGGTTTGTTGCAGTCATCGGAGCGGTTATCGGAGCGGCAATTGTCGTGATGGACTCAAAACACAAGGCAAAGAAGCTTCAGAACGGTCAAGAACTCACACCAGAAGACCGCTTGCCACTTGCTATGATCGGCGGTGTGGGATTTGCGGTTACGATGTTCTGGTTCGCATGGACCGCGGAGTACAAGTAAGTTGATAGATGTGTAAAGCGCCTCGTACCAAAACCTACTGACTTTTTACGTAGCTCTATCCACTGGATAGTTCCAACGATTGCTGGCGTATTCCTGGCAACTTCATTGATGCTCATATTCGTTGGCTTCTTGAACTATCTCGTCGACGCTTACCTCATGTATGCAGCCTCGGCAATCGCAGCGAACACCGTGGCACGTTCTGCCTGTGGTGCTTCTGCGCCTCTTTTCACGGGCTACATGTTCGACGCTCTTGGCGTCGGCGGAGGAGGCTCTCTTATTGGCGGTGTAGCTACGCTCTTGGCCGTCATTCCCTTCGCGTTCTACAAGTATGGTGCAGGGATCCGCCGTCGCTCTAAGTTTGCTCCGACACAGGACTCACACGACAACAACAATGATGATGAAGAGCAACAGCGTCGCAGCCCGCGAGACTCCGCAACCAGGGTATCATCGGAGTCGTCCTCCTCTCATACGACGGCTATAGGAGACGAACCACAGCCGAGAGAAAAGCGCAGGGCGAGTGTTGATGGTGTGCAGAACACCTTGGGCGAACAGCGTGGGGAGAATAATCGGTCCGGAGAAGAAGTTAGTCAGTATGATTAGAGTAGTATCTTTGAATGTGAGGCCTTACCTACATAATTGGTAACTTCATTCCAACGGTCGGGTGTAATAAATTTGCTTTCGAAAAAGAAAAGACCACATGTTTGCACTTCATTCACTGCAAAAAATGGTAGAAAACCTTGAACGTGTACGCAAAGAAAGTATTATGATTTCGTTGGTAAATATCACAGGCAAAACGTCCATTGTAATTCCCCTCGAGAACAGATATAAATATTGTTAACGATATATTTAGTCAAAAATCCTTGAAAATATTGACGGCAGACGTGCACTCACGAAAACTGGTGATTACAATTGATTTCGGTACCACTTTCTCGACTATCGCATGTTGGATAAGTTATCCCAATCCGGACTTGAGAAACATTAGTACCACGATGGAGTGGCCAACAGCTCTTTCTTTAGATATGGAACAGCCGGCGGTTCCGATAAATTTACTACGATGAAGAAGAAGGGTTCCATTAGGGTTACTTGATACTAGGTGGCCCAAGCAGCTTCTGCTAGATGAACAAGACCTCCACTCGCACATATAGAATAAATAATCGCCTTGACTCAAGAAACCAGACAACAGCTGCAAAAGCTTAGGGGGGGAAAGACCGTCGATGCTATCGCCGATTATTATACGTTCATGCTAGATTCTAGCTTCTCTGATATTCGAGCATAGCTCACAGGACCTAAGTGAGACCGACACAAAATCAAGGAGCACAAAAGGGTTATTTTATTGAACCTTATCAACTACCTGTAGTCATTAAATTACGCGCTATTAAAATAGACTATGCTCGCAAGCAGGTGAATATTGCTACGAGCGTGGAGGTATCCTAGACCCTGGTTTTCGTGGCCTGAAATCGTTTTCCATAATACCCGAGCCAGAGGCCGTTACCATTGCCCCCTTTCACGCAAAGATGTTCCAGAACCAAGGCGTTAAGGTTCGTGATATCGCACTAGTGGCTGACCTCAAAGGAAAGGCCAGCTGACTACTATCAGATTGAGCACATATTGACGGTATTAAGGCATTATGATAGTAAGGAGACTCGAAGGAACCCCTTTAAGAAATACTAATTACCTTTGAAACAGCATTTCGACCACTATCGACACATACATTAGAGAGCATAGCTAAACAAACATGGTATAGCTCAAGGAATTCTTCCAGGGCGACAGTAACCTCCACCTGTTAGTACTACCCAAATACACGTTGATATTAGGTCGGCAAACTCTATGTTGCCATATTTGTTGACAAGGCTTTCGAGTAGTATCTCAAGAAGCTCGTGAGAAGGGTTCATTGAGAGAGGTCAGTCAGCTGCCGACATCAAGGACGCCTTTATAAACCATCAATCTCAACCAGAAACCGATCAAAGCGCTGTTTTTTAGGGCTGTTGTCAGGGGTTGAGTTCTCATCTAAACCATGTTCACGCTGACAAGCAGAAAATAAGCAGCCCGCCAAAGGCATGTAAATCATACATCCTCACTCTAGTCTTAGCTCGGCCGCGTGACTAGTTCATTTCCTTGTCAGGTTGGGGGATTGGTAGGAACTGGCCCTGACATCAAGGAGACTAGCAAGACTATAATTGTTAAGGAACCCCTACGGATAGAAGAGATGGAGGTCGAAACCAACGAGCGGGGAGAGCCATGCCGTGTTTTCAATTTGGAATAGAACATAAAGGTTGATGGCGTGACAATATCTGTACCTAGTGAGCTACTTGGATAGCAAGGAGGTTGGTGGGCTGAAAACGCCCCAGGTATGAGACGTCGGAAACCCCTTTAATTGGACTGGCCAGGGTTATTTGGATATTCAAGACACCTACATGCACGGTAACCGAATGTAGCACTGAACTGGACGGTATTGGCTTTAATTGTGTTGGTTCTGCTGTGTTGACGAGTGCCGGGTTGGCCGAGTTTCTTGCTTTTCTTGGCGAATGTGGATTTTGACTTTGTAGAAAACAATAATAACCCGGGATTTGCCTAAGGTTGGTTCACTCGCACTTCACCAACACACCAAATTACTGATGTCTGAACCACAACTTTGCTTTAGACTAGTCTAGTTTCTATTGTGATTGTAATCTCGTGTAGAGCATAAATCGTTCCCTGATATATCAATTATAGAATTTGCATATGGAACAAAACAATATCCAGAAGTGAGAGTGTTGGCTGTACAAGGGGGACCAGGCAAGTTTCCAGTTTCCAGTGGGGGTGTACTGTGTGGTAACTACCTAGACAGCGTCAAATTGCCCGCTCTGTTCCTACAGGGCAAAGCACCTACAATACAGGATACCTACAGCAACTTAAACTAGACTATTCACGGAGCAGACGCTCTCCACAACCTGCCTGCCGACATGTGTTAGGACTGTGGGGGACTACGCGTAAGGATGCATCGGGTGTGGGGTGGTGCTCCACAAACAGCCAGCCCAAAAGCCTGGACTCTGGGGTGATGCCAACAATAATAGCTTTGGCGATCCTTTTACAGTATTGGCGCTTTAAAAAAACATCAGCTGGCGGATAGAAGCCATACTCTCCTGGGGCTACGCAGGTCGTTCAGGTTCTCATGCGCTCAACGATGAATCGAAGCGTCCTGCCGAGGCGGGAGTGGCTTTCCAAGACAGCAAACAAGCTCCAACAAGCAACGGCCCTTCAAAGGATTCGGTCGCCAAGCTCACTAAGTTTTCTGGCGTACATAGCTAATGGTGCTTATGCGCGCCACCATCCACGGCATCAGTCATGAGCAATTCTCACCCTGGCAAGTAGGACGGGGACAAACGACGAAAGCGGAGAGCATCCGACGAGGACTTTCGGCAGTCTGTCTTTGAGACAAAACGCTTCCCTCATCGACTTTTCTGATGCGCCGACATGTTCGAGCATCATGAAAATGAGGTACGGCGGGATGGCTCAGCGTCGGCTCGCTGAGGAGTTTAGTGCAGCCTCATATCCCAGTGAACCCAAAGTCGCACGCATATTCAGCCAGGTATATGTGCTTGTACACTGGTAAGTAGTTCCGATGGCGTCTGCAAGCCATGTGAGCATGAGTCTAATATTTGAAGCAGCCTGCCCTCTCACTTTTCATCTTCTGCGAATCATGGACTCAGAAGCGAGACTATCAGCCGATTATTTCATGCAGTGATCCAGTTGCCAAGTGTCTTGGTATTGTGTGACTGGAGAGCCAAGCTCAGCCAAGAAACACCACGACTAGGGAAGCGTTTCAATACAAGCTCCATAAACCAAACTTGCCAAACTTCCCCGCGCCAACTTAGGGTATGGGGTAGGCGTCTGCGGGGGAGACGTTGGAGATCGCTTTTCAGAAAACGGTCAGCTTCGACGGCACACCCGACCTCCAGACGGGGGAACTCGAACTATAAGCCGTTCTCTGCAAGGGCGGTCAGCACCGAGTATAAGAAGGGAGGTTCAGCCGCACGACTTTCTTCGTGCCATGCATGAGACACACTCACAGCCTTCGCCATCTTCGCCATCACTACCGAAACTGAAAGTCGTCAGCGTCGGGATCTTCTTCAGTCATGGCTACCCAGAATGAGCCAGCGGACCCTCTTGCGAAGGGCACTCGCGCGACAGCGAAACAAGCCTGGAGTGATTTGTTCAAATGGAAGCAGAGGGTCGTTGTCACCAATGACCTCGGCGAGACTCATACAGAATGGCAAGCACCGCCTCCTTTGAGGAACCCAATCTCGTTGTTCAGGCTGCTGAGCGCAAAGGACTGGTTATACTTCCTTGTTGGCCTCTTTGCTTGGACAGCTGATGCCTTTGACTTCCATGCCCTTTCCATCCAACAAACCAAGCTGGCGTCCTACTATAGCCGATCGAAAACAGAGATTAGTACCGCCATCACCCTGACACTGCTTCTCCGGTCTGTCGGCGCGGCCATTTTTGGTCTTCTGGGGGACCGCTTTGGTAGAAAATGGCCAATGGTTGGCAACATGATCATTTTGGGTAAGGAGACATAGATAATAATGAGAGATACCGTACTGACGCAGCTTCAGGATTGCTACAGATCGCCACGATCTACAGCGCCACATTTGAGCAGTTCCTTGCTGTTCGATCCCTTTTTGGCCTCTTCATGGGTGGTGTATACGGCAACGCAGTCGCCATGGCCCTTGAGAACTGCGCTCTCGAAGCCCGAGGCTTGATGAGCGGTATCATGCAGCAAGGTTATTCTCTCGGCTACGTCCTCGCGGCCTGTGCCAATCTCGGTGTCGGTGGTGCGACCGAAAGCTGGAAGACTGTGTTCTGGATCGCTGCAGGTCTTTCCATCGCTGCTGGTTTCGCCAGATGCCTCTTCCCCGAATCCAAGCAGTTCATCGAATCCAAGAAGGCCGGACACCACATCACTGCTTCCGACTTCTGGAAAGAGACACAGTCTATGCTTGCGAATGAATGGCGCATGTGTATCTACTGCATCATCCTCATGACCTGGTTCAACTTTTACTCGCACACCAGCCAGGACAGCTACACCACTTTCATGATTGAGCAGAAGGAACTGAATAATGCCGCAGCTAGTCGTGCCAGTATCTGGATGAAAGTCGGCGCTTGCGTTGGCGGTACCATAATTGGTGAGATCCCACACTCGTTGAACTCTTGTATTTCTCTCTGCTAACTCCTAATTCACAGGGTACTTCTCCCAATTCGTCGGCCGTCGTCGCGCCATCGTCGGCGCTGCACTCATGAGTTGCCTCCTCATTCCCGCTTGGATCCTCCCCGAAGGCGAGCAATCCCTCTCCGCCTCCGGCTTCTTCATGCAGTTCTTCGTCCAAGGTGCATGGGGTGTCATTCCCATCCATCTCAACGAGCTCTCGCCTCCCGCCTACCGATCCAGTTTCCCCGGTATCACGTACCAACTCGGCAACATGATCTCGAGTCCGTCCGCCCAGATCGTCAATGCCATTTCCGAGTCGCATTTTGTCAGAAGTAGATCCGGCAAGCTTGCTGAAGCCTACGGCCCAACCATGGGTATCGCCACCGTCATCATCGCTCTGGGCATCGTGGTCACCGTCTCTTTCGGTCCGGAGAAGAAGGGCAGACACTTTGAGCACGCTGGGCCTGCGGGTGCGAATGTCGGCCACGGGAAAGATCTGGAGAAGGCTGTGGATGTGATTTCGATCGCAGATGATCAGAAGCATGAGCCGGTCGCTGAGAATATTGAGAAGAAGGAGACCAACTAGTAGCTTGGCATTATACTTGCCGTCATCCGGCGATACCAGCCTTCGTCGTTAAGCACTGTTCAAGTTCGAGCTTAGTTCTGTTACGTAGATAGGGGAATCCAGTGGGACAATATTCGCCATCTTGATCAGGCTTAATTCTATCGCAGACGTTCAACTTCAAAGGCCTATATCTAAACAACTAATTTGGTCGGGCCAATATTTCGATCCCGATCCTATCCTCCGCCATGTTAAAGACATCTTAAACGCCTGTAGGTTGATATTGACCAATCACAATGCCGTGTGAGACTGCAGTTCCAGTCATATACATGCCATCGAAATTGAACGTCCACTCATAGTCCAACTCGAGACGTTTTCTGGCGGCCATTCATCTTTCGGATGGGCAGTTTCTTAACCGGAATTGGAAGCTTGATAGTGATACATCCAAGTTGACGAATGCCTGGCTTATCTGCACGGTACTGCCTAAGACGCTTGACTAGATCCCCAATGTAATCATGGACAGGATACTCGCAGAACCAGTCGTCTTTGGTGTCCATAGGAGGAAGGACCGTGAAAGTATGGTTCTGTGGTTGGGTGCTGATCACTTGGTCCCTGATGCAAATCCAAACCAACATGTCAGGAACCATTTTCTGGTACCATGCGTCATTTATTTCTGCACTCGCTACTTCCTCTGCCGTGTGTTCTGTCGAAGGCAGCTCAAATTGGCCAAGGCTAGGTCCCTTCTTGTTTTACGGTGCGATAGCACATCCTGGACTTTGCACGCTTTCATGACAGTATTTAGCGCGCCACCCTCGCCAACTGCCTTTCTTCTGTTCTCTGTCAGTACTGGCAAAGCACTGGTTGATATTTGCGGAGTGACTCACGGCTCATTGCCAAGTCCCTTGATGACCGTAACTCCTGAGAAAGCGGCAACAACCTTCTTGTGAAGCCATACACTGCATCCGAGACCACTCACGAGAAAGATATAGGTTGCAGATCTTCCGGTCTCCTGTTGAATGGCCCGAAGCTGCTTCGTCACGAGCTTAAAAGTGCCGAAAATTACGACATCGATGCACTTTTCGATCTGTCATCTGCTGAGGGAGATGCTTTAGTCGCCGATGCAGTAATCGTATCGCTCTTGGGTCCCATCAAAGTTGCGCTTCAAGTTATGGTCCCAACCGGTGTGAAAGTTGCTCTCTCTGTCGCGTGGGTCAATATTCTCCCAGACTCGAGCACCAACCTGACCCTTCACCAGGTTTCGAAATGCTTCATCGGCCGGGACGCCACCAATAACAGCCCCTACGAGTATTAGTACACTGTTTTACTACCTTCCAGCAGAATACCAACCATCTCCTTGAACACATTCCTCCAATTTCGCGACTGCCCGCCCTTTCGGTCCACTACATTCCTTGACAAGATATGTTATCAAGTCCTGAGGCACGAAAATAGGTTAGTGAGAGTGTAAAATCTGACGCTGCAATGAGAATTACTAATGTACCACCACCACCATCATAGAGGATGATTAATTCGCCCTTCTTGACGTGTAGGTGTTGAAATCAATGGGCTTGGATTTATTTTAATGATTGCAGCATGCGGTTCGGTCATTATTGAGGAAGTAACAGCGCCATAGACACGGTTGTTTAGAATACCGGCTTGAGCTGCCGCGGAGCGCCACCGCTCACAGGCTCTGTCGTTCCAAATAGCAGGTACAGTGAAGGTTACATGCAAGAAGCAGTCATCAACAGCAGCTTCTGTCTCGCATTCAACGATCTTTTCCAGCACGTATGAGAAAAAGTAACGCACTCCCTCATGTTAGGCTGTCTGTCGCGACTACCCAATGGGTATGATTGCCTAATAAATACTTACGAAAATCGGCCATGACGGTCATTGGACTTCTGCCTAGTCGCATAAGCTGCACTATTGCAGAATTTATCGAGTCGTTGTCTTGCAACCACAGTGGAAGGTCGTTCTTATCTAGCATGAGGAGCTTGATGAAAGGTACTCGTGTAGCGCCTTCTGGTATCATGTATCCCCATGTCGTGCTTTCAGAGCCATAGTCGATGAGTGTCGGCACTTTCATCTGGTTTCGGTCGTTATATTTGAGTGCTGGCCAGTCGTCTATGGTTCGGATGTCCCTTGCCTCTGAGTTTCCAGAGTCAAAGCCAATCCAGTAGGACGCAGCAGTGGAAGTGGTTCCAATGTCGATACTGACCACCAATATTCTATGCGACACACCATCATGTGCCATTTTGCTCGTGTAAATATTTGGGCGCAAGCAGTGGCAGTGTCAGGTGGCAGTTTATGAAGATTATGAGGTAGGTAGGAATTGATGGGCAGGAAGTAGGATAAACCGCCCAGTCTGTTTAATTAAATAGAGGAATTAGCAAGTGTACAAGGTCATTATGACACTTGTTTCAGTAGTTTACGCAAGCATGTATGGATGTTACAACTAATTTTTGATGGGGCACTCTTACCCTAGTTTAGGATAAAGTAGAAAATACATTTATACCATACAATGCCTAATTCATGCGGACTTTGTGAGCTTCTGAGTTGACATCTTGTTTTGGCCCAATTCTTGGGCTGAGAATTACAAGGGGTATTTGGTAATGCCCGCCAAAATTGGAAGTCACCCTTGAAAGGGAGCTTTTTCGAAAGGGGGCTTTTTCGAAAGTAACCCATAAATGCTTTCCTGAATCAATTAGCATAAAATTTTGTGTTTGTTTTCACTACGCTTTGTTTCGAGATCACAATTTCGTTTCGACCTGTGATACCTACTCACAATTCAGTTCAGAAATCACAATTTCAGTTCTCTCGACAATCATTCCATATAGCTACAATGACTTCTACCAGTATTGATGATACTACAGGCAACTGTGGTATCTCTGGTTACACACCAGACTTCTCAGGGCCTGAAGAGAATTTTCGACAGTTGTGACGCTAATCCAATAGTACAATATAAAGATAAGCTCCTAAAGATTAGCGTAAACACCGAAATAACTGGCGACTATATGTCTGCAGCTCAAGCGCATCTACCTGGCGGGGGACTTGCTGAGGTTGGATACCACGCGCGCCGCAACCAATACTCTTGAGCCCAGCTTTGAGGAGCTGAGATCTACTTTAGACACATTATACGGCAATTTGGCATCGCAGATCCAACATTTGGAGATGTATTTTCGAATAAACTTCCAGGCCATTGCGTGTTGCCAAAGGAACGCTGGGCTTGAAACCACAAGCGCACAGCAAGCTACTCAGACGGGACCAGCTGCAAGGTACGCCGAACTCGAGTCTGCTTTTGCTGAGGAACATCGCAGAAGTACCAAATACCAAGAAGAAGCTCTAGCGGCGATTGACAAGCTGAGAAGCTACAAGCGCAGAGCTAATTCCCAAGTTCTACGCAACGAGTTCGTCAAACAGTTCAAGTCACTAGATGAACAGATCGACATTGTATATTCAAAATTGCACAGTGCACTGTACTACGCAACAACAAAGAATCATCATGTGTTTTTATTTATTTATTTATTTATATATATATTTTAGCAAGATAAACCCTGAATTTAATGGGTACCTCAAGAGCCATACAAACAAAGCGTTGTTCATTAAAGGTGCAATTTGGCACAAGCTCATGGACCGAATTTTGCGCCATCCATGCATCGTTTTCCAGAACACTTTAGGGAAAGTGATGTATCAGGTCCAAGTCGATTTTATGGGCTTAGGTTGATTTGTAAGTGCGATGATAATATGGGACTTCAACTTAAGTGCTGGTTGTGGCAGTTGGTTTTGACATTCCGCTGACCACCCCCACGGTCGCAGGTCCACATATTGCCACCGATTCGGCATACCGCTTGAAAGAGTACCACGTATGGCGCACAATGACCGGTGAACTTCTCAGAAATGCTTATTCTCAGGCTTTGTTTGATGCGACCGAATCGACGTCCGCTCTACATGACGACTTACTCAATGAGTTCCTTGAATTCTTCGGCAAACACTCCAACAGCATTAGTAATATCAGCAACCTGAAGGCAGGCTTTGATCTGACCATACGCAACGCTGAGGAACTTGCCTCCATACTTGTTTGTAGTCGGGACTATTTTGTGCTTTGCATGCCTACAGAATAACTTTTGGTAGATGCGCCATCTCACATTGAGCTGGAACATGTGCACCCAAAAGACTTTCCTTTGGAATACTTCCGGGATCTGGACGAAAAAATGGACAAGGGACAACGGAAAGACTTGGAGAAGTACGACAAGGACTCACTCCGGAAAGAGTACTATGGTCACAAGCTTGATGTGTGGGGCATTCGCTGTGACTACTATGGTTTCGGTTTCGACAAGACCATGATGGAAGATATTCATGGTTCCAAGAATGGCACCGTCGAACTTGTTGTCTCTCCTATGATCTTGGGGTACAAAGAGAAAATGGGAGAGTGGATGGAGGCAAAGGTCTTCTACCCCAAGACAACTGGTGCTAGTAAGAACTCACGCCCTTGACTCTGTCGATCGCTCTTTGTTCTTCCATTCATAAAATGTTGTTTCCTGAAGAGTGTGCTGCTATGGCCATACAGAGTCAACGATCAAAAGCGGTTCACTTTGGCAATGCCGAAGCTTGCAGCAAGTCAACAATCGTCCGTAGAGTTCCGCTATTCTAGACTCGGAGATGATGAACCCGGCGTTGAAACAATCCGGTCATCTGGCCTGTTTGTTTCATGGCCCAAAATTACAATATGCGATCTGATCACTTTTTAAAATTCATAGCTTGGCTCACCCCAAATCTTGATTTGCGGTTTTGAGCCAGGATTTGATGTGAACCAAAACAGGAAACTCCGCTTTATTCTAAATGGCGTCTTTTGTCCCTTTGTGCAACTGGTTGTCGTTGTTACAGGCTGAAATTGCTATCTGTAAAAACGAACGAGGATTCAACCTCTGATATAAGTTAGACGTAATCAAAGGCACACAAGATTCCGTCATTTCTTGCACTGACTGTTTAAAGCTTCCTCAATACTAGATTATAAATCAGAATTGGATGTCACGTTTAACAGCTCGCTAGTTGTACCGCTTCAGCATGCTAATACATCCAAAAAGAAAAGTCTCAAAAATGCGAAGATTTCAGACTTGTGTACTTAGTATCGATTTTTGTTGCTAGACCATAGTTGATAAGTGGTATTTCATACATCTCCTAGTGTGTATCATCGGGCTCAGAGTTTATACGATGCTTATGCTTTACACTAGAACCCACATGACAGAAGAAACCCATGCCACTGGTTAATCCGGGTTGGCATATTTGTCCAGAATGTTGAAGTATGATGCTGCATGTTCAAGTTCCTCCTTGGGGGTTTTGACTGTATTCAGTAATTCGCTCTCCGCTGAGGTGGGCCACCCCATTTCCAACTTTCCTGCGAGTCAAAAATTGCTCCAGAACGTAGTCTATAGCAACGCGCGCTTAAAAGGTCAACTGCATCAGTTTCCCGTAACGTCTCATCAGAAACGGGTTACCCACGGAGCTCCCCAGCGTATTCACGATGTCTATTTTAGCAACAAACACGAAAGTTTGTTAACCTACAACAACTTCAACCAATATGTTGTCCCAAAAGGGCAAATATGGTGACCGGTAGACAAGTAGAGGGTACATTTTCCAATTAGTCTCTGGAATGCGTATGACTCTCATGAGCAGGAAATTTCGATTGATTGAACAGATCTGCACCAAGACATTGGAACACTCCAGCTCCGGGGGTCATCCGTGTTAAAGGACCGGCCTCTTTACCAAGACGCTACAGCTTACCAAGCGCAAGAACACACTCTGGAGAGGGTAGTAATAACTGAGAGATGCCCAGATTGATGGTCGTTGCTTTAGGTAGTTAATAACAGCAGTTTACACCTTAGTTCACATGAGTTTGTCCATAAATCCATCCTGCACTGTCAAGTAATATTGGAAAGCATTACAATGAGAATCCTCAACTTTTATAGAGCTATCGTGTTGTTTGTTTGACCCTGAGAGCTTGATTACTAACATAGCGCGTCGGTAATGCAATAAACTCATTCAATCTATCCGGGAATGCAATTGTAGTGACCTACCTCATGCTCTTATTTATCGATTAGTACTATTATGTCCCAAACAAGCCAGAACTTCCTGTATTAGAACGTACCTTGCTTTTAAGGGTTGGTTTAATCATCAAGAACAAGCAAGGATGGTAGTCGTTGGTACCGTTATAGGCAGTAATTTTGGCATCGCATGAAAGGACAGTGACTTGATACTCGCCCTCCGGATGGATCTTCATCTTTTGGGGGGTGACAAAGCTACAGACGATGCTGCAGATCGCTTCCACGGCATGGCGTGAGCAGTGTCAACAACCACTTTCTCGTCACTACATTAAGCTGTGTCATGTTTTCATGTAAAAAGAAAAGAAAAATGCGAAACAGAGAGCTGGGTATACGTAAGAAAGTTTTAGTTCTCCGTTGAGTGCGGGTTAGAATGGACTAGGGTAAAGTATTGAATACTAAAAGAAGAACACTTCTCAGCATTTTATGCCTACTGTAAGGAAATGAATGGCGTGTTTGCCCTGATATTGGAGCGTTACTGAGCTTTAGACTAAGTAAAGTTACTAAAGTTAGCTTAATATGGTGTGCATCGCATTCGTGAGATACCTGTGTTATCTGAAATATCTGTCACGGATTACGTTGGAAGCAATTATGAATACTACCGGACCGGATTACAACGTATTTGAGAAGCACTCACGTAGTCTGGTAAATCACGACTGTCGCTACGTCAAAGACAGTCTCAGTTGCATGGTTGGACTGCCTTGTTTTATCTGTTCATGTGCTGTCCCATGAATATTCCCCCCCCCGAAACCATTTGGCGTGGCATGACGCTTTTAATTCGCTTTCTTTGATTGTTGCGTAATATCTGAGTGTGCGCTCATTATCCCGGAGCCCTGTTAAACTCGAAGAGCCGTCGAAACTTTGAGCGATCCAAGTCCATCGGCGTACTCAATTCTCAATTCCACAAAAAATTCTCGACGTCGAATTCTAGTTTCTCAGCGCCGTACTGATTAGACAAGGCTTTGTCTAGCTTCGTATTTTTGGAGGAGAATCTCGCTCTGCTAACTCCCTTAGCGTGCTAACCGGGTACCCAATGATTACGGTTTGCATGTACGACGAGAAGCATGTTCATGTCACGGTCAGGAGTGTCAAGGTCGTCGTTCAACAGATGGAGGACACCGGAGAGGGAGCTGGTGATGAGGCATACTTGATATGACACTGTACGACGGGTCATTGCTAACCATAGCAACATACCGTCGAAAACGAGTCCAAACCCCAGAATTTGGTCAACTTCGAGTACTTCGAAAAGAAATGTAAGAAGCACTATGTGGCTGAGTTCTGGTACATGCTCGGAATATACTGGAAGAAGCTGGACACCTCCACTAGCAACCAAAAATATCTACGTATGGGTATACTTCGACATGCTGCACCGTATCTGCATTGGCGTGACCTGACGAAGAGCTCTTGACCTTCGTATTGCCAGAAAAGGCATTGATACTGTACTTGCCTTCGAGGTCAATTCCTATCTTCTTGGTAGCGCGTCTGGTCGGGGTTGCATGATAGTCAGCTATGGTTGTGTTTCTTGGTGGGTTGGTTGGGGATGGCGTTGATGCCCGGGTTGGATATAAAGGTGTGACGCAGTTTCAAGAAGTTAAAACAGCGGATTGTGACTGCAAGTGTGCTTGGTGAGATTATATGCGCTGAATGTTCGAATGTGTCAAGTTAATTAAAAAAGCTCACCTGTCTGCCTTTGGCTAATATTCATTGTAGACGTACCTCCTTGATTTTGTACAAGACCAATTTGTGCCTGTCGTGCTCCCAAATCCTTCAGCTCAACTAGTCGTCATGAGGCAGAACAGCAGACGCCGTTTGACCGCAACTCATTTCGTAGCAGCAACACCGAGCAGAAAAATGTCGCACGAGATACGCATAGTCAATTGTTGCAGTAGCATGAAGTAAGCTATCTCGCTCGTTTCATCTTAAGTCTATTCTCTATAGTACAGGAGTATAACGACGAGCGATGCAATAATTTACATGCATTGTTCGACCCAATTATCGATCCAAGTATCAGGCAGGGTGTTACCAGTCGGGGCCAGTCGGGCTGACCGTAACAAGAATGAATATCCCGAATCCACGTCTAGTCTTCGCCCATTTCGTTCTCCGTGTCATACTCAAAGTCCTGAGGAGCTTCTGCCTCCTCATCATCCTCGCCATCTTCGTCGACAGCCGTCAAGACACCTGCGGCGGCGGCAGCACCACCTGATAACGGAATGTTCACGCCAAGCTGTCGGAGAAGAGACTCCTCGATTCCTCCAACTTCGCGTCTGCCACCACGACCGGCACCAGCTCCAGAGGCACCGCCAGCGTTGGGTACGGGTGCCTTGTCAGTAGAAACCTTCTTCAGCTTCTCCTCAATCAACTCCTTCTTCTCATTAGGTTCCTTATCGTGTACCAGAATAGGACCCCCGGTTGGCAAGGGACCAGGTCGGTCAAGCTTGACGGGCCAGTATCTGCCTTTGATAGGACTGATGTACTTGAGCTGGCCAGGGAGAACACGAGACATGTTGTCAATATCGTATCCGGGTTTCTCTCTCTGCTCCTTTTTCTTAGTTTCGGTAGTAGGTGAAGACTCTTTGTCCGTCACGGCCTCTCCATCCTTCTTGGCGTCTTCGGGCTTCTTAGATTCATCGATATCCATCTTGTCACCACCAGCACTTGGCTTAGAGATAGTGGGCGTAGACTCAATGTCCATACTCTCGCGGCGTTGAGCACGCTCCTTCTTTTGTGCGCGACGCTTGGCTTGTGCGGTGGTGGAGAGAACAGCAGTGGCGATAACAGCAGGGCCTTCCTCAACCTTAGCCTCTTGCTCAGGTGGGTAGTCGAACAAGCTGGGCTTGGTGGAGCAGTGGAACTTGGCATCGACGAGGTCCAGGTCGTGATCAAGTGCAATGATGGAGGTTGGGCTGAAGGCAAGCGACAGGAAGTGGGTGAAGGGGAACCAGTACCAGTATTGAGTGAAGACGGCCATACCAACAATACCAGCCATGTTGAGGTTCCCGGTCTGGGTTTGCAGACCGATGGTGCAGTTGCGGCCACCGGCGTCGATGATTCCCAAGGCGAGAGCAGCACCAAACTTGGTCATGGCGTCCTCGTGGCGATCACCAACCACCTTCTTCAGGGTCTTGCGGATTGAGGCAACCTTGGGGTTCATGACCTCATTTTGCTGGATCATGATCATGGCAAGGGAGATCAAGGCACCTTGACGAACGAAATCGGTAGGGTCCTTCATCATGGGCTCCAGGAGATCAATGGCCTCATCCAGACCAGTGCCAGCGCAGGAGATACCAAGAGCCATGGCGGAACCATAACGGACGTGAGGGTTGTAAGATTCAGAGAGCAGCTCGACCATGCGAGGGACGCTGCCAGGCTTGCGGAAGAGGATGAAACCTAAACTCATGACAGCGATTCGGCGGACATCGTCATTGACATCACTCACGGCGGTGTGCAACAGCTTGCGGATGGCCTTGTTGCTGCCGGTACCACAGTAGGCCATGGCGACAGTCATGATACCTCCGTAACGCAGAGTAGGGTCAGGATCGTTGAGAAGACCCTCGATCATCACATCTGCACCCTCTTGGCGGCCGTACATGATCAGTGACATGCCAAGAGCCAAACCGCGAACACTCTTCTCGTGAGTAGTCTCATGGGCATATGTGACCATGTCCTCCAAAGCCCTAACGTTACCAGTACCGAGCATGATAAGACCCATGGCCAGGCCGACAGCCTCACCATTGAGCGCGGAGTCGGCAAACAGGACATTCTTGAGGCTGTCAAAGATCTCTTCGTTGCCAGTCGCCATACCAGCGATACCAAGACCGAGAGCGCCACCGTGCTGGATAACTTCCTCTTCGGCAGCCGCAAATTGCGTCTTCAGATAGTCGAGCGCGTCGGCGCCGTGGTTGGCATGGATGAGACCGTAGGCATAGAGAGCACCACCTTGAGAATAGACGGAGCCACCACTGATACCACCTGAGCCTCTGGGGAGGTATGGCTCCAAGAGCTTCCTGGATTGCGAAAGGTTTCCGCGGTGAATGACGCCAAGAGCAGCGGTGGCAGTAAACTTGGACCAGTTGACGGCCTTGCCGAGCCACTCCAGGTTGTCGCGGAAGAACTTGTCATTTGTCGTGCCCTGATTCATGAAAGCATTGCAGAAGGTGACAGCCGTGTGGAAAATAGAGTTCCGACCCTCGAGGCTGTCGCGGACCTTGTTGAGGACGCTGAGGTCTGTCCGGTTGTTGCGGTAGAGAAACTCGAGGTTGAGCTTGATGGTCTTGGTGCCGTTGAGGATGGCGCGGATGTTCTTCCAGGCCTTGCTGTCCTTATCATCCGAGTCTTCGGCGTTGCTCTCGTCCTTGTTGTCGAGAAGAGAGGTGCTCTCGGTGGCCTCCTCATCCGAGCTTCCCTCACCAGCCCTGTCGGCCTTGGGTTCGCCAGAGGGCAGTTGCTCCTTGACCTTGCCAAGGAACTCTTGGGTTCCGTTGTCGTACAAGTCAAAGGCGAACTGGTAGGCGATGGCGATATCGTGGTTCTCGCCAGACTTGACCAGCGTCTGGATGACGTCCTTGGCGTGCTCGTCCTTGTTGAGGTATACGATACACTTGGCAATGGAAAAGTAATCTGGCTCCGTGACGTTGGAAAGGATGTCGAGGACGAGTTGAAGAATCTCGTCGCGGAAGGCGCGCTCCTGGACGACATCGAGGCAGATGCTGAGGCAGTACTCCATGAGCTCCTCGGCAACACCTGGGCCGTCCTCGGTGGACTTGTTCTTGTCGGCGCCGGCTTCCTTGATGACCCTGGCGACAACATCCAATCTCTTGGCCTCGACGGCAATGCCCACCACCTGCTTGTAACGGCCGTCCCTCAGACAGTTGGCATATAGTCGCTCGATGACATTGTCGATGGCACGGCGGGTGTCAAGCTCACTGTGGGTGAGAGCAATGGAGGATGATCGGTGCTGCTTCCTGGGAGCCTCGAAAGAGGGCTCGATGATGGTGTTGTCGGTGGATGCTCTCGAAAGAAGCGACTTGGAGGGCAGCGTGGACTGGGAGAAGGGCGTGGTGGGGGAAACGAGCGCGGCGGCGTTGGTGTCGTTGCCAAAAGCAGTGGCCAGAGCGGGCAGGGACTTGTCCTCCTTATCCTTCTGAGACAGGACGGTGTGGTTCTCGTTCTTGGCGGCAATGTAGTGGTCGACGCACTTGGAGATGATGGTCTCCTCGAATTCGCCGGGGTTGTTGAGCTTGAACAGGTTGCCAGCAGCCAGGGCAAAGAACATGCTCTCGTCGTAGGCTTGTAGGTGATAGTAGACCTTGGAGAGGACCAGGGCGGCTAGCTTGCGCTCGGGGAAGGATTCATCCTCGTAGAGAGCTTCGATCTGGCCAAGGGCGCCGGCGACTTCGATCCAAACTGTATCGATGTCATCGTTGAGGGTTTGCAGGGCGAAGACCTTGAGTTCGGGCTCCTCGTCAGCGAGGAAGCCGAGAACGCCACCGGCAGTGACCAAGCCAGGCATCTTGAGCTGAGCTTCGAATGACAGCAGCAGTGTGGAAATGGCTGGACAGGGGAAAAGCGCCGATGTAGAATGATGAGACGCGTTGCGGATGATGGACGGCGGTTTTGAAGAGATGTCGATTACAGTGCTGTAGAGACTGTGCAGTAATCTGTGATGTTGACAAATGAAGCTGTCACAACCAACCCAGCCCTGAGATTGGAGATTGGAGACTGGAGACCGGAGACTGGGACGGAGACTGGCAGCTGCGGACACGGAAGTAACTAGTTAAAGCAAAGGGAAGCAAGCAACACGTCAGTCGCAGCTCTGCCTAAGCATGCAGATGGCCCGTGCGTCTTCCCTGGAGCTGTGCTATGTGCCATGAACTATGAACTATGTGCTGTGTACTATGGGTGGTAGGGGGCAAACGCTCATGGGCTTCCAATGCTCCGGCATTGAATAAATACCATAGCAATGCAGCTAACCCATAATGTGGAACAAGGCCGTACAAGATGGGGACTCTCCAGCATTCCAATCAGATAGAGATCTAGAAATCTGCCGACTTGATACCTTCTCATACAGTACATTGGTGCGTGATCAATCGCACATGTTCTTGGTGGGGCATTGTAGTTCTAATAGTACAGATGACGAGTGTCAAAACACCCGCTCGTCCTTGAAAAAGCTCGATCAATCTTGTTACCTAAATGCCACCTTGAAGCTATGGTTTGTTGAATAACCCTTTACTGCGTGTATGCTCTTCATCATGTGCCGTCCTCCGTATCTCGTTACATTTTCAGTGCTCATCGTGACCGTCACACCAGCTATGACGCTAAGCCCTTTCAGGTGCTAGTGGTAGATCTGCGTCAATCGCAATTCTGCTGGACCAGAATGGCAAAGACCCATCGCCCAAAAAAAAAAAAACCCAGGTCTCCTCTTACTTCAGCCTTGTGGGAAGACTTTCAGTCCAAACATGAGCTTTCTGTTGTTAGCGGCTCTCCAAACGCTACATAACTATTCACTATATTTTCATGGCCATCTCTGCTATCACAGGCTGCTATTAGAACTATTCCTGACCTGGAACCCAACCTTTTTCTTTTTCTTTTCTTTGTCCTTCTTTTCTGAACGTCTCATGGCTGGTTTGGCTCTGAAATCTTGACATAGAGGAGGATTGCACTCGAAGTAGGAAGCTTGGATGGAGGCAGGTATTCAGCTGTCGGGCCGCTATCACAAGGGTACTTTTGGGGTATATCACATCTCCAGCTAAGTACTGTAAGAGCAAGCGCTCATGGCTATTGTGAAGAAAAGCGCGTCTCTCTCTGCCACTGGAAGGAAGACGGAGGAGGAATCATCAGACCGCTAGGTTCCAAAGAATGACAGCCCCAATTATCAGCTTCATCATCTCTCGCATCTGTCTCCTTCCTGGAGTTTTATGTTTAATACATATACATATATGTGCTGTGGCATCAACACACCTCGGTCATCCTCATACCAAGCCGTGCCAATTGACAAGTCTAGCATACTGTAAGGCTCGGTCGCATTATCTCATCACTTTCGATTGCATCCTTCTGCTCCACAACCCCGAGCATTATTGTGTCTCGTCAATTTTATTTGATTGGATTTTCGGGATCCGCAGCCTTTCGCAAACGCGACCCCGTGTGCCATTACCGTATCTCCGTTTTGTGCAGTTGAGCCTCATCAAAACCATTGCCGGCGCCCAAGCCCAAGTCCAAGCTGCACCGTCGAAACATTAAAGTTGAATGCCGGCGGCGCATGTCCGAGTGCATTCCTGCGCGCGCCCAATGTGCAGCTCTTTGGCGCCCCCTTTTCTTTTCACCTTGGCCAATTCCCAGTCGTCACCCGTGCCCTGCCCTCCGTCGCCAACGCATATCCCGTCCGATTGGAGTAGATGAACTTCAGAAGTACATACACACGGCAACCATCTTTAGAGCCTAG
The DNA here is from genome assembly GCF_020726525.1 of Truncatella angustata. Classification (NCBI taxonomy): domain Eukaryota; kingdom Fungi; phylum Ascomycota; class Sordariomycetes; order Amphisphaeriales; family Sporocadaceae; genus Truncatella; species Truncatella angustata. Next base: position 833,039 of record NW_025763391.1, on the reverse strand, counting down.
ACAGGCCATCACGAACCGCGGCCAGCTGGCCATCCTGTTTGCCTACCAACTTCCTCCGTAGGCTAACATTGCGACGATAGACTGACGCGATCGGTTTTCTCGCCCTCTTGCGACAGAGACATCTTCTATTCACGTCCATCATTTTGGGGTCGCTTCGTCCTTCTATTGTACCAACTTTTAATCTAATACTACATGTCCTTGCGCTAGTTGCGACAGACCAAGCGCACGATAGTCGACAGGCGTCAAGAAGTGTCGGCACCGAAAAGTCGAGGAGGAAGCAGATTTCGCAATTGCACTGCGCTCGAGGTGCGGATTCCCCGGACATTCACGCCCGGCATCACGGCCAAAGACAGAGTCATCGCGCAGACCTTTGCCACACATATTGCATTCTCGAATCCCACTCAGCGGGAGGTTGTCAACGCATGAAGTCGACTGGTTGGCTGGCGCACATGTGGAACTTGCGAGACGCGGTGTACATTGAAGAACATTGAAGTCGGATACAAGAGCAAGGGGAGTCAGTGCCACGGATACATGAGCCGTTGCATGATTGAAGTCTGGAGAAAGTAGGAATACGGACATAGCAATCAACAACAAGATGGATCTGAACTCCATGTTGAACTCGGACAGCGGCGCTGGGGGTCGCGCATCAAGGCAACAGGCCCCGGCGCAATCACATCCTCTGCCTCTTTCAAAGGGACCCTCAGCATCGCCATCCATAACCCCAGCGCCACATACTCCGATACAACCACACCCACAGCGCGGCGGTTTTCGAGAGTATAGTCAGTCGGTCCATGCGTCACCGACTCAAGCCCAGGGCCCTCCACAGTCCGAGTATCATCCAGGACATCCACCGCCAGGACCGCCATCTCAATATGCATCGCCGACAACTCAGCATCCGCCCCCAGGAGCCTTCTCCTCGAGACCTGCGCCGCCTCCGCTGCAGCCACCGGGTCCGAACAATGATCCGCGGTCGCCCGGAAGTGCACACATGTCGGGACCTTCGCCTTACCGACACACACCAACTTCGTCCCTCAGCGCGAACAGTCAAGGATATCCGTTCCCTCCGTCACACATACAAGGCCAGCCGCCGCCGAGTCCACAGCAGCGACACCAGTACGGTGCAGGTGCAGGTCCGGCAGGGCCCTATCGCCAAGACTCGAGAGACAGTTATGCGTCACCAGGAGGTTCAGTGCCGCCGCCAGTTGGCATGCCTACACCTCATGGGTCTGTATCATATTTGGCAGGACAGCAGCAGAGTATGCCACCCCAAACACCACCTGTGACGACACCTGGTGGAACCCAATACCCTTACATGCATCATCAACAACAGAGGTCACAATCAATGCAGTCCAAATCGGCTGTGACACCAACAGCAGCACCTCCACAACCGTTCGGTCCGCCTTACGGACCGCAAGGCGGAAGCCCAATTGCGACGACGCATCCTCTGCCCCAGCAGCAACAGCAATTCGACCCAAGGGATCAAAGGCAATCGTCGCAACCTCCAACACCGCTTGGCCCACCTGCTGCACCACGGCAAGTAGCAGGTCAATTTGCGCAACCGTCGAGTCCCTTCCAACAAAGAATATCTTCCTCAATATCCGCAGGGGCTCCCCCACATTCACCTTACTCTTCTCATCCGCCCCAACAGTTGCAGGCTCACGCGCACCAACAGCAACAAGTACAGCCCTCACCCCCACCGCCGTATTCCGCCTCGCTTCCACAACCACAATCGCGCAACAATTCACAGTACGATGCAGTGAGCGACTCGCACCGCAGGTCGCAATCGCACGCATCGCAGGAGCGCGAGCGCAGCCTTAGTGTCTCACCCAAGACTCGCATTCCAAGCCTCTCGGATAGCTTGAGCGGAACAGGCCCAGGTTCAGGTCCGGCTCCACAACGACCATCTTCGATAGGTGGTGAATCTGCAGACTACCAACAGCACTACAACCACCCTCAACAACAACAACAACAACAACAAAAACAACAACCACAACACACACCGCCAACTTCTACAAACCACGTAACTACAATGAGGCGCGAAGGAACCCCGGCGAAGCGAAAGCTCGAAGATCGCGATCTCCGTCCCGAAGAGCTTCAAGCGAGCCACCGAAGACCTCCTCCACCACAATTGAACGGCAACCACAACACTAAAAATACGATCTCACAATCCTCTTCGCCTGTTGCAGCGCGACGAAAACGCATACGACACACACAGGCCCCCATCTGGGCACAGAGTGGCAGGATGGTGCAACCCAATGCCAGTCGCAACTACACTCTTCGGAGCAAGGAACACGTCGGCGGTGGCAGTCTCCCGAAACAAGTCAACGGCGACACGAATCACGCACACGTTCATGCTCCACCCCAGCCTCAACCTCAACCGCAACCGCACGAGAGCAAGATCAAGACAGAAGTCAAGTCCGAGCACATCTCCCGACACAATTCACCCGAGGCCAATCGCGTCAAGCCTGAGAACTCTGACCACCCCAATATCGGATCAGACAACAGAGCATGGAAGCTTCTGGATGGCCGGCCCTTCCCCATTCAGACCATCTCTCTCAACAGTCCTCTCGACTACCTCACCCGAGTTGTGGCCGACTACCTCTTTCAAACTATCTGCGTCAGCGAGTTTGCCGGTGAGTGCAAAGCTCGCGGTATTCAATGGGAGATCGAGGCAAAGCTGGGTACTATTGTCGACCTGAACACCCAGAACCGTATCAAGCTGCCCGTCAACGGCGAGTGTGCTATCACTGGAGATGCCCGTGTCGCTTTCAGAAGTAGTATGACATTGGTAAGCCCTACCCCGTTGTACCACGCCGGGCGTGTTCTGGCTTGTTCTTTCGCTGACCTAACCCTCGACTTCAGGCACAACATCGCGTCTATAATGAGTGGCTCAACAGCAACCTCGCCACGACCCATCCGCAAAACCCTCATACCCGGCCCTACGAGCACGTCCCCATATCCTACAAGCATAGGCGCGAGGTGGACGAGTTCTATGAGCTGCCTCCGGCGCTGGCAGGTCGCCTGCCCGGCGCCTTGGTCTCTCTTCAACGGTCAAAACACTCGGCTAAGGCCCGTATCACCCGCGATCAGCAGACTGGCGACATCCTAGCCACTATCGTCAAGGCTCGCGTATCGGATCTTCAGATCCATCTACCCATGTGTCCCCTTGACTGCCGCATCAGCATCAGTCTGGAATGGGACTGGGACGGACCGCCCGATGAGATCCTTGCAGCGACCGAGGGTCGTCAGAAGTCGCCCAACCGGGCCAAAGATCGCATGAGCTACTCCCAGGGACATTTCCAGGTCGACCTCACACAAGTCAGTCAGACAAACGAGCGTACGGGACAGGTGGAGAAGGAGCACGAGCTCGAGGTGGAGATGGACGCGGCGGCCCTCATCGAGCAAGGTCAGAGGGCTCAACGTGAGGAGCCCAATCTATACCCGGAGTTGGTGGAGACATTTGTAAACAATATCAGGGCTTTAGCTAGGCAGTGTTCGGATCAGGATTAGAGGTATCGCCATACAGGGCCCAGACGTGGTCAAAGGAGGCTTATGTAACAGATAGTCAAAATGATGACGACAAGAGGGTGGGATCAGCGCAGCTTGATTAAAGATTGGGCTGAACAGTATGTATAAATGGTATCGAGGCGTGCTCTGCATGCTGGCTTCACACTGTCGTCTACTGAGTATATTGTCGTGTTTTGTTTCATGTCAGTCGTCCCCTGCTGTCTATCGCCTACTACTTGTATTGAGCCACGACACAGCGCGTGATGCGTGATTACTTTTAAACTGGACGAGGTATTCGCCCACAGGTGTTAGGTTCGCAGGAAGATCAATAGAGCCACGTGTCAAGGCAATAAAGTCTGTTGGCACAGGGCTGAAGAGCTCAGGTTGCGCACCTGCTAGCGATTGGATTTGGTGGTTGTCGAAACAGTATGAGTATTGCCTGTCTCGTCCCAGCATCACCTCCTAAACTTCAAAATAGCATACACGCATCAGTTCTACCTTAGGGGGGTTTTTTTTTGGGGGGGGGGGGTTCTATAAAATAAATAAATAAAAAACCTCAAAATTCCCCTACAATTTTTGAAGGTTCCGCTATCAACAAATTATCATGGCATATTGGAGCCGTGTCGATAATATGTTCGGCGGCAAGATTACCTTGCTGTCTAACAGGTCGCAGGAATGAATTTCCATGGTGTTCCAGACAAAACCATGCAGGTCACACCATGCCTTTTTCGCCCATTGCTCACTATCTGACATTAAATCGTAGCACTACCATGGAAAGCAGCACTGAGTCTCAATCGATCACCATCCACCGTGATGGAGACCTTCATCTCATCGCCGGTGGTCAGCTTGAGGGCGTTCTAACCACGGACTTGCTAGTGTGCTTTAGGTTATTCACTCGCCACTCCAATTACTACAAAAACTCGCTCAATGAAACATTCGCAGAATCCAAGTCACAACAACATGGAGGCCAAGACTGGGAGGTACTTCTTCCCAAGGGGGAGCGAACTACTGCATTCACTCCTTGTATTTCATATTGTTCATGCCAATTTAAACAAGATTCCAGAGTCTCTCACCCTCAAGCACATTCAAGGACTGTTCGAAGCATACATTTGATGTTTAATCTACTACAAGGCATCAAGAACAAAGATCCTGTGAAGAATTTGATCGCATGCCGTCAGAACAGCAGTGAAGAGTGCGAAGCGCTTGCTCTGGGATCTGTCATCGAGTAAATGCAAAAGCCAGACAACTGTCCTTTCCGCGACGCCAAAGCCTATCGGGGTAGCCTCAACGACTTGCTGAGCAGTTCTAACGCAGTCAGACGGGCCAATTACCGTAAACGCGACAGATACACATAGGACCACGAGTCTTATTACAAATAGTCATCTAAGGTTAGAGCCATGACTGATACAATACCTAAACCTACTGGTACATCAGATTCGAAGTCTTTGCAATATCTTGCCGAGCGAGGCGCAAGTATAGGCTTCGCTGGTATGGTCTACAAGACTTGAACATATAGATGTGGAGTTTGGTGGAAAGTTCACATGGCAGTGGCCTGGTTTGAGGCTTGTGGTTACCGCATGACTTTCTTCAAGAATTACTGGGTCTGAGGCTTTTTGATGGATTCAATCACCTAAGTAGACAATGACATGATATACTTTCTGAAAATCTTGCGAATCGAACCATGAGACTGTCTTAAAAACTGGGTATCTCTTACTCAGTATGATATATTCCCTCTACCAATGCTTATATTGCTTGTTTACTTGACTTCAGAGCTCAGTGACACGATAATGACGATTTCACCCCGTACTTCAAACGCCACCTGGCCATCTCTGCAACTACAATGGCCACGCGTAATATGTCTGGAAAGCACAAATCTGATGAGCGTGGCAAAAAACTCGTCTACCTAACTCGATGGTCCACAACATAGATTCTCGGTCTTCTACCATCGAAATTGTTGCGAAATACTTTCGATGAAGTGCCCTCAACTCTCAGCTGATTCAAACGATGAATTAGTGTGATCAGTTGTAATGCACTTTCAAAGTAATATATCCAGTTCATCACTTGCAGGAATTAATGATCATACTCAAGCAGGGGAAGGAACAGGGCTAACAGAAGATGGTGCATTGGTAACTCTGCACTTATGTCAGGATGATGAGCTGAATATAGACCAATGTCATGTATTCGCTGACAGCAATGACAACGACAACCACATGCACATTACCCTGTTGGCCAAGGAGGAGCACCAGCCTATTATCTTATTTGCTTGTGGATATTGTCTGTCCGGTTATATCAGCAAAATTTGACCAAAGCCGTTTGAGTCTATTGATATGACCGGAAATTGCGGCATTCGTGAAATATAGCTATAGGAACATCTCCCCCAGGATCTGGCCCGAATTAATTGCCTATACAGGGCTCCTGACCAATGTAGGTTGAACTGTCATCGATTGTGGTTTGGTTGATCTGCTTTATAATATCCAAAGCCGAATTCTCATGTGCCTCGCAGAGGTTTGTAATTCGCCAAGGTTCTTTGCAAGTTGACTTGACCTCGCTTCTTCGTAATCACTTCCGTGATATGGAGGACATTATCATGCTATTAAAGACATTAGTCTAGTGTGCTCTACGGAAAGCACACTTTATTTGATTAACGTCGGGAAGTTCGAAGGAGAGCGTAACTTTGTAGCTCCTGTCATACGCAACGCTGGGACCAGGCGGACGGGCCGTATTAGCATGCAGGTTAGCGGATGACCTAAATTTTCCATAAAAGCTATCATTATCTTTGTGAAAAACTTGATCATTATATAGAAGTGTCCCGCCGCCTTTGACTTGCCACGAAAGCATGCATGTGGAGGACTTCCTGGTGATTAAGGCTTGCGCCGATCTAGAGTGGCCTTCAGCTGATATGCTTATAAAGCCTCCGTCCCTATATCTACTGAATTCAATTGCAGCAGAGGTCTTCATTTAACTGGCGTCGTCAATACTAGAAGATTCAGAGACGGACTTAGTATCTTCCAAGGCAAAGAGCCGTCCACCCAGGTGAGCTTGCGTGCTAAGTTTGCGTACAGATAGGTTCTCATGTAAAGGGTCAGTACCTGATCCCCCACAAATTATACCTTGAAGTTCGGACCATAGTCCGCCAAGAAAGTTGTCATGACGCTTGTATCTTTGACTTAGTCTAGGCGAAGGCTTTCTGGTATTCACTCGAGAGTTCCACGTGTTGGCTATCAAGGTTGACAACAAACCTGAAACACTATCTACGTCATCAGCACTGTTGTTCAATCAAATTCTTTATAAAAGTTAAAGTTGTACAATTTACCTAGTAATAACCTACTTTCATAATAAATATATAACTAGAGGTTGTATGGTAATAGATCGGGCGGTGGTTTGATTAAACCTCTTATCTACAACCGAGATGTATGTGGATTAATCATCATGGAGACACCAAATTTGCTTTGCAAAAGATTTTGTATGCATTGACTGTTTTAAAGGGACGACTCATGGAGGATGTGGTCCCAACTGGTTATTAATTGCCGCAATGGCTAGCCAGCTTGCAACCTTAAGTTACCCAGTTGCGGAAATACTTTGATGAATGAGATATGTTATGTTAGATGAAGCTAAGTAGTGTAGCGATAGACTAAGAAGAGAATGATTAAATCTTATATGATCCTTCAAAGGACCTGTGGTGCGGAGCACCTTTCCAACCGACCATACATGACCCCAGATATCAGATCAGCGGGAGCAGGGATATGGTACCGGGGTTAGCAATATCTTTATGACACTCTCACTCTTCTATTCAAAAGTCTCAGCTGCATATAATAAGTAATAAATGTAGGACGCTTTCCACTTCCTAGAAACAAGCATCTCAAATTCCTACCACTATTCTGTTTCGGGTGTCACGCCCAAAATGGGCTTTTATTGGTGCGCTTGTTTCCCAAATTCCACGTCTTCATGGCTTAGGCAGATGGTGACGATTGTCTGCATGCATGTTGATGCCAACATATCAGGCGACTTTGGCCGATCGTTTTCCTATGATGAATTTCGCGCAATGGGCAGCATTTCTAAAGCCTCAATTATAGGTATCAAACTCGACGTAGCATCCATGTTATCACCAAGATCTCACGTCTTTGAGGCCATAGGCACATGAGGGCTCGTTCTCTGACAATATTCAACAGCTTCCTTGTGACCAGCAATATGTTTACCTGCTCCGAAGAATAGTGTGGTGGAGATCGTCTGCCTAATGATTCCCATGCTCTCCACGTCAGCGTCTTCCCAAATCAAATCGAGCTTCAAGAAAGCCGGGAGAAGGCGGACGAGCAATGCTTTGCCTGGGCCACGGTCAAACACGCACTTGGATACACCACAATCGATGAGTATTTCGATCGACTGGCCGACCACATCCGGACTGGCGGAGCCCACCGTACTTGGGACCATTATAACTCCAATATTGTCCATGCCTTGCAGGGAGACTTGATCTCTGTGGTGTCCAAATTCAGAATGCTGAACCGCAATCTGGGGGGACTACCACATGTAGCGGAGGCCACCGATCAGCTCATTGACTGATGTCCGCGTGACCCGACTTCCAATTGGAATAGCTTCTAGCGTATTAACCCTGATATTGAAGATTCTTGAGAGGGCCAAAAACCCAAGGCCCTGTGCGTTTTTATTTCTGCTGTGAGACCGAAGTTGCCAAGCTGCAGCGTCGCGTGGAGCTCGATATTGGAGTGATATTGGCTCGCTCCCGCCATGGAACATCGAGACCCTAGGCATTGTTGCCGTCACGCGAAAGTAATTGACAACATTCTCATGAACCATAAGACCTCTTCAAATACAGACAGAAGAAGTTTGCCCCAATAAGCGCGGCTATTCTGCCCAACCGGCAGGACCCCAGCGTGATCTTTCAATACTGGCCTAACAAGCACTCGTCCAAAACCCCAGACAACCGCAAGCTGGAGTGGCGGTTCTGAGTTGCCTTGCTGAACACCAAAACTAGCGCGAGGCTTTTGCTATTGCAGATTAACAATGCTGTCAACACAGAGTTGTGGATCTTTTCGATCAACCATCAAACCATCCACCACCGAACATATCCACGATCCACAAACTAAATATAAGTTTTTGACCTCAGATATGGAGATGCGTTTTATTGCGATGGCAGTCCGCTGGTGACGAAGAAAAGCATTGATAATCCATCCCAAGTGTTAGCCTAGATTGTGATGTTGGTTCCATTGAGAATGTTATATATATAGAAGCCAGAATCTTTGTAGACAGTTACTAACAAACGCGAGCCATAATAATGAGACGTACAATGCCACAGCTCTAATTCCTCTCTTGAATCCCAATAATCAGAGCTATAAGTTGTACTTTATCAATATACTTTTAGTGATTCAGAGTGTAACTGCTGTTCAACATCACTTCAAAAGTTTGACTGATACGAATACGGTTATCATGTGCACTGAAGGACAAGGAAACGCTGGGAACGAGGAGCACAGGGAAGTTGTTGACATCATCGGAGACAAAAGAAAAACAGTTGCTAATAATCCATAAGAAACCTATAAGTATCGACTAAACTGGCCTATTATGAAAGCGAAAGTGTGCAGTCAATCACACATAAGAATAGAATACTACCGAACTGCTAATCATGAAAGTTCCACATATGGCAATGCAGTGTAGTGATGTCCCAAAATCAGCTCTTTATCACGCTTAGATAGGGGTATAAATTCTACCAACTCTTGAAAACTTCCAAGCCACCCCTCATGCTCAACACAAACAATCTCAGCAACAGAATACCCAAGAAGCAATACCCCACCATTCATTCCGCGAACATGACATCGCCACTGAACACTTCCGCACAAAGCACAGCCAGTGAAGCTCCTGTGCTTGAATCGGCTGATGTAACGCCCGAAGACTTTTTCCACGGGAAAACCATAGTGGAGATACATGACGAATACAAAGACCTTTGCAATGGGCTCACTGAGAAATTCACTGAAAGGATTTCGAGCACACAGGATGACAAGGAGACAGTTTATCTGTTGGCGCTCAACAAAACGATCATGTGGCTCATGGATGAGTTGTCTTCGGCGCTCATAAAGGCTACTTTCGAAGATCAATGTTTGACTTTCGACGATCTGCCTAGAGATTCACAGAAGAAATTGCAGGAAGCGTATGCAAAAGTTTCACAGCATCGTCGAGACCTGGAGGAGGATGAGCAACTTCGAGCACAGAAAATCGAGGAGCGACCTGCAAACTTGAACAGTGAAAAAGAGCAATAGGCAAGGACGACAAGCCGAAGCAAGCCAGAGGCTGGGCACAGACGTTATGGTAGCTGATGCACATTGTCAGCTAAATGTCCTGTTCCAATAGGATTACTCTAAATACGAGTCTTGCGGTTATAATGGAACAGACTCACTCTACGGGGCAGAACTGACTGGACTACTGGGTCTCCATGAAAGTAGAAATACCACCGCAACAGTGGTCCTCGATAAATCGATCAGTCAATTTAAACAATTTGCACAATTTGTACCATTATTGATAATATGATTAGGCATCGCTAAGTAGACTCAAGCATATCAAGGTAAAGTTTGTGAACTTTAGAGTTAAGTAGTGGTTAACGAGAAAGGAGAACGCTACGAAGCTCACAAACAGATTGTATCAAAACGTTATAGACTCATTACTTGATAACCAATTTGCAGGGCTACGGATTTTCTTGTGCCAAGTACAATTGACTACAGAACGGTGGTTGCTACCCGTGACCTATTTGGGGGAATATCAAGATTGTGTTACCAAGTCATTTTGAAATATAATCCGCCTATTCTCCAAGATCGTATTGATACCCGGTATTCCAAGCATTATGATTTTATCGAAAATATTATCCAATGACTGCCTTACCGTTAAATCATCGTAAAAAATTCCACTTCCATCGTTGTGCTCTTATCTGACCCAACGCACCAGTCCTGCTTCTAGCTAAGTTTATTTCTTAGCATGTCTCTATTAGAGTACCTGGTGGCTCACTTTAAACGTTGTAGGCCACGTCCATATGTCTTGCATGTCATGTGATGAGATCTATGCAACAAAATGAACGCAAGGAACCCAAAACAGTAGTTGAGTCCTCTTTCATCGTCGTGTAGAGTAATGTATCTCGAGAACTTAAAGCCTTTCATACACTGATTCATAAGTCGTGATTCCATTTTTCAACCCGCTAGGTGATAGGCGCTGTCCAGTGATCTTGGAACAGACTTATCATTTTATCCTTACCAGTGGAAGATAACAGAGAAACTAAACAACTTGATGAGTGTGCTTCTTGGCTTGCAGCGGAAACTGTATGTACATTGTCCTCTACGGTACATTAGGGGTCTGCTGGACCAAAATGGTGAGCCTGTACCCCAAATTGCAGGCAGTTAAACGTAATACAGTCATATCAGAACCCACAAATTATGCGTTCCAATCAAAATTCTGTTCAAGGTGCTGATGGTCGGAGAGGCTCCAATATTGTCTACTTAGCAGACCAGGCTGCGTCCACAACAGTGCAAAACCCCGCCTTCATTGGCTATCGCTACCTTTTTCCATGTCGCGAATGCGGAGGGTCGAACAGTACGACCATATACGAGCGCTAGGAAGAGCTTCAGACACATGATGATAAACATACGGAAGGTGCAGATTAAGGTCAAACCCGATATCAATGCTTTCACTCTGGTTACGTGTCTCGTTATACTGAGGCGGCTACGCCGTGTTTTATATAAGCAACAGCAACAATGTTCTCGGACAGTCCTGTGCCTGGAGAAAGAAGTTCAAATGCAGTGACAAGACAGAAAAACGAAAGACAGAGGAAGGGGATCTGAGGCACAAATGAACAATAACAGAAAGGTCGAAACCCAAACAAAGGTCTAGTGCACTGGAATAGCCGACGGGGGCTCTAGTTATATGAATGTATAGTATCGCACTGTAGTCTCCCATCCATTTGGCCACCGGTCATATTGAGGTCAAACAAGATTAACGATTGTCAGGAGACTATGTTCCATTCGCTGTCGAGTGCACAGGAAAAATTTATTGTATTCAAGATTTAAAATTCTGTGGTCGAGAAACATTGCAGATAATAACTCAAACGTCCGCAAATTCTCCGAACCAATTTGCGAGACACCCTCGTTGAACCTAGGTTTGCAATAAAGGTGACAGCACTCTTAAACGCCAGATCATATGCAGCCGCTAATACCGAGATGACGTCCTCTGCTCATCATGTGTCTGGTTAATGCGATTTCAGTGTTAGCAGTAGTCTCACTAATACGTTTTAATGGTCTTACTTCTAAAATCGTAAAATGATGTCAAAAAAACGATTAAATTCACACTCCGACCTCCACTACGTCTAGACGCATCACGACTCATGAAAAGACAAATGCGACTGGAGGTGCTTCACTAAAGAGAGGGTTCAGTCAGGAAAAATGAGCTTAAATTAATAGTAGAGTATCAAAACCTATATACACGAGAAGTGAATAAGTCTATACGTAAACACTGTCAAAAACTGTCCAAAACTTGTTGCAAACGAATGAAAACTCAGAACGAATGTCTTGGTATGCCAACTGTTTCAGCCCTTTTGCCTTGTGTGGTACTTGATTTGTTTTCTGATACCCAATAGAACATGATAATGTAGCTTCCCTACTTGAACCTCGGCTGTCGCGTTGTTGTTGCATTATTGTCAACTACAGGAACAATTTTCATGGATGGCAAGGTCTCAATATCCTGGCTGGCCTTCTTACGTCCCCTCTTGGCCGGAGTCTTTGCAGGCGTCTTGACTGCGGCCTTTGTTGGGACTTTCGCTGGAACTTTTACTGCCGCCTTAGCACGGGTCTTGACAGGCTTGGCCACGGTGGCGCCATCACCGGCCTCTTCCTCATCACTCTCCCCTTCCTCGCAGCCATCGTATGCCAGACGCTTGATCGGCTTCGGGGATCGAGCACTCTTGCGGGTAATATTGGTCACATTAGGGGTTGCCGGCGGGGCAGGTTCGGAAGTAGGTGTCGGAGCCCTATTGGCCCGGGGTTTGGGGGTGGCCCTGACCTTGCCTTTTGAATTGTCTACACCTGCCATACTCATAGTGGGTATTGACTCTTGGCTGGTTGAATGATATTTTTTGAATCTCTTTGGCAGAGGCACATTGACTTTAGAGCCGGCGATAGAGTCCCTACTAAGCGTTCGAGATCTCTTCAGGGAGAAGTTTGGCTCTGTTGGCGATTTTAAGGCGGGAGGAAGAGCCGTCATGCCGAGCTGTAACATTGAGAAATTCTCAGGCACGCCATCCTTCTGATCAGCCTGATCTTCGACTTCCCCTTCCGGCTCATTTTTAAAACTTAGCCTGCGAAAGGTTGGACTGGTAGCACCAAAGCTGCGATGCTTCGACTTGCCTTTGCTACCTGAGCCTCCCACGGGGACGTCACCCAAGCCATCCCCCGTATCATGATCCTCATCGCTAGGTATCTCCACGGGCTTTATATTGCTTAAGTTGTTGAGCCGTGAATCGAAACTTGATGCCGAGCCCATATCTTTGGGTGTCCTCCCTGTTCGCAACGTATCTCGTGCCTGAGTTGACCCCGTAGGTTCCTTTCTTCTTCCCTTGTTGGAACCCGGTGCTCGTAAGTCACCCCGACTTGGGTAAGACGGACTTGAGCTTGTGGCTCTCTGAGACATTCGCGTAGAACTGATCTTGGAAATCTCAGTCTTGGGGATGAGTTGCCCGTTGGGGTAGTGGAATTGGAACATGTTGTTATGGGCTTGAAGGAAATGCTGCACGAATTGATCATCAGTCATGTGGCTCACAACAACGCCACAGTCCACGAATCCTGGACACTTCAACTCCTCAACATCGACGACGTCAGCCGTGCTGAGCCCGGGAATCTGTGCGTGAGCGCCCATATGACCTGCAAAGTGTTGCGCTTTGACTTGGTCAGTCCAGGGATGGTCTTCAGCCGGGAAGTCTTGCTCACACCAGAGACATCGTGTAGAGTCGTGATCCTTCGCGTGCTTTAGATGTCTCACGACCTCCACTGGTGTCCGGAGCTGCTGTCCACAATTAGTGTGCGGACAATTCCGTTTGTTAGGTCGCGGCCGCTGTTGGCAGTGTTCTGCATGGGAGGCCCTCTGCATGTGATCCATACCTGCTGTTCTTGTGCCGCAGAATGAACAGAAGTCTCCTTCGTTGCCACCCAGCGGTTTGCAGACAACTTTGTGCTGTTGGATGTGGTCTTTGGCGAGGCCAGACCACAACAGGCCACAGTTTCTACAGCAAATATCTGGTGGTGTGTCAACGGTACCCGTCTTTCCAATGCATTCTACATTCTCGCAGCCGGTAGTGTTTTCATAGTACGCCGTGGCACAACAAACGCAATAATATATCCGCTTATCCGGGCTCACACCATTGAGACGTTTTTCAGCATGATTCTCACGATCCTCTGTGCCGTGACATGCAGTGTTATCCCGGCCGCATCGATCACAGTGTTTATAACCAGCAACAATCTCATTGCGGTCAGTGTTATCTCGAACGACTTTAGGAATGAAATTGCTGCCGACGTTGGCTGCGGCGACATCGGGTTGATTGATAATATCCTCTCCGTGTTCCTGATATAAGTGCTTTAGGGCAGACGTTTGATCTATGGCGTACAGAGCTCCTTCTGTCGCTTGGCTATGATCACCTTTAATATGACAGAAAGGACATCGTAATTTAGTATGTTCTTCTCTGAGATGCAGATCAAGGGTGGCGCAGTCGTCATATTCGAATACACTGCCGCAATCTTCGTAAGGACAATCTCTCGTGCGTCGTAGGATCAAACCGCGGAGCTTGTGTACCTCATCTTCAATGTTTGCCATCTCATTTGGTGTTCTAAGACCCATAGTGATTGCCGGGACACGGGGCCCGACTCGAAGCATCGGTTCTTTTGGCGGAGCATTCACAGGAATCGTGGGCCTGAACGGATTCGCAAATGTTGAGGGTGTTTTCCATAAAGCCTGTTCGCGCATAGCCGTGGCGGTCGTTCCACTTGCGCTTCGTTCTTTGGCCACCTTAGGGACATATGCAGATATTGGTAAAATTTTGCCAGTCTGGACACTCTCGACTGCTGTTACATGATTATGGCCATGCAGGTTGTCGTAGCATGGTCCCCAGTAGGAATCAGGATCAACATCTGATACTGTTAGTACGCTTCTATTGAATCATCTAGTAATACTCACCCCATCGAGTCTCTTCCTCGTAGCTATACTTAAAGTCGTTATTAATGGGCATTTCGACGCGAACTTTGCTGGAAGCAATGCTTCTCCTGATGCGACACCATTCTTGCTCAGTTGTTTCGAAGCGAATCACATAATAGAATGTGTCTTCGTCGCCCGTGAACAACCTCAAAGTCATATTTCGATCATAAGTATCATATTTGTTGGGAAGGAGGTGGGTTGAGATTGTGAGCTTGAAAGATGCTAGATCCAAGTCGAGTAGGTTCTTCATAGTATGACTTGGGTGTTTTGCCGTGTCAACATCGTTGACTTCTAAGACGTACTCGCTGTAGACGGCCCGACCCCATACAGCAAAGCCGTTGTTGAACACATCTCCATTCTTCTCGGATTTGAATCGATTTACTCGGCTTATCCATTGGCCATCGTTAGACACAGGGAACCCATTCTCAAAATGGCACACGACTGGATCGACGGTTTGGTCCAGGAAACCCCAATATGGAAGATACAGCTCCGCAGATTTGACTGTGCTCGCCGTGTATCGTCCATCAATACAGTATGTACAAATCGCTTGAGCAATATGATGAAACTGAGTTATCATACACTTATCTAGGAGTAGGGCCATGCCAGTGTCATCCACAGCTCCGTCAATTCGCCTCTCAGTTAGCAGGGGAATATGGTCCTGTCCGACTCGTTCGAGGTCGATATGAATTGAACCGAACCTACTTGTATCCTCAAAATTCGTTGTTAATGCGTCAAGAATGTCTGGCGGCGGTTCCTGACCAGCGTAAATTTGGAATGAAGTATTCTTGATGTTTCCATAGCTTAGATTCAAATACTGGTGCCTTGACGTAGTCTGCAGAAGTTGTGCAACTGCTCTATTGAACTCGGTGGAATATTGGCTTGGTACGTTCTGATCCGTAGGTGCCGAGGTTAGTCTAGTATATACAGTTGGACGCTGCGCTATATCATCCCTATGTAAGTGGACTACCGGTACGTGGCCATCAGGTCGATAAGTTGTTGGTCGTTTGTCCCGAGCTAAACGCACAAAGCAGAAGCGGTCTGCTGTTGTTTTGTGCAGGAGATTCATTTCCTTCGTTACAAAGTCAAGCAGCTCATTGTCTGGATGTTGGTTATATCTTTCCGGGTCCAGGTAAAACGTTCCCTCCTGACTTAGCAGATGTGATGGTTTACCGCCAAACTTCTCCTCAAACAAATCTATAGCCAGGTTCACCTCCGCATGTGGGTTGCTTTGCAATTCAGTCTCTTTGCCGAGAAGCCAGGTGACTGCTCGAACAAAATCGGCCCAACTTGGACCAGTCCCGGTGAATCCCTGACGACCGTAAAGGTGGACGGAAGTCTTGTGTGCTAATGTATCGTTTTGCAGCTCATCGGCGATCAAATGAGCATGCTCAGGCAGCTCATCATATGATAATACACCACCTCGGGGCATGGTGGTGAGTTGACTGTTAGCATGTGCTTCCCATTGAATTGATGATTCTTCCTCATCAATATCTGAAAGCAGCATTTCAGTCCCATTTTCGTCTAGGGCTCCACCACGAAGGCCTAGAGAATCATCAATTGCTTGGGGGCCATCTGCGATTGGCGGGTCAGTTGAATGAAAAGAAAGTAGTCATGGAGGCTATGCACTGACCTTCATTCTGAGTGGTCCTTTGTGGGGCGTACTCATCTAAAAATGACAAAGGGTCGTAACGATCTTCCTGCATTTCGTGCTCACGAGCTGACAGATCGGTGGGAGGCTGGCTTTCTAAGGGTGCCCTCTTCATGGGCGCGACTGGCAGACCAAAGTACAACATTGTCATCTTACAGGGAAGTGACGGAATCTTGTCTTTGAAGCTGGTTGATAAAAGCTTTAGGAACTGGCTCTTGTTGTCCTCTTGCCACTGTGACAACGGCTCCTTATGCGTTGGAACGAATTGCTCAATCTCTGATGCCTCAAAATGATCTTCAAGGATCTGAGTCACATCCTGGTGTTGGTCTCTGAGTTGCCTATTGAAGTATCGTTCCATCAACACGAAGTTTGGATCTAGCGGCGTAATTTCCAGATTCCACCGATCCTGTTGCGGAACTTTCTTGTAGGATTTATCCAGTGGCGGATTTGTCTTGTTCTTCTCCGACGATGGTGCAGAATTTTCCATATTCAAGTGTTCCTGTGGAACACTACCTCCAGTAGAGCTTATATCGGGCGATTGAGATGTGGTAGTGGTAATGACAACTTTGCGCAGCCTGCTATACGATCTTTTCCTAGATGCAACAAAAGGTGCTATCATGTTGCGACCTTGAGCGTTGAGTAGTAGTCACAGCTCTAATCATTCGACATCGCGAAAAGGTTTGTGCAAAGAACGAAGTTCAGAACTCAGGGAAAGTAGAGAAGGGGGTAACAAAGGGTAAGAAAACAAAGAATGTCTCGACGGAGAGGTAATTTCTGAAAGTAGAGAGCTTCCCTAATAACTCATCAGCAAACCGAACATTCTTAAGACTAAGCATGCGGAATTAATGAATAGCATTCCACCCTGCCTTTCATCCCTGGGGTGCCTTTGGTTCTGGCCCGTGAAGACCTTACAACAAAGGCTAAGCAGGCTGATTGGTCCATGTTCATCTTGATCAATTTTGAGCTATAAGTAGTGTACTAGTAACTTCAGAGAGCTAGTTCATTGTGCCGATGAGCGCAATATTTATGGCCTCAAAGAGACGTTGAGATGCCGAACAAAATATCTACGTAGGCCGCAACAACTGCCGATACGGAGCCGGTGATCAAGTCGCTCAGGCGCCAGCAATTGTGAGACAACAGAATCCATGCACACTGAGATTACAATACAAAAACTGTTCGGCTGCTGGCACGGTGCCAATGGTATTGCACTAGAGATATGCCCCATTCCGCAAAAATCGTGATGCAAAGGGGACGAAAGCAGACTTCAAGAGCACAATTCTTTAACGAAAGCGTCAACAGAAAAGCTCCTTTAATCGCGCTAATCCAAAATTACGAAGCCGTGGAATCAAGATTGCGTAGGGGAACCAGAGTAGTTGTTGACCTATCGCAGTGATGTCGCTGTGTTCAGCTGTCAAGGGAGGACTTGACTAAATGTATTGACTAATGGGGACTAGACATCGAGGGCCATCTCGTTGCCACTTCGATGTCTCTATCGCAACTGCACCAGCTGCTGTACAGAACTTCAACTTTATGGGAGTAATGTCGTAATCACGTCTCT
Source organism: Truncatella angustata (assembly GCF_020726525.1). Lineage (NCBI taxonomy): Eukaryota > Fungi > Ascomycota > Sordariomycetes > Amphisphaeriales > Sporocadaceae > Truncatella > Truncatella angustata. Next base: position 815,103 of record NW_025763391.1, on the reverse strand, counting down.
CTCCATTGAGATGAGCGGGCATATAGACGCTATATATAATTAGATTTGGGAAGAGCGACAGTTGAAAGAGGTCGTACCTGGTCAAGCAAATCCACTGGCCAGCCAGGCCTGTGGGACCACCGGAGCTAGCTCGTATGGTAGTAAAGATCTGTATGCTACAGCATATTATCCTCCCCCAACGCCAAGCCTGCATCAATATCCACCGTCGTCTTCACCCCTTGACATGTTTTCCAGCTTTCATACCGCTGCTCACCAACCGTACTTCAAGGGTACCTTCATGCACGGACATGAGTAGTGCATGGTACAATCACGAGGTAATTCGAGCCCTCAGCAGAAGAGCCACAGCTGTCGAGCACCGTTGTGATGAAAGCGTAAAAGTTGGAAGCGAGCGGCAACGGCATCTGCAAAAGGGCACATCTTCCCCGCATTATGTTGTGGTTAGCGCTACGAATTGCCAGTTGTAGCACACAGGGCACATGTCGGCGGAGAATCGGCGACGAGCATCATGTGCCGTGAAATGGAACTGAGCTTCGTGTTACGAATGAAATTGTCTGGGCTAGTCTGTCTCGAACCTCGCTTTTCCCTCGTATGTCAATACCAAATTTGTAAAATTCTTATTTGGACCATAAGGTAGCACAGGCTCATTCTTGGATAATGACTTCCGACAATACCACGCTCTTAGACGTTCTGCGAAGCCGTTCATTAGTCGACTGTGATACTTTCGATGATCTAGGTGAGCGCCTGGATGAAACATTAGAGAGCTAGGTCTAACATACTATTCAAACAGTACCAAAGTCGCTAGGACCTTTCATTGATTGCACTTCAAACCAAGTAAGAGAGCTATTTTGCATCATCTCCGTTTAGTATCGTCCCGCATGATATCCTGTACAGGACCAACAGTTCGGTAGGCAATCGCATACCATGAGCTTACACGTTTGGATGGCAACAACACACCGGTTCATGCTCAGTTGATCAAAGAGTCGGTTGAATACGCCAGATCAAAGCGAGATGCATATACTAACCTTGAGGGAGCCGAACTCGCTGTTGAATGCATGATGGTCAAGCTTGCGCTACGAATTGTGCCTCACTTGAGTGGATACTCCCACATTCAAACCAACCCCAAGTACTCCTATGACATTCAGAAGACCATCGCAAATGCAAGACGTGAGAAAGATCAGTTCTGTCAAACAAATGCACGAAACTGATACGCTGCAGGCATTGTCCAAACCTTCAAAGACCTTGACCCCTCTTATGACAGCAAAAGAGTGTGCATCAAAATCCCATCCACATGGGAAGGACTTCAGGCATGCCGTGTCCTAGAGGCCGAGGGTATCACTACCTTGGCGACGACTATGTTCTGCATGGAACAAGCAGCGCTAGCATCCGACGCAGGTTGCACATATATTGCTCCTTATATTAACGAGCTGCGCGTGCACTTTGAACCAGGGTTAGATAATTCAAGATCTTAGAAGAATGGCACAATGCTGACGATAATTTTTCAGATACGTTGATGAGTTCAAAGCGTTCAGCTTTTGTGGCGAGGCACAAGCCTTTTATGAGAAGGTTGGAAGCAAGACGCAGGTGCTGCCAGCCAGTCTCACAAGCATCGAAGAGGTCATGATGCTGGCTGGAGCGCACCATATTACCATATCGCCACCTCTATTGATCAAGTTGGCTGAAACCCCTGCCAATCTGTGGGGAGGTGACACGGGTTCTGTTTTCGCAAAGATCAACCAGAAACCTTTCAGCGACTATAGTTCAATTCTGAAGGATGAGGGCGCTTGGCGCTTGGCTTTCACTCGCAGCGAGGATGGTCGCAGTGAAGGCAAGAATATCCAAGCCATCAACATATTCTGTGAAAAGCAGGATGGGTTGGAAGGCTTGGCACGAGCTGTTTGAGGTGCGATTTTCTTTTATTTTGGGGGGGGGGGGGGGAATCTGCCTGAATTGTGATGTTGAAGCTTTAATCATGGTGGTGCGAGTAAGCATCGTGCTTATATGAGTAGACAGAGCCAAAATCAGTAGACCACAGTCGCCGTATGGGGTTCGTTCAACTTAGGTATTAACAATTGCGTGCTGTTCGCAACGGTGTCTCTCCTCTTATCAGCTTGCAGCTTGATACCAGTTTTTCAATTACAGAAATAATAGCTTTACTAATAGCAGTTACCCATTCTGTCATTCGACATCAGCAAAGATTACACTGGGACCAGCTTGCCGATAACAGTCTCGTGTTCAATTGGCTACGCCCCCTGCTGAAAGCCACGCTGCGACTAGCGAAGTGTAGATCATGGTCGAGCCGGATTGGTCTGCTTGCTCATCCTAGTCAAATGGCTTGCTATCATCTCGTGCATCGTGTGAAATGTGATAACGAGCAGCATGCGGTCATGGTAAATGTACAACTCTCGCGTCAGGTCCGATGCGCACCACCATACATGGAAGCTAGTCTGCAGGCGCATGGTTCAGGCATACATGTATATAAGCATGTACACCCAGCGTTTCGGTCGTGGACTGCCGACTTGACTTGAACAAGTCATTGTACAACTCTGGATTAATTTCGCATTGAAAGCTATTGTTGCGCCCCGCGGCAAATATGGGGAAGGCATCTATAACAAAACTGATGAAAAGATGCACGTCATTGCACGCATGGGAGATTCCCAGACAGACTGGAGCTCTGGCGCCTGAATATGTCCGAACCAACCGTGACATGGGTACGTCTTGCATCGTGATAATTGTATTTTAAAGTCACTCTAGCTGACATTTGAATGAGACCCAACGCCTGTCGATGATCAAACGTGGACGATATGGACCATTATGGCTTATTGGGCTACCGACACAATCAATCTCGGTACGTGGCAGACCGCATCTTCCATACTCGCAGTCGGGCTCAGCTGGCGAGAGGCGATACCTATTATGATCGTCGGTAATCTTTGTGTCGCCGTTCCAATGGTACTCAACGGCGCAATCGGTGCCAAGCTCCACGTCCCATTCTCTGTCGTCAGTGCCAGTAGCTTCGGCTATTATCTGCGATACTTCTGCATCGTGAGCCGTGCTATTCTGGCCATGTTCTGGTTGGGTATTCAGGTAAGCACCATATCTAGAAGCATGGTGTTGGCGACTAGCTAACTATCGTAGTCAGTCAATGGGGCCTACTGTGTCACAGTGATGCTGCGAGCTTGGGCGCCCTCGTACAATGACATACCAAATATACTCCCAGATTCAGCTGGCATCACAACAGTCGGGATGATTTCTTATTTCTTGTTCTGGATCATTCAATTGCCGCTTCTCCTAATTCACCCTACCAAGCTCAAGCCGATCTTTGTCGTCAAGCTCGTGGCGGCACCCGTGGCGGCCATCGCCACCATGGGATGGTGCATCAAAGAGGCTGGAGGGGGCGGTAACATATTTGCACTGCAGGCGACCGTTGAAAGATCCCAGTACCCATGGCTTTGGTTGTCCTGTATGTCGGCGGTGACGGGACAATGGTCGACACTCGCAGTCAACATCCCAGACTTCACAAGATACGCCAAATCAGCGAAGGGGCAAGTCGTCCAACTTCCCTTCATCCCCATCATCTTCACTCTGTGCGGCGTGCTGGGAATAGTAACGACCTCTGCCAGTAAAGTGTTCAGCGGCGAGTATCTCTGGAACCCTTTGGACATTGTGGCGATTTGGCTCGACTACGGCGCGGGTGGTCGATGTGCGGCCTTCTTTGCAGCCCTGTCGTGGTATGTTGCCCAAGTTGGCACCAACATCACGGCAAATTCCATTAGTGCTGCGAACGATTTGACTGTTCTGTTTCCACGCTGGATAAACATCAGACGAGGCTGCATGATAGCAGCAGTCATTGCTGGTTGGGTGCTTGTGCCGTGGAAGATCCTGGACTCTGCTGAGACGTTCCTTGCGTTCATGGGGGGCTACGCAATCTTTCTCGGACCGATGGCGGGTATCATGATAGCGGATTACTGGCTCATCAAGAAGCAGCATATCGATATTCCGGCCTTGTATAACCCGCATGGTCGTTACAAGTTTGTTGGTGGCTGCAATTGGCGTGCTGCTCTTGCTTTCTTGGTTCCAGTTGCGCCTCTCCTGCCTGGACTGGGTTACAGCATCAGCGGCGCGCCAGCTGTGCAAATTAGTGATGGGACGAAAAACCTCTACAGCTTCAATTGGCTCTTCGGCTTCCTCACATCCGTCATTCTATACACAGCGTTCAGCTACGTATTTCCGGCCAAGGAGACCATATTGAAGGATACGATATGGGATCTACAGGGCGTGGCGATCGAGGCATACCCTCGGGACACGGGCTCAGAAGACGTATCTGGAATTGATAACGAGAAGACCATTGAACCGTCCGCAGTGAAAGTTGGCGATAGCCCAGTGCGGGATTAATTATTGTACCGGTGCCACTGCTAGAATAAGATCGAGATCGGCGGCCTGAGTTCGGCCTAGACTAGAAAAGAGTCGACTGCATAATGGTACCATGGAATGTTCATAATACGTCATGGATCTGGTTATGATCGGTAATACATAAAAGTCAAAGAATCTTGGAGAATGGAAGCTGGCCTCGAGGCTGTGCCTGGGATAAGTACCCCGCAGTTGGAGCCTTCTTCCCGTGTTAAGCACCATCCGTCTGTACCTACAGATCCGTGCTGTACTGTAAAGTCCCTAATCCATACGTACTACTGTACAACTATAAGGTTAGTCTAACCTAATTAACCTACGGTTAGTCTAGTTCTCAGCAAGGCGCTCAGCTAAGATAGCTGCAGAGTTGTTGACTCACTACATTGTCTTCACAATCTCTTACGTTCCATCTCAGTGACACAACCTCCCGATTCGGACACTTTACTTGAGCTTTCCAGTTGTGATAACTTAATCCCTCGTCAGAACATGCACAGGCTCGATACGTTGCTCCAATGGGCTGCTGAAGGGGGAGTCAATATGAACGGCATCAAGCCAGTCAGTATTCCAGGCCGGGGAACTGGGGTTGTGGCGGAGCGCCGCATCGAGGTAAGCCAGGAAAAAAAAAAAAAAGATCGTTGATAACAAGTAGTTTCTAACCTGTCTTGTAGGCCGGTGAGGTTGTTTTGACCGTGCCGACAAATGTGATGCGCAGTCTCAATTCGGTTCCATGCTCCATTGTCCAGAAATTACCGGCTTTATGGTCCATACACAGTTTTCTGGCTATTGATTTGACTCTCAATGATGTTGCAGCGCCATGGCGGGCCCTACTTCCAAATTTAAATGACTTTAAAGATTGTATTCCACTGTTATGGCCAGAGCAGTTGCAAGCCCTTTTGCCGCGGCCGGCAATCGACTTGGTTGCCAAGCAGCGGGCGAAGATACAGTCACAATGGAAAGTCGTCCATGAAGCTTTCCCGACCATGGTGTATCATGAGTACCTAGAATCGTGGCTTATCATCAATTCGAGAACTTTCTACCACCTGACACCCGAAACGGAGAAGTACGAGTGGGAAGAAAGATTAGCCCTGCTCCCCATAGCCGACCTTCTGAACCATGCCGAGACCGGATGTCAAGTATTATACGATGCTGATGAGTACACTCTCACAACGGCTAAGGTGTACGCTACTGGTGAAGAAGTCAATAACTCGTATGGAGAACATCCCAATGACTTCCTTCTAGCTGAGTACGGATTTATATTGACAGAGAATCCCTACGACGAAGTGTGCATTGATGATGCTATTTTGCCACATCTGAGCGAGGATACCACGGAAACTCTCCGCAATATGAATCTCATGGGCAATTGGAAGTTGCAGAGAGGACACGGGCCGTGCCCTAGGACAAGACGTGTGTTGCGACTAATGGAGCATGTGCAAAGAGGAACGTGGAACAATGCCAGTGACGACGATGATGCGTCGGGATATCCTGACAGGACGGATAAGACACTGCTTCATAAGATACTGATACCTTACGCAAGCCGAGTCGCAGAAAGAATCAGCGACATAAACAATCTTCACGTTGGGCAGTGCAACCAGCGCGAACTCCTCTTGCAGAGATGGACTCAGATTCAAATTGTGTTAGAGCAGATGGTGCTCTAATACGAGGTTCTGGAATCCTGAACAACTCGATAGAACTAATCTCAAAGAACGTGATTCTTAAAACAGCTTTAGAACTTTATGTTATCCACATCGTCGCTTCTAGCTTAAGGTTTGTGTTGCACCTCCAATCGACGAGGAAGTCAAAAAAGTAGAATATGCCATATAACCTTGACAGCATCGCAAAATTGCGCCTCCCATTGCGAAGCCCTCGCCGCTCCTAGCGGTACCATTCGCAAGACTGACTCGAACGTTTTCCATATTTACACCATGACGGCTTCCCTTGTAAAACATTTTTTATATATTGCACTGAAGGTTTAGCGGCGTTGGAAATTGAGTTCGGTGCTGAGTGCGGGTCCGGCTTTGGTAGAATTTAAGGCTCCCCAATGGTTGCAAGAAATCTGAACTCCTGAGAATAACTCCGATCATAGCAGATCAGTGTTATGAAAAATTTCAAATGTTTTCCCACGGGCGCAAGCTTTACCAATTTAGTCCCTTCTCTTGAACTATTAGCGGTATTGTTCCTTCCGTATCTGCGCTACCTTGGTTCGTTGATGCTCACATTCTTGCCACTTCTTTGCCTCACTGTACCGCTTTGAAGTAGTCCTCTTTTTGCTGCTTTTCATATAACTGAACCAGAGGGTTGCCTGCTGCCTCCCAAACTGCTAGTACCTTATCTCGTGGTGCAACCTTGGTTTGCTTCCTATGTCATTTCGCTTTCTCCTCTCTGGGTGCGTCGATTCCCTGGATATGGGATACAGGACCCATGGTTCTGCCCGTGGTACTAATACTCCTCAGCCTGTGTTCCTAGTTCTTCGTCTATCTATTCGTGCAATCGAAGAACACCTATACGTTCGCATATCCGTCAATGAGAGTTACAAAACTTTTATTACTGTACCGCGAAATACTATGGCGGCAACGGGTATTACTCACCTTGCGTAAAGACCATAATCACTGTAATGTAAGGGAGGTAATAAATGAACTATTGACGGTGAGTGAGACTCCATGCTTTGGAAGCGGTTCATAGAAACGTGAAGAGCTGGGGTACAAAGGATAATTGAAGGTGTTATTGGGAGGAGAGAAACGAATTTTTTTTAATATATTCTGCTTCTCTACATAATTTTTTAGTTTTTGCTAGGCAAAAATCATGCAATGGGATAGGCTCATTGCTTGGACGATTACAATAAAGCTGCCCGAAAAAGAATAAGGCTACCCGTAGCAAAATGCTGTACTAGTGTTTGTATGATATTGTAGAAAAAGTCGGCGAACAGTTGCCGGACAAGCTTCAAAATGAACTTAATTGTGCAGATCTGATTGCCGTCTAATGTACCACTCATACTTCTTGTAGTGCGGAATTATTCCCCGACCTGCGGTACACCAATGCGGGAACCTCAAAGCCGGGCTATTCCTACCTTTCAACCCGCCTGTTTTACTTCATGATCTTTAGCCGATTATTCTCAGCGCCGGCGAGTATGAGACTTTAGGTTTTCATTTACATATCCCGTTCTATAATACATAAGCAAAAGTTGCAGCGCGAGAGAAAGGCAAAGAAAGAAACAAGCGATACTCTGTAGTTTCTTGTCCCGTACCCATGCATACTCACTTCCCCCGGCGTCAATTTAGATGGGTGGGAGAGCATTCCTCGAATAATAAAAGTTTTTTACTTACGGGAAATCTGTAACTAGTAGGAATGCATATCAGCATTGCAACTATGAAACTGCTACTATCGTGCTATAAAAACAAAGATCAAATCATGCCAAATGAATGGAATACGGCGTGAAAACAGCCTCCGTCAATCAAACCATTTCATATCCAAAAGAAACACTTATAAGAGAAAAGTGACCCGACCTAAACCTAACTCAACAAAATCTGCGTTGTAATCGCATGCCCCCTATTCCTGAGCAGCGGGCTCTTCGGGTAATTGTTCTTCGACTTCATCTGCAGCAGGCTCCACGTCGTCGTGTTGCTCAGATTCAGTCTGAGGCTGCAGGTAATTCTCAAGCCAGTCCTCGAACGCTTGCTTCTGGGCGTCCGGGTCAGCGTTCTGAGCATGAATAGCGTATATCTGCTTTAGCATCTCAGTGTACAGCTCTACTCCGTGCTTTCCATCCTTGGAGTAGGCGTCTAGGATGTGCGGTACGGCGGCGATGCCCTCGCTAATAATCTGGTGGAAGAGCGGGTCATTCAGCAGTTTGGCAGTGAGCTTGGCACCCTCAAAGCCGGCCTTCAGGAGGCTGCTGGATTGTGCAGAGACGGCATCCATCTTAATGCCGATCTCCTTGGTCTTAGCTGCATTATTCTTGAGGATCTGAGCCTTCTTCTGCTCAAGTGTCCCCTGAATCTTCTCCTTGGGATCGAGATCAAATACTTTTTAGAATATTAGCCATGATCGCTTTAGGAGGTTTCCGGGAATAAACGGAAGCTTACTGCACAGTATGAGAAGAGGCGTAAGTTGTGAGGTGCGTAGCAAGTCCACAAGGAAAGGAAGAACGCCTTGGCCTTGCTTCTTGATCTTCTGCCATTCGGGCACTTCGAGCAATGAACGTGGGCTGGTATTTATCAGCTTAGAGCTCATTGGATTCTCACCTTGGACAAAACACTTACTCGGAATGACTGGTGGGTCTCTTCAGAGCCTTTAGGTATGCCTGCCAGTTTTGGTCGAACTCCTGTTTGAGTTTGTTGTCCTGCGCTGGAGGAGGCTTAGGCTTGGGAGTCACTGGAGTAGGAGTTGGCTTTGCCGGTGTCGGCTTCGCTGGAGCAGGAGTCGGCTTTGCCGGTGTCGGTTTCGCTGGAGCAGGAGTCGGCTTTGCCGGTGTCGGTTTCGCTGGAGTAGGAGTTGGCTTCGCTGGGGCAGGAGTTGGCTTCGCTGGTATAGGCTTTGCCGTCGGTGCCTTAGGAAGAGAAGGACGAGGCGCTGGCTTTTTGGCCAGATTCGCAAAACTCTGGACCAGCTGATCATCCTCAGAAGTTGGACTATTCTGGGCGGGAGAAGCCATGGTACCAACAGTACTTGCAGCCGAGAAGCTTTGAGCTGTAGCGGCTCCGCCGGTGTACTTGAAGAAGATGGTTCGGGTGCCGTAAAATCCCCCGTCTAAACCTTCCCGAGGGTGGATGATGAGTGGCCCTGTTCCAAGCTTGCTCGTCCAAGTCCCGTTAGGTAGTTTACGAGAGAAGTGCCGCAGATTATCCTTGGCGTCCTTAAAACAATCGACATCTGCTTCAGCAGCGTCTTTGGTTTGCTGAAAGCCGTGTTCGCCGACTACACATCTCAAGTTAGTTCGCACTTTAGTGTATTGAGCAAGGAGTGTACAGGGGCAAAAGGTTGTTGTATCAAGAAGCAGGACGTAGATTCGTGATTGAATGAAGATTCAGTCCCTTAAGTCCACAACCACCTATATTTGAGATATTTTCTGGCATGGACGTTGGACTACTCACAACGCTGGATGAGAATTTTATCCTCATACCACAAGTCGTTGGATATCCATTCATTGCTCAAGTCAGGATACTCAGGGAAAACAGGCTTTGGCTGAACATCTAGCGCCCAGTGAAGACACTTCCAGGCTTCATTGCCCTCTGAGCCTAAGAGAACAAACCATTGTTTTCCTTTGAGTGCATGCTCCTCGTCTTCGACCCACTTCTTTTCTTCGGGAGTAGGAGCACGTTGGCCACCAACTGGGTAGTTTCTTGGGGCAGGTGCTGGCATGATGATGAATATGGGTAAAACTTGTGCTGCTAGCAAAGTATAGGTAGGGATTTGGAAGGTCGCAGGGCTTTGAGAGGAGTGTTGATCTTGAATACAGAACTTACAAAAGTGCAATGTTGTGCCCTGGAGTGGATGGGGACATTTATATGAGAGCCAGCCCTCTAAATATCACTTCAGTCGGGTGCGCTTGAATGTTTTCCAATAATAATGTCGTTAGACAGTTTCAGGAAAATATTTTGTCCTGTCAGGAGGTTTTGAAAGTAAGCTGATGAACTCCAAGTAAGCCGCTGAGGCTGTAAAGGTGGAGTCCAGTAGTGCATGTGACTTCAAAAGGGCTATGGGATCCGTGTGGTTTTGTAGACTGGGATGCCTACGAATCGGCGACTTTAGCTGATCACACATCCACCAAAGGTGAAAAGGTAACATTACTTGACTGTGACTATCATTAAACAAAATGTAAGCCGGTTTTAACCCACGAAAAGGTGGAAGAAATGTTTATTTCATTATTTTTATTGACTTTCTATCTTTACAGCGACATTTAAATATCCACAGCAGTGTGTAATGTGATGCTCCAATTTACAAAATATAGCTTGTACCGCGCCATTATTCTGTATGTATAAGCCTACGAAGGACGGACACGAATGGTTTCATACTCGGTGCACTCATCATCCGGGCCCAAGCTTACTTGTATTTCCAGTTCCTTAGCAGCCATTGTGGTTATATCGCACCATACCATCCCAGGTGCTATTGTGTGATCACGTCTGACAGAGTTGATTTTAGATCCAGGGAATAGTTACAAAAACGATCACATCAGCCCGGATGCTGACTGGAAGGATCCGTCTTCTCAATATGTCATCATGGCCTGCGACTCATGACTGTGTGACCAGCCTGTCTAGCGCCCTCGCTTATCAAGAAGCTAACGTATAACAGACCTTTAAGTCTGGCAAGAAGTGAGTGAAGTTATTCAACGTAACACGGGTTGCTATAATCAGCCTCCGCGATATACAGAACACCCAATGTAGGTAGAGTGTCGAATCCATCAGACCCTTATGTGCTACGTGATCTTATGGGAGGAGAAGCCAATTTTGTGTTTACGCCGAGTGCCCGATCGGGAGGGTACAGAGCCGGGTGGCGTGAGCAGGTCACCGGATGAAGAGAATTTAGAAACGACAGGGGCTGGGTACAGATACAGCATTTATCTTCTTCAGCAAGCTATAAATACTTAGTATCAAGGCAGGTTGTTCTGTGTGTAAGACATATTCTCTTTGGGGAGTTTTGCATCAGACAGCAAGATGTGAGCCCATAATTGAATGCGAATATATTTGAGTGCCTAGGGACAATGCCTAGATAGTCAGCCACGCCAGCGTCGTCTGATATAGGCATGATGAAGTTTCTCAAACAGTAATACTTAAGTGTATGCCTTTGTGCTGCGAATAAACCAGTCTTTGGCAGACATGACCGTAACCTGGCTATCACGAATGATTTGAGAACTAATTTTCCGAATACAGTAGGCCAACCAATTGGCCATTTGGGGATATTGTGGACGCCGTGCAGTGCAGAGGTGCCTGGATATGGCTCTAATCAATACGATCTGGTTGCCACACACTTCAATTTCCCTGAAAAATGGGAAAGCTACCCCATTAGGAGGCAGTAGGATTTTCCGTCAACCATGACTGGCAAGTTGGGGCTAGCAGTACGTGCGATGTTTGACGATTATGGCAGTGGAAGTCCATTGGCACCCCAAAAAACAACCCACAAGACAACCCACACTTAGGAGCACAGGCAAAATAAAGACCCGAGAATATCTGCAAAGAGCAAATCTCACGATTCCTGAACATATGACACATAGCCCCCACGATAATCAGAGCCATGCGACTAATCGGAATAGGGAATAAGCGCATCATTTGCGCCCGCATAGCGGCGATGGTAGTGTCGGCATGCTGAAGCATCTCAATGCTTTGATCAAGAAAGATGCAGCTTTATCGGCCTGCTTAATTGCGGGAGAAAGCTAGGACTTAGAGAAACTCGCCGATATTATGGCAAAATTTACCTCAATCTAAAGATCATAGCCAACATCATCATTTTTTGCATGGCCCAGCCTTCGCCGAACTGTAATGACACGAAGAGGCTGTCAAAGGAAGTGATATGGATTGAGTTTGTACTTTTAGACATCCATGATCTATTGAACTGTAGCATATAAGCCAGGGCGCGAACGAAGGCCACTTTATTGCGTTGTTAACAAATACCTCCAGAGCCAGGCTAATCCAGGTCGTGGCACGAAGTTTGAGAAACCTCAGTAGACGGATAAGTTTGTTAAATGCATTGAGAGTGGCATGCACGGTGCTATTGAATATATTAATATCTGTGTTCACTCGGTATCAAATGGTTTTCATTCATAACTGATTTATGGTTTTGATAACGTAATTGATTGGAAGATGATGGCTTTGATGCGCTCTAATCTGGGGACTCCTGACATTTCGCCCTTATAATTGAGATGAGTATAGTGACGTATTTCAAGTCATGCGCGTCTGCTATCTTTGCACGGGATACTGAATGAAGAGGACTTTGTTGGAGATCTCGGGAAATATTGGTGTGGAGCTCAATCAGGTCAACAGAACAACAAGTCTAGGCCAGCTGCCCGCCACTGGCACAAATTCCGCCATGGTCTGCGAACTTTTAAAAAATAGCTGGGGTGAAAGCTAAACCAGGCACTCCGACTATAAGCCTCTCAATTTCATTCATGCAGAAGAGAAAGCTTACGCTCCCGGGACGAGAGGAGGGGAATTTCACCACTGGAAGCTCAATGATCGAGCCTCCTTCCACGACAAGGCAAAAAATGGACGTGTCTCCCATCGTCACAACCGCGGCGCCTGAGCCCTTGCCCGACAAGGCCGAAGGACTCAAGTATTGGAATAATGTTGATAGCGACATTAATGCCATGCTCGGCGGGGTCCCATCAGTCCAAGGTTTCTCAGTAACTTCCAGAGTCGACTTACAGGGCTCGCGCAATTTTCTGGCCAAGCTGGGTATTGGTGCTAAGCCAGGTCTGCGCATAGTGGACAGTGCCTTAGAGGATGGTGCTGGGTAAGAAGTATTATCAGGTATACGAAACGCACAATTTCTAACAAGGCCTCTTAATATAGCATTGGCAGGGTCACGGAGGGGCTCCTTCTAAAAGTCGCTAAACAGGTCGACATTATTGAGCCCGTCATCAAGTTTACAGACGGCTTGCAACATAAACCTGGTATCCGCGCTATCCATAACATAGGACTAGATGATTGGATACCTACGAAAGATGACAGCTATGATTTGGTATGGATCCAGTGGTGTGTCGGCCACTTGACTGATCCCCAGCTCGTGCAACATCTTGAGCGATGCAAGGCAGCGCTAAACCCTGACGGTGGTGTTATCGTGGTGAAGGAGAACATCAACTCGATTGACGAAGATTTCTTTGACGAGACAGACAGCAGTGTCATAAGGTAGGCTTCCAATCTCACATCAATACTCCCAAATAGGTGCTTGAACGAAACTGATCTTGCCCAGACAAGACGCAAAGTTCCGGGCCTTGTTCAAGCAAGCGGGCCTGACGCTTTTCAAAACGGAACTGCAGAAGGGATTCCCTAAAAGTCATTTAGGGAAGTTGCTTCCTGTCCGAGTTTACGCGCTAAAATCAATCGCTCCAACTGTACGGAAATGAGCGCTTGAAAGCTCAGCGTGTCGTAAGGATGTGCTACTCTTGTAGCCAGAACTATGTAGCCAGGACTGAGGCGCTGGTCGGCTACTTGGTTATCCATCGGACACCCCCTGATCGTGCATGGGGTTGGTCATGGTGAGAGCGCGACGTAACGACAAGGATGTGACGATCGTTACTCATGCTACAAGATCAGGTTCGTAATAAAACATCAGTACAGTCACTAACGTTAAGCTGGCTCAGTCTCCCAGTCTCACAGCGTTGTATGCGCAGTGTCACTGGACACGCCGTCACTGAACACGCAGTCACTGGACACGCATAGCGATCATGGTTTTATGTGGTGCGACGATGGGTTTGCGAGCATCGCTGGTCCAGCCTCCGTGTTGAATGACCTATGCATCATGGCCGTATGGGGCATGGACATTGTTTCTTGCGGATGTGCACTCTCGTAATAAACATGTTCCAATGCACATGCGCTGCTCAGGCCCAGGCCGATGCCCTCTACCATGGCACCTCAATGCACATACTATAAACAGTGGCAAATAACAGATATTGTAGCAAACCTTGTATTTAATTAACTCAACGATCAAAGATATCTGTTCAACTCCTTCCTGAATGCGGCCGCAGGTTTGGTGTTTGTCCCATGCAGCTAGCCGAGGCATGCGCAACGTTTTGTTTCCTGGATTGTTGTGCGACTAAGGGCTATGTACTGTACATGCACCCGAGGCTCAATGACTACAGTACAGTAGTCAGGTTAGATAGCTATGTGTGTAGCATATTTTCGTCCACCGGGCACCAAACTGTGGGGTGATTTCTCGAGGTGCTGCACTGGATCTCAGCACTATTTCCCCCAACATACTTCCATATCTCATATCAATTCCTGGAAAACAGAGCTGCAGCTAAATGCGTGCACCTGCTGCACCTTGAACGAACTATACCTGTTTTTGCGCAGCATCCAACGACACCTGAAAAATTACGCCACGTCAAGTGCAGACTTGTAGCCCCAAAGTGTGCTTCTTCTTTTCATCTCCAGCTTCCGTGTTTGATCTCGCATATTGGAGCAGTGGACACGAGCATCCCACACAGTCGCTTGAATTCTGCCCTCACCAGCTCAACACCGGTAAGCAGCCTCCCATTTCGTATGATTCCATGTCACATCTTTCGGCTGAAACTGACCTTGACAAGATCCCACACAGTTCTTGCTATCGTTTGACGTCGTGGTAGTAGAGGCTTAAGGGTAACGAGTCTGTAGGTGCACAGCACAGCCTATTGTGATTGTCAACTTTCAACTGCTTGCTGAAACCAAAAGTTTCTATTCAATACATGAGCAAGCAACCGCCACTATGGCTAGGCAGAGATGGCCTCTAACGCTCGGCGGTGGTGTTCCTGGAGGTACATCATTGCGTCGGCTTTTTCAGCAAACCACTCCTGGATTTAGCTCTCTGCAAAAGTTCTTCTCAACATGGTTGAACCTTGATATCACCACACTTGCCGTCGCGTTGACCGTGTTTGGCGCAATCAGCAACGGCACGCAACAGCTGAAATATATCGCCCTTGAGATGTACAGCTGGGTAGCAAGATTTTTCACTGTAAGGATGATTTCTGATAGACATCGACTTTGTAGCATATTCACGTCAGAAATGCTGATTCGATCACTGTAACTAGGCCTCAGTTTCGATCCCCGGCAGTGACAGACTGAATCGAGAAGTCTTGAACTGGATCGGCGCCAGGGTCCTTTTGCAACAGCAGACTCGTATCCTCACTGCAACCTCGGAACCTGTTCAGAATGATGCCTGGGACTTTCGCCGTGCTGGCATCAAAAGAACAGACCATCACAGCGGGAAGCGACCCCCCATCCAGTATCTCCCTACATTTGGTATCACGTGGTTCTTCTATGACCGTAACATTTTCCTAGTCCGCCGTATCACGGATGGAAGAGGTTTTGGTCGCAATGCCTATGTCTCGGGTGAGTTCGCTGACCAATATGTCGTTCCTCCAGCTGGCCATGAACCTCTGGTCGTCATGTGCTTGGGTCGGTCGGTGAAGCCAGTCAAGAGATTCCTGAACATGTGTCGCGACTTCGCCGACATGCAGCGTGAATCATTCACCACAGTCCGTGCCTCACGAAACAACTACCACCGCGAGGGCTGGGATACGACCATGCTACGGCCGATCCGACCCCTTGAAACCGTCAATATGCAAAAGACGGCCAAGGAGGAACTCGTTTCCGACATGGAAAACTATCTCAAGCCCACGACCCGCCGCTTTTACACTTCACGAGGCATCCCTTACCGCAGAGGTTACCTCTTGCACGGTCCTCCCGGCACAGGCAAGACCAGCTTATCACTCGCCTTGGCAGGCCGATTCAGCCTGGAGCTTTATATCATCCATGTCCCAAGTCTCGCAGCCGATATAGAACTAGAGAGATTGTTCACATCGCTACCACCCCAGTGTATTGTCCTACTCGAGGACATCGATGCCGTCGGCATGAAGCGTAAGCCGGACCGAGAGGACGACGACATGGATGAGAAGGAAATAAAGGAGATGAGGAAGCTCATGGCCCATGCCCACATCCGCCATGGTAGAGTCACCTTGTCAGGATTATTGAACGTGCTGGATGGTGTCATCAGTCAAGAAGGCCGTATCGTCCTCATGACATCTAACATTGCTGACAAGCTCGATGAGGCACTTGTCAGGCCTGGCAGGATTGACAAGATGATATTCATGGGCAACATTGATGGCGATGCAGCTGAGGAGATGTTCCTACGGATGTACACTCCTGACCAGAACGAAACGCCCATTGTCGTGGAGCCACGCACCGACCTGAGCTCCGAAGAGCTCAAAAGATTTGCATTCGAGTTTAGGTCGAGGATTCCAGATGACACATTCACTCCTGCGCAGATCCAGGGCCATCTACTGAATTATTGTAACCACCCCGAAGCAGCAGTCGCTAACCTTGAGGATTGGGCGGAGATGGAAAAGAGGCGGATGGAAGAGGCAGAAGAGAAGGAGGAGGAAGCGCAAAAGCGCAGAGCCACGAGACGCAGAGAGCGGAATCAGCAAGTCGTTGCTGGCACTGGACCGGGTGGAATGCAAGGGCCGATGAACCCTTCTATTCCGCCATCAGACCACGTGAACTCGGCCCTTAACTGGCGCGCTAGCACGCGGAATGCGCAGTCACAGGCCACGCCGGAGAAGTGCAATGGTTCGGAGAAAGGTGGTAGATCATCTGACACTCTGGTTGAAGACTCTAAGCCGGTGGACGGGAACGCAAATAACTCAGATGTGATTAACACCACTGAAGAGGGGACTGTGACGCTCCGCAAGACTCCTCAGGCTGCCATCTAGGACGAGTTCGCATTGGCTGGTCTGGCATTAACGGCCCTGCAGGATTATGCAAATATGTTCACGTCTTGTAGAAGTGTACACAGCGACGGGTGCAGCTCAGTAGTCCCCACGAGTTTCTGTAGTGCAGCCGAACATGGCAACAATCACCCTCACAAAGGTTTCCATGTACCCGGCAGAAAAGTGATCTGCACACTTCTGAAACTTCTTGTCATAGGTGAAAAGAGTCCCGAAATTCCTGCGAGGCCAAACGTTGATAGACAGCATCGACGGAACCCAATCGGGAAGCCTCCATCAATGACGGAAGCATCGTACTGTGACCTGTCAACGTGGATGGTGTTTTGGCTCGTGTAATACCAGGCTCTATGTTGGATGTTTCATTGTACCATGAGGACCATTGCCAAAATCCGTGTCGACACTTGTCGCCATATCATGTGGTGCCTGCGTTGACTACATTGGCAGAACAAGGGGTGATATTCTCGGTTGGGTTGATACCGCTAACAGACCTCGCCTCGCTCGCTATTTTGCCCTACAAGCTAAGGGGTACGGATCCGTAGGCATAATGAGATTGACAATGAGATGATGCTGAAGATGCCTCTGCCCCACTAAGTTTAAATCAACCTGGAGCTCTGTTTTGCTCTGTATGTAACTAACTACGGATCCGTAAAATGTCAAGTTAGACGTTTGCAGGTCTCGGGCCCGGAATATCCGCTGGCGCCGGGGGACTGCCCCAAATTCTGAAGTTAATCCTTGAAGCTCCATCGGACCTGGACGGTGTATCTCGACTCGCGCGACGCCATGATAAATCGGCCGAATCGACCAATTGACCCGTAATATCTCAGAAAATGGGTCATGGTCCTCGTTCGCGATGAATATACGGTCGCCCAAAATATTGCTCCCTCCAGGCGCCGCCCACGATATTTGCTGGCGGTGCACGTCGCAGCTGTCTCGAACCCAGGGACCAGGCCTCGTCTCTGCGAGGAGCTTCACCCAGAGCTTCGCGCCGCGGAATCGTGCGGTACCCACGAGGTCTAGCCGGCTGAAGGCTGGATATTTCTTCGCTAATGGCTCCGTCCCAGAGACACAGACGGTAGACGGCCGGGCTGGGAGGCAGTCCATCTCTTTTACCGCGCATGGAAGACCCAACGATACACAGACTACGACGACGTCATCGACACTACCACATTCGAGCCAAGACTTGCCACATAGGAGACGGCAAGTTGCAAGGCGGAAGGAGAAGGCGGCACAAGCACAAGCACAAGCCCAGGCTGCAGCAGCAACCACCCCAGATGGTTCTCTTCCTGTGGAAGATGCCTCTTCAGCCTTAACTACTGCTGCCGCCAAGCAGAGCTCCTTCCGCCGCCAATTCTCGCTCTATCTATCGCTCTCCAAGCCCCGACTTTCCATGCTCGTGGTCCTGACAGCCATGTCCTCGTACGCGCTTTACCCAGTCCCGGACTTCCTTTCGCCTTCCATAGGCCTCGACGCCCCGTCGCTGTCGCCCCTGACCCTCGCGTTCCTCACAACCGGTACCGCATTATGCTCTGCCTCGGCGAACTCATTGAACATGCTCTACGAGCCCAAAACGGACGCCATGATGTCGAGGACGCGAAATAGGCCGCTGGTGCGTGGCCTGCTCTCCCAGCGCAAGGCTGTCATGTTTGCCGTACTGGCAGCAGCCACTGGAGTTGGCGCATTGTACTTTGGAGTCAACCCGACCGTCGCTGCTTTGGGCGCGACCAACATAGTTCTTTATGCAGGAGTATATACGCCCATGAAGCGTCTGCATTGGTTCAATACCTGGGTTGGAGCTATCGTCGGAGGAATCCCCCCACTCATGGGTTGGGCAGCAGCAGCCGGAGAGTCTGCAAAAGACACAGGTGGCTTCGAAGAACTACTTCTCACCAGGGACGCGATAGGAGGATGGCTACTGGCAGGCTTGCTGTTTGCTTGGCAGTTCCCCCACTTCATGGCCTTGTCCTGGTCTATCAGAGAGGAGTATAAAGGAGCCGGGCACAAGATGCTTGCTTGGATCAACCCGGCGCGAAACGGAAGAGTAGCCCTCCGATACAGCTTGGCCTTCTTCCCCATCTGCTTCGGTCTCTGCATGGCTGGCGTCACAGAGTGGAGCTTTGCAGTCACAAGTCTGCCCATCAACCTCTGGCTGACCAAGGAAGCTGTGCGCTTCTGGAAACATGAGGGCCACCAAGGCAGTGCGCGAGGCCTCTTCTGGGCGAGTGTCTGGCACTTGCCTGTGGTCATGGTGTTTGCCCTGGTGCAGAAGAAGGGTATGTGGAGCCGTGTATGGAGGGCAGCCTTCGGTGAGCCTACTCTGGATGAGGACGAGGAGGAAGACTGGGAGGATGATGAAGTTGTCGATGCCGTGCCTTCACCAGTAGTGGCACGCGTCAGCAGCTAACGTAGAGGAAAGCAGCTCGGGCATGTGTATTCAAGTGTATTTGTTATTGTACCATAAGAGACTATGATACCAGCACCGCGTTAAAGCGCAACATATGGGCTCATCGCCATTATATCGCTCCGTATAGTATGTCTTGCCTTTTTGGCCAGTAGTATATCTCGATCGCATCTTGATCAAGCCGCCGGTCAGATCATTATGGTATAATCATGGCTAGTCGCTCTCGACTACCCTGCAAATAAAGAGCGCCGCGTATTTCCAAGTGCCGTCGATGCCTATTGCCTCCACCCTATAGACTAATGATACGTAGCACGATAGTACGGAGCACACTAGCAACCACTCCCCTGTTGATTAGGCCTGGGTAAGAATTACATAAAGGGAAGTGGGCAGTGGAACATACACCAGCGCAGTAGTGAGGACTGCTATAAGTGGAACTTCTTCTTCGTCGACAGATTCCGCGTCATGATGAATAGGCAGGCCTGTTTGGAGCGCCGGCCGAAAATGACTAAATAACACAGCAGAGCAAAAGAGAACCAGTGGGAGCTGTTTATCAATGCTTAGCTGTTCAACTGAAGCTAATGGACTTTGACCAAGCCGAAAATATCCCATAGAACCATTCCACACAGTGGACGGCTTCTCCCAAAGCTTCTGAGGATATTCAACCAGTTTGGGTTCAAGTCTTCGACTTTCGAACCTTCACTTAGGTGTCTAAGTCCTGACCAATAATTAATTGGATATAAATCATCGAGATGCAATCTTTCGAAACTGGCTGCGTAGCCAATGGAAGAAAAGCTGGCCAGAGCTTGGAGTTGCATTCTGCGATTTGGAATATCACAACTTCGACGGCCTGGCCAAGCCTGACGAGATGCCTCTGATCCTTGGCCGACCTGGCAGCTTGGCACAAATTGACATTCTTTATGGCAAAGCAGCCGGTAGAGATTTTGCCGCTCTATTTCGTCGTTTCGATGGTTTTAATGATAATACGGGCAGTTCTTTGATTTGAGGTGTCAAGTGGGGGACCGACCAGCATTGCGGAAGCGGTCATTGATGGGGCTTAGTTCCAATGTTGAGATGATATCACTCGTGATCTGCACAGTTCAACGTCCCAATATTTCATTCGCCTGCTGCGAAATTCTACCAATGAATTGCGATCTATGGCCATTATGAGAATATATCAGGCGTCAGAGGCGAACTTTTATGCACTTAATTCCAAGCAATCAGTACATCATGATTTTAACGATAGGATTCCGCCAAAGCTAATACATACGCCAGGCTATTAACAAAGCTACGCTACCATACAAGGGGCGCCAGATCTACTTTGTCCCTGTTTATTCAGCAAGAGACTAATTGAGCTGGGATTTGCAATGCCGAACAGAGCGACGACTGCTGACTTCTTCACACCTCTCAAGAAACCGGCTGAGCGCATCGCCCTGGAGAGGTTTAGAATGGGGACCGACCTCTAAGGCCCCCAGATTATTATATGATCCTGGAGACTATTCAAATTCCAAGGTCTCAGACTCTCGGTAATGGAAAGGTTTTACTGACGTGTGGCGACAAGACGGTAATACATTATTGAAATGCTCCAAGAAAGTGATACCGATCGCCGAGGATCCCATAGAGCTGCAGCTGAGAGTTGTGTGGGAAATTAAGCACAGTGGCACACTCGTGATACACCGTGGACGAAAATCTGAAATTCGTTACCGCAATCTACTGCTTAACTCTGGAGGCAACACTCTTCAACTCCCCAAACGCGCCCTTGAACTCGGGAATCTGCGACAAACCTTCCAGATATCTGTTGACTTCAGGCACCTCCCTCTTCATCTCGTCATCAATCAGATAACCCAGAGCAAAGAACAACGGCCCAGCAACCATGACGTCCGCTAGGGTGAGCTCCTCACCAACCAAGAACTTCTTACCGTCCTTGACGGCGACCTCGAGTCTCCTCAGCGCCCGCAGCAAGTTCGACGCGCTCTGGTCGTACTTCTGCGCATCGAACGGCACGATCTTGAACAAACACATGACCGCCGCAGGCATGACGTTGGGCACAAGCTCGTTCTCGGCGAAGCAACTCCACTCGGTGACGCGTGCAGCGGTCTTGGTGTCGGACAAGCCCAAGAGCTGCGCGGCCTTGGGACCGGAGGATGCGATGTAAGAGCAGATGGCCGCGCCCTCGGCCACGCAGAATCCGTCGGCCCCCTCGAAGGCGGGCACCTTGCCCAAGGGGAACTTGGACAGAAACTCAGGCGTCTTGTTGGTCTGTCCCATCGCGAAGCCCTCCGCAAGGGAGACCTCTAGGTTGTTGAGGGAAGCGACAACCTGGGCCTGTTTGGGGAGTTAGTATGTGGTTATTTTATTTATTTATTTATTCTTCGAAAAAGAGAAAGGGGGAGGCTCACGCGCTGGACTCGCCAGTTGCCTGGGTAGGAGTAGATTTTGCCGAAAGAGCCCATGATGAAAGTCTATTCTGTGGGAGCCAAATAAGTGGAGATGTAAGCGAAGGGGTTGGTTGGCTGGGGATATGTTGTGATTTCATGGATGTATTGCAACAATCGGACTTGAGCTATATATATTTCACTTTTCCTCCTCAAGCTGCATTACACTACATGTCGATGTCACTACGATTTGTCAGCGGATACAAAATGCTTCCGGCAGATTCTGAGGGGAAAGTGGATACGATAATGTTTAATACATAGAACTACTCGGTGGCTGGGTGGCGGAAGGCAATGCATCGGCAGCTTTTTCTCTCTCAGATTTTGCGGGCGGTCACGAGTGCGCGGCGTGCGGTTTTGGGACTTGCGTGGTGGAGGCTGTACGCATTCTCCCGGTATAACGACAGCCTATGCCGTAGTTATTCTTTTTTTTTTTTCGCAAAAGCTCTTTCGTTACTTAAAGGAGCATATAATCTGATTGAGGAGTGGATTGAATAGCCCGGAAGTCGACAAGCGGAGGACTGCTTCCGCAATGGGATTCTTCACCGCCAGCGGACCGACAACCGGTTCGAGCCACTGAGAGACTAGTGCGAGCTACTAGATTTACAGGTAGATGATGTACGAGAGCTTGAAATCACGATCTGAAATTCTACATGAGTGTGTAAGAATAATTGATTGAAGGAATGAATGGATGAACGTCATGTCATAAACGCAGCTACTGATACGTGCTGTTTGCTCATATCTGTGCTGCAAATCTTCTTATCCAAGCCACCCCTTTGCTTTTGTCCGCCTCCCGGGATATCGTGGTATCTAGATGTCTAGTATACACAATCAAAGATCGTTGTGAGCGTGTGCAGATGTGCAAGTATTATGGCAGTGCGCCACATCTTCACATGTTCAATCCAAGCCCTGCATAGGGACTTCACCCAGTTCTTGCTTCCCCCTATGGAAGTTATTCCCAAGATTACCGTTTATCAATATAGCGCCATAAAACACCGATTGCAGCCCAGCCCCCTGGAAATGCAAATGCAGTCATGCTGGACATACCCAGTGCCGAACTTCTCTAACGCCAAATAAGTGTCATTACGCCTTGAAATGCAGTCGAAACGAAGCAGCGAGGATACTTTGAGAAAATAGTGTGCGTCGTTACATGTTGCCGTGTTGTGGTCGATTAATTATGGACTCGATGCCCATGTCGACACTTGGCAGTCTCTGGCCCATATAGGGAGAGTTTCCTTGTGAATGATGATGAGAGTGGCTAGGAATAGTGCCATACCCATGAGCTGCCGTAGAAGAGACGGATGAGCCGTAGTCGGAGGATGACATGCCGCCGTTGCTGGCCGGGTAGCCGTGATGGCTATATGCTTGCTGATTCAAGTGCATATGGTAGCCGTTGTGGAATGAGTTACTCGCAGAGTGCGAACTAGAAGAGGCAGTCTCGGGACTGCTGTAGGAGGCATCGAGGTCATCTACTGGAGTCAGACCAATGCCCGAGATGCCGCTGTCGTCGTCATACCCATGGAATGGTTGGCCAGACTCGGCCCGCTCCCGCCGATTACCCGCACGGGCGGCATTCTGAACGTTCTTGATTCCACTGCTCATGCACTAAGGGTCGTTTCAGTATAAGGAGGTGGTAGCAGGGTGGGAAACATGACTCACCCTCTGTTCAACCACGGTCCACTTCTCTCCACACTTGGCTGCCAACGGCTGCCAGAGCTCCTTGCGCATGCTCATGTACTCCTTGGCGATCTTCTCAAACTTTCGTACATCCCAGTCATCGGCCCCCTTGCGTTCCATCAAGCGCTCATGTCGCTTTCGGCAAGCATTAGGCGTCTTGTTGGGGAAATAGGTGGTTCGAATGAGAGCCCAATTGAGGCCCTGCTGTCTGGCTGTGAGGAGGTTTTGATCGTCTTGCGGGGACCAAGCCCCAGATGAGGAACGGTGCGGCATGGGCGGTGGCACCACAGGCGGTGCAACGTACTGTTCATACTGAGGCTGCATAGGGGGCTGGACTGATGAAGATGATGGCACTGTAGGATAGAATCCTGTGTTAATAGGCAGTTGTTGTTGGCGACTAGTGTATCCAATGGTCATGGGCTGAGCTGGAGCCAAGGATGCAGGCATGGCCATGGCATTAGCGTATGCCTGAGCCTGCTGATGATGAGTGGAACTCGAAGAGCGTGTGTGTTTCGGCATCGTGAAGGTAGATGAAACGACAGTATAGTGGAAAACTGGAACGAATACGAGTGGGTATCAATCCGAACCGATGCGATTAGTACTAAGGTGCTGTATGTCGAGAGTTCGCAAAGTGGATGACTTTTTGAATATGCAAGCGAGAATGAAATGCTAGTCCCTCGTGTCAAACGAACGGACTTGAAACGAACGGGTTTAGGAAACAGCAAGGAAAAGCTGAGACAGAGGAAAGTGACGAAAGGAAATTCGTTGTCGTTGCTATAGCGAAGGAGGTCTGGGAAAAGAGACCAAACACGATGGGTCACGATCGGGACGCGACCCTTTATAAAACTGAGATGAGCGATGAAGGCGAATCGAGCAGCTGCGACAGTTGGCTCGAGGTTGAGTTGTGAGACCCAAGACTATGGATCTGAAACAAAGCTACCATGCTGGTTCAAGAGAAACTCACAGTGGAAGAGCGAAGGAAAAATGCAAGCGAAAGTTTTGAAACCCGGGGTGTGTATCTGAATGAACGGATACACGTCTCAAGGGACACTCATATTGGCTGGCCAGTCTTGGGGAGGCGTCTGTATGGAGCTGGGCGGCTAGATCAAGGAGCTAGGTGTAGGAGGGCGGCTAAGATATATGAAATGGGTCCCCATATACTATGTAGCTTGCGTTTTGCGGGACGAGAGAAGAGCTAGCGAAGGGGTCAAAAATAGTAAAATGGTTGGTCTCAGCAACCGCCAGCCTTGTACCTCTCATACAGAGGAGACGGCCGTCTTCACGCGAAGAAACGCCCAGGCACTAAAATTGGATAGCTATGGGCATGACCGCACTTGCGATGATATAAGAAGAGCTCGGGAAGGAGGATAGCTGATCAGACAGTGGTTGCTGAAAGGGACGACGAGCATGACTGCCGAAGGGCTTCTGGCTTCGTTTGGGTGCCGCAGCACCGTATGCAACTGCTTTCTGCAGCACCTGCATGGGACTGAGGGACTAGGGACTGAGGGACTAGGAAGCGCCACTCCCGCCGCAGATCTCAAATGTGCAATTATTGTAGGATGTGGTGCCGTACCTGCTGGGCAGAGTCTATTGCCCCCAGGAATTGGAAATGCTGCGTGAACGACTCTTCCCCTGCAGCGCCTGCGATATTCAGACATGCGCGACACTGTGGCTGGCTGCTCCGGGTACCGGTAGGTCATGTCAGAAACTCCTGCATTCAGCCGCGAGGTCCCCAGAAAGGAAAGAGTCTAAATGAGACAAACGCCTCCTAAATCGTCAAAAAAAAGCTGGACAGCGGTTGCGATGAAAATAAAGCGCAGACATTGGCTGAGCTTCAGATGAGCTTTCCAAAATAAGAATCCAAGGTGCCGTGCAGGCGCGCGTTTACAAAAAGATCAACTGTGCTAACTCGGATATGGTTAGACTGCCAGTCTTCGTGCATCGAGCCAAAGATCCCCCTCGATTATTTTTGGTTGGCGCCCTTCGAATAATTCATTGAGCTCCCGCATGAGGGTCACGTGTACTCCGCACAACTGTTTTGTTGTTCTCGGTTCTCGCCGACGCTTGGGAAGTACAATGATGCGCGTCAAGCTTTGTTTTGCTTCAAGAGCGGTCACGTCTTGAATTGATCTTCATATTTTGTGCCGAGTAGTCAAGACAGCTTCCAGTCATTCCCCTAACTCATATCTGGTCTTTGTTTCTTCTGCCTCTGGCCCCACGGGTGACGCTGTGTCGCTGCCCCGCCTACTGGTTTTCGCTTGCTACTCTTGGGGTTCGTCGCAACGCAGTACTTCGCAACCCACGCTCGAATACGAAGATGTTTATCGTGGTTTGCTGAGACTTCTGCCGAGATGGACCTTTTCTTCAATGTTTCGTGTTTCGAAAAGCGCGGTTGAGCTCAATAGCAGGCCTACAAAGTGGCCAGCGTGGCATGGCGTCGCTTATTAGCCGACAAATTCACTCCATATGCGAATGTCCCTTTCCGCTTATTTTGTTCCTCGCAGTTAGCTTGCACTACCTTTCTCCATCTGTCGTGGGTTTGACTCCGACTTGAGTGTTAGCATGCCGCCGCTGGCGCCGCTAAAGCTGCCCTTTGGTGATTGTGATGTTTCATCTCCTTCGTCTGCATAGGTGTTTGGAGGACTCGGTGATTGCTCCTGATCATTCAACACTCTGCTATTTCCTTAGAGGATGGCAATCCGGTTATCGCGGGGTCGGAATGCGCCGTTATGGCTGCGTTGGTGTTTTCTCCGCAATGACAGATGATCAAGGACATTGATGGTTCAATATGTCTCTCCCAAGTCTAAGTGGCAAATGACTTTTGTCCTTTGGTTTACTCTTGACGTCTTACCTGATATGAGCATGTGAAGCATCATCTTGACCGCCACCGCTTTGGCGATGCAACTTGCCCCCCCCCCCCCCCCCCCCCCCCCCCCACCCAGTGTACCATTCTTGCAGAAGTTTTCTGGAAAGCTCCTAACGCCCGAATCCTGTCAAAAGGTAATCTTTCTCCTTCCACTTTAGTCGTAGGCATGGAGAATGATATGCCACCACCATCATTGTCACCTAGCGGTTGGACTAAGAGAAGAAGTGTAGACATTGGATGGCACTTAATAGCAGACTACTAGCAGTCAAACGCCCAAAGCTGCTGTTTACTGTGGCTCCCTTGGCCACACTCTCCCCGGGAGGCATCGAGCGTCGGCACGGCAGAGCTGTAGCGGACACTTCGCAATTTACATGTGGAACTCAGGATGATAACTTACAGGTGTGCCCAACACGAAGGGCGGATATTCCAGTCCAGGACGGACCTCTAACCGCTTTGTTTCCAACAAAATCTTTTCAACAATTTCCATACAAACTTGGTAAATGGTTTGTTCATATTGAGGTTTGAATTCAAGCCTAGTAGATTTGACTAACCCGAGAATCCCACACAAGCTGTGCCGAAGGTCAAATTGACACAAACTCATACCACGAGCGCATGGCTCCGAAGGACTCAAGAGGTGAAAGGGGTTCAAACTCCAAATCATAGCAAAAGCGCCGATGGCATACGTTAAATAAGAGAAATTCAACATTTTAGAAATTTGTCGTGGTATATCTATGGTTGCCTAGGATTGCTTACGAGATCTTGGAACGATTGTATGGCAAAGACAACAATACCAGTCCTTGAACATTCCTGTCCCTGCCCCAGCGGTTTATGAATTGGCAAGCGAGGTTACTGTTATCTTCTTCCCTGCCGAGTCAGATTGCCATCACCTCCGCTTATTTGTACAGCTCGCCCATCCAAAGTACCTGGTAAGTCGTTTTGGTCTATGCATCTCTCATCTATCCCGAAGTATCAGTGCTTTCGTGGAAGTCATAATATTTGCACGGCCCCAAGCAGATTCGATGTAACCATGAAGACGTTCCTGTTTACAATGATCGGAGACTTTGTAGTCGTAGCCCTGGAAATGTACGACAGTGGGACAAAGCCAGGACTGCAAGAAAGACATGTTTCAAATGAGGTGCATTCAAGCAGGGCACTGTTTTCAGCAGTCGGGTGTGTCGAGACGAGCATGAAATATTGCTTCTTCAAATTGATTGATCTGCACAGATGCCACTGTATGATTGTGAAATACATTCGGTGATTGATGTTCCTAGACTACAGTTTTGTCTTGAAAGATTTCATTCGTAGCATAATTGATGTATACAATCAAAAGGACTACTTTCTTCTAGATAACTCCAACGAGGCGCAGAGCATACTATAGTGATCTTAGCCCTTGGGCATTTGTCCGTGTCATTCAAGGCGGAATCGCTCTAACCAATGAGCAATCATTGAGTAGGTGAGGTTGACTTTGCGGCACAGCGAGGCTACCTATACGATGTGCGGCGGCAAGCTTAGAGCTCTTATGCACGGAAGCAGTTTTCAACTAACACTATCCAGAAACTGTCGTTATACCATGAGGCTCACCCAGCCACTGGTGTTCGGTCAAACATCATTAAAACCAACTTTGCCTCTAGTAGAGTATGCGTCACAATCCAGTATGCCATCTCGAAATCAAACACAAGGCTTGTGTGTCATGATCTGCAGCCAGGCTTGTCCACTAAATGTTCGTTCAATGTCCCCGTGATCAATGAAAGACGATTTAGAACATGACCATATCAATGAGTACTAACTACCTAGCCTATCATTTGTCATCGTTGAAACTGAACCCCCTTACTACTGATGCTTGGATAGGGTCGCATTAGATAGGTCCCCGCTGATCTTTCCATTATTACTTGAACTTTTGACCCATGTTTCAATGTCCACTGCGCTTTCACCTTGTGCTTTCTGAACCATTTCCAGCAAAGCTACGAGCGCTATAATGGAAATATGAAGTCCATATACGTCACAGGTGAGCTTGGGAAGTGATGGTAAGTCTATGCTGTAAGCCTTCCCAGAACAGGTTCACCGTCAATCTATCATTTTCTAGGGGTGTTATCAGGGGACATCCATGATGCCTATCCATTGCTCATTCACGTTTTCTACCACGATCGTTACTTGCCAAGGGTCTTTGTCATTACCATTTGCTTCCTGGCCAGGTTCGTTCCATATGAAACGGTTAAATCAATATTTTGTTGATTTGATTAGTGCTAGTGCCGTTGGGCACAGAAGGCTCCGGAATAGTCGTCTGCGGGAGTCACTGGCGTTCTTAACGCCGGTAGCAACCAACTAGGCCCTCTATGGGCCCTATCATCTTGACTCCTGAGCAAACTCGATGCGAGATTGCCGGGAATCTCAGACCATACCTTGGCGCAGAGTCAAGAGTCAGTAGACAAACTGCGCGCGTGGAGGCAATTTCACCTACTTGGGGTGACCCCGAGCGGACGTATTTTGTTGGAAAGGCGTGAAATGCCTGCGAGCTACGAAATTGAATAGTACCTTTGAGATATCTGAAAATACTCCGACCCCGGAGTTCAATAGTCTTTCCGCTATCATGAGCCTACATGCCATCTGTAAAACATTTGATAATCATGTTAGCCTTACTCGTAACATCATTTTTGGAGACGCTAATACCTTGCACCCGGTTCCAGGGTCGCGTAAGTGTCAAAATATTCGTCTGATACAATCCATCGGAGCAGAGCCACTGGATGCAATGGTGAGCTTTTCGGAGAGTTTCTCCGTGTGCCTCAGGTACATAGCATATAGAACGAGTCACCTCTAGCTCGTATGAGTCACCTTACTTGGTTTCATTCTAAGTCATAAAACTCTATCTAAGAAGTCTTGAACTCTGTCCCTCGAGACGCGACGATGATTGTCGAGCCCAGAATTTTCAACGTAGTCGGGGCTGATGACACAATCTGTTTCAATAACCATGTTTACGATGCTGATGCTCCAATGACAATGACTTCATTGCGTTGGAGAACGGGTGGGTTGATGATTGCCTGACATAAAACTTCGGAAACAGCAGTAATTTGTGACGTGACTTCTGAAGTTCCGTGGTAGGGATCATTCAAATAAAGAATCCGACTAGTCCAATCTATAGCTGCTACAATCGTATGCAATAGGACCGGACAAATCTGCAGCATAGGCAATACATATTTCCACCAAGCTTACCCTTGGACAATGAAGCCCATTAGGACTGGATGTTGGCATAAGCAGAGTTTTGTCAGCGCAGATCATGCACCGCGGATAATATATACGGCAGCAACCAAATCCATTGCAAGACGCGAGTTTCCTCTTATCTAAATTGTTTTCTCATTTCCCTTTTACAGCGCAACGACGTTAGTTCTTTACTGATGAGTTATAACTATCATTCGACAGATATTGCAGTGCACGTAGCAGGGACTTGCGTGTGTGTCAAGACTAGCTAGACAATAAGATGTCTATGAGATAGCCGGGCGCTCGCAGTGCTGTCTGCTCGAGGACGGATCTCAGCTTTTAGATCTCCCTTCGTCAAATCAATACGTCTGTGATAGATGCAAACAAGCATTTGTGGCTTGGACTGCACATGATTGAACAAAATATTCAGCATGGCCAGCTGCTATCTAACTCAGAAAGTCCGGTCCTCTGACGCTGGAGCGACTGAACAAAGCATTCAAAGAATTGCTAAGCTTCAGGGCACTGCCACGATTAAAAGGATCCACTAAATAACGTAGTGCCGGGCATATCTTGGCAGGACTTGGCAGGACTTGGCAGGCCCCATGCGCACGGGATGAAATGATTGGCAGTTCATCAACCAATTGCTTGAACGACTTTGTTGCAAACGCTGCCGAAACGCAACTTCATCACCGTCTATTCCAGTCTCAGCTAGTCTGGGACGTCAACGGTGGGATTGCAGCCTCTGAATCTCGAGTTGTGGGTCACTAAGGGCGTTGTGGACTGCGCTTCCACGGTTGATCGGGATGGAGCAAGGGTATTTGCGAGTTCGCTACAGAATCGTTCGTGTACACCGTAACCATGTCTAACAGACTTACTGAGTTTCCTTGTTTTGGTGAAGACCCTCACAGTCTACGTCATTCCACACGGAAGAGGGTCCGCTGTTGCTATATAGTTGTAATACTCCTTGGCGGGCAGTAAGCCAGCTTCATGGAAGAAGTCGCAATCCAAAAAGAAAATAACCCACACTAGAAAGCGCCAGGATCAAGAAGCACCACCACAAAGCAAAATTACTGTTAGAACTTTTTACTCATAACTCATACATATCGACTTACAATGCCTGCCATGATGGAAATGCAACAACAATCACCCATGGATGCTTCCCCCGCAAATGAAGTTGTCACTCAGCAGCCTGTGAGTTCCCATCAGGCATCCATACTCTATGATAGCGAACGTGCAATCAACCATCTTGCTAATTCAAGTCACGTGTAGACTGCTGAGCCTCAACCAGATATGAGCTTGCGAGGAGGAGAAGAGGCTGGATGCGACATCTGTTGTGGTCTTTGCGGTTGTCAAGAAGGTTGCTGCTAAGCAGTCCTTGTATGTTGCAAGGGCGCACATCTTGGAATAGCGACAATAGATTCAGTCTGGGATTTCTTTTCATCTGAGAATGGATTTGTATAGTGTAGCGCCGGGCCAATAGCTGAGGCTTTTGGCTCATATATTTTACTTCAATCGGAACGTGTATTTATAATTATGATAGCTATGATAAAACGTAGAAAGTAAGAGGCCTATCGCAATTATTGTACCCCGAACGAGCTTGCAAGCTGATTGTTGCCCCTAGAACTATGAACAATGCCGACTCAGTATACCAATCGTCTCTTTCTCGCCATAGCAAATACTGTATGCAACACTGGCGTACTCTTTGGCAACCTCACAGAGCTCCGGCGCGAGTTTCTCGTAGGCGTGCATCATCCGAAAAAATGTAGAGGCAGTGTAATCGTTGGCCTGTCCCCAACGCTTGATCTCCAGTGTTGCCCTTTTGCAGTCTTTCTCGTCAACACCATTTCTCGGGGGGCAGGCTACAATGCTGAATCCAAGAGCCTCCAGTCCCTTCAGAAGCATTTCCAAACCATCTGGTGACCTTTTCCTATCAAGCAGTTCTGCACCTAGGGCGAAATACGGGTCCCACAGCTCTAGTCGTGGCACCAATGGCACACTCTCCCTGGCTGTATATGTTTTCTCAAGGCTTTCGAGTGTTTTCCTTGCACGTGTTAGCTGCGTTATCGATGCTTCTGGCCTCAAAATCGCTTTGAGGCCGCTGATCAAAGTCTTGCGCTGCTGGATTGTATTTCGAGAAGTGGACTTCTTATCCAAGCACAAGGCGCAAGAGCAGTTGAACCCCCAACCCGAGAGACCCTTCTGAGTTTCTTCATAGGTTTGGTGCGGCAAAGCGGGTCTGTACGCAAAATACAATTCCGTTTCTGCTTCCATGTCATGGCAAGCCCGCACGATCTGCATATCCCCAATGAACGACCGACGGCAATTAGAAATGCATGAGTGGTTGATTCTTGATGCGAGAGACCATATGCCGCATGTAGTGTGAGATGTAGGCTTTTCACTTTCCTTAGTATCGGTATAGTTCTGATCGGTTACGATGGAATTGTAGCTAGATCTAGGAGCTCCGAAACAGTTCAGCTGAATGATCTTCGCCACGAAGAATCTTTGAGCTATTCATTAGAGTCAATCTCATAATAGAGTATTTCCAGGTAACCACTTACGTATCAACCACAGGGGATCCGTCAGCCTCAAATGTTTTCACAGGCGTATAGTCGCCATGATACAAGTCAATGAAGACCTTTGCTTCGGAAGGATCGTGATATAGCTTCTGGACAACCTGTGTAATAAGGTGTGCCTGTCCGCCAACACAAATAGTTCCAGTGCTCAAGTTCATCAATATAGTTGTGTTCGAACGTCCGATGGAGCTGTCATCGCCAGCATAGCTATATGCGAACGCTTTCTCGCAAAACAGAAGTTCACCTGATTTAACCGCCCGTGTTGTGAATAGACCTCTGCCACGACCGACTGAGTTGCGAACAGCCACCGGTCCGACGTACGTTGCGCAGTCGATCAAAGGTGGTGTGGCTTCAGCTTGTTTGTACATACTTGCGAAATCGTATGATCCTGTTTCCTCCTCTAAGAGTCGCTGTTTGACGCGTCTGATCTCCGCCCAAGTATCTGTGTTTCTAGGATTGCAGCGCACAAGGACAATCAGTTTTTCCATACAGAGTTTGAATTTTGCGAGCGAGTAGAATGCTTTAGCCTGACGGAATAGAGCTTTCTCATTTGGTTCAATATCGCTCTCGCAGCTCTTGGATGCATCGTAAAGAGCCTTTTTTGGTCGGTTGAGATGGAGATTGGTCAGAGACCGGTTGAGATGGGCCAACTGCTGCTCTTCTGGTGTTGTGGCGATGCAGATGGCTCGCGTGTACCTTTAAAGTTCTAGTCAGTATTTGTAATTCATTGCTAAATATAGGCCAGCGCAGACAGCAACATACAAATACTCTGCTTCAGTCCAGTTCTGATTGTGGACTGCTGTATTCCCCTGCCTCCGGATGTCTTTGGAAGTCTCATCGAGACACAGGACTCGCTTTCTCCACTTCAATGGGATGCGATCGTCCGTATCTTTTAGCCACACAATGTCACTGACATGATCGACTCGCAAACTGTATGAGCCAGAGGTGGTTGCCTTGAAGAATGGCTCCTTAATTATGCAGACATCTCCTACCCGCAAAATCCACTCCTTACTGACCCTGGGCTCCTCAGGCTGGTTATACAGCTGGAGCAGAACGGCGGTACCCTCCTCATCCTCTACGACAGCCATGACGGCAGTCATTCGATCCGGCGGTGTCAGGACATGGATCAGAGCTAGATTGCCTCTATGATGATGCTCAAGTGTCATGCTTGATATCGTTAAAGGCGTGAGTCTATGTGTTGGAAGGACACAAGGATAATAATACGGCGGTACTTGCGACGTCGAAATAGTATGGTTGCCTTTGGTGCCCATGCTAGTTGCTTGACTGAGACTCATCATGAACTGGCTTACAACGAGGTACGGGGGAGGGTGGTCTTGAGGGTTTTCTCCCTTTCGACGACTTGCTCGTTCCGCGAGTCTCGTGACCCGGTCGAAAAATTCGCGATAGTTGTCAACGTCAGATACATCCTTGATATCCATTATAGACTAGTTGCTTTGGTATCGTCGTCAGCAGTTTTGACAATGGCACCATAGGTCGCCTTATCGGATTTAAAGCACTTCCCACAAGTAGCGAAGATGAGTTGGAAAAAAGCAAATAAGAGCAATGGATGGATGGAGTATGGTTCCGAGAGAATGATCACGACGAAGGCGTTCGAAACAAATTCAAAACCAGTCAATATGGGAAGAGTCTACATGGGAGGACTTGAGCGCAGGCAATGATCAATCTAAGTATCTTGCTTGTGAAAGTAGTGATACAGATTCTTCTGTCGCATCTAATAGATGATAACCGTAGATGTTAAGCTTGCTGAGGTAGGCAATCTATGCAGAGATGCGCACCCATAACTTTGCTTTACTTCAGTATCAATACTTATTCATGAAACCTGGCATGGCAAGAATAGCGTGCATCTCGTATATGCAGGTAATCAGATGGGCATGATGGGCTATGTAAAATAACAGCCTTACAGCGCAGATAGGATACTACGAATGTGACTGATGGACATAGGCCCACATTGCACGAACTTTTCTAGTTCGGGGCAACTTGCACATTGGGTTTATTCCAACATGACGACTCTACTGCTAATTGGCCACCAGCAGAACTAAATTACGCTAATGTTTTGCCGCAAGCTAAGAGCATGTATGCCTGAACCTTTTCTATATGTTGCAAAACGTCCAATAGGAGGTGAAAGAGAGCGATTGCGTTGTAGAACAAAGTGTTAGGTGCAAGACTGGCACGGAATCTTTATGCAAGTTGACCGATCTACCGAACCACGTGCCCAGCGCTCTGCCAGCGGTCCCCTCATCCTGATGTAGATAGTGAGAAAGACTCACGTCTTGCCTCGAATGACTGAAAATCTGTCTACCTGGACAATCGGACAGGCTTTCACAGATAGATGTACAAGCTAACATGGACGTTAGAAATTCAAGTAGCTAAGGACATGAACATATAACCATGGACTGATGCGGTCGGCACTGATGTGATCACTTGAAATCTGCACCCCCCACATGGCTACATCATCCCACTCAAATACCCCAGTAGGTGATTGAAGTAGTTTTGGTGCCGCACGAACGCATGATCGTCGACAGTACAGGCCCGAGGATTGTATGCATCTTTGAATTTCGTGGGAGAACAGTGTGGTCAGCTATGTTTGCAATTGTAAGAAATCTGTCGTGGCATAACCACTGAGTCCAGCTGGACCATATGTCGCAGATCTGGGATTCCATCATATTTCATGGTCCATGAACGGAATTGGTCGAGGCTGATCGTCGTTGAACGGCTCTGGCTATGGCTAAACCGAAGCTGTCGGGTATGCGAACCAGTCGCTAAGGCGTCCATGTAATGCTATCTTCCTGCATGTTACAAAAATACTCTGCAGCATGGTTACATTTAGCTGTATGACGGCCCAACGTTATGCAGTATTGATATGCGTTCTCTGTGTTGCCACCCAACAAAAGCGAATAGATGGGCCCGGGTAATAAATTTATTGCAATAACCTTCCCGGGCCGATCGGGTCGTGAAATGGGTTGCCCGATCGGAATGATAGAAGTGATAGAAAATACAGAACTCAAGGGGAAGTAATCAGTCGTGCGATGCGCCAAAGTTTGTGCCAAGCTTTGGATTAGCAGCTGTAGTTCAAATTGGAGAATGCATTTGCCTAGTCAAGTTTCATTGTTCTGGAGGGTACATTACCGGTATTCCCAATCCACCAATATCTGAGTACCCATTTATTCGCCTTCTAACTTCAGCGGGAGGCCCATCAAACGACCCGTCCCCAGTGCATTGTGCAGCCTTGTTTGCATCATCGACCTCTGTGCAGCTCGCTTAGATTGGTCGCTGAGAAACAGGAATCAGGTTGAACGACGTGGAAACTGATGAACCAATCGCTGGTTGCTATGATGAGGTAAAACACAATGGGAAGGCAGAACTGGCAGGATGGTCAGAAACTTTGATTGCACCATGGTGATTTGTTACGTTGGGACTGCAGACGCCGCTGCATGAGATAGTCTTCATGCACTTTCATTTCAGAAATTCGATCGCCATTTCATTTACCGAAATAACAGCCTCGTTCTGAAATTGCCTATTTGCTGTTCACTGCATCGGGATACATTGCACATGCACATTGAACTCTATCCAAGCGATGATGCGAAGATCCCAATACCCGCATGGGGCTATGTCAAGAATCTAATGGCGCGATTTAATGATGCAGCTGGCAATTGCGAATTGCTGAGGTATAAAGAGAAGTCTGTCTCTAGTAAATGAGTGCAAAAACAAACGAATTCGACATCCCTAATCACTCAATTTCCACTCACTCCTGACTCACCTTGCACAATGGCGTCAGTTTCTGAGCCTACACAAATAGTTGAGACTTTCAGCAAAAGTCTTCGTGAATTGGCCAACGATAAGTCGTTCCAGCATATTACCAACCTAATAAATGACAAGTCTCGGCTGGAAAAGGACAATGTAAAACTAGTTTCCACAAAAGATGGTCTAGTTAACACCATAGCAGATCTACACCACAAGGTCACTGAAGCTGAAACGGCTGCCAAAAAGAGCCGTTCAGATCTTGACAGCCGTAAAAAGGAGATCCAGGCGCTGGCTGAGGAGCATGACAGGATGTTGAAAGAAATAGCCACATTGAAAAAGCAACTTCAACAGAACGAGACAATTGTCTCCGATGTTCAGAGAAAATCCAAACAAAAACAGGATCATATTACTCAACTTCAACAAATGTTATCGCAAGAGTCGACAAATTTTCAAAACGCTAATTCTGCACAAAAGAAGCTTCAAACCCATCTTGAAGCACTGCAGCAAGACTTCCGAGAGACGAAGGAATCTCTTGACACGTTTACTTCATTGACTAGTAGCGTGATCAATATGCCAAAGAATGATGTGTAAGTCTATTTCCTTGGCACATTGTATCAAACCTGCGATTGATGAAAGTTCGTATAGCGCCAACATTCTTGAAGGCATCTTGTTGTCAGTTTGCCAGTTTGTGCTATCCTATGTCAATGTCGAGCTTGAGTCTGGAGTCTTGGCCACAATCCCAGTTGCATCAACTGGACGATCCTCGCACTCAATCCCTTTACTCAACTCGAACTCCAAGCAGGCGAAGTTTATGAGAGTAGCTGCATCAATTTACGACATTGCAAGGTCGTTTGAGAAACACATCTTTCAATCCTCATATCTACTTGAGCACAATGGCCTGTGCCAAATTTTGTCCGATCTGGCCTCAGACGATCCAGACCGAGAGGCTCACATCCGAGCCGTGCTTATGCCAGTACAGCCGAAACAGGACATTATCGACAAAAGGATTGACCGGTGCGTTCATGATATTATCAGATTGATTGACTTCATGATTCTTCCAAGCAGTCTGCATGATTTTCGGATAGCGCTTCGCACTTTATGCACTCAAACTTGCGAGAGCTGGACTAGATTGCAAAGGTTACAAGACAGGATCAAGATCAGTTTCAACGTTGATGACAGCGATGAGCTAAATCAGTTGTCAACCTACTTCCAGATAGAAAACCGCCAAGCACGGCAAACCGATGGCACCAGCATCTCGTCAGCCGACAGCACAAGAACGGCGAAGAAAGGATCCCGGATGGTAGAATTCGAGAATTTCGGGGTCATAATATGGCCAAGCTTCATCTGGGATGAAGACGAAATCATTCAGAATTGCGCAGTGCTTAGCTCAGACCAGATCAAACGTGCAAGGGAAGAACAGGGGATTTTTCGCGACAAACGACTTGCACGCAGAGAAAGTGATAACGTGACGGCTGGGAAGCGAAGCAAAAAGGATGGTAATTTTTTATCCGGCGACTCCGCAGAACAAGCGAACGGTGGATGAATAGGTTTTAATTCCTCTGGTCCTGTACGGTACAGACTGCTGATAAAACCACAATGATTCATTTTTGCCGACTGTCTTGACTGTTCTTTAGTTTTAGTTAAGGTAGCACTGAATTCTACTCTCCGTAGGTCGATATACGAAAGCCATAGTAGTGTGTTTAGTGCTCAGGTCGTGTTTGTCCACACTGCCCACGGCTATGACAATACTAAAGATTTCTTTGCTTAAAGAATTATAAACATCTCAACTCAATCGGTTCTTCTGAAAGAACCTCCACGTGAAAAGGATAAGCGACACACTGTGATAGGCAAGTTCAGTTACTATTCAGAAGAATGATACCGTTTCTGTTGGAACTGAAATCACCTGGCGCCCTGAAACACAATAAAATATAATACCAGTTCACGAAGTAATGGCTGGGACTCCAGAAAACCAAATGAACGACTCCAGCACCCAGTAGTTTGCAGAACTGAAACGTGCTTTGCAGAGTGACCACGTTTTGAAAAGGGAATATCAAGCCGTGAGCCAAATTTGTGCTATAAAAACACTACCCTCCATGCAGTTCTCCATAGCATCTTTAATATCGTACTTAACGCCACCCTTATCGTCGTTTTCAACGCCGTCATCAACCTCGCATTCAATAGAGAGCTCCCCAAAGGAGGGAGTGAAGCTCAGGGCCGAACTCGAGATCTGTTAGAGCGTTTGGCATGAGGGTGCTAGTCTTGAATTGTCCAATTGTCGCAGGGGAGGCCAATTCGATTTTTCTTATACGAGTGAGATTAAGAATATCTCGAGGGTGGATGACTTCAGATATCACAGAGCCTAGCCCAGTTTAGAACTACAAGAGATAGACTCAAGAAAGAAAGGTAAGGTGCTATGAGTCTCAGGTCATGAAATCGACGTTCCTCAAATTTAATGAGTTCCGATGACGAGCTGGGAGTACTTAAATGGGTATCTACAGTGATGGCCAATCCATGATATGCTCCAATAATTCACTGGCCGATAGTTTGGGCCAGTGGTTTTCAAAAAAAGAAAAAAAAAAAAAAACCATAGACATGTTGTATTTAACAGATGTTATGGGAGGCGATAAACAGTTGAACGTCTTTTCCAGAAGAGCCATCGGCCTACATAGTCCGTTCCTACACAATCCACCAGTTCTGAATCGAGCTCGAGCCGAAAACTATCGAAATGCCTTGCTGTAAGCGACGGCGAGCCAGCATAACATCGCTTTGTCTGGAATAAGTTCAGTTCACCAAATTCACCGGACATATGATTAATCCCGAGACCTGCATACCGCTCAGTCTACAGATCCTTCACCAAACCCGTGGTGAACGAGACAACGACAATTAGCAATAAATAAGCAGCTCAGCCGCGCTGGCAACTTGTAAAAAAACCTGTTGCCCAATCGGCTGGGAAGAGCAAATCAGGCCGCGGAGATAACGAGAAAATAGTGAGATGAATCGAGTGCTTTTTGGGAGAGTTGTCTAGGAGCATTCTTATCAGTGTTTATAGAGGATTCTGATGATGGGCCGCTATTTCATCATTTCACCCTATCCCCCATAATAGGTAACTGACCGCAGGCATTCCCACTAACATTACTAGACCTGGTAACCTCCCGCACTCTATTTGCCTTTCCGCCATATTAATCACCGCCTTGGGATTTACCGTATCTTGTGGTATTGGTGTTTTCCACCAATGTAAGGTGAATAGAGTTGATTGGCTAGAAACCTAGAGGATGGCGAATCGTTGCAATGATCATTCTAATTTAGCCCGCAGAACATATTCCAATTGCGATAACGAAACCAGTCACATTTGTGCTTGGCCAGCATGCAACGATCAAAGCCAACTCGTAAATGCCAAATACATCGTTCTGCTTGCCGATGATATCCACGCAGCGCACAGCACGGTTGGCTCGAAAACGCCGAGTCACATGTCCTACCATAGCTTAGCGACCGGCAGATATCATCCCGCCAACCAACCAACGAGCATAACAGATAAGCACTGGGGCTAATCCTATTCTGTAGTCAGCATTATCATGCCACACAACTCGACCAACCATTGGTCTTTGTCAAGTTACCGGCAGCGAGGGTTTCTCGGACCCCTCATGCTGATGGTTAACCTCAAAAAGCCCAGGTCTAGCAAAGGTGACTTGAGCCCAAGGGGATTGGGCTACATGTCATATTGCATCTCTTTGAGCCATTGTTTTGGTGATCAAGTTATCAAAGGCACGATCGTCACTGGGAACTAGGGACATCGTCGGTTTTCCTCGATATTGCATTTACGATGAGGAGGTCGGCGACAGGAACCTGGCTTCCTGCCTGGGTACCAGAATCCACTGGGGCATTATCAGGGCTGCTGATGGTGTGCTCCATTGTCAACTCTTGTGTAAGGACGGAATCGCGATGAGGAGGAGCGGTCTCGGCTAACATTTCACAGACCAATGGCTATGACGGGTCAATGCTGAATGGATTGAACATCCTACCATCCTACACCGACTTCTTCAATCTTAATGATGTCACGAAGGGGCTTAACACAGCATCAGTGTTCATCGGCGGCTGTCTTGGACCACTCGTCTCCGGCATCATCACCGATCGCTTGGGGCGTCGACCTGCCATCTTCTGGGGCGCTGTCATCACCCTCATTGGCGTCATTCTCCAAACTGCTGCAAATGGGATAGCGATGTTCGTCGTGGCTCGCATTCTCCTAGGCTTCGGTGTGGCCCTTTCTGGCATTGCTGGTGGTGTCTACCTTTCCGAAACATTTCCAAGTAGGTGGCGCGCATGGGGTGTTGGAATCTTAAACGACTTTTATTAGTAAGTTCGGTGAGACTCAGCTTTGAAACCTCGCCTCACATTTCAATAGTATCGGTGCCCTGATCGCCGCTGGGGTTACCTTAGGAACTGGTCAATGGGAGTCTACTTGGGCTTGGAGAGCGCCTTCCCTGATACAGGGCATATTCTCTTTACTGTGTATCATCATTCTGCCCTTCATGTGAGTATCAATTGCATTGATCCGAATGATTCGATCGGGAAATACTAATGAGACAGCCCGGAATCGCCGCGTTGGCTCGTACACGAGCGTCATTACGAAGAAGCTCGCATCGTCGTCGCTCTGACAAATGCAAGCGGGAATTTATCCGACCCTGTTGCAGTTGCTGTGTACAAGGAGATTATCGACACGATCGAGTGGGAGAAGAAGGACGGAAAGACTATGAGTCCCTTGGAGATTATAAGAACGCCGGTCGCCAGAAAACGCCTATTGATCGGCATGTCCGCAGGTCCATTCTCTTGTGTGGTCGGCAATATAATCGCTTCATATTATCTTGGCGCCGAGCTGACTACAGCTGGCATCGTCGACACCAATGACCAGCTCAAAGCTGCATGTTCCCTTCCTGACTTCTACATCGAGTCTAGCACTAATGCATACTCTAGAATGTCGTCTTGAACGTATGGTGCCTTGCTTGCTGTCTCCTAGGAACTCATCTCGTATCTCGGTTGGGGAGGAAGCCGACAGCGCTCATCAGCCAGACACTCCTGGTGATCTGTCTCT
Source organism: Truncatella angustata (assembly GCF_020726525.1). Lineage (NCBI taxonomy): Eukaryota > Fungi > Ascomycota > Sordariomycetes > Amphisphaeriales > Sporocadaceae > Truncatella > Truncatella angustata. The sequence goes on along the minus strand of NW_025763391.1, from coordinate 774,310 downwards.
TCATCATTGGTGGGCTGTCCAAGCTGTACGCCGATAATCCGGACGGGGCCTCCTCGAGCCTGATCTACGGTGATGTCGCCATGATGTTCCTGTTCCAAGGCTTCTACTCAATCGCATGGACGCCGCTGCTGTTCATCTATCCGCCCGAGGTCATGAACTACTCGATCCGGGCAAATGGTCTTGCCCTATCTCAGTTCTTACTCAATGCATTCGCGTGAGTCATCCCCAACTGTTAGTTCAAGCATTGCTTCTGATCATGGCCCTGCGTAGACTGCTTCTGGTATTCGTGATGCCAGTTGGTCTCAACAACATCGGCTGGAAGATGTATATGATCAACGCGTCCTGGGACATTATCATCATTGTACTTATTGTAAGTATCTACATCTCAACGAGAACTCTAGTAGCATTGCGATACTGATAACGGGCAGGCGTTGTACTGGGTAGAAACCAAATCCAAGACGCTTGAACAGATCGACGAGATTTTCGAGGGGCAGAAGCACTCGTCCGTGCCAGACGTTGAGCTAGTTCGCAAAGGAGAAGAGTCGATTGATGTTGGCATGGTCGAACAGCAGATTGCGGACATCGACAAAGCCCACATGGCGTAACAGTTTTACTGCGGTTATTTTTTTTTAAAGGTATTCTATAGTTTGTATTCCCTTAGACATTGCCTGTAGCATCCTGTAGCACCCCGTTAGACACGCTGGCTCATTTACAGTTGCGTTGTCAGCGTAGTTGATAGCGAGAGCGCCTGGCCGCACACGATGACGCTGTAGAACGCTCGCCATTAGTCTAGACTTGAGAAGAGAGTTTAGTGTTGACTTTTTATCCCGAACCTAAATGGCGCTCAAAGGATCTAAATCAGAAATCTGCGGTTCAAGATCCCTTGTGTATCCAGCCAGAGACTCATGCATTTCGCAGCATCTCGTGTACTCATACAGTAGTGCTCGCTCCGCGTGAGACTCAAGCCATCATCGCCAAATGAGTACATGCAGACGCCAATCCTTCTGCAAAAGGCTGCACCTCTAGGGTACCAAGCAATTCAGGCTAAATGCCAATGCCGCCATCTCCACGAATACTGCCGGGGGCTAGCGTAACAACGGATGAGGGGAAGACCAGGCAATGTGAGAATAACGGACGGGGGTCTCTCCGCAATCTCCAAACTCGACCCCACAAAGCTTCTCTTCGTATAGCTCTCGGCATCTTGCGGATATGACAGTCGATCTTGTCATTTGAGTATAGATGGACTCGTTCGACCTCGGGTTATGACCGATACGTTGAATTTCGATGACACGCAGCTTTAGATTGGACATTGTCTCGGTACCGACCTGTGCTCAGCACCGACCTGTTTCCAGTTCCGACCTGTGCTCAGGTGCAACAGCTCAGGGTCATTTTACCCAGTACCCTGGTTCTCATGATGGGGCTGCTTGAGAACACGTCCACACCTAATGGTCATCATTGGCCGGCCGGTTAGGCCATTTGGTTTGTGCGGATCTTTGCTCGCTCGTAAGTGCGGTGGGATTGACATCCTGCACCTTGCATCTGGGATGATAACGTCCGGTTCCACTACCGCAGAAGTAGTATTAAATGTAAGCGGTCCTCGTTTTGTAGTGTCACACAATCTTGGCGAGCTCTCTGCAGGTGATTGAGACCAGTCCTCCAATCTCAATTATAAGACAGGGACCCCTTACCTCTTGTCCAACACTTTCTCAGCTCCGCCTTTTGCTCAATTAAAGTCGCTTTCAGTCAATTACCAGCCCAAGATGGTTGCCGCTGATACTGGTGCCGCCGTCTACGATGCGGCCTTGAAGCGTCGCCAGAACCTAATGGGTGCCTCCGGGCCCGCGGCTCTAGTAAAGAATTTGAGAGTTTTCAGTATTGCTGCGTTCGCGTGTATTGGTGGTGTCCTGTACGGATACAACCAAGGCATGTTCTCTGGTGTATTGGCCATGCCGTCGTTCCAAACCCGTGAGTGCTTTTGGAAAGCTAGAACAGAAGCGCACCAGCTTATGACTCGCAGACATGGGCGAATACGATCCCCTCGATCCTAACGCCGATCAGACAAAGAAAGGTTGGCTCACTTCCATTCTGGAACTTGGAGCTTGGATTGGTACCTTGCTTTCAGGCTTTCTTGCTGAGGCTATTTCCCGAAAGTACGGTGTCCTAGTTGCGACAACTGTGTTCATACTTGGGGTCATTATCCAGGCTACTGCCCAGAGTGGCGGACATAATGTCATCCTTGCAGGACGATTCGTGACAGGTATGGGAGTTGGAAGTCTTGCCATGATCGTGCCCATCTACAACTCGGAGGTGGCCCCACCAGAAGTTCGCGGAGCGCTTGTTGCCTTGCAACAGCTAGCCATTACCTTTGGAATCATGGTAAGCTTTTGGATCGACTTTGGCACAAACTATATTGGCGGCACAGATGTGTCGACACAGTCAGATGCATCATGGCTAGTTCCTATATGCCTGCAAATCGCCCCGGCGGTGGTTTTGTTCGTAGGAATGCTTTTCATGCCATTTTCTCCTCGATGGCTGGTCCATCACGGCCGAGAAACCGAGGCACGAAAGATTTTGGCCAGGCTCCGTGGCCTGCCCGAGAACCACGAACTGGTTGAGCTGGAATTCCTAGAGATCAAGGCGCAGTCTATGTTCGAGAAGCGCACCATCGCGGAACATTTCCCTCACCTGCGCGAGTTGACAGCTTGGAATACCTTTAAACTTCAGTTCGTGGCTATCAAGTCTCTGTTTCAGACAAAGGCCATGTTCAAGCGTGTGATTGTTGCCACAGTCACAATGTTCTTCCAGCAGTGGACGGGTATCAATGCAGTTCTGTACTACGCACCCTCTATTTTCGCTCAACTTGGTCTTACGGCTACTACAACTGGACTTCTGGCTACCGGCGTTGTCGGCATCGTCATGTTCATCGCCACAATCCCCGCTGTTCTCTACGTTGATCGCGTAGGAAGGAAACCTGTGCTTGCTGTGGGTGCCATTGGCATGGCTCTGTGTCATTTCATCATCGCTGTCATTGTCGCCAGGAATTCGAACCAATGGGCCACTCAGGCTGCATCTGGTTGGGCTGCCGTGGTAATGGTCTGGCTCTTCGTCGTCCACTTCGGGTACTCCTGGGGACCGTGTGCTTGGATTTTGGTCGCAGAGATATGGCCATTAAGCACCCGTCCGTACGGTGTCTCTCTTGGAGCCTCGAGTAATTGGGTAAGTTGATGGTGCTGGCAATCTTGAAATACATTGTTGCTGATGACAAGTCATAGATGAATAACTTTATTGTCGGTCAAGGTGGGTTCGAAAGGAGTGTGCATGTGCTGAGACTGAGTGGACTAACAACTCTGCAGTTACGCCAGACATGCTTCAGACCATCGGCTATGGTACTTACATCCTCTTCGGTATTTTGACCACTATCGGCGCCGGGTTCATCTGGTTCTTCGTGCCGGAAACCAAGCGTCTGACATTGGAGGAAATGGTACGTGCAATAGCTCATCCATGTCCGCATCGCTAACACAGTGATAGGACGTGATATTCGGGTCGGAGGGAACTGCTGCGGCTGACTTTGAGCGTATGGAGGAAATCAACCGCGAAATAGGACTCACGTCGATCCTCCAAGGCATGGGCAGTGGGCACGAACATGCAGTATCAGATGAGAAGAAGGCGAGCCTCGAAGAGAAGCATGAGACCATTTAGAAGCTCGGTTCCAGGCGCTGTGGCTCCGAGTTGAACGCTTGACGCGCTACTGTAGGTCGTTTCTGAAGACGTGCTTCCCGGTTTCTCGGTCTTGCTCGTGGGATCGACACTGTTTTCTCATCAAAATCGTACTAGTACTCGCCCTTGCATGCATCAAGATTCATTGTTTATCGTGTTTGAGAAGTCCACGAGTTCTGCTTAGCATGCGAGCTGCTTACTAAAACGAGGTGCATATGTGAATGACGTGTTAGACCCGCTTGGTTTGCTATTGCTAAGCATCGATAGATTCGAACCAGACCAATTGGACTGTGTGCATCAAGGTTGCACGTATATGCCCATGAATTGTGAAGGCCTGGACTCCTTTGGGGGAGGGGGCGCTGAGGCTGGTGGCTGAACACTGCAGTCCAGCTTGCTACCTGAGCCTCCTGCCCTGCTGCTGGAGTCACATTCCAAGCCATGGTGTGGTATGGTGACTAATGCGACGTTAAGACGTTTTCATAGTGGAGAGGCCCCCACGGAAAGCCCCCGCTGCTAGTCAGTAGTCACTCACGTCATGATAGCGCGCGCCTGTGGGCACACACTGGCTGGTGCTGCGACAGGTCCAGATCATATAGGACGAGTGAAGAGTGAAAGAAGTGGCAAAACTTGTAAAAGTAAAGAACAAATGTGTGAAAGCGCAGAGCTAGTCATGGGTAATGAGAATTGAGGTATTCTCCATTCAAAGGTCCCTCGCAATCAAGAAGTGCAGTTTGAACGCGACAGCCATTGCAATGGAGTACACTGGAGCTTGGAGGTCTTTTCCCACTGAACACACTAGGTTAGGTTAGATATCTCTGGCCTGTGTCCCTCGCCACTGATATGACCAGAGTTACCAAAATAGCAATATTCAGACTGAGATTTGATTCCGGGAAGACACAATTCCCGTTCGCAGCGGGCCGAAACGAGTTCAAACATTATCATCACTGATTTATTTCGTGTTGCTTTTACCGTGCTATGCCTACGAAACGGCTGACCGACGACGTCGACACCGCGTCTGTAATGTCGTGCTCGCTTGCCGTTGAATTCTGTGACATCGCCCGCTCTGTCAGCGTTGGGCCTTCGCTTCCATTGCGCTGATTTACCCGTTGCTCCACAGAGACTTCAGTCTCCCGAACAACACGTGCGCCATTGATGTTGTTGGCCTCTAGGTCCGGCCGCCCATTGCTACTGCCCGTCGCGACAGATGCCTTGTAGCCCATGCCTTCTCCCCTGATATCGCTCCTGAAACGCCGCTGCGGGCCAGTGTTGAATGTGTCGAGGTTGATGGAGTGCTCCAGGCCGTTGCTGTTGCTGTTGGAGAAGTATAAGCTCGCTTGTGAGTTTGCGCGAGTGAGCTCCACCAGCCGGTTGAGGATGCTGAGCTCCATCTTCAGCTTGATGCTGTACACGAGCGGTTTGTAGCCGGTCTGCAAGGTATAGAAATCTGAGAACTCCAGCGCGAGCACGCTGATGTCGAGGATAATAACCACGATATTGACGAAGATCAAATGGCCCATTACTCGGCGGGCGCCCCGTTTGCCGCGGATATCCTTGGTCACGCGCAGCAGCTTCGTTGTTTCCCAAACGTAGAGGCCAGAGATGATGCACTCCTGAATGAAGAACACACTCAACTGGATCTTCTCGTATATCGAATATGCCTTGAAGTACGGGTTCGGACTGTCTGAATTCGAGCCGTATACAAGCACCACCACTGGAACGTGCATAGCGATGGCGTTGAAGATGATCATGTACAAAACGGCATGGCGCCATCTGTCGTCAGACATGACCAGATGTAGCCTTGAATAGAGGACGACCGATTGCCCCGTCACCATGCAGATCCATCCAACGCAGATGAGGGTCGAGTAGACCCACTCGTCTGAGATGAGGTGAAGGTGCTCCAGGAGGTAACCAATAGCATTGACTGCAATGCCCCAAGTCGCGACGATCAGACTCCAAAAATATACGCTTTTCCTCCTCCTGAATGTTATAACGATCATGTAGTTGAGTTCCAGGACGTTATATAAGGCGATGCTACCGAATACCAAGATTGGTATCGACATCTTGATGTTCGAAAAGGCATTTGGGCCGCTTTCCGGTATCTCGTTTCCCACTTCTACCGCCATCTTCGCTATTGAGCCGGCAGTTTGCGTCGTTAAGCAATTCGTTCGGCCGCTTATGCTGACGCCTACACTGGCCGCACAAAGGGACCCTCACCGCTCCGGTATGGATGGCCACGGCAGAGGTTGAGGCATGGTCTCAATATACCTTGGACATGGTGTTGTGATTCAGGCGCACAGGAATGATTTCAACACGGATGAGCCAGGAGGCACGGGGAACCAACAACGTCAAATAGGATGGGGGTAAGGTCTTTCCAAGGTTCCCGGCGATCCGCTAAGTCTCTGCACATGTGCTCAGCGCCCCCAGACATCACTAATATTAGCGAGATGTTCGCCAGAAGCTAATAAGAAGCCTAGATCGGCGACAACTACCGGATGGTACCTCACAACATTATTCCCGTTGGTTCGTCCCGGTTTTTAAGGCTTCGCGGGCAGCTATTGGAGGCGGAATACGACCGTGCTTTGGCCGAGCTTGCTGGATTTCCCTTGGCATGAAAAAAATGCTTGGCTACGCGTGCCGCGAAGAGGTTAAAGTTTTTTACTGTGGCTACACTAAAAGTCTAGCGATCAGCGGCGAAAATGCCACGTGGACACTGTCGTGCAGCGAATTGTGCATCATGCAAGGCACTGGTGCGATCATTCGCGAACATGGCGGACTGAACTTCCAGGTACGGTCGACAACATCTGGATAGGATCTAGACAACGGGTCGGACGAACTTCGAAGCGGCCAAGAAGGTTGTCAATGTTGGATGTCTGAGCGCTCTGGCGCCGGCGGATGATCGACAATTCGTTATTTGAAACGAATGTAAGCGACCAATATGAACCATGTCTTTCAGCCCCAGTTCCCGCGCTCATTTCGTGTGTCAGCAAAAGTGTCCATCCCCACGGGGCTGCGTCCTAAGATGAACCATTGCTGCCATAGTTGGCTTTGTGGATATTTGAGAGCCTTCGACCACCGCCTATTTCTCTATTACTATTTCTGGCAGAGTCAGTCGTGTCTTCGTTAATTGGTACCGTTGTGTGGGAGTCGTACCGAACATATTAACTCACGTGGTTTATCGGAAATCTGTTCATCTGTAACGCAGTCGCGATGAATACTTGGTCGAGTATCATTGCCATGGAATACGACTGAGTCATGCGTTGCGTACGGGAAACATGGATTATTGGTTTTACATAAGAGCCAAGAAGGTGAACTGGCAAGAAATGGAATGCTAAGCCTATGATTGAATTAATCAAAACGTTGGTAACAGAACCGGGCTAGACTTTAAATGTGTCTCCTTTCGCATTTCCCTTGTTGTTTGCTTCCATGACAAGTTCTCCTATGCAAGCCGCGCAGTGCCGGTATCACTTTTCGCTATAGCTCCCTTGTTCATCAACGAGCGGGGCCGGCCTTCGAATGAACTCTTGTCTCAACCAGATTTTGCCTTCTACGGTCCGCATTATGTAACCCGCGTAACTTCCCCATACTTCATTGCCGTTGGCATCTTTTTGGCGGACCTTGTTAGGAAGGGATCCAAAGTCTTTGCACCTCTGCTCTTCCGTGGGTCGAGCGTCCCAATTGACGTCACCTACCGGCTGGTCGTTTTCGTCGAGGACTATGTCGTGTTCAATCTCAACCAGACGCTTGCATATGGGATAGAACCTCTCTGCTTCCCACATGTTCTCTCTCTTTGGTCCATAGCTCCGTAGAACTCTCAAGCCACGTAGCCGGGTCCTCAAGTCCCTGATCTTCATAACGGCACAGATCACGAATGGGACGAACCCGATTTCGAAAGTAAAGCATGGTCGCAAGCTAGCTGTCTCGCAGTTTGACTCCGGAGGACTTTGCTCTTCAGCGCGGTCGAATATCTCTGCCAAGTCGTCGATGTGATCGTCATGAAATGTCTCGTTCTTCTCGAATGTTGTAGTGGCCCAAAGTCGTGAAATCTTGTAACGTAGCATGAGGTTACAGTAAGCGTTGTCTTTATCCGACAGGTCAATCCGCGCGGCTAAAATCTTGAAGCTATCGTGCCAACTGTTAATCGTTCGTTGCAGGTCCTTCTGCATCTTCAGAAGATCTGGGTCGACCGGCTCCCTGTGAAGCTTCCCAATACGAAAGACGTCACCTTGTCGAACAAGACGTGCTGCGCGACATGTGATTGCGTCCATATGGTACTGTGCCTCCGCAAATGATATAAACATGACCGGTATTGGATCATGCAGGTCGCTGAGCGCAGGGAAAGTGTTGGCCGAGTTGCCAAAGAACAAGGGAAAGAGGCTCAAGCGGCGGAAGATAGGTGACAAATACTCGACCGTCCAGGGATATGAAGTCCCTATGCGTTCAAGAATAACGATACCATGTCGGCTATGTTGCATAGCAGCCTCACGGTTGTTTTGGATGACCTCGATACATACGAATAGAACGCAGACGAGCAATATCAGCGGCTCGCTGTCTAGTTTCCGTAGGTTCTCAATCGCGGCATTGTAATGGATAAGAGCAAACGTATTAGTCTGCAATTGCTGGGCGGACTTTCCTTTACAATGGAAGTCTTCGTATAGTGAGCTGATGGCCACGAGAGAATGGCGGACTGCAGGCTCAAAGTTACTAAATTGCAATACAAGATGGGTCCAGAAGTAAGCGTCTAGAGGCCCAGAGAGCAGCAGCCCGGCTGTGTGGCAGAAGAACTCTAATGCTCTCCCTTCCTCGGGTTGATCAACAGATTGAAAGAGATGATTAGGCCGATACCATGTGAGACCAGGCAGTCGCGCGGTAGGATAGCCATCGCACTTCCGGCCCGTACTTGTACATCGGAAGCACGACGGTTTGGCTTCGTCGCATTTCACCTTGCGCACCCTAAGGTTTGTCAATGGGGCCATACCATGCAGACAGATTGCTCTATAACCTACTTGCAAGTGTGACAACCCGTCCTGACCTTGCGCGACCCTTTCCTAGCCATTGATGTAATTGGAAACTGAGATGCGCAGTTTAAGTTGGAGAGTGCGAGCCGACGAATGAGAAGCAATGCGATTCAGGCTTACATTGCTGACATGCTCCGTTGCGGAACAACTGACACTTCAATCCGAGAGATGAAGGTCTTAAAGATCGCCCGTATCGATAAAGATTGCATGGGCTTTTGATAGGTGTCTCATTGCTTACATACGCTAAATTCTGACTTAGAATCCTTACTTAGGCTGTAGAGCTCAGAGCTCTGCCTCCGGTCAATTTTGACCAGCAGACTGCTTGGCGATAATGAGAAGCGGAGGTGTTGAGGTGGCTCAAGCTGGCCGACCAAATGTGAGCAAATCAATCAGCACACATATCTTGGGCCAAAGCCTCCGCCCCCGCCGTGTGACAAGGGATCTCATCCATCTATTCATGAACGATGCAAAAGTACCTACGGTCTGTGCAGCAACGAAGCGGGAATTTGCCGACCTTATTGCATAATAGTAAATGGTATCGGGGCCCATTTCCATGGGGCAGAATCCAGGTTCCAGATGCGCAGTTCAGCGGTTTGGCGGTGTGGATTCCAATTTCTTAGCGAATCGTCCTAGCGGCATGCTGCAAATGTCGTTTAGTCTTACATAGTTTACATCTGATACCTGCTCATTATTCATACCCTAATCATCCACTTCGTAGCTGCACCAATTGAAATAGCTCTAGTGGTCACGACAACCAATATACAACTCTCGCTCTTCAGTACAGCATCATACTTGCAGAGCGAGGTCAGCATTCCAATTCCAGACGTGTACATTGCGACAGCTGAGTGAGGGGATAGGGGCGGCTGGCACCGGGGGATCCCGGTTCTTGACAACATGAAAGTGCTGTACCATGGCAGCTAATGCTGTCCCACCGCCGGCTGCTGGCTTGAACACGTTAGGAAGGGAGGCGATTTTATGTTCAAACGTCCAGTGCCAAATCCCTATTTACAAATAGCGGACAGGCGACTCAGCGCTGCATTGTTGGAATTGTACACATTTGTCACGACGGTGATATTAAATATCGCCCTCATACGGAGCGCCTAATCTGACAAAGGAGAGCATTACAAGCAAGAACGAATCGCTGTTTCACGGTAGTCTAAATCTACGGCGCGCCGATGATAGAGAGCGATTGCAGACCCGACCCAACAGTATGCATCATTGACAGGGGGAAGTATTGTGTCATATTTTCAGAAAGTACTATTCAGATGGGCCAACTCATCGATCACCTCATTTTATATCTCCTTCGAGGTCCATGCAGCTGTGATAGATAGCCCCAGGATGAGTCTATGACAAAGTAGGTGGGGTCCAGTCAACCCAGTCGCCCATAGTGACACCTGGTCCCTTCTCGACATTGGAAGGTGCAGAACCGGTGTTGAGCAAAAAGGTGTTGATGTATCCAGTAAGGCTAGCTTGCGAGGATGAGGGGAACTGACAGTGCGAGTGACCACCCGTCAAATCAAATCCCATGGCATCAGGCGCGCCAAGAGCCTTGTAGATGAGGCGGCCGGCCTTCATGCAAGCCGTGGTCGAGACGGGGCCAAGCCAATCGATGTCGTTCTCCATGACAAAGAGACCACGAGGGGCCACGAGACCGGCCAGCAGGTGGTGGTCTTCGGGCACGGTGTTGGTCTTGCTTGTGTACGAGTTGAATCGGGAGCTGAACCAGACATTCTCGCCTACGATCTCGCCAGCGGTTTGGATGTTCTTGCCCTTGTTGTGCTCACTGTCCGAAATACGCCAGCAGGCAGCGCCACCAGAGCCGGACTCTTGGGGCAGAGTCAGAGCGATTCGGTCATTGAGGGCGCCGACGACGAATGCACCCTTGCCGTTGCGAGAGCAACCAGTAACACCGAGGCGCTTGGTATCGATGCCAGTCGCGGCGGAACCGAGCTGCTCAAGACCGTCGATGACACGACCAACGCCCCAGGCCCAGGCAGTAAGAGCACCAGCAGAGTGAGATGCACCAAAGAGGGTGTAGAAGGCTCCCTGGCCACGGGAGCTACCACTTGCCTGGGAAGCAAAGTTGTCGTTGTTGAAGGCAATAGTGCCAACCGTACCAGGAATAGGGATTGATGAGCCACCAATGGTGATAATGGCAGGACCAGGCTTGGTACTAGGAGCCTTGATTGCAGTGCTGATAGTCACCGACTTGGAACCAACAGTAACCTTGACGTTCAACGTGGTTCCAGACAGGGAGGCTTCGACCTTGTCCGGGGGTGGTGGGAAGTCTCCCAGCTCGTACTGCTGGAAGATCTTGCTGATCTCCTGTTGACGGCATGTGAAATCTGCCTTTGATGCGACTTTCCTACCATCGGCAAAAGTGAACGGGTCGGGCAATTTGCTAACGCTCACGGCTGGGTATGTGCTGGCGACTGTGCAGTTCGCGCTTTGGCGCTCAACGAGTTCGAAGTCGGGAGGGAATGCTAGAGCAGTCGCGCTCAGTATAAGAGCGGAAGTAGAGTATCTCATCGTGACTAGTAGCACCGTTTGAAGCGACTGTTGAAGTTGTATAAGGCGCGTGTCACTGATATCGTCTCCCCTGAAGCTAGCTGGGGAGCATTATTATATATCGGCTTCAAGGCTATTTGCCTGGCCCGGGTCTGTTCCCACCATGTCCGAATGTGTTCTTTGACCAGTGGAGGCATGGCAAAATACTGACTTGGCACTAAAAATGTGTAAAGACGAAGTCTTATTATGCATTCTGCCTATCCTCGTGCTAGAAGGTAGCCTCAATGTGTCTCATCGGTTAGCCGGAACTCGGCCATTGGTGGCCATGGCAGAATGATCGACATTGTAGCTGGCGAATCAGCGCAAGATGCCACCTTGCCCGTCCAGAGAATTATACTATTCCGGATAAAATGGGTAAACACTCTCCAACTCCACGAGCCTGACAGTCTGCGGGTTCGAATTGCAGAAACATTAATATGATTGATGCTATACCTTGGCCTCTTCGCTAAATCCAGACAACGGTTCCTAGCTTCCCGTGTATATTCGGAGGGTACCCTCAGCCCTGCCAGAGCTGAAGCCCATCCAAGCAGGTTGAGGGCGCTTCAAGCAAGAAATGGGGCATGCGCTAATTGACAGCGGCACTCGCCACGTGAAATCTTTAAGGTTGTTTCAACTTTGCTGCTCTATCCTCCGGCTCCTCGTGCTTTTCGCTGCTTCATCGGTACTGCAAACTGATGTCGTCATTTCGCAGGCGGCAGGTCAAGCGCTATCCTGTAAACATCTCGACTCTATCATCTCTGACCACGCCACGTGAATGAAGTCTTTACTTCGTGTGAAAATCAACTGTGAGATAAATAACTACGCCATTGAAGCGTTTGTCGTTTTACGAGCCATCATATGGAAGTAACTTGACAAAACGTTACACATCGGCGAACTGCCGGTGGGTGGCGCTTGGAAATAGCCGGCATGCAGGAATCGATCCGCAGATTGAATATCCGGCTTTCCATTTGGGCAATAGGCGACTTCGAGTCGTCGGTTGGTTGATTGATATGTTGCGTGATCTATTTACAGACTACCAGGCTAGTCTGAGTGTCTGATATATCCATACCTCTTGGCAGACGTCTTGGCATCTGGCAGAGAAATGAACATGCTAATTACCAAAATAGCATCCTGAACTGCGAAGAATGAACAATCTGCTGATCGATGACCACATTCGAAACATGTTCTCGTCATTTTCCACGGCGATTGTCGCTGCCAGCCTTCTGGCGCAGCTCGTAGGAGCGCATGGAGGACTTGCAAACTACACCGTTGGTGATACGTGGTACCGAGGGTATGCGAGTTGCCCAAACGCGTGGCCTGCCCCAAATTCTTACTAATGTCCTCCATCACATCACAGCTATGACCCCAACGAGCTGGCCTCTGAGCAGCTCGGCCAGCCATGGATGGTGCAACGAGTTTGGGACAGCATCAACCCTATCTTCCACGTCAACGACACTGGCCTCGCCTGCAACACTCCAGGTACCACGTCGCCGGGGGGTGGGTCCTACATTCCCATCACAGCCGGTGACGCCTTGACCGCCGTCTACTGGTACTGGTTGCACCCGGTTGGACCGATGAGCGTGTGGCTGGCGTCATGCGCGCCGTTTGGTTCGTGCGAGGCGGCTGACCCGGCGCGGCTCGAGTTTTTCAAGATCGGCCACTGGGGCCTGCTTAGCGGCTCCGTCCCCGAGGGCGTCTGGTACCAGCGCGCCTTTCAGAACTGGGACGGCAGCCCAGACCTCTGGAATGTCACCGTACCTGAAACGCTGAGGGCCGGCCTGTATGTCGTCAGGCATGAGATCCTTAGTCTGCATGTCGAGAATAAACCACAGTTTTATCCCGAGTGCGCCCACCTGAATATCACCGGGCCGGGAGAGGCAATGCCGCCGAAGGAGTTGTTAGTCAGGTTTCCGGGGGCATATCGGGAGGATGGTAGGTCTTCGCGCAGACATTTAGTTCGGTAAGTGCCTTAGAGGTATATCTGGGGCTGATGGGCAAGTAGATCCGAGCATCAACATCGACATCTACACAGATGATATGAAGAAGACGACGGTAAGTGCGAGGATTCTTGGTGCATCGAGGTCGGACTTGCTGACGCGAGGCAGAACTACACGATACCCGGTCCGCCGGTGTGGGATGGGTGAGTATCACCTGCTGGAATCCATGTCAGCTTGTGCCAATTTATCTAATTGCTAGGCTCACAAATAAATACTGCACTATGTGCTGATGTGTTACGGGCGCGAAGACAAAGTCATGCAGTAAGATATGACTGATCACATAGGTTTTCTATTGAGTGTTTCCGTGGATGAGAGCAATTGGGAAGTGTGATATCATGTAATAAAGAAGCGAATCCCGGCACTTCGTCGGGTGTGCTGAGACTCCGTTCAAGCACATTGGCGTTTTTCGTTCGGCGTATTCTGTAATGGCCACGAATTTGGGATGGACTTGATTGTGACAGAGGTGTAGAGCAGGCACAGTGCTATGTTACGGGCGCGTCACTATTGAAGGATGGGAAGCGCCAGGAAAATGACTACAGATCCTGGCATAGAGAAGCATGTTAAGAAGAAATCTTCACACAGAGACGCATATCAGGAAGGAATCGTTAACGCACGGAATGTGAAGACTAGACTATGTGACACAGAGAAAGAAGCATGTCAAGAAGAAGTGATTCCATCATGCACAGAAGTGAAGACAGCAAGGAACGACTATGGAAAGATTACAGTAGGACTATCTAAGCTAAGGTATTGTTATGTCGGGACCTGAGAAACAACAAGACCAACCAGAAGGTGTGGTCTGCTGCGACCAGGGATGCTAGCCCATGTTGCTGTAGCTCCGAAGAGACTTGTAGTTTTAACTGGTCTCGCAGTATAATCTAGTTTATACTGTTCGCGCAGTTGGCAGTTTTTCGTCGTACTGAGGACGGGATTGTAGTTTATCGTCGAATACACCAGGACGCGCTTGCGGTTTGACGTCGTGCGCTCAGGACGGGCCTGCAGTTTATCGTCGAATGCACCAAGGACGCGCTTGCGGTTTAACGTCATGCGCTCAGGACGGGATGTAAAAGTTTTCGTCCTTTACCCAAGAGACGGGATGAGTTTACTGACAGTGCCTCATGTCGAGAAGTGAGTTGTAACAGAGATCCTAGCTCGGGGTGAGTTTTGCGCCGTCCTCAAGGCGGGCAGCAAATTTTTCGTCGTGCTACCTCCGACGGGATCCAGTTTTGCGTCTTACTCCTGGACGGGACGAGTTTTTAGACACCATGCCAACGGGTGTGGACAGTTTGACATCTTGGCCGGATGAGTCGTAGTTTTATGGTCGTACCTGGGACCCGGTGATGAGTGAGGGGGGAGAGCTGGTTGTGCTTGGTGGTCAACACGATGGGAGGGGTAAGGTGGAATGCAAGGAAGGTGAGGTGAATGTGAGGATTGGGGAAGGTACAGGGTGAAGTGAATGAGAATCATTGCTGATGAAAAGAATATGGGGGGCTTGCCTTGAGCTGATACTAAGAAGATGTGGGTGGAAATATGCACACGAAGATGAAAATCAAGCTGGAGATGACTGAGGATGGTGATGATGGATGGCTAGCTGTTGTGATGGCTGGCTGGCTGGCTGGTTGGTTGGTTGGTTGGTGAAAAAAATGAAGAAGTGATGAGAGGTGGAAGAGGAAGAATGAATCTCTGAGTGCTGAGAAGCCCTCTATTTGTAGGCAAATCGTAGCAGCCAGAGGTCTACTGATTGCACGAAAAGGTTCCCAAATGGGGAGTAGAATCACGTTGCTACTGATTGTGTTGTTCCCAATTAGGATTTGCTGAGGCATGGCCCAAGTCTGTGACTAGAATCACTGAATCACTGGATCTGGCCAATCAGAAAGCTTGCATAAGAACTTTGCTGCTTACGCTGTTCCCAGTTGGGATTCAATTAATCACATAGCCCGAGTTCTTCTGGAGGATCACTGAATCAGGCCAATCAAAAAAGAATTGGAAATGGGGCTGGTCTTCGAGTTGCTGCTCGATCCGGCGACGGGGTACTAGCCAAAGTCGGTCCCTACCAATTGAGGATGGAAACCCAATTGAATTTTTTTGATTGGCTGATTCGAAGACATCAGATCAGAAAAACAATATCAGAATCAAGCTTGCGGTACGTACCTCAGACTGGATGATCCCGGATCAGCAAGCCCAAAATCAATCACAATCTGAGGTTCGTACTTTTCGTTCGGTTGAACTGATCCGTCTGATTCACAAGAAGACGTAGCACAACCAAACAGTGCATCCTGAAGTACGTACCTTCGAGCAGTTGAGATTAACATACTGAATGACTGTGACGCCAGGTTGGCAAGTTGAAGCTCAATGCTAGTACTGGTGAATCAGACACAAATACACCCACCACCAGGATGATGGACCTTCGAGCAGTAGTGTAGTTGCAATTCCATAGGTAGCTATTAAATATCAATCTATTTCAGAGAGATCCCAACCCTCGAGATACTTCGTGCAAACGTATCCATCGGAGCCTCATGTCTGCTGCTCTAGTCTGTCAGAACGGCATGTGCTTCAGACTGCGACCTCGTTCTTCGGACAACAGCACTGTGCGACAGTCACCAAGTGCTTGATCACGTCGAGCATACAGAATCCAATTCCTGCTCTTGCCTACTAAGGAGGACTGTACCAATGCCGTTGGTAACCGCAAAATTGCGTGCGCCTACTGGGCTGATGCAAGTGAGTTTCACCTCAACAATATGATGGGATGCGACATAATTGGACATTTGCCTGAGTTTCGATGGTGATTCTAAGACGATAGACAGGATAGTGCCATAATAAGTCTAGCGACAGTGCAGGCCACGACTGCATTTATTGCGTGCAAACGGGTCAATACGTCAATCTTCACGGCACCGTCGAGAGGAATGTCACCACTGTTCAAATGGAAGGGACCACCTGCCGCGACGAAACGTACAAGATATGTTTGGCGAAAGGAAGAGGGGGAGGGGGGGACAACTCTGTATTCTCCATATTCTGGCGCTTATCTGTCTACCCTTTTGACAACGTCTCCAGAATTTGTGCCATCACCTCATCAGCAAAAGCGCAGAAACGTTCGACTCCCGCCCTCGAAACCGATCGGGACTTGCGAACCCCAGACGAACATGGAACGGCGGCGGATATCCCTACGATGAGTGTCAGACCGACAACAGTTCGACCGAGACACTCGGCCAAGCCTTGTCGAGGAAACAAGTGTGTCGGCCACGGCTGACTGCGCCGCTGTTCTGATGCGGTACATTGTACCGTCGATCTGCAGTGATTGAATCCAATACAGTTTGCCAGATCAACCAGATTCGATCGACGCTTGCGTGGTGAAGCCAAAACATAGGATTCATTAGGAAAGTTGAAGAACGGGGTCGGATGACTGCATATGTCACAAAAGGGTGGTCTCTACCGAGGAAGTACTGCCTAGCTAAGATGCCATGATGGAACATGTGGCTGTCCCGCTGCAGCGGTGATAAATTGTTAGTGTCAGATAGACAACCCAACCAAATGGTTCGTGGTTGACCAGTTTCAAAATATGATACTTTTACCAGGCACATGGGGAGAGCTTCGAGAGGAACACGCTGAAATGGTAGGTAAACAGCCGCTGCTTATGTAAGGCGGAAACATTACCTAGGTTTGGTACTACCGCACGCCGTTGAGTCTTGATAGCAGAGGAACACGTGGGGAGACGTGCATGGACCTGGACATGGTGTTGTAACACTGCAGGGAACTCAGAGCTCATTGACGGGTAGACAGCAAGTTATGATCATGTCTGTGGTTGTCACCGCATTTAGAGTCCTTGGCAAGCGGATGAAGTTTCTGCGAGCGCTTACACACAGTACACAGGTGTGATGATAGCGGGTTATGTAATCCGCACAGCATGATCCAATGTCACCAGATAACAGCTTATCGCGGCGCTATCTCGCAAGACGAAGATGCTGCTGCTTGGCGGAAGAAAAGTGCGTGGGCGGATGAAAGGTGGATCGGATCAAGGGCTGCTATTATGTATCTAGTTAGAGCCAGTAGCCGCACACATGCTATGTATGTACATATGTAGGACCTATTCTGCTATGCTGCCTCTGGTTTGCCTGCAGCCAGCAATGAATCATGGAAGGATGGTGACCCTGTGAGCTTGTGAAAGGCGTAGATCGATCGAGTCATTTGATTCCCGTCTAGACAAAAAAATAAAAATAAAACCGAAAACCCAAAAAAACTTTATACTTGTAAATAAGCTTACCGCCACAGATTGCAGAAAAGGGTTTGAGAAAAGTCGGGGGCGCGAACGGGGCAACGGGGGAAGGCCTGGGAGGGAATGATGCCATTCCATGATTTCATTGTCCCCCAATGCCAGGGTCCCGATGTTCTGGTCCCCTGGTGGGCTCGCACGACTCCACCCAAGCAATTGTGTCAAGCCCACCTTGGCACACTTAAGCGTCGAGGCGCCCTATTGGTCTGTTGGAATCAATCAAGTCTGGCCAGGCGGCGATAGCGACGAGGTTGGCAATATGTCCTCGTCTCTATTGGACTCTGGGTGCAGCCAGGCGCGCCAAGCGAGATAACCTCTCCTTGTCGTTTGGGTGCTGTGCGAACTCTTTCCAGTAACTGCAAACATTACGGAGCATGCTGCACGTGTTGTCACGCAGGAGTTCGTAAACCAAAAGTTTGCGCCTGTGCACGACGAAACGAAGAGGATGAGGCTCTTCAGTAACCCAACTACAGTAGCCTCTGATGAAAACTGGATTGGGAGAAAGATTGAGTTCAACGGTCACATTCCCACTGAGTTACTCACTACTAGTACTGTGTACAGAAGGTTGACAGGGCATGCAGGGCCAGGCTGAATTGGGTGTGGTCGCTATCTTTAGCCTCTGCGAGAACGGGGGGGGGGGGCGTTGAGGGGTTTCTGCTAGTTAGTAGGGATCTGTGGTGCTCATTAGACCCCAGCAACTGCGCCATCAGCCATTGGGGGGAGGTGCGGTGCCAATTAATAGTACCAAGATCTGCCAAGCATTCACTGACTAGCAGTGGCAGGTGTAAGTAAGTAAGTAAGTAACTAACTAACTAACTCGACCCGATTTACCATGTACTTTGCATGGAGTCAGTAGTTACTCCATACAGTTCCAGTAATCTTCTAGCACCCGATCGTTCTCATGTCAATGACCCTGTCCCTGTCTTGCGTATGTATGTGCTAGTATATCCATATCCCCCCGGCCCTTGCATTTCTACTGGCCCTGATCTGCCTTTGCATTAGTACGGCTTAACCTCCTCCTCCTGCTCCTCTTCTTTTCCCTCTTGCCCTCTTGCCCTCTCGCCCTCTCGTGTATCCGTATACCTTCGTCATTCGTTATTCCTTTTCTGCGTTGTTGTGGTTTCGGCATGAGGGATTGAGATAGGAAAGAGCAACAGTTCGGAATATCGCTGCGACAGCATATACAAAAGCAAAGTACAACAGCACACAGTATTCTTTGCTCCGTCCCGGAAATCAAGATCGGCAGTACCCAGAAAAGATCGCGGACACCACGATGCACGCGTGACGGTCTACAGCCATCGACAAAAAGAAATAGAGAGGGCAAAAACTAGGAAAACGAAAACCCTTAATTTGCAGCATTGCGGTGGCTTTTTGTTTCGCAGAGCCCTTTGCAATCGATCTGCGACGGCGACTTGTGCGAGTGCGACAGCTGCGACAAAGCAAATGGCATTGAAGAAGAATCGCTTTCTGCGCATCCCTGCGGTGTTACCTCTACGCACAAAGGGTCTCTACCAAGAGGTTCCCTCCCACGATCTCGGCAGTGCAACCTCGGGCACCCCATTTTCAGATGCATCGCCGTTTGGCTCGCCGCCCTTTACCCCCATATCCTGGCGCGGGCCCAAGTCGAGGTGGCGTAAGGGACTGCGACGACTTACCGTGAGGAGGGCGTTTGGCTTCAGTGCTGCGCTGGCTTTGATCGTATTCCTTATTGTCAACGGGGTCCAGAGACGGTCGCGACGGATAGAAAGAGAAGAAGCCGAGGAAAGGGAGAAGAATCGACCCAAATACCATTGGGAACACTTTCCAAGGTACGTACGTCTACGTTGAGTTCCGTCCGGCAAAGCATAATAGACTATGCATGGCATCCATCTGGCATGGCATTGCGACCAACTATAATCTCACACACATGGCGCACTTGGGCACCGGTGAGACGGGAGGATTCAGACGGGAACGCTACTTACTCATCCAAACTCAAAAGGAAAAAAAAGAAATTAGAAGAAAAAAAGAAGAAGAAAAAGAAAAAGAAACAAAACAAAAAAACGCTCCCGGCACAGATTTGCTGACACGCATCAACTCCCAGACTCAACGGCTACTACAATGGAGTTCGCTCACTCATCAAGCTCTCGCGCTGGCTCCCCGAACAGGAAGCCAATAGCCAAACCAACATCACCATCCACGATCATGTCCCCATGAATCCTGTCATGGCCGATCCTTACCACTTCAGCTCCGCCAAGTACCTCGAAGATCACCACCCCGTAAACCCCTGCTACTTGGACGATGCCAACCAGATTCCCGCCCCCGAGGTCTTCGCCTTCCCCGGCGTCCCCGACAACATGACAGAGCCATACTGGGGATCATACGACGAAATCAATGTCACCCCCGACCTTTGCTGGGAGCGCTTCGGACGCCTCGGCCCCTACGGTTACAGCTACACCAAGTCCCAGGGAGGTCTCGATCTCTCCAAAAACTCGGACTACACGGGCACCGACAAGATCCTCGATCTCTTCGACCCCGTCGACTACCGGGTTGTGGACTGGGGCAAGGCGCAGAAGACATGTTTCGAGAAGAACAAACACCGGTTCGATGCTCCCCCCAAGCCCACGACCAACGATCAGGCTCCCAAGAAGCAGCAAACACGAACTGCGTATGTTCTGCGAACTTGGACTGGGTACAGATACGACGATATTCAGCTACTGTCTCTGCGGGCTATGATCAATGAGCTATCACTCAAGTCCGGCGGCGAGTACGACGTGCATCTACTGGTCCACGTCAAGGACGAGTCGATACCCATCTGGGCTTCCGACGAGATCTACCAGGATACGCTCAGAAAACATGTTCCCAAGGAATTCTGGGGCATTGCTACACTGTGGTCTGTTCCACTCATGAGACTTTACTACCCCGGATTCACCAGCAAGGATGAGACATTCGACAGCCCGTCAGGCGGCGACATCTACGGCGTCTATCGCTCGGCCCACTTCCCCCTCCAATGGTTCTCCCAGCAGCACCAGGAGTATGACTTTGTCTGGAACTGGGAGATGGATGTGAGGTACACAGGCCACTACTACGAATTTCACAATGGCGTTGGTGAATGGGCCGACAGGCAACCCCGTAAGCTCCTCTGGGAACGAAGCCAGCGCTTCTGGATCCCAGCACTGCATGGTTCGTTCGAAAACTTCACCAACATGGTCGAGAAGGAGGTCAAGGAGAGCGGAGAGGCTCCCGTTTGGGGCCCCGTCAAGTTCCCTACATCCGGCAAGGAACAGATCCCGTCTCCCAATGGCACCGAACCACCGACGTCCTTCGACGAGGACAATTATGAGTGGGGAGTAGGCGAGCCGGCCGACCTGATCACCTTCAATCCATACTTTGACCCCAGCAAGACGAACTGGGTGTTCAGAAATGATGTGACGGGATACAACAAGAGTCTTGAAATTCCACCGCGACGATCCGCCATCATCACCATCGCCCGAATGTCGAGACGCTTGTTGAACACCATGCATCAAGAAACGTATCACACCCATCACTCCATGTTCGCCGAGATGTTCCCACCGACCGTGGCGTTTCACCATGGTCTCAAGGCTGTATATGCACCGCACCCAGTCTATTTCGACCGAAAGTGGCCACTTGATACTATGGACGTCACGTTCAACCACCCCGACTCCCCCACAGCAAGTCCCTTTGGCTGGGGCGAGCACAACATGCTCGGAGGCAGCTTTTACTACAACTCCGGCTTCAGCGGTGCCCTTTGGCGGCGGTGGCTGGGCGCAGTCGAGAACGGCGAGGGTGGTCGCAAGTTCGAGGAGGACAACTCAGGTCGTATGTGTTTGAGGCCGTTGTTGCATCACCCGATCAAGTGGGAGAAGGTGGAATGAGGAATGAGGAAAAGAGAAAGAAGACATGCATGTCGCGTTGGTGTTTTGGCGTTTTCTTCCATCATCTCTGATACCCAGTCAAGCTTGCGGCTGGAAACTTTTTCCAACATTTTTCTTCCATTTCCCCCTTTTTTTTCCCCTCTTTTACTTGTCTCCCTGGTCAATTGCATATCGTCGATATTACGCCATATGGAGAGGCGGCTGTATTTTGTGGGCAGTCATCAGTTATGGGTTGGATGAAGCATGACGTCTTGTATATATGAATGATGCGACGGGTTGTTGATCCACCCTGGATACTACTTGTGTTTTTGTCTTTTATATTCTAGCCGTCCTCGACATGAAGGAGAGCAGGCCATCAAGCCCACTGTGAAGCATAGCATAGCATCTTCGAGGCCTTTTAATGTTTATTGATCTACGATATTGCTGTTGTCCTCTCGCTGATAGTTATCTGCCGTGATCTGCTTGTAGAGATCCTACCCGTCCCGCTAATTGTGTTCGGTCTGATCCAGATGGTCCAGTCATCGATATTTTCCAGTCGGACTGTACTATACCTATGACAGGCGTGTACAAGAGATGGTTTATCTTGGTATTACAAGACTGGGAGAACCCAGAGCCATTATACTTTCCCGGCGATTCAGACTATTATCCTCTTGTGACCAAGCTTCCTGAGCACCAGGTCTATACTCAGACACCGCATCGGGCTCGACCTGGGGCGAGTCACCGTTTCCGTCAATCTTGGGAGGGACTTGCTTCGATTGAAGGGCGTTTTCTGCGATACCGTTAGCAATGTTTTCCGTGTGAAGTCCACCACGGCAGCGCAAGATGTGGCTCGATTCTGCTCGTCAGACCTGTATGGAGAACCCCTACACAGATTTACGCGACAGGCACTCTTTACCTCGACGCTACTTTTCGTGCCCTCATGTGCGGCATTAACCGCTCCAGCACGACCGGAGCAGGTACCGAGACGTCTCACACATTGCGAGATTTCAGATTCGCCACCGGTGTCAACATGCCCCAGTTCAATGGCGGTATGCCGCTGATGTGGGCGTTGGACAAGATCCTTCAGCGAAGTGGTACTTTCACGCGGAGAATATAAATGGTCTAGTTGCAAAGGCAGTCAGCGGGAGTTCTGTCCCACTCGGCGTGGACTTGAGCGTCGATTTCCTCCTTGCCGTCGCATTCCTTGTCCATATGAGCTCAAGACGAGAGCGTAAGTCACCAAATCGCATCTTCAAGGGTCTAGGCCTACTATTGGAGCCAGCCTTCATCCGGTCCATTCTCGACACACCTCTTCACAACGTGCCTGGCACGTTGTGCTGGACAAGCTTGACAGTCTGAATCTTCTCAAAAACGAGAAGGTTCGTTTGTTTGTGGACAATATCGAGAGATGCTATGAGGCATTCGAGCACAGTCTATATTTTACCACTTCTGGTCTATCATAGATCGGGTCCAGTACGGGGATGCCTAATGACGAAGTATTCATCGGCGCTGGGGCTAAGATGCCGTTCTTTGTAAGGAAACCAAGCGATCACTAGTTGCTAGCAAAAGCCTGCTATGTCAAAGGGCTATCCTACGGAGAAATAGCAGCTAGGGCGGGAAGGGGAGATACGGCTATCCAGGATGTGCTGCTTGTGTAGTGAGGTCCTTCATATGAAAGTAAGTATGATGCCGGATAAAAGCTCGTGAGGCAGAGCTGAAACGACGCCGAACTGCCGCTTAGAAGAAGACGAACGTGTCCTGGGGGCTGCACAACTGCACGTCAAAGGCATCGTACTGGCGGCTGCAGCTCGAACCCCGACTGGGACTTGGCTTTGATCCCACTAAGATGATGAGATTGGTCCGAAGAGTTTAAGGATGAAAGCGGAATCTCGCCGATCATTTTATATGCCCTTGGGGGGTTCCGGTGCGATGCTAAACATCTCAGAATGATTCGCTACATGATCTGTCATCCATCATGGTGCAGCCGCGCAGATCACCCACCACTGGCCAATGCCATGCCAAGAAGTCAGTACCGGCGGCAAGTCTAAGCGCTGACAACGCCAAGTGCAAAGATCTAGCATCTGTTGAAAATTATATATACTACCCATTGCGTAACCCCCCCACTGCAGCTGTCCAGCTTTGAAGGTGTGGCGTGATCGGCGTCAATTACCACCATATTCAACTTGATGTTGTAATTACCGACCTGGGATGAACCCGGACCACCGGCAATATATTTTTACTGCATGAAATTTTAAGAAGCATTTTTCAATCATCATCCCGAGCAAAACAAAACTCCGCCCATAGTTGTGTCAGTCGACCGGTATGAACTACGCTGGTGGCGATCTCAGGAGGGTGCATCACACACATTTTCCGACAAACTTTGCTCATGAAATATGAATTATTAGTTGAAAAGACGATTTGGACTGCATTAGCATTCAGTAATTGGTTTATACCAGCTCAGGGTGAGCGCGCCAAGGGATCATCTGTGGGGGGTGCCTGGGCGCATGAGGCTTTCCGGTCAAAATTAAACCACGAAATCTTCACTTCTTGGAATTGCTCTTCCTCGAGCGAGACCGGATGTTTTTCGAGAGGGGTTCTGATTTAGCCTGATTGCTTTCTTGTCTCGAATCCTCCTTCTTTGAAAGAGACCTTAAGTTCATCCAACGGCCCTTTTTCTTTGAATCATCTTGCTCAATCGCCCTTTTCGTCATGGCATTGAAGCAGATGAGATCATATTGACTGTCCTCCAAGATCTGTGCTTGAGTGCGAAAATCCATCGAAAAGCTCAGGTGGGGAATAGTGATGGCAACGCTGAAATCGAATAGACGACCAGCAAGGTAGTTTTCCTTGCGAACATCCATATTGTATATGCCCATATTGTTCAGCTTTTCCACTTTGTCCCTCATGATGGCGAAGTTTGATGGTTTGTCAAAGGATTTATAGCGGATATAATCCTTCACAATTGCCCGCAGAGGTTTGTTGTTGTCTTCCTGCGTCCGATTCCAGTCATAGATGCCAAATTGTTGCTCAATTCGCTGCTCCACAGACCCTGGTAGATATAAGTACCCGTGACAACGAACGGCAAGTTTGTCATCCTTGCCCTCTTTGACCAGAAGTCCGAAGGCCCGACACTCAGCGAAAAAAGGATCTAAATGATGCCTTATCACATTATCACTTATAACGTGCTCTTCCATAAAGAAGTCCGGGCGAATGTCATCAAGTTTGAAAAACTTGAACTGCGAATCCCTTAGTTCCAGACACTACATTTGGTCTTGCGTACTTACAATTTTGACAGCATATCTCTTCTTATTCAAAAGTACTTGAAATACGCGACTATGTCCCTCATTCCCTTCGTCCGCATTTAATATTCTGATGAATTGCGCATTTGTTACATCTCCGTCAAATGGGAACAGCTTAGGCCCTCTAGCATTCGGAACCAAAGTCGTCATGCTGATTCAATCAAGTTTTTTCCTTTTCTTTTCTTTTTCTTTTTCTTTCTTTCGTTTTCCGAGGCGAAGTCAAGATGATCTTCTACCTACCATATGAAATAACAAAGCAGTGAAACGTACATGAACAAAGCGGGGAATCGTGTCTTCGGCTACGGACGATCCGCACCGCATCAATAGTTGCCTTGTTCGGGGTAGCTTTGTGCACTGTTATATCGGGTGTGATGCCAACATGCAAGCCCTTGGATATCCCTCAAACCCGAACATCGACTACCCGGTCTGATACGCCAACAGCGCAGAACCGATCCTACAGAGATTATTCCTGACACCACCATCATGCAGCGTAAGCCAAGAATTAGTTACACGAACGCCCGAATTTATCGTTTCTTGGGTTACCTCTGCGCTATTTTGACATTTCTATTGGTCCCTTCCAAGCTCGTCAGATGATGACACCCAATTAATTTATTGAACCAGAAGTTCGGGACACCAATGGACGACGTTGGAGCCTACAGAATTTAAATGCACAGGAGAACGAAATTCCTGCTGCTAGGATGCACAGTTTCTCACTTTTCCTCAGCATCCCACAAACACAGCTTTGTAGGCGAAATGACTCCAACTTTTCTAGATACACTTACCCAACGAAACCCCGTACCAGATTCCAGAAGCGAAGAAGGGTACAGCACCAAGATCAAGACAGTGTACGGTCCACACAAAGTGCAGCCTTGGACAGACGTTACATGGGAAAACCTGATTGGGAGTTTCGGGGAAGTCCTACAACGTGAGACCTATGATTTAAGGATCAAAGATAGGGACGATATCCACCCCGAGAAGCTTAACATCTACACAGAAAGCTCAGTGACGTCACTTGGTGAAGACTGGAACGAAAAATTGGTCCAGAATGCACTAGACGGAACGAGGGAAGCACTGATGGCGACACAGCTAAACGAACGCCTTGCAAAAGGCGTTGTACACTTCAAGAAAAACAACGGGCAAGGGCATATCCCGGACGAAAAGGGTATTCTACAACAACCAGACTGGTGCGTCTATCAGAAGGGGAAGGAAGATTACGACAAGAGGAGATTCGCCAATCTTGTACCAGGCGACAGCAAGCCAGCAAGTAAATGGAAGTCTGACTGGATAGATTGCGAGGACGCAACATTAAAAAGACACGCTAAATTGGTTATGCAGCAAGTTACGAAATACATGTACCTCGGAAACACACGATATGGGTTCGTCATCAGCGAGGAAGAATTGGTCCCATTACGGTTATCGACATTTCACAGTGACTCAGAGACTGTGGATGAACGTATAGGAGATAATCTTGCGCGACAAATTGTCAACGCGACGCACGGCAACTTTGAGGAAGACGAGGAAGCCGAAGAAGCCGACGACCAAGGGGATGAAGAATATCGATCTCAGCGGGAGATCAGTCTCGAGCCGTTTCAGAAGTTAGCAGACTTTTTACAAGACGCTAACAATAAGACTCATTTGTTGGTGGAGTACTGTCGTGTCCCTTGGGCCGTTCACGGCACTGGGGCACTCACTGTCAACTTGACCCTATGGTGGCTTCCTATACTAGCGATTCTAGACTCCTCGGTAAGAGAAGCTGGGACGTACAACCCACTGAGCGATACCATACCCGAAGCTCAACGAATTATCAGCGGTGAGACAGCAGGAGGCGAGGTAAACAATGATAGCCACCAGAGGCAGGCAGGAATATCCCGCAAACGTAAGGTCGATAAGTTGGAGCAACCCGTGACGAGGTCGAAGTCTCAACAGTCCTCAGTGGGCAATAGCCAGCGTAGCCAACCAGCCGCACCAAGAGAAACGCCAGTTCCATCTAGACGACCTCGTCGACTTGCCCAAGACGAAGCAACTCCTATATCTGTATGGGACCGTTTAGATACCCCTGGGAACATGTTTTCTCGTCGTCTCCGGGCGAAGTCACGCAGGAGCAAAAGAATGTTGAGTGATTCTTTCACATCAGTGGCGAGCAGTTTGCAAGGGATGGAGGATGATGAGTATGAAGTATCTTTCACGTCGAATTTAGGGTGACGCAGTGCATTTGACCTTGACAAGACGGAACTGGCGCGCTGTATTTGAGCAAATCGTGGATGATTTAGAGATTCCAAATGTGACCTACAGGCGCACTACGAACGCTAATAAGATTGCAAGCTATATAAACTTTCTAAGCTCGCTGCTGAGGTTGACAGAATGAAACAAACCAGTGACATTTCCCACGCACGTTCCGGCATCATAGCGTGTTGATTTGTCATCTGGGTGTGTAGTTGGGTCTTAGGGGCACAAAAAGGGCATTTATGGGAGCCATGCTAACGCATACTGAGTTGGGCGATGGCCTCGTGTACTTTTACTGTGAATAATTGTATTTGTGCTGAGAATCGATCTGCACGGATGTAGATGTCGATAATGTTTGCCAAGCTCTCGATCCGCTACCATGTTAAGGTGCAGTTGAAAATGTTTACATACGGTTCGTAGTTTACCAATGTGCACTAAAACACAAGATTCTGACGCGTTGACTGCGGATACTCCAGAGAAAGACATTGAAGTGCCACGATGAGAGCGTGGAAAGCAGGGAAGATTGTTAGCGCCGATTAGTAACGAGATATAAGCCTGATATTATGGCTACGGTGTTGGAAATCGTGAAAGCAACGTCAGAAGCACCTACTAGAAAAAGAAAAAGAAAAAGCAGTATTCTGGCGCCATTTCCCCAAGCTTTCATGACTGGCTTAGGAACAAGAGACTAGATACTTCCATTCAAGTACTGCAGAGTGAGGAAAGTGAAAAAGATTATGTTATACATGTTATGAATGGTGTGCTACATTTGTGCTGTCTCAGGATATAAGAATCCGACGTTCTGCGATGACTCCTGGTAATTAGACAAGAAAAGCCATCATACCGAGCTTGATTTCGTGATCAATCTAGACTTCTGGAAGATTCAATAACATGATAACTGGTCTTAACTAGCACACAGTCTGATATATTGATAGATGAATGCTGGCTCTAGTGAGATGACTCGAGTTGCAACCATAGATGCGTACCATACACGACCAAGATTCCAATGCCGAAAGCACGATCTGGGTGGATTGTACGCGTAGATGATTTGTTTTGCGCTCGGGATGGGAAAGTTGAGAAGTTCCTGACCTAGTTAAGCACAGCGGTGCATATAGGGGTGCCATTGAGAGACCAGATTGCTACTATATCGTTTCTTGGCGGTTGGTTTTAACGTTTCAAAGCTGGCCGACCTTCCTTCACCAGTCCGCATTTGCTTTCTTGACATTGAGTGTAGAGAGCGGTGTGCCAGTCAAACAAATACCGGCCACTTCAGCAAAGCTTTTAATCTAAAAGCAAGTCAATGCTTTAGCCATCAACTTGATTTGACCAAGGGTTAAACATCGTGGATCCAGCGTAGAGACTTACCATGGATAAAATTTTGACAGGTTGCCCGGGGTATTGCAGATTCCAGAACTGGCCGGCCGGTAGCTGAGTAGGTTGCTCCAACGTGATGTTGATTTTTCTCAGGTGGTTCTCAACACTCCAGACGTCCAAGAGTACTTCTATTGTCTTACTCCAGCCTCTGGGATCGAACCACAAATTCATCACGAACTCGACTCGGCGCATTTTCTTGAGCGTGCCTTCGCTTACAAACTCAGTGATGTCCATTGGCTTCCCCAGCGCTGTTGTGTGCGGAGGCGGTCGTCGGAGAGTGAAGGTCTTGAAATGCATGGCTTCTCGGGCTTCCCAAGCAACCTGTCGGTTGCATAGTAAAATACCCGGAGTGGTCTTGAGCTGCGGCGCAACGTGGGGGCTCGGCATGACGCATTTGGGCAACCGGGTCTCCTCGTGCTTCAGCTCATCTTCAGCGCATTGGCTCGCAACACGTGCAAATACTGAGTCGAGATCTGGATACTCGAGCACGAGAGTATAGATATCATGCCGGATGTGATACGGCAATGCCAGGAAGTCAAAAAACTGGCGGCGGTCTAGAGTAGGTTCAGTGGTATGCATGATTTTCGAGAACGGATGTGTTTGATTGTAGTGCTTGGTCGTGAAATCGAATTCGAGGTCAGGTGAAACGTAAAGAAGAGAGAACCTGATGCTGGGCCTCTGTGGAGAATGATTGATGATAACGATTGTGCGTGCAGCATAAAAATAGTAACCGGTACGGAGTACTACGTACCCACCTGGGGCATGCGGCCTACTCCCACTTTGTATCCACCCCCACCGCTGTACATAACCTGGCAAGGATCATGGGATCGATGGGATGCAGATGCAGCTACAGCATGTGCATAATTAATTACCTACCTATGTAGGGATTAGTCGCCCCGTATTCCTTCCTTCGATAAATTATTAGCGGCTGTCATCTCTTAAGTTGGCTATCAATAGGACTGGGTTAGAAGGGGCTAGAGTATTATACGGCACTTAAAGTGCTATACGCCATTTCTTTCATGTAGTTGATCACTACTGGTATTCTTGTCGGCTACAAACCAATGAACTAACTAGTATCCGGGTGATAAATGAGAGGAAATTCTGGTTTTGTTATTTCCTTCCTTGTAATTTGGGGAAATCAGAACGCGTCTTAATCTAGATCATGGTAGTACCAATATTTTTGATCGTTGGACTGTGCAAGTTTGTCATTGGAAATATTCATCAATAGCCTCTAATGCACGATATTGCAATATGAAAACAGATCTTATACTCTTACCTCACGCTCCCGCCACTCGCTACATAGATGCGTACGTCCTAGTAATTATATCACGTCTGGTGTCAACATTCAGTCTATCCGAGTCTTCATTAGTATCTTTTTCAGTGCACATAGTGATACAGGGGCTACCGCTTAATAATCAGATCCATAAGAGCTAATAAGAAAACATGGTGGTAATAATAGATAACGAGCGAGCTGGCCTTTCAGCAACCACGGGTTTCCCGTGACAGTACGAAACTAGGCGTGACCAGATATGACGAAACTCAAATCCCCTTCCGGTGTATAGATAGTAATGATTGAATGCCACTTATATCCGAGTCAAAACATGAACGCCACCTTGACAGCCATTCGCCGCATATGGAGCCAACCTATTTCCTCAAGCCCTTTTCTTGGCGTCAGTAGGGAAAGTATGTGGCTGTTGTGCCTGATAAGTTGCCGCCATTCTAGAGCTTCCGCAATCCCCAGTGAGTGCGCAGGTGGAACCACAGCTGTATACGTGTTAAATCTTCTCATTGAGTTGGGGTAGGTGAATGACTGACACAGCGAGCTGACCCCACATGGTAAGGGTAGGGATATTGTTGCCTGCCCGATAGTCCGTGTATACACCGGCTACACAAGCCACGATGCAAGAGGTCTGCACGACGATAAGCTTTCTAATCCGTAGGAAAAGACATCGTTGTTGTACTTACACATGAACCTGACACGTTGACCCACAGGCTTGGATCAAGGCCGATACTGACTCGCTTGTCAAGAGAGTCAAAATGGCCTTCTTCCTCAAGTCTAGCAATAATATTATGCACTTCGTAATTTTTTGCTCCTGGCAAGATCTCATCTAAGGCTCTTACGACCAGCGCCATATCTGGAGGAGAGCTGCGCTTTACATCATCTGGAATGGTTCCGGCTACTGCTATTGGGATGGCAAACGATGAAGCAAGAAGGAGAAAGCTGTGAAGTTGCATCTTGATTGGTAAGTGTGAAAAAGATATTGACGATGTATGAGGATGAGAGCTGGGAAATTTAAGGAACTATGATATTGTAGCAGGATGTTATCTTTGTTGACAGTCATAATTAGAGAATTCTGGATGCTCAGGGCTTATATACCTTATCTGACTGTCCAGTCGGATATGAACAACGTTCAAAGTGTTGTTCAACATACATATCTATAGGACCGTGATCTATGCAAGTATGTTGATGAGGCCGGTCGAATATGTCACATCGTTACCCGGATGTCCACCAGGGTCTATAGAATCTTGGAGCGAAGGAAGTATAAGGATCAACAACGTCAATAGTGAATCCTGTTATTGGCGATCTCTAAAACTATTTTTGTAGAAGATGATATTTTGTAGCGAGCCAGGATGGAGATGTTGGATCGATGAGAGGCGCAAGTTGATCACAAGTGCGTGTAGTATTGATGATCCTAGACAATGGTATGAAGGAGTGAGCCATTTTATCATCGTACAGTCGATCCATTCCTACCGGTTGAGTCCATCCACAGTTTTCTGACATAGAGGCACTGCTAATCCCTCGCAACGAACAAAATATTGAAAGATAGTTATAAATAGTGATTGTAGTTTCCCTGAATAGGTTTTCACTTTGTAGATCACAGGGGTGTCGATCATATGCCCGGAATTCTGGGCATATCCAGTTGACGGAGTTCAGATTCTGGATTATTTAGTATAGCTTAATCAGTATAAGAGTCAAAGGTTTCCCGGTAAGACTGGTTTCTGAAAAAGAATTAACAACCATAGATTTCAGAACACCAAAACCGAACAAATCAACTTTTTCAAAACTAACCATTTGAAACCCAATCTTCCATTTTCATCAAGATGCAGTTCTCCACCGCAATCTACTCCACTGTCGCTCTGCTCATGGCCAGCAAGGCTATGGGAGCAGCCATCGAGGTGCGAGACAGTGAAGTCGCTCAACGCGCGGCAATGGTCGCTACGTCTCCTTGTTTGTTTCCCAGACCTTGAACGTGGTTATCCAGTGGACTGACACTTCCCTGATAGACTACGCCTGCAACTGCCCAAACAACTGTAGCCATAAGTCCGGCAGCAGCTGCAAGTTTTACAGTGGGCCTTCAGACAACTCTGACAGTGTCAGCGGAAGTAAGATAATCAATTGAAAAACAAAGTGGTTTACCGTGAATCATATGCTAACAAAGGGCTTAGAATGTGTCTCGATTAGCTACCAGTTGACATGCATTGCTACTTAGGAGAAAGGTTTACATGAGAAAATGACGATTCCTTGTTATTGGCATGGGGGAGTCGGGGAAATAACTTTTGTGGATTACTTTTGGGGAACGGGGTAGATGCATGTTGAAACTGGTTGGAATTTTCTTTGATTTAGTCTGGTAGTCGCTCGTTATTGATCACACTGTCCTTCTACCCACTATGCAGGGCTGAGGCGACCGCTTCGGCTCTTCAGCATGTGTGCTATCTCCGTGAACACAGCATCAACATCAATCGGACACTTTTGCATGAATGATGGTCCCCGATAGGATCTTTGATGGCTCCGTGGTGACCTACTGCTTTAATTGTCATTAATCACCAGGATGATGCTCCTCATTGGAAACACCAGAGCAGATCGACAGTATATAATAGATGTTGGACCTGCATTTGTAACTAGAAGCATGCGACATTCTTCTATGAATAGAGACATGCAGAATGTGATTGTCCAAAACCAGCATATCGACTGGTCAAGTTGAAGGAGGCGTCATGTACTATGACATGGTTTTATGGTTTTATGAGGTATTTTCGGCACAGTCAAAGGTGTGGCTCCACCTTTATACACTGCATAGTGACATCTCTTAACAGTGGATGCTAACCCCGTTTATGTTCACCAGCACACCCTACTGCTCGCTTTGATATACTAGCAGCCCGTCCCCTGAGGACTATCACCTGTCAGGTTTCCAGCGCGTAGACTAGGTGGAAGCTGGAGGACGCCAGCTACCAGACCCTGTGGAACCATGCTCAATACTTATGGCAGTTGAGAGCACGAGGCTGCGTACACCGCAGGCTTTCCGCGGCGTCAAAAAACCAGGTCACAGAGATAAAGGATTTCGGGTACAATCTAGATAGTAATCCTTCCGTCGATCAGGGCTCCACAAATCCTTCTGTCCTTCGGGGCCAAACGTCTGCTAAATTGTCGGGACCGAGTTTAAAGCCGGTAGCCGCTTGATGCGAGCAACACCGAAGTCGTTTACTGTACTTCGTAATTGAGCAATTTTGCGCCATGCTAACTATGGGCGGCTTCACCAGTCAACACTACCTAGACCGACTTAGCTCCTGGATATTTTAAAAAATAACCTTTTCATTTTAATATTCTGAGCTTTTGCTGTGACATTCGGAAGCCCTCCGTCCTGTCTTCCATCGTCCTACTCTAGCGGTTTGACGGACAAGCTGTGGAGCCCTAGTAGGGGCATCGTACTCTAGTCGAATGTAGATTCACGTCGACCGCTTATAGTAATGCATTCTCGGCCCCGATCGTCAAAACTTAGATGGGGAGCGAATACATTGGTATATACCTTCACGTGACTGAAAGACGTTCAAGACTGTTGGTAAGAGTAGTCGAAGACTCTAGAGCAGTGCCAAGCTGTCGCCGACAACTAAAAGATGGCAAGGATCTTCTATTCCTCGAGCTCAGGATCACTTTACTTCAAACAGCCACATAGGCCGCAGTCTGTGATCTATTCAATCGCCTATTTCTTCTCTTCCCCTATTCAAATTTAGCGGCCCTTCACAAGGATGCAACTGCTACAGTTGACCTCCCTCGTCTAGCAGCGACCGCGGACGATTTGTATAAATAAGGTTAGATTTACTAACGGATTATAGTAATCCCCGCAGGGTTATAATGAAGCCAAGTATCTATCTAGATCTAGCGGGAGCCATCTGAACCAAATTCGCTCGTGGCGCCGCGGGATTTGCTGACACCCTGAAAATTATTTTGCGCCCAAAATCTGGGCGCTTCACCAGCTTAAGTGATCAGAAAAAACTGGAACTTCAACCTCGGGCGGGTGTTCGCTAAACTCTCACGACCGCAGTCGCTTGGAGGATGGCAGAACAAGACAACAGTGCTAGGTTGAAAAACAAATGGTTGCAATAAAAACAAGATTAGATATTGATGTGGCAATAACCTGCGAAGCTACGACTGAAGACGCCGGCGCAGCCTGAGTTCATGGCCGATCCTGATGCAATCAGTATACTTCGTCCATGTTCTAACCTTAGCGTATGGGCAATCCTTGCACACAGCGCCTTGGGACCCAATGAACCGGCCCATTTTATCGTCGAACATAGCATCTTTACCCAAGTATGTCTGCTCCCAGAGATACAGAAACCAGAGCGTGAGGCACACACACCAGTTGACTGTCTTGAAAAACAGATTGAATGGAAGTCATAATCGTGCGCAAAGAAGCAGGAGTAAATTAACACTTCCAATTTTCGATGTCCGCGCAGATGCGCCATTCGCACATCGCACAGCTGCCAACTGATGTATAAGTGGCCGGAACAGATGATAATTGGTGGGAAAGAGTAACCAATGTTGTACCAAGTTTAAGGAATAGTTCTGGGTATAGTGGACGAGGGATGAATGGACTTAACAGTATCAAGCTCGAGGTAGCGAGTATCTTGGAGGTTGCAAAACTTCTGTTGAGGTACGAGTGATATGCGGGTTAGCGGGCATTTTAGTGGTCACCTTGGTTAGGCCAACGTTAAAGTCTCCAGCTGTCCTTCGGAAAGTGGGATAGTGTTCACTAAACCAAGCATAAGAACATGGCAAGCAGGTACAAAGTTTAGTGGGTCGGCCAAGCTTTTGTAGGCACTTCAAGCACGTTGTTAGCTCAACATATGCTCAGCATACAGAGCATGATATTTCCAAAAAGCAATACAACACATTAAGAAAATTGAAAAAACTGTTAAACAGGAGTAGAAGCACAGTGATAATAATCGATAATAATAGTTCACCCTTCATTGTGAACGTCTTACCAACATTGACACGTTGTTCCAGGATCGATAAGAAACCCCAAACTGCTCTTTTTCTCCCGAGAATTAACGTCAACAACATCGGACCAAAGTACTAGGGATCTTTGGGTCAAAGTAATGCACTTTAGCACTGTTAATAACATTTGAAAGCAGAAACAGCAACGTGGGCCGCAGGGAACCAGATTCGACTTGTTGAGATTGAAAAATGCTCGCGCGCTCGTTGGAGGCGCATGAGCCTTCTCGAATCTTGGGCATCTCCCGTAACGCGGCGATGGCTCCACTGTTATGCTACTATTTCCACCTCTCCTTGGCGAATTCTGCGTTGCATTGACGCTCGCTCTAATAGCGACGTACTCCATGCCATCATCGAATGACTCGATCTCCACATCACCATGGGAACTGCACTATGAGATACACGGAATTGCCGAGCGGCATTCATGAGACGACGGAACGCGTGAGGAGGCTTTTCAAGATACGTGGACGTGGAAGAGTCAGGACATATTCTTCTGGTTCATGGAAGGACGAAACCAAGACCTCACAAACGCTCCCTCACGATCTGGCCCAGTGGCAAACCTGGCGGCCACTCTATGATTGGGCTTTTCTCCGAGAATGGCCCATGCATTGTGGATAACGAGGACAACCTGCATTTCATCCCCTATATCTGGGCAACAGTCACCGCCTCTCCTATCTTGACGCTCTTGGTTTCTGTTAGCTAATCGATGTGAGATTTAGAACAATGTTAGCGACATGATCTATATAAATCTGCCGATTCAAACACGTTTCAGCTGTGATCTCCCTATCATCAGCTGTTTTGATGCAGATACCGGCGCACGTGTTCTGCTGCCCGATAGCTCGTGTCCGAATTCATCACGATGGAGCTGTGGTACATACTTTAATGGTCATGTTACTTTGACTGCGCTTATTCAACCCCAGCTACAAAGGTTGTGTTGGTTAGCCAATGCTCCAGCTTACTCATGCGTCATGGCCCGGATATAATGGATGCCCCGATATGCACCTGGGCAACCCCACTAGACAACCTTCGTAGCTCTACTCCTTAACGTTATACCACACTCCATATCAATAGACTCTCGTTGATCACCATACGTGACGCGTCTATGAATGTGTTGTATCCGTCTTCAAGGAGTATGTGGCACGGACCAAAATCATTATGGAGGAATCAATTTCTACGATATCACGAGTCAGATCTTTGGATCAGATCTGGGTTAAGGTAACATGGATTTGAAGTCCGTCTCTTAAACGTAGCGGTGGAGCTATAAGGGAACTCAGACTGCCAACACAGCAATGAGGTTCAGTGCCATTATCTCAAATTGCGCCACACTTCTTCAACCAATGATGTTCTTTCTAATAACACACATGAAAGATTTGTGTCCAGCGATCATTAGTAGCCTTGTATATTTGAGAAACACGTTCTATCAAGCCTGCCACTCTACCCTCTTTTCTTTGAACAGTCTCACCATTCCCATAGGTAGAACATCAGAATCAACAATGTTGAGCCCGCCAAAGCGATCCTGGATCTCTGGCCCGTACAGCATAGTCACCCACTTCCAGTATGGCTCCATGGTGTTCCAGCTTCCATGGATGCATTGTAGATTCGATTGGGATGAAAGTGGTGCGATTGATCCCGAGAGAATTGCACTGTCACCATCGACACTTTCCTGCGTAGGTTCCTCCAGCAGTCTCTGGTAGACGTCATGTACCTGAGTTGCATGTCCGAAGTTCCACTCCTCGCGGTACTTGACGAATTCTTCGAAGCTTATAAAGTTCTCCCGTTCCTTCTGGGACTGGGGCTCCCAGCTCGGGTCGCTAACGTCGCGGCGGGCGTGTTTGATGGCGCCGCTTTCGAATGACTTTCTGGCCTTTTTGTAGCCTTCCGCCTCAGACTCCAGCAGCTTTTGCAAGAGTGGGGTCGGGGAATCGATGAGGCCGTCGCGGATCTGCAAGAGCGATATGAACGGGGACCTTAGGTCGAGCCCTCCAAGTTCGACTGGAAAGTATAGATACCCGTCCGGGACCTTGGCGATGCCGAACCGCTCTTCGAGAGTATTCTTGAGGTACTCGACAATGTTGACGGACTTCTCGCCCGCCGTGCCCAGCAATGCGTCAGACGAGAATATTTCGCGTTGGATGCGCTCGTGCGTTTTAAGCATCTCGTCGACGTGGGTCTTCCCGAAGCAGTTGACAGGCTTTCCAAAATTGGACGTAAAGAACGTGGCGGCAAACGCGTTCCATGTTTGAATAAACCCAAACACGCTCTTGTTCTGCTCTTTTAGTTGCTTGCGCAGCTCATTAATTTGTCCTCCAACCATGTCCTGATCAATGACGAAGTGGCCTTTTTCAGGGGAGAGGTACAAGAATCCCCAGCGGATTTCGCCCTCTGGTAGGGAGCGATCAAGTGTTGGGGCAGTCTTGCCGTCCTTAACCAAACGGCAGGTCCCAGTTTTGGCAAAGTTGATGTTGGTTCCCGTCGCTTCGGTGAATTCTGTGACGGCCTTCCATGCTTTGACACAGAGCTGGTGGTCTGGAGACCAGAACCAGATGTCGTCGTGATGACGCCAGAGAAAGTTGCCAGATGTGGATTGATTTACCGCGAAGTCCAGAACGAAGAATGTCACTTCTCCAAATACTTCGCTAAGAGCATGAGCTCCCGGTGTACCACGCCGACGGGTTCGAGCTTTGATTGACTCGTCATCATCAAGGAACTTCAAAGGAGCCTCAAGGAAAGACCTGAAGAAGGTCCTCCAAATGCTGGAGAACCCGAAGAGTGCCATGATCGTTTCGATTGTATCATGAGGGAACAAGGAATACCAGCGGTCGAATACGGAGTGGAAAGCGGTTAATTCCCCGTGGATTGCCGTGTTAATTGAAATTTCAGTTGACAGAAGGTGCAATATTCTTTTTTTCGTGGCCATCGGATTTCTTGGCTGCATAACATCTTCATCGTCTGTCTCGGAGTTTTCTCCATTGTAATCCACATATGTTCCAACCCCTCTACGTCGCTTCGCAGGCATGGTTGTAGGACCTCGCATAGCAACACGTTTTTTGTTCTGCTGCTCCAGTAGCATTAGTTGCATCTGGTGGTTCTGGAGCTGGTGATATTGTTGTGGTTGCTGCTGTTGATGCTGCATCATCGCTTGTTGTTGAGCATTCACGTTTGCCGCTCCCTGCCTTGCCGCAGACGTTTGTACGTAATCAACTTCCTCGTCGCCTTCTGTAGCCTCTATAGGCTGATTCTCAGACCGGACTAGTTGGGACATAAAGTATCTCTTGCTGTACTCTGCTCGCCGCAGGTCTTGTAAAGATCCAGTCCGATCTAGTGGTCCCAGGTAATATTCCAGTCTGTTCTTCTCCAAAGGGGAAATATCCTGATGATTTGAGATCCAAGCGTCACGAGATCTACGGAACCGACCAAATGCGCCCTTGAAGAATATTGATAGTTTGACACCGATGTAATGGAGGAAGATGGCCTGAAGTATATCTTCGTGCATATGAATACTGAACGCACCGGTGATTGTACGGCGCTGTTCGAGCGGCACACTGTCACCCCATGACCATGTTCCCAAAGTGGATATTCGCATATTGAGAACGTCTGCAATCTCATTGAGGATTATGTCGTTGTTGGAAAAGTCTTTCAGAACCTCACGCTTCTCATCCGTCAGGAGGTTAGAGCGTACCAATCCCTGAATGACCCATCGCATTGACTGTAGTGTGAATTGTTTGGCAGACTGGAACTGTTGTTCAAATGTCTTCACTTCCTCTCGCAAGCACACCAAAACCCGGAATAAGGGCTTCTTTTGCGCATCACCTACGCCGAAGAGGTTGTTGAGATAGCGCATAAGCTTGTCTAGATCGATCTTCGCGGGTTCAAAGACGACCTTCTCCCACTCCATCCTGGACTCGAGTTTTTTGGCGTTGTCAACCTGCTCAAAGCTTTCTTGCATATTGATGTCTTCATCAACAGCGTTAGCCTTGGAACTTTCACTTGATAACCATTCGTTCACAAGTTGGCCATACAAAGAAGCGTACGCAAACTTCAGAGATTGGCGGTCAAGGTGCTGGAGCAGAGAATCCTCCCACTGTTTGACGGTTTCCACGGAGATGGATGGGTCGTAGCGAACCTGGGCAAGGAAGCGGTCAAGGTTTTTGAGCTCGGTTTCCACGGCCGGAAACCTGGTCCAGCCTTTGACAACTTTCCCGCAATTATCAACATGAATGCGGAGGCATCCCTTGACTCGCTTGGAAAGTACATCTAGACGCTCTATGGGATCCGTGACACCCTGGATAAGACTAACGGCGGCTGCTTTTTCCGCCTCGTAGGCTTTGCGACGCTTTGAAAGCTCATTTAGCTTGGTGTTGGTGATTTCTTGTAATGTTTCAGACAAAACACCGCTGGAAGCTGCCATGATCTACCAGTAGCTTGGTGAAGCGGCGTGCAAGGAACTGTGTGGTCGACAAGCTTGGAGGCTGTGAAAGAAATTGCTGAGGCCTTCTGTGGGAGTGCCAGTAGGCTTTCTTGATAGATTGAGAGAGTAAAGCATATATGAAATTGAATAAAGTCCAAAACAAGAGGGACTAGAATGAGATGGAGAGTCAATTTCAAATCGCAAGTAACCGGGGCGTGCGCTGCTTATTTATACCTGGTGTTGGCACGTGACTAGGCGTTTGGACTCCTGAGGTCCTCTTCTATATGGCCATGGCAACCTCTGTCACCGAACCATTTGTGATGGCCATGCCATACAAAACACATTAGGCACCCATTTAAACTCTCTGTCAAACCTCTTCTTCGTTTACTCGACTATTTCACAGCTATTCAGATGGAGAGTTTCTGTGTTTTTTTTTCCAGCCCAGGAAGGTTCCCCAATTGTGGGGGCCTTAGCGTAGGCTTCCCCAAGGCAAATGTTCAGGCAATCGATGATCGCGCACCATTACAATCTCTGCCTCAACAACCAATGTTTGACCACAAACAAAACAAGACGAAACCAATTCACATAAGTCCCCGTGTTGTCTTGATACCTAGGATATTCAGAGCACTTTGCGCATCCTTGAGCACCAGCGTAGAAGGATGGCTTGGTCGGGTAGGTCTAGTCGCTGAAGTGCTGAAAGTGCTGAAAGATAGACGGCAGAAGGTGTCGTCCAGGCAAAGCTCTTGCTGGCGCGGTTGCAATTACATGATATTCACAGATAACACTGTAGCGGCAGTCCAACGCCATCAAATTGGATTCCCTTCGGTGGCTGGTTTCGTTGTTTTTGT
Organism: Truncatella angustata; assembly: GCF_020726525.1. Classification (NCBI taxonomy): domain Eukaryota; kingdom Fungi; phylum Ascomycota; class Sordariomycetes; order Amphisphaeriales; family Sporocadaceae; genus Truncatella; species Truncatella angustata. Next base: position 734,502 of record NW_025763391.1, on the reverse strand, counting down.
TATCGTCACCATCTCCATCCCCATTGCCATTGTCGCGCTCTCGGCGAATTATCGGTGGTAGGCTCCATCTAAAAAGATATGACTAAGGTTAGAGTATGGTCAGTTTCACAATCGTAGCTTTACCGGAATAGTTTTCACATTGAAAAGCTAGTCTGGATATGAAAGAAGGAATAAACTTGCGAATTTAGAAAACAAAACAAAAAACCGTTGTAAAAACCTTTTACACACGTTTAATAGGCGTTTATAAGTCAACCCGCATCTAATCAGCTATGTACACGACGCGAAATGATCATAGGCATGTCCGTTTGATATATAAACCACGCATTTCTATATTTCCACTCGTGGCTCCGGTTTTCTAATTTGATCTAGGGAAAGGTTAGTGATTCTTGGCTAAGATTTTGCATATCTCATAGTGTCGTACTTACATCATAGATGCTATACATGGTGGCAATCAACTTATAAATCTCCACTGTTGCGACATGGCGACCCATACATATTCGATTACCAGCACCAAATACAAATTCGGCGGTTTCACGCATTTTTCTAAGGCGCTCCTCAAACTCAGCATTGCTTTCTCCTTTCGCTTGCAGCCAACGGTCAGGATTAAATGTGAACACATCGTCGCCAAAAACCTCGCTGTCGTGATTGGTGACCCCGGGGTTGAGTCCAACGCGGGTGCCTGCTGGGATGAAGCGACCGTCGGCAAGTGTTAGACCCTGCTCTGGCACAATACGCTCTATCACGAGTCCTACGCCTGGGGACAAGCGCATTGCCTCGCGGATAACGGCGTCCAGGTATGGGAGCTGGGAAGCTTCTTTGAATAATGCTGGTAATTTGAGGGCTGCTTGTTCAAGTTCGGCTGTGAGCTTGCTGTATGCGGCTGGCGTTTTGGCTAGGTAATACACAACGGAGCGCATTGCCGACGAGGTTGAGTCGCTTTGGTCATATCATTAGCATAACTTCCTTTTCTTTTTGTTTAACGCCTAGGGAAAGAGACATACCCCCCAGCGGTGACATTAAGCATCAGGTACTGTAATACCTGGTTATCATCGACGAGATCTGAATGCGTCTGTTTGAGTTCTAGAACCTTGTCCATCAGAGTTTCGACTTCATGTCGTGCCTTACTTCCGCCGGTTTTTAGCTGTTGTTGGGAGTCGTTGATTATTTGTAAGGCTAGTAATACAAGTCCAGTAAGTGGCTCAGGACCGAAGCGCTTGATAGGATTCTTGTCCAGGAAGTTGTCAATCCAAGGAATCTGCGAGACGGGAGCGAAATAATACAACCCCTGTGTCGATCGGCCAATGAGGTCTTGAACGTCTTTTTGCTCGTCGAGAAAGCCATACTCCTTGCCGAATGTCAGGTTACCCATAACATCCCAGGCGACTATCAGGCGCTCAAACGTCAGCTGGGCTCACAATCTTGACGAGAGTATCGAGTTAACCTACAGTGGCCAAGCCAGTCGTCCATCATGCAAATTTTCCCAGCATTACTGCCATCCACGAAGTTTGACTCCAACTTCGAGGTGAACTTATTCAGCGTCGCATCCATCCAAGGCTCCACGTCCTGTATCTTGCCCAACGTATACATGTTACGAATAGGCTTCATCATCTTATTGTGCCATTCTTCGTTAGGCGTGTTAAAGAGATTCTCCACTCGCTGACCATTGACCATGATGTCATTCGGCTTATACATCTCGGACTATGTGATATCTGGTTAGCAGGTGTTACGAATTACTACCTGAACTCGAGCTAGAATGTACCTTTCGCCATGCATTTCGAACCGGATAAATAGTCTTGATCAGATTCGGGTCGCTAAGGCTGATGGTGTTCGGTCCAATGCGCACCGCGATGCCATATCGCTGATGTAACCGCCATGTATCCAAATCGACGCGACCATGATAGGTTCTGACAGCGCGCCAAATGTTTGTAAATTTGGCGGCGAAGGGGCCTGGAAAATGTCTTAGGGAAGAGAACAGGATCTCCCATGCAAGCCTGGTACCAATAAGAACAAGAAGTGCCCAGACTAATAGCTGGCCAATGGGCATATGACTCAAGGCCATAATTGGGGCTGTCGGGACCCGAAAGAATGGTTGAAGTTCCGCCGAGTCAGAGAGTCATCGTCTGCAAGCAGGCCAATCACCGAGAAAGAAGGGAAAAAAAAAGGCTGTGAGAGACCTAGAAACCAAAGAATTGGGAAATGTGCTCTCCAATGCGTGCGTCGTTTGAAACTTACAAACCAGTCCGTCCTTACATAGAAATATTTCTCGCCTATCATTGCCGCGGTATTAGGTATTGTAATAAGCGCTGAGATTGTTGCGTCTCTTCATTTATCGTTGGTATCTGGCTCGTTTGAATGCAAATTGCAGCACTAGATCATCAGAAGAAAAAGTGGAGATGAAGCGAGCCAAGGTTGTGTAAGCTAGACTAGGCCGAACATAGCCCCGACAGGAGACCCTACCTAGAGAACAGCCAATAGGGTGTCATCCCTAAGACGAATGAGACGGACTAGACTATCCGGCGTGCATCCGGCGACAGGGCAGGACGATGGTCTGATGTTTTGTGACACCCAGTGGATGCTTCATCTCTTGATAACCCAACCATGTTGGGAGATCTGTTCGGAATGGAGCGGGATTTTGCAAAAAGCTCAACCCCCGCATGACGCAAAAACGTCAATCGACCGTTGGCGGGCCGAGATCAAGAAGGATATATATATAAATCTGAGTTAAAGTTAGCCCTCTATAGCACCATCGGCTGGGCAGATGTACGATCGAGAAAAAAGCACATTATCAACGTCTAAGCTCTCCGAAAAACCCGCGTGGTAGAGATGCAGGGCGTTAAGGTATTTCAGAGACGAATGCATCTTCGGATGCAAGATCTGAAAATCTGGAAGCAATTTCGTTGGCAGCAAGCATCCGACGATGCATAATCCCTGGTGGTGTACTACTACATACATAAAACAGCATTGTACGGGCGCTTCATGCTCCACTTATACTAGGAAAGGGATCGGAGCGGCCCGTTTGGGAAATGGTATGATGATCCGTACATTGAAATTACGGGTCTGACTAGCTCTTAAGACCTGGCTCATGACGAAGCCAATTGGCTGTGTTTTGGGAGATATATCGCCAAGCACCAGTATCCCTCCTGGGGTTGGCGGTGGGGGTTTCCTTTGTTGAGGAACACTCTTTTGGCCCTGAGCCAGGCTGAGCCAGGGATGAAAATGGTAACATTGCACCATGTATGGGGTGGTTCATACGCACCGCTTAATTATTTGATTATTGGACTGATGAACATTTGAGTCCAGCATCTATCAGTAGCAAATCGTTTGACGAGATTCTGCAAACTTTAATTACTTGAGTAAACTTGGCTTTTTCCGGGGGTGGGGGGTTAGACGGCTTGAGTGATCTATTGATGATCGTATCATTGACTCCACGAAGTTAAATGGCAAGAAGGAGCCTGGCTGCCTGGTCGTCGCAGTGGATGCAGGCCTATTGATTCTAGGATCACAAGCGACGGGCGATTTGCCAAATGCATACAAACCTGGCAGCCAGTTCTGTTCCTTGGTGGGGCCAAAGATAAACCCTGCCAAGACCCTTGCAGATACATAGTACCGTTGCGTTGGAAGTCGACACCTAAATATTTGAACTCCTCGTATGAATCGAAGAGCTTCATTATCTCGTCGTTTAGGTTTTCTCTTATCCATTTTGAATAGAGGAAGAACAGAATAGGACTAAAAACAATGAATGAGAAAATGTGCCGCTTTTACGGGCAAGCAAATTTCTTTGCTGGCATATAATAACCTCGTTCTGGGCCTCGGGAGCAACCCTGTATCTACACCGAGTTTTTGTATTCCGTATCGCTACTGATCAACTGTGTGACAGAAACAACTACATATTCCAGGGGTCGGGGACCGTTTGCCCCCACTGTTCCTCGATGCGATTAATATTATTATGTATGGAGCAGCAGATGCACGATATTTTCGCTCGAAATTTGTTCCATGGCGCAGCTGGTGGCAGAAAACGGCGATCTGATGTTCCCTGGGTTTCATATTGGAAAATACTTGCTCTTTTTTGGCAATTGATCAGACTGAACTAAAAAAAAAAAAAAAAGACATGCCAGCGTAGTTTTTGCAACTTTCTTCTACCTCTGGCCGCATGCATGGCTTCCGCGGCGCTTCCATAGTCAACACCTCAAATACGCAACCAGGAGATTGATCTTCATATTTGAGTCTCCAACTTACCGGCCGCTGCGCAGCTCTGCCTTTATCCCCAGTACTCAGATGATACCATGGCGACGACACCTTCGAGCAGTTACCTGGCCGAGAGCAAGGTCGGCACAGTCCACACTGTCATGTGGATTCTGGCCGGTATTTCTGTTACCATCGTTGCGCTTCGTCTTTACGTTCGGTTACACTTGAGAACGAATTATGGCGTTGACGATACTCTCATTGCAGTGGCAGTTGTAAGTAGTCTGCTCTCTTTATTCTGACCAGGGCGAAAGTTTTAATTGTGGTTTCTCGCTATAGGTGTTAAATATTGCGTGTTCCATTGCGACTTCCATGGCCGCGATGCAAGGCCTTGGCCGTCATCTCCAATATGTGCTGTTATATCTCGACCCCAATGCAGCAGTCCAGATGGTCCTCGATATTACAATTGCCCAGTCCTTCCTCATCATGGGCAACTGTTTCGGAAAGATGTCGTTTGCAGTGACCCTGATGCGTATTATCAAAGACACAGAGCTCTGGACACGCGGGTTCTTATGGTTCTTGATTGCATCAATGTTCATTGCAAATGCTTTAGCTGTCATCCTGTTGTTCGCTCAATGTGAGAACCCTAAGGCTGTTTGGGACAAATCGGTCGAGTCCAAATGCTGGCCCGCAGGCGTATACACCCAATTCGCGCTGTTTGTCGGGGGTAAGTAGCGTATTCGCTGTCGATTCTTCATGCTTACATAACAAAAGGATACTCTGGCGCTGTAGACATTGTATTAGCACTTCTTCCTTGGACGATTTTATGGAATTTACAAATGAAGAAGAGGGAAAAACTCGGTGTTGCACTTGCTATGAGTCTTGGAATTTTGTAGGCCAGATCAACTCTCTGCCTCCCATCCGTTTTTTATTTTGCTAACACGACGCTTTTACGTAGCGCGGGAGCTGCAGCTATAGTGAAAACAGTTCTGTTACCCAACCTTGATGCGACCGATCCATCTTGGGATGAAGTATCTCTAAGTAAGCGACCCTTCAAGTTGTAATATAACCTCCACGCGAGATGGCTAGAATGGCATTTGCAACTCCTGCTACGACAACGACTGCGCCTCTCAGACCACGTTGTCATTTTAAGTGAACATTGACTCACCCCGCTTCCTGCAGTGCTATGGGCAGAGGCCGAAGGCGCCCTGACTATTATCGCCGCGTCGATTCCGACCTTGCGACCACTATTGCGCAGAATATGGGGTACCACAAATAGGAGTGGCGGCAAGAATTCAAAGGATTACCCCCTGAAAGCTGTTACGAACGACGCGGACATGTTCAAGCATCCCCAAGCGCTAGAAAACACTAGCCGCGTCACCTCGATGAGGCGAGGGAATCCATTTGCTACCGACGACGACGATAGCGACAGGAGTATACTACAAGAAGGCCCACGGGATGGGATTACCGTGAAGACAAATTACTCTGTCTCAGTCACGAGGAAAGCGTAGATTCAGTGGTAAAGTTTTTGGTCTCACTATCTGAATATTGTTCAAATCACTCCTGCTTGATGATGATAATAGTTCCTTTTCTAGCTGGGCGACGTTTTCTGTTCACAGCTTACGAACCATTGAACGATGTATACCACGAATGTATTAAGTCATAACGCCCCGTTGGAATTTGCACTTTCCGAAGTCAAGCGGGCTGATTGCATGGCCCAGTCAGAAATCAGCATGATACGGTATATGCAAATTATCAAGCGCAGCATTCACTATGCCATGGGTATCTTAAAACAAGTTCAGATTTTGCTTTACCAGTACTATTTTCCTTAGCACCTTCTTCAAGAATCAATCGCTTGAAGTCGTGCGTAAGTCAAAAACGAAATGAAAGTACGGATTCTGTAGATGCTCCTTCGGCTGTGACATGGACAATCGATCAAACGGTAACATGCTTTGATCATAGAAGCCCAGACATTGCTCCGCGGATGTCATACGAGCAGTGTGTGAAATATCTGTCAGATAGTACTTTCATATAGGTCGTGGTGAACGGGAATCCTAACATGAATTTGGTCTGGAAGGTGTTGAAGGCCCATATGGATATAATAGACCATGGTAGGACGCCTCCTAGCAACTGGGCGTTGTTGTGCGGGCACGCCTGCAGGATAGTACGGCTGCCGCCCAAACCAGGACACTTAGTTGAAAACACGCTCAAGTATTTATAACCCCATCGTATTCAAGCCGACTAAGACAAAGAGTGAATATTTAGTAGATTTACCTGCCTTCCCCCAAGCATATCCGATGACTCTCCAAACATTCTCCAAAAATGTCGGACCCCATAATTCCCCACTAAGGTTAGTCTAGTCTACTTCATCACATCAGTCTGACCATCTTTTGTCAAGTCATACTCAATACTGGCAGTTGCCTTTTCAATAATGCTCCTATGAAAGATTCCCATATTAATCAGTCCTGCATCTTACTGAATGCTTTGAAGAAAATCTTACTGCGCATACCATGGCTTTTTGGTCTGTTATTGGGGATACACCAAGATTAGAGTGGTCGCTAAATTCCAAGTCCCATTTGTATTTTGTAAAGTGCGAGGCTGAGGTATAAAATTGTGCTGGGACATTAACAGATGCTATCATCTGGAGAGAACCCTGCCAATCGCGGGCCAATAGTGCCATTAATTATGGGGGTAACTTGACCTGATAGCAAGATAGTGCAGATCCAGTGAGGGCTGCCGTTTGGACGTGCCATTGAGAACTGATATGCCGCAGATGCAACCAACAGCGTCTCAAGATGGTAAAATGACGAGAGATAACACGACGCCCTCTTTTCACATAAAATTTCTTGCATGGCCGCTGGATATATAAAGTCGACAATGAATCATGATGATAGTGCCGACGGTATATACTGTATGGGTACGTAGTATCACCGCCACCATCAGTGTTACTAATTTATTTCAGGTGTTTTCGCCCCTGCGGCAATTAAAATGGTTTAGGCTGAACATACAGGATTAAAAATGGTTGCAAGCCATTACTTACCTCGGTATGCTATTAACAGCCCAACGGTCTACAACGGACAAAAAGGGCGAATATCTATCCTTAATCCATTTCGTGCTCTCACAGTGCACCGAAACCCATCCTGATGGCAATGCCTACCCGCGAAGCGACTCGATTTCGAAGTTAAACGAGAAATGGTCCAAATTCAAGAGCTCTACTGCATTATCCGGCACGTCTGATCACAAATCACTGAGGAGAGAGTCAAGTTCTACCAGCTTTACTTTTTAATGACACAAATCCTGTTATACAAGTTATCAAACGTGCACATAGTCATACCGAAAGCGTATAAAGAAAGCTCTGCAATACACATTACTTGATAACCACGTAACACTGATCGGATTAAGATGGATTAATAGATCTATGAATGGTGCTTGTGACACGGACGAGGAATAAAGCTAATCTCTATTCTGGGTGAAGGCTGTCTAAAAGTAGGTTGTACTAGGTGGATATCTACGGCGTCCATAACCATTACTTCAAGCAAACATTCAACTGAAAGCAATTCCGGGCATAATTGTCTCTATTATGCTGGTATGCCTTCAAGTGTCTTATCTCTTCCCGAATGTCGGTTGAAAAGATGCATTAGCCTGGTCCATGGTCGCGTTGGCCTGGGCATTTTCCTGGTTGTGTTTTCTCCGTGCCTTGCGTTGGGCTTGATAATCGGCCTCATTTTCTGCCTCGATTATGTCGTACGTCTGTTCAACCCTCTGCATGTCCTCTTTGGTCATTCTACCTCCATCTTGTGCGTGAGCGTGAGCTTGTTGCTGGTCTCTCTAGTCCCGGCTACCACCAGCTACGCTATGCACAGATTCAAGCGAGAGTGTCATGGGATGTATTTCGTAAAAAGCGTTGTCTGTGTCCCCAGATTTCTTGTTCTTGGATGAACTTGCATGACCTTTGCCTTCCTGAACGTTCTTATTCTTAGTGGTCTTCTCTTTTTTGTTATCTTTCCTGCTGAACAAAGGCATTGTGTTATTTCCGAGATTTGTTTAATGAGAAACCCTCGTTTTTGACAGGGAAATGGTCTTGGCGATTGTAAACTTGGTAATGACTTGATAATACTAGTGAATCTATTGCGTTATACTGGGAATGTTCCAATTTTTATATAATAACTTAGGATCGAAGATATCTAAACTAAAGACGCGAGAATAGAACAAATTTGGCAGTAACTTCATTGTTCTCGCCGTAAAGGAAGTAAATCTTCCTCCGCATAGCCTTTGTATATAACGTTAACGGTACTCTTTGTTGATAGTTGTTGAAAATCGCTGTTTCTATACGCATAATCGCTCTTTAGTTAAATGGTTGAGATGCCTTTACAATATGCATTTAGCAATAAGTGCTAATATTAATGATAGCCATGATTCCATTGGTAGTAATCTGTCATACCCGTTGACTACAACAGATATTGTTGTTTCATCCAAGTCACTGCATTCACTAAATATTTTAAACTTGAGTGATACGCCAAATTTAACACTAGTCATTATTTATTTGTATTGAATCATCTAGATGGTGCTGTCTAACAGCAAGCAGAAATAAGATTAAAGAATTCCTCCATAACAATATTTCCGTGCCTCTATCATAGATCACTATGAGATCTTGACATGCCCAAGAGCTTTATGTCGCGTTCAAAACACATGGAATTCGCAAGTATAGAACAATGAAATGGAAGGCACCATCCACCCTCCACAGAAGTCATAAAACCCCACGGTGGACTACCTGCTCTATGAATTTTAGGTAATTCCGTTTCATTGAGATCAGAGCAATCAAAAATACCTCAACCAGGCCACCAATGGTAACATAAAGCTGATTAGTAAGGCTTCAGACGCCAGAACAGTGACATGAATGTGGCTTTGATCCATGTACCTCAAGATTGCTTTGCCCATCACCTTGTTGTGTCGTGACAATAAAGTAGCCATATCTCTGTACGATGGCACGGCTTATTGACTCCAGCAGCAGGATGTAGAGGACTAACTTCAAAGAGCAGACTATCAGAACGCTCCTATGAATGCGCTGGCAATATCCGGCGCTAAGGTGTCAATATAAAGTAAAGCGCAGCTATGGGTGTTCATACTGCCATGTACGCATATATGTTTTAAACTCTTATCAAACACGCCCTTTAAACATTCGGACAGGGAATTACAAGGAGGCCATCCTCATGCCGGGAATTCTGCAAAACCTTCAACAAGTTCTAATTCAGAAACGCGAAAACTTTGATGGTTGCGTCGTGTCACCACATCAGGTAGATACCTGTGGTGCACGGTCCACCCTTGATAGATAGCCTTCAGGGATCCCTTAGAATAGCTGAGGGACCACGCCACTCAACAACACTCTACGGAGGATCAATATACACCATTGATCAAGACTATGATCCTAAAGAGTTGTGACGTCCATCAATCTTCTCCACCAGATCACATGCTACTGCCTGGTCGTAGTAGGGGTGTAACCACCTGTAAACTGGCATTGCCTAATGTGGGTTTGACCTAGACTAACTAGTTTAGTAACAGGAAAATAGCCGTCGACTATTTTGTAAATCGTGAATGCAGATCATAACTTATTTTAACCGGTTGGCTCTAGGTATATCAAGTTGCACTACCTATGAGCCTTCGTTCCGCCTTAGCATAATTAAGAGATGTACTTAGTCAGTGAACCCTTCTAGCACGAAACACCGTAGAACTTCAGATGTACCAGCTTTCGCGGAAGATGCGCTTCTCTTGACAGGGCTTAGCTATCCCACCACGAAAGTAGGTAACATCATGTTTACAGACTATTGATGCTCTGCAAAGTAGAAATGAAGGTCAATTTACTCCTGAAGACTTACAGGAGTAGCGACGAGGTATCGATTGATCGAAAGACGCTCGGCTGTGCGTCTACGGCAGACGCTGGTGCATATTAAAGCAGCCGTACGGTAATCCTGTTGGCGATTAGTTGTGTGCTAATCAACAAATATGCGTGACCCACAAGAAAGTACAGGGGTGTAGACATATGCATGTTGAACATTGGTGTAGTCGCTGGTAATGCGCATTCTCTTGGGTTCTTATGAGACAATGCACCGCAAAAGCTATAGTGATGATTCACGAAAGCAGCAAAACAAACTCCAACAACGGCGCCGAAAAAGATCGACTAGGATGCACTCAATAACGTTAATGGCATCGAAGAATTTGCTTACAAGCGATTGTTATTGAATTCGTGCAACATAAGTGTATTAGCTAGACGAGTACGGAAGGCCATGTGGTCGCAGTAATTGCTTTAACTTGGGCGTGAAAGATAATCCTGAAGGACGATGGTTTCGTGGTATTCCAAGACTCTAAAATTAGTGTATTGTCAGCGACAATGCTGTGTCTTCAACTCCCAACGGATGCCACCGAACAGCAGCACAGCCCCCCATCCACAGCCATGAACGTCAGCCTCACCTCAGCCTCACCTCAGCAGCACATACGAACATCATACGAGCATAGCCTTACTCTATTGTCAGTTTCATTTATGTACGAATCTCAAGACGTTTGATAATGTCTCCGGAGCTACAGCTGTTATGCAATTTTGGCATTGAAAAGTTTCCACGATGCGTCGCACTCCCTTGATAAGCGGCTCCATACTGCACCGCAATGACCCCATCGGCCTAACACGATCTCTTCAAGCTAGTGTTGAGGTGCCACAGCTTCAACTGTCATACGCGCCAGGTGATGTAATTCAAGGAATAGTGAAATCAATCAATATCGGGAGTTTGCCGGAGAGTGTGACAGCTGTCATAAAGCTCATAGCCCGAATTGAAACCCAGGTCACCACAGAATCTTCCAACAGCAATGGCAGCAAAAGCACAAGTCATTATTTGGGACAGCGGACTCTTCTCGATTTTCGACAACATGTATATGAAGGCCCTGTCAATCCCGGTATAAATACTTGGCCCTTTTCAGTCACAATACCCAACCAGCCCGTTCCAACAGCATTCCCGAACGCCGCGGTGCTACCGGTGGGAGATTCTTTGCCTCCTACGATCACCCAGCCTTCGTGGGTAAGGGTTACTGGAGGACGTCGCGACTATCTCTATGTCGAATATCGACTTGAAGCCAACGTTTACCAGGCATCTGCTCCCCGGGCGGTTGCGACATTTCCGATTTTTGTTAGACCGCGTTCCACCGCACACGAGACTGACAAGCTGGCACTTTATGCGGCACTGTTTACTGAGTCCGTAAAAACGCTGCATCTAGATCCGGAGTACGCGGATAAGAGTCTGTCATTTCGTCAACATCTGTCGTCAATATTTCAACGCTCGAAACTGCCCGAGTTTAAGTATACAATTGTCGTAGAATACCCGTCGGCCATTCAGCTGGATCATACAAGTCCAGTGTCATTCAGACTAAGGGCAGTTGTTGAAAGTTTCAGGCAACCCGCAAAGAACACAAATGGCAGTGTGGAGAAGCCACCGACTCTGACCTTGGTGGCTGCGGATATTCGATTGCAGAATCAGACAACCACCGATGAACTTGAAGGCAATAGCTATCGCGTGACGAGCAGGCAAGCAGGGTCATGGCGTCACAAGACCTTGATTGACTGGAAAGAGGATCCCAACATTTCAGCTGGTATAACGATACCAGATGATGTTGCGGCGCCAAACTCGGCAGTTGACATTGGGAAAAACTTTCAGCTCTTTCTTTTATCTCACGCGGTAGCACTTGCGGGAATACAACGTGGTGTGGCTGATGATCCCATATACCCGTCCTTCAATACGCGCCATATTAGCCACACTCACTCGCTCACATGGAAGATCGTTGTTAGTTGCGCTGGGAAGAACCGTAAGATCTCTGGTTCAGCACCAATCACCGTGCTGGGTCCCAGCGAGCAAGAGAACCAGAGTAAGGACATGATTGCTGGACCAGATGGCATCGCAAGCGCGCATCATGAATGGGTAGAGCACCAAGTACGTACCCCACTGCTGGCGGCCAATATTGCCTACGCAGCAAGGTCACCTATCTACCAGGCGAGAGTCGCTAGTGACGACAAGGGTGCGCGAGCGACCAAATCATAGCGATGGTGACACTGACAAATATGACGATGTTATCTTGCATTACATCGATGTATGATTTCAGAAATTTCTTGTTACACAACATTTAGGGAGTGGTATCAAACTATAATTAAAAAGACGTTTGTGTTGGGGGCAATTGATGGGAACAGCCACGATGTGGGTGGAGAATTGCACAGCGAGAAGGGCGCATTCTATTCTTAAATTGAATCAATTATTTTCTGATGTCTTAACCGTTAGGTTTAACTTGGAGCCCGATTTGTGTCTAATCATTCTGATCAGCAGTGTGGACAAGCATATTGCAGGATCGAACGCCGCCACCTTATTGAATTATTAGATATGAAATTGTGCGATAGACTGGAAGGTAAAATTTACCTCTCAGTCTCGTTGCTTTTGCACCGGTATCATCAATGAGATAAAACTTATAATTGTAATAGGTAGAGGGCACCCACTGGTTGTCACAGTCTTCGGAACTCCTTGATCCAAAGCTAGTCGCGAGATCATGCTAAATTTGGTCAATCTTGTATCCAGCCATAGCCGAAAACTGATGAGGCTTACGGAATAAAGTTTTTGGTATTATACAGATTAGCCATTACTCACACTGTCTGCCATAAAGCCAAGTGAACAAATGCCGACCACGTTAATACTCCAACCAGCTTGCCTCATGGCATATCTTCGGGGCTTGCGATAGCGACAATATCCCCGTTAGTATCTTTCCATTGTCATTCTACTGATACGTAGAGCCTCTCGCATGCAGCCACTCACGACCGCCACAACTTGAGGGGTCATGCATCTACAATGCAGATCGCTCTATTCTTTTATCGGCTTAGAAGCCATTCTGCTACAGCCAGAGATAGCAGGCCTTGAGTATGCGCTACCGTCCCTCGCCATTGTGCTAGTTGCTGGTGTCTAAAACACGATCCATAACTTGAACCGTATATGGGAAACACAATAGTCATGTCCTCTTGTCGCAAATTGAAAAGCTAGTTTGGAATGGCCAACCTTAGATATAAGCACCTAAGGTTTCTTGTAAGAAAGCTTTTACACGCGGATAAATAGTTTATCATCATCTACCTTGGACCACACATTTATACTATGTGAATATACAGTACATTCTATCTTGATTAAATCAATTAATAAGTATCGTGACCGAAGGTAGCTCTCTTGTCCTTTTGAATATTTTCCGCCAAAACTCCCTAAGCTCACAACACCATAACAACTTGTATCAAAATGGTAAATTATAAAGTTGGATCATATTTATCTTGATATTTTAATCTTTTATCCAGTTTTCAACTTTTGCTTTACTCACTAGTTCATTTCGTGCTATATAACTCCGAATGGAGATCATGATGAATTCTCGCCTCAAAGCAGTAATTTTGCGGGTGGAGGCTCATGCTCGATCGTGTATTGATAAATTTAGGGCGCTCCGACCAAAAACTGCCAGCGACTGCCGATTCTCACAGCCCCTGTTTAGGAACGGGGTTAGCGCCATTAGCGCTGGAGATGCACACGGCGCTAGTAACTGTTAACCTTCAGGTCGCGCCTGGTGACTCGAGGTCAATCTCAAATGACTTTTTGTCGCATCAAATATCTACCCATCTGAGAAGTAGTGGAGGTACCCAGTGAAATAATCAGAAGAAGTGAACTTAAGTAAATGGAGTTGTTTCCGAGGATACAAATTTTGCGCAAAAGGACGACACACGGTCATTGAAACTGATTGTTCGACCTCGTCTTTTTAAGAAGTCACCAAGGTTAGTAAGAGATAAGTAGTGTTCAAACGCGCTACCGCTCATATCATGTTGGGTGCGATGACAACCCCGGTGACGGGCCTAAGTTGGTGAACTGATGATGTGCCGAGGTTTGGCTTCAGTCCGTTGCCCGAGCAAGGTAAAGGTCGAGTCGGGTGCTGTAGAATACCTCAGAACCGGGCAGAAGAGAACAATGACGACCTCTGACGCTAGAGAAGAAAAATATTCCACGGCAGCAGGGGTGGAATTTATTAAGAGGCAGAGCTTGTAGGTTTGAATTGTCTATCAGACTTGCCCCCGCCGCAGGTTCTTCCCGCTGCAGATTCTCTCCGCAGGATGCCACGGCTTGGCCCGAACAATTGTGGAGTGCACTAACCTTAGGGTATCTATGTAGGTCCAAAGGCTCGCTAAAAAGTGCAGGCTATCTCAGTCTGTACTGTTTTTGCGCATTAAACCCATTTGTCTACGAAATGACTATACAGTAAATGTTCCAAGATAACTATGTGACAACGAGCTTGATCGCTTGGCATGGTGTATGAGAATTCATAGCTCTGCGCTTCACCACAACACCACGCTGCATCGATAGACCTACCTTTTCATCACCAACTGTGTTACGTGTGTATCATGAGGACTGTTCAACAATGATGCTTCGGCCCCGGCCAGAGGCAAGGGCTAGAGCCTTTATGACCAATGAACGTTAGTCCAGCAGATTAACTTTTTAATCCTCATTAGGCCATGTCCATCATTGATCCAGATCCATCCATGAATATTGCTGACTACAGCAGCAGCCGACTATTCTTAGAGTTCCCACTACTACCTTGACGAACCATCTATCGCAGGGGTCATCTTCAGCTTTTGCTCCAGTTCGGTAGACCCCCAGCAACGCCCAGAAACAAGCACGTGATTCGGCAACCCAAAACTTGCTGTGAGATGAACGTAACCCAAATGCACTTTCCCTTCAATTCACACCAGTTGATGCAGCAATGTCACTGCCCTCTCAAGCAACCAGCCATACAGTTTCTAAAGCCATCCACATCGCGCGACACCAACACAAGCCATGATCATTGAATGTTACGACTAAACGCAATCGCATATCATTCGAAGCTACCCTACCAAACTACCCCAAACCTTTTCCCGTTTGGCAGCCATCGTATGACAGTCGCCGGGGTATCAATCCTTCAGCCCTACCACGGATGTGCTTAGTCATGAACCTACAAATGATGCAGCAATCATGATCGACCTCCATTCAGATCAGTGGGCCACCCCTGAAGACTTTGATCGATGGCGGGACCTTATCGTCAAACTGTACATGGAGGATAATCGAGGTTTGAAGGAAGTCAAAGACATGATGGCGAACGAACATGGCTTTCATGCGACGTGAGTCAAGAACTCGAGCTGGACGATCTGCAGACATAGTCACTGACTGCACAGAAGCATGAAGATGTACAAGTATCGTCTAGCGAAATGGAACATACACAAGTACAAAAAGCAAGGCAAAGACTCGAAGATGGGCACCAAGGCATCATCCACAAGTGCACAGAAAGGACGGCCGCCGCGCCTCATCGTCGTCAGACCTTTCGAATACGAGAAACCCACCAGGCCTAGCTCCATTGTAGCTCGGCCGCTTGGCTTACGTGGGAGACCAGGAAACATCGTCGCGAAACGGCAAATGCAGACGCCATCTTCACAACGTCTATCTACACCCGAAGTCCTTCGCCTACCTGAGGAAGTCATCCAGCTCTCATTTCGGCTCGGAACAGGCTTAATCGATCTTGGACTCTGGAACAGCCGAACCGAAATGGAGAACCCAGAGAGCAACAAATGGTGGGGAAGAATGATACTGTCCTCACAGTTCTTCGACTTGAAAAAGTACAAGCAGGCTTTCGAGACTTTGAACACCGAGTTTGATCGTTTCGCCTCACTCCTGGAACACCCAGACCCCGGCTTACTCCAGGGGGCTTATCTGGCAGTACTGCAGCTGGACCCGCAAGTAGCACGACGGTTTCTGGAATTTGCCGCGGAAATGGCGGCCATCAAGTTACCCGCTCTTCATCCACTTCGGATCTTACTATCTAGGCTCAACCAGACGGATATGCAGGAACTTCGGCACTACGCCCACCAAATCCTGGAATCGTATCTGGCTGCGTTGGAGACCAAGCTTGGCCCGTCAAACTCTGGAGTTCTGGTGTTATACGAGAACCTGTACGATACGTTGGACTTTCTGAGCCACGAGAAGGGGCTCCACTTCGTGGACCCTGGGGCGATTCATCAGAGACAACTGTTTCAAATCCAAAAGCTCGAGGCTCTCGGACTCATCCCCGAGGCCCAGTCCGCGAGGATAGCGTTGGCTTTCGCATTCTGGAGGCATGGGTCATGGGAAGATGCAGAGCAGATAAACGACGGTGTTCTAGAGTGGCTCCAAACGCACCCCAAAGAGCAGCATTCGAAGAAATTGGATCTTTGGGATAGCCTTTATCTGCGATTCCGTTGTAAGACAAAAATTGGTACGATGGAGGATGTTACTCGAGTCGGTAGGGAATATATTGATACGTTAGAGCGGGACGTGGGGCCTCACAACAAGCGGGTGATTGCAGCTATTGGCCACTTACAGGAGTACTACAAGGACAGCGGCTATTTGAAAGAAGCAGAAGAATTAGAAAGTGCCATGGAAGAGCCTCCCGAAACTGTGTAAGGATCGGGCGTTGAAGTAATTACATATTGGGGAAGAGCCACCATTCCACAAACGTCAAGCGTCACAAAGGCAATGATTGTTTGTACCCAGTAAGTTAGCGAGGTGGTCTTATTCTGGTGCACCAACGGTGAGAATCCCTGCGCATAGTCTAGCACGGACCTGGGTTTGATGTTCTCCAACACTAGACTAATCCAAGATGAAGGTCCCAAGCTCCAACTCGGACTAATACGCACTGCTTCAGTTCTACTCCTTATGTACATAGGAAACCTCGGCGTGCGCAGAAAGCCAACATAGCGGGTCACAATTTCCAAGTACACACACGTAGTCCAAAGTTAATTCTACCCAAGCAAAAAGCCAACCACATAACATTCTAGGCTAGCACATTATGATATAGCCTGTAGAGATGATATGCCTGCCAGTGGGCCATCGTTTGCGGCTTTAGTGCGTTTGTCAATATGTAGTATAAATTCGTTGCAGCACATAATCCACCCAGCCTTGTTTGGCTTTTCGGCTTCTCTGGTACCAGCTAGAGCGCACGGGCTTTTTGATAGGAATTTCACAATGCCTGGTTTGGTTTAGACTAGACTAACCTTAGACCAGTCTAGGTTAGCACATTCTCCAAGCCAGCAGGCAAGGGCGTTTTTGCTGAGTATGTCCGCCCTTTTCATATTACTATGGTATCAGGCCTTGAAAAAGCTTAACATTGCGAAAAGACACCCATGCAAACGACCTGGTACCTGTCCCGTTGCTCTCTCTAACCCTCCATATCATAGTAGTGTCATTGCACAAGGGATGCCCGCGCCAGGCTGCCATGCGGGGCATAGCAACGAGAACTTACATCCAACACAGCTACACCTGTTTGAGCTCGTACGTTCCGATATCAACCAAGAAGCCAGGAAAGTTTGCAATACTTAGCGACCACATGAGCAAAGACGCAGCTACAACCAAGGATATGATACATGTGTTGATGAAAGAGAACTTCAACCATGATCTCGTGCAGAAGATTATACAGTTGTTGCGAGGACGGAACCATGACTGGCCGCAGCCGATCTGCGAAATATTATGTTTTCAAAGACAACCATGAGAACGACTTTGTGTTTGAAAAGACATTTGCGTTCACTAGAATCTATAACCTGAATGCAGCCTGGATACAAGTGAATAATATCAAAAGGTGAAGATACCAAGTATTGAACCACCTGAAGAGTATCATTTATTTATTCCGCCCTCCGTAACCACCCGGTGTTAGCCCTTCACCGATCAGACAAGTTCCTTAAAGCGTCCAGACCTGGTGCCTTCGACTGACTACTTACCGCGACCGCTGACTCCAGTGCGTGACGAACCCCACAGAAAGTCAACAAAGCTTTTCTTTTTGCGGAGCTCCTTGGCGCTCGCCCTCTTTTGGACCACTATCGGCTCTTCGGGCTCACGAGGACTTGACTCACTGACTGGCATGCTCTTCGACTTGCCTGCGGTTTTGAAGCTTCGCAGACTACCCTTACTGACCCGGAGTATCTCCCTGGCCTTTTCCTCACTCCATCGGAAGCTACGCTTGCTGTGTAGACTGGTCTGGCTCACCTCGCTCGACCGTTTCGAATCGTCCGCAGCGGTGCCATCATCCGTCTCGGCAGATCCATCAACCCTCATGGGTGCCTTAGATATACCCATAGTCGATCGCACAGAAGAGCCTTCGCCGCTGGTGTCCTCCACCTGCAAATAAGAGCCTTCTAGAACGTTGTCCTTGACATTCATATGCGTCACGGCGGTAAGACTTGCCTTGCTTGCCTGTCTTCGCAAGGTGAGAATGAACCCATCAGACAGCGATCTCCTCGGTGTCACCTCCTTATGTGTCACCTCCTTCCCCGAGTCCTTTCCCTTAGGTAGAAGCAGGGTTCCTTCGTCCTCAATTCTAGCTTTTGACCTTCGATGTGTCTGCTTTCTGCTCCCGAAACGTGCCATACCCGAGTTGAGAGGCATAAGGGCCTCACTCTTCATGAATGGAGTCATCTCATCGTCCGGCTTCGCACTCAATTCTCGGTTTCTTTGTCGTCGCTCCTGGTACTTTTGTGTCAGGTCCGCCTCATTGTCCAGTGTGAAGCTCCGACCCTTCTGCTCTCCAAGTGCATCTTTCACTTTTCCCATTCGAGAATCAGAGTCGGTATTCTCTGAAGCCTGTAGAGCTGTCTTTGAGGTGCTAGATTGCGGCGACTGGGCTTCTTTGCTTGGATATGTCGCATCGCGATGAATCGAGGCTTGACCAGGTAAGAACGGCCAGACCTTCGATATGCCAGCGCGGGCACCGTGGTACCAGAGGACATCACTTCGCTCGCAGTCGACATTCGGGAACAGAGCGGCGATTAGTTTCTGTCCGGTCGCGCCATTGAAGCCCACGATGCGAAGTTTGTTGACGCGTCCTTTGAGCTCAGTGAGAGGCTGGGCAGATGACCAATCAGCCTCAGGCGGACAGTACGGCTTGTAGACATAATCCTCTTTGATTATTGGTCGCAGCCCGTGGAATCGGCGCGCGAGGATGGTTAGGTTCTCGATCGGTGTTGTTCTGTTCATGGTCTGGGCATCGACGAACCGTCGCACACTCGTGATGATGTGACGGTTGCCCCAAAGGAGGTCCCCGGCTTAGGGCATGGGACCAAATCCAAGTTTGCTGAGATCGAGCTCAATCGTGATGTTCTGCATGAGATGGCTGTAGTTGTCGATGCTATAGAATGTTTGTGGGCACACCATCTCTTTGATGTAGGGCGAGAAGATGAAATGAAACCAATGGGTTGTGAATGCATGAGCGAGTATCTCTGTTCGCATGGTGACGCAGGTAGACAATGCAGTTCGGGAAGTCTTAAAGAGAACATTGGTGTTCTGAAAGTTTGCAGGCAACCACGTATCCTTGAAGAAAGAGAAGACCTGAAGCCGAACTGCTTTGTGAGGATCGCTGGACTCATTAACCATAACATAGCTCCAGATCATGCGCCGAATGGCCTCAGGCAGCTTGAATAGTGCACATATCTTGTTGTGGCCAGTAGCTTCGTCGCGTTGCCGATGTAGGCTCGCAATCGCCTCGAGGAATACATCGTCCTGGGGATCTTTGCGAGCTTTGCTGTATGCCGCCGAAAAGTCCACGACTACCTGTGCGTCCAATGCGCGGTTGCCCTTCATCGCATCATGAATGACGATAGCCGCGATCTTTAGGCGGATCGAGTTCAGGGCGCTCATTTTGCTGATGCCCTCTTGATGGTCGAACACCGGATTCTTGGAAAAAGTGATGTCGATCTCACGATCCCAAGGAGGCAGATTAGTTGTAGCCATATTTGAAGCTGCCGTTCTCGTAATACCACTGATTGGCGCAGCAGCGTTTGCGTACTTTTCTGGGAGCTTAGGAACGGGTGGGACGGATTGATCTCGAAATGTCTGTCGCAGCGAGGCGGCGGACTTAGCTGGTGATGGTCGTCAGTAGAAGGATAAGCATATTAAATAGTGGGCAGCTCACTTCTCTTTCCGAACATTATGGCAGTCACTACAGCGACAGACAGGTCGGCGATATTGTGATGATTGGATAGAAAGTCGGCGATTTCACATTTGAGGAGATAGATGATCTGAATGGATACTAGTGACAAACTGAAATCGAGCCGCCGACTTTTCTAGATGAAGGGAGCTTGACTTTAATGAACCCACCCTGGTGATGTTTTGAAATGGAATCGCCGAATTCGTTTTCAGACGGAGGAGACTTGATCTGACCGAATTTTGATGATGATCTGGAACAAATTCGTCAATATTGTGATGGAGTTGAAGCTTGAATTGATTGAGACTTGGTGATGTTTGAAACAAAGCCAGAAATCTTTTAGGATAAATGAGTGGGAGGTCGACTTCAATGTCATAGATATGCAGAGCATATTTTTGCTGGGCCTGCTATTACATACCGTGCCCACCATCAACACGAGTTTTAAATGCTGGTTCTTGCAAAACTGTCGTAGGGTATAGGAATAAGTTTTATGCACTGTCACTGTCTCGTCCATCATATGATGGCGCCTCTACCTTATCAAGTATCCTCTCAACGTCTTCTTTCGGTACATCTTGATCAGCCGCCTGTTGATCGACATGAAAATTGAGACCGACACTACAGCCTACATATCAGTGGCAACGATGAGTGATTTCACAGACGGCATATAGTCTTCGTGCATGCAGTCGCATGATATGGACACGTGACCCTCAGTTATAGAATTGAAATTTCGAGTTCCAGCTGCTTTATTTAGTGGATTCACTCCATAACATGCATGTGCAAAAGCTCATCAAGCGTCGACAGATGTCAGTTTTATAACATTTTTATTATAGCACATGAAAGGATAATTTCCTTTGTGTACCTTGCACTTATAATGCGACCTACCCGGTGCCATTGGCTCATTTATAGGTTCCAGTGCCAGACAGGCTTGTGATACCCTTGCTCCATTGCGTGCCTTGGCCGTCATAGTACTATAGAGTCTCAGATGATCGATGAATGTCATAGGTTTACTTTGTCACAGTATTTGGGATTGTGGGTCGACCCATACCTCTTTTACTTGTGTATACATAGAGATTTACATGTACCCATGGAAGGAGAAATAATTCAACCAATAATAGAACACATATCATACCTAATTTCTTTCTTTCTTACATCCTTATCTAAAGAAATCATTTGAACACAGCTAGCCAGACTTTACCCATTTGTCTTGCTGTGTTGATTGTCTGCGGAGAACTAGACATCTGGAGGCGTAGCAGGTGGATATTCGACAAAGCATGGCCCCTAAGGCAGCAACATAGTTCTGACAGGATTGGTACACAGAATAAAACACTTCTTCCAAGACTCGTTGTGGCTATTACTCCATCTTTCAAGTTTTCACCGCAACTACACTGTTTCTGGTTTCTCAGTTACTGACCGCAATGAGTATGTACATCGCGTTCAATCTCTCCACCACATGTTTCAATACTCTGGGGTTATATCACAGCCATATTCGACTGTTTTGATGAGCTTCCTGACGAGCTACAGTCATGGTATGGGAGTTTATTCTTACTTCTAACTCCTATGATCGCCTAGTCGTTACTAATCTATTGTCACGGTTTAATTATGTATATGCAACAATGCCTTTATAGCCCGCCTCTTATCAATCGCAAACTTACTTGCCAGTATACATTTTGTTTCTATATAGTATGGATATGTTAGCATGACCCAATCTCGGGCTAGTTGCTGACATTAGAGCAGGTGCTTTGGCAATCACATCTCAATGTCGATACCGGGGAACATGGCCCACTTTTACAGCATGCGAGAGGAAGTAGGATTTGCCTTTCTCGCTATTGCAGTCTTCTTCTAGCATGATACCAATCCGCCGTGGCCGAATTCCGAGTAAATAGTTTCGCCCTTTCAGTGTAGGATGACCCCCACGAGAATCCACCTTACTTCATAGAAGATTATCTAGCCCTTGCTCGGTAGAACTTTTTAAGAGTCTGCATGCCAATGACATTTTGGCAAGCCTGCCTTCCGGACATGAAAAAAGGCCAGCTTGAGCTTGTATAGATTAGCCGTGGATTATTATAGAGTTGCCTTGATTGGGAGAATTTGAAATAATTCTTGCGTGAAGTCGAACAAAGCAGGGAAGACTATATTTTTCGAGAAGAATACAGGACGGGAGCACGTCAGAAGTGCGAATGGCGGATCTTAGATGCCATACTGGTGCGCCTACCCAAGGAAGCCTGGACAGTGTCCGTACTTCCCCAACATAAGTTACCATCATGGTTATCGAATGAAAAAAATGACATTGTTTCTGGAGAATCAAAGCCTGCAGGTGAATGGAATTCAGAACGGACGACTTCCGAAAAAGAGAGCCTAAGGAGGAAAGCCCGCCACGTGATGGTCCACATGACTAAGTAAACGTGGGAGGCAAGGAAACAGTAAGAGTTTATCCTCAGCGAGGTAGAGCAAGTCCTTATAAGACTTTCTGCATTTCCGAGAGAGGACCAGATCGTGGGCAAAGGTGATGAACGGATCAAAAGGAACAGGTCAGATTGAACGTTCAGATTGAAATTCCCAGGATGAGGACGAGGGCGGCGATGATGATGATACTGACGAGGTGGATCGTAAATCTAATCAACCATCCCATACATCATTTGCAGAGGGTACCCGTAAGACTGGCCTTAAGGTTGGGTACTCTCGTATTCCTTGGGCAGTTAGTGGCCACGAATCCTTACCATGAAACTTGTGTTGTAGTGACTTCCCGTTCTTACAGTGCAAGAAAACTCTGTAAAATCATTAGGAACTTACAAATCATCGAGAGAAAATATTCGTTGTAAAATCCCAGTATTTGAGCTAGATCAGACTCAACGAGATATGAAGAGGCACAGCACCGCAAGCGCAAAGTGGATGAAGAAGAAGAAGAAGGTAAAGACGACATGGTCGCCTTGACTCTCCAAGTAAGTACAAAAGAAGGCGCCCAAATCTCAGGAGTATATCCTCTTCGTGAATTCATCTTCACGCAACGAACCGAGTATCTCAGGGTCAATCATCAAGATTTACGAGGTTATCTCCCCATCAATTGCGGCAATTGAAGTAAGGCGTGAACCAACTTCTCTCAAGTTGGGAATCCAGCAGCGCTCCGATGGCGAAGACAACTAAATTCTCTCGTTTCAGTCGATTACATAGCCCTGTTAGTGGTAGCTTTGACAAGAAGAGAGAAGGGGAAGGACTTTATAATTAGGAATTCGTAGAGCTGACTGTTATAACTCTTGCAGGGGCTTTTATGATTTTAAGTGTGTCATACCGACTGCAATGTAAGCCATAGGTTATTTTGTGTTCATGTGTAAGCTTCGGTTATGCAAAATTCGTTTTCGCTAAGTGACTGGGCCATGATACGTAATCTCCGTTGTTTTCTGTAACGCCGAGTTCCTTGAAGAATCCTTCTCCAATGAATTATCCTCAATATTATTCCTCGCACAGAGCTGAAACATATAAGGATTACTGATATTCAGCATAAGGAACGTTACGGTGCGCGAAAAGCGGACAACGACATAATAAAGACGAATGTCTCTATGGTAGATGGCTACCACCGCACTGAAGTCTGACCAGCTCATAACCGGGAGGGTGTTCTATCGAACTCGGTTGTGATGAGCACTAAAAGCTCATACTTTTCAGCGTTATATACCACGTATCAAGACCATATCTAGTAAATTTATTCCATCACCTGAAGTTTCTTGCGAATCCTTCATCGCGTTATTGCAAGAATATTCTGTTTGCATGGTACAATTATGATACAGGGCGCGATTTAGTCGCAGAAAGGCTATTCCAATTGTTGTTGAATTCATAAAAATGACCAAATTCTATCCCATCTCGCGAAAGGCTACCAATGGACATTTCATGTCAGATCTCTTGAGGAGGCTCCTTCGGGATATTCCTTGAGTTCGAGCTTGATGGGCTCAATCACAGGTGAAGACGACTTATCGACCCCCGGCAATGCCTTTAGGATCATTTGCAGGTGTGTTTTACATAGTTCAGGCCTGATCTGGGCGAGATAAGACCATATATGGTGCTATATGTTCGTAAGAAACGTGTAAGGATAATAGTAATCGTGTGACCGAGATATTAGTCTTGAGGCTTTTCGTTGATTAAGAAGATGAAATGAGCAACGCGGCTCACAAATTTAACATGAAGTAGCTGGGCACACTGTCTTCCTTCAGTATTCTTATAAGAAAGAATAGTCAAATAGGCACAAAATATGCTACCAATAAAATACATCTTTTCCACCCGATTTTGTCACGCTAACATGGCAAATGCGTGATATGCATTGTCAGGTAAATATTAGTAGTAATATAGAGGCGCCTGAGTAGTATATTTATATCACATCATTACCAGTGTGAAGATCAACTCTGAAATTGAATATTTGCTAAAAGTGCTCGCGGGTTCTATGGCCACAAAATATTCAATTTATGAATACCTCGCTTTCGTGCTGGTAGTGGCTCCGGGTTATCATTGGCAATCTGAATGAACGTGCGAATGGGGATCTCCCCTAACGGGATAACTTTTGTCCACTTCACTCCCATGTATCCGAAATAGAGAATCAAAATGATGGGGATGTTGATATATGAAGCGACGAACGTTTGGGCGTTCCAATGCCCGACCAGGAAATTCGTATAGCCCGAAGTCAACAGCAACAGCGTGAACACAAACAGTGTGCACTATGATAGATAACGCTGTAACGGTGCTGCCCAGGGGAGCTCATTGCAGCTGATTCTTTGAGCCTTGCATCCGTATTGGAACCGCAGGTTATGAGGATGATGGACCAATTAACCAGGGCGCCGACAGCGATCAGGTTAATCAACCAAGAGAAGACCGCAGATGTAGAACCAGACAGGGTCATGTATGCTAGGCACATGAATACCCCAAAAACAGCGACGGCGATATACGGTATGCTGTACCGGTTAAGGCGCATGAAAACCTTGGGCGCGCGGCCAGTGCGAGCCAAGCCGTATAAGACGCAAGTGCCTCCAAGCATACCAGAGTTGGCTGCTGACCAGGCAGAGGTGATGACGACAGCGTTTATCACAGACGGTATGTACTTAATACCGGCGTTGTTCGCTCCGATGACGAATGGCGAGGCGGCTGTTTGAGATGAGCCCAACAGGGACGGATCACTGGACGCGACCACGAGAGTCATCATGAAGATTGAAATGACGTAGAAAAGCAGAGTTCTCCAGAAGATCCTCCGCGCAGCTTGAGGAATAGCGCGCCTCGGGTAGTCGACCTCGGCGGCTGAGATGGTGATGTTCTCGATGCCGGAGTAGGAATATATTGCAGTGTTGAACGTGGACCAGAACCCTAGGAATCTTCCAGTGGCATCACAAAATTATCGCATGTGCCCCTTTTCGTCCATACTGAAACAAAGGGAACTTTCTTGAATCATAGTTTCAACGTTCAGCAAGCGTGGGATTCGAGTTTAATTTTTCGAATCGCATTGCTTTGCATTGCTTCGCTTGCAACGTCGTAAAAAGAACACATCTGACACAGAATCTAAGGATCGTGAATCACAACAGGGTCATCATTGTGATAACAATCTTTTGTGTTCTCTATACCTTTGGTAAGACATTATTCGAACCCATCGAGCGTCGAAATGGTTCACTCTATGACAAAGGGTTTGCACGACTTAATACTATCACTACGACACGATATGAACATAGTGTTTTTATGTTGGAGGTATAGCAAACAATACATTCCTGCTGTATTTAAATGGGAGAATGAATGGCTATTCATTCATTTCTCGAAATGTGATACATGATTGATTCGCGCTACTGCCAAAGCAAGTGCTCCAGCTGCTTATTGTACCTGCCACCTTGGATCTTGAACGACGAGAGAATTTGGTCGAGCTCTTTCTTGTGCTGAGGGGAGAGGGCGACGTCCTTGCTGTTTTCCTCAACGCGGCTAGTCGACGTGGCGCCCGGGATGGGGATGATGGTACCGGCCTGCTCCGAGTTCGAGGTGGCGCGAATCCAGGCAAGGGCAAGCTGGGCCGGAGTCACATTCATCTTGGCTGCAAAGGATTTCAGTGTGTCCACGAGCTCAAGGTTTTTGTCAAAGTTCTGAGATTGTGAAGTTATAGTTAGTACACATCATTTAATGGTCAAAAGGATAAGGTGCTAATCAAACCTCAGGTTGGAAGCGGTCGAAGCGTCGCCTAATATCTCCCTGGGGAATGTCATCTAGGGACTTAATCTGCCCTGTGAGGAACCCACGACCGAGCGGCGAGTATGCAATAAGCGGAACATCGAGCTTTTTGGCGATCGCCGCCACACCGTTTGACAGCAAATCCGGAGTCCACAAAGAGAATTCGACCTCAACCAAGCTCAGAGGGTAGACCTTGTAGGCTTTCTCAATGGTCGTAGCGCCGGCTTCGCTGATACCCACGCCGCCAACCTTGCCAGTAGCTACTAGTTCACCACATGCCCCTAATGTCTCTTCAAGCGGAATAGATGGGTCTTGACGAGCCGGGCCGAAGACATCGATTTTTTTGGCGCCGCCAAGTTTCTCGATGCAATGTTGGGCGCTGGCGAAGACTTGGTCACGCCTGTTCTTTGGCTGCATCGTTTTTGGGTCGACGCATCCCTTAATGAAAAGCGTAACCTTGGCAGCATCCTCAGGGTGGGCCTCAAAGTAGCGACGCAATAGAGAGAGACCGGCCGTGGGCTCGGGCATGCCGTAGTAGTCGGCACTCGACCAGAAGGTGGCGCCCTGAGCGATTGCCTCCTTCATGGTGGCAAAGGCTTTCTCATCGGGTGTGTGTTGGGGGCGCCATGTCATGCCCATAAGCCCAAAGCCCGTGGCAACCTTTGGCTTCAAGATGGTAATAGGAGACATAATGTTCGGCGATATGTGGGTCAGAGTTTATTAGCAATGCTTGATAGAAATTGAAAATGAAGTGATTTATTCTGAGCTCTTTGAGGGGTTGCTGCCTTGGCAACAAGTGCTCATATTTGTCTTGACCGACTGTCATTCGTAATCCCCGACGGGAAGGGCTGGAAACGACGGAGATAAGCAATAAGCAAACAAGTATGTAGGCGTCACAAGGCCAACGACGGTTACGCGAAACCATGCGAAATGACCCGACAGGCAGCGCCTCCCGGGTTCACATCTCATCGGCTTTCAAAATTGCGGCTGACGGTCACACAGATGACGTAAGAGACGGACATTGGAGATAGTCAACAAAAACCGATGAAGAGCCGTGGCTGTCAGCATGTCCGCATTTGGGGATATTTCGTGATGTTGGGTAATATTGCCTACAGAAAAGCAATTGCACGTATAGAAGTTTGATTTTAGCACTAGTCTAGGGGTAATTGAGCCTAAGGGTGCTCGGTCAAAGCTGTCTTACCCGGAGGAATGACGGGTCGTCAGGGGTGCCAAAGGCTCTCGGGTGCCGTAAAATAAGACCTATGAGCCGTGGTTGTTTGCTGGGCAAACTTCCCTGTTGAGTTCACATCCAACGTAATGAGAATATCGCCAAGGGTAAGGCTAGGCTGAAAGGTTGTCAGCCTGAAGCCACCAAGCCCTATTTTCTCTCGTGATGTTGAGCCATTACCGTCTTTACATGGGGGTTACGGGCGTCCTGGGCGTTCTTAGGGCGTGGTGCTTGTCAGGAATAATGGTGTCGACTATCCTAGCGAAGGATTCTACCCGAAAGCCACCACTACTAGTCCTCACTAATCCATATTCTCGTGAATAGTGGCAAGAGTCATGAGATTGGCAGGCGCTCTGGGACTCGGACTTGGTATAAGATGTGGGACGACGTTGGAGATGTTTTTGGTTGAGGACTCACAGCACCCAGCCAGCACCTTTAATTTCACTTAATACGTGAAGAAGGGAAATTTTGAAAATAGAGAATTTTCTTGGCTCGGTGCAGCGTACCATCATGCTTTCCCACACGATCCTCGGCGTTCTGGCGACGGCTTTGACTGCCGCGGCCGCGCCCGCATTGCATACTAGCAGCGGCGACGCCCTTGTGCGGTTTCTCGAGAAAAGAGCGACTACCTTGAACATCACAATTTCTCCTGGCGCGTCGATCGTGTATCCTGACCAGCCTGAATGGACTAATGATACAGCTCGCTGGTCCACCTGGAGCCCTCCAACCTATAGCGTCGCATTCCTTCCAGCAACCGAACAGGATATCACCACTGCTGTACGTAAATGGGTCTTATAAATTTTGTCCATTTTGAGACATTGGCGCAGAAGTTGACATGGCCATGCCCATAGCTTCAGTACATGACCCGCAACAATATTTCATTCCTGGCGCAAGGAGGCGGTCATGGGAACACGCTCACGTTTAGCACTGTACAAGACGCCGTGGTTATCAATTTAGAGAACTTCGGCGATGTTACGGTGAATGATGATGAGACGATTTCCGTCGGCGGTGGTGCTGTTTTCGCGAATGTCTACGCAGCGGCCTATGCAGCTGGCAGAGAATTGCGTGAGTGCTTTTACTTTTCCCTTACACAGTTTTAAGTCCATATCCCCAATCAGTGCAACAATTCTGTACATCGAATTTCCAAGTTGACAATAACGCGTAGCGGCTGGCTCCTGTCCGTGTGTAGGAGCGGGCGGTGCCAGCATAGGCGGTGGTCATGGCCGGCTCCAAGGCGAGTACGGTATGATAGTGGATGTGATTGTTAAACTCCGCGTGGCACTCTGGGATGGCTCCATTATTGACGTGTCCGCGACCGAGCACGCAGATTTGTTCTGGGCTATGAGAGGAGCAGGTCATAACTTTGGCATCGTTCTCGAGTACACCTTCAAGACTTTCCCTCAACAGAACGATGGCCAGAACTACAATGGCGACATGACATTTACCACTGACTCCCTTGAGGGAGTTCTCAGTGTTGTCAATGACCTGATTCCAGACCAAGATCCCGGTCTTGCAATTGACATTTTCATCACTTATAACGAGACAACCCAAACGGTGAGTGCTTGGCGAAATATCCATAGACGGATAAGTTACTAATAAACCTATTAGCCTGGCCTCTTACTCAATGTGGTCTACCATGGTACCCTGGAACAAGGCCAAGCCTATACGGCCCGCTTCGCCACAAGCCAAGAACTCGGTATTGAGCGTACTTGGTTGAATGAGTCCACGGTGGCTTGGGAAAATGTTCCGAGCGCAGCCGCTCGAGGCGCCATCACCCACGCATGTACGGAAGGGCTCAGCTACGACGTCTATACGGTCAACACGAAATCATTTGACATCGCACAGCAGCGGGAGCTCTTCGAATCGTATGTCGAGTTCGTCGAGGCAAACCCGCTGGCCGTTCATTCCATCTTCTTGTACGAAATATTTTCGCAAAGGGCCGTGCTAGCGCAGAACCCGGCAAGCACAGCCTTTGGCAACCGCCAATATGGCAACATCCTCATGCTTCTCCAGGGCACCTATACAGACGACAGCGTTGCTTCCGCATGGCAGGAGTGGGCTGACCATTGGCGTTCGCACCTGTGGGCCCCTGAGCACTCGGGCTACCCTGTCAAGTCTGTATACATGAACTATGCTCGCGGTGACGAGCCCCTGCAGGCGCTGTACGGCTACGAACCCTGGCGCGAGCACCGTCTAAGGAAGCTTAAGGCAAAGTACGATCCACACGGCTTCTTCAATCACTATAACTCGGTTCTTGGACACTGGAATTCGCCAAACTAGCTAGGGCTTGTGGTATATGTCATAGTTTAGCGGTAATGGTGGTAGTGATGATGAGGAGTAGGAGGTAGTAGAAGGGTTGGGACGGGTTGGTAGTTCAAGGCAGACAGCTATATCTATAGTGAAGAGCACATTCATTGTCGCCAAAAATATACATCAACTATCTCTCTAAAATGTATTCATAGCATCTGATGATATAGGTACTAGCAGACATGAAATCTTGCTCTCGGTATATTTACACTTAGCACCTTATTGGGCAGACGTTAACTTGTCTGATTTGTGCTAGTTTTCCCTTGTTTGAATAGAAGTGAGAGTTCACTTCAGGGCTGGTATCTAGTGAGTGCGCTCACCTGACTAACCTTGGCAGGAGACTAACTTATGTATGATACAATTGCCGCAACACCTCACAACCGGTATTATACGAAAAACCTAGTTCACTCAAAGTTGGTCGAGTATATTGACTTGAAAGTTGAACGTACACATGTAATGATGTGAACCTATTTATTGAATTTTGTCAACTTGAACATCTAGGATTTGGAAACCCTCAATTCCAATGATTTGGACGCCCGCCCGGGAATTAGCACCTTACAGGTCCCCACCAAGCACTACGAGCACACGATTCTGCACGATATTTACCTTATACATCGATGAGTCCACACAAGTTCAATTGAGATAAAACACTGCATACCACCCATTTGTGTGCATTTATATGGATGTTGGAGTTTGCATTTGTAATCTTAAGCATAATGGATGGTTGAGTCGTAGTCCTGCCAAAATCTAGCGCCGACAGGATAAACCAAATGTATCACGATAACGTGTTCTAGCTTCGACCCGTAACAATACCATTTACATCCACCTTTTGCCCTCTAAGCACAAATCCTTCCTCTTTTGCTTTTTTCCACTGACGCTCAATCAAGCGCAGTCTGTCATTCGCCCGGGGTACGAACCGCGCGGCGAAGGGTTTGGGGCCGCGAAAGCTCGTGTCCTCCCAGGCGTCATCGCTGATATCAACACGCTTGGCCTCTGCGGGAGGGTGGAGCTCGAAGGCCCATATAAGATTTGCCAGAGCGAGGTTGAGGGAGTTCTCAGCGAGGCGAGCTCCTGGGCAGATACGGCGGCCCATGCCGAAGGTGAAGTGGTCGCGGGCATAAGGATCGCTCTGGTTGGCATACTCGGAACTGTACTTGGGGTAATTCAGGTAGCGCTCCGGTCGAAAGTCGGATGGTTCATCATACCGCTCTGGGTCATAGTGTATGAAGCTCGTGTTCCCGAGGAGTACGGTGCCCTTGGGGATGACATAGTCCTTGTACACCACGTCGGCATCTGCGTAATGCTTAATCCCCCAGAACGGTGTGGGATGCATGCGCAAAACCTCCTTTGTGCAGGCACGGATATAAGGCATTTTCTCAATATCGTCGTATACAGGCGTGCGGTCCGGTCCCACAACTCGCATGACCTCGTCGTGAGCTGCTTTCTGCACGTGCGGGCGCGCAATCAAGTGCAGCAGTAGGCTCAGTAGCGTAACCGACGTCGTGGTAGAACCCGCCTCAACGTTGCCGCCAGCTATCCATGCCGCATCCTCGTCGGTCAACCCTTGCTTGCGCCATGAGTCGCTGTTCTCCATGAGCTCACGTGCGTAGCAGATCGGCGCTGTTCCTGCAGCCACCTGCTTCTCCAGCCGTCGCCAGAGCTGCATCTTGGCATGAAGCAACGGCTTTGCATAGTTTTCGGCCTGCCTCCTACCCGGCTGCATCCATGTTGGTAAACGTGCTAAAATCGGCAATTCATCCACTACAAAACCGCCAGCTCGAGTAATTTTGCCTAGAATGCGGGCGCTCTCCAAAGCGTGATGAACGTCTTCGTTGTCCCAGTCAGTCACACGTAAGCCGTATGTGCTAGTCATGACGATGCTGAACGCGAAACGGCGTATATGCATGTTAAATTCTAGTTGATCTGTATTCTTTGTGGCTAGATCAAAGAGCAGCTGCTTAGTTTCGAACTCTTGGCTCGGTAAAAACGTAGAGATCATAGTGGCTGAGAGAAGCTGGTGCGTAATGGTGCGATATGTGCGCCATTTGGTTCCATATTCCAAGGTAAACATGCGCATTCCACCCGCCACGACGTCATGACCCATGGGTGCCGGCATCTTGGAAGACGTCTTCATGGACTAGGAATTCCCGTTTAGCTAGTTTTTGGTTTATGTGTTCTGCGAGGAGACTCACCTGTTTGTTCAAGATCTCGTGCATTGCTTGAGGGCTGTTGATAACGACCCAGTTATAAACGCCCACACGCAGCTTGAAAACCTCCCCATATCTGGAAGCCCAATCTCGAAAGTCAATATGCACCTTCGCGGGGAGGCTAAGCCGGAAACCTCCAGGCCCGGGCATCTTGTCCAATCTGCGATCGCGGCGGAGCCATATTATGAAGAAGAATACCGTCAGTGCGACGGCCCAGAAGACAACTCTGGAGTTTTGCGAGAATTCGTGGCTATCTATCATGATGTGTGTATTTACCGTGCTGGTGCCTCGGTAGCTTAGTGCCGGCTGCTTGAGCTCACTATTTGCAGTGGGTGAAGATATATAATATGCCATGCTTGCCAAGGAGATGACAAATGGTTTTGGTTCTATTACTTTGTTTCTAAATCTCTTTGGCTGTCATGTCAGATTGAGGCCATAAGGTGCCGGTGTTCGAGTCCCAGAAATTGACCACACGGTAGCGAATTACCTGCGGTTCGGACTCTTTGCGAGCCACATACTTCTCTGATATGCAGCCCGTCGTCAGGAAGCTCAATTTCCGGATCAGCTTATGCTGGGATGCTGACGACCCATGGTCGACCCAAAATTCAGCTGCACCCAGCTTTGACGCCACCACGGATGATATGCGGACCGTGGCTTACGCCCAGCCCTGCAATAACCCTGACCAATAAACATTCACTATCGCTTCCCGAACTAGAGGCTTGCTCATCATGTTGTCTGCTCTGTAATGTTAGTATTGGCCGTAAAGCAAAGGAGAAAGCTACATCGCACACTTAGTGTGGTTCCTGGTCTTACAAGCCGGCAAGGACGTTTCACTAATTCCGGATATCACGTATCTTTGGTTGACATGGACGATTGAGGTTTCACAACATTAAGTCGGGTTCAGCTAGAGGTTGAAAAATGGCCGAAATAGGAGATAAAATCAAGTGGCGCTGAACCTGACTCGGTGTGTAAAATCTTACCTCCTCCTCTTTGAAACATATGCAGCTGGCCGATAGAGATGATGCAACAAACTACTCCACAAATTTACTGCCGCCTTTTAGTTATATGATGATTGCCAAGGATAGTCCACGAGGAGATTTTGACGCACTTGACACGCCGTTTGCCAGGTTTTCAGATAAGGAAATGATCGACATAGAGGTTTTTCTCAGTGCCAATCTCCTGTCCAAAATTTAGATATACTTAATCTGTAATACCTGCTACGTCAATAATTATTCCTAGTCCAGAATAGGAGGAATTGTCATATTGATACTGCTTTGCAAGATGCGATGTGCCCATAAAGTTTATTCCGAGCAACGCAGTCCCATCATAAAGTGGTTCGTGTTTCCATTTTGCCACACAGTATAATATGCACTCAAAGATACAATGCCACGACCATGTTATTTACAAAGCAGCTTGCCTGTACTAACAATTTCACAAGAAGTGGGAAACAAGCAATATTGCTGCCAAAATATGCCTACACGGAGGCGGCTAGTAAATTGCGACAAAATGTAATAATTGATCTGAATCCATGCATTACAAATAGTGTTGTTAGTTTCTGCGAAATGGGGATGCCCGACCATCCAAAGGTATCCATTCTCGGCTTTTCCGACTGCTCCTGAGGGTCACTACCCGACTATCTCTTTGCGTATCTCTTTGGTCTGCGACTTGCACGAGACCTCCCGTGGGAGCCGGAGTATGTTGAGAAGGTAGGCCCGCCGGCTTCTTTAGTGTTTTCCACTCTATGAAAATAGCGCCAATAACTGAAATGCAAGCAATTATGACTCCAATCTGATAAGTCTTCTGCAGCGCCAACACATACACGTTTATCACTGCGTCCACGGATGATGAAGGAACAATCGACCGGAATGAGATAGGGCCAGCCTCTACCAACGCCCCAGGGCTGACGCCGGGGATTGCAAGATCAGCGAAACCTTGTCGTAACTGGTTATCGAGCACAGTGTTGCCGGCGGTTACGAACAAGGAGGCGCCGAGATTCCGACAAAAAAGGGTCACGCTAATGCCGATAGGCAGATCTTGAAGTGGGAGCACCGCCTGTGGCGCGTTAGGAGGTTGTTGAAAGCCGAGTCCGACGCCTAGACCGAACAAAATCTGGTACCCGATCCACCGCGGCGGGCTTGTTTCAGCTGTCATTGTCATCAACAAGCCTGCCCCAATAGAAGTGAACACCACACTTGCATAGCAAAAAGGGTTGATATAACCCAGTCTACTGACACCGACGCCAGATGCCACTGCTAAGATGACATTGCCAAGAATTAAGGGCAAGTTGTCGATGCTAGACGATAGTGCTGACTCGCCTTTGACAGCCTGGAAGTAGTATGGGATAAAGTAGATGAACAGGTAAAATGAACCAGAAAGAAAGAACGCAAACCAACTGGCGGACCAGATTGTTCGCTGCGTAACAATACGGGGAGGTATGGTTGCCTTTTCGCCAAGTTTCCATTGCAAGGCCCCGAAGAGGAAAAGGGTTATGCCACAGATAAAGAATAAGGCGACGATTCTTCCATCGCCCCACGGATATTGCGTACCTCCCCACTATGATATCGCCGGCATCAGCAAATGTAGCTCAAGTCGGAATATGTTGGCGAAATGTACCTGCAGAGCGATAAAAAGACAGATCATACTAGGAAGGAATAGGACAAACCCCAGCGGATCGAGCTGGAGAAATATTTCGAGCCGTGTCATGTTTTTGAAAGGGCTGGCGATGGGTGTCAGGCGCAAGAAGAATATGATAATACCTGCCGTGACAGCTCTGTGCGATCGATTAAATTTAGTGTCTTGGAACTCACAACAAATGGTTGGCTCCAGGAGGGAACGATCACTAACCCAAAAGGAAGATTAATGTAGAAACACCATCGCCAGGAAACGTGATCTGTGAAAGCACCACCTAACTATAATAGAATGAGTAATGAACTTCCATGGCATGAGACCATAACGCCTCACCAAAGGTCCAATGACAGAAGCGATACCATACATGGCACTGATCAGGCCTTGCCAGACTGGCCGCTTCTCCAAGGGAGAGGTCCGGGTGATGATGACCAAACTCCCCGCAAACACACCTGACGAACCCATGCCGGCGATGGCGCGCTGCAGAAAATGAATCAGTAAGACAATGACTTCTATATCTGTAATAGGAATACATACCCCAATGATCAACGCCAGTGACGAGGGTGCTATGCCGCATATAAGAGAGCCGAGTTCGAAGAAGAATAGAGAAGCCAGGTACGTCCATTTCGGGCTGAATATACTATATAGCTTGCCGAACAACAGTTGGAAGGCACATTGGGTTAAGAAAAATGCTGCCGAGACTCATTAGCACGTATCCTATGTAGCTGCCTGAACGTCCTATGGCGCAAGTAAGACGACTGACCTGAACCATACCATCCGACGTCGCTCAAGGAGTGGAACTCGCTGGAAATCTTAGGTATAGCCGTCGAGATGATTGTATTATCCAGTGCAACACAGAAGACAGCAATGTACATCGCAAACATGTTGATCGCGAAGGTTAAAGGTGGTGGATATTGTGGAGGTGGCTGACCCCTGGAGAGATCATGCGGAGAATCTGGGCGTGCATCAGGGGTAATGAACCACTCCGGGTCTTCCCCATGACCCTCCTTAGCCACAGTTGTCCTCAACGGCTTGGGTGGCTCTATTTCCGGATAAATAAACTCTGAATGTAGGAAATCCTCCCAGCTGAGTTGACTTCCTACATTTGATCCGTTGATGGTGTTAAGAAAGTCGTGGCCAACAGACGGGACTGGCAGTCTCGGAGCCTTGAGTTCACGAGGCCTGACTTGAGGCCCTTCCTGAGTTTCATTTTCCTTGATTGGTGTTTTTGGTATTGCTGAAATCGATCCTCGCCAACTGGTACTTGTCCCAGAGTTCGACATGTTGAATGATTTCGTATAAGAACAATCTCCACCGAATAGGTTGGAGAACCGTCAGACTTTGAGAGAGCGAAGAGACTTTGAAGATTCAACGATTGGTAACTAAACAACTTTGGCCAGGCTAAGTCGTGGACGATTTGCGTGCGGGGCTCAATTGAGATCGAACAAAAGCGAATTCTATCCGAGATAGCCGTGTTCGTATCCTCTTCTCGCACGTGCTTCACCTCTCTATTCTTGTTTCCGAAGCACTTGCTCAATAGTTGTCGATTCCCTTACATTGCGGCAATCCGTTTGTTCTCAAGCTGAGCTTGGTAGTGGATGTAAGAGATGACTGCATGTAGGGAATGTCTACAGGTATTCGGCCTCATAAGCTTGTTGTGAAGTTGTCAGCTCTTAACGCCGATGCTTGGCGCTGCGGCCAAGGAAAAGCAATTGCCGGGTATCAAAGGCGCCAATTCATTGGGTAAGGACAAACTCTTTCGGCGTTATTCAGGGGGGCACTGCAACTTAACAGTAAGACTGCGGGTAAAAGCAGCGAGCAGTCATGCAAGCCGAATGTGCTTGACCGAAATTGGTCTTAAAACGACCCTGGCCAGTGGGTAACTTCTGGATTGAATTTATAGCGGACTTCCACTGGCACCCTTGCCAGTCCTTGATAGAGGCTTTTGTATGAGGCTTGCAACATAGTATTCCTGTAGTCATTGGCAAGGCTTTGAATACGTGACCAACGTTAGATTAAACATTTCAAGCCCTGTTCAGAAGTTAGAAATAATCATCACTTGATGTAAGATGACTATGAATATATGTTTTACTTCATAGAGATATTCTTGATTAATCTATACCAATTCGTTATTATGTGTAATGTAATACAAATGCTCGTTTCTATTTATTTAAATGCTAAAATCCATCAACCGCGACCTCATTATCTCCATAATGCTTGCATGTTCGCTCAGTAGCCAAGAGCCTAGGCTGTGATACAAAGGGTTTATAGTACCTGACGCTGATACGTCAATGGCTTTAGAACCCCGCGAGGCAAAATCTTTGATTAAGACGGCAAGTCTTGTGAGCTCCGATAGAAGTAACTGGATGCGAAGGGATGCTTGTACCCGTTCATCGTCTGTAATAAAGCTTCCCATAGCCACTTGCGTGGACCCTTGCATTTTCGTCGGGGTGCTTGAACCACCCGTACTAGTATTGCTTACTACCGTGCTTGTGGACCAGGGTGATGGCGGAGACATGCCCGGAGCCTTGTGCAGAAGGTTAGTTGGTGAAACAGCGGTATTCAAGGCAGTTGCTATGAGGGAGGGGGATGAGGTATGTGATGATGATGATGAATAGCTCAATCCCTGGTGATACCAGATCAGTATGCGTGAAATTATTGACGCATGAAGTAACGCGAGATGAGGGTAGCCAGCACAGGAACAATTCAATAGGCGGCATAGTCTCTCGCTGCATTCGCGGTTGAGTTGTAGTATGTTATCTAACGGGAAGTGGTCTGCAGGCGCGCCTGTTGTCGTTGTCTCCGATGCCATTGTCGACTGAAACTTGCCCGGATTCATGAGCGATAAGTTGCATAGAATATCGTAGGATTCCCGCAAACATTTACGGTCACATTGTGCTTGCGTGTTGTCTTGATGCCACTGTAGGGAGCTGACTCCTGTATCTTGAGGCTGTTGAGAGGCATCTTCATGTATAGAGTAGTTCGCTGGATTCTCGAAGGGCGGCCAATCGAATGTGGCAAATAGTTCATGATCGGTTGCCGTAGATAAAAGCTCGTCAGTCGGAGCCCAATCACCAAATTCCATGCCTGATAAGTTCATGAGCGGAGGCAACGCACCAAGCAAATTGGTGCCCGCCCCAATATTACAGAAAATATCGTCGCGCACCAATCTCCAGGTCGATTGCGAATCGCTGCTACTCGAAGACGACCCTGACCTCGAAGAAGGATCCGTCCTTCTACCAGACCGCCCTAGGCAGTAATCTCTATTGTCGTCGTCACATTTGTGATCTTTGGGGAAAGCTGGTTGCTTCTCTGGCGTGCCTGATACTCTCGGCACGTCTGAGACTTTCAACCTCTCCCTTGCCGGTTTCCCCATCTTGCGTGACACACCGTAAACACAAGTGATGCCGAGAGTAGCACATCTGCCGCACATAGGCTGGTCTCTGTCGCATTTGACTTTTGCAGAGCCGCATCCATTGCAACTAGACCGTAGCTTCGGCTGCCGTGGGGGTTTAAGAGACATTGTTCAAACAAGAAGTTTCCACTAGCCTGGGTCCGGACGCCTCAATGTTGGGGGGACAAAATTTGATTCAATAGAGCCATCAATAGCCACACGAGGTACATATATGGGCCATGGGAGTCGATTTTGATTTCAAGCAACAGGACCCGCCGGGTAGACCACCCTTGTTGTTGCAATTAAAATTCCTTTTAAGCCTACACAATAGGCATACGTGGGGGAACTCGGCGACTACTTTCCGATCTAGATGATGAGCTTATTCTAACTCACTTAGTGCACGGTAAACGTTGGTTGTAAGCTTATGGCTTTTGCCACTTTTGGGTCCTGTACAGTAAACCACAAAGATAAATGTGTTGACTATGTATGTCAGCTTTAGAGATACCCAGGATCGGGTATGTGGAGACGTGCACGCCACACACTGCAGCCGGTCCCAGGCAGGAATCAGCGAAAAGCCCTGTGCGACTCGAAAGAATGCTTTGTAGTCTCATCGGTTGTATTGCTCGGCCGTTTCCTGGCGTCAGCCCCACTTCCAGGTCCTTTGCAACATGCGTGCCAGTCAGATTTCCAGCACAAATCATGGCTCCAATCGCATGTTCAACCGATTCGGTCTGACGATGTGCAAGGTAGCTGAGTACGGCTCCTAACTTGAAGGCAGCGGGTCTGGGTCTGATATGCCACCATCCAGAACAGCCGCGCTAGTAGCGCTCGGACGGTGATGGTTATACCTTCGTCTGCATATGAACACTTTTGGAGGCCAATCAATGAAGTCAATTACTGAATATTCCCGAATTGATCCATCGAAGTGTTTATCTTAACTAAAGGGGCTTCGAATAATGGCGTTACAAGCTGTAGAGGGCGCAGCTAATGATCTTGTGTCACTTAGTTAACCTCGGTATGGCTGAGTAGATCGGAAAGAAGCTCGACACTTCACCGACCTTGCTAGGAACATTTAGATGGAGAATAATATAATTTGCTTATTAAATGACGTATTTTAGTTGATCTAGGGGAACTTCATGCATACAGATTGTTCAGCTACTGACCATGCTGACATTATGGCTATGGGGTTTACAAGCCAGACACGAAACATTTTACAAGCCACCATACACCAAGCTGAGAAAATTAATCTCTACGAGGAAAAGATAAGCCTCGGGCTAACATCACTGCCTATGTAGGTAAAACCCGACGGCTCTCGGGGAGAGTATACGACGCCCGGGTAATCTTTGAATCGCCTTGCCAGGATTCCCGATCCGGAGGAAACGAAATAATTGTATGGTAACAGTCCAGGGGACCGGCTTTTGAGTTCTAAAGATAGCGTTGTACAGCCAATTAACGATCATTTAGAATCTATTGACGTGTTCGACTAATGAACATACCTAGACATCATATTGAGCATGGTGAACTTTGAAACCCGCAGCAGCATATCGGACACAAGTTGACCGGGGCGTCCCCGAGAGTGATAAGGATCTATTAAGCTAATAGTCTGAGACGCAGTATAGATAGGCTCTTGACCACTATGGACTCTTGAGAATATATTTCGCATCACAAGGTGCCAAGTTCGACTAGAAGAGCAGTTCTTTGCTGCATATCCATATAATATCCTTAAGACTGACATTCTGGATTAAGAGTCGTCAACAAATTCTATCATGTCAGACGAACCAAAATTGTTTCTCTTCGGAGACCAGACGTATGATAACCAGCCGTATCGGAAGGAGCTGTTGCGGGACAGACAAAACCCAATCTTGGAAAATTTCCTTTCCAAGTCATACGATGTGATACGCAAGGAGATCTTTACGCTCCCTGTTGAGGTCATAGAAAGCCTTCCCAGATTTACTAGCCTGGATGACCTTCTTTTGTGGAAGCAGGATGGTCAACAATGTATACCCGTGGACATGGCTATGACATGTTTGTACCAGATCGGTACTTTTATCAGGTACAGACCCTTCCAATGTTTACACGTGCCAAGTCCGAATCTCACAGTATTTGTAGCCAGTCCAGCTCTTGGGACTTCTACAGCAAGGGCTCAGGTGTCGTGGGCCTCTGCACAGGAGCCCTGGCCGCTGCTGCAGTTGTCTGCACTAGAAATACACTCGATCTCGTTCCAATAGGAGTGGATGCGGTTCTCGTAGCTTTCAGAACGGGCATGCGTGTAGCTGACATGGCACAACGTCTTGATCCTTCTGAGTCTCTGAGCCAGAGCTGGTCCTTTGTCATTCCCGGTTTGACATCTGCAGAAGCGGTGCACAAGTATTGTGAACAAACGGTAAGAGTACAGGGATTTTAACAACTCACTTTCCACTAACTTGACCTAGAGACTGCCTCTGTCGTTCAAACCCTATATCAGCGCCTATGCTCCTAATGGAATCACCGTGAGCGGCCCGCCTCGCTCGCTCAGTCTCCTGCATAGCTCGCAGACCTTACAGACCCCCGGAGTCAAGAGTATCCCCATCTTCGGGCCGTATCATGCCCCGCATTTATATTCTCAGGATGACGTTGACGAGATCATCGGAACCGTTGGTCCTTTTAGCTCCAACTCTTACAAGAACGTCATTCCAATCTTTTCCAGCGGCGGCAGGTTGGAGAATATGGACTTCGGGGGGCTCTTGAACATAGCAGTGGCTCAGATTCTGTTGCATCCAATTCAGTGGAACAATATTATCGAAAAACTGCAAAATCACATTTCAAGCGGCGACCCGAGATCGTTCAGCATTATTCCAATTGCAACAAGATCCCACCAATTAATCTACTCTGCGCTCAAGCAGACACCGTTGCGTACGTTATTGCCTTCCATGACAGCGCAGAATAAGTCGCCTGGTGATGTGCCTGGAACTGGCGAATATGCCAGCCCAGGAAAACCGAAGCTGGCCATTGTCGGAATGTCCGGAAGATTTCCCGGTGCCAAGGACAATGACGCATTCTGGAAGGTTCTTCATGGAGGTCTCGATATGCACAAGATTGTTCCACCCTCGCGCTGGGACGTCAAATCGCACGTAGACCCTGAGGGCAAACGGAAGAATACAAGCACTGTCCCGTTGGGGGCGTGGCTGGACGATCCGGCAAGCTTTGATGCGCGCTTTTTCAATATATCCCCGCGAGAGGCGCCGCAGATAGATCCGGCCCAGAGGCTTGCTTTGATGACCGCTTACGAAGCAGTGGAACAAGCCGGTATCGTTCCTGATGCTACCCCTTCAACGCGTCGCGATCGTGTTGGTGTCTTTTACGGTGTGACAAGCCAGGATTGGTTCGAGACAAACAGCGCCCAAAATATTGATACGTACTTCATTCCAGGTGGCAATATGGCTTTCATCCCAGGCCGCATCAACTACTTCTTCAAGTTCAGCGGCCCAAGTTATGCAGTCAATACGGCGTGTTCTTCCAGTCTCGCAGGCATCCACCTTGCTTGTAACTCCCTTTGGCGAGGGGACATCGATACGGCTATCGCTGGAGGAACGAACGTCTTGACTAACCCAGACATGACGGCTGGTCTTGACAAGGGTCACTTCCTCTCCCGGACGGGTAATTGTAAGACCTTTGACGACGAAGCTGATGGATATTGCCGAGGCGAAGGAGTCGGGACTATTATTCTCAAACGCCTCGACGACGCCGTTGCCGATGA
This sequence comes from Truncatella angustata, assembly GCF_020726525.1. Lineage (NCBI taxonomy): Eukaryota > Fungi > Ascomycota > Sordariomycetes > Amphisphaeriales > Sporocadaceae > Truncatella > Truncatella angustata. The sequence goes on along the minus strand of NW_025763391.1, from coordinate 692,623 downwards.
GGACCCAATTCTGGGCGTTATCCTAGGCGCATATACTAATCACTCAGCTGAATCTGAGTCCATCACTCGACCCCACGTCGGGGCTCAGAAGGATATCTTCCGAAAGATTCTGAACCAGAGCGCGACTGATCCTTATAGCGTTGGCTACATTGAGATGCATGGAACAGGCACCCAAGCAGGCGACGCTGGGGAGATGTCTAGTGTTCTAGACATCTTTGCGCCAAGTCTCACAGATTTGCAGAAGGGTCGAAATAAAACCGAAGCTCTCTTCTTGGGATCCGCTAAGGCCAACATAGGGCACGGCGAGGCAGCCTCTGGTATGGCTAGTCTCATCAAGGTGCTCTTGATGCTGCAGAAAAATATGATCGTTCCGCATTGTGGCATCAAGAATAACATAAACCGCAAGTTCCCCACTGATATGACTCAACGAAATGTCCATATCGCCAGAGAGCCAACGTCTTGGGAAAGGAGCTCTGACGCCCTGAAGCCACGACGAGTTTTCGTGAACAACTTCAGCGCCGCTGGTGGTAATTCAGCCCTGTTGCTTGAAGATGCACCATATGAACAGGAGTCTGCTAGTGTCTCCCTGGATTTTCGCAGCCACCATGTTGTCGCTGTATCGGCTAAGAATGCTGTTTCGCTACAGGGCAATCTCAGATCGTTGCGCCACTATTTGCAGCAGAACTCCAGTCTTGATATTGGTCAGCTCTCGTACACTACGACTGGACGCCGTATTCATCACCCGCATCGCGTGATGCTTACTGGGGTGACCACCCAAGACCTTTGCTCCCAAATCGAAGAGGCGATACAGAAACAGACAGGAGTAACAAGACCTAAGAGCACTCCTAAGATCATCTTTATGTTCACTGGACAGGGTGCACAGTACCCCGGAATGGGGAAAGAGCTCTACGAGTCCTTCTCGCTTTTCCGCACCGAGATGCGTCGTCTGGACCGCATTGTAGAGAGCCTAGGTTTCCAGTCTATGCTACCAGTCATCAATTCCATAGAGTCGGATGTCGGTGCCTTTGACCCTGTCGCTGTCCAGCTGGCTAGCGTCTGCCTACAGGTTGCGCTGACGAAGCTATGGGCTTCGTGGAACATTACTCCAGCAGCCGTTGTGGGACATAGCTTGGGTGAGTATGCGGCACTGAACGCTGCTGGCGTCCTGTCTGATGCTGATATGATTTACCTTGTCGGTTCTCGTGCTACTATGCTCCAGGAGAAATGTACCCGCGACACTCACTCTATGTTAGTGGTCAAGGCATCGGTAAACGAGATCGCACACGTGCTTAAAGGCGAGACGTACGAAACTGCTTGCATCAACTCCCCGACCGAGACAGTACTGGCAGGAATCAACGACGATATCTCTAGGATCAAGAACACGCTCTCAACTGCTGGACTAAAGACAACATTGCTGAAAGTCCCCTATGCTTTCCACTCCTCTCAAGTAGAACCAATTCTAGTCGATTATCAGCAGCTAGCGAAGGGTGTGACATTCTATCAAGCCAAGGTTGCAGTCATCTGCCCCTTGGATGGTAGCATCGTTGATGGCTTCGATAAGTTTGGTCCCGAGTACCTAGCTCGGCATACTCGCGAGCCTGTCAACATGCACAAGGCACTTTTGGCAGCAAACAGTCACCATATCATCGGTGATCAAAGCACGGCGCTAGAGATTGGACCGCATCCGGCTATCACTGGAATGGTCAAAGCAGTTTTAAATTCACAGATAACATGTCTGGCATCGTTACAAAGGGGCCGACCAGCGTTCCAGCTACTGACCGCCAGCCTGAAGGCTCTTTACACTGCGGGATCTAACATCCGTTGGTCCGCGTACCATGCTGACTTCAAAGCGTCTCACAAGGTCCTGGCGTTGCCGGCATACAGCTGGGACCTCAAGCCTTACTGGATTCAGTACGTCAACGACTGGTCGTTGCGCAAAGGAGACCCCCCAGCGCAAACTAGTAAAACCTCGCGATTAGAGAGTACTACTATTCACCGGGTTGTAAAAGAGACATACGACTCTAAGGGTGCCTGTATGATCGTGGAAGCTGACGCCACGCGCAAGGACTTCCGCCCGTTGGTGGAGGGCCATGAGGTTGACGGGGTTCCCCTCTGCACCCCGGCAGTATATGCGGATATCGCTCTGAGTCTGGGCACTCACTTGCTTGAATGCTACCACCCAAACAAGAAGCCCGATACCATTCTTAATATCTCAGACATGACCATCGTAAAGGCTCTCATCCTCCGAGCTGATGGTCCAGAACAGATCCTACAGGTTCATGCGGATGCTGACTGGGCGTCGAACGTGGCAATCGTCAAGTTCATGACGTTTGATAAGCAGCAAAAGCTCCAGGAACACTCGCGCTGCAATGTTCAATTCACCGACCGGAGCCTGCAAAATAAGCTTCAGAAAGAGATGGTTGAGATTAAACAGAAGCAGCAGATCTTGCGCGAGGGTATTAGCACAGGTGAAACAGCTCGTTTCAACCGCGCCATGGTTTACAGAGCCATCAGACCGCTGGCACGATTCCACGACGACTATCGGGCTGTGGACGAGATCGTACTGAACAGCAAGACACTGGAATCCTCGAGCCGTCTTAGCTTTGGCGGCTTCCACAAAGAAGGCAATTTCCATACCCATCCCGGCCTTCTCGATGCGCTGACGTGGTCTTCCGGGTTCACAATGAATTGTAACGACAACAATGATCTCGACAAGGAGGTCTTTGTAAACCACGGGTGGGGTTCGTTCCGAATGTTCGAAGCCTTGGACCTCTCCAAGATTTACACTACCTACTCTCGCATGGTCGAGGGGAAAGATCACCTCTGGCACGGTGAAATAGTGATTATGGAAAATGACCGAGTCGTCGCTCACTTTGGACAATTCGCGGTAAGCTCTCAAATATTGTTTCACTTGAAAATATGAATAACACGAACTGACTGCGTTGCACATAGATGCAAGGAGTGCCACGGCGAGTCTTGAGAATCATTCTGTCGACAGAGAGCCGCCAGAACGCGAAGAAGCCACATCAACAACAGCCACAGCCGGCAGAGAAGACGGAGGTTCCGGCACTGGCGCTGTCGAAAGCATTGGGGAACGCAAGCCAGCATCACGCTGAGTCCAAGACAAAACCTTCAGACTCGATTGGTTTTGACCAAGCTATCTCCATCATCGCAGAAGAGAGCGGCCTTGCTGTCGCAGACTTTACAGACGATACCATCTTTGGCGATGCAGGGGTTGATTCACTTCTCGGTCTGACGATTTCGGCTCGCTTCAAAGAAGATCTCGACATGGACCTCGACATTAACGCGCTCTTCTACGAGTATCCTACTGTTGGTGATCTTAAGAATTTCTTGGCAGTAGGTAACTCCAAAACTGCCGAGACATCTAACGGAACAAGCGAAACAGAATCGATTCCGCCAAGCTTGAACGGGAGTAGCGATGCAACGGGAGCTACGACCCCCATTACCAGAGTGGATACTCCGGGTCCAGTCACTAATGTTGACTATAAGCACGCTCTCCACATCATCTCGGAAGAAAGTGGCATCTCAGTAGATGAATTGACGGATGACACAAACTTCGGCGATGCCGGAGTGGATTCGCTCCTCTCGCTTGTCATTGTGAGTCGTTTCCGAGACGAGCTGGAGCTCGATATCCAGCACGAAAGTCTCTTTCTCGAATGCCCGACCGTGGCCGACTTGAAGAAAATGCTGGTAGGAGCAGCCCCAGAACCAGTGCAGACTATATCTGAAATTCCAACAGTGAACGGTACTAAGCGGCAAGAGACCGAAAAGTCGGCAACGAAGGTGGAGGCGAAACCAGCGCTACAGTTGTCAGAGAACGAGATGGCCGATCTGGTGGCCCGAAAACGGGCAATTGATGAGTATGTCGAAAAATACACTGCGGGCTTTTCTGCACCCGTTCTTTCTTCACGCGATTCAGCTGCGAGCGACAACGACAAGGTTGTTCTAGTGACAGGTGCAACAGGGAGCTTGGGGGGCCACCTTGCCTTCAAAATGGCTCATCTCTCTGACGTGAAGATGGTGATTTGTCTCAACCGCGAACATCGAGTCGAGGCTTTCGAACGGCAGAAGAGAGCCATGAAAGACAAGGGCGTTCATTTTCCTGATCATCTGCTTTCAAAATTGAAAGTACTCCAGGCCGACACCTCCCAGGCTAAGCTGGGCCTTTCAAATGACGAGTACGAAAGGCTTGTAGCCTCTGTCACTCACATCATCCATCAGGCATGGCCCATGAGTGTGAAGCGACCTCTGTCTGGATTTGAACCACAGTTTGGTGTTATGCGAAACCTGATTGATATGGCTTGCCTTGTTACAGCGCAACGCCCCCGAGGCTTCCGGTTCGGTTTCCAACTGATATCGTCTATCAGTGTGGTCGGGAACTACGGCCACGGCACGTATGATGAGGGCATGAAAGTACTGGTGCCTGAGGAAAGGGTCAACATCGATGCCCTTCTTCCAGTGGGCTATGCGGAAGCCAAGTGGGGTTGCGAGCGCATGCTCGACGAGACCCTGCACAAACACTCGAACCTCTTTCGTCCCATGACGGTGCGTCTGGGCCAAATCGCCGGGTCCAGCGTAAGCGGATACTGGAATCCAATGGAGCATTTCGGGTTTATGATCAAGTCGTCTCAGACGCTGAATGCGCTGCCGGACGTCGACGGCACTGCCTACTGGACCCCCGTCAACGAGATTGCCGGCACCCTATGTGACTTGGTCCTCTCGAGCCGTGATCCTCAACCCGTCTATCACATCGAAAACCCTGTAGGTCAGTCGTGGCAGGAGATCAACGCCATCTTGGCCGACGCGCTGAACATTCCTAAATCTAATATGATTCCTTTGAGGGAGTGGACAGAGCGGGTGAAAGCTGCGCCGGTACGCGATAACCCGGCTTCAGCGTTGGCGGATTTCTTGGAGAGCAATTACAAGCGCATGTCATGCGGAGGGCTAGTCCTAGATGCCCAAAAAGCGCTCCAGGACTCGCCAACCTTGGCTGCAGTCGGGCCCGTGAGCACAGAAGTCATCAGGAAGTACATAACTGTTTGGAAAACAATTGGCTTCTTGAAAAACTAGTTGAGGTTTTAAATGGATTTGCCGGAGTTATAGCACGAGTTTTACATGTTGGCATAGAAACTTAGTTATAGTACAGATTGATTTTTATGAATTCATCTTATTTGTTATAAAATACCAATGGCTCTTACGGCCTTCATGACATTGGTCATGGGTATACATTTACATCATGGTTAATAATCTATGAATTGTTTGTACCACTCCTGAGGTTAGTCTAGACTAACCGTTAGGTTAGACTAACCTTAGTCTAGTCTAACTAGAGTTAACTTTTCGCCCTTTAGGCTAGCAAATGGGGCTTGATTGTTTGGTAATGGCTGGGAGGTTTTAAATCAGACCGCCAAATGCGGCGGCACCAGCTGTCAAGACGCATCAGGCCTCTCTATTTCTCTGTCAAGTAACAATGTACAAATGTAAGATGTTAACTTAGTCTATCTGGCAAGATTCTACCTTAATTTCTTTCACCCTGGCTTCCTTAGAAAGCCTACTTACCACTAAGTTTGGTATGGCAACAAACTCCAGCTTTACTAACTACTTGCACCCTCAAGCTGAAGCACCACCACCCCCCTTTACACTTCTCGCTACATACCCGATAGAACCAAACTTTGGTGCGGAATGATAAATCTCAAAATTTCGGTCTTAAAGCTGCTTACTGCATATCTGTCGGCGATAAACCGTGAAACGAGGCCGGTCAGGTCAACAATGTTACACGACAGCTGACCGCTTCGGTGTCCGAAAGTAAAGTCCGGTCGTTCGTACTAGCCCAAGAATGTTGTGTAATGACATATGTAACACGAATTACCTCATTTTACGTCTCGCTATGCCTATTATCGCCGGATAGTCGCGAGGGCGTTTTGTACGCTAGGCGTGAGCATGGCAATTTAAGATATAAATGCGTTTGCCAAGAACTATATGGCAGGCACCTCTTCATACACACTCATCAGTTTGCAATAAAATAAGACATTGCCTTCTAATTATTTTATTTATTGAGCTTATTTCACCATGTCCATTCAGCAATACCAGACGACCAAACAAGGTGGACCATTCGCGCTGGTGACAGCGCCCAAACCTAAGCCTGGCCCCAATGAAGTTTCCATCCGCCCAAAGGCTGTGGCATTGAATGCCATAGACTGGAAGAATCTTAAGTTTGGTGCTATTGTTAGTTCATGGCCAGCTGTGCTAGGTATTGAGGGCGCTGGGATTGTTGACTCTGTCGGAGAGGACGTAACGGCCTTCAAGACGGGAGATGAGGTCATGAGCTTTGGACATGGTATTGTGGGCAACGGTACGTTTCGGGAAATATATACCGTACCTGAGAACTTTGTTGTCAAGAAACCTGGTATACTTAACTTCGAGGAGGCTGCCTCGCTCCCGTGAGTTCCACAAACCATCCCTGTTGCGCCAAGACGCTTGGATACAACCCTAACACATCTTACAAGTATCTGTTACCTCACCGCAGCTGCCACCATTCGCGTCGGCCTCAAGATACCTCTGCCAGGTCTCTCAAAAATCTCTATCAGCAACAGTATCCAGTCTGCTCTTGTTCTCGGCGGCAGCTCTGCTGTCGGTGCGGCCGCCATTCAGCTGCTGCGCCTCGCTTTGCCACATGTGTTCATTATCACGACCAGCTCGGTTGCCCACCACGCTCACCTACAGTCCCTCGGTGCATCCAAGTGCCTGGAGCGTGGCGCACAGGATGACAGTACCGTTCTCAAGGCTAGCACGCCCTACGGAACCGGTGTAGACGTCATAATCGACGCTGTCGCTGCCGGCGCGTCTTCGCCTGCTGTCTACCAGGCCTTCAGAGTTGATGGACCAAAGCTTTACTCTCTGGTTGTCACAGGTCCTCCTCCGAAGTTCCCGGAGGGTATCCAGGGTGTCCTGGTCGGTGGGCAAGACATGTTGGACGCTGAGCCAGATGCCATGCCGTATTTGGGTAAACTGGTGGTCGAGGGCAAGTATAAGCTGCCGTTGAAAATCGAGGTGGTCGGTAAAGGATGGGATGCTATTGATGCAGGATTAAAACGATACCCTGCTGGTTATAGTGGTACAAAACTGGTCGTTACCTTGTAGACCAGTTCAGTTGACATTAGAGAAAGCTATGAATAGATAATAATAGAAGGAGGTACCCGAATTAGCTCACCGTTGGAGTAACAACGTGATACCGTTGTTGACGTAACAGATTGCACCCAACAGTAACCCTGAATATTCACCGACTTCGCCATGAACTTACGAACAAGTGCCTGCTCGAATTCAAATGTTCTTACATTAACGAACTAAAAGCGAGTTCAGCCAGCTGGAATCCTTGATTCCGTGTATTGAAATCCACATTAATCTAGCTCCCCCTTACGATTTTGTTGTCCGCATAATATTATGTCCATATTTAAGAAAACCGATCGACGAATACCTCATCCATCTTGTAAATGACTGAGTGTTCCAAATTACGCCATCTCATGGCAATAAATCACATCTCACACACAGCAATGATCGAGTTGAGAACTTTGGGCGTAGCTTTTCCGATCATTGCGTGCACATGCTACGAACAATACATCATCTATGTCTGTTAATAACAGCATGAAACAGTTGTAGTTATGTGGTGATTAAAAGATCTTACGCCAGCAGAAACGATTCATTAGAAGCTAAAAGCCGAGTTATAATGAGATCTTAACTGTGTTCTATTGAGTCTGTTACTCCTTGAGGCTTGTTCTGGCTTAGATGAAACGCAGTCGGCCTTATACCGTTGTTTCACAAGAACTCTCCTGCTACGAGCGAAGTTGATCTTAAGTCAAGGCTTATTGCGGCACAGCTGTTATCCGCTGGCTCGCATCATCACTTAGACTGAGAACCTCATCATTTCTGCCTGGGCCAGAAAGACAACTCATCACTCTAATATGCTCAGATTTCTCATCTACTCAAAGATAATGACAGAACACGTAGTCTTGTGTAAGCCTTATCGTCTATACGTAAAGTGTTCTCTGTAGCACACATTGTCTTAGGTCATCCTGTAGCTCCAGAAGTTTCAACTTCAAGAATAGCGGTGTCATGTTAATTTAGAGCACCATGTACACCTGTTTGTGTTATTTTCAGCCATTTCCCACGGTCATCGATCTAACTGATATATGAGTGTGTGAAATATCTTAAAACATGTCCAGGTGTATTATTGAAATGCGACATATCATAGCAACCTTCATAGCCCCACCAAAGTCGACGGAGGGCAAAGCAGTGGAGTTAAATAATTCGTCACTTGTCTTCTCATGCTTGACCAGCTTTCGCCTCGGCTCAATTGTGCCCAGATAGCGTCGTGACGTATCCTGTAGTCCATCGCCAGACCTGGCTGCAGCGGTTTTGTGTCCAGTCGTGGGATCCAATTCGTCTACGAGAGCCGGCGTGCGGTGGATGTGATAGTTCATCAAGACCTCGGAATCTTTCGGTATCTTGTATCCTAATATTTTCGTGTCTACAAAGCTCGGCGAAGATTATGTTCGTTAATACCAGCAATTTAGAAACCGTCTTCACATGTAGCAACAAGGCAGGAAATGTTTATCCCAAAAAGATCCTCAACGGTTGGCGGTTTGGAGCCAGGAAATGCATTTTTGAGCACCAGCAATAAACCGGCTTGAACAGCCGGGTCTGCCTCCGTGAGCCTAACACCAGGTAAGAATGCTGGCGGCAGAGTTGTGACCCTAAGAAAGACAATCATTAATAAGCCTTTATTTCTGAAATTCATCACAAACTCCAACAAACATAAGGAACATCCTATCGAGGATGTTATGATCCTTTCTTGGAACGGTCAGGGTTCGCTTAGTCATTCTCGCTTCCAGGTTTGTTGTCAAAGAGCCATATCCATCACACAAGTATACAGCTAGTTAATTTTCAGCACACTGAACCCAATTCGCTCGAATCGATGAACTACTCTATCCATAACTAGACTTATCTCGCCGATGAAGATACGTCAGAAACTATATAGTAAGGTGTATTTGTTTTCAGCTTTTGAGAACACTTCAGACTGGGAGTATTCGGCTTCTGCGCAACAGTCTGACAATTATATCCTACTTTGTGCTTAAAGAAGGTCACAGGGGGGGGGGGAACGTTTGTTCTGATAGTCATTGTCGCTGCAATCTGGCATTGTAGCATTTCAACCTCATTCGCGTGGCGCCAGGGACCTCACCAACCACAGCAACTAACGAATTCTTGGAGCCGTTTTTCTCCATCACCACTCATAAGCTAGGCAAGGCAATCGTGCAAATATTGTTGCCCACCATCCGCAACCCTTCGCACATTCCAGAGGATCCGAGAGAGCCTCAGGATATTCTACATCGACGCCATAATGAATGCTGCACGTAACATTTACAAAGATACTCTCGGATGAATAGAGCTCCGGCGACCCAATGCATCGACTGTATTTAAGGGCAATTGCTTTAGCGTTCATGAAGGTTTACAAAATGCCACTGTGGATGCCATCGAGGTAACTTTAATCAAAGGGACACGACCAGAAATATCGGACATAACACGATCGGCAGACTCCTAATTGTATGGAATTACCTGGACAAGGCTTCGGATGAGCCTTTCGGGACACAATGGCAAAGAACCGGAAAACAAAGCAGAACGCACGGAAGTATATTACTCTCTGAGGCGCCGCTTCAACTATGACCTGTCGGGATAGGGAGAATCGCTCGTTTACCTTGGGGGAAAGAAAGTCGAGGGGTTCTGGGTGTCAAATTTCAACACAGCCAGGTCAAAGAACCAATGAACTTGTGTACAAGCCCGCTGAAAGGCACCTAATTAACAGCCTGAGACTGCTTGAGTTTGGAGTGTATGTCACAGACAGACCTGGAGGGCGACCTGCGATGGCAAACGCCATAAACCAGCGCAAGGGATATGTTGGCCAATGTTGAATCATTACAACCCCGGGCTGCCACTTTGCGCACTATACGTAGTGCAGAACTTGGCAGCTTTTGAGGGTGCGCCCCAACCCGCCTCACCGATACCATGTCTAGCTGTACCTCAATCTCGATGGCTTCAGCATATTGTTAACGGTATTTCGCGGCCCGATTCGCCTTATTATGTAGAAATACCCGTTGAGGCATTGATGGATGTGTTTCTGGCAACGAGCTTCCTCTTTGCGAATGGTTGGGGTTGCGTGGATGCAGTCTCTTAGTTGACCTTAAAGAATATTTAATACATCCATGCAAAACCTGCGTCAAAGGGAGCTCAGATTACAATAGGCCGGTTCGTGTGAGCAAGTAAGCGCAATATTGATACGCTATTGTGTCCAATTTTAAAAAAGAAAAAAGAAATAAAGAGTCCGCGTTGGATTGCCCAAGACGAAGATGAAGTTCCCAGTCAACTGAACTCAGGATGGCAGAACATCTGACAAAAATGCTGCTGCTAATGAACGATCTGACGGCAGGGAATAAACCCAACGCTCTCTGGGTCCAGCACGCCAGGCCGCCACTTGGCAACGATGAACCAATGTCTGAACGGCTACGCGGTCTCTGAGGTTCCGGGCTTTAAACTGTCGCATCGCTCGGGCGTTGCGACACAAGCGCTCATACAAGGTAACATGATTCTTATTTGATTATCTGGTTGGAATCAAAGTAATGGTTCCATACTGTATGCAATGGTTTGTCGAGGTCCGTTTTCGACCGGCTAATCATCGGCGAACCTATCGCCCGCCGAGCACTGCAGCACTGCGTCACTACCCCGCCATGGGCGCAAAGTCGCAGCAGGAGCAGGAGCTCGATGGCGGGGCAAAATTAATTTTGGGCTCTGGGCGGCAACTGCCATGCGACGACCACGGACAAAATTCTTACCAGTGAAGTTATATACATACTCACATTTGCACTCACACCCACACAGAACAGCATAACGTATTGATACCCTACAAAAACGACCAACAACCACACACACACACACATACACACGCACACACACGATGGATATTCGCGAGATGGCAGCAAACAACCCGGCCCCGCCGCCGGGTTTCAATCCCGAGGAAGCTCAGAACTTGGAGGATGTAAGGCGACACACCACCCCACCAAACACTGGCATGTCCAACAGCGTGGCAATACTGACCTTTCTCCCCTCTCGCCCTACAGATGGAGAAGCAGTTTGCCGTCAAGGTCGTGCAGCACATGGAGATCTACTGGTCGATCTTGGAGAAGGTCAAGGGCTCGACCATCCGACTGACCAAGTTCGACGACGACATCTACGACCACGTCAAGAAGGACTTTCCCGAGTTCGACCCGGCCAAGACGGTCAGCGAGGACGAGATGAAGAGCCCCGAAGGCAAGAAGAGGTGGCGCGAGTTCATGATGCAGTACGAGAAGCAGATCGACGACTACAACTTCGGTACCATGGTCCGCGCCGACCCCAAGACCGAGTACACACAGTATGGCACCATCTTTGTGCCGAGGATGCAGTTTTATGCCATTGAGATTCTGAGGAACCGCGCTGGATTGAATGACTGGATTTACGAGCAGGCACAGGAGGCAAAGGCTGGCAAGTCCTAAAATGACGAAGCCGGTGGTGTTGATCTATCCGAGGCGTCCGTGAAGGCTATCCAAGTGCTGCACCATTTCCCATGTAGCTACGGCGGAGCGTGAAAATAAATAGCAGCAAAATGAAAGCAGTATGCTCGCACATCAGTCGAGGGGGCGTCACGAAACCTCAGTTTGTGGCACAAGTTAGGATGAATGACCCTCCGCTTGGTGAACAAGTAGAGCAGATGTAGAGGACCGGTCAAGGAGATTAATTGTTCATGTTGCTCGAGACTTGACCAGACTAGAAGGAATTGGAGTACGCATTTGGTAAGTAGTGAGACAATGGACAGTGGTCAATCGGGATATTTAATTGTCATGGTTGGGCCATTAAACCCCTAGTTTCCAGATGCTTTATCAATCTGATATGATGGGAGTCACTCAGTTTTTCTTTCTAGTACATCTATCGGCCGATTGCCAGTGCATCCCCAATGCTGTGGCCAACATTCACACTTATTTGAGGTCCCCATTTGAGGGCAGTTGCCTTAATGGTCCACCCCATCACCCAAAGATAACAACTACAACAATAACAACAACAACAACAACAATAACAACAGAAACAACAATAACAACAGAAACAATACTGCAGGAGCCCGCGATGCTTCCATGATGCAATTACATGCCCCATGAATCTTTTAACCTATCACTCGCCATCAAAACTCATTTCTGGCTGCTCCTTTATGTCGAAATACATAAGCTCAATGCCTGAAACAGGTCAGCCAGCGCAAGATCCATCACGACCTGTTCAACATCAGAAACCTCAATTCAGACACCTCTTCGCGTTCACAACATGGCGTCACTCATTATTTCTTGCTCCGGCACTTGTTGCATCGGTATTCGCCAGTGTCCTCAGAGCGTCACTTGCTGTTCTTGTTGGGCGGATATTTGGCCTCATCGCAAGTCATGGTAGAGACGCTCTTTCAGCAATAGACACAGTGGCGCAGGTGTCAACGTGGTGTACAGTTTTGGTCATTGTTGGCAGCATAGGATGGATCATCCACTTTGCCTTGATGTTTTCTTGGCTTGCGTTCGGCGATTTACAAGCACAAAGTGCGAGGCAGCGGATACTTGGCGCATTACTGCATAGGGATCTCAACTGGTATGACCGTCAGGTAAACGGCACTGCCGTCCTCCTTGCAAGAACGCAAACGTAAGTCGAATAGCAATCAAATTAGGTTGAATGCTGACCATCATAGTCAACTGAGGGACCTGCAATCAACAGTATGCATTGTTCTCGGCAATCTTTCCGTGGATTTCTTGACAACCGGTGCGAACCTGGTTGTCGCCTTCTTCTACTCCTGGCAGTTGACACTGGTCATCCTCGCCACGCTGCCACCCTCGATCTTCATTCTCAAGCTTCTCAGCCGGAAGCTTCAGCCTGCGATGGAGGTACAGAAACAAGAATTATCACTGGCTTCCAAACACGCGATTTCGGCCATCGCCGCCATTGATATCGTCAAGGCCTTCAGCGGCACCGATCAGGAGACATGGCAATACTCTGCCGCCATCAAGCGCTCAACGAAAGCATTTCTTGTCCAATCACGAGCAAGTGCCTGTCAGATGGCATACATGAAGTTCTGGCTGGAAATCATTTTTGTTATAGGCTTCTATTACGGCGCACTATTAGCCAAGAAAGGGATGGATCCCGGAAGCGTAGTCACGGCCTTTTACGCTACATGCAACGCCCTCCAAGCCATCGAGTCTGTTGCACCTCTATATATAATGCTTGCCAAGGGGATTTCTGCGGGTCAGACATTACAGCACATATCCAATCATGTTAAACCCAGCGGTATTACTAAGAAACCTGTTGGTAACGAGACACAAGATGAATGTGACGGTGCTATCAGGTTCCATAAAGTAAGTTCGATGCTTTCGCAATCAAATACTTGCTAACATGCCCGGCCTAGGTCTCGTTCGCCTACTCCGGTAACCCCCGTAGCCTAGTCCTGGCTCACAAGAGATTATACTTCCCAGGGCGACAGCTCAGTTTCCTTATTGGTCCAAGTGGAGCAGGCAAGAGTACCGCTGCGGATCTCCTTGTCAAGTTCTACGAGCCATATGAAGGTGACATCACCATCGGCGGCGTTTCTCTAAAGATATTAGACGATGATTGGATCCGGCGCAATATTATTCTGCTTCAGCAGGACGGCGTTTTGTTTGATGACACGTTTCTGGCAAATATTACTATGGGTATTGCTTGCTCAGACAAGGCTAACAGAGCGAGTATTGATGCCGTCTGTGATGCCACACATCTCCAGTCTACCATCGCGGACATGCCTAATGGCGTTCGAACCAGAGTCGGGAATTTCGGACATAATCTCAGCGGTGGGCAAGCTCAACGATTATTTCTGGCACGCGCACTCATACGCAATCCAGAAGTTTTGATTCTCGATGAGCCCACAAGTGGCCTGGACAGTCCAACACGCACGTTGGTTATGGAGGCAGTCAGAGCCTGGCGAAATGGGAAGACAACTATAGTCATCACCCATGATCTCACACAGATCAGGAGCAATGATCACGTCTGCGTACTTGATAAAAAGCGGGATATTGGTTGGGGTCTCCGGCATAAAATGGAGACTGCATACAAGACTTCTTTGGCTGATCTCTTGACTTCTGACAACGCCTCCATCTCCAAGGCCATTGTGCTAAGATGCTCTGATGGAGTCGGTTTGCAAAGTCAGACCCCCTCTCCGGAGCACTTGCAAGCTGAACCACAAGTCTCAATACCTCCTTTGTCCGCGACGCTATGGCCATGCATAGCATCCGCTAACTCCAAGCTCGTCAGTGGACGCTTGCGATTCGGCACTGGACCGACCACAGCCCAAGAGACATCCCGGGGGACGCAGCAACCATCGCGTACACACAAGTCACCAGTACAAATGGATTCTGGGCACTCTACAAAACTACTGCCAGATTTCTGGAGGCACCAATACAGGACAGGCAAAGAAACACTCGACCAAATTATCGACCTCGCAAGTTCGAAGACAACGGCTGTGTTGAAAGCCCCGACACATTGCCCTGATGCCCCACGGAAAATCAGTAGGACGCCGTTGAGGGATACTATTATCAAAGATATCCCTATGCTACCACCCGACGTGGGTAGAACGAGTTTGACTATGCTTCAGGAACAAGCTTATTCTGTTCGTCGACTCCGCACCAGGAATGGAGACCATGTCGAGAGCAAGAAGCGGGCAACGCCGCGAGGATCTTATATTGACACTAGTAACAACGGCGGCATTGATATAGTAGACCGGGACCCAAGCCATGAGAAGTGTCAATCAACCGAGAACACTGGCAAGATTGTTTCGCTGTATGCAACTTACCGGACCGTCTGGCCATTGCTTGACACCAAAGCACGCTGCTATCTGGTCATCGGGCTTCTCAACTGTGTTCTGCTGGCAGCCTCTGTACCCGCATTCTCTATCATTTTCGCCAGCCTCCTATCGGTATTACATCTTAGCGTCGACTCTATTCCTGATAGTCAGACATGGGCACTATTTCTTCTATTAGTCGCTGTTGTGGGCGCTACTGCCACCTTTCTAGCTAACTTTCTCATGGATTATTGCGGCCAAGTTTGGATAGATGCATTGCGCGTTGAAGCGATTTCGCGAATAATGCGACAACCAAGGCCATTCTTCGACAAATCAAAACATACGCCAAACAGGATCATAGAGTGCATGGATCGAAATGCAGAGGAGATTCGAAGTCTCGTCGGACGGTTTGCTCCAGGCGTCTTGATGATGGCAACGATGGTTCTGACGACTACAATATGGGCTTTTATCATCAGCTGGCGACTCACTCTCGTGGCGTTGTCTACCGTACCTCTTCTGTTCGGGGTAGTACAAGGTTACGCTCATGTCAGCAACAAGTGGGAGGTTCGCTATAACGTGACAGCAGAAGCAACAGCCGCGGTCATGACCGAGGCTATCACCAAATTACGAGTCGTGAGAGCCCTAAGTTTAGAACAACACTTTACCGCCAAACACGATAAGTCTGCATTGCTCACCTACCACGTTGGTTTGAAGAAAGCTGCATGGATGGCAGTGCTCTTTGCGTGCTGGCAAGCATTGATCTGGATGGTTATGGCAATTATCTTTTACTATGCGACAGTTTTACTGGCTGTACGAATCAAGCTGACTGTAGACGATATGTTGAAGGTAGTCAGTCTTTTGGTGCTCGGAATTGGTGCAGCAAGTCAGATGCTTGGCTCTATCCCTGCGACCAGCAGTGCACAAGCAACAGCAGGTCGGCTGATATACTACGCAAGTCTCCCGGTGCCTGGTGATAAAAACAAAGATAACCAGTCAAACGAGAGCGAGTACGAAGATACGAGAAAAGATTTTACTATCAAGCCTAAAAAGAAACTTGTGTCTCCCTTTCCGGTTCGTCTGGATGGCGTCTATTACTCATACCCTTCGCGTGAGGGTAAAGCAGCACATTCAGTGCTGAGCAACCTGACACTCGAGATCAGCCCCGGAATGACAACCGCCATAACCGGCCACTCGGGTTGTGGGAAGTCAACTCTTGCATCATTACTGTTACTGATGCGCGAACCGACACACATTCCTCAAGTCCGCAATGTGCGCCCATCGATTTACCGTCACCCTATCTCCTTCGCCGGGCTCCCACCAGAGCTACTCGACATGAATACTCTTCGCAACCAGATTGCCTTTGTGCCACAACAACCTGTCCTGTTCCCATTAACGATCGAGAAAAATATTACTTACGGCCTTCCAGACACGAGTCCACTTCTAGAACTATCAAACATCGAGCGCGCAGCACGACAAGCCGGTGTTCTCGACTTCATCGACAGCCTACCATACGGATTCGATACTGCGGTCGGTGAGGGCGGGCAGGCCTTGTCTGGAGGACAAACCCAGCGTATCTGTCTAGCTCGGGCTTTAGTACGGCGGCCAAAACTGCTTATTCTCGACGAGCCGACCAGCGCACTGGATCCTGAAGCTGCAGTGGGCGTACGACGAACCATTTCGCGCCTGATCGACAAGGCAAGAGGCATGCCGGGTTTGACACCGAGCCCGGTACACGGCCGACCCGTTGTTGAGACATGGGATCTGATCGCCGAGGAGTCCGCTAGCGGCAGGTGCCAAAACGAGATCGCGATAGTCATCATCACACACAATGTGGAGATGATGAAGGTCTGCGACCGGCTTGCAGTTTTAGACCGGGGCCGAATTGCAGAGCAGGGCACATTCAAAGACTTGTTGAACAAACAAGGACGATTGGTGCAGCTGATTGGGAAAGACCAGGCCCCAGAAGGTGGTGAACGATAGAGATCGAAATCTAGGGAAAGGCAAGGCCCTACGCACATAGTGCCACTACTTGGGGAACATGCACATCCCTCTGATTATTCTGGACACCAGGAAGTCCGGCAGGAGGAAAACAAGATTCTGCAGCCTGTAGAGAACCAAGAGCCGGGGGCTTTCGTCGATAAGGATGTCTTGGTGAATAAACGCGATAAAGGCGATAGGCATAAGATAATTACGGGGAAAGAGATGCTGGAGAAAGAGGCCGCCAAAAGCTTTGCCAGGCAGAGATTGGGTCGGAAATGGGGTGGTGAGACTTTTGTTGATTGGAACGGTGCGACCAGAGAGAGTGAAGAGCTCAGTCCCCCGGTTCGTTCCCATACGGTACAATCACATAGGAGGAGGCTCAGCCTGTAGGAATGTGTGCCAAGGCTGCCAAGGCCTCTACAGGCTTTTCTGTGGTCACGTAGACCAGAGACGATCATATGCGATTTTATGACTGGTGATGAACGACGTCTTGCGATCCTATTGACCTTTTTCTCTTTGTTTTCCTTTACCAATAAACAAACATGATTTTCCTTCTGCTTTCGAAGAAATATAGTATCTACTAGCCTCTCGAACTAGTCGGAAACCTGTTACGACCCTAATACGACCCCGTATCTCCGAAAAACGCTTGGTGAGGGCATTATAGCTATTTAGAGGTCTCGCGTCCCACGAAATTTTTATATTGTATTTCTAGAACCGGCATATCTCGAAAATGAGTGCAAGCCTATGAAATTCTGTACGGGTTACCAGATCGCAGGAATAGTTTTTCAGATGTTTCTTGACAAGTCGCGACGATCAAGCCCTGCCATCTTGTGATTCTTTCTCCAGCCTTTCGAGAAAAAGGTTCATGAGGCTGGATCACTCGATATTCTGGTCTCATCTTCTGGTTTGTATCTGGTTTTCACGAACGTTCCCCGTTATCTCGCTGGGGTCATCTACCGGCCTGGATCTGGTAGCACCTATTGTTTCCTTATGACACAACTCAATTGTCGCTCGGGATTGGTACGAAGTTCTAGTGACCTTTGAGTGTGTTCCGTAACGCACCATCAGAACTCCCTTATCAGAAATATCCTGTTTTCGTCTTCCATGAAGCTCAGCCCTCCTTCTCAACGCCCCTAGCCTACCATTGTCTCAAGCACTGGGCAGCAGTAGGGTCAACAACCCCAGGCGGTAGGTGGTCGGGCTGAGACAAAGCAGACAGTGTAGGGCTAAGTTTCTATTCACGAGGTAACGAGAACTCTACTGATAGAATACTAAAAAAGGAGAGAACAAAGGGGAAACTATCTAAACTGCCTGAGTTACGGACCCCGTTCAACTATTGGTCGAAGTCCTTACTAGGAAATCGGGATCGTTCCGCGACTAACTTCTTGGAAGCTAGCTTTTCTACTTGCTTTAGTGGAATATAACACCCCTTGTGGTCGATATACATGATCTTCACTAGCCATCCTATGCCTATAAAAGAAGTCGCTACGGTCGTGCTGCCAATTGGCACTGGGGCAGACTAGGTCAGCTGGTGGTCGCAGCTGTGACAAGCAGCAGACTGCGCACAAATGGTAGTCGATCAATAACTTCTGGTTCTAGCTCCCTTGCACTATGGAAGCTATAGCTTGTTACTTACCTAGGTATCAAGACCCAGTTCCTCGGATACGATTAAATACGTCGCGGGCCACACCCCACTGCGTGGCCCAAATTGAGTTATGATCCGCCCCGTTGATGACCCTGCAAGAGAACTGGATGGCATCGTCGTCCTTGCCGTCTCGGCTCCAGCAGCTTTTGAACCACTCCGGGCCGACTGTGCCATGGTCGCCAATCATGGAGTCCGTCTGGCTAAAAAAGCACTCCACAACCAGACACCGGTCCTTCTCAGCCATGGTGCGCCTGAGACGAGGCACTAAGGTGTCGTAATCTCCCCAGTCCGCCCATCCGGATGCACCCTGCGTCCTCTGCAGTAGCAGAATCGACTCGTTAGATATGCCCTGGATAGGACTAGCATAGATAAAGTCGGCTAATTTTGGATCCAAAGCCTCTGCAAAGGCTACCGCCGGATCGGTGGCGGTAATAGCGGCATCCTCTCCAGCTGGCTGAGTAGCGAACCACCGCCCAAAAGCAGTGGTGAGCCCAAAGCTGGTCTCCAATATGGGAGCGGAGACGACGGAGAATAAGGAAGCAAGCTTATCCACTTGTCCTAGCAGGGACTTAGGAAGGGCGTGCGTTACTGACATATGCCAGATTCGAGAATGTGAAGGATGAATCCATGGAGCCCCAATAGCAAGATAGGCATTATCCGGATATAGTAATTCGGGGTAATGAAATATGAAATCTAAGGCGTATACCGTACCGGCACTTTGCGCGCCTAGATGTACGTGGCGGATCTGTAGGTGTTGTAATAATGCGAATATAGCCTCTGGTTATATGCCGATCAGCCACGAATAAAACAGGAGTAGAGAGGGAGAAAAAAAGGGTTATATCTACTACGCCAGAAAGCTAGCCTCCCCTCTGCTTTTATATCAGGTGTTTCGCCAAAGCCCGGCCGGTCGGCGTTGATAATACGGACTCCATATTCTTTGGCCAGAACATCCTTGGCTATAAAGAGCATTCGAGACCCCAAAAGTGGCCCGAAAAAAAGAAAGACTTTTTGCACCTGGGGATTCTCCGTACTATGGTATCCATAATCTGCGTATGAAATGCGAAGCGCCTCGGGGCGTCCCTGAGCAGGATCCGCGGGATACGTGAAGATTCGGCTAAACCGTTCATCAGCCAGGAATCGTTCCACGTCCCGGTCCCGGACAGCCATTACGTGTAGACGGAAGCCTACGGATACTGGCAAAATCTAGCTACTACCTTACAAATAAATATAATTATGTCGTTGATGCTGATCCCAAGGAGAGGGGGGAAATGGAAATACTGTTTACATCGGTACGTAAATGTTACGAATGAGGCCCTTAACCAGACCGTAGACCCCGCAATAAGTAAAGCTAATACGAGAAGCCACAGTTAGCCTGTATTACAAAGTCACGTGACGGATCACGTTTGGATTAGTGATCCAGTGACGCTGTGTTAGTAACGGAACAATAGTTAGACCGTATGAAGGTCTCTAATTAGCCCAGAGCTTTATTCCGGGTTGATTTATAAACTATGTACACAAATAAATAAACTTGACCAATTTGCGATATTAGCGTAAATCAAAGAAATCAAGAGCTTCAATTTGATTTATTTGCTTTGTCTGTAGCTCTGCCCATGGGACTGTTCGGTGCTTGTCGGACTTAGGGAGTCTAGCCACTGGAGCTAGTACGCCTGGCTGCCAGCAACAACACGGCCAAAGAGCCCTTAAGCAAGCCTAGGTGTATAAAAGTGACAAGAAAAAGATGAGTTTCAAATAACCGAGAATTGTTTGAATAGCAACTTGCGCTTTTTTGTGCATTGGGTAATCTGTAGTGGCTTGGTTTACAGTGACCCCCGGTTTTGCGTTAATGCATGTCTGGCTAGGCCTACCGGGCCCCATAGTCAGCGCAACATCCCTCCTAAAATCATCCAACTAAACACTAAACCAATGGATGCCCTGCAAAACTGTGAAACGACACCTGTCTCCTGTGTATATAGATAAGTTTGCGAAAGCAAAAGCCGCCCAGGCAATTATGTTACTCTAATGCTTCGTTTTTAGTCCTGGACAGCTTCACACTACAGACGTTACAGTGTGCTCAGCAGTTTTGCATGTGTTCCGCTTTCGCAGACGATTCATCTTCAGTCGTCTAACCATCACCCAGAGCTCAATGCATAACCTCAACCTAGGTTAGACTAATTAGTTACAAAACCCACCGTGTCGTCAGAACGCCTATGATTACAGTTACGCCTAACTAATTCGTACATATCTCGGACTTGACCGTCTAGAACTGAAAAATGAACCAGACAGGATGGAAACGCGGATACAATCTGAGTCCGCGCCAAGACCGGCGGGAAAACCCTGACAAATCCTAGCGCATGACTTAAGTGGCTTTGGTGATATTTGAATCAACGTAAGTTTGCAGATGAACAGTGACGTGCATCGGCGCTGAGAAGTCATTGAATCACATGTTTTCATCGTTATTCTAAGATCGTTATTCACATTCGCAGCATGGAGAGCAGTGACCTCGAGCCATCGGCGGCAAATAGATCGGATGCCAACCGAACCGCGAACGTGAGTAGTTTCTAGACTGTTGCTGCCTCGTTCAAAGGTCTGAGCATTGCTTGACAGGCTTGTAACCGATGCAAGGGTCGCAAAATCCGGTGCGATGGCAAAACACCAAGTTGTGGCCATTGCGCAAAGAGGAAAGCCGTTTGCTTATACATGACGCGAAAGAAACGGGGACTCGGCAAGAGGTACCTCGAAGTGTATAGTTGTGAAAATCTCCTTCCGTGCTAAGCTGTTTACGTAGCAAGGAGTACATTCAGAGCCTTGAGGAACGATTGAAACGGCTGGAAAGTACATTGCGAAACCCGTCAGCCCCAAGACCCCACGATGATGCTAAAAATGACATGGAGTTCCCCGATGGGCCTGGTAAGTCTTTTGTTTATCTCACAATCTGCAAAGAATTCTAACGGTGAAGAGAATAGGAACAGAAAAAGAAAAAGAGAAAGAGAAAGAGAAAGAGAAAGGAAAACAAGCCGAAAGTTCACATCCAACAACGCCCTTGGCTGCCGACGAAGATCAAGATGCGCTGCAGTACACATTGGAAAGCGGTGCAGCACGACCTGTGATTACGGGTTCCTTGTTCGGTGATGATACAGAGCATACCTGCGAAAAGATATCAATGAAGCGTCTGCCAAATATCCTACCTAATTTTCCAAGCGCCGGGACAATGAGATCAATCAAAAACCAACAAGACCTTGGTTGCTTCGCAAGGACGATTTTCGCTCCGCTTCCGCCCAAAATCTACATCATGCCTCTTATGAGAAGCGCCTTAGAGGACATAAGCAAGGTCTGGCCGCTGTTTGACGATGACTGGATCTTTCACATGATTGAAGAGCAGTATTCGACGGCTTTGAACGACTGTCATAGCAATTCAGCAAGATGGGCGACAATCAACGCAATTCTCGCTATTGCTGTGCAGTGGAAAGCTGCCAATAATGCGGTAAAAGATGTGTTTCCTATATCATGGAGTCACTTCAAAAACGCATTTTCTATCTTCCCTGAGTTGGTTACTCAGGTTCCAGACTTCGAAGCTTGCCGAGCTGTATTGATCATGGCCATTTTCATGCATGGGACCGCAGATGCACGAACCGCCCACACCTTACTGACAGCGGCTATTCAACTGGCTCAGGTCATTGGCTTATATCGAAGAGATCTATACCTCACCACAAGTCCTACGGAGAATGATCGGCACATGCGAGTTCTCTGGACAATCAACATCCTTGGCAGTAATGCAGCGATGAAGTATGGATTACGAACGCCGTTTGACGATGGCGATGATGAAATGTGTCTATCGAGCGCTAATGCTGAAGCTAGCACCGGCGGCTTGGCCTTACCTCTTGCAGGTGTTAACATTCTTAGGCTGATGGCACATTTAGCTGCAATCCAATCCAAGGTTCATGAACGCCTTTATTCCAACGTGGCGTTGCGGCAAGAACCGATTGATCGCGTACGGATCGTCTCGCAGATGGATCACCAGCTTGAAATTTGGAGAGTGGGGCTGCCTGCAACAATTCGACCTGCGGGTAGCAATCCCTTGACCAGTATTGACCTTGAACCGGGAGTTGTGAACTTGCATTTCGCCTACTACACTACTGCGTGGAAAATTCACATGGCTTTGCAGTGCCCGAAAGCTTTCCATGAACTTATACCTCCGTCAATGGATGCTTCTTCTGTGAGAGGGGCTGACTGGAATATCCCTTTGAGGTCACCTACTCCGGTGGTTGGAGCCCGTGTGACACTATTAGTCCTACAAAACATGCCGTCGCAACCACTCGTATACCATTGGTAAGGGCTCCCCAAAAGTTACGTTTTTTTATGTACTAATATGGCAGGCAAATGCTTGGATATTCTGTTGTCGCAATCTTGACACTGGTTGCAGCAGTGCTTGATGACCCATCATGCCCCGAAGCACTCGTAAACGTCAGATCTGTTGGTGAGTTCATCAACAATCTGAGACGGCTACAACTGGAACATGGATATGAACTACAAACTATGATTCTAGGGCTCTTGGAGTTCTATAATGTCGCACACTATGTAACGAGAGCCGCGCACGACATTCCGAAATACGAAAGCGCTGCAAATCAAAACGAAAATATCCCAGGGCTAAAGAAACGCGTCATGGTAAGTTCCTCTTCATGTTGGTATTGAGGATTGTTATGCTAAACCTTAAGGATATTCAACTGGCTTTGTCCCGTTCTGCAGACCTCATGCATGTTTCCCAGGGGTTCATAGGCAACATGCCAGTACCATGTACTGAGGCGGCGAAGATATTTCTGAACACATCTGACAAAACACCGGTTTCAAACAACGGCTACGGACCTTTCGTTCCAGATGTACTAAAATCTCAGACTTACAATTTCTTGTTCGCATCTAGGCCATGATACATTAGAGACCAATGTCACTCTGTAGGAAGCATGTCGGTACAATTTGGTCATCGTAAAATACAACAAGCTAAGCTCGTTTGCCCCACTCAGATCTCGGCCTTTGACTCCCCTTTTCATGCTTATTACAGCGATTCGGTTCTAAATCCTTGGCGCAGTACTTCGGGTGCCGGTTTTTCATGCTGTGAAGATTATCATTACATGCAACTTACTAAAGCTTGTCATGAACCTTGATTTGTCCAGTAGTACGCCATTACATGCACTTTCCAGCTCACTCTCAATTTTATCCACCACGAGTTTCATGGAGGACATGGCGATACTCGACTAGCTTAGTATTCACTTCACATACCGAAATGATGACTATCACGACGGATAACACTGGTTTACATCATCAACTAAATGACTGTGATGGGAGAGGTATTTAAATTACTGGTTGTGCTCTACGTAGTATCCTCTTTGTCTGGGTTACTTCTTGGCACCCGTTAAATACTCCATGTGTCTCAAGTCGCGTATGCCTCAGATATAAGCTCTCGCACCGTCTTAGTCTTGATGTCAGGGAATTCGTCGTTCAGGGTGCGGCTAGGCTTGAGATCAAAGACTCCAGTTTCAAACATGATCCCAAAAGCTGCAAACATCCCTTGAAGCATTTCTCTGGGGAAGTATGGGTAGAATGAGGGGTGGGTCGGAAGCTCGGTGATTTGGCCGGTTTTCAACTTGTCGATCGAGTCATGCTCGATCGTGAACTTGGTCCCCTTGACCTCTTGAGCATTCTGAACGAATTCGTTCAGAGTCAACTTGTCGCCGATAATGTATGACTCCTTCTCCCATTTACCCTTCGTCAGCAGGGCAGCAGCGAATCTGCCAATATCAAACGTGTGGGTGAAGACGACTGGGACATCTCCGGAGCCCGGAATTGCTGCAAAGTCACTGGGCAAGTCGACAACAAGTGCCAAAGGCGGCATGTACGTCTTCACTTTAGGTGCGCCATAATAGTCGAGAAAGTATCCGTTCAGCACGGCAGTCCATTCAAGAGATGTAGATTCCAAACTCTTGAGATAGTTGATCTTAACCGCGGCGGGAGGAAAATAGGTTGCAATTCTTAATTGATGTCAGTTCACGTGATAAATGTAGATAGAAGGATCTGCTCCGGCGCAGTACTCACTCCTCGTTGTATTGGATGCCCCAAAGGCTGGGGATATACCGTCGCGTCACTGTGGACTTATCGGATCCTTTGATAAGATTTAACTCTTGATCAGGCGGGGATTGGCTGCTAAGAGCTGAGATAACTGTGTCGATGCCGTGATGCTCGAGAACAGAGGCGATTGCGTCAGGGCTGTCGTAGTCAATAGCAATAATACGAGCGCCTATCTCTCTACTCTTCTCGTCGTCGGCCTAAGCAAGGATCATTAGAATCAGAGGGTATCGTAATGATTGAAAATTATATACCTGACGAGCAAGGACTACAACATCAAACTTGCCGGCACTTTTAATTCCGTCGACGATGGCCCGACCAAGCTTGCCGGTTCCTCCAGCGACTGCGACAGTGGTAGGCATTGTGATGAGAGAACTGATTGGTTGATGGCAAATTTGTTAAGTTTCGGATTTGAGTAGATGATCAAAGTATCGTTATAGACGGTGTGGTGAAGATATATACAATTGCTGTTCACCTGCTTACATATGACAACCCCATAACGGGGTCAGATTGACTCCGCAAATATTCAAGCTAAACCCAAGTGCATCGACTATTTGGTCTAGACTAAATATTTACAAATCATGTAGTATTAGCGCCGTTTGGCAAACATATATTTCATTAACATCCGCCGGCTAACTGGTTGGCTCCTATGTTCGGGTCCACATCGGAGTCAATTTAAATCCGCCACATTTCAGTTGGAGCTGAGTTTGTAATGCACTGTGCCCCGACCGATGACCGACCAAGTAGCATGCGG
The DNA here is from genome assembly GCF_020726525.1 of Truncatella angustata. Taxonomy (NCBI): domain Eukaryota; kingdom Fungi; phylum Ascomycota; class Sordariomycetes; order Amphisphaeriales; family Sporocadaceae; genus Truncatella; species Truncatella angustata. Next base: position 667,195 of record NW_025763391.1, on the reverse strand, counting down.
TAGAACTCTAATGAATAGGGTACCATCCGCTTTCATGGCCTGACCAAGGACGTGAGGTCGGCATTCCTTATATCATGATGAAAAGACGAGGAGCTCCAGGCTGATTTTGGCCCTACTTAGCCTGAATTTCCGGGCATACAAGGGAATCAATACGCGCAATTTCTGATGGGCAAGCACCACACTGACTTGTAAGATATGAGGCCGCTGGATTGAATACTACTGGCTAGGTTGTCCTGCGTTGTTGGTGTAGCTTGCTGTCTGTGATGGCTCAACCGATATCATTGAATGCTTTTCATCACGACCAAAACCGCCAACATCGATAATTGCAAAAAATCCGTGGATTTATCTTATTTCAGGGTGCGGTAAAGGCACATGGACCGAATCTTCTGCACTGCTCCATTACCAATGCTGCATATAACCTTATGGTAATTCAATACCAGCACCAATGCTTGAAGATGTTCTGCAACAAATGTGCACAAGATTGGACTCAACAATTTTCAATCTAAACTGATGCAGACGGGGCAGATTTACGTGTACAAACACACCTGGAAGAATACCTGTGAAGCAAGAGAAAACTCAAATCGTGAGAATGGAAGGCGGCTGGAGTCTCATACATCCGTGCGGACGCATGGTTGAGCACCACACTCGGTGGCTACTTCATGGCTCGACCACATGGCCAACGTCCATCTAGAGACCATCTGGAGACAAGTTGTCGGCTGCTCGACTCTGGTCTTAGATATCATTCATTCCTCTCCCCGACGGCGATCGAGTGCTGTTAAGGTCAGGAGATAAAATAACAAACGAAGACTTCTCAGAATTCCTCGAATACGACAATACTTGTGGTGAATCGAAAGCACCAACGCTTACCCATAAGCTACGCCGATATATAATGTCGAAGTCGGAGCTGGTTTGAGTGATTGATGTAGTAACATGTATCTCTTTCATCACCTCTCAGCTTTTGTTATATGTAGATCTTACTGAGCCTTGCTGTTTGATTCTGGGTCTATTCTCAATCAGACACCGGTATTTGAACTTGAACGATTTATACGCAGGGCTCTATGGAATATTTTAGACTCACTAGACTGGATGAAAACTGATAGTATCGGAAGATTGCCGACATTGGTCATACTATCGTTATGTTATCGTACGGAGGTACTAGTAGCTTCGCCAGCTGCCAATTAAATCGCTGGTAGTGATCGATTGTGGTGTTGATCTGCTGCCTCGAGGCGCTAATGCAGTCTGCTGACGCGCTAATGCTAGGAACTTCTGCCAGTGAAGAAAGCGCGCATGAAACCCCCTGCTATTGTCTGTCGATTTGGCTCAACCTATGGATCCGTAGGCTAATCCAACTACTTGGGACAATTCATGTTGCGGTTTAGTATATCCCAGCAGCTCAGTTTCAGTGATTCACCGAAGGCAGCAGTGATGCATGTAACATCCTTATATACTACGATATATGCGGCGTAGTGAATGTAAGGTGAATTAGTAAGAAATATCGGGGCTGAAGTGCTTCCAGCGCTGTATCAAGTGGGTCGAGAAAGTGAGCCGAGATGGTGGGGTTAAGATGATGGGGTCGAGATAAGCATATACGAGCTTTATCCGATCAATAACTAACGAAGACCCGGAGAAGGCTAGGGTTATGTTTCTATTATATGTTAGTATTGTCTGGTGTAATCGTGCGATTTCGGACGGTGTCTATCGCAGTTGGTCGAAGCAGTCTGCATCTTGACTATTTAAACCTTGGAGGGAGTGAATTTCCTTCGAATTGTAGCATAACCAGTGAGGTCTCGAATTCATCCAACTCACCTTCCCCAAGACAACGACAATGCGCTTCCGGTCTCTCCTTATATTGGCCGGCATTTCCAAAGCCGCTCTGATTGATAATGGCACGGTTGTGACTCTGAATGGCATTGCCTATTATGTTGGAGGGGTCTCTGTTGGTCAACTGGGCAAAATTTGGTCTGGGTCTCCAGCGCTCGAACCTACAACTGTTCACGGCTTAGGTCTTTTTCCAATGACCATCATCGACACGTTTAACACCACTATCCAATCAGATGAATTGGTGAATATAGTGTCCGAGTATGAGAACGACGACGATGTATTCCAGTCTGGCTTCCTAAGTACAATTTATATTCGCCCTTCAACGAATATCTCAGGATTTCATGTTGCATCCCTTAGCAGCACCTTGTCTGGGTTCAATACTACCACCTTGATAAGCTCTAGTCCCTGTAGCGAGGAAGCTTTTGGTATCAAGACTGTATCGAGACCTATCATGGGGGATCCAGCGAAAGGTCCCTATTTCGTCTCCGCTGCCACTGGAAACCTTTACATGGCCTATAGACTCTACGACGACGATTATCTGGCCTTCATTCAAGGAGTTATTACGGATGGAGTGGGCGGGTTTAGATCTCTTCCTGCCGTGACAGAGAACGTCATGGCGAAGAGCGTTGCTGTCCCCTCGAGGCTCTATTACACTGTGACAGAGGATCAACCTCTCGCCGGCCTTCGCCTGGGAGTTAAGGACATATATCATGTCAAAGGGATCGCCACTAGTGGCGGAAACCGTGCCTACTTCTACACTTATGGCACCCAGAATATCACAGCCCCTTCGGTTCAGCGCTTGATCGATCTTGGTGCAGTTCTTGTGGGCAAAATGGGGACAGTTCAGTTCGCTAATGGTGACAGTGCGACCGCTGACTGGGTTGATTTACATGCACCCTTCAACCCCCGAGGAGATGGATATCAAGACCCTAGCGGCTCGTCCACTGGACCGGGTGCTGGCATTGGAGCTTACGAGTGGCTTGACTTGGCTGTTGGAAGCGACACCGGTGGTTCCATGCGAGGACCTGCCGGGCAGCAAGGTATTTACGGCAACCGGCCCTCGACAGGTGCTATCTCTATGGATCATGTGATCCCTCTGAGTCCCGTTTCCGACACTGCTGGTATTTTCGCTCGCAGTGGCAAGCTCTGGGCCAAAGCGACAAAGGCCTGGTACCCCGACTTCCTCTCCAACCATACCTCCTATCCGAAGTCACTCTTCTATTCCGTTTCCGTTGGCGACTGGAATAGCGAGCCAGCCAGCGCAGATACAGCAATTTTGATCGATGGATGGATCAGTCAGCTCGAGGGATTCCTGAAATTGAATGCTACGCGTACAAACTACACTGCCAAGTGGGAAGCGACCCATGGTAGCGCCCCCGCGGACCTTGCTGGTATGCTGCACTCGACATACGGTGTATACATTACCCACGACCAGTGGCAATTGCTCGGTCAGCCATTATTTTCTGACTATGCTACCAAGCACGGCGGACGCCAACCATACATCAACCCAGGTCCGCTATCTCGATGGCGCTGGGCCCAGGAGAATGCAACTGATGAGATCTATTCACAGGCCTTGAAAAACATCACCATCTTCAAAAACTGGTGGGAAACGGATGGTTATGGCGGCTTCGACACCGAGTCCTGCTCTGAGGGTCTATATGTTTATGCCTGGGGTGTTGGTCTGCCATCCTACCGAGATGAGTATCGCAGTGCTCCACATGGTCCTCCTCTAGGCTTTGGTGACTCGTCCATCCCTATTATTGCCGGTACTCCCGAAATTGTTGTACCGATTGGCGAGACGTCCTATGTCAGCAGGATTACCGGTCAAACTGAATATCTACCAGTCACCATGGCTTTGAGAATGTCCCGTGGATGCGACTTTGCGCTAGCAGACTTAGTCAGTGACCTCGAAGACGCCGGAGTGCTTCGCCCAGTCTCTGCAGGTAGTCGACTGTACCGATAAAAGGGCTGGGCGAGTCCTAATCCAACTGCCAAGTTGGTCACTTAGTTGAATGCAAAGGTTTATTGGACTGCTAGAATGAGATTAAGTGTCGATCCAAGTGAAATCTATGTTCTCTCGAGCTCGCAATACGTAAGTGCATCCGATATGAAGGATCTATGCATTATTGAAGCAGTCCTCAAGCCGGCTCAGTAAGATCAGAAGTGCTAAATGAAACTGCACTAAAGGTATAATATTCTGGGTTTCTCTCCCCGTTGACTCGGTCCCCCAGCAATGACGAGTCTGAGCAGAAGATATACCATATCTTGGTAAAGCAGTCATAACTGACTGTTTATCCCTAGTTTAGGACAAGAGGCGCCGGAGAAAGTGTAATGGCACATGCGGAGTCTGTCTAGTCATTGGGCAAGTGACTCGTCTACTAAGAGTGTAATGCACTTAGGGTATGCACCACAACAACTTAACACACCCTCGTTATGCTAGCGGAAAAAAAAGGCCCATGATCAGTTTGGCTACTCTGACTGCATTCCTCAGCACTCACTAATCTTCCATATCATAGAAAACAGCCCCTACAGAAAGAAGGGCTACAGAATGGCAATACGCTGCGTTTGGAGAAATTATAACATATGAGCGTTGTTTGCCACGCATGCTCTGACTCTCCGTTATAGCTGGACTTTTTATTCACTCGAGATGCCGTTTCAGCATGATCATTCAGCCCACAATCCTGCTTATCCCGTTATCCCATTATCCCTATCCAGATCTAACAAAATGCTCCTCGGACACAGCAGCCTCGATAAACTTTCATCAACCCGATACTTCACGTTCCCATGCTCCTCATATGCTACACTCATCGTCTTCTCCGGGCGCATCACGTACTCGGGTATTGCCTGAACACCCCTCTTCACCCACTTCCACCCCACATTGCTGTCAGGCCTCTCGGAGGCAAATCCATGCAACGAGGCGGGCTTGTAGTCGATATTGTCCGTGCGGATCCGCACGATAGGGTGAAAATACTCATTCGTGGCGCCATCAGTACCATCGCCCGGGTCCCGCGGATAGGTGCCCGGTGTGCGGTCCTTCTTCCCTAGAACCCGAAAGAAGGCGCCTTCTATCCCAGAGAAGTTGTCGACAAACGGCCCGCAGCCCCAGCCATTGGTGATTCTGATGGCGTTGATCGCATGTCGGTGCTCCTCAACGAGAGTCTGGATCATGGCGTCTTCAAAAGTGAGCATGTCGGAGAGATTATCAACCTGGATTTCAGGAAATTCAATCGATCAGCATTGAAATTAAGGCAGTGGATGGCAAGGACTTACCATCCAGGCAAATGTGTTGTTGCCAATCTCTTCAAATTCAACCGGAGTATTTGAATCATCTCTTTGGCCGCCGATGTTGCTATGGACGCCGGGAAACCAGCACTGCTGCAGATCTTTGGCAGGACTGTCTTCAGTCTTGTGCCAGAGGGTAGGAGGAAAAGTTAGTCGTTTTTCGTCAATCGCGAGGGCCTGAAAGGCATAATCTAGATCTGATAGAACCGACTTTAGCCTCAGCTCCCCCCGCAGGAACAGTTGCAATAGTACTCACTTTTAGATACATTCGTGTTGTGGAATGCATACTGCTTGTTGATTGGGATACCAAGTTTTCTCGCCCAACCCACTACGGGCCATTCCGGAATTCCCTAGCCATGCAAGGTTAGTTAAACAGGAGCAGTATTCAGCATGTCCATCGTCGCGTACCAGAGCTCCAACGGTGTCCCAAACGCCAACCACCTTGACCCTGACGTCCGTAAGACCCAGCTTTTCCTTATTATCCAGATACCACGGTGTATTTCTGAAAGGCTCACCGCTAGTATTTGCACGGTATGCCTTCCACATCTCTGCAAAGCGTGACATGTACACTGCCGAGAGGACTCCAACGTCGCAGACAAGGCCGGCGACCGAGCGCACCGTGAAAGCCCCACGCGAGAAGCCGAAGAAGAACAACTCATCGCCGGGTTCGTAATTATTAGAAATGAAATCGTAAATTTGACACACGTCAATGTCGAGACCCCAGCCCAGACCACCTGTGGATTGAAGTACCACGCACCTCAGTAAAGTTCTGCGAGCGGCAGGGATGAAGTCATGGGTTCGAGCAACTTACCATAGATGCCTTTCTGGAATGGGAGGTCCCCGCTCCCAAGGCCGGAATGATAAGATACGATCTGCTTCACGAGATTACCTTTATCATCGAGGCCACTGTTTGCAACAGCTCGAGCTAACTTAGCGACGTTGGAAGGAGAGGACTTGTCGCCCATGTCGGACGCAAGCCATGTGCCGTCTGCGCAGAGGATAATGCGCTTATAGCTTGCTAGCTTGGATGTCTCTTTTGCCATAATGTTGTAAAGCTGGATTGTTGAAAACTGAGAGGAAAAATAAGCTGATGGTTTGTGTGACGGGTACTTTTAATAAATCTCTGATCTTCCAGATGGTTTCCTCGAGGTGATTGAGTAGATAGTCCGTCAGATGCAGTCCTGAATGAAAGAGACCAGGTGGCCCTTCTACGAAAGCTTATTTAAGCTGGGCGCCACAATCAAGTAGCCAAGTTAGAGTTAAAGCCTACATATGACTGTTACACAACCAATACATGTTAAACATGATTCCATCGGCAGAACCTTGTAAATCAAAGGATCGAAAAGTAGCGTAACATGTCAATTTTCCAGTGCACCTTTTGTGGTTATGACAGAACCTATCAACGATTAATAATGCCAGAATTATAAAATTAACGGCTAGTTGAAGGTAATAGAGGCAATGTATAAGCGGATAGGTTATTTCACTACAGCCTGCCTCCTTCAAATCTGAGGGGTCTCAATTATTCTCATTGTGTGTTACGGGCAATTAACGAGGTAACCGGAGTTCTATTCAGTGGGTTTCTAATACAATTCATAACCTTATCAGTGAACCGTAACTTTGTAAACTCAAGTTATGACGAGAGGATCAAGTCTGCTATTTTTAGCGTGGTAGTACAATATTAAGGTACTGTACATACACTTACATAACGTACTGTACATACACAAGTCTATTACGCCCGCACTAACCTTTTAGGAGGGCAAACTTCACATGCATTACTATGATAACAACAGTTCTTGCTTAGTCAGCAGATAATGGGTAAAAGGAATCATGTGCCATAAAGCAATGTTGGTCTAACAGTCGATAGGTACCAAGATCTAGGTAATGCCATTTTCAATGGCGGTATGATATACACACTGTTCACGTAGACTCCTTGAACATATCATTTTCCATGCAATTAATCCCACACAATCACATGTAGCCCGTCTGTACATATCGCCAGAAATTTGGGTTAATATTCCAGAATAACAACAGTTTGTGTTAGTATAGTACCTTCAATCTGTTGGATTTAGATTCTAGCCAGTCTCTACGTGTTATCAGACAATTCTGCAGTCGCCACTTTTGACAATACCCACCACTATCACTGAGGTATGATAATTTTTCGACACTCTGTTGTAGGACTTGAGCGTATCCATAAGATGACTCTTAATGCATCATGCTGTCTCATATAGACGAGATGGGTAAGGTGCCAGCCTGAAATAGAGGAGAATGCACATGTCCCTGATGGGTTATTTATGCAGGCGGAACGGTTGGACGTTCTGACACTACTATGGTACCAGGCCAAAACAACCACAGAAGGACAGGTTCTATCAAAAGGGAGGTACAACTGGTTCTGAGCTTATCGTGGTACGGAGGTTAAGAAAACATTAAAGGGTAGGCATCCAATCGATTGCATGGCTGGTTTTCCGCGATTTTAAGTTTGTACTAAACAATTTCTATACTTATTATGTATATAAATCAGATTCAGCCTGCCTTCCTAAGCTAATGACTTTGCTTTACTTGTAGTTGGTGCTTAAGGGTTCCTTCTGTTAGGGCTGTATCTTTCGATGGAACGCCAACTGAAGGAGCAGAGAAGGTGAAACAGTTTTCATGACAGATCAGGGTCTATAGAATCGAACTATATTCACAACTTTGTGCTAGTGATAACGAAGTGTTGGTTATTGAGTGTTTTGTCGCAGTTCGAAACTGTTGTATTGATATGTTCTCTCCGCACAGAAGATCTTTTAGAATCGCTATTCTCCGGTCGACTTTTTCAGTCTCGTCACTCGAGAGGAGACCTCTCCATGCTTTTGATACTAATACCCAGGTGACACTGCCGCGGTTTTCCATATGCGGCTCTGTATCACCACACCAATTCGGATCTAAGAATTCATACTATTCTCTTTAAGCTCCAGATGGCAAAGCCATGATGCCGGAATGGTTGAAAAAGAGTGTGCTGTAAATGTGAACATATGATCAACTTGACATAGGCACTTCTGTACTATCCACTCACTTCGTAGAATACCTGTGGCTGCGAGAATCGAAATTATTGAGAATTTCCCAACTTTTCTTCACCAGGGACAAAAGCAAGGCATCCTCGCTTAGTCTGCAAAAACTTCGTAGCACATCCTCCTCTGTATGAGTTATGGTAGTTTTGATTAATTCGTGGTCAAGGAGAGTGCACTACTAAGAGTTATACAATTCTGAGTCGTAGTCGATCATCAAATCGCCTATCGCGACATCTTGTAAGTCAACCGGGTTCATACTCCTCAGCCTCTGGAGGTTCGCGTCAGGCCAGTCTAGCAATGATGCCTTGGCGGCAACCTGCAAATCCAGGAAAAGCTGACACGCCAGAAAGCGATGTCACGGCCGGTTGTTGTTCCAATGGCGCAGTACACCCATAGGGACCAGAACAACCACGTTCAAAGCAGAGGTTTTTGAGTTATCACACGCGATAGCTTCAAATCTTGAAAGTGCTTCAGATAGAAGTTCAGACAGCTTATAACACGACGCTCAACCTCAAGTTGAGTCTCTTAAAGACCTCGCAATGTGTTGGCTGGAACAACGAATGATAGCTTGGCGGGAGGTGGCGTCCATAATGGCCTGTAATATGGATGTGATGTGCTTTCGTGTCTAACAAAGTTTAAAAGCTGCTTAAATTGCACGCTCGATGCGGAATTATGGGGACCGGATCAAAGACACCATGCGAGTGAGTGAGAGCGCACATACATGCTCATGAATCACGCCAGATGTTGTCGTGGCTTTGAAAATCTCGGCGCGTCTGGCATCAAACTCAAGCAAGGCGCCAGCAGATAGTCGAATAAGATTATCGAGTGACTCAAGTGATGACAAGTCATTGAAATTGGACAGATTTTGGTCGGATGGGAGTATCGTTGACCATGGCGATTGAAAAGTACTATAGGTACGGTGAGGTTGAAATGCCAAGGTCTGGAGCTTAGTGGTGGCGGCAAGTTCTTTTCCTACGAACAGAAAGCATCAACGGCTATGATGGCACGACCAAAGGTTTACTCACTTAGACAAGTCCATCGCAAGTCAATACCAGCCAAGTTGTGAGGCGCTTGAGCATATCACGAGAAATAACGTATGAACAGGCCTAGCATGTGATATGCACACTGACTCACTTGGAACAAACGTCAAGACTACATTCTGTCAGAGCTGCTAGGTAGTGGCGTATGTGCATGAAGGTTGTTGTTGTATATGTGTGTACCTCGTTCATTAAGGTACTTAAACCTACTAAGCGGATATGGCTTCAACCAATCACGTGACCACTTCCTCAGTGTCGATGCACTCTCTAAGTCACCATTACCTCCATTGGTGAGTCCCTACTAAAAGTCTTCGGTCGCCAAGAATTTTGGTGCGTATCGTAGCGACTGGCGGACAGCTTGCAGCTACGAGATTCAGCTGCCAATAAAGATGATCACCAGATGTTTTATGCTATTGGGCTATTATTAATGGTCTTAGTGCTTCATAGGATTGGCTCCAAGCTTGTTTTTAGCGGCTCTACTGTAGTAGCAGCTTACTACACGTACTACACCACCCCGCCAGGATTATAAATGTTAGATCGTTACCAGCCCCAACTCTTTCACCCACTGGTCCCATCCTCCCCCGGTAAGTACCTCCCCATACTAAATAGTATGACATGATACTTCTGGCCGGGGAGAGCTGGAAACTTCTAGTACGCTCGTGAATATTAACATTAAGACAAAATATTAACGGTACAATTTGTCCATACAGCCAGCCAGCACAGCCAGCCAGCCAGCCATACGGCTATATATCAATACAGCTATATCGTCGACCAGCTTTATTATGGATATCCAAGCCTTAGTAAACCAGTTACCATGCCATGAGAGCCCAGCTGCCAAACGGCACTACCGTCTGCAAAATACAACGTGAAAAAAAGCCTGTTACCGTACGACAGCCTCGCTCCCAAGAGCTACTTTGTAATTAGAGATGGCCGTATACGTACTCAACTATACCAGAGGATTTCTTAGAAACGCTGGTACGGTCGATGCCCCATCAACTACGTGAAGCTTTCCGTACCGCAGGTGAACGTCTTAATAATTAAGTGTACCGTAGTAGCAATAGAATACATTACCAAAAGTGGTATAGCGTTGTACCTGCGCTAACATATGTGATCCTGGCAAAGGTGTAGTAGGACTACAAGAAGTGGCGCCGGCGTGCTTTAGTGCCTCGCCCGTGAAGAGGCAACCCTGGGAGCCTGGCTGCCTGGCAGCTTGGCAGCCTGGCACCTGGTGCTTGTCTGCCTGGAGGCTTAACTAGATACATACTTAGCTCGGTCTAGATTGAGACTACTTTTCACGTGACCCAGCTACAGTTGGCCTCGCTGTCCACTATCTCTTAGCACGCCTACTTCACAACAACATGGACTGGACTGAACTGATGATGGCTTGATTGCAGTCTATTCCATCACTTTGAGGCCTATTGACACTTTGAAGGCTATACGAACTATCACAACAAAACTGTAATTGTCAAACTGTAAAGCGATATGGCTGTGAAATAGACTAATAGGACGACTGAAACTGATACAATGATAACACTGAGGTTATCTAGTATGATTCCAGAATCAGATCGTCCCATGTTGGGAGCACGGTTCTTGTCAGCGGGTAAATAAATCGTGCTGCTATGACGATTTGGGCCAACTTATGTTCAAACCGTCGAGAATGACGCCATGAAGGACTACTATAATGAAAGCTCAATCCAAGATTGCGAGGTAATTCCGAGACCAAGTGCAGTGTTGTGTGCACCAGCACTAAGATGCGTTGAGATACAATTTTTTTTTAAAAAAAATTCTTAAGAAATGCGTTCTTGATACATCAATGACATAAATCATCGGGGTATCTCTTGTTGCAGCTGAAACTTTTCCCTTCCACCCAGACAGCCTTTGTCCAAAGACGGCGTTTGTCCACTTTTGCCACTTTTGCCGAGTCAACGCTTCGGAACCATTGCCGGCCTGCGTCATATAGACACAGTTTTGCGAGTGAACCATGCAGGCTATTATTATGCTCCCTCTCTATCAATACGCCTCACGGAGCTCGGATGTGTCTAGACTAGATTATGATGTGAAAGCAAGCAGATAAGGACAGCTGCGATATAAGCAGGACGCTTGAAGTGGAGCAATATAAGCAGGCCACATGAAAGCGGAGCGCACTATTTCAAATCCGGTTAGCACAACAGTGGCAGCGATGGCTGAGTGCACAAACGATAAGTTCACTACTTTAAACCAATTGTGATGATATATACTGAATTATAAAGGTTACAAATTCAAAATCCCTCAGATTTTACAAAACTGCCAAGATAGAGCTTACTATCGGGTTCATGGCACTCGTCATTGTGGAGATCAAATACAGGTAGAGCCGAAGTCAACCCACAGCTTAACCACGACCCGAGATGTTTCTTGCAAAGCAACAGGACTAGGTTAGGTTAATCAGGACTAAGCAGACCAGGACAGTTGTTCTCAAGCAAGTCAAATCGCATTCGATAGCATGGGAACTGCCCCATATCATGTGGTATTGACCACGCGGCGCCAATATTACCCTTTTGCGCACCTGAGGAAATATGCAGTGCTGCACGAGTTTCTCTGAGTTATTGTGTCTGAAAAGTGAAGAATATCAAAGAGCATTTTCTAAGTAATAAAAATGGAAAATTTCATCCCTAAAATAGGAAAATAAAACACTACATGGACAGAGGGATTCACAAGGTTAGCACAGAAAAATCTATACAGCAAAGTAAATACACACACACACACCGCTCTAGTATGTCACACTGACTTTTCCTAGCATGTTTTGATCTGCAAAATCAGGGCCGAACAAACTCTATGTGTACTTCTATTGACTCAATAAGTAAGTGTTTTTCTGCCAAGACTCGTATATCTGGTGCAAACCATGTCACTAATTTCTGTAGAGACTAGTGACGCAGACACCGGCAGTGTTCTATCGCCCACCTCATCAGGTATAAAGCCAACGACATATCTTGTAGGATGGAGGAACTGTCCTGAAGTCAAAGAGTTCCCAACATTCAAACACATCAATATTAAAGACGTACCTAGCAACCGACAGCCGCATCATGAAGTTCCCACCACGAGATGCCACTGCGCTCGCCATCATGCTCGCATGTTTAACGTCAGTGACGGCACAGAATATGTCATATGGAGCCAACAACTTTTATCACAGTGACTGCGTGACGGTTGAGCCCGTCAACTTCAGGAGCCAAAATCGCATGGCTATTGCCGGCAACCTCTTTTTTCCAAATGACCTCGATCGGAGTGTCAACGCGTCGGCTGTTGTCGTCGGCCATCCCATGGGTGCAGTAAAAGAGCAGAGTGCAAACCTCTACGCCACCAAGTTGGCCGAGCAAGGCTTTGTCACAGTCACACTAGACCTCCCGTTCTATGGCGGCAGCGAGGGTGAGCCACGTAACGCGGTGTCGCCGGACCTATATGCAGAAGCGTTCAGTGCTGCAGTCGACTATCTCGGCACACAGGACTTCGTTAACCGCGAGCGGATCGGTGCGCTTGGTATATGTGGCAGCGGCAGCTTCGTGATCAGTGCGGCCAAGTTAGACCCACGCATGAAGGCCATTGCAACATCGAGCATGTACGACATGGGTGCTGTCAATCGTGACGGTCTGCAAAAGTCACAAAGCGTAGACCAACGCAAAGAGATCATTACTACGGCGGCACAGCAGCGCTGGGTCGAGCTCGACGGCGGCGAAGTTGTGTTCGCCATTGGCACACCACTTCAGCTCACGCCGGAATCGACTGCCATCGACCGTGAGTTCTTCGACTTCTACCGTACGCCACGTGGCGAGTTTACCCCTAAGGGCTCGATGTCAAACATCACGACGCACCGCACACTTACGAGCAACGTGAGGTTCATGAACTTCTACCCATTCAATGATATCGAGACGATATCGCCTCGTCCAATGCTATTCATCGCGGGCGATCAGGCACATTCGCGAGAATTCAGCGAGCAAGCTTATGCGGCTGCGGCTGAACCCAAGGAGCTTTTCTGGGTGCCAGGCGCTGGCCATGTAGACCTATATGATCGCGTTGAGCTCATCCCATTCGATAAGCTTGCCCGGTTCTTCCAAGTTAATCTCGGCGAGTAAAGAGCTAGTCACAGCGCAAGGCGAGAGACCCGGCCTGTGTCTACTGTTTTGAGCTCATCTATCGCGTCCTCAATGCTTGCGAGGGCACCTTGATTTGAAGTCGCTTTCGTAGGCAGTCTTTTAGATGATGGAGTCACATGTATGTTAATCGACCCTTGTTGTTGGCCTTGCTTCATAGCCTGATTGATTGAATATCAAAATAGATTGGCGATGCGCCCGAGCAATGCATATCAAAATTACTGTGTTATTTTGAGCGCCGTCAACATTACAACCTTTTAACTTGTTTCTGGGGCAGTCCAACTTTAATTGATACCCAAGTTTTGTTTTGTTTCGTTACTCGAAAGTTTGTTAATCTTGTAGGGAGGTCAGTGACAGCATCCTCCTCAAATCTGTATACTTGCTCGTTTACTGTGTAAAAACACCACCTCTTAGCATTTCATTTCAGTGAAATGGAAAAAACAAATTGAACCTGTATTTTCTTTTAACTATTCCAGATTGTTCGGTTCCTAACTCGGTTAAAGAGTATCAAGCGTTTGTTCTTTTGTCAACGGCCCGAAGGGCACTTGTAACGTATTCGGCGGTGTCGCTTAGGAGGAAAACCACGATCTTGGCAACCCCGACAGCCATTTCTAGTCTGCATAGCGGCATAAAAGGAGAAGTCCCTTCGGCGCTGCTTTTTTTCGTTTTTGTGAATTATATGAAAGCTTATGGACTTACTAATTCAGCGGCTATCGGCATTTATCTTACCGAATTTTGCCTTCACTGTTCATAGAAAGGTCGTGGCGGCGGAACGCTTTACCATGTCGACGTTTTGAACTATCACCTATTTCCTTTCCGTCTCATCAAGCCTGTTCGTGAGATTCAGCAGCCTATAATTGCTGATATCGCATAATACTAGACTAGAACCCTGCGCAAGCGACAAATTTGATGCATCGAGGTCTATTCTGCATGCAATGTCGCTGATGATGGTCACGTTCTCTGAGGATTCTGAAGACTTCCCGAGTTATTTGTAGGGTTCAATGGTGCATATAGTTCCAGTTTACATATTTGCCTTGCTCAATTTACTGTAAGTATACCTACGGTCCGTCTCCAAGCCTTACCAATCAGTAATAAGGTCAATTGACAATGATCTTGAATTCTGACTGGTGTTTCTATCCATCCGAATTGGCAAGCAATCACTGGAGCTATGGCGTGTACTGTCACTCTGTCATACTACGTACTAGAAAACTCCCTAACACTAATTAGGGTACAAGTAAACGGTATTAGCATACGGTTCTGTCAGAGTCCTGCTGGCTTTCCGTATGGAGAACCCACAATAAGGTACAAAAAATGGTTTCAGTACAGGAGTGACTCTTGTCTTGGAGAGAGCCTCACGGAAAGAACACTGATCAAATATCGATCCAAGTTATTTGACAATCCGAAAGGCGCCTATTTATAAGCTACCATTGCACCTCTCTGACGAGCTATCTTCCACCTCGAGTGGGATCTTGACATATATCTTTGAACCAATCCCATCGTAGTCGCCGCATTATTGACTTTGACGAAGATAACACATAGCAATGAAGTTGTCTCTAAACTGGCCAAAGTGTTGCTCAGGCTGACCATGTTGCTAGAAATGTGCAGGGTGCCATATTTCAGTCTTGAGGGAAGCCTATGAGCATGGTAGACAGAGGCTACATCGGTTTGCTTTTTTTAATCTGCAATAGTAATTCGATAAACACCGAGGTGTATAGAAGATGATGTACTCTATTCCCTCTAACAGGAAGTTGTCATGCAGGCTGTGATACACAAGGTAAGCAAAATGCAGTAGCTCCACGCAGCTCCACGATCCAGCTGCCCGCCCCTTGAACCCGCATTTCGCGATATATAAGTGTTTTTATCTATTCCTATCTTTTTCATCAATTAGAAAGAGGTAAGAAACCTCCGAGCTGCAGTATGATTATTTATATCTGTTTAAAAGCCAGGCACTCCCCTTACCCAAAGCAGCGTACGACACATTGAGTAGTAAATGGGTGGCAAGCTGTATCATTGAGTTCAGCAGCATTGAGAGTTTGTACCAAGCAATAAGCGCTCAAGGTGGAACATTGAACGACAAGGAGGAAGATTATTTGGGGGGGTTGTACCAGCTAAAGAAATTTGCGGTCTTAGGAGATCTCTAGATATCCTAGTATTCAGATCTGGTCGATACAACTGCAAACATCCGACGCCATGACGTGGTATCAGATTGTCCCTCTGACGTAACAACCAGTCTCTATTCGCATAAAGTAGACTAGAAGAACAGATGCCATAAAGTTCCTTTAGTTCCTTAATCGATACCATACCATATTTCAGACGCCAACGGTCATATTAACACCACGGCTTGACATGTTATAGACAGTATGACCGGGTATGAGAATAGCACCGTTGGAGGTACTACCCGCAATGCTGCTACAGTTGGCAAGTTGACCGCGTTGGCGCCATAAAAGAACAGTACTCTCACTGCTCAAATGCTTGTATTTCAAAAAGATATTCCCAAACAATGGGAAGCTTTCCAGAGAAAATGCATACCTGGTCAAGAAAAATAATGCACAAGATCGAGTTGTGTGACGACAGTGGATAGAGGATGGTGATATCAGTATTATCCCGCCGCCAATGATGCTGATGACGTAGAGCGTGTCAATAATAGCCAGAAATGCGAGCCTCGTGAGATTAGGGATCTACGTCGACTTTTACGAGCTCCTTGTGCTTTGGTACAGGGCTTTCTGTTCGATGAGCATCGGTCAGGGACTCGTCGCTGTTGATGCTCACCGCAATTATCAGTCCAATAGGCAAACGGGACAATGCCAATGCATAAAGGCTTTGAGATAATTCTGACTTGATTCACATGGTCCATTGTTTTGCTCTAGTAATGTATATATGATCTAAATAACACTGGTGATTTGAGTGACCGGTTAAACTTCAACGTTGAGGCGAGGTCTGTGTTATACAGGTTCATCGCGAAATCCTAAGGGTTATATGACATGACTCGCTCCCAATTTATATAGAAGAAGCCAAATTGCTGCTGATGCGTAATGGTTCATCGCCTGATGCTAGACCGACACTTGGACCTTAGATTTGTCTTCCTTCCCTTAGCTTCTACTTTGGAAGTCCTCCAATATGTTGTCATCTACCGGATTCCTCTGGCTTGGAATGTGTGGCCCCGCTTCAAACTGAGTAGCAGAAAGACAAATGCATCAATAACAAAACAGAAGCAATCGGGATGAAAACTCATAAGCAAAGGAGAGCATGATAGAAATCTCGCATGTTAAGACTGAGCTAGGACACCTGTATATTAACAAAATGCAGCTTGATATTCACGAGGATTTGCACGTTACAAATGTGACAACAAAATTTGGGGTTATGTCTTGCTTCTGTTGGAAATGAGTCTTAATTGTGAATATCGATCCAGTCTCTTGCATTTCCGCCCATATTATCAGTAGACATCTAAGATCGGTGCATCCAATCTGTTAAGATCATTGGGCCTACCCTCAGTTCTCTTGGCTACATCAATAATTGGGGCATCCAGCCGATTTAAATCATTAGGTCTGCCCTCGGTTCTCCTAGCCACATCGATGATTGGAGCATCCAGTCGATTGAGATCGTTGGGTCTGCTCTCGGTTCGCTTGGCAATGTCGATGATGGGGGCATCCAGTCGATTCAGATCATTGGGTCTGCTTTCACTGCGTTGAACTTGCAAATCATCAGTTCCTGCTACAGCAATGGAGATTGAAGGGATGAGTACCAGCTGGCAAGGCGATAGCAGTCGCACTCAGCGACATAATGAGGATGGAAAGCAGCTGCATTTTTGCGTGCTCTTTACGTATATGATTACTTGAAAAGAAAGTTAACGACGACGCACGCTCTCTAACTTACGTCGTTAATGGTCTCGGGTGAGAAGATGCTTTATACAAGTTTACATGATACCCCTCTCCCCTCACCCTCTACGACAAGGTTGGACAACATATGCACAGTGTGGAAATTAAAGACAAATACGACGATGGAACCATGCGAGTGTTTACTGATGCAGTAAGCTGACCACATTCCTGGTATTTACAATTGACATTAATTGGCGCCCGAGGAAAGTACTGCAGATCGGTTGTAGGCGACCCGCTTCTGCCCCGTTTAGCGATGAGAGAACGCGAGAAAACACTACTGTAAATAAAACCATTCTGGCTATGCTTATCTCCCATGGCGCTCTCAACTTCTTTTTTCTTTTCGAAATTTGGTACCCTTTCTTACACAAACTATGACACGTGTGTACTTGTGGGTATCAAAGTGTTCCAACGCATTAAGGGCAACTGGCCAATGTCGTAGTGTCCTGCTCAGAATTGGTCATGCAAAGTCATATGATCTATGTCCTAAGTCGTTGGTGTAGGCTCTGACATGCATGAAGGATTTGTCGTACCGGTTGTCTTTCAAACTCTATTTTAATGCTATCGGCACAATCCTGTTGTCTCCTGTCGACTTATGTTGTGTTGATCGGCATACAATCAGGCCCGGCAATGGTAATCTACCCCACAAAACGCTGACATTGCCCCATAAGTATATGCAGCTTACGGGGGTTCTTAGCCGAACATCAAATGCCGTGATTCGAGGACTGGGACAGTCACGAATGCATCATGTGACCAATGTCAGTGTGGGGGGTATCGATACTAGGGTTTCATTGTCCTTCTCTGGCCCAATCTCGATAACCTCCTCAGTCTCGTGTTATCAAATCCACATATGTAAGATCATAAAGTACCAGCTTATCGCGATTGGTCAGACCCGTCCTTGGGGCATACTATTCACAACACAATTGAAGCGACTACCTCGTATGCACGATAAAGCTTAGTCTAGACTAGACAGAAGATGTCAAGCTACTGTAGTATACGGCGCTTACGCATTCTCTCATGACCCGCCTTCTGTCTGTATCAGGCGCATATCCCGCCAGGTGTGGATACTAGGCTATCGCGCCAATGAACAAACTTTTGCGATCAATAGTTCCCAAATAACAGTGAGGGGACCGTCAGACTGTTACGTGACATGCATATTGTTCTTACAAATCTTCTCCTATGCCAAGTGCAGATCATACACTGTGTGAGTACGGGGTGCAACCCTTAGTATGCCGAAGACTGGATGCCGTTGTATAGTGGTCACGGGAAGTACGCTATGCAATCGTACCATTGTCTCCAAGATCTGGAATAATCCGTCCCTTTTCCTCTCGTCTTTGGAAGTTTTGCCGCTCATGATATAAGAAAGGTGCTCAATTGATCGCAGAAGATTGATACGGCCTCGTTCCCCCTTCGATCTCCTTCCCCCTTCGATCTCGTTTGCCAGCTTCATATTATCTTAGTACTCTAGCGCTTCCGCTTTCAGAGTATTAACATTATGGAAAAGTACAGCGAAGACTCCCTCGACCACTTGCTCAAACGAAATTGCGAGTACAGCGATGATGGTGCGGGACTCGATATATCTCATAGTCAACCCCGCCAGCCTTGGCGGGCCTGGCTGAGAAAGAATGTCCTGTCCATATTCATCTCAACGATGCTCCTCTATATTGCTGCTGTTCTGACCGTGCAGCTTAATTTCAAATCCTCGCACCAAAAACCTGAAGATTTCCTCCTTGTTAGAGATGAGTATCACCGTAAGCATAACACGCCACCAGGCACCCAAGATCTCTGCAAGATTGCTGATAGCTAGAAGCTCTGCCCGGACTGGATATCAAGTTCGAGAAACGCATAGAATGGACGGAACATCGTGAACACCCATGGAATCTGGAACCATCGGACGAGTTAGATGCAGCGTGGGACGACTTGCTATACGGTCAATACTCCTACTCCCCAATACTCTACCTGCTGAAAACTGTCTGCTGACACTTGCTCAAGCCCTCAATATCAGAATTTCCCCTCAGGAGATGGGGGCAATGAATGAAACCACCCATAATCGTGTGCGCGTGACTGGTGGTGGCTATGCCGGGGCGATGGGGATCTGGCACGAGCTGCACTGCCTTAACAACTTTCGCAAGCTCATTCACTGGGACTACTACGGTCCCAAGTATGGTGGCACCGAGAACCCGGAGGCCTTTGGCAAAGAACATTCTGGTAAGTTGCCTCTGTCCCTCAGGATGGTCAGCCCTTTCACTGACCAACACTAACAATAGATCATTGCCTCGACATGGTCCGACAATCACTGATGTGCCGCCCCGACACCTCAATATACCCCTTCCACTGGGGGGCGGATGGTATTCCGAGTAATCATGTAAAGGCACAAAACCCCACCACCTGTGTCAAATGGGACAGTCTAGACGGCTGGGCCAGCGACAGAGCGCTGAGGCCAGGCGAATATTCCTATCTGAGGGATCACAAACCTGAACGAGCTGCATGAAAACTTCTTACACTGTTGGAAATTAGGTTGATGATCCTTGTATGATGGAACATGATTTTATAGCCGTGTTCTACAAGAGTGACACATTATTTATAGCGGTATTAGTTCAATGCAAGGATTATATCCATGTAAAATGAACATTATTATCAGCCCTGCTGTCAACTTGGAATTGGGAGTCCTCAAAAAATGAGTCTAGATTATCCCAGTGGCTCTTTACTGAATACAGCCAGAGTAACTCACGTGGTGATTATTTGGTCTTACGAATTTCTCATCGCATGATCTCCTGAACAGCTTTGGGCGGCCGTCATTGGTAACTGATTCTTTAGAACATTCTACCCTCATTCATTAGATTTGGTGCAGGATTTCATGATCTAAACAACTGACGTTGACAGATACCGCCTGCAATATATGCTAGCTCATATATGTGACAATATTTTACAATACATCTCGTAATCCCGAATAGCCGCCGAGCCATATAACTCGTCAATCCTCGCTCAGAACTAACCTGAGCTGTGCCAAGAAGTCCATGAAAATATTTCTGGGAACCAGTTGCGTGTTGACCTCCAACTCAAGCTCCAATACACGAACCTTTGGCGCAGTATAGATCTCCGGACGTGATATTGGTGGCGAGTCCCTCTTGTAAAAGTCAATGCGACTTGGAGATCCCAAGAAGGTCAACTCAGAATCATCGGCTTGCTGAAATGCAGTCCTCCAACCAAAGTTTCTAGCTTCGTCCGGCCACTCGGTGCGGTTCTTAATGATCTCCACCATTCCCACGGCTTCGTATGCGGCATCCTCTATGAAAAGCCTCTGCAGTTTTGACGCAACCGAGGGGAGGCTATCATTCTCATCTATGTTTATCACGACAGGCACTTCTGTCATAGTAGGTCCCACGACATTTTGCAGATTAGCGGGCAGCATCGAGCGGCCGGTGACCAGGCGTCACAAGACTACTTCCTTTAGTTTGAACTGGCGTGATAACGAAATAGCACATGCGGCATGGAATAAGGTCACAGTGGACACTCCGTCATCCTCCAAGGTACTTGGCAGCGGGATCGATTCTTGAACTGTCATCCGGTGCTCCGTACCATACATATGGTATGTCGGGTCGCTTGCACTCCAGGTTGGCTGTGAAACTCCGTTGAGTCTTGATGTCCAGTATCGAATGCTCTCTTCCTTCCTTGTTTCATTGAAAGCGATATATTGTCCAAAGCTCGGTACTGATGGTACATACTCCCCCCTATAGAGGGATGACAAAGATTGAAGGACAATATCCCAGCTAAAACCGTCAAACTGAGCATGCGAGATCCGAAACACGAGCTTGTGCGCCCCTGAATGGTGCTTGATTACAATAAAGGGGATGAATGACCGACCTGATTGACGAGGTCGTTTAAGATCTTGCTCAAAAATCGAATCTGTATAGGCCGTGATATCCTCGTCCATGGCGTCGAACACACCATATTCTGGCTTCAAGTCAGAGAGTAACGCTTGCCAGAACCTGTTATCGGCTCGAATGAAAATGGTCTGGAGGATGTCGAAGCAGGTAACTAGCTTTTTGCAGGCTTGCTCCAGTGTCGGAAAGTCAACATCCGCAGGTAAATCAAAAATCCAGTGGGGGTATCGACTAGGAGGGTCTTGAAGCGCTTCCAGGATTGAATGTTCCTGAAAGTCCGGAGCAGGAATCACGTCCCTGACAGTGCCACAACTAGATTCAATCAAGAGTAACACAAACTCCTCAAGGAAGGCTTCTGAATCATCAGTTTTGAGCTGGGAAAATGGTGACAGCGGCTGCGCATCGTCTACGAGGGCGATTTCGGTGACCAGCAGTGCCTGCTCGGAAAGTCGGGGCGCTTTGAAGATATCTGCCACTGTGATAGATAGCTTTTGCTCCCTTGCCTTAGATACTAATCGCATGGCAGCAATCGACTATCCGCCGACACGAAGGAAGCTGCTCTCGGAACCAATACTTTCTGGTTTCAAATCGAGAACCGAGGCCCACAACATCTGTAATCGCTTCTCCATGACGGTTGAAGGTTGACGCTGACCTCTGGCACTTGGCTGCATTCCCGCAAGCTTTTCTAGCCTCAGCGCACTCCCTAGCTCCCGTAGGGATCGTCTGTCTGTTTTGTTGGTAGTGTCGTTGGAATCCTGTCGATGTGGATGTAGGCCCCTGGAACCATACTGCGAACTTTGTCAGCATTTCTCAAAGTTCCCTTCAAGGTAAGAATGAGCAGACAGACTCCGATAATACTTGCTACTGCGGCACGCGATCTCGTAATGTCTCTTCCAGACCGTCCATGACTTGTATAAGTCTAGTCTTGGTAGCTTCCACCGGCTCAACGGCTCCTTCATATTTGGCAAGACTGAAGAATACGGCAAAAAGTGGGTTGTTATTGTTCTGTGGGTTGATGATTTCTGCAGCAAGACCGTCGAAAAGACTTGAATCTTGCAGACAGGAGCGAACATGGTATTCGACCTCAGTCAACTCGATTCGCTGCCCATCAGATTTATACCGCAACAGATCGCCGGTCAAGTAAAGTCTGCCCTTTCGGCCTAAATATCCAGGTGGGACGTTTAAAAGCCATGGTGGGTCATGAATGAAGGCCGTTGTAGTTTTGTTCAGGTTGCCATAGTATCCTTTGCTGACAGTTGGGCCCTCTATCACAAGCTCTGCAATAGCTCCAATAGCGGCAAGGCTTTCTGGGCGACCTAGTTCCACAAGCCAAGTTCTCGCACCATAAGAATGCCCAACATAATTGTTGTGTATTTCCGCGTCGAGACTTGCAAATGATAATACATCTACTTTAGATGCAGGAACGGCTATGAGCTAGAGCTTGAGCGCACTCTGCGGGTCTATATATGCCAATCATATTCTCAGCTCCTATCCATCGCGCAACCTATTTGCTTAGGATAGGTTCACCTCCCATCGCTAACGTCTTTAGTCCTGAAATGGTGGACGGTTCCAGTGACTGCGCTACGGAGGGAGTGAAATAGACATAATCGCAGTTCATTCGGTTGAACGCGCCGACGCTTCGAGCAATTGAAACAGCTTGGGCGAATTCTATCGCACTTTTGAAGAATCAACAAATGTCAGAATCGATTGGTTCGTTGTGAGATTAATCCTTACCCTGAGCTTTTTTTTGCTTGCAATGTTGACATGCTGCCAGGATAGGTCTTCGTAGGGATTGAGAAGTGCTAACAGGTCCTACGCTAGGAACGTTACCTTTTGGGCGGAGTGGATGTAAGGCTGTTCCAGCAGTGGCCTTAGAGACTCGACCAGTCAACATCATTGTAAAGATGAAAAGATAGACAAATTTGGAAGTCGTTAAAACCATAGAGGCGTCGACATGTCTAATGGAAGGAAGAGCTACAGTTCTAGATCACACCAACATTGCGGATAGCATGGGTGAGTTCCGTAATTACAGGGTCATAATACCTCACAAAACACATGGGATTAATGAACCGTGTCTTGGACGTTTGCATTTTACCTTATCGCCTGACTAATACAGTGCATAGCAACAAATCATCACTTCCATAGAGAAAGTTAAAAAAAATTGTGAGGGAAAATCGTAGATATTTTAGGATTTCGATGTTATATGCAGCCCTATCAATAATGACATTTCTTGAATCTGCTACTTGTGCCGTTATCATCAAAAGAAGATCTGAGGATGAACGAACCAAGACTGTCATGGTGGAGGAGACACAAGGTAGGAGACCAGAAAGAAGTCGTACAAGAAAGCGAGAAGAGTGTAATCTCAAAGGACAAGTACAAATTGCTTGGTGTATCTCTGATGCGGCATCTTACAGCTGCGTCACGCAACAAGGAGTTGCTTATTGCACTCTCGTGCTTCAAGTTTTCTAAGGTTAGGCACGAATCAGGAAGGCGGGGTTATTATACCCACTCTGAAGAATGGTTTCCTTCCCTAAGGCTATCTCCACCAGTGCCCAGATGCAGAAAATCGATTCCCCCCAAACACTACTAGGTATTCTCTTGAAGGTAAGCATCTGCTAGGTGCCAATAAAGGATTTTCTTGCACGATTCGAAAGCTGACTATTACGCGACAAGCTTCCGAGAATTTCCTCTGCGAACACGGTATCGATCGAGCTCGGAATGCTGAACCAGTCGAAATCGTCGGCAATCACAGTGGTTTGAGCGGCCTGCAAACCACGTTAAACATCCTCCCTGGCTTGGAAACCCGAGAAGAACAGAGAAGTTGCCGATATCGAAGAGTTTGGCTTACTTCGGTCATTATCGCACTGAGTTCTGTGCCGGTCAGCTGTGTCAAAACTCTGCTGTCAAGCTGAATCAACAATAACAGCGACGTCAATAATAGGTTCTTGTCTATGACAACGTACACTCTATTGAGGCCATTCAAAATGCTGAAGAAATCGAGCAAATACTCTCTCGTGTCCCACTCTGCCTCTTCAACAAGTACTTGTGAGATTGAAACAAGTTGACTGCCATAACAAGTCTTGAGGCTATTGAGCTTCTCTATGTTGTCCGATACATCCTCACTGAGCCAAAGTATACCCAGCCGGGGGTTCATGTAGAAGACGTTAGTAACCAAGTCGCCGTGTTGCATTTTGATGTACTGCCCCAAGGTATGAATGCGAGACTCGTGGCAGACATAGAGTGCAGTTGGGTCCGGACACGCCTCTAGTGGCTCTTCTACTTCGAAATTTCTGTAAGCGCCATTCTTAGCATATTGTTTCCAGCGGGATATTAAACACATAGGGCGTAAAGTGACTAATATTGAATATTCCTTAACATCGCTCGGACCGGCTTATTGAGGGCAATCAGCGTAGGTAATCTCCATAATCCGTGTTCCTGGCCAGGTCCCTTCCCAGACCTTCAGGCGCAGTTCAGGCGGAAGTCGAGGGAATTGGGTGAAGGTGCTAGGAGGTTTCGATTGGGCAGTCATTTTTTTAAACGATTAAGACAACTTGATGATCAGCGATTTGAACATATAGTTAGAATCATGCTCTTATTAAGTGCCCAGGCTCAGCACGTAGCACTTCCATAGAAGCTCGGTATAGCCTGTTAATTTTAACCCGACCAGACGCTAAACTTGGCGTTGGCGCGCTATATTGATACTGCATGCGCTAGTGGTTACTTCAGCCTGCCTGTTGCATCCAACAAGGAGCCTATTGTGCTGTGCCGATACTGTACGGCGCTTCTCGGTGTCGGGTGGGAATCAGGATGGAGGGCGCAACAATTGTAATAGTGAGCGGGGAATGCCTGCCCACTAAAGTTGTAACGTCCTCCTCCTAGCGCTTAAGAACAGCGCTGCGCCTTTGCACCCTTTCATCTTCCGCGACTTACAGGAGAATAAGAACAACCTAGCTGCATATCGTTGCATGACAGCAGGTATAAGATCAGAATGCATGAACGAGTCCTCTCTTCATTCTGTGTGCGACCTATGACTTGCGGCTGAGCTAGTGACCATACCCCCGCATCTGCAGCCTGGTGTAACCTGACTGATCCGTGGCACTCGTAACGACAGAGATGATGCCTGTACATCTATCTAGTGAAGCAAGGCATTACGGCCCAAAGTCCTCTTTTTTTTTCCTTCCCCCGACAACGTGCTGAGTCTATGAATTTCGAGCCTCACAATGCGACTATTACAACGCGACAACGCGGGCAATTACAACCGCACGTCTAACCCTCTTCCGACAACGTTCCCCCTTACGCGATCCTTTCCCACACATGGGGACCAAACGAGGTGGTCTTTGCTGACCTAGCGATGTCGCAAAGTGATTTGCGACACGAGGCCGGCTACGACAAGATCAAGTTCAATAACCACTGCAGTTGCGGAGAGAGAAAGACACTAGAGGATATTTTCTTCTGTAGGAAATTAAAAAGACACAGACTGCTCCCGAGGCACACGCCAAGGACGGCTTATACACAATATTTGGGGGAGAAGAGTGCACAGTGGGCGCGCTTTGTGGAGGCTAGTGGCTTTTTGCACAAGGATTTGTCCGAGATGAAGGGCCGTTTGAATTAACAGACTGAGTGACTGTTGTCACAGCAATTCCGAAAGGGGAACGCGAAGTGGTTGGTGTCCAGTCGCAACTGGCCCGAGATTGAGGACCTGCTTAGCCCCGCCAGTCAAAAAGTGCGGCTCAGCCTAGAACTCAATCAGGATTCTATCACTGCTGCAGTTGAAGTATACATCCGCCATAAAGCTGAAGAACTACAATTAGCTAAGGGCCTCGATGATACAGGAATAGTTAGCAGGCTTGGAGAATTGACAGCCAGTAATGAGAATGTTGAAAGAGGTGAGTCGGTCCTATCACCTGATGGAAAAACTCCGATCGGCCCAGTAGAGGTTATTTTCGTCGGATCCCCAACAAGAAGCTCGGTGGTTGGACGCAAGATGCCCTTGCAGATTGAGCCATGACAGACCCGGGGTCTGTATTTCGGGACGTTTGATGCTCGGCCGGATGCGGGGAGCTAGGCTGTAGACGCTATAGTGCGGCTCCTCGAGGCTCAACTCGCGAGTCAGCGCCGACCCTATCGCCAAAGCTGAGCTGCACGACGAAACCAGAAGGTGTTCCAGTTCTGCTTCGACCCCATCGCCATACAATGCTTCAAGACTTGTTGTGCTCAGGCTTGCTATCACATCACCACCTTGATGCCACTAGCCGGCAGACTTGATACCTTTTTACCAGGATTAGGGTCGCCCACCCAGCAGCGATGAGGTGTAGTCATGTACCTCTTGCTTGAACATGTAGGCGATTTTAGCTGAAAGATACATCGACTCGCTACTTGCAACTATCCATGGGTCATGGCAGACAGAATTTTACCAGTCATCGCTATAGTAGGTGATAATATTTTTGCATCCCTGTCAAGTATTGCCAGGCCCTCTAAACTTAATATAGTAAGATCTATGGCTGCTTTTTCACTATTTCTCTATATACTACTCGTCCGCTTGAATGATGTCCTTAACGCGTTAGGGGACAGAATTTAATATCCGCGATTTGATTGATAGCGAAAACCCTACGCCCCGGGCCATTTCCTCGACTGTCTTGCGAATAGCTTCAAAACCGCGGATTTAGTTGTGCTGTTAGTATAGTTAACGCGTGAGTAAAGCTGTGGCAGTTTACCCCTATCAGGTTTAAAAGGCTTGGCGATACTTGACTGGGATGCAAAAGTATTGACACCTACTGTATTTTGGGTCTCCCTAAAACCTGTATCCAATAGCTATCTAGAAGTCGAGCTTCTCCATGTATCTAATCCGCATACCACACCACATAATAGCTACACCCATGAAGACCTTCAGGCCTAGTGCGTTGCTTTCCACCGCCAATCCCAGTACCCCAGTGGTTGCTGTGTCCTCCGTTTCTGATTATAGATTATTCTTTGCCATACTACAGGTTTAGGGTCTGTTTCGTCTGGTCTGTGATCTGGAATCTGACGTGACCAATCTATCTTCTTTTTCCATCTTATTGTCGTGTCTTGCTCTTTCCTAACATTCTCTACTATGCCACATTTTAGTAATCGAATCGATCGCTACGCCGAATTATCTATAGACTAGATGATCACGACCAAAAGACAAGTATAGGCACTCGCCATTGCCTAGAGTTTATCATTAGCAAGGATGCCTGAATCTTCGAGCATCGGGAGTGGTTACTTAGCGAACAGTGTATACGGCATGAATATAAGCATGGCTAATAGCTCTACGGGTGTCTTATAAGCATCGAGTAACAACTCGACTTATATTGTTATTAACCAGTTAGAGTTCTTAGCCACGAAATCAATGCGATCATCCTCTATTATCCTCGCCGTGTTCAACATAATCGTAGCTTTTGCCATAGCCATGGCATTTTGTATGACTACTATTAGAGAGCTAAGACGAATAGTCCGAGAGGACAAAAGTGAGTCGTTTTAGGGTTTGGGCTTGATATAAGAAACTGATAGAGGGTATAGAGTGTCTCTACTCACCTGTATAAGATGAGTAGAGATATACCTATTTATATTATTACTAGCCATCGTGATTTAAGGCCTAACTTTCGCTATATCTTAATCACGAGGATTAGACGGGCTCTTTGCTAAAGGCTACGCGCTAATCTCGTAGTTTATACTGCTAAGTACGCGGTCATCCCGTAAAAACCCTTTAATAGTGTTACTTATTCATGGGATAGCGATCTTTATTATGCCCTTCCTCTAACTTATTTTCAGCCTGGAACTAACTTTCCGTAGTTTATAAAAGAACCCCTTTCTTAGGAGGGGACACTAGACCGTGGCCATTTACTTAGCTATATGGTTAACGTTACTTATAATTATTGGTCTGGTCACCTTTTTCATCCCGTCCGCGGATTTCTGCTTCGTCTCTGTTCTAGTTCGTTATAAAGTGGGTAAAGGGCGGCTTTGCGTTATTTATAGTCATTTCTGTTATCCTTATAAGATATATTATTATGGTTTTCTATAAATTAACTAAGTATTCCACTATTAAGACGAGAGCGAGAGTTAAGGCTTTATAAATAGTATACCTCCTTACGGTGATTATTCTCTCTAATACAAGTTCGTATTTTAAAAGTATTTATTTTTACTTATTAATTTACTTTAGGTTTTCTTAATGCCATTCTTCGTTTACTTGACCTTTAACAATCTAAGTAATACCGATAAAAAACTAGCTTTATATTATCCATAATTACTATAATAATGGTAAACGTATTTAGACTAATGAATAGTGGCCTTTACCTTTGCTTTAGAGCTAACATTATCTTTAGTATTAAACTTAAAGATAAGCTTGCCGAATATGAAAGGCAACAGCTAAAACATAAATCCAGAAAGCAGACCTTAAATACGACTTCTCTAGTGTTATGCTATAACTAGTCAGCGCCTCTAAGTCCCTATAGAGGATGGACAGCGAAGGAACTCTGGTGAAAGGATACTAAAAGGACGAAGAAGCGTCTATAGAGGCTCCGTCCATAAAAATATACGAATACAGCCCGAAGCCTTTTAGATCGAATAACATATTCCTAACTATCTTAATACCACGGGCACCGGAACCGGCTAAGTTACCGATTGCCCCCTTTAACAATCTTCCCTAAGCGACGGCCTTTAACGATATATTCATTATTTCCAAACCAGAACGTCGCCAATACCTAATCACTAACAATCCTACCGCCCACAACTTACTCGCCTGTTAAGAAAAATAACAGTCCATTTAATGACTTCAACACTTTAAAGCTACCCCTTTTAGTCAAGAGCCGCCACATGCGAATCTCGTTAATGGTATCTTAAACTACGGTGCAAATCGGCCTTCGTTTCTCCAATGTAGCAGACATGCCACCTATAGCAAGTTCAATCGTGAAGAATACCGAGAAGGTGCATAGCCTAACCTGCCCGAAAGCTATTTACCCGAGTCCACTAGCATTATTTTCACTAGCAACGAAGCCCGTCTCACCTTTTGAGATTCCCACCCCCATGAGCGCAGCAAGCACACGAGATCCTGTCAAGGACTCTAGAATGAAGACCTTACCAAGGTCCCACGCCAGATCACCCTTATCAAGGCAACACCGTCGAAGTCGAAGGAGGGAGAGGAGTCCCTCACCTTAAGCTCTGCGGTATACAGACCGGACAGCCCAACTAAGAAGGTGCCCGGTCCTAAAGGCGTTGGATTTCAACTTCCGCCACCCAAGCGGATAAACACCACGTCTATCGAGAGCTCATCAAGAACGCCCGTCCTCGGAGCCGTGGCAACTCTGATGCTTCCCAGGGCAGGAGTGACTCGATATGAAAAGTAATTGTTATCGTTATACCATTTCGTTCGTTTTATAAAAGCAGCGTCGTACGGGAGATCTCGGGAGATCTCGTGATACCTAACAACTGTTACTATTTTCATTATTTTATATACTCTTAGCATCCGGTATGGAGCTGGACTGGATGGCTGCTCGGTGGCATGACCTTGGCGTCGAAGAAGAGACAAAGGGTTCCATTTACTTCACTATGTCATTCTCATGGATTGTTATAACGTAAATCACCCCATTCCCGACCCCACCGCCCCAACTTCCGACACCCAGCATCCGTTACCAACCTCCTCACCGCTCCTTGGCTTGATTCCTCAGTTTCTCGACGGAATCTGCAGTAATTAGCATTATCTTTGGCAATTATACTTTTCTGCCACTAATACCATTATGTACGGAAGAAAACCTTGCTGCCGCTATTCACGACGTTGTAAATGGCAAGTCTATACGCAGAGCTGCACTAGGCTGGGGCATGCTAAGGACCACACTTATTAACAGACTTCAAGGCTCTGAATCAAGCCGTGAGGGGAAGATTGACCAGCAGAGGCTATCTCCAGTGCAAGAGCAACACCTGACGGACTGTATTTTAACACAGGAAGCACTTGGTCTAGCACCAACACATGCACAAATCAAGGAACCGGCGCAGCGTGTAATGGCCCTCAAAGGGGACAATATACCGCTCGGAAAGAATTGTCTAGAAGCCTTTTTTTCGAAGTAATCCAGTTCTGAAGACTAAGAAGCAACGCCGAATTGATTCTCAGCATATCAATAGCGCGTCAACTGAGGTAATTCAGTCGTGGTTTTAGTTGCTGCGTATTCCAAATATCCAAGTTATTAAACCTAACCACAGGTACAATATGGATGAACACGGCATTATGGAAGGCCAAGGAGGCAACGGGTTAGTCGTCGGAAGCGCGGAGTTACGTGCAATACACAAGAAACAGCCTGGTTCCAGGGTATGGACTACTATTTAGAATATGGGTTTGCTGCTGGCAGGGTTATACCTCCTGCTTATTTTCAAGGTTCAGTCAGTTCAGCAACAATGGTTTCCTACGGAACCTTCAGAGCTTAAACAATTTAATGATTGGCACTTATCAGCAACTCGAAAGGGCTGGACTGAGGATGTTATTGCAATAGAATGACCGGAAAAGGTGTTTCTGCCCTATATTAGAACCGACGGAAAAGAACCACGGTTATTAGTCCTCGACGGCCACAGAAGTCACACAACTACCGGACTTTATGAGTCTCTGTTACCAGAATAACGCAAATCTACTATTCCTATCCCCTCACTCGTCACACAGCAGTCGGAGACAAGAAACATCAGCAGAACAGACTACCCAGGGCCAGTTTAATACTACCGGAGTCCAGACACCAACCCAGACACCTGCAGCAAGTATGGTTGTGTGGTCAGCCCCAAAAAAGAGTGTGGATCTAAAGCGCCAACTTAGGGACTTCGACCGGCTCCAACAAACCGACCTCGTCGCACGCCGCCAATTGCGTAAAAAGATAAGAAAAGGATACGACAAGAATGATTACCTTCTATTAGATGCATAGTTACAAATTCAGTCTTTAAAGGCAAACCTTGAGCTTATAAAGGTATGGAAATGAAAGAAGGATGAAATTAGCCCGAATTCTAAGTTCGCCACAATTAAAGATATCCAGCGTACGCAGGAGTGCACTGATAAAGCTCTAAATAGTGACTATAGTTCAGATACATCTAATGTATCCTCGATTGTAATTGACTGTATTATAGTCCAAGAATAAAATTGTAGTGACTATTTGAAGTTGGTGGTTTATTAGCGTTTAGTATTACTTTGGGTGCGTGGCCCTTGATAAGGTAACGTACGTTATCCTCCGAAGAAGGCCTGGTTACGATAGCAATATGCAAATTTTTTTATGGAATAGAGTGGGACTGTTGCGGTCGTCCCTAAGGTCAGCAGGCTGCAGAACGGTACCATTTGCCCGAGAGATGCTAAATGCTGTGCTAAAGCTATTTAGAAAAGAGAAACCGAGGAATCTCCCAATGGGGAGATAGTCCAGGTTGTTTACACGGTCTATATTGCGATCTTGTCCCGCCGATATTTTGCTACGGCCAGGAAGCATGATTCAGTCCGAACATACTCCGTTCGCAGCACGCTTCCGTACGAGAAATTAATTTATGGGTGATTAATGAATACATGCTCGCGTCTGGGCGGAAACCATCCAGATGGACCTAAGTGATTCATGCTTGAGGATGCACTGGAGCCGAGAGACTGTGTAGTAGTGCAGATATTGCTGCGCTACTGCTGAAGAAAAGGATAAATACTACGAAAGACCAATCAAAATACAACTTAGCCGACGGTCCGCCGAGGTTGCGGGACATCGGCTTGGCTTACAAATATTTTGTAGAAGCTTGGTCTTTTTATATAATCCGTGGCATTGATTTCTAAAGCTTAGAAAGCTGACGTAAGGATTAATCTTAAAACAAAGCCTTTGTCAAAGGTGTTGAATGGCCACGAGAAGACCATTTGCTATATATTCCTATGATCTCACTTTTAATTCAAGTCTCATCTCGAACTAGTACACTCACCTCTATAACCAATTCTTCCTCATTACCTTTCTAATTAATTTAGTATGTCTACCATCGCCGTTCTCGGAGGCACTGGAGTCCAAGGTGGCTCCGTTATCAAACAGTTGCTAAACACTTCGGCCTGGAAGCCACGTGCTCTAACGCGGAACATTAACAGCGAAAAGGCAAAAGCGCTCGCTTCCTTAGTATGCTCAATCTCCCAATTGCGTCTACTGTGCTTGCTTGGTTGGTTACTTACCTGTCACAGGGCATCGAGGTTGTTGCGGCGGATGTGAATGATGAAGCCAGTTTAGTGAAAGCGTTTGAGGTTTGTAGCTTGTTTTGCGACTTTGCAATGAAGTATCATCTATGGGTACTGACCAAATATTCCAATAGGGCGTCACTGCTATCTTCGCAGTCACCACCTACTGGGAGTCAGTGATGACCCTCGGCCGGGATGGTGCTGGAGAGGAGGAGTTACAGCAGCTCAAGAACATCGCCAGCGCGGCGCAGAAGACTACTACGCTGGCACATTTCGTCATGAGTAGCTTGCCGCCCAGCGACAAGTCATCTGGAGGCAGATTGAAGGTCCCTCATTTCGACTATAAGCAGAAAGCAGTAGACTGGATGAAAGAAGCCACTCCAGAGCTGTACGCCAAGACATCTCAGATTTGGCCTGGTTGGTACCCAACCAACCTTACTACACTGCCCATGGTGAAGTTCCTGGAAATCGTAAGCTCATTTTTTGACATTGTAACATCCTCGAAATTAGTTGCTAGACACTAACTATTGCTAGCCGAACACCTATGGCGGCTACCTTTTTACACAGCCAAGCAAGCCGTCTTCTCTTCTCCCTATTGTGGGTGATATTGAGCACAATTTCGGTGTCGTGGTCGTGGGTCTACTAAACGCTGGGCAAAAGGCCTACGGCAAGATTGCCGTGTGTGTTACAGACTACCTCCCCATGACACAAGTCGTCAGTGTCTTTGAGGAAGTTACTGGTAAACGCGCGGCGTATGCCGAAATTTCCGACGAGACCGCTACTAAATTGTATGGGGTCTATGGCGCGGAGTACGCGGCACAGTTGCGCTGGAGTGAGGCATTCCCGAGCTGGGAACAAATTGATCCGGAAAACACCATTAGTCTCGATGAATTACAGGTTAAGGAGAAGTTGATCGGTTTCAAAGACACGCTGGAGACCCTTAAGGAGAAGATTGTCTAACTCTTATCAAGCTGTTGTCAACAGTCTTTGCATTTAGAATGAAGTGAAAACAAGGGTGCTTGCGGTTGCGTGTATTATTTTGCATATATCTCCTGATTAAACTTCTATCCAGTAACTCCATAGCATTGCGAGTGTCTTAAACGCAAGAGTACGTTGTCGTGATTGCTTGGACGTCGTCTAAACGGATTTTCAATGTGAAGAAGTTATTGATTGGCCTAGAGACTAATAAATCTTCCTGATATCTAGGGATGCCTTAAATCAAATTATCGTACGTAGGTATATTTCAAAATTGTGTATCATGATCCGTGCTCCCACCACGTGTGATCGTCGGTGATCTCCATTGCCACCGCGAAGAGCAATAATGTTATGGAACAAGCAGACATCACGAACAGCCAATGTCGCCCTGACAATTAGGGCTTACAGCCCACAAGACCAGGGAAATCGTGGATGTATTGACGAATAACAGCACCACGAGGAGCCGCAGTGCCAGCGCGACCAGCGAGGATGTGGGTATCTTAGCGACAAGCATGTGGCAGGCCATACGCTCTGTAGTACCTGCCTAGTAAAGCTGATACTCAGCCATCAGCTGATTAGTCCATTCTGCCCGCTCCGTTGCTCACTCACAAGCGACTGCGAGTTTTATGATAAGTGCGATGGAGGTAGTGAGAGGCTTTCTATTTGTTTTTTGGATTTTCTTTTTGACTAGGAAAACATGTTGGAAAGCAGAAGATTGGAGTTCGATTCCTCATATGTTTTGCTAATTGAAACCACGATATGTATGTACATGTCAGTTTTTTCAATTGAATTGCATTGAAGAGGCAGGCTGATAACACGCGCCTGAAGCCGTTCCGCGGTTACAACCACTGGCCAAATCCAGTAATGGGAAGACTTTCCCGTGATTGACAAGACGCATGACTGTATAGACTGGGGGCAGGAAACGCTCAAGACAGCGGCAAAAGATCAGGCATGGTCTCAATTGCTGTCCAATGAGATTGTGGCTGCGTGCATAACTACATCGCTAGCTTCGCCTCTAAGAATCAACAGGCAAGGACTAAATTTACGGTTCCTCCTAAGATACCTGGCATAGTGCTATGGTGTGGGATTCTCCTGATTGATGATACTAACCATTTTAGCGGCACTAGGTAAGACTCATCGAGGAATAGAACTTGCTAGGTTTCTCCTCAGGTGGATGGGGCGGAAATGGTTTGGTTGATAAACCCTGCGTACCACAGTACCTACGTATCGCGCTACAAGGATCTACTTTCCCTGAGCTGAGGGCCTGCTATATCAAGTGTCGAATAAGGATCACTAGTGGAACATGATCTCTTCATTCACAACACGCTTCAGAACAAAGGTACGTTCGGAATCCAGAATCCACAGAGAGCGCTGGTAGCACAATTGGTTCTTTTATGATATTTATCAGTGGTCCAAGCTAGCCACTCGTACACCTCTGCCAGGATCACATATGTTAGCGCAGGTACAACACTATACTACTTTTGGTAATGTATTCTATTGCTACTACGGTACACTTAATAGGTAAGACGTTCACCTGCGGTACGGAAAGCTTCACGTAGTTGATGGGGCATCGACCGTACCAGCGTTTCTAAGAAATCCTCTGGTATAGTTTGAATACGTATATGGCCATCTCTAATTACAAAGTAGCTCTTGGGAGCGAGGCTCTCATACGGTAACAGGCTTTTTTTCAAGTTGTATTTTGCAGACGGTAGTGCCGTTTGGTAGCTGGGCTCTCATGGCATGGTAACTGGTTTACTAAGGTTTGGATATCCATAATAAAGCTGGTCGACGATATAGCTGTATTGATGTATAGCCGTATGGCTGGCTGGCTGGCTGTGCTGGCTGGCTGTATGGACAAATTGTACCGTTAATATTTTGTCTTAATGTTAATATTCACGAGCGTACTAGAAGTTTCCAGCTCTCCCCGGCCAGAAGTATCATGTCATACTATTTAGTATGGTGAGGTACTTGCCGGGGGAGGATGGGACCAGTGGATGAAAGAGTTGGGGCTTGTAACGATCTAACATTTATAATCCTGGCGGGGTGTACATGAATTTCACCTCCATTCGGAGATGGGAAGAACATCTTGGCAGCTTCGATAAACTGTGTACGGGCCCCACAAGCCGGATGCCGCAAAGCCTGCCCAATAGCGATCACTATTCCTATATGGGGAAGATCAACAGTCCAGAAACAACTATTGACAGACGAATTGTTTAATCTAGAAGAATGGCATCGGGGTGCACTGAATCGTACGTAGAGCCCTGCTTGTTTGCATGTTCCCATTCGGCGTAGTAGGTAGTAACTAGTCTTGACGGTACTGTTCTTATGGACTATGAACTAGTGTTTACCCATTTACATCGTGATGCACCTTCTGACATGTTGTCTTATTATCACCGGCGGTGGATTCCAGCCTCCATCAAGATTGCTGCGCGTACGCTTTCGCTCAGAAAGCAAGTTTTCATTGCCCATATTTTCGTGCTGCTAGGCCGAAGTGATGATTTTCCAACAGTCACCGTTTTATCGTGCACTAATTTCCTTACTGCTTAGCGTATTCGGGTAGAACGGAATCCCGAAACGCGAGCTTGACGCTGGTCACATCGATATTGCAACGAGTAACTTAAGTTTGTAGGTCGTCTGCTTCTGGCAACTGGACCCTATACATTTGCTGGCAGAGCATGATGGCACCGAAACTGGATGTGCCACATGGGCAAATTCTATATTGGCCCTATGTATAGTGTTTACCATGTATTGGATCAGTCCCGTCTCGTGGCACTTGACGGTCCAAACCATATTACAGAACTATTCAACAGATTCTGTTGAATATCTCTCACATCCCGGTGCCACTCAAGCTTTCCAAAGATCGACGCCAACAACTAGGATTTGGTTTCATCGAGACATGGGAAAGCGTATCATGTTGATATCATCCCATCTGGAACGAGACATAGATGCGGTCCCGATAAGTCTTTGTGCATGGTTCGATCTCCGCATTGCGGAACGAAATGTCTGCACTATACTCATGTGGGTTGGATCTCCATTTTTCAAGTGAGACTAGAAGGGCCTGGACAAAAAGTCTAATCACCAATACCGCGCCAGCAAATAACAAACGTGGATCAGGTTTCATGATGGAGCATTTTGCCTATGGAATCGCATGAACATGGCCGCTCGCGTTTCGGCACGGCAGTTTTTGATGAGGAAATATACGTGCTGTCAGGGACCCATGAAAAGTGTGGAGGCAACAATGTCCCCACAGATTTCGAGTGTAAGCGAACGACAGGGCTAATCCATAAGGCAAGTCGTATAGTATGTGGCTGCCACTCATTTTTAACCCATTTTGATGGTCGGACATATCAGCCTTGCTCCCAAATCACACCGTCTTGCTTGCTTTGACCCGTGTGTGGTAGCTGCTTATTAAAGAGCTCGAGCGTCGCCGGGATCCGACTGATCATATAAGCGACTGCCTACATGATGGCTTCCAAGAGTGACTACCAAGTTGCCTCGTTGGCAGCCGGCTTCACCCTCGGTTTTGGGTTCTTGACAATATGGGAGGCGCTGAAGTAGACGAGAAGAAACAAGAACCCTCTCCGCAGCTCGTATATCTATATGCTGTGGGGAGAAATCGCTGCGAACCTTGCAATCGCCATCATCGCTTGGCTGTTCCTTGATGGTGTATTGTCATTCACGTAGGTTCTCCGATCGTGCGAAACACACTAACCTAACACATACTGATGCATTTTACAGAGTCACTGTGCGATAAGGGTTTAGCTTGGCGCACGGCCATTGCCAGCACACCTGAAAGGGGTGACGTGGTAATCGCCGATTACTAATCGGAGCTTAAATTATGATTCCCCATTTTGCAAGGGTATCCATGTGTATGGCAAAACACTCGGCTCCTGCTCCAAAGCAATTTGTTCATGATTCCACATCTTGTGACTTTTTGACAATTGATGATTTTAGTATCTATAGACATAGCGTGATGCTCTAACTTAGTGCATTCCTCAATCCCTCGATTTGTTCCTGATACCGAGCGTCCCTGATCACATCGTCGTCTTCATCTTCTACGTAACTAACGAGTTGACGAAAATCGAATTCTTGTATCGAGTGGTTGTTGCCGTCAGAAATAAAGACTGATGGAGAATGGATGGTTTTGCACTTGGATGAGGTCTGAAACCATGTTTTAACGGATTCGCTGATGAAATCCATGATCCCGTGCTTGTAATAGTCTTTTCACGATTGAATCTACAGGCTAGTAAAACTCGAAAGCGGTCAAGGTCGAGTAGATAGGGTTCATGGTCTTGACTTGCTGGGAATCCAGGAGATATCATATGGATGATGCCAAGTGGCCTGCATCTAGAAAAGCAAGTTCAGACAGTACAAACTTTCCCAATGATACGATTACTGCAATTTCATGCACATGCACAGTATGATATGAAAGGTTCATGTCAATCTATATTTTTGGCTCCCAAAGGGTTTCGAGGCCCATCGTATTCGGGGGCCTGATTGAGGCCAAAGTCCTTATTCTGGATTCATACTTGGGTGATTCGGCTAGTCGCACGATGACTTGAGTGCTTCAATGCAGTGGGGACTGTGGGGGGCCTTTTCCCTGACCAACACGCTTACAAGGTGTGTAGCATAGCTTTATCAGCCATCCCCAAAGTAGCGGGATCCGAGTAGTCTATGGGCTCTTGGCCCACATACTCGCTCTAGATAGACATTACCTTCAGCGATGTGCGTCACAGGCGCTTTCCTTGCAATTGACGAACGGTATCTGCAAATTGAAAAATGCGCATGAGCGCCTTTGTTTACACCGAAAGACTGAAACGCAAAATCGGATTGCCATTGGGGAAAACTATATGAGCTAACTAATGGCTTCACTTATATCATAAATTCAATTTCACTCAGCGCCGCATTGATGTATTTCCTTGATATCAAGGAATTGTGAGCTGCTTGTGATATTTAATCTAGCTGCATCGTGTTGAAAAGGCGATTGCCTGTGTCTGTTGTGTCTTTGCCTGTAAATTTGTTCTCAGATACTCGAAGAGCAACTAGTCTAGATCGATGTTGCCATCCTGTACAAGTGCCTCACGGACTGGGCTTCCCGCCGCAACTGCTTCAGCTTGAACAACTCCTAAGAGAATGATAATACGAATTTTGACCACTAGCGAGCGTATATATTGGACCAAATCAACCAATGTCCTTCCAATGTTCATGACGAAATCAACCAAGATCACGGCGCTATGTCCATGAAAGTGATGCAGCTTCTACTCAAGAGCAGGATGACGAAACGGACTCTAGCTTCAAATTCAGCTCCACTTCTAACTTGAATTCTGGTTCTGATGGACAACATAGCGGAGGCTACAACAATAACCCAACGGGTGGCTTCAGCGATGAGATCTTACAAGTGCTTGGAAT
Source organism: Truncatella angustata (assembly GCF_020726525.1). Taxonomy (NCBI): domain Eukaryota; kingdom Fungi; phylum Ascomycota; class Sordariomycetes; order Amphisphaeriales; family Sporocadaceae; genus Truncatella; species Truncatella angustata. The sequence goes on along the minus strand of NW_025763391.1, from coordinate 628,580 downwards.
TATCGGCAGAATTGGCACGCTCGTGATGAGTACAAGCTTGAACTCAATCACTTGTATCCAGTATTCCAATTAGCAAATATTCAAAGATTATCCATCTTTGACCTCGAGCTACCAGGAGCTTCGAATCTTTCTGAAAAGACTTTTAAATCATCAAGTATTTCAGATTTGATCCTGGTCCACCACAGCGACTCACTGCTTACGACTCCAACACATTGACACTTCCTACACTACCGAAGGACTTGATCAAGTTGTCAATCTATCTGAATGACTGCGACTTGCTCAGAAACCACAAGCAGCATTCGAACGACGACTTGTGGAAGGGAATACAGCATCATGAAGATTCTATCGAGCATTTGGCCATACACTGTTTTGCTTATTGAAAGCGTTCTTACTTGGACACAATATAGCTGGTAAGCTCTCAAATCTCTTGGCGGGTATGGTTATGCATTACGACAACTTTACTAGTCACAGCACAACTCAATTGTGCGAGACTGCATATCTGTCAGGGCGAAAGCGTTCTGCTCGTTCCATAACAATATCCATGCTCTTCCGAGACCCCCGTCACCGTAATAGTGTCTCCATCAAACATTTGGGCAATGAAATATATTTATACAAACCCTCCGGGTCCCAGTCACGATTTGCCACGGCCAAAAGTGGTGCCACTCTACCTTGATGAGAATCAACTTAACAATTCCCGATTCTCAAGCTTATAGCAATCAATCCTGTAGCAAAGAGTACCGAATTCAAGCGACTTACGTTGTGTCCCCTGTTCATGGCCACGACACGGCCACACTTCCCACGCTCTTCTAAAGAGATAGAGAGGCTGATGAGAATAAACAGGAGGCAAAAACAGTCATCGCCATCTCATGAATGATGTTCATTACGGCTTCCATGTATAATGGAGCGATATGATCAAATTTGAAAAGCAAGCGCAAAAATGGAAGAGAAAAACACTAATATATATATGTTCGCAGTTTTTGGCACAGTTTGGCGAAGCCCGAACACTCACTAGCGAACTGAACTCCATCGTCCGACAACAGAGATACATAGGAACTCGCGTTCTTCCTAGGGAGGCTATACTCTTTTGCCCAACGGCACAAATTGATATCCGTCAGTTCAGTGAAGAACGCAAGCAGCTGAAGGCATTGGGTAACCCACTCCCGACGCCCTTGCATAACTCATTTAAATTTGTAAGTAATATTATAACTAGTTATAATATAATTATATAAATTAATTCCCATTTATATTTACGGGTGGTCGGTTTCATTATAAATAGATTAATTCCCTACTGTTAAGTATAGGTGACACGGCCCAAGACGCGGTCCTATAGTACGTGTCAAAATTTATGTAACCCTGTCATATATCGCCAAGTCGCTAATCAATTCTGATACCAATCTACGTGGTTCTGAACGCTAATACCACCCACCGCCTCTTACCTAAACAACACTCTTTTCTAAAGCTATTATATCCACGGTCGAGATGCCGCCGCGCGGTCCTGGGCTTCCAGAGGTTATGAAAGCTCGAATTTCAGAGCTCCGTTCTTTAGGCTGGTCGGCGAATCGAATCTACAAAAAGGCACCCCGATATCAAATTATCGACTATTAAAGGCTATATCACACGAGAAGCAGCTATAGCTCGGCGAGCCGACGATTATAACCCCTTGAGACGCGGTCCGAAGCGAAAATTAACCGAAGAAGACCGCGACCGTATCTACGATATTATACACCATGAAGACCCCTATATTAAGCACCATAACTGTCAGAGCTTATCCGGTATCGGATTGCAATAGGGTATATAAGGGCTAGAATCCTCCATATATGATAGAGAGTAGGGCTCAGCGCGTCAATACTAGCACCCTAGCACTCCCTTGCAACACCAGCGTCTGACAACAACCTCCTTCGGGAGGTCGACGATAAGGTTAAATTAACGTCGCTTCGTAACCATTTACGAGAAATGGGTAAACATAAGTGGCTTTTAAAAGCAGCGACCTCTGTTAACTACTAATTACGCCCTATAGCGTCTTTAATAGGCTCGGTGTTGGAATACGGTTATCCGCGGTCTCGTACGACCATATAGTCTAGCTAGTTACCGGCGTACTGGCGGCAAGCCACCACAGCCACACCGTGGCTGTCGGCAGCTTGCAGCCGTATAGGCCAAACCCCTATCTGTAGACCGCGTACGATAGGAAGAATCCCTTCTTCCTTTCGTACGAGAGCGCTGAATATAGATCTATTTGTCGCCCACCCCGTACGGAAAGAATTGAATGGAGAAGCCATTCTACACTCGGCGACATGAAAGATAGACGGCGATTTAGTGGCGTCGAATACGCTAGAGTAACGAGTATTTAGTTAAATGAGGAACTAGAACTTAGCCCGTATAGACTTTTACGCGACCGTACGATTAAGCCCGCCTTAGCGACGTAAAAGAAGCCCGGTATAAGAAAGGGGTAAAAAAGATGTTACAAGCTTGCTTTTCTTATCACGACCAGACCGGTCTTGAGACTATCACAAGTTCAAGAAACCGGAAGCGAATCAGAAGCCTTGGAAATACTAGTGTGAGCAATATTTCCCTATTCGCGTCACTTTCATTGTCGACATCATTTCAAAGCCATCAATTCTCACTGGAAATGCCTCTCTAAGAGCAAGGTGATGGATGCAAAACGAAACAGCAGGTGAAGTGTGACAAGGATGAGGACCAAGGAAAAGAGACCCACGCTTCATTGGATGCTATCGAGACCGTGCGTCAAGCATCACTAGCGAAACAGACACCTCCAGACTACCTAAATCAACTCCCTCCATACGACCACAACGCCCAGGCATCGAAGAGTTGCGAATATTAGGCGTCAAGATCTTGGATGACAGTTGTGACAGGAACGATGATTTTATAACGTGATTATAACAGTTCTCTTCGCCCCATTTTGTCGGATGGGCATTTTCGGTTTTCGTGCTTCTATGATATCTTATATATTTTTCAATCTATTGAGAGCTCATGACTTTACGGACTCTTCTGGACGAATTGCGTTTACTTTATTGTATCGAAACTTATCAGGATGTCGAGCTGACGCCGCCTTGGGGAAGCGGGGACGTGAACGACAATAGTGTTCAGGGTAAAGAACTAGAGTAGGCTGAGACCAGTTTCTAGCGCTCCGACGTGTCCATATTGCTCACGTTGCTCTTCTATGGTGAACTAGACGTGCTTGACGTACGAGCAGTCGATTCCCGAAGGCCTCCGACGAAAATGGGAAGGTCCACACCGGAGACAAAGGTGAAACGAGCTGCTGTGTAGAAATATCTTGTCACTGAACGATGACAAAGCTCAGGTTTCGAAATGTTCTATAAGGTGATGGTCCCTTTTCACGAGCGTACTGAATGTAGATCCGCTTGCCTCGAGGGACGAGCATTTTGAATATCTCAAGAAGCAGTTCTGCCGGAAGGGCTAATAATGGGTTCATCGTGAGCAAAATAAGCGTTATTCGAATAAAAAGTTGTCTTAACAATGGGCATGATCGAAACTATCTACGATGGGGGGCAGAACAGAGTATTTGGAAGACACTTTGAACACGTGACTGCACCGCCAGCTTGGTCAAGCCATTTGTATATATAAGCGTAGGCCAGGGCTTGCCATCGAAAACTTTCGCTCATTTGTCATGATATTCGTCCTCGAACTGCATGCCGATAACTTGAACTACCTGCGAGTGCTCGAACAATTTGTAGACCTGTTTTCCATCTTTGAATCTTAAACGAATAGAGCATATACTTTAGAACCGAATAGGCCCACTAGGCCTCCATAAAATCTTCTGCCATTTGTTAGAATTGACTGACCGAATATAAAGGGGAATTTTCTGAGCATTCACCCTTTCGATCTTCCATATTAAGTTTGTTGGCGATACGTTTGCGGATGTTCCTAGTCCCAAGTGCTTCGGCTTCGTGCCGGAGCCCAAGGCAGCAAGTCCTCAAATTGACGCCCTCATAATGTGCTCTTCCCACTCCGTCAACAAGCTCATGATCTCTAGCGAATGCGTCCAGTTTGGCGAGGGACGTGGCGCCTGTTTGAGCCCAGCGCTGACACAATCCTCAACCGTTCGCACTTGGCAGTCAAATGCATCATGCTGGGCATTTACGACAACCTGCTTGGTAGCACCACCGTATTGCTTGATCTCAATAACATTTTCACCTCCTGAAGGCAGCCAAGGATTGCTCTTGAAGCGCAACGACGCTTTTTCGCCATTGATGACGAACCCAAAGTCGTTACCGAAACTGTCCGATGATTGAATGGTAGCAAGGACGCCATTCCCGAACCAAATGGCAAGTGCGGCGTCTTGCACGCGATCTGTGCCATCTCTGATCACGTTACCAGTTGCATGAACTCGGCGCACTTTGAATACGTCTCCTCCGAAGGCCGTCTCACTGATGAAGTGTACCAGCGATACTGGATAACACCCCAGATTGTAAATAGTGCCCATGCCTAGGGGATTGGCTTTCTTTCCAATGTCGGCGGCGTAATGTCCTGAGATGGAACGGATCTGGCCCAATTCGCCGGACCTAATGATCTCAGCCAGTTTGACCATCAGTGGGTGGCACAGATACATCAGTCCCTCTAAGAAGAATATGTCGGCTTGCCGTACGGCTTCGATCATGGCGTTCGACTCGGACATAGTTGTCGCTAGGGACTTCTCTGACAAAATCGCCTTGCCCCGCTTCGCAGCTGCAATCACTGCCTCGGCGTGCAAATGGCTTGGCAGACCGACGTAAATGACATCAACCTCGACATCGTCAAGAAGAGTTTGAATAGAATTAAATCTTTTCGCAATATTGTACTTGTCTGCAAATGCGTTCAAGCGCGCCTCGTCTCTGCCAAAAACAGCCGTGATGCAGGAACTCCGACTCCTCTCAATGGCCGTCACCATTGTATGGGAGATAAAGCTCGTCCCTAAGATCCCCCAGCGCAACATTGCGATTATGAACAATTGAATGGCATAGTGGAAATTGAAGACTGTCGTTCTTCTCCCCAAGTCTGCTGCGTTATATACCAAGGACGGAGTTCGGTCACCGGCGGAAACCGCGGCGTAACTGATTCGAGCCCGACTTTTCCGGCGCTTTAGCAATTTTCTAGCTGAGCGAAGATTCCATGTTGAGCAACTGCGGCTATATTTTCCTGTGCGAAGTCGGTAACGACCATTGCAAAGATGTCTAGAGGTTGTGGGTCCGGTAAGAACGCCGTGGCCGTGAGCATCGAGCCCTTATTTGCTGACAGATGATTGGCGTTCCGCTTGGTGTATATTCAATACAAAAATTTTCGCGTTACTTAAAACAGCGCAAACTGATAGAACCAACCCTAGTAATTTGTCGTGTACATATACCTAGGTACTGTATACATGAATACAAGAAGTGAAATGGAGACAGAAGCTAAAAATAATGAAAGTACACTCTCTGCCCTATATATAGCTCGGCTTGGGCTACCGGCTTGGCTCAAATATTGACCTCAGCCTGGAATCGCGATACAGTGAACGTAGCGTTGGTGCCCGTGAATCCTTCCGAACCGAATTGATCAACTAAGAAAAGATATGTTAGCTATACTTCTTAAGAAGACTGGAATAATCTAGAGCTTACTAAGCAAATACTGCTGGCTGATCGGGAAGGAGTAGTTGTCGGCAAGGTAATTGAAGAAGTCTAAGATATCTCCAGAGAAATTTCCAATGGCCGCGTCTGAAACCACGAAACTGTAGACTTTCATATCCCCGTTGTATCCAAAGTACAGGTCAAACGAATGGCCGGCAAGCGTTATGGTCTCCAGAGCTGAGCCGCTTTCCGTGATAGGCCACACGCCGCCATAACGGTTCAGCCAAATCATCAACTCATACTCCCCGTTGTAGTTGACGTGGTTTGCATCTGGGTGAGTAAACAAATCGTACGCCACGTTGGCACGAATATCGGTTCCAAAGTAGGACCAAATGGCTGTTGTGGGCAGCGACTTGACATTGCTGATCAGTGGTCGCGTGAACTGACGACCGGCATATGCGTAGCTCTTGACATTGTTCTCGCTCCCAGCCCACGTCCAGGTGGTACCCCAGCCGACATGTCAGACGAGAACTGTGCCAAGGCGCACGCCTTGACCCAGAACTGTATTAGCAGCGTGTGAGCTGCGTCTCAGGGGCCCCGCCCTGAGACGCACGCTGAAGCCGGGCCGACGGATCTACGATAGCGCCTATTAAGCGCAACGCAGGCGTTGCGCTGGGAGAGCGCTAGATAAATGAGGGCATGCTAGCTATTAGTTAGGGGGCAGAGTTCAGTCTGTATTCACTCTATACCCTACCTATTGCCTTTCTTGTGACTCTTCACTCTGCTGCCAACCCCGATCTGACACGACACCACCGCCACTTGCAACACCGTAATAATACGTGCACTGGGACCCAGATGTCGCTGTATCCATACCCCAGAGGTTATTCAGAATATCATATCCATCCTGTGAGGCATAGGCGTATTGGGTACAAAGTGCATTTTGCGTAGATATTGTAGCGCTCTGGGCGGCAACTGCAATGAACAACCCCAGGAGGCCAACTTGGGCGACTATAGACTTCATTGCCAAAAAGAGAAATAATTAAGAGAGTATCGAATTTAATGCTAAGCTATTGATGGCTTCGAGACTTACTACAAGTACACACATCAAGGTGTCTTTCCGTCTAGCTTTATACTTGATTGCGCACTAAGACGGCATGGAACCAGCCATGACAGTCTACATAATGGTGGGTGGTGTGATGAATGTCCACATTGGTAGCATCCATAACACTTTCATGTCAAGCAAGATATAGGAAGTGTGTACCGGCCCGTGAATTCCTGAATTTAGCGGGTCGTTTTGTGAGTCATTGGCTGCTATTTGTTGGTTCAAGCATTCGGGAGGTCTTCCTCCAGGTCTACAGCAAAGGCAAGGCAAGGTACGGAGGAAGACCGTGTCGCCGCCAATAAGGTATGCCCCCAGTCAGCTTATTAATTGTATACGACCTTTCACTACCGGTATTGTACGCAGAGATGCGTGCTATGAAGTACCGACATGTTCGTAGAGCATGTGAATAAGTTTAGCGAAAGGTCGTGATAAAGGTGTATCCAAGTGCTTCCAGTGACCTCATTAGACCTGGCCACGCATCTACCCACCGGCGTTAGTATAGTGAATAAGTAGTTAATGTTATTATTGAAAGGTCTTACGAAAATTTAGTTGTATAATAACACTACTTCGACAGCTTAGGCTGCGCTATCATAGTAACATTAGTTGCAACATAGTAAATCTATCGATTTCCAGGCTGCAACTTTAGGTAAGGCAGATACTTCGCTGATAGGTCCGATCGAAATTGTATTCGCTCGGAGCAAGCCCGACCTACCAAAGATATGAAAGCTAATTAGGAAATGCGGAAGTCGAGGCCCCGCCTCGCCACTTTTACGTGGACGGCATGTCCACCACTTGCGGCCTAGTGTTAATATGGGAGCTCTCCGAGATCCAATAATACATTGCTTGGGAAGCAGGTACAGTAATGACATTTACTTTCCACCCGTGTAGATATACCGATTTATCGACTAGACCATTTCTGGCAGTATAAAAATAGTGTTCGCGCCACAAAATAATGATGACTTGCCCGATTAAAGCAAAGGTGTCTTTCCATTCAATGTAGCTCAAGTCTTTGCAATTATTGAAAATGGGTAAAACCCCAAATGCCCCATGATACACCTCGTTCGCGTCTAATATCTGAGAGTACAACGTCATGCTTTCTATAAGATGTTGTTAAGCCCTATCGTGTATTGACGGTCCTCGCAGTCCGCGCCATACCTATAACTTGCTTCGTTACTCCGAAATTATGCAGAAAACGGCACTAGTACTTGTCTCTGCCATTGTCGGTCTTGCGGAGGCTTCGGTCAATCCTGATGGCACTGGCCGACTCCCAGCAATGGGCTGGAATTCTTGGAACGAGTACAGCTGCAATATTAGCGACCAAACCTTTGTTAACACTGCAGATTTGTTAGTGAGCCTTGGATTAAAAGACCTTGGCTATCAATATGTGAATATTGATGATTGCTGGAGCTTTCAAGGTGGTCGTGACAATGCAACTCAAAGAATCATGCCAGATCCGGTAAAGTTTCCTAATGGGATAAAAAACGTCGCCGATGAAGTCCATGCTAAGGGCATGAAGCTAGGTATCTACGGTGATGCAGGTAAATGGGCCGGTTGGTGGTTGTTTATCAGAATCTGACTAATGTACTCATAGGAACCCAAACATGCGGAGGTTATCCTGGCTCTTTGGGTTTCGAGGCCATTGATGCAGAAGCATTCGCTGAATGGGGCATTGACTGTGAGTTCACCCTATTTCTATTCCAAACTACTCTAATACTAAGTGCCCATTTATAGACCTGAAATACGACAATTGTTATGTTCCGGACGAATGGGTGGATGTGCCCCAGATGTACCCGGATAATGGGGGAACTCCTGATGGCTATGTCCCCCTAGGATATGATTGGTCTACCTCTAACAGCTCAAAGCGTTATATGCGTATGCATGATGCTTTGGCCAAACAGAACCGTACGATCCAATACTCCCTTTGCATTTGGGGTCATGCCAATGTTGTAACTTGGGGTAATAAGACGGGCCACAGTTGGCGTATGTTCAGCGACATATATCCCTCGTGGACAGGAAGCTATGAATATAGCCAAGCTTTGATGCCCATACTAAATCAGGCAGCCTTTTACGCTAATGTATCGGATTTCTGGGGTCACAACGACTGGGATATGCTCGAAGTAGGGAATGGCAATCTTACCATCGAAGAGAATCGCAGTCATTTTGTTCTTTGGGCTGCGCTCAAGAGCCCCTTGATTATCGGTACGAAGCTGGACTCTATCCAAGACGAAGTCTTGACTATTTTTAAGAACAAGGAGATTATTGCGTTCAATCAAGATCCTGTTTATGGAAAAGGCGTGGTTCCATACAAATGGGACGGTGTGGGAAATGCCACTCACCCAGCCAATTATTGGGCTGGAAACTCAGTAAGGGGCGTTCACACATTCATGCTTAACACTAAGGAGGTTGAGGAGCCACTAACGGCTATTTTCGCTGAAATTCCTGGCCTGAAAGATCAAAAGTCTCAGCCTTACTTGGTTCATGATATGTGGAGCGGCAAGGATCTCGGGATCTTCAAGGGTTCGTTTACTACAAAGGTGAAGAGGCATGATACTGCCGCGCTCAGAATTACAAAAGCCGATGGTGATTTATTTTCCCTTTCAACTTAAAAGAACATACTAATTTTTATTAAGGAACGCATCCCATCGACTGGCAACGGGACTAAGGGGTTTATGACGGCTTTTCATGTTATGGGGCTGTATATGACTACAGGCTCATGCTCTTACTATGGGGTAATGTCAGACAGGAATTGCAACAAGGCGCACATCTCAATCAAGGACTGTAACTGCAGCGTATGAGCGGCGTCTCAGGAGCTCTGCCCCTGGGATGCACGCTAAAACGGGGCCAACAAATTTGCGGCAGTGCCCATTACGCAAAGTACAGGCGCTGCGTTACAAAAGCGCTAAATAAAAAAGGGCGGGCTAGCTGTTAGTTGGAGGGGCAGAGTTCAGTCTGTATTCAATCTATACCATACCTATTGCCTATCTTGTAACTCTTCACTCTGCTGCCAACCCCGATCTGACAGGTAATAATATTTGATGTTACCCAGTCGGTTCGTTTGTTTGTTTGTTTGTTTGTATTTAACGTGGGGACCGTCCCTTACTATGGCAAAACACACTCCCAGAGCCAAGTCCTTGACCACAGGCAGATCATCGCCAGCAGCCATCATCGGTTTTCTTGACAAACATCTTTGAATGATCTCGTCTAATCGTTGTGAGAAAGATCGCATGATGGTTTGGAACCTTATCTTGAAAAACTGGATCAACTTGAGATCCTGTAAGAACGTACCGTTCGTGAAGAAAGCTGTATCAACGACGCAAAGCCAAATTTCCTCCCGGTTCACACCTTCGTGTTTGTGCTTGTAGATAACATACTGGATGGCGAAAGCCAGCGAGGAAGTCCATGACAAGAAAGGACCCCCGAATGCTCTTGAAGTGGACGAGCGGAGATTTTCGTCCAAGTAATGGCCACTTCAGTCTCATCTCTAACGAAGATATCCATCAAATTACGAGATACGGCGTCCTTTGATGTCATCCATTCTTCGCCATTATCTCTGGCAGTTTTTCGAGAATATATCAGGAACAAGAAGCGAGGACAAGCCTCTAGTGCCTCCTGGTTTCGGGGCCTGGCTCCGGTGAAGCTGAATAGAGACAAGCAATAACGTCCCAAGGTCTGTTTGTCGCCTACGCTTGCTCCGATGGACTAAACAGCCCTAACAACGACCTGGCAGCTAGTAGAGTCAACACGTACAGTAATATGGTTATATTGTATTTCTTTTGCAAGCCAGGACCATCAGATGAATAAGATTATGATAAAACAGATTATGTATTATCGAATAACTAGGACGCTGGGGGACCTGGCCACTTTTTGGAGCCCTTTCTGTGGGCATGACGGGACAGATTTTTGGACATTTCCGGTCACTCAATTTGCTGGCTAAGCAAGAACCAATGTGGCGTACTGGCTGCCGCGTGATGCAAGGATATGTGGCACAAGAGCGATGTCGTCAAACACTCATACGACTGTATAGAAGTCCGCAACTCCTAGAGCACAAATCACTTTTCATACAAAGCCCACTGATCACGGTTTAACTGAGATTTCGTAAGTAAGCAGAGTTTCGATTACTCAAGCGTAGTCTTAGTAACCTGGCCAGAAATGAACTTTAGCCTTTGCTCCATCTCTCTTCCCGCGCTTCCTAGTACCTCTCAACTTTTGGAACAATGATTCGAGATAGCCACCACCCTCCTTGGCCTCGGCTATACTGATTTTGTGTTTATCCTGAAGGGTATAGTGGCGAAACGCTTCGAAGTCTTGCCATACTTCGACATCCCTGCCTATATGCCGTGTATCAATCAAGTCCACAGTATTTATAAGCTGTTTCTTTAGGGCTCGCTTGCAATCTGAAATGGAGTCGCCTGGTATTATTTGGACCTCACGATACAAGTATTGGTATCCTTTGAGCTCCTCGTCTTCTGTAGGTCCTTCTCTGGAGCCGTGCAAAGCTTGTGATTGGATGACCAGCGATCCAGCCATGAACGCAGCCTCCGTGGCCTGCTGAGCCTCTGACTTGCACACAACTCATCAAGACGTGTCGGTAGACCCTGGTCTGCAGCACTATCACATGATGGCAGAATCGACCAAAGCCATCGAGATCTGCTTGGTAATGTCATTTGATGGTTCGATGTTTCCGGCATTATTCCATGCCGAAGGGGTAATATTCCTGGCCTGGATCTTCCTTCAGCCGAGGCTCGTTGTCGTCGAGGATTCGCTCTCGGTGAGACCGACGTGGTATGATTTATTAAATGGCCACGCATGAACTGTAGGACGATTATGATCATGTTCGCCCTTCTGGCTAACTCGCCATTTGAGACCAGGTTGACGGTATATGAAGTCATCTCGAGATCGGCGCTGGGTAATGTTCAACTCGTACAATCCGCATCATGCCGCCGTCGTATAGACATGCCGTCCGAATCTCCAAAGACGGCCTGGAAATACTGGAGGGTTTGAAACTGCCTGTAACATCGACGGAAACCCAGGCAAGCGCATCACTACGCTTGCGTATCGGGCTATCAAGTGAAACCTCCAGAGGTATAATGTAACATAACGTTCAGATCTGTCGCCTTATCCCTAGACTTTTGGTAGAATCACAGCTCAGATAAAAAGAAATGCCCCCGTATCAAGTTCTGAAGACTCCAAATCTACGACACTTGTATCCTCCAATCGAGTTACTAATCAAACTACAATAACCTTTGTGCGGGAGTTTGTAAAAATTATTGATCTCAAGGAGACGGGCGACTGTTCCCAGAGTCAACACGACGACTGAAAGGCAGTAAGTATTTGTATTTAATTTTTACATCGAAAAGGTCTGCCCATAATGCGCTATCGTATAATTATTACCAAAAGCTGCCTGTTCCAAGGTTGATATTGAGTAAGGCGTACGGCCCAAGCAGGCATTTTTGCCATAAAAATCTGTGTAGCGAAGCCGTTACTTGGAGCACAAGCGCGAGCTTTAATTTGGAAAGACGGCAAGAGACGTGGAAGGCAGACCTTATATTAGATACCTTGCTGTTATAGCTCAAGTCAATTACTTGATACTTTTGTTTTTTACCGACTTTTGACCCCAAGACGCAGAACTTATGGATTCTTTAAACTCTTTTCAGGTCATATTTTCATCCGTGGCACAACTTGACAGCTATAGCTCGGCAGTTACTGCTCGATAGTCACGGCCATACCGAACGCCATAATCCAGTATCAATAGTCTGGACTATCGAAGACACTGAGTACCAGCTTCCCTTCGGAAGCCCCGTGATGTACCAGTAGTCTAGACTATCGGAGACCTTGGGAACTCATTTCCCTTCGAAAGCCCTGAGCGTCTGGGCCACGGAGACCCCGAATAGAGGTTCTAGTATGTCTATGCTAGTATCTCAGGACGAAGGACATATACAGGCGCTTAGCCAGCTATAAGCCGGCAAGCTTGACTTCATACTCTTGGACGACATATACTTCTACTCTACAGTTTACCTCTACTACCAACCAGCCTCCTCTGTACTCTACCCCGTGCTACCTACTCTGCTGTATTGTGATCACTCCTGCTGCCCTCTAACGACGTCGGTCTGTTACATTCCCACCCCTCAGAGCCCACCACCACTTAGCGTGGCTCCACATTTCACAATTCTCATCCCCCGTTAACATCCACCACTTTCGTAAAAACCAAGGTGCCGCCTCCCAGCTCCGCATATCCCAAGGCGTTCCCTCACCCCTACCATGACCTACTCCCCTGTAACCGCCCCAACAGATGACTCCACCACCCACCAGATCCGCACAGAGTTCGTCCTCGTCGATCAGCGGTGGATCCATGTCCAGTACTGAGATGGCGCGGCTGCGAAATTCGGGAAAAGGGATTACGTCAAGGTATGGATGGTGAGATGTAGTAATCTGGTTGGCTGCTGGTCGCAAATCCCGCGCGATATTGTTGTAAAGCCCTGTTTCTAGACTATGGGGATCGGTGCTTTGATCTTGCAAGGGAGAAATGCAAAAAGGTGATACTGCATCATCTTGAGAAAATTGAGCAAAGGTCAAACCTATTGCGCTAGCATTAGCAACAAAGGCAGCAAGTGTAGTGGCCGTAGAAATGTGGATATTATTGATATAAGGATCGGCAAATTCAGAGGTACCGGGATAGCGAGTGTATCCTGGAAGAAGAGGGAATGGTTGGTTGGCGACGCCAAAGTTTGATGGATTTGCCGCTTCGAGTAGTGGTGGGTTTGGAATGTGCAAATTCAAAGGAGTAACATTTTGTGACTGGTGATTTCTCACTTGGTATTCGTTCCAAGAGAGAAATCGTCCCGATAACCCGGCACGCAAAACATCTTCAAAACTAAAATTTCTCTCGATCATGGTTTGAGCAAACCCATCGTTGAGGAAATTAACATCCTTACTGATTAAGGCTCGCAACACCTTAACACAAGCCAAGTGCTCGCACCATAAGAGTGCCCAACATAATTGTTGTGCATTGCCGCGCCAAGACGTTCCAATGATAATGCTTGAGTGCACTCTGCGGGCCCATATATGCCAATGATATTCACAACTCCTATCCATCGCGCAACCTCTTTGCTTAGATAGTTTCACCTCCCATCACTAACGTCTTTAGTCCTGGAATGGTGGACGGTTCCAGTGAATAGGTTACGGAGGTAGTGAAATGACATAATCGCAGTTCATTCGGTTGAACACGCCGACCATGTCGTCCTTGCGCTCCCGTTCTGATGGCATGCAAAGATCACCACCACAAATTAAGGTCTGCAAATGATTTGACCAAGAGACGTCGAAGTTGTACGACACAAAATCAAATACACGGGTTCCTGGCTTGATGTTCAATACGTCTGCCTGATGCGTCGCTGCTGATGCAAAATTTCCGTAGGTTGCTACAATACCTTTTAGTATGCCTGTTGATTCATTTGTGAATAAAAGTGTAAAACAACTCATGATCAGCCTGCTTCAATTCGAGGGAGGACTGATAGCATCGAAGAAACCACGGAGATAGGAATCAATTTCCCACGCGGTTGATCAAACAGTGCGAATAATTAAACAAAACAGAATCCGGGAATACGTACCATATAATACATCAGATGGACAGACTTCAGGTAAATGTTGCGCCGTCGAACATGGGAGTATTGTAAAATGTGACTTCGATCGACGACAACCACCTTTGCATTCGAAAGGCGACCTGCCAACGCCTCATTTTCCACAGACGAAAGGACGAATTTTGTGTTGACTTGCGGGACGATTGACTGCAAACGCGCTTCTGGCTGCGTTGAGTCCATAGCTACGTAAGCCGCGCCGGTTTTCATTGTCCCTAAAGCTGCTACTGGATACCAAATTGACTTTTCAAAGCAAAGAGGTATAATACTTCCAGGACCTATTCCTAGAGTAGCCAGATATCATGCCAAGCGGTTGGAAAATTTGTCCAACTTAGAGTAGGACAGATTTTCATCCCAAGCACATACCGCGGGAGATTGAGGCTGCTGCTTTATGGTGTCGCCGATTAGGCTGTGAACACATTCGATGAAGGCTCTGAGAAGAGACGCATTCCAATTCCAGAGCTCGATGATTTCTGCATCACTAACCGCGCAAAGGTTTTTGACCGACTGGGTCGTCGAGGTACCGACTTGGCGTAATATATGCTCAAATTGAGCGGCAATACGTTCAATCTGCTTTACATCAATACTTTCGAATCGAAGCTGATCTCTAACTGGAGGTCATTGGTATTAGTTAGCTGGCACATTATCATCACTGCGTTGGGGGTTAAAATCATCTACACCATTGCGATTGGATACAAAGACTGGCTGATGATAGAATAGACCCTAATGTACGTGGTCGTTCTATTCTGGGGGGTTCACCACGAGTAGATTGTTGAACCAGGGAAGAAGAAAAGTTAGACGCGGACTTACGTCTTGACCAACTTGGTTTGAGGGAGACTGGCGGAGATCCGTGCTCTTGTCGATGGTAGGCCTCACGTGACTTATCTAGTGGGCATTTGCTCACTTTCTGTACGCCGATATTCTCTGATTTAGACTTAGAATTCTATATACTACTTGACAGCACCCATAACGTATTTTACCCTTAATGGGCCACACCCATAAATGGGCCACCTTTGCTAAAGAGATCGCGTTTTAGCAGGGTTAATGCCATATAAGTAGTCTGAATTAATGCTAAAATGCTTGAATGCTAAATCCTTACATATATTCGATAACATTCAGACCTCAGACACATTGAAAACTCTGCGTATAGCATACTATCCAATGTATACGTAGAATGTCTATTTAAATTTTTTTCGACCAATTTTGGTTTTGATGCAGGTTTTCAACATTCAAAGAATTTGTGATAAAAAGGAGGGGGGTCCACTAGGGGGTAAATAACGTTACTTTCATTCCACGCTCTAAAAGCGCCACACTTGCGATCCTACGCTCATGCGAGCACCGCATGTGCTATCTTATGCTCGAATAGAATTAGGGCATCAGACCTATCCTCCACCACACAGTGTTCTATACCAACCGTAGAAACTGTCATAGTTACACATGATAGTCCAACCATGAACGATCAGTATACTTTCATTCCCTCTCAAAGCTCTTCCATTTTGAACTACAAGTCTCATCAGCTGAGCAATAATTCCCAGAAAGAAATCAGCCCAGCGCCCGAAGTAGTTCGTCACAGTCTCCTCTTGATGTAAGTGCAGTGTGCTACTTGACATGAGTCAATACTAGCAGTAGTAATCAAGTATCAAGTCCTCGTCGACTGTATTTTCATGTCGCGCGTAGAGATGGCCTAATCTCTTAAAGGGATTCATTCCTGAACCCCAATCATAGCATCCATAACATCAGACTCCATCTCTTCTAGAGTGCCCATCTGACCCGAAGGACATTTACCTGACTCTGTCAACAACTGTCCTCGAACCATGGCAATGACGCATGCTCATAAAAGCAGGCGCTTTTTCTACACCCTGCTGGTGCGAGCGTCGCGCAAACGTCTACAGCGGCCGGGCGAGAGGGAGAGTTGTCCTCCTGCCTGTCGAACTGGGCCCTGGTGCAAACCCTGCTACGCATTCGGCTGTGCCATAATCCCCAAGTCATGTATGCTGGTTATTCAACAGCACGTTATGAGGTTTCAGATCTCCATGTGTTGCCCCTTTGGAATGCATATATGCAAGTGCAGACGACAGGCAAGGCATGAACGCTTTCATATGATCCAACATCTTTAGTCCGGTGGCAGGAACTTCGCCCAACCGTGAGACCTCTACATAATTCCCGTTCGGTGAATAATTTGCACACTTTTGCTGGCCACTTGTGTTGTTGTTTACGTCGTCAAGTGGTTGCTGACGACGGGCTCTCGCAGAACCTTGGCATTTTTCTTTGTTTGTGTGTTGTTTCTGGCTTGGTGCACCCTGATCGTGGAGATCATCATCATCATCATCCTGTGTGAGAAGCTCTATGGGGCCCTGTTGCCTTGATCGATTTACGAAATGTTGTTCACGATAGTGGCTCCTGACTGCCGTCAATGACTTCAACCTCGGAGAATGATTGCAGTCTTTGTAAGTGAGCTCGGTCGGCTGCCTGTCGAATGTCCAGAATTTGTAGTGGGGTTCCCACTCATGAGATCTCTCGGCATGCTTTGCCTCTATGAGCGGCAACAACCTCTTGGACTTTCGCTGCTACCGACCGCCCTTGTTCCCATGAACTATCTTTTAAAACTCGTAATATCGCCTCCGAGCAGTTTACGATTCGCAAGAACAAGTATAGATAGATGCTTACGATGCTTAGATTTCTGCAAATAAGCGAGAGAGAGCTCGGATTTGATCGAAAATTATAATGGTAAACAAAAAGCGCTTTATCGATAGTAAACGGAATGGTTGTACGGAGCGGATCATTATCGATGGAGTAATTTTACTAACCTAGTGCGTTACAGGACCGTCCGGGCGACGACTTACTAGAAGGTCCACCCTAAAGGCGATACGGATCTGCAACTTGTCAATAAGCATTCGTAGTAATAAGCAGAACGTGATGAGGAGGGCGAACTATTACGCGAGGTGATAAATAAAGGTGTCTTTAATGTCGCTCGGCATTATTAATATGAAATCGTTCGGATTCGTGAAATGAACGAAGATGTGTGTACCATTCCTAAAGCCAATTAGTAAGGTAGCGGGCAAAGGACCGGCAACCTACTTGTAAGACACCAATACCAGCTCCTGTCATATAGTGCCCATCCGGAACGACGAACGTGGCCTCGATCAAGGAGCTAGCTGCCACCGGAGCGGGCCTGGATTTATTCCTCGGGGCTTAAAAAATGGGGACGTTATCTGCCCAGACAGTCCGGACCACCACGGCTGTCGAGTCCGCCGCTGTGGATCGTGCCAGGTTCATTGTCTCCCCAGACTGGGGCTGGACTACCGATATTGGAGGCATGAGAGGTGTTACAGTAATTGGTCCGCCCTAGGGGTTTATGATAGCCATTGTCAGGTACGCTGGGGCCAGGTCGATGCCGGGCTCCAGCACAGCTCCCTCAATTCGTGCAGGTGTTGTTGGCACTGGAGGAATGTGAACGACGGCCGTGCCAAGAGCGGGGTTAACGGTGGTACAAGTACAAATGTTACCCTCCATTATTCTCTTGCCTTTTATCTTCTTTATTCATCAGCCACAACACATATAATAGATTCAAAGACGAAATCTGACACATAATGAGCAATTCCACCCAGTTCGGCAAGATCAGGACCGTGGCCGTTGTTGGTGCCGGGCTGAGCGGTATAGTATCAGCCGCGCATTTGCTCCGCACCGGAATCAGTGTAACTGTTTTCGAGCGTGCAAACATTGCCGGCGGAGTCTGGGAGTTTAGCCCGCAAACTGGTCGAGACTCACCGTTTCCAAGTACTCGACCGCCAGTCCCGGATTGGGACGAGCCGATAGCCGAGGGTTTGAGTCCGGAGAAGGCGCCGTTGATTTTTGCTCCTCCAGGCCCAGTATATGCGAATATGAAGAGCAGGGGCAGCGAGCAGACCATGCGCACCTCTCTTGGAGACTGGCCCGACGGGAAGCGGGCACCCCTTGACCATAATGAGGTGCTGGCGTATCTGCAGCGTATCGCCAAGATTCACGGTGTCGAAGATAAGATTCACTTCAGTACCCGTGTAGAATCTGTCACAAAACAAGGCGATGCGCAATGGCGCGTCCAGGCGTCTAAATTGGTTGCGAATTCGGCAAGTTATACGCTGGAACGGAAGACTTGGATCTTCGATGCCGTCGTTGTGGCTGCAGGTAGATACGGTGAGCCTCGGGTACCTGATATCCCGGGTCTATCTTCCTGGAAGCACGCGCACGCGAATCGGGTGATGCATTCCAAACAATACCGTACACCTAAACTATACCAAGGTAAAACGGTGCTCATCATCGGAGGGTTCATTTCTGCGGCAGAGATCACCAATGAACTAGTAAACAATGGTGCCAAGGTTTACCAGAGTGCGAAAGACACTAGAGTGGACTTCAGGGATCAATCAAACCACGAGAATGCCGAGAAAGTGGCCATGGCAACCGAATTCACTACCATTAGCAACGTAAATGGTCGACCTACGTTTAGACCTCAGACGCTCGATGATGACGACCCTCTTCCGGGGAAAGTGGTGCTTCAAGATGGTCGAGTGCTGGAGAGCATTCATTATGTAATAATTGCGACAGGATACCATACCACTTTTCCTTTCCTTGGTCCGCTTCTAGAGCGGCCATCCACGGCTTATGAGGATGCGGACGAAACGGTCATCATCACCTCCGATGGTAGAACAGCCCACAACCTGCACGAGGATATCTTCTATATTCCTGACCCAACTTTGGCGTTTATGGGTATCACGCACTTCGCATCGACATTTTCAATGTATGACTTCCAGGCTCAAGTCTTGGCCGCTGTGTTTGCGGAGCGGGTTGCCCTCCCCTCGAAGGCCGCCATGCGGGCGGAGCAGAGGCGTCGGAAAAGCCGGGTGTTGCCCGGGACTTTACTCAATAGTATCTTTTTACTAGACGATTTTGTAATACACAGAATGCTGCATTGGGTAAACAAGGATTTAGTAGCACGTGGAATTGAGGCACTCCAGGGGCCAGACCATTGGTGGTGGGAAGCCTTCAAGACGGAGAGAGAGAATGCTCGACCGCTGTTAGGTATCCTGCAGGATAACTTCTTGAGCACTTATGACACGAACTGGGACAAATTGGTTGATTTGTATTGAAATCTAGTGCTCATTCAACTTCAGTTCCCTATTGCAACATTAACATTTATCTTCGTCTGTCTTGAACAAAGTCCGCACCACGAACCGCGACCATGACAACAGGTAGCACCGAGTGCGCGATTGACATATTTGAGCACGTGGTCACGGCCCAAAGGGTGGCGTTGGACGATGGGGGATCTTAAATACGTGATAGCGGAGCAACTGCTTGCTAGTCCATCGCTTAAACGAAGAAGGGATCACGAAAACAATGTTGTGGAGTACCCTAACCTACCCGTGCCACGTACCCCCTTTTCAGGGGACTCGGCGAGCTCGCTCACGTAAAGTAGGTACGTGGCACGGGTAGAGCGAGGCCATCTCTTCACAGCTTCATCTTCTTCTTCCCAGCAGACGAAGCTAATACAGACCTATTGCACATTCAACAACATTAATCTTCTTCGAACATGTTGGGGCTATGTAAGGTGTAGTAGTTGCTGGTGATCCTGACCGACGCGGCGCGTCCGAGTTTTGGCGCCTTCAGTTCGCCAATTCCGAGGCTATTTCATTTCCAACATTGCCAAACCAGGACTTCCGTCCAAAAGCTGATAGCACCGTAAGGAGCAAAATTGCAAACTTGAAGTAGCAGGAGAGAAATGCCACGGCATCAACTAGTAAGCCAATTTTTGACCCGTATTTTTCTACTCTAAGCGGTAACTGAGGATGAGATATTTGGAACCTCAAGATTCGCGATACTCTTTATGCCTTTAATAATCGCGTAGCGCGATTACGGAAAATAGACAAGAGTAAACTCACAGTGATACGAGCAGCTTGGTCGATTTTGACCGCGCGATATACCTGATCCGAAAATGTGTTATTTGGTGCAATGGTTTCGGGACGCCAGGCTACCCTACCTGGTATTGACCTGATGATCGCCTCTCATTAGTGCTGTTCCATGCGCGTCAAATTTGATGCAAAACAAAACGTCAGTGAACTGCTAAGCTAGATTCAGATGCAGTCAATTGCTAGGGTAGCGTATGAACAGACAGAGGTGCTCGGTATTCAACGTATAAGCGCAGAGACTGACCTTGGCACACGGGTTTTATTACACGCGTATTGTAATAGGAGCTATGCTCCAGCTGAACAAGCCCTTGAATCCCCTCCCCCATTACTCTGGCTCGGGTAGTACCAACACACCACATTAAACTTTTACACTTTTCTCTTACCCATAGGCCAAACAACCGTTTGCTCTAATTTCCGCGGAAAAGTGTAAGGTCAATGGTTGTGATGACAATGGGCTTACTGCTCTAACATGGGCTGCTAAAAGAGGTCATGTAGAGATTGTTGACATGCTGGTCAAAAGAGGTGCAAACACTTTAATTTCAGACTTGCACGAGGCCACATGTATCAATCTAACAGCCAAAGAAGGACACCTTGATATGGTCAAAAAGCTGCTCGATCACGGCTGTGAATGGAATATGCCTAATGCTTCTGTATCAGATGCTCTCCAGTTGGCTATTCTTGGAGGACATCCTCACGTAGAGGCACACTTCCTCACAATGAGAGCTGAAACCCCAAACGATGTTTATGGGTTTGCCGCATTATTTGGAGAATGAATATGGAGACAATTGTTGGCCATGTCCGATGAATCAGAGGTACAGAGATTCTGGAGGACGAGTCCTCATGACTGTTGCGCCTGGAACTAAGTCGTGCAAAGGTCCTACGATTGTCCATTATATGTGATGGAGGTAATTGATAATTTCCTATGTTACTTGTCAGATTAAGCGCACAGTAGAGGCAGCAGCTTTACCTCTTCGCATTTGACGGCCAGTATCCTATGCATCATACCAAGACGCATGCCTGGCCATAATCCAGGAATATTTATAAATTTTTCGAATACTGTTGTCGTTTGCTCTGATTCCTTTCAGAGTCTTTGCAGACGTTTCCGTGTGATTTTAGTTACAGGCGTCAACAAACGACCGACAAGTCTGTTGTCGCCCACTTCCTGAGCCTGACGCACTTCGTAGTATATATGGCCATCGTAGACTTGGCTATGCATGTCGCTTGCTAAACTGATAGGTTTTTGAGTGTGAAATTGAAGCCCCAGGAGGTTTATGCCATCAACGCTGACCATGTACAGTGCCTTTTGTTGATTTCAAAGATATAAAGTCACAGCTACCGTCATGCTGTATTGCAGAAGGCTGTTGAAATAGAAACCCTTCAAACTCAGAACCCGGACTACTCTTTACACCATTGGCGATAAACAGCAGACTCGACTAAACATGATGGAAACCAGATTAAGGCAACTGCTGGCTCCTACTCGATAATGCCCTCTTCGTGCAAAGCATTTTGGATGGCCGCCTCCTTGTCGTCAGGCATGTCCGGCAGCCCCTTGCCATCATACAAGACCTGATGGGTTCCTTTCGTCGTCTTAGCATGAGATTGACCGCCCTTAAGTTCTACGATGCCGGTAGTCTTATTGATCGCAGCGGCACAACCCGTAACTCGGTAAGCCTCGCTGGATTTAGTGATGTTCGCATCGAGCATTACAGTACCATGGCTATTCGAAAGTACAAACTCCTGCAGTTTCGCATTAGGGTCTCTCTCTAGAACCACGATACCCAGGAGGTTCTTCAAGTTGTGGCTGATGAGATACTGTCGGACGGTAATAATAAACTCTGTATCAGTGGCATTTATCTATGGACCTGCACCGTCACGATACTCATAGGCTATAAATTCATGATTGTCTTTCAGTATGAAAATGTACTCATGTATGTTCTGGCGATTCGATTGTGTAATATCGGTCGGGCGGGTCCAGCACCCTGGCAGCGCTGCCATGGTCTCGCCGAACATGAGTTGGCCTGGAGGCACAGTGAGGTGATCCAAAGTTCTGGAAGACTCCGTGTTGAATGAGAAGATCTTTAACCACGCTTCTGTGGAAATGATGAACATAAAAGGAGCAGGAAGATCTCACATTTCGATTCAAATGTTGTTGCGGACGTTGCCTGCTATTAGCCTCGTGCGGCTGAGGCTCAACTGGCACGGCCGCTCGCATGAGCGGCTGCATTATTTGGTAATTTGCATGAGGACACCCTTGGGCGACTGTGACAGTGTTCTATCATGCTGAGAGACGATTTTCCTATAGGATATGGAATCTACTTGGTCTACAAAGATAAATTGCGGCACTGCCTCGATTATCTAGGACTTGGGCTGAGGATATCCACTTGAATGATACAGGAACGGAAAATCGCCTTCTCCGCTCCGAGCACCCACGGCGGGGCACTGTCGCCATCTTTAAGCATAAGCATAACGATAAACGTCTACAGGAAAAATCGAACCAACAAATGCAGACACTTCACCTAACCTACGCATTGACGACTGAAGATAGCGGTAATCACTTCATCGGTATCTATGCTACAAATAGATCCACATGCCAAATATGCGTAGGAAAACAGGTGAGTTTCTACATAAAATCAAATGAGACACTGTACTCATGATGAAAGGATGGTTGATTGTCCTTCTACCATAGATGCGATCTTTCACTGATAGCAGTGCAGCAAAAACTGCCGAACGCGACGTATCAAATGTGATGAGAACTCTCCCATATGTGGCCATTGCAGGTCTAAGAATTTAGAGTGCATCCGGAATAGCGTGTTTGTCCATGATGCACGCTCAACACACCCGAGGCGGCACTACAGTCCATCTGCACCTATCGTGCCGGCACCGATCACCGATAAGGCGCCAGGATCAACATATGAAATATTCCAGAACGCGCCTCTCGCTCATCTTCATATTGAACAAGGCGTATTACAGCAATCCACTTTCTCAGAAATCACTGTTACAGGCCAGGCTCTCGAGCTTCTGCGCATATTTCAGCATGGCCCGGGGACATGGATGGATGTGATGGACCACGCGATGAATTTTCAAAGAGAAGTAGTCAAAGGCGCTTTCTCGTCACAGCTTCTCCAGTGCGCAATTTGTGCGTTGTCTGCCAAGCATATGAGCTTCATAGCCGAAAAGTTTGTTTGGGATCCTGTGGCGTCGAGTTACTACGGTGAGAGCCTCAAGTTGCTCATCAAGGAGATATCTCAGCCTTATATCAGCCACGACATTCTCCTTGCGGCTACCATCTTGCTGTCCAGTTACGAACTACTGTCTAATCTGAGCCCGGATCACGAAAAGCATCTTTTTGGTGCACGTACGATTATGCAAGCTGGTGATCTAAAAAAGAACGAAAGCAGTTTGTATCGTGCAAGTTTTTGGGTCTATGCCAGGCAGGACGTAGCACTCGCACTGGTTAACGAGTGTCCGACCCTTACGCCAACATGTGATTGGGATACTATGCTCCCCGGAGATGGGATCGGGGAAGATACTACGGCAAATCGAATGTTGTGCCTCCTGGCTAGAGTGATCAACTTGAAGTTTACAACAGCATCAACTATGGGATCTACTGGGCAGGGTCAGAAGCTAACCAAGGTCTCTGTTGATATCGATCACTGGTGGGATAATCTAGCTCTGACATCTAGGGGTGTTATTGTTGGGGACAGGTCAGCTGATGGACTCTCACAAACCTGGTTTTGTGCACCGGCAGCGGGTAAGTGGCGTCGATTATACTTTCTATGAGTCGTTGCTTACACGACGATATATTGCCTTCAGCTGCCGGTTTCTTGTACTATCATTTGGCAAGTATCCTATTGATCGAAACTACGCAACGGTATCATCACAGTGTGGAGCCTCTGGTGGAAATCCCAGGTTCTCCGGAGCATCAGAGCGTACTAAAAAACAAGCTCTTTTTTCATGCTCAGTCGATTGCATCAGCATGTCTTACTGGTTTCCTTCCGGACGGGGTCCAATTTATAGCTGTGAACCCTCTTTTCTATGGTCAGTTGCCATGAAAACATACCAAGGAAGCACACTGATTGCAGCCAGCGGCGAGATATATTCGATCGCTAGCCTTGAAAACTAAGTTGTGGGCAATGTTAAATGGAATCGAGGCTCGCCTAGGCTTCCACACAAAAAGCCGAGTTGCTCAGTCACAACTGGAAGCGCAGCAATTCCATGGAACCGATGTCTGAAAGGAAGGGGGAAAAAAAACCAAGTTTCAGGGAAAGAGAGGGGGATGGTATTTTGAATATACTATATTACCCTCTCTCAATCTATGAACATGAATGTTGTCTCAAACTGATGTTCAGTAGCATGTGACTGGGCCATAGAATAAAAGCCTCCTCGTAATCAAGCTTCCAATCTGGATCAACAAATGAGAAATCGTATCGGCGCACCAACGTAGCCATCAGTATGAGTTGTTCCATGTAAGTGATGTTGCGGCCAATGCAGCCACGGGCCCCTGCACTAAATGGGATGAAGCTCGCCTGCAATTCTTTGGAGCCAGCACACAGCCATCTTTCTGGTCTGAACTCTTCTGGATCAGTGAATATGGCTGGATTGCGGTGAGCTGTATATGCAGGCACCGCTACAATGGTAGCGGCAGGAATGAAATTACCATCAACCCACACGCCATCTGGACCGGTTTTACGATTCAGACCGAACGCCAATGGAGGTGATAGACGTAAAGATTCGTCAAGGCAGGCGCGTAAATATGGTAGATCCTTGACGCGACTGTAAGAAACGACACTGTTATCATCTGACAAGTCCTCCAGCTCTCGTCGAAGACGAACAAGAGTGGAGGGATTTTGGAGCAAGTAGTACATAACGTTCACCAGAGCGGTGGCCGTTGTGTCAGATCCAGCATCCACTGATCAAAACAGTGTCAGTTTGCTGCTTGTTGATTGGGAGATAATAAAAATTGCTTACATAAGACGTTAACTTCGGCTTCAACTTCACCACTCTCAAGCTCTTGTGGCTTTCCTTCCTTGTCCTCAAGGATGCACTGGAGTAGGTCATCCAGTGCCTCACCATCGCGATAGCGCTGCATACGTCGTTGAGTAAGGTAAGCAACCATATGGTCATATCCTTGGCCTCGGCTATATTGATTGCGGAAAAAGCCCGGCACAAGCTTGAGCGTCGATCGCAGCATACCAAACCAGGCTGATGACCATACTATCACTGAAGTTGCCCGCTTGACAGCATGTAGGCTCTCTATGTAGTTGACTGCTTCTGTCTTCCCATCAGGAGACTCAGTCAAAATCACGTCATCTCCCCGATCGAGACAGCCCAACCTGTAACTCAATGCGATATCAACTATTGCATCTAGGGTAAATAAATTCGTCCATCTGCTATAATCAAGTGTTGCCTCTGGAGTATCGCAGATTCGATCGAATTGTTTGACCAGCCTTTCCACTTTGTCGGCGATCTTGAATTCCCATTGCTCAAGATTTCGCGTAGCGAAGGCGTGTGACAAGAGCCGCCGCTTGTGAGCATGCACATCTTTGGACACTGCATCAAGAATGTTAGGATAAGGTCCAGCGGCATCCGAATACATGTCGCCTTTAATAGTTGTAGTAGAGTGCCCATATATCGCCTTCATGGCGCTGACCGATGAAAAGGAGAGTGAATTTGGCCCAATACGGACGACAGGATGCACCTTGTGACAATCGTGAAGAGTTTTGGAGCGAAAGCCGCGCCACCGTTCAATCATGTATCCAAGATTTGTGATGCCTGAAAGGACATTGTAATTGGGAAAGCGACGGAGATTTTTGGAGTCGATGATGTATTCTGCTATGGGCTTTAGCAACAACACGACAGCCAACAATAAAACAATAAGGCTGGTGGGAAACATGACGAAGGCGATATAAATATTGCGGCTTGCATGTGTTGATTTCTGCTTGCTGGCACATTATCGAATGGTGTCGACGCTTTTTATATGTATTCATAGCGCCATGTGGTATCCTTCTGGATTATGCACCATCAGGTATTTACCAGTAGCGCCGCTTAGCTTTCCGAAAATAGTCTAAACAGTGCTGAAATTTAGGCTAGACTTCCCTTTATGGTAAGCCTCTCCCGCCAAGCTTGCCGAATTCAGTTAACGAAGCGTCTGCAAACCAGATCACCACATAAAGTCCGAATTGCCGCAAGCGCGATGACGATGTATATGTTCCGTATGTTTGTGGAATGGGTGGAGACTTTTATACGCCACGGTCCTGCAAAGGGTGAGAGAGCGTACATAACAAGCCTACCATGTGATAGTCGACCTGAGGAGTTTGTACTCGTTTCTGAGCTTGGCAGACATCTCGTTCAGTTTACATAGCACGGCCTGTTCGTAGAGGACGGGTCTATACGTGGTCAGCATACGTCTTTGGCAGACAGAACAATGTGACAATACTCGAGACTCTAGAGCTAATCCTGATTTGGATAATGCAAATCCATGTGAGGATGATAGCACTATGAGGAATACAAAGCTGTTGATGTGCTGATACAATGGAGGTTGTGGATGATCGACAAGTGAGATGAACGAAGACAAGAGAAGAAGAGACAAGAGTTAGAACGAATGCGGTTTTATGAGCACAGGATGGAACGGTAGCCCCAATGAGCATTAAGACCCATAGAAACCGTATCATGGCATGATCTATGTGCTTCATAATGACAATATGTGTTGCTCGACTCTATGTACGAACAGCACCGAGATTGGTTACTGCACTTCTAGACAAGGAGTTGAACTTTCAGCATTCGTCCTCAAGTCTTCAATCCCTGAATCCCCCTCCCCTCTAGAATCCCCCCCAAGAAAGGCGAAGACGTCGAGTGCTGGAGTTAGAGACATACAGCATGGGTAGGTGGTGTAGGTACAAGCGGATAAAACCTTTCCATTTGAGACTGACTTGGGCTTCATGAGATCATAACTCGTTTCTCCGATGGGCTCATTCTTGGTTCTTGTGACCGTCTCCTGATTCTGACCTATTTGAAAGACGGAAAGTGGGTTGACCTAAATCCTGTTCCACAATGTGTCTCTTCATGCACCACACCAGAATGAAATTTCTCGAGCATCAAAAGTCTATGTTATAGTACAATAATCGAACCTTGCAAGCATATCCGTTATGCTTTTACTATACCGTACCAATTTGACACAATATTTAAAGGGTTTTTATGGAAGATCTCCGCCGCTTTCTCTGAAAGTTCAAATCTGGACTGTATAGATATCCAAGCAGTCACTCAATGTCAAAATTGGCAGAACTGCCAGTTTTAGCCACAAGCACATAAGATGGGATCAGATGAGCAATGCCGCACGAATCTTCTACAAAGTTGAACACCACATTTACTCGTCCAACCGTGGTGTTTTAGTAGATCAGGGCAGAAAATAATATAAATCTGTAATAGAATGATCATGATCCTACTTTACGTCGGTAATGATCAAGACATTTAGAGCCATGGAGATGTCGCCTGCCACTGAGCGCAACGAGACAAGAATGCCTGCGTTTTCGTATTACTCTACTACTATGTTGGGCAACGTAAATAACAAAAGCATCATTACCGGACTGCTAATAGGACTGGTTATTTGCGTTGCAATCCTGTTTCTATTCGTCGTCATACCTCTCGGCCAGGTTTTTTTTTTTTTCCTTTTTTCTTTTGACAAGTTCAGACCTCGAAACAGCCCAACTCTTCCTACTAGCACCATCGCGCAATCACAGGTCGCAGACTATACCGGCAACAACCCCGATCCGTACATGAGCGCCCACTATCAGATGCCGCCGCGTCACCAACCCACCGTATCGGTTCGACTACTTTTAGACACCCATCCAGCATTACGCGGACATTTATTTACTACGCCGCTTGATCGTGCCTCTCACGGACAAGTGACCGGTGCGTGTAGACACCCGATCAGGTGATTCGTGCAGCAGCCCTAGGATGTCCTCAAATAGCTAGCTGGTAGACTGCGACTGAGCAGCTTTCCCTGATGGGTGTCACTACTCTGTAAGGCCATGATGCAGATCAAATGTGTGTGTATTGATCCTCAGTAGAGTGTTATTCAGTGGTGTGGTTCCACAGCTATTCTAAGGGATACCTGAAGGCTATCTATCAAGGGTGGACCGTGCACCTCAGGCATCTACCTAACTGGTGGCAGAAGGCAACTATGATTCCCTTCGCAGCGCAACAACAAGTAACCTTACCGCCTTGCAGTGCCGCCGAGTCCGGTACAAGTGACTTCGTTCGAAGGAAAACACGAAACGTGGTGACCTTGAGCTCGACGATGAGAAGTCTTCAGCTACATCCGTCCGCAGCAAGGTAAGTAAATCTTTGTCCCTGGTATGGACAGAGCTAACTTTCGTTGCCGAGAATATACTTCTACGTGAAGGCTAGTCCACCGCACCGCGGGTTTTTATCAGTTAGCGTACAGAACCGTACCTATTCCGAGTATATAAACCTTTGAAACAACAACTTATCCGTGGCTAGCGCTGTTGCTCTTTAAGAGAAAGGCTTCCCGGAAGACTTCTCCGTATCAAGCCTGAATTACTTAGTGGCATTCTGGCTAAGCTGAACGAAGAGGTACAGTATCGATGGCGCCAATATGACAGTCCTTTTGGGGATTCCGAGGCTGATCTTACAAGTCTTAACATCTTTATCCAAAAGTAGCAAATAATCCCATGCATAAAAATACCAATTTGAAGCCCGCCACCCATTGAAGGCGATACGAACGCCCCTAGGAACTTCCTCGACTCAATTTCGGCACTCTTACACTTTTGAAATTGCTTTAATCTTTATTCATTGTCAGCCGCAGGGTCTGCTGGTTTAACCCGCACAAATGCGTCATGGTTGAGATATTCGAGTATCGCCCGGAGCCCCTAACCGAGTACTGTGCAGTACTCATGGGCTAGTTTGATTCCACAGTCCCCTCAACAACTGATTCCCCATTGTCATCCTGCAGATTGCCAATAATATCAGCCATCTTACTCTCTTTGAAGCGTTCGCCATCATCTGAAGCTGCAAACCATCTGTTCCAGCCATTACGCAAAACATTACTGTCGCCATACCTCTTAGACGTACAATCTCCTCTATAACGGGCTTGAAGAGCAGTACCTGCATTCTCAGCTAGTGTGGTCCTGTAAAACTTGCAAAGTTTACATCTTATCGTACTTAGATATTCAACTATTAACTAGACTGAGACGGACTCATGACTCCATTTTCTCCCAAGAATTGATAAAAGGCGCTGAATGAAAGCCTCTTGCCTGATCACTAGCGAGAATAATACGGTTGCACAGTTCGATTCCTGACATCTTCTATTGGCATTACTGATGATCTCTGCCTACAGTGAACTAAAGATCAACTCGCTGAGTGGCCGATAACACGCTAGTATGATTGAGATGCGCACAAATTAGTTAGCTTTATTCTCACGCTAATACCCGTGCAGGGGATCAGCGCCCTTTGGGCCTATAAAAAGACGTTTGCTGTCAGAAGAACGGATCCACACACTAAAACTGAAGCGGACAATATTGAATGCAAAAAACACCTACTAAGTTATAGCTGCATAAGTACCTGACCCAGCAAGGCCCTCGCATCCACCGTTATGTCTTCGTATGCATACGTAGATCTGCGACACCATTGTCATGCTACGCAAGTCTACCGAAGCTCCACAATATGAGGTTGCGATCACCGCCAACTCTATTTCAGCCAGAGTAACGCTTATCCATGGAGGGGTCGCTTCGCGAGAACGGAAATACTAAATGGACCTGTACGGCCCTTTTTACTTCCTGTTTGGCGGATTGTTCTCGCGCTCAATCGATCGCAGTTTGACGGAATGTCAGTTCATGCAAACTTCACTAACATTGTCACATTCATTCCACCTAAAAGCGTATGAGCTGTTGTGTCCCGTACCGAAACTCTACATTTTAGTACGGGTTTGAATAAAGACAGAATGGCTGCCACAAGCCGAGATCATTCGTTAGACGACCAGTCACATGTTGGACGGATTCAGGCCGTCCTTTGGGTGGGATCTATTCTCTCGACATTAGCAGTGGGCTTGCGCTTTTTCACCCGCTTGCATTTGCTAAATACGTTTGGATATGAAGACTTCTTCATGGCAGTCTCTCAAGTCCTGACCATGGGTTCTGCCGTCGCGATAGGTCTGGGTAAGCTTTTACTGGACAGAACCGAACCTTACCCTCTCGCCATTTGTTCGTGACACTGATGAATCGGTTCAGAAAGCAAATGGGGTCTTGGACGCCATCAGTGGACCATCTCCGACGAGTTTACTATTCCCTACATGAAGGCATTTTATTCCAGCGTCGTAGTCTATAACGTCGCCGCGTGTTTCCTTAAAATTTCTATCCTATTTCAATACCGTCGGATCTTCGCAGGCCGCACTATGCAGCGGTTAACGCTGATCGGCCTCATCTTTGAGACAGTCTGGGCGGTTACACTTTCCTTCCTCTTACCTCTTACTTGTATACCGGTGGCGGCCTTTTGGGATACAAGTATCGAAGGCCATTGCCTTAACCAGCTCCACATCTGGTACCTAATGGCGGCCATGAATCTCGCAACAGATTTTATCATATTTGGCATGCCCATACCTGTGATCAACAGGCTGCACCTGGCCAAAAAACAAAAGATAATGCTCATGCTTGTTTTTTGCCTCGGGTTTTTGTAAGGCCAATTCGTCCTTTCTGCGAGACATATCTGCTCACTAAAGTTAGCACATGTATAATCTCCGTTATCCGCCTGCGTACTCTCAATATCGCAGCCAATACCACGGACCCCACCTGGGACAATGCCGATGCGGCTATTTGGTCATTCCTGGAGTTGATCATCGGTGTGCTTGCGGCATGCCTGCCGACTTTGCGACCATTGTACGCCAAAGTGCTTCCCCATCTCTTTGGTTCAACAACATCGCAGACTGGACCGTCGTCTTCTCATTTTAGACAACGTATCAGTTCTGCGTTACCAAAGTCTCAATCGCGAACGATTGCGGCATCCGTGAACCAAACAAGTTCGGAGAGCACTGAGAAACTGAAACTGGATCAGGACGACCTAACACTCAAAAACAATTTGAAGGGCACACAGAAGGAAGATCGAGTATACGCGGTGGCCGTAAGTAGTGGTGATCGTCAAATTACAGGGTGGGGATTCCGGGGTCGTGGAGAGGGCACACAAATGCCATACAGTGGAATTCACACAACGACGCTTGTCATGCAGAAAGTAGAATTTTTACACTACATCTAAAGACACCGTTCACATCTGTCTCTCTACTGCTTTCATAATCGACTTGGATAGTTCACTGTCCTCGGGAATTGATTGACTTAATACGAGCTTCGGATAGGGTGGCCCCGGTTGTCATGTTGGCAAGAACCTTTTCTCAGG
Organism: Truncatella angustata; assembly: GCF_020726525.1. Lineage (NCBI taxonomy): Eukaryota > Fungi > Ascomycota > Sordariomycetes > Amphisphaeriales > Sporocadaceae > Truncatella > Truncatella angustata. Next base: position 596,950 of record NW_025763391.1, on the reverse strand, counting down.
GTCCTATGATATAGATTTCAGCATCGGAGCATCTCAGAAAATCGTTGAGCTTAACCTTTTACTCAAATATTTCCATATCTCTACAAGCTGACCACTTGCAGTGATCGTTGAAGTAATACTATTTATTCTGAGTTCTAATAATAGTCGTAAATACGTGTCAAGACTACCGCAAGCCCTGGATGGATTGTGATAAGAAAGTCTGTTCTAGTCAAAGACGCGGGTAATCTTTTAGTTAACCCTTAAAGCGCCTAGAGTATTTGAAAGATAATTGGATTAATAAAAGAGTAGAATATGTGAAAGTCTTGACGTTATTAAATGATTTGCCGTGTTTTTGTAAAGAGATATCAGGCTATTGAATGAGATTTAACATATCTTTTAACCGCTTTAATCCTTCAACAATTTATTAATAACTTAGTTTAACGGCAACTTTTCCTTATCACGGGTAACGTATTTTAATCTTATAAGTGGGACATAAACTACACTTTGTAAATCCCTTACGATAACATTGAAAAAATATGCGACCTAATATTCATCATTATGACGAGCCAAAATGTAAATACTTTGTCTTTAAAATAATCTTGACTTCGCCTATATACGTGGACTTGCTTAATTATTCCTTAAATTTATAGTTTAGCCACCGCGAAACCTCGGTGATATTTCTTAACTAAGAATTGTATTAGTATCAGGGCGTAATAGCCTGGTTATAATAGAGCCTCCGTTTTAAGATATCAGAAGGCACCCAGACAAAAGTCTTACAGCGGAGCATTCATTACTTCTGATAGCTGTAGGGCAATAGTTCCAGCTCTTAGATCCTTCTTTCTATATCGAAGAGTCATTAAAAGCCTTCTCGCCGGCGTGGAAGGGTGATTCATAGAACGTCGCCACACCGATCGGTAACTTCTGAATAAGGATTCTGGTTAGCGTCATCTTTGTAGGCAAGCCCAGCCGGTGCTGTGGCTGGAGAGTTCGTGCACAGCCACGAAAGAATAGCTGAACAACCCCCTCCCTGCTTACCACAAAATCACTTTTGCTAAGCTCACTGTACAAGATACGGTACTATAACTTAGTAAAGATAACGTGGCAAATGGAAGCTGAGCACGATTTTGGCCGCCAAGACCAGATGTTTTTGGTTCATTACGAAGCAGGCTTTCTAGATGATAGTTCGCTGCAAATTTGGGACAGCTGGTCGCACTAGCCTGGCTACATGGGGCCCCAGACCATAAGGCCAAGTGTGTCGTCCAGAGACAGCGCTTAAGAGCACTAGGTTAAGTTAGTCATTGGCTCAATTCATCCGTCGCTAACTATTTCAAGAATCACCGGCAACCCCACTGAGTAGCACCCAGTTTCACACTGAGCAGCGCCAAGTTGCCTAGAGTCCAAGGCAGCAATGAGCAATTCTGAACCAATAGGAAAGGCGACACTCATGTTGGTGCAGCCCGGAATAAACTTGCTGCTGCCTGCCATGAGTACGCAGACTTTTCAAGAGGTCGGTCCACCTAAACTTAAAGAACCTTCCTTCTTTCTTTATACTTCATTAGGCAAGACCAGCTCGCGGCACACCTTGACCGAGCTCACGTCCTAATCCGCATGCAAGGTGCACAACGGTCTATTTGGGTATGAATCTCCTTCCGCGCCCGACCCATATGGACTCGAGCTTGCTGCGCTATGGACACCATGATCTGCGAGGATTGCAGAAATCTTACTCAGCGCAACTGCGACTTCCAAAACAGTCCCAAAGACGAGAGGTCTGTCGCCAGAGTTGTGGCTGCTGCTAACAAACGATGCCGGCTCTGTCAAACTGTGCTAAACAAGCTTAGACGCCTACGGCCGGATCTAATCCCAGTCGACAAGGACAACCCCCGATTAGTTACATTTTTTTTATACGTTCTGGCGGATAAGAGATTATCGATGGATTCGGCAGAAGATTTCAATATGATGTATTTACGGGTTTCTATCATGGAGTTACGAATGGAGTTCCGCGTACGTCCTATGGGAGACTACTTTTTAACGAAGAGACCCTCAGGTGACGATTGCAATACGAGGACAGGAACTAGTTTCGTCATAGCTGCGGAGTGGTTTCATGAATGCATGGCAGAGCATGACCTTTGCGCCACGCTCAACGTTCCTAGAGACTGGATCCCGCATCGGCTGCTCGACGTTAACCCGAGATCTTCATCCCTAGATATGATTAAACTCGAACAGACCAAGGACTGGCAACAGCCCCAACGATATGCCACTTTAAGCCATTGTTGGGGTGCTTTGAAACCTCGCAGACTATTAATTAATACTGAGAGAGAGTTTTTACGCGGAATCCTCTTGGGATCATTGCCAAAGACTTTCCAGGAAGCTGTTCGTACAGTTCGAACTTTAGGAATCCAATATCTTTGGATCGACTCTTTGTGTATCATTCAAGACTCGGAGTTGGACTGGAATATCGAGTCATCTCTCATGGCTTATGTCTACGGCGGAAGTACGCTAAATATTGCAGCTGCTGCATCTGATGATTGTGCCGGTGGGCTATTCCAGAATCGGCCGGCATCTTATTTTGGACCCTGCTTGTTATCAATCATGAGCCGCGACGAGTCGACGTTATTACCATATCAAATTCACGATGAAGATCTTTGGGATTTCGAATTCGAGACAGCTAAGCTGAACACTCGTGCCTGGGTAATGCAGGAACGCTTGTTATCACCTCGGACACTTGCCTTCACCAAGACACAGCTTTTCTGGGAATGCAGGTGTAAGCGGGCTTGTGAGGACTTCCCTGCAAGCTACCCTGTCGACTATTTTAAACAGCGAACGATGATTACGAACCTGGATAATAAACTCAGAACTCGTGCTCTAGTCGGTGAATACGATGACAAATTAAAGCTCAGCCTCAAAGGGCAGCTTGGTCTTGCTTGGCGCCATCTAATTACGCTGTATTCGAAACAGAATCTGACGAAAGAAGAAGACAAGCTCGTCGCACTCAGCGGGATAGCCCACATATTTGCGCAAGAACTCGGCGGAGTTTACCTTGCGGGTCTATGGGAGTCTACTCTACTGGAAGACCTTCTCTGGGAGGCGAAAGCAGACTTTCATCCCCGGCGGCGGCCTTCAACTTACCGGGCTCCTTCCTGGTCATGGGCTTCCATTGAGTGCCCAGTGGAGTTTATGCAGGGCACTGTTAAGTCGAGTAGGATTACACTCGTTGATGTAAATGTTCAACCAGCGACAACTAATAGCCTGTTTGGCAGAGTACAAGGCGGTTATCTTGTACTTCAAGGGAAGCTGTTTCTTGATATTAGTGCTTTGTTGAACACTAACACTGGTTTTGGGACATTGTGTTCGAAGAAAGGGGGTGTGTATCGGGAAATCGAACATTCACGCTGTATACCAGACGAGAGATTGTGCCAAGAAGTGAGCACTCCAAATATGGAATTGGGAATCTTATGCCTGCCTCTAGTGTCATATGATTGTTGGATTGGAGGTGCGTTCAACAACCATTACGAGATCATAAGAGGCTTGGTTTTAGTGCGTGATACGGGAGAGGCTCAAGGCTATTTCAAACGATGGGGCACATTTTATGGGATGCATTCCGAGTTTTCCAACAACTTGGATAATCAAGCAACGAACGAATGGTATATTAGGGGAAAAGAAGGCACACTTATCATAGTCTGATGTCATATTCACCTGCTTTACGAAGGTAAGAATATTTATGGGATCCACCCAGCAATCTCAGTATTCACAAACTTGTCATAATTTTAGAGGTACTACCAAATACTTTAAACTTGGTTCTAAGTGCCCAGGTCGACTTCGCGTTTACAGATTGTGACTAGGGAGACCTGGATCTAATTCAAGATATGAAGCCTCACGAAGGCGCCGTAGAAACCCTTGCTAGAGATTTGCAGGTTCCTATATAGTAATCAAGCCGAGAAATAAGGACATAGATACTATGACGACCTGTACCACTGACAGCTGCGCGTAAGGATCGGGCCGATTCTTACAGCGGCGACCGCACCATACTGCCAGTGAGTCCACGACCGCGACCACGTGACCACCCTAGTCTACATTACATAGATCGATCTACCTAGGTTTCACCTATGCGTACACTCACCGTCAAAGTGGTCCACTAAGTATATTCAAGCCTAGTAGTACTTTAGTAGCGGACTCCACTCCAGAGGTTTGTGGACAACTATTTATATATGCATTTAACCTGGAAAGCCATTCTAGTAATCTGTAAGATGAGACGACAAGAGCCGTGCAGCGACTATTTGGAAGGTGTAATCGATCTAATTTTAAGGGCATACAAAACAGCGATACCTAGTGTGACATAAGATCCAGAAAGAATGAAAGGCCACGCTAAGAAGCTCGACAGCCGGGAAGGTTCTAAAAGACGCTTACTTCCAAATATAGCATAGAGACAATGAACGTAATTATCTGCAAATAATAGTAGGATACCGAGCATAGGTTTCAATTAAACATGGAGAAATTACCATACAACTGCAAGGGTACAGTGAAATGACTTGGGACCAAGATGGGCCATGCTAGTAGTCAAGCGAGCTGGGGGCCTATTCTTGAGATCTAACCCGACTATGCCAGTGAAAAGGCTTAAGGAAGTTGTTTATCACCGTGCTCCGCAAATTCTTAGCGGATTCAGTTCTTGGACTGGGACCTGGTCCCATGGCCAAAGTTCGCGCCTATCAAAGCCAGTTCTTTGACTCGAGGATGTCCGTATACGTAATGATTGCGTATAGAGGCGCTTGGGAGGCATACGAAGGCAGCCGCCACAGAAAAGATCACCTTGAAGATTCCGACATCCCACTTGTTGCGGTGAGATGTCGAGCGAAGCTCGCCCCCTAAAGAATGCCAGCTAGAAAAGGTCAGTGGGAAACAGAGCCAACCATTTTATGCCAGTCGGCATCTTGCGACTATGAATGACCCATTGGCGGATTTGAATGGTCATTAGTGAACAGAAAATGGGGTTCAGCAGTTGTGTTTTAATCTTAGGAGGTCAAGTCCACCCGAATGCAGGCTCATACTCGATCTATGATTTTTCGGGAGAGGCATGGCGTAGCAATGCTCATCGGCCAATCAACTATTTTTCCAAGGCCTCGTTCTTTCTAAAGAAAAACAGGAAAACTTCAACTGCTTGACACCGCAAAAAGAAAAAAAAAATACTCGAGGTAGTGCTATCGTGGATACATGATTTTAGATACGTTGAGGGGCCGAATTCACAATTGGCCTTGCAGGCTCACTACAGCCCGCTATCGACCCAAACCCGGTTATTCCGCGTTCAAGCCTTCGTATTTGGGCATTGTGTATATCGTGTCAATCGCAGCAATAAAGAAAAGTGTGGTCCGTTCTGGAATTATTATACGAACGAACTCGCTCCTCGTCTTGAATTGTTTGAGGAACAAATTCTGCAACTTTCGGCGTCCTCGATACATTTTGCTTTTAGTCAGGTCCTTGGGAATGGTTCAGATTTGTATACCCATAGTGGGGAAGCATTTGACAAGCAGGCTTGGTTGAAATACAGAAATTCTATGATGACCTGCGGGCATTAGCTCAAATCGAAAAAGGCCTTTTGGGCCTTTTCATGATATGAGAGATCCGGTGAAGGAAGATATTCTTGAAATCGGACAGGTTTTATCTAGTGCCCTCGTAGAAGGGTATATTGTTCTCGCAGATGGAAACGATGCGCAAGCAAACTGCGTTGACGTTGACTTGAAGCATGGGGATCTCTCATGCCTCTTTCGAGGAGTTGGTCGACGAACTCCTCTGTCAGAAAAGGCAAACTGGTTTTGATATAGTGAGCTCATGCGAGCTCATGAGTAATTGGCAACATGTTCAGTTTGACAACAATTTCTTTCTTGGCAAAGAAATAATCTCATTCGGATTACTAATAAGCATTTTGTTCTTCTGAATTGAAAGAATGCTATTCCATTGTCTAGTAATGCTGAAAACCATACAGAAGCACACAATCGAATGACTAATTAGATGAATACGCTTCATCATGTGTGAATTGCGAGTTCCTCAACCCGAATTCTGATTTGGGTGGTGAAATATTTCGCCAAGAAGTACGCTGACAAGCCGGGCTAAGAATAAAGTTCTCTGCCGTTATCACTTTTATTGGTAATGAATGCAACTCAATCATCCTGTGTCCGCCTTCTTGATGCTGCAAATATCGCAATAACCTGCACGAGAGAAATGCCCACTTACTGTAGCTACGAGTGTCACAGAAAGTTGTCATTTGTAAATACTTCATTTCAACCAAGGCCAAGAATGAAGCTAACCTAGATATAGGGCTTGCATTGCCTGAACGGTGCTCCGGTTTCGCCTGAATCTTCCCAAATGTAATGGCGATGGGTAACTCGCAAAAGTAGCTTGCCGAGGCGGGTGAGATTTCGGGCGGATGCAATGGCCTAATCTTAGGTAGCATGCGCCACCGTAGACTTGGTGATCACTCTTGTTGCACGTTGCGGGGCATTAAAGGCCCGGAGTTGGAGGTTTAGTGAAAATTACAGCGCGTTGTCTATGTTGATTGGCGGCCATTATGAAGTATCTGCCTCGTCAGGATAAATGGTCACTATTGACGTTGTCCTATGACTAGCATGGACTCAACATAGTTTCGTCGCACGACAGCTTTGAAAAATTGATTTGCGCGTTAAGGCCCAGCAATTGGTTTCAAATTCAAGTCTGAAGATAACGGAGAGCATGCTATGTAAGTTGGTATCGCTAGCTTTGCCAAGCCGTAATAAAGTTTTAACAGCGCCCTCCACCAGCCGTAGTGTAGCGCACGCTTGTGGGGCAGGATCAACGAGTCGAAATCACGGCGGATGTGTGACGGCCGCAGGTCTGCTACAATATTCCAGATCCCATTGCCGGTGGCTGTACGGCGGGTACGCACTTGTGAGAGGATAGCCTGTCAGGAACTACTATAGTAAATCGAGTTCCTTATCCGACGCAATTTAAAGTTCGGCGGGTGATCTCTTCTTTTACTGAAATACCTCAGCCACTGATTATTTTACAACCATAAACCGGCTACACATGAGATCCGCGTACATTCATAATCTCAACCAGTATCATCAGTTGTGGCCTCCAATAACCATGTCGTACCAATTGGAAGATGTCCGGCCAATGTTTGAGTTGCGCAACCGCAACTATATCGTCACGGGAGGGGCACAAGGCATCGGTTTCGCAGTCACTCGGGCGATCTGTGAGTTGGGAGGCAACGTAGCAGTCCTAGACGTGCAGCCCAAGCCAGCCGCAGAAGAATTCGCGAATTTGAGTGAGCATTTCGGTGTCAAGACGATATACATTCAGACGGATGTCACCAAGCAGGACAGCCTTAATGCCAGCTTTGAAAAAGCTCTTGCGGAGCTCGGCTCGATAGACGGGTGTGTTCCAGCCGCGGGCATTGCTATTGACAAGCCTTTTGTCGACCAGACTTGGGATGAGTTCACGAGGATCCAAGAAATCAACGTAAGTCTATCTGGATCTGATTCATAGGCTATGGCCGTTTCGAATTAATGAAAGTCGTACAGGTGAGAGGAACATTTTTCACGGTGCAGCTATGCGTAAAGCACATGTTAAAGCATGGGAAGGGCGGAAGCGTTGTGTTGCTCGCATCGCAATCTGCACACATCGGCTTGCCAGGCTATCGCATGGCAGCGTACAACGCTTCCAAGGGCGGCGTGCTGATGCTCATGAAAGCACTCGCAGTGGAACTAGCGCCTCACAACATTCGGGTCAACTCGATATCACCTGGCTTTGTGGATTCGCAGATGACCAGAGACGTTCGCGAGCTCAAGAGCAAGAGGGAAGGCGAGCAGATGTGGATGGCTCCGCCGAATCAAAGGTTGAGCACTCAAAATGATCTTACCGGAGCCGTCATCTACCTCCTGAGCGACGCGGCCAAACACACAACGGCTGCTGATATCCCAATCACGGGAGGACTGCACGCTGGAACGATCGGTGGTCTTATCAGCTACGAAGAGAAATAGATTAACACTAGGAAAATAAAGTGCATCGCCGACATTCTTATTTTGATATAATCTCGTTAATTTTCAAGAGTTTCAATAATGCAATGACTAGAGTTCGTAGATGGTGATCTTATTTAACCATAATTCCAAGCGTTGAATTCAGGCCAAGGATTGGAGCGCTGTAATATGTTGGTCGGTATGCTTCCAGAAACGGCATGTAAGTCAAACAAATGTTGAACATATCACTTCTATCAATAATTGACGTTGTTGATGTCGTAGAGATACATTGCTAGAGTTGATGGTTATCGAAAGTGGAGTGGGTGCGGGCGTATCGCTGCCGCAAGCCCTAACGCTCGTTAGCTGCGGCTCTATGATCGCCGCACCTGTCAATCTTAGTCAAGGGCGCAGCAGTTCGATACGCCCAATTCATCAAACATAACATTTGTTAGTAAGGCATGATACACTAAAGCCAACCTATGTGTCTACCCCAGATCCTGTGGTGTAGCTTATCTGCTATGTGCCATATAACACTAGCGGCTCGGCTCTATCTATTGATGACTATAACCGTAAAATCCATGTCCGGATTGATTGCGGCCACGTACAAGCCGCAGATGAAGGTACTCCAACCATTCGTAACCCATTGGCTCAGCCTCATGACACTGAGTCGCGTGTTCCCTGCCCGAAATGTGTCCCAAGGCCAAGACCCTCTATATCCTTCTGGTCATCGCCTAGATAGCAGGGTGTATCAGCCGCCGCCAGCGGTTAAGGCCCTGGACCCATGATTGCATGCACTACTCTGGTCTAAAAATCCGGGGTTCTTGATAAGAGTCGTGCAGTGACGGGAAACGAGTTCCATATTACAATGTTACTTAAAGAATGGGGCAAGTCGAGATCGCGACATCGTCTAAACAATGTCATGACTTTTGGTTAGACACCCACAATTTGTTCTTCCTTTATCGCCATCTATCGCAGCTCTTGAAATTAGTCAGGATAACTTATCGCCTCGATCATGGATAGCTCATACGACTTGATAATCGTTGGCGCAGGTATGACGTCGTCAACACCATCTCCGCTCACAACAGTATCTGACAACTCGCAGGCTGGTTCGGATTAGCTGCTGCCAAGGCCTGTGTGGAGCTGCGGCCCGAAGACAAGATCGTAGTGCTCGAGTCCGCGGGATCATGCGGTGGGACATGGGCCTCCCATCGAATCTATCCTGGACTCAAGTCCAACAACATGCTAGGCACATATGAGTATCCCGACTTCCCCATGAGCGAAGAAGTTTATGGAGTAAAGCCGAACAACCATATTCCTGGTACTGTGCTTAATAGATATCTGACCGACTACGCACGGCACTTTGGATTTCTTGACCGGGTAATGTTCCACAACCAGGTCGATGGTGTCGAGTCTACAAAGGGAGGCGGTTGGATTCTGACAGTGGCGACACCAGAGGGCACAAAGACGATTGCAACGGCCAAGTTGGTCCTCGCAACGGGATTGACCTCGACACCAAACATGCCAGACTACAATGGCGCAGACTCCTTCAATGCACCTCTATACCATGCAAAGGACTTCTGCGACAGGGCGGATACGTTGAAAGGCGTCAATAACGCTGTCGTGGTAGGGGGAGCGAAGTCTGCGTTCGACGTCGCATATGCCTGCGTTGAGTCAGGAGCTACCGTAGACCTCGTCATCAGACCTGACGGGCACGGACCAGTCTGGATCGCACCGCCCTTCGTCACACCTCTCAAGCGACGGCTGGACAAGCTATTGTTTGTGCGATGGATGACATGGTTTAGTCCCTGCCCCTGGGGTGCCGAGGATGGATATGCTGGGCCACGCAACTTTTTGCACGGAACTGCGTTCGGGAGATTTCTCGTCAAGTCGTTCTGGGATATCTTGGGTTCCGATGTGATCAAGGCGAATGGTTACGACTCGCATCCGGAGCTCAAGAAGCTGAAGCCATGGAATTCAGCATTCTGGATCGGTAGTGGTCTCAGTATCCTGAACTATAGCACGCCTTTATTCGACATGGTCAAAGAAGGAAAGATCCGGGTACACGTCCAGAACATCGATCACTTGGAGGAAAGGAAAGTTTATCTTGAAGATGGTACCTTCCTAGATGCACAGCTTATGATCTGCTCGACTGGCTGGAAGAAAGAGTCATCATTGAAGATCACGGGACTCGACGCAGCAGGGCTCAGCTTGCCCGTCTCTGAAAAGGAGCTGGCCCAGTTGAATGAGGAAGCAGACCGAAAGGTGGTGCAGATGTTCCCCATCCTTGCAGATCAACCGAAACATCGATTTGAGGAAAAGAGAGGAGAGCCACTTCGCTTCTACAGGTTTGCGGTTCCGCCGGCATTTGTCGAGAAGCGCAATCTAGCATTCGCTGGTATGATTTCGACCGTTGGAACCGCAGTGTGCGCATCTATTCAAGGTCTATGGATCTCAATGTTCCTTGCCGGTAACCTCGACAGAGTAGCAAAAACGAATGAAGAGGTCTCAAATGAAGTCATGCTTCATACACAGTGGGGGCGATGGAGGTATCCCTGTGGTTACGGTGCTAGCTTGCCCGACTTCGTGTTCGACTCATTGCCATATGTCGACTTGTTGTTGAAGGACATGGGTTTGAATAACCACAGAAAAAGTGGCATGATCGCAGAACTTACCTCGTCGTATGCGCCAGGCGACTTTGCTGGTCTTTTCCAGGAGTGGGAAGAGAAACACAAAAGTCTCAAGGCATGATGGTCTGGCGAATGTTGAGGACAGTATCACGGTTTCGATTGGGGAAGGATATGACTGTAAAGTAGGATCGAGGCGTTCTAACTACGGGATCTTAATTATGGCGCACACTTCACATAATCGTTGTTGACCAGGGCCGAGAAATGTTTGTACAAAGACTCAACTGAACAAGTGTTATTCATTTTACTTTTTGATGATAATACGAAATTGGCGCTGATGATTTCCCCATACATTGGTCTTCAGGGGTGATGTCAACTATCGCACGATCCCCTGGCTTTTTGTAATCATTGCTTTCCATATACACAAATCACACAAACGTGCACACTGCCAGAAGCACGCTTGGATTCCAATCCGATGCCCTTACGTCGACATAACATTGAATTGAACCAACGACAGAGTACCGATAAATCTATTTATTGCCTTCATCGCCAATTCTACATTTCAAGGGCTTCAATATAGGTCTAGATCACTGCAACATGATCTATGTGCTTTTTCCAGAGGACCAGACGCTAAAATGGACGGTCGAAGACGGATGATAGAACCATTTCCATATATGTACACAGGTACCCGATGGGAAAGGCATGAATCCAAAATAGTCAAAGTACATTCATTATGAGCTACCAAGACTCTTGGTGGACTGCTGGCGGCTACGGCCGGAGTAGGAGCCATTTTATATAAGTTATGTATTAGTCTAGTTGAGCCTTCTAAACTGGTGGCTATCATCTTACTGGTCTCGAGAACATCATGTCCAGAAAAGAAAAGCGTACGCAAGGGGATAAGAAGTTTTTAGAGGATAAACATATAATGTTAGACAAAAAGACATCTCCGTCATAGTTGCGACAAGCAAAGAACCAAAATTGTGCACGGCAAGTGTCACAGATAATCAGTCATCGTAGTTCACCATAAAACTCTATCGACGAAGCCGACGATATTATAGTTTTTCTAATCGACTACTAGGTCAATTGGCGCTGAAGAAGCCGATACCACGACATGGGGACGACTCGAGGAAAGAGTGAAAGGGAGTCAAAAATTCGTCAGAGCCGAGAGTACAAATCGATTGCGCCGTATTGCTAATCCTCAAATAGGTTGAAAGACGGCTGGTGTAAGGGGACACGTCATGCCGCACTGGTTGGAAGGATGGATCGACCAGAAACTTCCCGGTTTTCAAGTAAATCAAAACGAATGAGTATGTGTAGATGAAAAGTGTGAGATCCTATTATTGTTGTCGCAAATGAGCCCTGGGTCTGCCTGGGTCACAAAATCTTACCGAACTTTAGCGCCGAACAGCAATGCGCTACAGCCAATAGTTGGCAGCCGTGGCGCTGATCAAGTGAGCCAATTAGAAAAATTGGTAACAAAACTGCCGGTTTTGGCCTCTCTCTTCGCGCTACTCAGCGAGGCGCGCCGGCGTCTTTTGGGGGGTGATTTCGGGGGGTTGAAAACACCGCAGCCCTTCAATCTTCCCATCGTGAACGTTCCCGTTCCAACAAGAATACGACACCTGTACACCCCTCGGCTCATGCCACACTTTCGCCTGTTCAAATCATCGAAACAGCGGGACATGGATGCCCCGAGAACACCGGAGGCGGAGGATGCCGAACCGTCTGTGCGAGACAGGCTTGGCGCCTTCTTGTGAGCCAGCTACCTTCTCATCACTTGTCGCTGAGTGACGGCAGCTAACCTGAGCATCCGCAAGGGAGGAGAATATCGCCAAGGGCAGGTCTAAGCTCGAACAATCATTAGGGTTAGGTCAGACGCCGAGTGCCATTCCCGATGGTGAAGTTGACATCAGCGGGGATCCGCGCCCCGTAGAGATAGGATGGCATCCAGTTGCTGGTCTTGCGGGGAAGTGGTTCGCTGAGCAGACGGGCCTCGGCAAGATGATCACAGAGGGCGTCAGCAAGTTTCCTGATCCGACACAACACTGGGCCGTCCTCGTCGGCGATTACTGCCATCAGCTCTGGATGGTAAGTTGAAATGTGTCGCAACGCAATCTGGGGTATTGACCGGGTCTAATCAGGATGAGAACCTGCACGTGATTTACACCAATGGCAAGATCGAACGGGATGAGTGGCACACCTACGAAGTGGGAAAATCAAGATTTAATGACGAAGCACTCAAGCAAGCAGGTGAGCCATGACCCGATTGCCTGTTCATGGTTGTCCATCCGAGACTCATACCGCATCTGACTAGGGGAGATGACAATCTTTGCAATGAGGGAGAAGCGGCCCGCATACAATCTTATTGACAACAACTGTCAAATCTTCGCACTGAAGCTGCTGGATTCGATCCAGGTAGGTAAACACAAGGAATTTGCTACAAGCTTTTCGGTCTACCAGAGGGCAATCGGCAAGGGCGCTATCATGGACCTCTTCGTCGATGATCACCCTGACGAGAACCCCAACGAGCGCCCTGCAACACCACCACAAGGCACTGTTCCATTGGCGCAACAGGTCATGGACGAAAAGACGACGAAGCTGGACAGTCACGAAACTGCACACTCATAGAGCAGGACGTACATCGAGCTGTTGGGGAGCCCCCGGAAGAAATTTGAAGAGAAGATGTAGGCAATTGGCATTCGCATGTTGGCCCATGGTATGGTTTAGCATAAGGTTATCGCCATTGTCCCCATGAAGATGATCTCAATATCACCTGTACCCTAGCGCATCACTGCCAACGCACATTCTTGAAATCACCAAAAATTGGCTCTTGATTCCCATCTGGGTCATTGATGCGAATGCTCCGCTTGACACGTGGTATCCTGGAATACCCAAGACCGGACCTGTCTCGAAATTAGAGCCAGTGCTAAGTGTAGATCGGCCGATTGACCCACCACTGGTCGGTGCGTGGGCCGATTGCCTCGGAGTGCCCATAGAACAAACATGACAAACCATCCTGGGGGGTTTTTTGTGAACCATAAAGGCTTGTTTCGCCTAGGAGCAAGGATGCAAAGCCGATCAAAGGGGGGCACCTCTAAAGGATCATCTTGTCCACCAGATGAATAGGCTCAATCCATCTGAACATCGGGGGCAAATGCGATAATGCACGCAGAATGAAGGAGCGTCTTGGCGTCAGACCTGCGTCGCGAAAACATTCGACTCGATTCAAGAGTACCCAAATATGGCTCGTCGCAACCACTTCGGACGGGGAACATAGCGCAACATGCACCACCGCCGCCTCATCTTAGCAATGGCACGAACATTTGAGTAGTATATGAAGGCGCATCAATTACCCCTTCCAAGAGGTCTCTCCTAGGCCATGATATTCATTATACTACTAATTAATTCCACTTGTCGGGTCCGCTTGCCTCTTTACTTTAATCGAAGATGAAGTTTCTCAGCATTGCATTGATAGCAGGTCTGCACATCGGCGCAACCCTATGCGCACCTATCACAGCACAAGGCATCGCAGGACGATCAACACATAATGTAATCTCTCAGCGCCAAAACAAGGGAGGCAACAGCAACAACAAGGCCGGGGCCAGCGGGAAGAGCAGTAGCAGCGGCAATAGCAGCGGTGCGCCGAGCGCAGACGCGGTGCAGCAGGCGGCGGACAACTTCGCGAGCGACGTGTCGACCGTGTCCAACTCGCTCAACACGCTGGGGACGACCACAGACACGGCCACGCGCAAGAAGCTGGCCAACGCCGGCTTCAAAGCCGAGTCCGACGAGGACAACCAGCGCTCCGTGCTCTTCGCCGCGGGAGCCAACAAGGACGCCAACACCAAGATCCTGGACAACACCCCCACCGTCCTCGACGGCCTCTCGTCCATCGCCAAGGACCCCTCAGACGACAACACAGCCAAGCAGCTACAAACCATGGAGACGGCGAGGTGAGCGCGGAATTCTTTTGATTGCGTGCGTGCACATATCTTGCTAACACGACTGGAACCCCAGAAACGCAAATATCCTGCCCAGCATCACCGCGCTGACCAACAGCGCCTTCAAGGCCACCGGCGTCGACGCTACGGCGCAAAAGTTCCAGTCCACGACGGGCAGCAAGAGCATCAAGGCCACGATCGCGTCCGAGGGAGGCGCCAGCAGCAGCAGTGGCGGTGGCGGCGGCGCCGCATCGCCGTCCAAGAGCGGCAGTGGTAGCAGCGGCAATACGCAGTCGACCAAGGGCGGTGCTGCGACGGCGAGTGCGCAGAAGGGAAACGCGAAGGGCAATAATTAAATATGCACCCATCTGGGCCGACTAGAAATGAGATTTTTTGATAGGACGATACTACACGCTTTCGGATGTAGTGTACCAAGCAGGTCTCCTGAACTCTCCCGGACCGCACACTCATCACAGAGGTTCGTGCAGTCATCTGTTAATCGCAACATGGGTGAAAAATGGGTCGAGGCATCACGATTGCAATGCCCGGTGCCATTATTTGTATTTCAACATAGACTTGGGTTACCGACAGAGACTCTTTATCTCAAAACTATGGCGACCCGTGCAGAGGCGCTTCAGTTGAAACCCCAACGCGCTGTCAGTTGATTGGTGGTCGGATTGAATCAGGATTTGCAGTTCCATGGTTGGTTGGTCATGAGATCACCATGGTAATGCCATCAGGCTTGATCGGCCTCTCACTAGATCACTATACAGAGTATTTATCATAACATGACCTTAGCTGAGCAGGTTATTTAGGTTGTATGACTTCTTAGATACTGCGTTTAGATGCAGCCATAGCCAGCAAATGCTATGTGGCACATCAGAAAAATTTGCCCATGCTTATCCCGTAGGGTCGCCTATTACGTCCAAAGCAGCCGACAGGAAGCGGCACGGGCATCTCTCACCTTATCACTGTTCATGTTCTAGGGCCTAATGACACGTTAGTTCCAGACGCAGCTCGAACGGCGAGATATGCTACACCTACCACAGCGAACTTGCTCCGCCTGCGAATCTTCTCTCCATAGATGGCCAGCACCCACGGGACAATCGTCAACGCGGTAGCGATGGCTCCCAGCAAACCCCCAGCAGCAGACTCGCCCAGGTTGATGAACAGCGGGCCCACAACGAGTGGGAATGCGCCACCCAGCATATTCCGACAGAAGGACTGCGCGGCCAGCGCCGAGGAGGCGTAGCTGTGGTAGCTGTCGGCCAGGTAGTTGAAGGTGGCCAAGTAGATGGTGTAGATGCCCATGGTGGCGAGGGCGATGGCGAGGGCGGGCACGATCCAGTGGATGGAGGGTTTGGAGGCAAAGCCAAACATGTATAAGCCGAGTGGCAGGAGGACGCTTGACAAGCAGGTAAAGTAGATTCGGGACTCGGGGGCCTCGACGGGGAAGCGCCGGCGCATGAAAGACCAGAACCTGCCTTGAGACCCGTCGTGGTCTATCTCCGCCGCCCCCACCGCCCCTGTCTTGCGTTGCCATTTGGGATATTTGAGAAGGGACTCTTGGTAGACGCCCATGGCCGTGGCTATGATCGAACCAACAATCATGGCTATGAAGATGTAGCCCGACTGCTCCAGGTTGAAGCCGTGCTGGCGAGAGAACACCAGTGGGATGGACCCAAACGTCAAATATAGGACGGCCCACGCAAACGAAACCCACAATGAGAAGAAAAATACGGCGGGCTCGGTAAAGAGAAGGTGGAATGGCCTGATCAAGGATACTGTAATCATGGTCACGAGCGATGCGTGCTGCTCGTCCTCTTTAAGGAGCCACCTGACTCGTTCAAGCCTGAAGCCGCTTGCAGCCATCGCTTGTTCGCTTCCCCACGTGGTCGTCGATACTGCTTTCTCCATATCGTCACCATAGAATGACTCTTGTCCAACGGCCGCAATATCAAGATTCGCTGGATCTTTGATCCAGACACCAAAGACACCTGCTTTCTCCAGGGCTTCGTACCATTGGTTGAGCTTCTTCGCTTTCCTCCTGAGCAAGACGCTTCCCCTGCTCTCGCTAAAAAACACGGTGAGCGCAATGACCAGAACGGCATCAGCTATGACTTGGTGCCAGAAGACCCATCTCCACCTCGCACCAGCGCCGGTGACCCCGTCGCCTCTCAATCGATACACCATCAAGCTAGCATCCAACGGTCCGAGTCCGGTACCGATGAGAACAGCACCACTATAGAGAGCCATCGGCGTGTTGCGTTCCTCCTTCACCCACAAGTCGGCGATCACCCCGCCCACCATGGTACTGAAAACGCTGCCACCGACACCGCACAGGAACCGAGCGACGAGCATGCCTCCAAGGTTGGTGACTACACCGCAGACAGCTTGAAAGACCACGAATACGATTCCGGACACCACAAAGACTGGGTACCGACCATTGACCTCGGAGAAGGGAGCCAAAACCATCGGAGCAATGCCGAAACCTACGGTGAATAGGGTAATACCAGTCAGGACGGCGGTCCGGGATACTCCAAACTCAGTGGCCAGGAGTCCGGCAGGAGGAGAGTAGGCGCCAGCGGTATATGCCGTCAGGCACGTTGCAATGCATGACAGGAAGAGCATAACATTCTTTTTCGTGTTGGGCAATTTCGTAGGATTCCCATAGCGACTAAGATCCGGACACGGTGGTAAACTGTCATGCTGGGGCGCGGATTCATAGCCTGGAACTGGAAGTATGGTGTCGAACGTTAGGTAAAGGTCAGTGATGGGCATGTCCGCATTCTGTCCAGGCGTGGACGGTTTCTCAGCAAACTGATTCGAGACGACAAGTTCGGACTTCTTGGTTGGCAGTGCATCTTGACTATTTGACACTTGAATCGTGTCAGTCGAATGCGCACTTTCTATGCCCGCGAGCTCGGCGCGGCTTGAAGACGCAGTGTAAGATGAACGATCAGTTCCTGGGTCGACCGGTTCCATCTGTGATTCTAGCCAGCCGGCGTTGGACACTGCAGCGAGTCGAAAGTTTTACCAACCGGATACTCCTTGGCGACAGTTGTTACGAATGTAGGTTTGGAATGCATGTAGACAGCGGGGATAATAACGCAAATGTTTCCCAAGTCCGAGGAATAACGTGTCGAGATCTCAGGTGAGGACTAGATTAGCTCAAGGGAAGGAGGTTTACGCTGGAATTTGTTGGGGCGGTATATTCAGAATTGATATGGCGGTATTATTGCCGACTGGGGGAGCCATGGTTAGATCCTGGCGAGAATACGACCCCAGTCGGAACCACGACATGCATGGGCAAATCATTGACGGGATCTTGTGTGTCCGGACTTGGAAGCTGTTTGTAGCTGTTCAAAATTGGCATCGCGTGTGTTGTTGTTGGTCGGGGCGTTGGAAATCTGGGCGGGAACTGATGAAATCGGTCCACTTTAGCTATCAGCCATGCCACATATGGTGTAGTTGTGACATTAGCGGAAGCTTATCTGTGTCTTGTATGGATCTGTAGATGTTCCCGGTTATTTCCATGCCGGGACACGTGGGCGAGTGAGGGGTCTTTCTCCAATAATCCAATGTCTTCCTCCTTAGCTTGGTCCAATGCTATGTACTACATACGTATGCGTATGTATGTCTCCAAGAGTCTCGATCCACGATGTGAAGGATGCGGCGGTGTGTTAATCAGCAAATTACGGATGGTGTACGATTTATCCAGTCGGCAGCCATGATAGGCACCATAATGCTGTGTAACAAATACGTTGAAGTGATGTCTGCATAAAATCGACAGCAATTCTACGTTTGGTTCATCTCCTCCTCATAGTTCGGCAGGTGTATTGCGTTCACCGGAGGATATCCTGGTAAAAAATGAAATTCGAATGGAAACTCACAAGCTCGGGCCAATTGTGTGATACATGATGTGCTTTCGCGCAAAACGTATGCCTCCGTCTTGGCTATCGTCTGCGCACTATTCTTTTGGACAGAGGGCGGTGCAGAACCAGGGCCATTGATAGTGGGTTCTCATGTGTGCCTGTATGTAAGTTACATACCATGGTAGCACCTACGATAAGTGCGGTAGAGAAGCCGTAGTTTGCATCAGTGTTGGATTGGCATTCCACCTTACTCCTTTCCACCTTACTGATGTATGACATTGCCAAAGTATATGTTGACCTGATGCCGTCAGAAAACAAGAATTGTTTCGAATTGGTGCTCAATCTTTCAGCATTATCATCGGAATGGGAATGCAGCAGCTCAGTTTGCCTGTCGGCTTTTAGCTGCCTGGGTGCTTTATCATTTAGTGAATCTGTTCGAAATATCAAGTGTCATTGGAAAAATGAAGAGCGTTCTTACTGCGGCATCAACCACTCCAGTTTGTATTTGATGCCTAAACGGAATTTTCGCTAAATTGCGAGGTAGTAGGAAAGACGATGGACTCGGGTAAGCACTTAAATCTTAGAAAATGTAGGGGTACAGTAGGCTCTGCGTTTCTGGTGAGCGACTGAGCTCTGAGACTTAGTACAAATAGTGGCCGTAACATGCATGCTTGGCTGGGTAACTCTGCAAGTTCATACGATTACCTGTGTTCTGAGACGGATTGTTGGCGTCAATGCAACCGCATCTTATCATAAATGCTCGAATTCAACGAGGTGTCGTTTTCTGTCGCCAGTCAGTCAGGTACGAATTGATTGCTGGGCAGCATTGAGCGGCACCAAAACGTCGGGGGTTGGAGATGAGAGTACGGATGTCGCTACCAAAGGTCTTCGACCGCCAGGACTTTTCGTACGTACCTTGGCAGCTGCTTGGCAGATTGATTTAAGGTAGCCCCAGCTGTGGATAAAGTCGTCCGCTAAATTTGAATTTTTAGAGGGGCTCTCTCAAAGAATTTAGCGCTCCGTAGTGGTCCTTATTTAGTGAGTCTCAGCGGATTCAGTACTTAAGTGCGCCTGAAGGTAGTTCTGCTCTCAGCTGGGAGCGGACCGTTTCAGCTGGCTGTACAAAATCAAGCGGGCGAAGACCTTTGGTAGCGACATCCGTACTCTCATCTCCAACCACCGGTTTGGCGCTTCTGCCACTTCAAATTTTTCCCTGCTACCCTGTACAATACATGCAAGTTGATCTGGTTGTTGAGAACAAGCTACTTGCACGCGGCTGAATGCCACCACGCGTATGACATCAGAAAGAGACGTGCCAAGGTGCCGAAAGTTTGACGCTACCATTTTTCTCGCCTGCAAAAGCAAAAACACGAAGAACCTGCGCCAATGCATTGGTTACATAATAATTTCACCATAACCTCCGAACTGAATGTGTTGATGCGGAAAAACAGATACAGTTTGACTGCACCCCGGGATCTGCTGCCTGGATTCCTGGTTTTAATCATTTGCTATTCCAGTTGCCGGCCTCGCTCCACTTTCTTGAGCAACATTCAACCACATAGAAGTATCTATGAAAGGTTGTTCTCATGGAACATCAGGAGTCCGTCGCCTGTCCCGAAGCTACTGCTTGGGGTCTCGCTCCATTCGCCTAGGAAACCACATGACTCTTCATCCAGAGTCGAGTTAGTCTTTGGAACAACGTCTTTGTGGCGGGCGGAGGGTTTTGCCCTATGAGAGGCTTAGACTTTCTGGAGACCACTATCCCACAATCGCTTTCATCCGGGAGTCTCTTGTGATGATATAACAGATGTGGTGCCGGAGGGGGTTATGGCCGCGGTCAATTTCCCACCAAACGTCTGTGTGGTATTAGACGGCGATTCACTACCTGAAACCACGGCAGACATTTTTTGCAGGGTATTGATACAAACCCCCATTGTGCAAAGTGCCCACGAGCAACGTCATACATCTAACACTTACCCGATTTGCATACTTCTAGGCGGACAGGCTACTTTTTCAGCCAAGAGGGATACCCCACGTACTTTTGAATATCATCCCAAGCACATGAGGAATCCGACGTGAATTCCAGACTAGTGCTTTTGTGGAATTGGAAATCGGCGAGTTGGCGAGGAAATACCGTGCCCAATCTGATGAAGACTGGAATAAATCATCGTGGTGATTAGATATAAAGAGTGATGCAATGCATCAGTATTGTTGACAAAGTCTAAGAATCCAATCGGACGGACCCACCTCATACAATGTTCACAATCCTCTGCCTGATTAACCAATAAATCCAAAGCTCGACGTTCAGGGGCAGGCTCGGTCCTACCGTCTGCAGCGACTTGCGTTACTGCAGAAAATGAAACCTTTTAGTGATCGGTAGGCATGTCCCCTCGACGATCGTCACAAAAGGATATGAAGTAAATACCTGCATCATCTTACACAGCTTCAGCTTTCCTCGCTGGTACTACAAAGTTAGCGAAGACGTACCAACAGAAGAATGATGGGAAAGCTCTTGCGGTGACTATATTTCCTGTACGGTCTTGATGGCCGTCACGCAGGGCATTCTAGCGGTCTCGCATCGTATTTTGTGCATCGGATTATGTCCTCCGGCCGATCGAAACTCTTTCACGCACTTAACCATCAACAAAGCACGTCTTCTTTCCATGACTTTACCTTGCAAACTAATATAATATTCTTTGAGCAAAGCGAGTTAAGAAAAAGCGGTTTCGCATAATTGGACTGGTTTATGGGACTCTTCATGCCCGAACCTCGTTGTTGATAGTAGTAAATCGTCAACCCACCTCAGCCGAATAGGTCTCGGTCCGAGCTGGTGAGCAGGATTTTCGGCTGCGTTGTGGCAAATAATAAGACCGAGCTTGAATGGTCACGGCGTCCAACATCCATCCTTCATATTCACACACCATTTCTTCTAAAAATGTTTCGAGCGCCGGCCACCACCACTCGACGCGTCGAAGAAGCTTTTGGGCTCCCTGCAGAACTTCTCTAGCCAGCAGATGAATGTTGCACTCGGGGCTTGCTTCGCCATTCTTCTCAAAACACTTTTTACTATTACGGTTCAAGGGACACAGGGAGCAAAGTTGCTGGAGAGCCGTCGGGCACCACCCGACTAAGCTGGGCTTAATCAACGGCCCTTCCCAGTCCAAAGCAATGTTTTCAACCTCCAAACCCTCAGCTAGTGGCGCTTTCTACCTGAAATTGTGTTGGTAATCTGGTGGTGGTAAGTCTCTATTCTCATATGTGAGCAGCACGTGGTTGAACAATAGCCAATCCCTGATCTGTACTCAGGCTCTTCCCTTTCACTTCCGTCGTCCCTCCAGCGACCTTTAAAATCAAGCCGGCGTTAGTATAACTCCGCAATGACAAATGTCTCTATCGTGGCCCATGGTGGCTTGAACTTTAGTGTTACGACAGACAAGCGTGATAATTCATGTAGAACCCTAGATCACGACTTGAATAAGGCAAAGGTAGTATGTGTATCCAATTCCGTCTTCTTTTGGATGAGCCTGCTCATTTGTAACCAAACCTCACTACCAACAGAGTGCACCTCACCAAGGTGACAGCACATACCTACCAAAACGTGTATTCCTACTCAGCGGTTATGCTGTGTGTGGCCTACGGAATCGGGGATCAGCGTGGCCTTGGTGGGCCCACAGCTACAAGTTCTCTACCATCCTGCGCATCACGTATAACCTCCGCCTTTCCGAGGGCCTCGAACTCTCGGACATCACTGCCAGAGCCTCTTGTTCGAGAGGCTTCAAGAGGACGTCGTTGCCGTGCCACCACAGATTTACAAAATCCGACAGGCAGCCAAGTCGTGCAGCTACTTGATTCTGATGAGTCGGAAGCAGTCGAGTCGTTCGTTTATGTTAGCCAAGGTCCAGCTTCCAGTGAATAATAGAAGTCGGAGAGGCTATGGGCAGTACGCGAGATTGTGAGCTACTGATATCAGCTTCGAACACGAGTATGGTTTGCGTGCGAGATGCGAGACAAATTGAGTACAGTCCAACATATTTAGAAGGTGATAGTTTGAGGTTTTGGCGTCTCAGTCTTAGGAATAGTGCACTTAGATGGAACGCGAGCGGGCCATAAAGCAAATGACTTGTAATCTCGTGGGCTCTGAAATATGAAGGTACTTAGTTACGTTGACTATTCGTAGAAAATACATATTACTCAAGCTAACATCTGCGTGAAGTTCGATTTACATAAAGTGACAGAAATCCCTACTGCTCAACCGAGGTACTGAACATAGGCACAAGGTATTACTGTGCACCTCTGCGAGCAAAACATATTATAATACTTACGGCATTCCTTGGGAGGATAGAATGCAGAGTGAAAAGGGAAGATGGAAAAACAAATAGGATTAAGAGAACGCTGATCATATTTAACATCGCATCAGTGATACTGTAGTTCTTATCTCGGAATATTTTCTGGATCATGTAATGCACACCACCAACTTTTCAAATCCTTCAGTTCGAGCTCGTCGGCAGGTCTTTCCACTGCATATCCTCCTTGTTCAGCTCCTGCTGAGCATCTTCCCACTCGGACCTAATGATGCGGGCATGCCTCTCGCTGCGAGGCGTGAACCTGGCCGGAAAATCCTCTGGACATGCCGCCATGCCGCCTGTGAACTTCTCTGGGTCCGGCGTGATCAGGGTTCCTTGACCGTCTGCGGCTTTGGAGATATCGAAGGCCCAAAGCAGTCTTGAGACTCCAAGGAACGTTCCGTTCTCGGCCAGATCAATGCCCACGCACAGGCGACGACCTGCCCCAAAGGAAAAATGGTCGCGTTTCTTCGGATCAGCAGCCTGCGCTGACTGCCTGGCCGTCGACTCGTCGCCGAGATATCGGGATGGCTCAAATGCTCGCGGCTCGGGGTGCCGCCTTTCATCCATATGGATGGCCCTGTTGAGATAGGGTAAGTATTCATGTATCGCCAGCCGTCTCTTTAATCTCTCAGATGCTTACCAGACATTAGGGATGATTATGGCGCCTTTGGGGATCTTATAGCCTAGATGATAATCATCTTGTGTGACGGCGTGAGGAATCCCAAGGATGGCGGTTGGCATCCACCGATATGTTTCCTTGACGCAGGCACGGACATAAGGCAGATTGTCATCCAGTTCGGGAAGACGATCGCCACATACGCGGTCGATCTCGGCCTGCGCCCGTTTCTGTACTTCGGGGAACAAAACCATGGCCAGGACAAATCCCATCAACTCGTTGGCCATCGTGTCCGAACCGGCCTCAATGAGATCGCCGCATAACATGCTGGCTAGTTCGTCTGGGAAGCCATTGGCTTCTTGAGCCTTAATTACATCTTCCGCCAGACACGGCTACACATGGTGGTCAATGTGCTTAGCTGGATGTCAAAAAGCATAGCCGAAGAACATACCTGTGCCATTCCGTTCTCGACCTTCTCCTTGATACTGTTCAGGTGGCCTTGGAAGAAGTTTTCTTCCTCGTCATGGATCTCCTTTGCGTACTTCCTAATTGGAACGAGGAAATTTGGTAGCTGTCTCAACGGGGGATACAAGTCCAAGAGGACGGTATGGAAGTGACCCAACAGTGAGTTCCATTTTTCGAAGCTCTCGTACACTTGTCTGAGATTGCTGTCATGGTTATTTACAACACGGAACCCAAGAACGATTTGGTATGCAATAGAATTGGTGAAGCGCCGTATGTGATCTTTGAAGTGCTCGGGTTCTTGCACTTCAAACCACGAGGTTAGCGGAATCCATGGTGGATAAATATAGTGCCTCACCAGCTAGAGCTGATTGGACTCTACTCACAAAGATCGTTCGACATTTGCTTGGACTCCAGATCCTGGTAAGGAACATAGGTCTTGGCCGATTCAGGGCTGAGATTACTCTTGAATACTGCGCGGCAGCTTTTCCAGGTATTATTGTACGGCTTGGATTGTTAGCAAACCAGATCTTGGCAAAAGACAGTTGACAACATGCTCAACTCACCATGAGGCCAAACTTGCTACCGCCGGTTACTAGATCAATGATGTATGAGTCAGGACGAGAAGAGTAGATGGCGCCTCTTTTGTCGAGTAGCTCCTTGACGACCTCGTCTGTGTTCAGTACAATGACAGTCCGGGTCCCTGCCATGACAGAATATATTGATCTATTTATGTTAGCTTATTCTTCTCTTATTTTCCTGTCTTGGTTGTTTTCAGAGATGATTCCAGATATCAAAACCTTACTTACCCGTACTCTTTGCTCCACTTCCGGAATTGGATATGCGGATCTTTAGTTGGCATTTGGTGTAGATTGCCGAGGATAGGAAGAGTTGGTGGGCCAGGGGGATAATCCGAAGGCCGACGACCAATCCTGAAGATCTTATATGCCGACCAGGTAACGATAAGTAGGCATAATATGGTTATGAGATGAGACATTGTTGTAAATTGTGGTGGTGGAAGTCGATGTCAGAGAAGCAGAGAGGATCCCCAGGCAAGAAGGTCAGGAACTGGAAGATATAGGCATTATTGAAAGCTGCACGATGCTTTCGAATAATGTTTTGACACAACGTCATCCTGAGTCGACGGAGGATTGGTTCATAACGGAGTGAAGTCATGCCAGCACATAACGAAGTGAAGTCATACCAGACGTCACGCATCGTGCCTTCTGGTGTCTGACGTCGCCGATGACCTGGTTGGGCCATTCACGCTAGTATAAAGGATCCATTGACGACCCAAGACAATCCATTTGAGATCAGCTATTCATGACCAAGGAGGGGTCTCCTGTTGGCCGCTGGTATTGATCTCAGCTTAGCATTGTGTGCTTGTCCCAGAACTTGTGGAGTTTGTTTTGCGGATGATATGGTATGATACAATCCCTGAAACTGAGAAATGAATACGTGAGACCCATCAAACCACGAATATATGACGGAGCGCACACTAGTCTAATTGTACTAGCATGGAAACACCAAGTTGGATAATCTGCGCTGCGCCACAACCGAAATATCTGGTTCAAAAGCCGAGACGCACCGCGCCAACCGTCATCTGTACCGGGGTTCTAATGACTATCGCAAGACCAGGGCCCTTAGTTTCTTGGAGTTTCTTCATTGACGTAATAAGTAAGAACCCTAATAATGGGTCGTGGACTAGTTCAGACGTCACACAGGAGAAAGGTGAGTCACGCAGAAGAGCTCAAGGATTAATGAATGTTCCTTGACAAATGGAAAGCGCGAACAACTCATGAAGATCATGTACTTCTGTGAGAATTCTGAGAAGAACTCTGAGTGACGTCGAAAGGTGAATGATGGACGGCGTAGCTGTCCAGTTTGGATATAAATGCTGCGCACCGCTCATCTTGGAAATGGGTTAAGGTAAAGTAGGCTCCAGCACCTATATCTCCAACCTACACGTTTAAATTCAGTCAAAAATATTCTGGTCATTCAAAATGGCTAAGTTCATCACCCTCGAATCTCGGGCTTTCCCCAAAGACTACTTTGTCCAAGCCATTGTTCGGTTGCTGGATACCATCGAACACAAAGATACCAACTACACCCACCACGAGCGCGTGGACCGCCTCCGTTATACCTACGCCGCGACAGCAACGCACTTCGCCCAACCGCATGTGTATCAGGCGCTCAAGTTCAACCACAAGAAGCTTGAAGCCGGTATACGGACGATTGCCTTACTAGTGGTAGACTGCTGGGTCAGCTGCAGTAAAGAAACAATGGCTGCACTTGCCATATATTTCACTTACACGTTAATTCTCGACGATAGCGAGGAAGACCCGCAGCAAATGACGGAAACCTTCTTCAAGGACTTGATGGTCGGTCGCAAACAGAGGCACCCCTGGCTCAGACTTATGATTGAACACTTACCCAACCTGCTGAGCCACTACGGCCCATACGGTTCACTAAACATCTATCGCAGCACAATAGACTGTGAGCCAGCTACATTTATCTGATTCCAAATCACAATAACTGACCAAAGTGCATATTAGTCTTTGAGGGATGCTGGATCGAGCAGCACAATTTTAAGGGTTACCCGGGGAATGAAGATTACCCCGAGTTCCTCCGTCGAATGAACGGACTCGGCCACGTGGTTGGCTCAACCATCTTCCCAGCCGAGAAATTTGACGAGACCAAGTATTTCCGCGAGATCACCACGTCCGTGTGCCAGCTAGAGTGCTGGATGGCCTGGACGAACGACCTGATCTCCTTCTACAAGGAGTTCGATGACCCACGCGACCAGACATCTCTGATCAACAACTACTGCCACGTTGGAGGGCTGACGTTACAAGAAGGCCTCGAAAAGTTGACGCATAACACGCTCCGTGTCAGTAAGCAGATCAAGAGCGTATTCGCTGACAAGGACGAAGGTGTCGCGAACGCGATGAGCAAATTCATGCACGGCTATGTGACCTGGCATCTCTGCGACAAACGGTATCGTGTCAACGAGATTCATGAGGGCTTACGAGACGACGGTGGTGTGACTACCAAATTCTGCCGCTACTATGAGGAGGCCCAAAGGGTTGGAGGAATTGACCCGGCTGAGTGGACGGGACCCACATTCCTGGAGTTGATAAAGGAGCAGCGAGGACAGGAGCGGTCTGAGCTGAAGAATTTATTGAGGAAGAACAATA
Organism: Truncatella angustata; assembly: GCF_020726525.1. NCBI lineage: Eukaryota > Fungi > Ascomycota > Sordariomycetes > Amphisphaeriales > Sporocadaceae > Truncatella > Truncatella angustata. Next base: position 569,928 of record NW_025763391.1, on the reverse strand, counting down.
TTCGGGAACTGACTCTAGATGTAACACAGAGCCTAGTGATGGCCTTTATGCTGTCCGTTCTGACCTGTATCCCGTATGTTGTCAGATCATAGGAAATTGGCTCGGATTGGCAAGATACTAGTCAGGATACTCAAGGTCTCTAGAAACTAACTGCTCAGTTTCCTCGCTTTCTTTGGCCTGGTAATTCTTTACAATTAGGTCTGCGTCTATCAAATAAAATTCTTTGAACATGGTGTTGTGCGAACCCAGTTTGACGCTTCAGATGTGATCTTTGGCATAAGAATGAGCCAATAGTTGTCCAGCAACTCAAGGAAGAACTCACCAGCCCATAATGAGAAGGAGGCAAACCTCTGATGGTATGATTCTCGGCCCCGAGCCAGAACCTGCTGACAGAAGTACAAATTTGTGCTACGTTAACTATGTTAGGAAGAAAAGAAATACTCCCCATGTCGTGGCCGCCCTAGTACACTAGGTAGCACTTTAGCCTCAACGCTTTTACTCCACCCGTACTGCCGGTTCCAGTGATTATGTTGAAGATCCTGAGTGAGGTCAAACGGTGAAAACGAAATCGAGTTTGAAGCTGGTACCCATGCTGCCACGGTTATTGCTAAAAGACCCCGGCACTCGCGATCTGCAATCAACGCTAGTGGCGGCCGAATACAGGGGTCCATGTGTCTTCCGGAAGGCGGGATGTAGTGATATTCAGGGGAGCCTGGTTGCCTGGCATCCCCAAGAAACGGTTTTGGAGAAACCAATCTACGCCTTCAGGGTTTCAAATCCTCCATCTCTCCAATGGGCTCTTGATTGAGGTCCGCAGAATCTCAGTCAAGGGTGAGATGAGCTACGTGTTATTTGGATTCTGTATATCTCAACGGTGATCGGCGACAAATCATTGTGATCATATTCTCTTGTGACAAAACGTACGGCTTGCTTTAGCATTAGAAGCGACCATGCTTGGCGGGTCTAGGATTAGGCTTGGATTAGCCGGGATCATACCCAAATTGCATATGCACGAGGGCTAATGTAACCACATTTGAAACAATACTCCGCGACTCTGTGCCGCATGATCTATAACATGCCTTTTGGCCAGGTACCTAACACCGTGAATTGTGACAGTACCGTATTGATATCAAACCAAGCTATTCTTGATACAATTGGCTACCTAGGATGTGAAAAATAGTTGTGTTATGTCAGCAAGCCCGCTGCCCAATCTGGGTGATTAGAATTTCAGTTAGGCTTAAGCTCCGATTGCTGAAAAAGAAAGTTGCCAGTTTCCTATTTTCTGCTGGCGTGGATGTTGAATGTAAGCAAACTTGTCTGCCTCTTCGTCTAAGTCAGACTGTGATCACTCGGTTGCTGTATTCTTTTACTTCGTCTCACGCGTCAGGAGACTCGATCCAATTCCGAATCACTATGTCAGCGTACTCTCCATACGTACCGGAGTTCGAGGGGCTCACGGGTCAACAGATCCAAGAGATCGCCGACTCTCAGCCGTCGATGCAGCCCGCCGGTGCCGGCATCACTATCCAGGGGATTTTCTACACAACGGCCATCTTATGCACTATCATATTTGGTCTTCGCGTGTGGGTGCGATCACGGCCGCAGGCGTCGGGAAATAGCTGGGCGATTGATGACTATCTGGCGGTTGGAGGATTTGTATGGCAATATCGGCCCCTCGCATACGATAGAGACTCGCTGACCGAATGTTCCTCCGTAACAGATCCCCTACCTTCCGTGCTGTATCATCGGTATCATTGGCACATACTACGGCGTCGGGGCACCAGACAGCGCTGTTAATCCGTTCATGAAAATCCGGGCCAAGGAATTCCAACTATTGTACGAGTTGGTCTATTTCGGATCTTCAACCCTCACGAAATTTTCCATCGCCTTTACTATTATGAGGATATGCAAAGAACGCCGATATGTGTACGCTATGTATGGTGCAAGTAAGTAGCCGCAAACACTAGCAGATCCGATGCGCCTCCCAGGGCAATATCATTAACATGGCTCGGCAGTGGGAGGGATGGCCCTTACAGCATTTGGCGCACTCATATTCCTTTTTGCCGACTGCAAACCATTTGCAACACGTTGGAATCCTGCACTGTAAGCAACACTCCGTCGTTACGCCCAGACTTGAGACTTGCTGGCCGTTACACAAATGACTAACTAATTCGGCTAGAGGAAGCTGCTGGGCTCCGGCGCCGGACGGATGGTTCATCATGAGCTATATCGGTACGAGTATGCAGGTCATTACTGACTGGATTGTCGCCATCACCCCATTCTTCGTCGTGCGTAGCCTACAAATGAACAGGAGAAAGAAAATTTCGGTAATTTTGATTCTCGGCTTGGGTGTATTCGCCAGTTTTGCTGCCATTATGCGCATTGCAAGCTACTCCCAAACCGATGAAAGATATCACCCACATGACGCTCTGGTCACGGAGGCACAGCTCGTCATTTGGTCGCATCTCGAGGGCAGCTTTGGTATCATCGCGTGCAACCTACCGCCCCTGCGGCAGCTCTTCGGATCCTTCTATCGATCGTCCGCCGGTCGATCAGGCGCTGCGTCCGCACACCTCTCTGGCGGGGGTCGTGGGACGCAACTTAGTAACTTGACACCATCGGGGAAAGGTCGAACAGCAGTTTCGAGCCGCAAGACTTGGGACAAGCTAGAGGACGACGACTCGAGCAAGCACCACATCATGCGAGAGACCGAAGTCAGAATCGAGACGAGTAGTGGCTTCGATTCTAAAGACGACCGGCAGGGTTGGGAGACTCACGTAAAGCAATTGGTCTGAGTTGCCTCATTCTACAATGTATGTCGAGTTTGCAATTGCCCGCTACCCTGTTCAGGCGAATATTTCTCATACTCATCGCCATAGAAAAAGCATACATGCGGTTCTAGATATTAAAAGTCCGAGAAACATCAAAACACATATATGAAAACCTCCCTAATGCTCTTAACTTCCTACTCTTACTACGATGAGGGCGTTCGAATCCCGTAAATCTTGCAGTGGCCAAATTGAAGACTAGACTAGTTGTGAAGCTTTACCGCGACCTTGCCAAGGTCATCACTTTACCCTGATTGAGTTCGAGGATAGTTAATATGTGGGGAGCGAGCGCATCGGTCGATCTAGAAATCAAGCGTTCCTACTACACCACACGGGTCGTGATGGGAAGGACTGTCCTCAAACGGTCGGCCTGGAACTGCTGAATGAGGCACGCCAAGGCATCTTGCTACCAACCAGACCACTCAAACAGCACTGTTTTATTACATGATGCCCATTGCACCTAGTATGCGGTAGCGATATTGCAGATCTCGCCTCGTACATAGTGCACCAGCTGTCACAGGGCTCTTGGTACGACTTGCAGTATCTAAGCCCGGTTTGGTAGCGACGTTGGCCAGAGAGAAATGGGTTTGTGGCGGCAGGTATGTGATGTGATTGGACATACAGAGCTGTGGACTGGGTCCTAAGGATGTTGACGTAGTATCGAACCATACAACTGCCCCGCCAAGCGTCCCACCCCCACCCACCCAACGGTGTCAAGGGTCTAAACCCGTGTCGTAAATTCGACAGAACCAATACCCCGGGACGTACTAGTATTACATAGTATGCAAGAATTAGGGGGTCGTTCAAAGGTCCCATAACGCTACCCAATTTCAATGAATTAATGATGTCCCGTCTTAGGAGCTTCCTTTGTGACTAGCAGATCTTCCCGGAGCCCATGAGGAAAATGTGACGTTTGCTGCCAGATACTGCGAAATATACCAGCTCACTTATACATAGAAGAGCCCAAGTACTTGCAAATGACACCAAGACTCTCATATAAGTCAATCAGATAACTGTTGATAGTTCTGTTACTATAGAATTGTGGTCCCTGGCTGCGTAAACTGTTGTTTTGGGTAGGATTTGGTGGAAGCGTTTACCATGCTAGATGCAGTGTTACATTTCGCATGCAGGCGCCCTGCTGCCAATATGTTCAAAGCCACCGAAGAAGATGACCATATTTCAGTGGAGATTAAGCGAAATCAACCACCCGGGGTCCTGTTTCTGGCGTGAGCGATCACACCCCTGTTTATGTAATGCAGGAAAAGGATGACTCCAGATCGCATTACATTACCTCAACTCCCTATTCAGTTGCGACAAACCTACCATATGCATACTGACTGCTTGGTGGCAAGAGTCCAGGTCCTTAGATTTTACACTCGACCATCCTCGATAGTCAGTGCCCAGTACAATTATATGCAAACAGGCTAACTGCCCCTCTGTATAGTAGATCGGTACCTTACACAGGACCATACACCAAAGCTGCTGCATGTAGATAGACTATCTACCGAAACAGGACAGCCGACCCCTCGTTTTCCGACTACCTTTCTCATCAAGAGCGTACGATAACATAGTGCGACACACAGTTTCTCATTTTCTTTTTAACTCACAAATCAAAGAATCCACCATAGTAAACTAGACGGCAGGAAGCCATCATGGGTATCTTCGGACGGGCCGCACCGGCTCACATAGAGACGGACCAAGTCATCCCTCTGGGTTTCTTGGACAATACACCATTGATGCAGAGAATCCTTCTATACAACTTGATGGTATTCAATGATGTCCTCGATCCGGAGAAGCTGCGAAATGCGCTCGAGCGGCTAGTGCAGCAGAAAACTTGGAGGAAAATGGGAGCGCGACTCCGAAGCAACGTGAGTCCCCCCTCGCCAAACAGATTTTCACGCTGGGATGCCAGTGACGACGTAAAACCAGCGTCTGACCACCACTAACCAGGCAAACGGGGGGCTCGATTATCACATCCCCGCCGTTTTCTCTGACGAGCGCCCCGCCATCGCTTACACACACGTTGCGCATGACATGAACCGCGCAGACCACCCATTGGCGGGCAAGCTGCCAACGCCGCCAGGTAGTGCCGGCCCGGCAATCGTCGCGGACCCGGATGAGTTCCTGCCGCTCGCCAAAGGTCCGGATTGTCCGTCCGTCGCCGACGACTACCTGTACTCAGACCGCCCGATATTCGGCCTTCACATCGTTTCCTTCAACGACTCAACCCTCGTGACGCTCCACTGGCTACATCTCGCCAGCGACACGCTGGGCAACAAGGCCGTCATGGAAAACTGGGTCCGGATGCTCGAGGGACGAGACGACGAGGTTCCTCCGCAGTGCGGCTTCGATAGCGATCCAATGGCCGACCTCGGCAAGAATCCCACTGTTCCGCATGCGCTCGCCAAAGAGCGCATGTCGAACGGTCAGATGGCGGGCTGGTTCTTCAATAACATCGGCGACCTGACGTTCCGTGCCAAGGAGAACCGCATGGTCTGTCTGCCGGGCCCCTACGTCGACCACATGTATAACGCGGCCATGGACGAGCTCAAAGCCCAGGCCCCGCCGGGCGAGACGCCCTTCCTGACGGAGAACGACATCCTCACCGCCTGGTGCACCCGCCTTGCGGTATCCCACCTCCCGGCGAACTCGGAAAAGCCCGTCACAATCCAAGTGTCGGGGTCGATGCGCAAGACGCTGGCAGGTGACCTGCTACCGCACGACCAGCCGTACGTGGCCAATTGCTTTGGGTTTATGAACGTGCTGGTCAAGGCCAGCGATCTGCTCTGCAGGCCGCTGAGCCACACGGCGGCGCAGATCCGGCTGGCCGTCAACGAGCAGCGATCGCGCGAGCAGATCGAGGCCTACCACGCCATGTTCCGCGACCAGAGCGTCGCCCTGCCGCTATTCTTCGGCACCAGCCAGACCCACCAGGTCAGCTACTCCAACTGGACCCGCTCCGACCTCTTCGCCGTCGACTTCTCCGCCGCCGCCACCACGCCCCGCGACACGCCCTGTGTCCCGTCGTACATCAACCACAGTCAGATGCCTTTCCAGTTCGGTGAGGGCTTTCTCTTCATGGGTAAGGATTCCCATGGCAACTACTGGATGTGCGGTTATCGTGTCAAGGGGAGGTGGGCCAATATACAAAAGGCCCTGGATGCTGAGGCCGAGGCTGATATTCCTGTTCCGTCGCATCCCTGAACATTCAGAGGGAGTGTTATGGATTTGGCCTTTTATCATGAACCTCATATGAAACTGGAACTTCACATTGAATAATGGCCTGCTCTTGGACATAGCATCTTAGAGGATACAAAGTATGCTGTTTTGGAGTTCCACTGTTATAGCGTTTTAATATTAATCACGTCCCATTGTTGTAATGCACATTTATGAAACTCCTGTAAAATATCCGACCTTATAAGATGTATCGTCTCCTGATCTTTGAGCCTACCCTCTTAGCCATGGCCATGCCGAAGACGATAAGCTGTGATGTAAGACATCTACGATTGAATCTCCGACTTGTACGACATACACGTGATTTCTCCCAGCTCTGTCACTCTAGCTCCGTATCAGTTTCCACACCGACAACGCTTTCCCACCCAAAGTCGCAGCCACGACGCTCAGGTTTACCACACAGATCACGCAGTAGTGTTTATGGAGATGCTTATATGGCATCACATGTATCCAGACTTCAAGGGTCTTGTATTTCGTATATGTATCGGGACGACAGGGGTGGCTTCGGTTATCACCACCAGGCATAAGTGTGAAATAACTTGAACCCATGGGGGATTCCCTGCAGGACACTGTTCAGCAAAGCGAGACAAAAAAGTGGTGTGAGAATATTTAGCAACACCTCTGTCGGCAAATTTTAAACACGGAGCCTTTTCTAACGTGTCTTAACTGTTGCCCAAGTATTCCTAACGGTAGTCATACTTAACGAATGAGTCAATCTACCGTCGAGGTGTGTTATAGGGAAACATCGTTGAATTCCCAAGATACACACCGCCAAGTAAGATGACAAAACCTTCGCTGTGCTCTTTCCTCTGCTGAAATAACTTCATCTAGGCTATCATCTGTGCAAATATTCACACATGCATATAATGAATAAAGCCTGGCAAATTCTATCTGAGTCAGAATTAAAATTTTAGTATAGGATGGCCTGTTTGCAAAAGAAAAGCAGGGGACAAGTGAGAAGTCCTCAAGTTTTGCGTAAACATCTTACGTGAGTGTGTTCCTAGGTGCCTCCATATCTACGGCCGCCCGCAACAGTTTAATCTGATCTAGCTGGCAGCTTGCGCTTGGCTCGCGATAGAAAGTAAACACAAACGTCGCGATCATACAATATGTTAGGTTTACTATAGACCTGAGACTAGGTACTATAGTGAATACAGGTATCCAAATCTGCAACGCTTGGTGACCATTCCGCGTGCTCACATTCCTGTCCACGCTGACCTATGCGAACTTTGCGTTCCCTCCATTTGAATACCCTGGGCAACTTCAAATTCAGATCGTCGGCTCCATATTCTCTTCAGTCTATCCGCTGAGAGAAAAGAGCTGCAAAGTTCTCCCACTCATAAAATCTCATGGTTCAATATCATCGCTGTCTCCATCCTAACCACGGAGGGTTTTCCCGCATCCCATTCCTTACTCTCCAGTCGAAGAACTTTCTCCCGAGGTAATTGGGTCTTTATTGTATTTTCTTACCAAGTGATCCATCTACACCCGGGAGTCCATGGGGATGGTTGCCGTTGGGGCTGTACGGTGCCAAAGATTTGCCCCGTCGAGAATGCGTTGCGCAAGTATAGCTATGGTTCTTTATATGATAAAGGGGGTCTGGTGTGTTGAGCGTGCGTTCTATTGCAACACCAGTTATATCGTTTCCCAGGGGGCGTATCCAAATCCTAGTTAACTAGCTCACGAGGGGATCTTTTACATCTTTGGGAACATCACTGTCCGGGGACTTGAAGCTGAAACGGCTCCAGTCGGCCCATATCCCGACACCCATCGCCTCCTTCGACGTCTGAATGCCAGATCACGATACGATTCTGCCGTTGACATCTTGAACTCTTTGTCCGTGGTCCGCAACCCCTAAGTCGCTCCTGCCGCCCTTCAGAAACTCTCGCCGGTAGAAACCCGCCAGCAGATCGTGATAGATGCCGCCGCTTACGATCACCGTCCTCAGCCGCGGCAGTCCCTGCAGCCAATCCAGGAACTCGTGCAGCGGGAAGTTGCCCGTGTTCACGACCCTGGCCGCGCTCTCAGGCCCCGAAGATGCTTACGGCACGGTAGCGCTTCTCAGTAAGCCACGAGTTCCAAAATCCCCATGGCGAGCCAACATGAATCTCGACGCGTTCGATGCTTGCCGCCAGGCCGGGGACGCCGAAGCAGCTCCAGAGGTAGCCTACGAGGCCCGAGTGATCAGCGAGGCGCAGGTCGTACTTGACGAGGAGAGTCCCGCAGGCATCGCGTGCCCAGGGCACCGCAGCCAGGAGCCTGACGTCGTGCGTGTGGATGAAGCCGCCATAGCATTCGTCGACACCTTGGTCGGGGGACTCGAAGCGTAGGATGGCTTCTTTTGTGTAGGATGGGGCTGGCCTCGTCCGGGATGCGGCGGCAGGTCTCCAAGAGCGATCTGCCGTCCCAGCTGGGAGGGGCCCTGAGAGCTTGGCTGGGAAACACCTCAAACTCGCGGAGTCCAGAGGGGACAAGGCGCTCATAGAAGACGGTCCGAATCTCTTTGTAGAGGAGCTGGAAGAAAGACGATTGTTCCTGGCCATAGTGACGGCCCCGGAGCTCACGCTTGGCCTGTGATTTGGTCTTCATTGCTTGATGCCATTGTTTTGATGGTTGAGGCGATGCTTTAGGGGGCTAACCTTTTAATTGTTGCTCTTTTTGCGAGGTTTGCTTGTTGCGAGCTCTGGACGCACGTTTTGATGGTCGTGGAGCTGAATGAGACGTGGCGGGGTTTTGCGAAATAGCTACCAGTAATATGCAGTGAGTTGTTGCCACAGGGGTATCAACTGTGCCCGATGACCGTGGAGTTGAAATGAGATGCGAAAGGTTATTACCGGAAAAAAAAAAAGAAAGCTCTCAGTTCTGGTGGTCGCAACTCACAAGTAGAGAACAAAAATAAGTTTGTTGCTGCCGGGTCAGAGCTCTGTTTATAGCCATGAGATGTGAAGATGCAATGTCTGGGATGGGAAAGGGAAAGAGAGAATTGACACCATTTCCTGAAGTCAACAAAATAAGGGGTTTGGGTTCAGAGACAACATGGCAGCTCATGAACCTTCATGCCTATGGATAAACGTCATCAAGTTCATTCAAAGTACGTCCTATGCCAAGCTCAGAACGCCATCTTCATCTTCAATAAATCTTTCTCGATGATTTCCTCTTTCTTTGCAAACACCTCCTCCATATCCCACATTGCGCTCAGATAACGTCCTGCCAACCATTCTTGTCTCTGAGCTGTCAAGTATGCAATGGTGTCGCCACCGAGGGCAGGTGTGCACTTGAGCCATGCTACGATCGATCTTAGTGTTCAGGTCTCTCCCACTAATGTTCACTAGATACACGTACATTTGGTCGCTTCGGGCAACATGCTTGCGAGATCCGTGGCAACACCACCGGGGTGCAACGAGTATGTCAACAGACCCTGTTCTGCACATCAGCAGAACTTTAGACGATGTCATGAACGGGAATACATACCTGCTCTGCATACTCTGCCATCAGGAATTCGGTCAACCTGAGCAGCGCCAATTTAGATATCTGGTAGCTGCTACCACCAGTATGATAGTGCATGACGCCAGTTGAAGATATGCTGATAATGGTCTTGTCGCCACCGCTCAGCATCAAAGGCAGGAATGCCTTGGCAACACGATACATGCCACGAATGTTTGTCTCGAAGCTCTGCCACCATTCGTCATCGTCACCGTCCAGTATCTTTTCGTAGCGTGCCAGGAAGCCAGCATTACTAATCAGAATATCAAGGCGACCAAATTCGCGCTCTACCGTTTCGGCCGCGGCCTGAACAGCCTCCTTGTCGAGAACATCTACCTGAAGGGTGAGCACTATTGGTACATGCCTTCTAGCATCTAATGCTGCGTCTCTGATCTCATCTGCTACCGACGAGGCGTCCGAACGACTGGTGATGGCAATTTGCGATGCGCCGGCCCTTGCGTATGAAATGGCGATGCCCTTGCCGATGCCTTTGTTACCACCAGTGATTAAGACAGTCTTCCCCTTACAGTCCAACTTGGACGGGGTTACGAAGTCATATGTGTCATTATATATGATCTTGGTGTAGTTGGAGCCTCAGCAAGTCAGTCCAGACGCCCGATGAGCGGTGTGGGACCAAGCTCACCGAAATTGGGTGGCACTGGTGGATAAGCTGTGTTTCGTACGATATCATCAAGCTGTATGGTGGACATATTCAGTGGCAAAGTGTTGGCGAGAGAACAAAAGGCAGATGGTGAGGGGGCAAGGTTGATCGCGGCTTGGCAAATGGTCGTGATCGGATTTTGCTACGGATGAGCTGGGTTTGCGATGGAAACGCAGACGACGGAGGCAATGCGGAGGGATCTGACAAAGTGCGTCGCCGGCTAGGGGCGCAGCAGCGAGCTGGTCAGCAGGAAGGATCTCGTTGGCTCTGATTGGATTAGAGTAAGTAAGCAGAGATCTACCCTACAGTACACTATGATTGTGGAAAGAGTAGTAGCAAAATACACATTCCGTAAATGGGTTGCGGATCACGCATGCAACTGGAAAGTTGATTTCACGGGCATTTTCGCTGGGAACTTGGGCAGTGCAGGGCTCAGCTTATAAGACTAGGTACTGGACTTAGAGTATAGGAAGTAGTTCATTAAGACGAAATGAATTGAAGCATTGTTGGCGCAGCAGCGTTTGATTTGCGCGAGTCGTGGTCAAGGTAGGGCAGGTTAATTATGACCAAGTTTTGTGCGACTTTCAGATGGTCAGCAGGGGATAAGAAGCAGCATTCATGATGGACGACTGACGATTGACGACCTGTACGTGAAAGTCATGATTGATCAAGGGCATAGCGTGATTGACCGACTTACTGCGTCCCCGTATGATACCGCGTATGATGACATGCAAAGTCAGTCATGATCAGGAAAGGATGGACACGACAGCAAGCAGAATGGTGCTATAGTGTAGTAACGTTAGCTACTGTGGAAGTAGTAGTAGTAGTAGTAGTAGTAGCTGGCACCTGTGGGTGGCCGATGTACGATGTAATTGCACTAACCTAACCTCAACTAACTGCTCTGTACTTTGTGCTGTAACCTTGTTAAGTTACTGATTAAAGGTACTAAAGCAGCACCTAAAAGTGTTGATCAATGGATGCAAGTCTAGGTTAGTCTAGTTTAGAGCCAGGCTGTGACGTGACCCCACCCCACCTCCACCGCTCGGCAGAATCTGTCCGTCTCCACTAAAATTTTGCTCCAAAGGTCTTTGTCTTTGTCTTTGTCGCTGGCTGAGATAAGTTGCGATAGGAAAGCTGGAGGTGAAGAAGCCGTCACACCACACTCCAGGACACGAATCGGACTTCAGACAACCTGCCCGCCATGTCGCGCAAAGAAGTGTAAGTCGCCCTGTCCATATAGCACGTTAGATCACATCACATTACGTTGCACTGCTGTTTGGTCCCCCGGCACCCATCACTGACTGACTGTCTTGTTTGCAGCGATTCGCGCATTCCCGCGCTCATTCGAAACAACCTCCAGGAAAAGAAGCGATCCTTCTTCGTCATCGTCGGCGACCATGCCAAAGATGCCATCGTCAAGCTGCACTACATCATGTCCCAGGCCGACCTGAAGCAAAACAAGTCAGTGCTCTGGGCCTACAAGAAGAAGCTCCTCGGCTTCTCCAGCCACCGCGCCAAGCGCGAGAAGAAGATCAAGAAGGAGATCAACCGCGGCGCCAGAGAGGCCAACGATGCCGACGCCTTCGAACTCTTCGTCACCCTCAACAAGATCAACTACGTCTACTACAAGGAGTCCGAGAAGGTCCTCGGTCAGACCTTTGGCATGTGCGTCCTGCAGGACTTCGAGGGAATCACCCCCAACCTGCTGGCCAAGACCATCGAGACCGTCGAGGGGGGAGGGCTCGTCATCCTCCTGCTCAAGGGCATGAACAGCTTGAAGCAGCTCTACGCCATGAGCATGGACATCCACTCCCGCTATCGCACCGAGGCCCACCAGGACGTCGTGCCCCGATTCAACGAACGCTTCATCCTCTCCCTCGGCTCTTGCGAGTCATGCTTGGTCATCGACGATGAGCTCAACGTCCTGCCCATCTCCGGCGCCAAGAGCGTCAAGGCATTGCCCGTCAACATTGAGAAGCCCAAGACACCTGCCCAGCTGGAGTTGGAAACCATCAAGGAATCCCACGAACAGGAACGCCCCCTCGGAGACCTTCTCAAGATCGCCAGGACCGTCGATCAAGGCAAGGCCCTTCTCACCTTTGTCGAGGCTATCTCCGAGAAGACCCTGCGGAACACCGTCACCCTGACCGCTGCCCGAGGTCGAGGAAAGTCTGCCGCCATGGGTGTCGCCGTTGCCGCTGCCGTCGCTTACGGCTACTCCAACATCTTCATCACCTCTCCGTCTCCGGAGAACCTGAAGACTCTGTTTGAGTTCATTTTCAAGGGCTTCGACCAGCTTGGATATGTCGATCATGCCGATTACAGCATCATCCAGTCCACCAACCCCGATTTCAACAAGGCCATCGTTCGAGTCAACATTCACCGAAGCCACCGCCAGACCATTCAGTATATCCGCCCCCAAGACGCCCACGTGCTTGGACAAGCCGAGTTGGTCGTTATTGATGAGGCTGCTGCCATTCCCCTCCCCTTGGTGAAGAAGCTTTTGGGCCCCTACCTTGTCTTCATGGCATCTACCATTAATGGCTATGAAGGTACCGGTCGATCTCTGTCGTTGAAGCTCATCAAACAGTTGCGAGAGGAGTCTACTGGTGCCGTCGCCGCAAACGGCACCGTCGTTGCTGATAGATCAACTGGTAAGGAGGCCAAGAACGCAGAGACGGGCCTGAGTGTGAAGCGTCTGCGAGAGATCACACTCTCCGAACCTATTCGTTATGCCCAGGGCGACAGCGTGGAGAAATGGCTCAACAACCTTTTGTGTCTGGACGCCACATTGCCCCGATCCAAGACCAACGCCCAAGGCTGCCCCGACCCGTCGCAGTGCGAGCTCCTCAAGGTCAACCGCGACACCTTGTTCTCTTTCCACCCTGTTTCCGAGAAGTTCTTGCAGCAGCTGGTTGCCTTGTATGTCGCTAGCCACTACAAGAACTCGCCGGATGATCTCCAACTTCTCAGTGATGCCCCCGCTCACGAGCTGTACGTCTTGACGGCACCGGCGGCCGGCAGCAACCGTCTACCCGAGCCTTTGTGCGTGATCCAAGTGGCGTTGGAAGGTAAAATCAGCAGGCAGAGTGTGTTGAACAGTCTCGACCGAGGAACGAGGCCGGCCGGTGATCTAATTCCTTGGCTTGTCAGCCAACAATTTTGCGACAGGGAATTCCCTTCGCTTTCAGGTGCAAGAGTGGTGCGGATAGCGACAAACCCCGACTATGCTGGCATGGGATATGGTTCAAAAGCTTTGGAACTCCTGTTCGACTTCTACGAGGGAAGGTTTGCAGATCTGTCCGAAGGCGATGGCCCGGTAGAGGAAGAGACCATGGTTCGAGTGACGGATGCGGAGCTTACTGGTGGCAAGCTTTCCGATGAGATCAAGGTGCGGGATATCGGAGCCATGCCCCCACTATTCTCGAGGCTCTCCCAAGTGCGTCCTGCCGTCCTCGACTATGTCGGTGTCAGCTATGGCTTGACACAACCTTTACACAAGTTCTGGAAACGGGTCGGAATGAGCCCGTTGTACCTCCGCCAGACCAGCAATGACATCACTGGAGAGCACACCTGCGTCATGCTTCGCGCTCTGGAGAGAACAGAGGACCGAAGTTGGCTGGGCTCATTCACCTCCGATTTCAACATACGGTTCTTGGAACTGCTTTCGTACGCTTTCAGGGACTTCAACTCGATTCTCTGTCTAAGCATCGACGGAGCCGCAAAGTCGGGTGCGAAGCTGGACGAGTCAAGGGCGCCCGCATCCTTGACCAAGGCCGGACTTGACAGTTTACTTTCGCCTTACGACCTCAAGCGTTTGGAATCGTACTGCAACGGCGTCTTGGATTACCACACTGTTCTCGATCTAGTTCCGAGACTCGCCAACCTCTATTTTACCGGAAAGCTGAAGGACAACATCAGGCTCAGCGGCGTGCAGCAAGCTATTCTCCTAGCCCTCGGTTTGCAGCGCAAGGACATCGACGTTATCTCACAAGAGTTGTCACTGCAGAGCTCGCAACTCCTGGCCATGTTCATCAAGATCACTAAGAAGATGATGTCGCACTTCAATGGTCTTGTTTCAGGTGCCATCGAGGCCGAAATGCCCGACGCAAGCTCTATCGGTGTCAGTGTTGCAAATGCCAGCGGCGTGCACGACGATGAGATGATTGATACCCGATTTGCGCCCCTCGAGACTTCGCTCGAGGACGAGCTGGAGGAAGGTGGCGATGAAGCGATGAAGGAGATCCGGCAGAAGCAGCGAGAGCTGATTAACTCGCTGCCACTTGATCAGTGAGTTGAAAGAAACTGACATGTTACAAACTTGATGCTAACGATTTCTCCAGATATGAGATCGAGGGCGATGCGCCCGGTTGGGAAGATGCCGAGAAGCAGATTGCCAATGCGGCGAAGCAAGGGAAGTCAAGCGCAGTGGTGAGTATCAAGTCTGGCAAGGCCAAGAGGAAGGAGGGGCCATCCGCCAGTGAGATTTATGAGGAGGCATTCGGAGACAAGAAGGCTAAGAAGGTCAAGAAGGTCAAGAAGAGCCATTGAGTATGATTGTATTTCCACAAACTTTGTCAACTAGTAGAAGCTTACAAGCTCGCATCATCTGGCGTTCTGGAATCTGGAAAAATAAAAAGATGGACCGGAGTTAGGAGACCGTTAGATACCAATCAGAGTATTATTGATTCATCAAGTTTCTGCGTCATTTTGAGTATGTCGACTTGGCTCTTTCAAAGTAGTAAATCATCGGGCGTTAAGAAGGCTGTAAAGGGGTCAGCAGTGCCCCGCCAATCGACGCCCGCGGGGTCGGCGAGTGCCGATTGACTCACTGACTCTGGCACAAATACAACAATGTGTAAAGCCCAACTAACATCGCATTTCAACTTTCCCCATCCCCCTTCTTTGAAAATCAACCCACCCACATCATATCCTTCCCCTCGTGTCTTCCTCCTGCAAAGTTAAAGAAAGAAAGAAAGAAATCATGTCGACACCCCACCCCCGCGTCGGCGTGGCCGCCCTGATCCGCAACCCCTCGGACCGCTCCGAGGTCCTCGTCGGCAGACGCATGGGCAGCCACGGCAGCGGCGCCTGGCAGTTCCCCGGCGGCCACCTCGAGTACGGCGAGGACATCCTCACATGTGCCGCCCGCGAGACCCTAGAGGAGACCGGGCTCGAGATCGAGCCGAGGAGCCTGGCCGCCGTCACCAACTCGGTCTTCGTGCGCGAGGCCAAGCATTACATCACGCTCTTTGTGGTCTGCGAGATCGTTCGTGCGGGGCAGGTACCCGAGGTAAGTTTCTTGGTGCGGTCTTCTCCTCGAGGGGGAGGTGGTGGGAGGGGATCGGGGAGTGGGCAACGGGTGTGCTAATGTCTGTAATCCGTAGGTGCTGGAGCCCGAGAAGTGTGAGGGTTGGAGCTGGGTCAAGTGGGACACCCTCCGTGAGTGGATAGATCATCATGAGGATCAGAGCCCGGAGTGGAGTGATAAGAAGTGTTTCTTGCCGATCGTGGATCTGGTCAGAGATGATCGCAACTTGACGGGCTTCAAGGGTTACAGTATTGATACATGAGGGGATGTTTTGCTTGAGAGTCCGATGAACGACCTCGTGATGCCACAGTCTATGTAGCCACAAAGTTTAGAAACTGATATCTGAAAAGATGTGTAGAGGAGGAGCTCACCTGAGCGATTGGTCGTGGTGCTTAGCATTGAAGCAGAGATCGGCCTGCCGAGAACTGCTGGGCATCTATGATGCGATAGAGGTTAATGGTACATGTGTTAATAATAGATTATGTTATAATTATCCTTTATAAGTTTGTCCTATTTAATAGTTTATATTAGAGCAGTGTCTACTTAGTTCTTATTTATTTTAATGTCAATAAATATTAGAATTAGTGAATTACAAAGTAATACTAGTAACAGTATACCTTTAGCAATGGCTGTAGCTATCGCTTTTAATATCCCTTCATTCCAACTGTTACCTTATAATATTACTATATTTAATAATTATTATCATTTAAATAATATTTTATTCTTTCGCTGGTGCGAAAGCTCGGTTTTCCTGCAAGCAAAAATACTCCGTCTTGTGATGTCATAAATCTAGCTTCTGAAACACCATAGACATGTGTGTCAATAGTTGGCAAGACGTATTGACGAGTTCATCTATTACTAATCGTTATTGCACAAGAACGTGAATCCATTCCACCTTAGACACCTCAAGCAGATGCCTTGGCTACTGATCATGAGACTATCAGTTCCGGCTTTGGCAAATTTGCTCGTGTCACTGCCTCTTGCTGTATGCTTCTTCTGCCCTAGTTGGACTCATTCTCAAAGCTCTTGCACGCGCTTAGGAAGTCCGTCGTCGCCCAATTCCTTCATGTGCGGCCGCATTAACCCTTAGGCCCGCCGGAGCGGTCGTTCATGTCAACATAAAGGTGGCCGTGCAAAATGATCCAGCGGCTATTGCTGGCAAAGTACACTGTCAAATGCGGCTGGTCGCCGCCAGGATAATCGCCTCTCTTGAAACCGGCCCCCCGGTCTCGCTCAGTAAAAGTGCTGTGCACTCCCGATCTGCTCTCATATGAGTATGGTCCTGGAAAACGGTCGACCTGTGAGACTATATGCCTACCGCACCCAAGCATGCGTGAACCCCAGATATTGGCACTGGCTGCTGACAAGCTTCACTAAATTGGGTAATCGTTCACGATTCATGCGGTGTCTGAATTGCCACATTATTAAATGGATGTCAGCTTTGTTGCAGACAAAATCAAAAGGTGGCACGTACCCTTGGACTATTTTCGTTCCCCTCTCCTCTCGAGTCCACTATTGACATTTCATGCCCGTCGGCATCTCGTGGCAGAGGGCCTCCTAGTGGTTGATCATCCTCTTTATTCCACTCCTTTTGAGGTAAAACTATACTCACGAGCTTGTTTTTGAGATAAACAGCACGTATGTTTTATAAGATTACCCATATTTGAAATGTGGCCTAAAGACTTCAAGGTCAGATTTTGTCCTCTATGTGGATATAGACAATCCAAGATCGCTTTTCACTAACGCAGGAATGTCTTTTCATGTATGACCTTTCAACTTGGTCTTTGAGGTGTCAATGTGGCTACGTTGTTGGTCAAGGTTTCGTTCTGATAATGGAATGACTTCAAAGGTTCTGCTTTCAATGGCACATGAATTAAAATTGTATCTTCTCTCACCGAATATTCGGATCTTGTCAAGCTCATTGACTGCAATTCGACGTACTCAACAGTCTTTGATTGACAGGTCCACTTTATCACACATATTCAAGCTAAGAGCGCCAATTATTGGCGTGTCTTCTTTCAGCAAATCACATCTATAACATCACGCTGGTGTATATCACGGACGTGGTCGAATCACTTTACTCTTTATCCCAATAACTACTTGTCCCATTTGTAGGGCGCTTGGGACATATCTGGTTGTAACGTATTAACAAGCATAACATTTCTCATCCGCACTGGCTCAATTGGAGGTTGAACAACGTCACACCACATTCAGATTTCTGAATCATCACTTGTGTTCTCTCGTGACGCAACTACAGTGTGGTATCCTGAAGCGGCCACTGTTGATTCACAAGGCGGGGTTCTACCTTACTTCGCTGGGCCGCCATACACCATCTCTTGACATGTCTTTTCCACTAACTTCACAACGCCATAGGATGAGCTGATGTGTCATCCACTCGTCTGTAAACATCATCCCTGAGACGAAAGAAAAATCAGCAGTAGGCCAAACACTGGCGCAGGAATGAGGCGGAACTTGGAAATCTTTCAAATCATTATTCCAGAGAATTTCGCTTGCTTGAAAAAGGATCTCAAGGATACAAGCTCGCCCAACGAAGAATATTTACTGGCAGTAATTCTATCGGACAACACTTGACACCAATAGAAATATAGCCCCCACGTTTACCACGACTACCAGCACGAAAACATCGAAGGGTCGACATCGCCGAAGAGGTAGAGTTCATAGAGCACTACAAGCCGGGCGGGTACCACCCCGTCGAACTTTTTGACGTCCTTGATGGCAGATTTGAAGTCATTTCGAAACTGGGACAAGGCGGCATTTCTACAGCTTGGCTGTGTTACGAGCTCAAGACGAAACAATGGAAGGCGATGAAGATCAATGCAGCAAGTCATTCGTCCCCGAAATGCTCAGACCTGAGAGTTTTGGAACTCTTCCGAGAACGCTTGGTTGATTCTTCTGAGCTCATGAAAAATCACATTTGTGTCGCTACCGATACATTCTGGATCGACAGACCTAATGGCCGACATCTCTGCTCGGTGCTACCTGTGCTTGGGCCAACCTTGGAAGATTTGAGACTGGAATTAGCGACTCTGACGGAGTCTAAACGAATAAAGAGTGCTTGCTCTCAGATGGCGAAAGGACTCGACTTTCTTCATCGCCACAGCGTCTGCCACGGCGGTTTCCGACCTCAGAATGTGCTCATGCAATTGAAAGAAGGAGTATTGAACCAAATTAGCAAGGAGAATATGATCGAACAGTTAAAAAAGAAAGAGTTATGACTGTTGACGGACTCGCAACCAGCAACTGCCCGGCGTTTGTGGTCGCCCGGACACCCGCTGCCCAATGGGAGAAGCGCCATTATCATCGTGGTATGGTTTCCTACCGACTCCCCAAGCTAAGCGATATAGTAGTCACGTCAGGAACCAACAATTTGATTGGTTCAGATATGGAGAATCTTAACATAGAAGCGTATGTGTTTGGCAACAATAAAAGACGAGAGAAAATAGCTCTCCTTGGAGCAGTCAACTAGATTGGTGTGTCCTTCGCTCATCTAAGAAGAAGACTACAAGAAGTATTACCGCACTACTGATGAGACAGGATGCGCGTTGGCGGTCGAGAAGCACTAAATAGTCCCTAATCACGCATTGGTAAAAAAGAAAAAAGTTGGCATCTACTCAGACTTTTGCTCGATTGGTATAGCGTAGATCTTTGTATATCTAATATCATGGCGACTAGAGCACGAAGACTTACCTTGCTGTTCACCCTATATTTTATGGAAATAAAATGGAAAGCTAAAGAACGAAAAGGGTTCATCGCGAACCACGCAAAAATACACGGTCGAGCATCCTCGCGAAGTCAAGCTCAGCTCCTTAGGCCGTAGCCGTCATATCTAACGTAGCGTAGTGCTTTCCCCACACAGCCCATGATCCACTCTGTACGTACACGTCTTTTTACGAAGTATTCGCATTCCCCCTCTCTTTTCCCTATATCCATATTGCTTTTTCGAGGCTGCCAAACACGGTGTGAGGTCTTAACACCCACTGTACATTTTCTTTATAAACGGAAAGGATGCAGAAGTATCATAACATTGCCACAGGGATTTCCAACTGAATTTCCGATGTTTTTTGCAACAATTGCACTGGATTTTTAGACTCCAATTTCGGAGAAAGATAGACACGTCCTAGTTTTTTCTCTTTCAAATTCCACCAGGCTTTTTGTTCTTCGCACATCTCAATCCAGCACAATTTCGGTATTGTATCACAATCATGTCCAACACGGAACTAAAATTCGCACAGGAGATCCAGCAGGTATATTTCTGCCATTCTTTAGTTTGGATACTTGAAATCAACACCAGAAGCTCACAAGACCTTGTTCAGATGATGCATATAGCAGGTGAAACTCGAAGTCCATCGCTACAGACGATTTCACTAGTGGAAGATATAGTCAAGCAACAAGTGGTCTTCATAGTTAGTATATGCTGCATAGTCTCTCATACAGTTTGCTAGATCTTCGCGTCTCGCTCATGGACTCTGACCCAGGCTTCTCGGTAGCTCACTACAGCCAACGATCTCGCTGCTCGACGGGGTTCTCGACTTTTTTCGAACTATGATCTCATATTCCAGTTCCGGCACGATGACTCCAGGGTCGCTCGACTGCGTAGCCTTCTTGCCTGGAAGAATATCCGCAAGAATGTCAAGGACTCAGATGACGAGAAAGGCGCAAAATTTGATGCCGTTACCGTCGAAAATCCAGCCATTGACCAAGTAGCTGCGAATGCAGCAGAGAATCCTTCAGAGGCCAAGACGACGGAGCCAATGACAACTACTCTGCCATGGGATATTGCAAGTTACTATTCCGAAAGAACCCCAAACGATGCGGGTATGTTTGTTCTGGACAAAACAGATGGCGGATCTCTCGAGAGATTGCGCCAAGCCGACAAGAAGACCGAGGGTATGACAATACAAGAGTATACAGCCTGGTCTGAGTACCGCCATGCCTCATTCACTTGGCGCAAGACGAAACGTTTTCGGGAATGGTCTGGTCTCGGTGTCATCGCTGAACACAAGCCTTCGGATGATGTACTTGAAATCCTCGGCTTCTTGACGGCAGATATGGTGCAAAGACTGACGGAGATGGCACTCGCCATGCAGAAGTTGGAACAGCCAAGCGGTCCCAGTCGTCCTGACAGTACAGTCTCCATGGCCGAGAAGCCGGCTAGTTTATTTGTTTCACCGGATGATACAGACCCGATACATCCAAGACACATTCACCAGGCTTTTCAGAACATCCAGGCTTGGTCGAGAAAAAAGCAACCAACTCTTTCTCGTAGAACAATGGGAGCTGGTCGTGGCTTGATGCTCATCTAGAAAAGAAAGGCGTCGTCATCAAATGCCGCACCCCGTCAGCGGCAGAGCGATATCCTGCGGTTTGGCTCAGTATCTGGGCGCCACGTTCGACGACCTGAAGAACGTTGCATGCAAGCGAGAGTGCGCCGAGGGGTTCCAAGCTTGTTCGAGTAAAGGTTGAATTTACTCTGGTGGGAGTCAAGTCTCTTGATCGAACTGAGAAGAGTCAGTTCGGGTGCGAGGGATTCGTTTCCGCTCCTCGTCCAGCCACACTCACTACTAGCTTTGACCAACTCGGTATATATCATTAGAGCTTGTTGTGACCAACTAAAATTAGCCGGGACGCCTGCGACGAGAAGAAAATGGATTATAGGAATCTCAAACTAGGTAGTAACAATAGTGGCGAAGAATGGTGATGCAGTTTTATCTTGCTGCGATTGCAGCTTGGTCACGTACGGGACAAAATGAAGTCGTCATAAGTCGCATACCCGAGACTAAGCTAGCTAGGTAGTAATGAATAATGTCTCCATATGAATGGTTTGTACAATTAAGATTAATTGAAGATAATTAGCTACAATTGCTTCATTTGTGTCTCTCTTAAGCCCACTCCAGTCTGTCCTCAGTCCAGCCCGGTCGTAGGTAGGCGCTATTGAACAGCATGTCATAACTGCTCTCGTGAACGTATTCCAGATTCCACTCAATCTTCACCTCGGCACCATCTGCACTCTGACTCCATACGGTGACAACAATTGTGTTGTCACCATTGTAGTTTAGAATTCCGGGTGGAACCGGGAAGTCGATCTGGTTTCCGATGTACGGGTTGAAGCGGCCGTATTGGTATCCGTTGACAAATAGGAGGGCGCGGAGCTGGTTGGTGTATCCATGCTCTGACTCAAAGGTCACGTTCGAGGGCGCGGTGAGGCGGAAGGAAATGGACACATCGAGACCAGCGGGAACCGACAGTGGGACAACCGTATGGAAGACACGAATGCCAGCCTCTGGGACGGATAGCGTAGTGCTGTTTGAGCCAAGCTCGACTAGAGAGTCCTTGGGATAGTCGGGCAAATGAACACCGACTCTCTCGGCCCAAAGACCACCTTCATTCAGGGGACCCCTAACAGGGTCAAGAACATCCTCGCGACCAGCCGTACCTGCAATCTTCCATTCATCGAAAGAATAGCTACCAGGCCCGACCAGAGTGGCATTAAAGATACCACGGGGGTTCAGCGCAGCGGTGCGCTGATCATGACCCGAATTGTCCATGACAACGATGAGCACATTCTCATCGTCCGCGTTTAGTGTCGCGTTGGAGAAAGAGAAGGTGCTGGCCTCCTTGTCAATCCACGAAAGGCCAAGCCAAGAGCCGATAAACTTGCCGTTTAGCCATGCTGAGTAGCCGAACGCCGTCCCACCGGTAATGTTGAGGAAGACGCCTGATGGGGGCTCGGAGGTTGCGGAAAAGGTTGCGCGGTAGATGTGGTTGCCAACATGGATCTGGTAGTCATCGACGTAGAGTACGGGGTTGTTCAGTGCCGGCACAGTGGGGTTAGAGGTGTTAGTGTTAGTGGCTGCAACCCATGCCTTACTGTCAGCAGAGTAATTGCTCTGGATTTCGGGCAGGCTGTCAGCGTACGCCCAACCGCTTAGTTCCGGAAGAGTAAAGTGCGCGCCGCCATCAAGCGAAGCGGTCAGAGCACCTGACTTTGATGGTTTAATGTCGAGTTTCTTGCCGTTCCATGTGACAGAGCATACGTCCTTAGGTGCAAAGACAGTGATAGTTGTAGCGTTTGCAACATCACCAGTCAGTGCCAAGGCTTGGTTATCAATAGTAGCTGTACGAACAAGGTAGGGTCCATGGACAAGGACTAGGTGATGTTAGAATAGGGAGTTACGGTACTGAACAGATAGACTAACCTGTGTTATTTCCAGCCTCAAGCGGGTTGTTGTCGAGAGACGGCGACCAGAACAAGTAAGCGGCAGAACGATCAAGAAGTACCACCTTCGACCCGTCTCCCAGCTCAAGGGTGCTCATGCCGGCATTTTGCATGAACGAAACGGTGATGTTGGACTCGCCTGAATAGATCTTGACGTTTGCGCAGCCATTGCACGTTGCAACACTCGCGGTCCTGACTCCATCAATAGTGAACTCTCCTGACTCGCCAGTTGGAACCCAGAGAGCCAGAACTTCTTTTCCATCGATAATGGCGTATGTCAGCACCTCAGCAGTAGAGTAAAGCAGCGACTTGGAACCAAAGGCAAAATCTGTAACAATGATCTTGGACTGATGGCCATTGATGGTAATCTCTGTGCCATACTGAGGGATAGTCAAGGCACCGGCAGAGGTGTTCACGTTGATGGTGAATGTTTCGACAGTCGACGATGGCGAGTAGTCATGCTGCGTGACATAAAAAGCGGCTCCTGTGTCTGGGTTTCGAAGCTCTGAAACGGTGATGGCAGAATTGCTCGAGTAGCTTGTGCTGTTTCCAAGTCTATCTGTCTTGGAAAGGTCACGTGCAACTCGCGTGAACTGAGTTAGAAGCTTGGTCTCGTAATACTTGCTTCCGATGGCACGGTTCTCGGAAACCGGTGACGAGTAGTCGTAGCTCGACGCAACGACTGGTGCAGCATGCCAGCCCCATGAGGTTCCGCCAAACAACATGTACAGCGAGATGGCGCTGACCCGCTGGTATATGAGGTTACGATAGAACAAATTTGCGAAATCAGCACCGATATCTCCGGGGCATCCGCCTTGCGGGCCACCCCATGGATTGTACGAACCACCTTGGAACTCCGGCATGAAGTTTGGCTGTGTCGGAGACTGTACAGTGAAGTAGTCGTAGTAGTTTTGAGTTTGGTAAGAGACGTACTCTCCATTGGTGCTGGTGCACTCGCTCAAGTTGCAACTCCAGCATGACGGGTAGCTGTCCAAACCCACGACGTCCACGTTGCCAGTGGCGTTTGAGAAGTCCTGAGACCACGAGTAACCATTCATATTGGGTAAGTTGTGGGTTAATGGCACGTCAATGCCATTGTCGCGAGCAGTGTCTTCGAGAAGTTGCATATACTCTTGTGCAGCAACATTGCTTATCCTTTTCTTAATGTTGGTCCACTGGTTACCCAGCTCATTCTCAATTTGGAATAGAATAACGTTGCCACCGTTGGTGATAAGATGAGGAGCGATGATCTGCGAGATGGTGCTAAAGTATGGTGTCCAGGCCTCGGTGTATCTCGTGTCGTTGTCACGGAGGCCACCGTAGGCACCAGTAGTGACCCACAGTGGGAAGCCACCTGCATTGGCCTCAGCGTTGACATAGGGACCAGGTCGAATGATCATGTAGAGCCCAAGGTCTTTCGCAAGAGTCATGATAGAGGTGAAGTTGTGTGCTCCTGACTCGAAGTCGAGTACTCCTGGCGTGGCCTCATGGTAACCCCAGTGGTTGTAGATGGAGAAGGCATTGAAGCCGGCTGCCTTGACCTTCTCGAGAAGATCCTTCCAGAGCTCAGGGACAGGATAGCGCCAATAGTGGAATTCTCCCGAGAAGACGAAAAGCCGTTGACCATTTACATGGAAGCTATAGTGATCCCACTCGACCAGATCCGTGAGGCCGTTCTCGTGCAGCGGCCAATCGGTTGAGTTCCCCTGGCCGAGAACGGCAACGAAGGACGAGGCCAAGCCGCACAAGGCAGCCAACTTCTTCAACCCAACCATGGTGACGTTCGATGTTGAGAGGTCGTCAAGCGGAGCGAGAACAGAGTCCAGAGGCCATCTGTCGGCACGCCCTGGGCCTCTGGGCTTTTATCCATGATCCCGCCTTTTGCAAGCTTGGGTCAATCGAGCCCATGATGACATGCACCATACATACGACATGCAACGACTTGCAGCTGGCCAGAGCTAAAGATGCTGGAAAATGCGGAGATTGCCAAGCTTTTGGAGGGAGCAATAAATTTCCCGGCCGCGGGCCCCAGTCGCGGGGTAATTCGCTACCGAAGTGAGCTTGGCCTCAATTTGACGTCTGCGAGATGATGGTGATTCGAGCGCGAATTCATGCTTCTCCGCATTTTGTGGCTGTCAGTCAAACCACTTGGAGCTAACGGCCCTCTTCCCCCGAACAGGGACCCATTACCTAGGTTAAACCACGTCCTGGTGGATGTTCGCTTGGAGAGTTCAACGGGGCGACTCCAATTCAAAGGTCGGTCAAACAACTTTTATTACATCACCCCGATCCATGACACACTGGCCGGTCAGGTATTGCGGCGGAGTGCGCAAAGTCGTGGGGAGCTCCGTGATGGCCATCACCTCAATTACTCCCATGTCGTGTCACAAAACGAGCTAGAAACCAGAAGCACCGTTCTCAGAGCAATTGTTGACTAGATAGATCGGCAGCAGTACCAGAGCGGCACGTGTCAACGGAGATAGTGGATTACTTATTGAACAGCCTGAGCTTCTTTTCTCTGGGAGTAACATACTTCACAAGGTGAGGCTCGCCCAACTTATACACGGTATTCGTCGCTCGAAGTTAAAGAAACCAGCTACCTTATCTCTACCAAGCAAGGACACGTGTAACCGGATAATCATCTCATCAACTAGGTCTGGTATTGCCTTGTACCAGCCGAATTCTCTGAGATGGCGGCTATGTTCACCAGTGCGCAAGGTCAAGTCCACGCTACAACCATCCCGCAAAGGCCAGTCCGTGTCGAGGTGGAAGCTGCCCAGCAAGCCCGCTTTCCCGGGAGTTAATTAGTCCTTTTGCTACGATTGTCATCAAGACCCCAAAACCGTTCGTCGTCAAGGTTAGCAAAGTTGAGTAGGCTATAACGATCTTCTCTGATGGTCATATACTGGCTTTAGGTGATATATTTCCCGCGCTCAGGTCACATTTTGTCGTTGGAAAGTCAATCGCCTTGGGTCGAACGGCTAGTAGTGTCGTTGTCTTCGCATGTTCCTAGACCATAGAGTTTTAAACCATAAATCCAGCCAAGTTTGTTATACGGTTCGTAGTTACATCGTTCCCTGAAGCTGATTCGTCGCATTGCATTTAATTAGTACCGTGGTGAATTTTGAAGTTTGAAAAGTTGTCTGGTAACTTGTTATGGCTATGTCGGGTCGAGGTTACCATTACCCTATTCATGGTCTATAATTTCTATTCAGCAAGGGCGGGAGGAATATTCAATCCGAAATAGTCATGATAGCCTCAACATATGTTGAAAAGACGGGAATGGCCTTTAGATTAGAGAAAGTATATTCTGCATACTCATTGAATGCCGGTGATTGGATCTTCAGTTGCTTCACAAAGAGTCAGTATTCTCAGGCGCGTGGGAAACCAGAATTGGGAAAGCAAACCGGGATCTCGACCGTTGGGTTTTAGGTCTGTGAACGGAGGCTTCTTAATATCCTCAAATCTGATTGACTTGACTTCATAGGGTAAACCGAGCTCCTCCAGGGCTACAATGGCCTTTCAGAGGTTCGGACCTGGGGCTGAAAATTGGTCAGCAGTGATTTCTAACCAGCCATTAAGTGGTTATCAAGCCCGAAGGCTAATACATACGTGCTAGCCAGATGCGAATTGGCTGTGCATCTTTGCAACTGAGAATCCAAAGGCCGCATAGAATCAATGCGACGGTTGTAGGTTTATAGAATACAAGCTGATGAAATCAAGGCGATGAATAAACATGAAAGCAAAGTTGACCATCCGAGAAGGAACGGCTAAGTTCACTATTTCGTGTCGCGCAACGCAAGGAAAAGTGTCAAGCGACTATCTAGCTCGAGCAACTATTTCGTGGCTTGTGACGCTAATTTTTCTAGCACCTGAATACACGTCTCGATGTTTGTCACACTGACCTGAAGGTCAAGCAACAAGTTATATTCAAACCCTTCTACAAGAGCTCGTGGTTTGTCACCTCCCACCCTCTAAACAACCAACACCAAAGATGCAGCCTCAAGCAAGAAATATCCTTCAATTGGTGCTCATAAGCAAGCAAACAAACAAACAAATAAACAAGCAATCTGTAATAAGACGATCTGACGGAACGGATACTAGCACCGTCAAACTGCATCTAAAGGCTTACATTGACGAGTAGAGCATCCACAATGAGGCTACGATCTTATCATACTGATTTTGAATGAGACAGTTCTGAGGAATCACAGTCCCTCAGGAGTAAGGACGGAGAACGGACCCCTACAAGCTGCCGAGATGGTTTAATTAACCAACTGAGAGGCTGCAGTTCGGAGCCTGCAAATGCGGGGGAACACCAGGCAAAGCCTACGAAATCAGTGGGCTGTGCCGTACGCGATATGTATTTTCGTAGTACAACCATGCGTGCTGCAATATTTTCTGCCAGATTTCTTAAATGGATCTTTTACGGTGGCTAAATTACTAAGACTCGTCAGCGAAGGTAGATGTATGTGCAAGTGTTACAAGGACTAGTCAGCAATAACTGACCATTACAATGCAAGCTCAATGCAGCCGCTGAGCGTCGCACGAGATCAACCCAAAGAGATTTACACGGATGTAATAAGGAGAGGCGCGTCAATCTCGGCAGAATGGTGACGTTGATAGGGCGTGGACTGAGGTGAAAAGTTCCTATTTTACCAAATTAAGTATCTGTAGTGTGAATAATCAAAAATACAAAACGTACCGATCATACCTGCGTTGTATCAGTTTGAGTGTGGTAGCGAGTGAGTAAAATGCTTGACCTAACCGCAGAGACGTAGTTCATCATAGTAATCATGAATTTGGCACTTAAACAACAGGCTCAGGTCTTCATCTCAGATATAGCGTCGAGGTGTTGCACAGATTACGGTTTTGGATCCATGTCCACCTCAATTTACGGTACCGCCTGGATACCAAACCTACAAGAAACACATGATAACAGCATGATTAGTTGGCTCTTTGTAGCATCCCACGAATGTATTCTAGTAGCGCAACTCTGTTTATTCTCCTGCGAGTCTTATGCTTCAACCACCGGTGGAAATTTGAACACGGCGGCAGCATCGTTGTCGGTGAGAAGACACATCAAAGCAGGCCCCATCATCTTGACTGGTAGTGCAGACGCTATATGGCAGAGCACGCTTTTAGGGAGCTACTTGCCGGATTCGAAGTCACCACATGTGATCATGTTGGCTTTGAAATACTCATCATTCAGCATATATTTCAACTCGAGGCCTAATCTATTGTCACAGAGTCTCCACATATGGGGGATATAGATGGGTCTATGCTGAGATCAACAGCTTTTAAAGTGGCATATCTAATGAACGCAACTTGATAGGACGAGCTAGCAGAATCGTACCTCTGGAATGTAGCTAACATCTTCCTGTAAAGCTCATCGGGATCCTTCCAAGCTTAGAGGATCAGCTTACGCTTGTTTCATTACAAATGCTCAATGGGATCCTGAGGAATCAGATGGTTGACGGCTCATGGGAACATATAAGTGAGATGACTTGTTACGCTGCATTGGCATTGTCTTGCTTACGGGGACGTGGCGTGTACAACCCCTAACACTAGACTAAGCTGAAATTTCTTTATACTAGACTACACCTCTGCCAGGATCACATATGTTAGCGCAGGTACAACGCTATACTACTTTTGGTAATATATTCTATTGCTACTATGGTACACTTAATAATTAAGACGTTCACCTGCGGTACGGAAAGCTTCACGTAGTTGATGGGGCATCGACCGTACCAGCGTTTCTAAGAAATCCTCTGGTATAGTTGAGTACGTATACGGCCATCTCTAATTACAAAGTAGCTCTTAGGAGCGAGGCTGTCGTACGGTAACAGGCTTTTTTTCACGTTGTATTTTGCAGACGGTAGTGCCGTTTGGCAGCTGGGCTCTCATGGCATGGTAACTGGTTTACTAAGGCTTGGATATCCATAATAAAGCTGGTCGACGATACAGATGTATTGATGCATAGCCGTATGGCTGGCTGGCTGGCTGTGCTGGCTGGCTGTATGGACAAATTGTACCGTTAATATTTTGTCTTAATTTTAATATTCACGAGCGTATTAGAAGTTTCCAGCTCTCCCCGGCCAGAAGTATCATGTCATACTGTTTAGTATGGGGAAGTACTTGCCGGGGGAGGATGGGACCAGTGGGTGCAAGATTTGGGGCTTGTAACGATCTAACATTTTATAATCCTGGCGGGGTGTATATAAGACTAGCTAGCAAAGACTTTTACTAGCGGATCCACTACGCTATGGTCAGCAGACCCTTTAACAATACTCAACCGCAGAAATCCACGACTTGACCGTGTGTCATCGTTTGTTTAAGTTTGGATCATAGGATATGGTCGTAGTCTTCCTAAAAAACTAAGGTCATAGGCGCTACTGGTCTCGAGACTCACGACTGAATTCAACAAGATGACCATCTTCTCCTTCCATTCGGAGATCGGCACCGAGCTGCGCGACTCGGCCCTTACCGTCTAAACGAAAGTGTACTCGTATATAGAGCAATGGGTTATCAGGGTCTTTAAATGACGGTGTGTAGACCTAACCAATCCATTTGTTGCCTGTCATGTGCTGCAAGTTAGCGTAGAACTGTATGATTATATGAGCTGGCGTTTTGAAATGTAAACCCAGCTGGCCGTGGCACTGCCGGTGTGTATTATCTTCCTGTTCAACACCGCCACAGACAGTAGTAACGATGAATCTTCCGTATCCAGGATCGACCCAAACTCCAGTGTGCAAGTGCAGGGGGTTGGATGGTGGCTTGGGTGGAGAAGAGAGATCGGGGTAGAGCCGTTTTGGGCATGTCTCAAGAGCTCGGAGCCTGACCTTTTCATTCTCCAAAGATCTGAGTGTTGCTAGCAAGAACTACCCGAGTTGATGGTCTACTCACGCTGCTTCATGATCAAATCGTTCTTCCTGAGATATATCAAATAAGTCGTAGAGGATTCGGTATTTGATAATTTCGACTACGTCAACTGGGTAGTTTTCTACTGCCACAATCCCAATATTCTTTGATGGAATCATGAGCGTCTCTGTACGAAAGACGGTCACCCAGCCACTGTGAGACCATACTTGCTCGTTCTGGAAGATGCCGCTTTCCGAACCTGCGAAACGTGTAGTGAGCCCTACAAATGGTGGTTTTGAGCGGCGTTGGAGCTTCTTGGTGTTCTCAACTCGCTGTGGCCATCTTTCGAAAGCGGGCCTGCCTCGGTCATCATGATGCGAAGGTACTTGGCATAATCTAGAACACTAGATATGATGGCACCAGCCCCTTCGTCTGCTGATTGATCATCCAAGGGCTGCTTAATGAACTCATCGGTGCTGTTCTTATAGTAGTAACCGTCAGCAACACGGAGCCCGCTAGACTTGTACTTCGGATCGTGTGCGCCAAGGAATATATGACTCAGAGACATTGGTCCAAATAGATGAGTATGGAAGAACTCGCCCAAGCTCAGGTTCAAAATTTTTGATATCAAATAGTGGCGAACATTTGGTTGTTGCACTGAAATTTGGCACAAGGCTCCGCTGTCATTGGGAGATGACGCAGGCGGCGAACTACATCCTCCGGGGTTATGAGAAAAGCGAAATCATGGCGAGGGTAGCCCGTTTGGTGTGACAAAGCATCTTCGATTGTGATGTGCTCGGTGGCCCATGCATCACTCAGAACAAATTCGTCACGCAGCAGACTTAAAATTGGTGTTTCCCATTGAATCAAACAGTAATCCGAAAATTTTCGACCAGAAGCGACAATCCTGCCGCCGTAAAAGACTTTGTCGTGCTCCCAGTCCAGAAAAGCGTCTCAGGGGTCACTGGTGTTAAAGGAAGAGACGCACATCCAAACCCTATAGATATCATCAACTCAGATACTCAAAGAGGATGCTTGATAGGCATGCAAGATCATGGACAGCAAATAATGTTAGCCACCATTTTGTAGGACGATCTGATTCAATGACATGAAGAACAACGAAGCTTTTATTCTTGATTGCAGAGAATGAAGCAGGGTCATACTTTAGCCTATGTTTCATTGCCTTGAACGATTGCAACTGCGAGCCCGGGAACATGCCATCGTTTCATCAATTCCGTGATATATTGGTCCAGGTCTGAATTGATACCACTAGTATTCCCTGTCTGCTCTCCATAGCCGTCACTCATGCGTGGTGGTGCTACAAGGGGCTGTTGGACATTGCCAAATAAAGACCCGCGGCAGTTCCCAAGCAATGCCGCCGATGCTATCAGAGTTTGTTTCATAGCGATGCCGATTGAGATAATGGCACAATTTTTGTATCATGAGATACTTCACAAGAAATTTAGAAGACTTTGAGATGGCAGCGAAGCCACGCGACGCGACGCGACATTGAAGAACTGCTTCTGGTTGTGTCGCAAAAGAAGGCGCAGGGGTGTCGCTCATCTCGGCAGTAAGCTGCATACCTAGCTGCCTATTTGGTGCAGCACGGAGGTGCGACTGCTCAACACCAGGCGCGAGCCTCATCACATCTTTTGCTGCTCGCGGAGGGTTTTCCTTGAATCACTGGCAGGCACTCAGTCCTTTACGATGACATGCTACGCGCCCAACTGTTGGACTGAGGTGCGCCACCACGCGAGTTGGTGGTTCGGGACTTGAGACCTGCGGATGCAGCTGGCGGCTTGCACGGAGTAGATTGAGTGAGAAAGGCTGCAACCTCAATCTCGGGCCAGCCACAAGGGAAGCGCTGTAGGAAGTCCACGTGCATTGGGAAGTTCTCGGGATGGCTGAAGCCCGAGAGCATATCGAGGCGGCAATTTGATCTATTATGCAGCATTTATGCCTACTAGGCTAGCTTGTCTATACCGTTCTGGGCATAGTCCATCAATAATGTAACATTCGATTACCAGATCTTTGGGTGAGTGTGTCATTGTAAGACCATGTAAAATAGCTCGACGGAATCTCACCGGTGTTTATTCTTTAATTCCGTCAAAGTTTCTGTGCTCTTTAATCTTTACTAGAAGATGGATTTCTGCTGTGTTTGGTGACCTTGTCCCAACCAGCGTCATCTTCTCGCCTCTGCAGAGCAGGAGACAAAAGGAGCCGACATTGGCATGGCATCCAACGCGACACCGGCGTCCGTCGCGCACACTGGCACTAGCAAGCAATCGCAAGTTGGGGAAACGACAAGCCAGCAAGCTTTCGACGAGGTCCATGATGCGCATATACCATTAACAGAGGGTTCTATACCAAGCAAGATCGCAACTATCACTGATAAACCACTTCCAGGGAATAGCTCAGGGAGTATCGCGATTGAGAGTGATACCCGTGATGTCGAGAAAGAAGCTGCCGCAAATTCCGCCGATGACGTTGAAGATGCTGATCCGGATATTGTCTGGTGGGACGAGAACGACCCTGAATATCCATTTCACTGGCCACGTTGGCGCACCCTGACCAACTTAGTTCTCATCAGTTTTATGACCTTTTTGACTCCGTTGGCTTCTTGTGAGTTGATGTCGTCCGGTAAAATGTTGTCAAGCTTAACTAATCTTGTTAAAAGCTATTTTTGCGCCTGGCGTACCTCAGCTGATGCGCGAGTTCCAGAGCGATAGTCTGGAACTAGCCTCGTTCGTGGTGTCCGTCTATGTCCTGGGTTTTGCTTCCGGGCCGTTAGTAATTGCGCCAATGTCGGAGATCTACGGACGGGTTATCGTCTACCACGTCTGCAATATTGGCTTCATTGCCTTCGTGATCGGCTGTGCGCTTGCTCCGAGTCTCAACTCCCTCATCGTATTCCGTTTCTTCAGTGGCGTTTTCGGTGCTTGTCCAATCACCAACGGTGGCGGATCAATTGCCGACATGGTCCCGCAAGAAAAGAGAGCTGCGGCGATGGCTGGCTTTGCTGTCGGGCCCTTGCTTGGTCCCATCATCGGTCCGGTTGCGGGAGGCTTTTTGGCCGATGCCAAGGGGTGGAGATGGAACTTCTGGATTCTTGTCATTGTCGCTGGCGCCCTAGCGGTCGTAATGGTTTTCACCATGAAAGAGACATACCACCCAGTTCTGCTTCAACGCAAGGTGGAAAGATTACGAAAGCAAACCGGGAATTTAGCTCTGCGTTCCAAATTGGATGCCGGTCTATCACCCGCCGACTATTTTAAACGCGGCATCATTCGCCCGATAAAGATGCTTGTTCACTCACCGATTGTTATAATCATGTCCATGTTCGTTGCAGTCACGTACGGGTATCTGTACTTGATGTTCACATCTATGACTGAGGTCTTCCAGCAATACTACGGCTTCAGTACCAGTTTGGTCGGCTTGGCATACATCGGTCTCGGCGTTGGGTCGTTGGTGGGTGTTGGCTTGTTCAGCGGGACATCTGACAGATACATCAAGAAGAAAGCAGCTCAAGAGGATGCCGTAGCCGAATCAATGGGCGGCGTCAAGGAGGGTTTAAAGCCCGAATATAGATTACCCACACTTCCCTACGGCGCTCTAATGTTGCCCGTCGGACTCTTCATTTATGGATGGACTGCGGAGTATAAAGTCCACTGGATTGTTCCCATCATTGGAACTGCTATCGTTGGAGCGGGAAATATCGTCATCTTCATGGCAATTCAGATGTATCTGATTGATGCCTTTACCATCTACGCCGCCTCAGCTATCGCCGCAAATACAGTGGTACGGTCCGTAGCCGGGGCCGTATTACCCTTAGCTGGATTAAAGATGTATGAGCGCCTAGGTGTCGGCTGGGGTAATAGCTTGCTTGCTTTCATCGCGTTGCTATTAGTCCCTGCAGCTTTCGCCATCATCAGGTATGGTGAACAGATCAGGAAGAAGTTTGAAATTAAGAATCTTTAGGGAGATGGACCAGTTTTGAAGATCTTCATATCTTTAATCACCACATCATGACTTCAATCCTCAATACTCATCGATCATTCGCATGCTATGGAGATGGTGCCCTTCAACATATCACAGCCCATACGAAACTTCCTCTTCCATGGTGTAGGCCCTGAATATAATATAGTATCCATATCAAGCATGACAAATACAATATGCACCAGCATATTCCACGGATTTGCATGCAAGTGCCTCCTTATATTTATCTCCTAAGAAACTATCGAGGAACGCATCAAGAAACAAAATAAAAAAACAAATCTCGTCTTACCCAGCAGTTTGAAAGCTGTGAAACATGTGCCCTGTTTCTTTTTTTTCCGTTCTTCCTTTTTTCCTTTTCATTTTTCTATCAAACAGTCAGCTTCATGTGTTCGCCCACTAGTCTAGACTAAGCTTAGTCTAATAATGGCATCAGACTAGGTTAGGCTAGACTAGTCCAAGGTGAGTCTGCCACTAGTCTAGGCCTTAAAATCAACGACTCGGGCGCTTCTAAGCCGCAGCGTCGGGGATTTCACAACGTCGCTACTACATTATGGCGAAATGCTCTGGCTTACACGCTCCTAGAATACTCTCGTCAAGAAAGGTCTGCCACCAACACCAACCACATCATTGCACTGAGAACCAAGTGATAAGTAAGATCTTCGTTTGATACCGCGGTGTAGAGCCAGACACGAACTTTCCCTATTGATTCAATTAATTAATTGAAGTCGAGCGGTCGTGCTAAGTCAGGCCATTCAGGCTATTCCAATTCAACTGAAATGCAACTTTGTTGACAACCAATTCTAAACAAAAAAACAATGCACCGGCCTTGTGTCATGTCAAGTTACAGGTTGTTCCCTGAAGGATAGTTTGGGACCTTGGGAAATTTGATGCACCTTATGGCATATGCCGACGCTTGCCATCCAGACTTGAACTACTCCCATGGAGATAGTCTCTGAAGCTTTAGTTCACCTGAAAGTTAGACCTATCTAGGCACAACTCGTCCCTGATCGGGAATCCAGTAAGTACACGGAGTTTTTTGGGGTCGCTCTAGGTCTCCTTTTTGTAAACTGTTGATCACGGTATTAGGATTTATCTAGACATATGTGACCCACACTGACAAGATCATTGCTGGAGATCCCGATTTCTGGTTGCATGAATTTATAATCCCTAGAAATTTTTTTCCGGAGATGACTACATCACGAATCCTTTCCAAACTAATACATTGCTCCAACTAAAATCGTGTCTTGGTGTTTGCTATAGTGAAGCTTTTGCTTTCGATGAAGAATTATTTTGCTCAAAAGAATTGACACTGACGGGCCATTTAATTTGGATTGATGCATTAAAGTTAATACCATGAACTAAACTCTCTGATCAAATTGAACATTACGTATTATTCTTTTTTAAACGTCGTTAAACCTTCCACGTCTATCCTGTACTCCATTACCCATTCCCAGATCAATCCATCCGTGTGTGTAGCCCGAACTATTTGTACAGCTCTAAAATTCCAGTTCCGTGATACCTATCCAAATGCAAGCAGAAGCAAATCAACAATACAAATCTCCAACATTCATCTATTAGACATAGAAGACCTGTGTACATGTTACTTTAAAATGTCGCATTCCTTCTCAGTAGCTCTGGCGTCGTTGTCTGCAAGCGATTGCAAATATCGCGGCAGGCGCTCTCTAGAGTCTCCTTGGTCTCCCATCCCAACTCTGTGCGACTGCGGTCAACATCTGCCACGCTACGCTCGACGTCGCCGGCGCGTTTGTCCACAATCTCGTAGGGAATGGTGCATCCTGACGCCGCCTCCATGGCACGTACCACCTCGAGGACTGTATTGCCCTTGCCGACGCCAAGGTTGTATGTTCGATAGCCACCGCTGATGCGACCACTGCGGCAGGCGGACAGGGCCGATATGTGACCTCGTGCGAGATCTGTCACGTGGATGAAGTCGCGTATGGCGGAACCGTCTATTGTGTCCCAGTCGCCACCAAAGATTTTGACCTGTTCGCGCTGGCTCGTCACAACTTGTGTTACCACGGGGAGCAGGTTAGACGGCAGGCCACGCGGGGCCTCGCCCAATAGCCCCGAGGCGTCGCAGCCAACAGGGTTAAAGTATCGCAGGGCGACGATGTTCCACGAGGGATCAGACAGTACCAGATCGGAGAGGATAGCTTCGCCGAAGAACTTGGAGCGGCCATAGGGGTTAGTGATGGACTTGCATCCAGATTGGGGCAAATCCTCGCAGCGCGCCTGTTCTCGTCCCTCCTCGCATTGCTGGACACAGTTCTCTTCGCGCAGTGGTCCGTTCAAGGATCCGGCGAGCGAGCCGTAGACAGCTGCCGACGAAGAAAATATCACAGTCTTCACCGAGACCTCGTCTAGTAATTCCAAAAAGTCCACCAGTCCGTTGATGTTGTTCTGATAGTATTGCAACGGTTTCCGGATGCTCTCCTCGACCGCCTTGTATGCGGCGAAGTGAATAACGCCGACGATATTAGACCGCTTGATCTGTCCGCCGGGGCTGGTGTAAGAGTGAGAGTCGAAGATGGCTCTCATGGCTGGTGTGTTGCGATAGCTTATAGAATGTAGCTCAATCTTGGGGCATTTTCGGTGAGTGAGCTTCTCATAGTACAGGTCGGCTATCGTTAGGATACCATCTAGGGCGTCTAGGCGGCTATTGCTGTTGTCATCAACGATGATTACGTTGTATCCCTCCTTCATGATCTGTACTGAAGTATGGCTGCCGATAAATCCCAGTCCACCCGTGATCAGGACATACTGGTTCTGCCTCGACGTGAACAAAATGTCATTAATACCGTCGACATCATAAGACCAGTCCGCTTCAGATGCTGGAGTGGAGGGATAGTCGACCGGAGAGCTAGATCTCGGCGAACACTCTAACGATGACATTTGAGAGCTCATCTTTACCACAAAAATAATCGTATAAGAGACCTATAATAAAATCGGACTGGAGATAAAGAGGAATAACGGACCGGTTAGGTACAATTGGGATGGATATGACCAAGGTTTTAACTGTGCGTAATGTGTGTATAATTCAAATATGATCCGCTAAGATCCGGGTAGCTTCTATGTCCACGCAGCAAGATGCGGGACCTGAGGCTTGGAAGAACACCCGAGCCACTGCCGTCCGCGCTGTGACTCTAACTTGCACCTTCACCGGTAGTTTTCGTGAGGGCTCGTGTTTCCAGCTAAGGAAAGACAGAAAAAGAATCAATCAAACGCGGGAGAGATAACTATGGCTTGCACGAGTTGACGAATTTCACCGAAGAACTCCACTCGTCCTTCAGCTTCGTCAACCTTGGCGTCTCGCTCGACGATCCGTACAGGTGTCATCGAACTATCGATGTCCGACACGGAGTGTATGCGGTGTAGTAGTAGTGTAGGCAAAACGGCCTAGGTAGGTATCATTATTTGCGACTCGAAGCATCCACGGTCAGTTGGCAACTGTTGTGGAGACGGGGGAATATCCGTTCTTCGGGCTATCGAAGAAGCATCGCATGAGTTAGGAACAAACAAGCCTGGCAAATGGGTCGGTGTTTTCAATTAGACTGGTAACCAGGATGGTAACCAGGATTTTCCATTATGAGCAAATACTGGGGAGGTGAAAAAGTTTTTGGGGATGCATCAGTGACAGTTCAATATATGCCAAGTATAGCTCAGCTGGAGCTCGTGTGGAAATAGGGAGTTCCAGATCGGGAGTAGGGTGATAAACACCGGGCAAAGCAGAGGGTGTATGCATAGTAAGCGCTTCTGCAGGGGGGCGACGCGCTACTCCAGCAGTGCCGCAGAGGCTTGTGCTGCACTAAATAAGCGAGCTTCCAGCGGAATTTAAGAAGTAGACGATAGGAATCTAGGACAAGTCGGCCTTCGATAAGCACCAAACCTCGTGTCATGGTCAATACACCTACAAAGAGATGGTAATGGGAATTGCATCATCCTTTATGGAACATCTTACTGATTCGAGCTAATTGAACTCTCATTTGTCCAAGTAATTTGGCTGCAGTCTTCCATTTTGATTTCGTACGAACACGATCCACCCCAGCCACAACCATGGTCAAGACTAGCCATAAATCATGGGTGGTTATGCCTCTCTATTACTACCCGCTGACCGAGGATACATGGAAGCCGCTTCACTACGCGTAAGTAACCTCGACTATCTCTCAATCATTTTCGTCGTTGGCATCACCGTCGCGGAGGGGGGTGGCGACGCTCTAGAGCCTTACCTCGCTTGCTCCGACAAAAACAAGACAAATCCAAACCCGGGGAAGTATACATGTGCTTGTTCTGATCGGCTCCGCCTGTACAGTTTCTCCGCTCACCCCGATAC
Organism: Truncatella angustata; assembly: GCF_020726525.1. Classification (NCBI taxonomy): domain Eukaryota; kingdom Fungi; phylum Ascomycota; class Sordariomycetes; order Amphisphaeriales; family Sporocadaceae; genus Truncatella; species Truncatella angustata. Next base: position 531,969 of record NW_025763391.1, on the reverse strand, counting down.
CAACTTTCTTGTGATAGTCAATCCGAACAGTGGGCCGGGCGACACGCCGCTGCCTAGTCACGACTATTTGCGCGAGGTACCCAAACTGAATGCCTACCCAAATGTTTACACAGTGGGCTATGTTCGCATAGACTATTGTCGCAAGCCTCTTTGGGAAACTTACGGGGAAATTCGTCGCTACGCAGATTGGCATGCTGCTTACGAGGTTCCAGGCCTCTACGTTCAGGGCATCTTTGTGGACGAGGTGCCCAACCATTTTTCAGCTGAAAGGTTCGAGTATCTGACCGAAGTTCGCTCCTTGATCAAGAATGCGCACGGCCTGCTTGACGACCGGCTTGTACGTGTTGATTCCTTCTTGTCATCTAGACTACGCGTTACCCCGTCTCTACCCACATTCCTTTTTATCCCTTTCTTATCCGCCGCCACCCTCATTTTACGTGCATATATGTTATAGCCTCTAGTTTCTAAAACTGACGGCTCGAATTTGTAATACCAGGTCATCCACAATCCCGGTACCCCTCTGGTCGGCGGTGGAGGTGAGCGTGTGGAGGACCTTGCCTCTTTCGGGAGCCCAGATGTCGTCTGTATCTGCGAGGTCCCCCACAAAGAATATGAAGACGACACCGTTCAAAAGAGGTTGGTCGAGTTTAGCGTCGACTGGTCGCGCTCCATGTACCAGATTTCTGGAATTCCACTTGATCAGATTCATGATGTGGTAAAGGACTTGTGTCAGCGCGGCCAGTATGTCTTCGCAACTGATCTCGTGGATGACTTCTATGAGAGCTTTGGACAGAGTTGGCATAAATTCACCGCCGCAGTGGGCAAATCGTCATAAATAGTTATCATTCTATTTTCAATGGAGTTTGGATGTATTGCAATACAAAGGCTGAAGTTTAACAACAAGGGTATAAATATGTGGTATATATATGGCTATTGATTCGTGGATTTTGTCACATCCACAAAGTTGAACCAGTCAGAGGCAAAAGACTCGTAGAAGCTCTTCTGATTGCCAGTGATAAAAATATGCTCGCCCTTTGCCGCTAGGTCGTTGACGAACATCTTCAAGTCGCTATCACTCATCCAAGGAACCGAATTAATCATGATGCTGTTAAGATGCCGGTGCTCCGAAAGAGCTTCGACCTCCGCACTTTTATTTTGCCAAGCTGTATAGTTGTCCTCAAAAACAACTGTGATGTCGACATAACTATTGTTGTACCGCGAGTCGGGAATAGTTCCAGGATTGTGAATAACCTGTAATTACGGTCAGCAGTAAGTCTTCTAAATGGCGAGTAAGTATATACCCTCCGGTCGCCTAGTAGACCCGTGGCGTTCTTCGCTACTTGATCGATGGTTTCCATGTATGTAACTGCATCGGCGTCGTACTGATGAACAGCTTCATCGAAGAAAATGCCACTCATTCCAAGGGATGAAGAGTTTGCAGACCATCCGGCATAGGTCAATACATCGTCGATTACCTCGGTGATGTTTCTAGTGGCGTATCCTGTCCTAACATATCCCACCGTCTTGACGTTGGCGTACGAGTTGAGCTTTTGTACAGCAGTATAGTAATCGTCACTTGGAAGTGGATTTTCTCCTGGGCCGCTGCTGGGATTGACGATCACCGTGAAGTTGAGCGTGGGGCGCAGTTCAATGCTGAGTAAACATATCAGCATTGTCGTCTAATAATCTAGGGGATTCGAACCATCTTACGCATTGTAAATCGGCATCCACGAGGAATTAGTGGGGTAAATGTATAGCGGCACGAGCAACATGGCTCCGAATTCTGTGGCAGCTTTGGCTTTTCTGGCGAAAACAACCGCGATGGGAACGACGACGATGATGATTATGATGGCGGCCAGCACGCCTATCAATAGCCAAACCCATTTCTTCTGTCGCCAGCCCTTGGGCCACCCCTCTTGAAGATTCATCTCTTTCTGAAACCTTCGCTGCGATCCTGCAGCGTTAATTATTTGCAAGAATACAACTCAAAGATGCAAAGCAACTGGTTATGATTTGGCCCAGGAAGCCGGCGACGATGCAACATGCGAATGCGCAAGTGATCTGAAACGTATTAAGGGTGCAGCTTTTGCTTCTTTGTGTTTGGGTGACAACTCCACAGACGTCGACAAGCGCTGCCAATGTAGAAGCCCTGCACCCAGCTCCCATTAAACGCTGGGACATACCAGAGCCGCTGATGCGTCAGCTAATAGGTGAAATAGGCCAATAGCTTTGGCGGGGCACTTGATGGTGTGAAGCTGTTTATCACAACAACAAAAAGAATTTTGTTGATAGAAAGCCAGTGACTTGGTAAGGTTCCATCCACAGCTTCACTTCACAATAGGGATGGATGATGAAGTGGTAACCGACTGCTCATTAATGACGGTGCCATATGATCCGTACCACAAACGCCATACAAAAAAGGTTCAGCGACGGGTGTGTATAAGGAGGTCTGTGGATACTAGTGCTTAGACAATGCAAGAATTCAATTCTATCCAGGTATCAATCATGTTAACATGCACCTAACCGCATCACTGCTTACTCTAATTTCGAAAGCATAATGTGATTCTGCAGGGCTATTTCCGGATCACGATGTTCTTTCTTTTTCTTTTTGCTTTTTCTTTTCTTTTCTTTCTTTTACCCTCCAGCCGTGCTTCCGTCATCAATGCTCGGAAAGTTATTGAAATCCTTTGCGCCTCACGGTGGCTTATGCCTTTTCGTCACATTCCAGAAATCTTGGCATGCGGCTGTTGCTGATAGTAGGCGCAACAAGACAGGTACCATGCGACGTCGTGCTTGCCAATTAATTTGCCTATTGACCAGTCAGAAACCGGGCTAGATTTAAGCATTCTGCTAATGTGAGCCATCTCAAATAGGGCGCTAGGTTAGGGGGTTGGGAACATGTTGGCGCTGTTTCCATGCAGTCGGATCCGAGCAATCACATATCGAGTAGGGATGATGAGGGTATTTACGTACTACAACCACGCCCTCAAGAGGTGCTCCGCTACGACTACGATGCCAACTGAAGTTCGTTGCAATTGGGCAAGGGGAACTTCTCCTCGTATGTTCGAGTTTCTATACTCTAGCATAGTTCTAACAAGTTGCAGGCTGTCCGGTCGACATCAAGTTCAACATGAATATCTCAGTCCTCGAATGGAAACGAAAGAAAACAAACACCATAATTGTGTGCCATGGGTCGCTATGGATGGGCTAGCATAGCCCCGGAAGGGTTGAGGTCCCCTCCATTAATCCATTACGAGCCGACGTGCACGAAGGCGCCACAAGATTCCAGCGTCACCGTTAGCTCTTCACAGCAAATAAGCAACGCACCAGGTTAGGAAGTTTCGAGCAGCGTGGGATTTTCCCAAGCTTGTCTCAGTGCATACGATCTGTATCGCCAACGCCCTCGGGGGACCCCTACCCTGCTCATGGCAGGCACAGGCACAGGCAAAGGCCTTTTCTCTGTCGCTCTGATGCTCATTCCATGCTCCGATCTCCACTATCGAGTCATCACTCCATAAGTTAGGTCAAAGAATCACTGGTGGGCCAACCGATGCCTTCGCCGCCATGTTCTCGCCCCGGAATCCTTACTTCGCCTGTACTATCGGATTGATGAAGATATCGGCTACTGGGCTACCCGGTCTTTATCCCTACACCTCAATTTAGACCTGGCCAACTGGGCGGTGCACTAAGCGAGCTATACTGACTTATCCTCAAGAGCTGAACCCGATGTGTACAGATCCCTGATCCTCGATGAGAGGCTTCTAATATTGTCTCGAGCATGAGCTGATCGATACGAGAAGGTTCGAGATGCATCGGCGTTCCCCTAAGATCTTCAGATTCGAAGATCGCCGCACTCTGCCATAGAAGAGCTGAACACGATATCCAGCCCTGTGGAGTCGCCTCCTGACAAGCACCCTTTTGCGAATATATGGCTCGTTATACATCGACGGGCTTCCCACCTTTCATTTTGAACATGACCAACCCTATGGGGGATATCTCTATACTTGTGACCATCTTCAGGTTTGATACTCGGCAAGTACGTCTGCAAGATGGGTCTCAGATTTTTGGGTCTGACATCAGTCGGCTGGAATGGCATGACTGGTTCCTGGTGGGAACGGCTTATCGCTGCCTTTCTTTTAGCTACTTTGATTCTCGGTCTTAGTTATTCTTTATACACTCTTTCCAAATATCTTATTAAGCGAGCTAAGGTAAGTTTTCGCAAACCAGACCAGATGGCTCATCATCACGCATCTTGGTTTGAGCTCGTACTGATAGTTCAATCAGAATCACTCAACCACTACCGTCTCACGGCCTGTCGCTCGCTACCTTCACAAGCTACGGCAGCGCTCAAAGCAGTCTGCAGTATCCGTCATTGAAAAGCCTACTGGCGAGGAGTTAAAGACCTTTGGTGTTTTCCTTGGCAGTTTTGCCCAACCGCCAACTCGCGCACAGCAAAGCCTGCTGTCTAAGTGGCACGTACTTGTCGTTGATCCTCTTCAGGATGGAGTTGTGCAGGCGTTACAATCTTACCCAACAACCTCAAGAGAGATTCTCGCGCGCATTGATATTGACAAGGTCGCCGAGTCTACCACCACTAATAGCAGTGCTGCTATCATCCAAAAGTTGGAGATATTGTTGCAAACGATGGACTCTGTTCTAGGTCAGAATGTCTTCACTGGTCTGATTATTACCAACTTCAGGTTGCATTTCAAACCCGCCATCGTTAATGAAGTGTCCCGTCACGCCAGGTTGCTTGGTCGGGAGCTGTGGCTCGAATTGTCTTATCCCGATTATATCTCGGAAGCAGAAGCCAAGGAGATTGATATGAACTATATTCGAGGCTTGATCTACCAGAATGGAACAATGAGACCCGACGGTGACCGACAGAACTACTTTCAGATGGAACAAATGCGAACTGTTATGAGAGCTGCTGCCGCCCAACGCGTGACTCACGGTCCCGCACTGGTCATGATGGAAACCGTTGACGACGATGCTAGCATTCAATACGCTGTGGCTACCCGTACCTATAACTGGTCTACCTTCAATAGCGCACTGTGCTGGATCGGCCACCAGGCAGCTCTTTACGATGCTACGCTTGCGCACTCACATGCTCTTGCCAGCAAACCCCTCGGTGCTTTGATGTGGCTAAAGGATGAAGCGAACATGAAAGCCCACGAGTACTGGCGCAAAAACGACAAGATTGCCACTTCCCCGCAAGGCCACCGAGATATCTACGAGAGCCTCTCTGCATTTATTCCTGATATTCATTCAAGACTACATCTTTTCAAGCCGAATATTACGGAGCGAGATAGCACTGGAAGCTACATCGTCAAGCGCACTCCTCCTAGTTCGTTCCTCGAAATCAACTCTAAGAATCCATCTCCCGTACTTCTTAATGACGAAACAAGCGGTCTTGGTTGTTTCATGCTTGGTCATGATGCAACCTTCTTGGAATTTGATCAGATTCGTCGAGATCAACTCAAACTTAGAGATTTGGATCTCCTGGCAAAGATTGAGGGTAATGAGCTCAAACAGGTTTGCAGACAGATCGAGACCCTTCGTGACGCTGACCGTTTCGCTCCTGGCACTGTTTCTGCTATTAATGAGCTTCTTGATCTTCTTGACAAATCTACCGCCGACCCTGAAAATGCTCCTCTCAAGGTCTTCTCTGGTCTTCATTCCGGCTTTCAAACTAGCTCCGGCGCCCAATACTGGGGCCTATACGATGTGGACCCCGTTACTCAGGGTGTCGTCTTGTTTCTCTCCAACAAGGCGAAGGAACGCGCTGCCACCATCCTGCACACCTTCTTGTCTAGCAAACAGGTTCCTCGCGTAGAATGTTTCGACGCCGAGCGTACCATGGCAATTCGCCTTGGAACCCTCTCCACGGAATGGCTCTTGCCCAAGCGTCTCGTACAAGATGTCCAGCTACTCTCGCCTGCCGAGATGATCCAGTTCTCCATTCGTATCTCTGCAAGGCCGAGGAAATCGGAGTTCTTCAGTTTGGTCGCCAAATGTATGAAGTATCACCTGATTAGTGTGCCGATGCTCACCCAGCAAAGGGCGCTCAACTCGGTCGCTTATCTAAACAACGATGTCACTGCTGAACAGCTCATCACTTCCCGCTTGGAATGGCTCTCTGAGAAACGTTGTTGGGTACCTCAACGCTCCGAAGCCGTTCGCCTGTTCGTGGACATTGATACTCGCCTCTATACCGCTCTTGTGGGCGGCGAGAGCGAAGTATACGCCCGTCTTGGTTATGCCATGCAGCAGTTGGCTGAGGCTGACAAGATCGATGCTGGTGCTGATATTCTTGCTCTATCCATCATTTCTGCATTCCGAAAGTTAGCAATGGACGAGGTTTACCTCGAGACCTTGGATCGAAACCCTTATCCCAACCACGCTGCTGACCAGGCTGCTTGCTTTGCTGAAAACTTCGCTCTCGGTTCTCGTTGTGACTCCTTTTTTGACATGACACCCCGCAACGTCGGAAAGATCGTTGCCAATCGATACAGAGAATACTATATGAAGTATCAGCCTCCGAGACGTACCGAAAACTTTACGGAGTTGCCCACAGCGTATGCGGCCATGCAGTCCGATATTGATCCCACGGGCGGAGAGGAGAAAACGGCTTTCAGCTACCGATTTACTTTCTTTGGTATTTTCGCCATTCCTGCGCTGATTGATGTGATGCTACTTACCACCGTCGGTCGCGGTTTGTACTTGACTACCTTTATGTCCTCGGAGCAAAAGACAATGGCCACTACAGCCCTCATGTGCGCACTTCTGCTGACTGGCGCTTTTGGTCAGTGGATCTGCTCTGGCGGTAGCTACTACTTCTACGCCAATGGTTTCCCCGCCATGAATTTGTTCATTCTCACTCGATTAACTGCCGGTGTCGCTTTGAGCTTACTGGTCGCTGTCGTTGGCTTCGTCGTCATTATCAGCACCCAGACGGCGACAGCTGCTGGGATCTTTCTTTTCTATTTCGTCATGCTTTCCACATACCTTTTGGTTCTCAATGCGCTATCTATCTACCAATTACCAGGATCAGAGTTTCTTTCGGGTAGGACGGTCATCATCACCTGCATTCCCATCCTATTCATCTCGCCTATCGCCAGTATGGCATATGATGACGATATTAGGATTTATTTACCAGTCCTAAGTACGTTCTTGTTGGCTCTTTTGTGGAGAGCACGAGACACAGTTGCTATGTGGAGCTCCTGGTACCTCGCAATTCCTTACACTAAGGACTCTGAGATCATTGAGTGGTATCGCGAGCATGCCTCCGAGGACGAACGTACCCGTGTTGAAGGCTGGGCCAACAATGAGATCATGCCTATTGCGCGTACTGTTGTTCACAATGCTGTGCTCAAGGATGTCAACCGGTGGTTCTTCCAGAAACAAACATCTGACCCTTTCATCAAGAAGCTGTCGGATGGATATGGCTCAACCATGTTCTTGATGCGCTGGTACTGTCGCCACAAGAGATCCTGGATGCCGTTGGCTTACAGCACCACTTGGAACTTGACACTCAAGGCCGGTATGGAGAACATGACCAACATGCAGAAGGGTTTGAAGCTTCACAGCGCCTTCTTGCATTGGAGATCCACTGGAAAAGATATTTGGTCTGGACTTCTTTACTTCGTCGTTGCGCTTCTGGATAAGTGGGCTGCTCTGTTCACTGGAGGTGGCCTCGTGGGTTTGTCAGCTGCGAGCAGCGAAGAGTTCCGTCTCGGAGTCGGGTTTGGTCTTTGCTACTATCTTGTGGGCGCAGTGGCGCTCGACACCGTCTCGCAACCGCTGTGGACAGCCGCTAACGAGAAGATCAACAAGCCTATCACTTCCCTAGAGTCTCTGAAGGAAGCCAACAAAGCAGACAACCTTGCTAGGCGAAGCCTCTACTGGAGATCGCTCTCCAAATTCTTCTTCCTTCACCTTTGGGGAGCTGCAGTTTTTGCTGCACTTATGTGGGCTTTCTCAGCTTACGAGAATGACTCAATCATGTTCCTCTGCTACTTTGGTGCTTACTCTGGTCTCCTATGGTACCAATACAACAAGATTTACTGTGGTTTGAACGGTGCAGCTCCATTAGCTGTTGGTGCGGTCGTTGGTTTTCCAGTCGGCATCGCGCTGCACAAGTGCCTGCCCTACTGGTCCTTTGGTGGTATTGTCTCTCTCGCTATCGCTACTTGGACAGCTGGCTTCTACTCCATGTTCGTCGCCAACATCGGCTTGCCAAACATCATGGTCTGGAAGAGGAAGACAGCTTTCGCTTTAGCTGCATCTGACGAGAAAACACTCATGGCGAAATCTTACTCTGTGAGCACTTTGAAGCCAAGCCCAGATCTTTCCCAGACAACTATGAGCCAACTCTTTGACTGCTTCCGCGCTCTGCCAGTTGAAGATCGTTATACGCTTGATCCTCAAAAGCATCCTGGTAGGCGCATCTTGGAGCTGCTCTCCCACGGAGACAGATTGAGGACGCCTCCCGTTCTAAAGGCCTCATTTCACTCAGCTCAGAAGATACTGGATCTTGCCGCACAGAACTGGCTGTCCGGTGAAATTGTTATTGAGCTTGTCTCTTCTCGTCACAAGTTTGGTGGGGGCATCGAGCTGCGCTCTATCAGCCGCAAGTCTGGCGACACTCTACACCTCATCGTAATCCTTGGTCCCGACCGAGTAATCGACGAATGGGTTCTGAATGTTCAACGCCACTGGAAGATTATCGCCGAGCAAATTGTTCAGTCCTTCTCTGAGCACAAGCTCGCAATGTCCCATGATGACGCAACGCTTGCAGAGCTTCTGGTTGTCGAACACTCCATGCAGGGTGGCCTCTCTGTACCTGAGGGTATCAAACGACAGCTTGAGACTTGTTCATCAGAACGTGTCCGTCTCATGAAAGAAAGCGACAAGACATACCTGTCATACCTCCTCCTAGGCTTGGATTGCGAACAAGAGTGGGAGTCTCTCTCTGAGTCCGTTCGAACCTTCCTCCTCCAGCGCTGCCTCGGCGCCCCGGGTGCTTTGGAAGCTGGTGTGGAGCAGTGGCTTTGCACCAGAATTGGTTCTCAGAACCCTCAGGATGTAGATATCCATATTGCTCGTAACGATCTTGGTGCTGCTCTAACGAAGAGTGTGAAAAAGTATGCGCAGGATCTGGAGGACAAAGGCTTCAATGCGCCTGATGAAAATTCTTACGTTACCGGCAAGGTCGTGCAAGAGCTTTACCCCGTTGACGAGACTCACGAAAAGTACCTCCTCTCCGTGCCCAAGAAGCCAGTGTCCACACTCTTCCGAGGCTTCAACCTCTGCGTCAAGTTCCTGGTCCTTTCATTGACAGCGGATCCTGAGTATCAACGAGAGTTAGACTTTGTTCTACGTAACACCTGGCCTGTTGTTCGCTGGCCCTTGATCTTCTTCTTGACCACCATCTGGTCGTACTGCAAGCTGTTGCAGAACTTTCTGATCCCTTCCGTTTTGTTCTATCGTCACGAACACGTAACTAAACTTCAGAAGCTCATGAGAGGCACTACAACTACTCTTGAGAAGAACAGACTTACTACGGAGAATTTCAACGGCCCAGCAAGCTGGTTCTGGACAACCCTCGATAGCGGTTCTTTGCGACTATTCCAGTATGCTGGCAAACACGACTCTGAGCCCAGCGATCAGAAGGGTCTCATGTCTGTTAACACTTACAACAACCACCTCATCCTCAGCACAAGAGAGGTTTACAGTAAAGGCAAGATCATCAACTCATTCGAGTACGAGTATGAGAACCCTCGATCAAAGCTTCCTATGCAGCGCAAATGTCTCACAGGTGAGCGCCAAGGCGAGCTTGCTCAATATGATCACAGAGGCTATATCACCACAGGCTCAGCCATGAGGGGCAAGAATCGCGTCAACTGGAAGAACTCCTATAGACACAACGCTAAGCACGAAGACGAATTGCTGTGGGCCGAGTACACATTCCCCCACATTACAATCAAGGTTCTTTGGAGTATGCCTCCTCGCAACCCGCAGAAGAGATTGGAGCACTGGATCCCCTTCTCTGCGGTGACGGAAGCGACTTACATCCAGGGTGACAAGACTTGGCATGCCTCATGGGACTTTGAACACAAATTCCATCCTGAGGTATCAGTGACGCTGAATGGCAAGGACGTCGAGACCCCTCTGATGATCAGTGAGGATTGGTTCCATGTCTTGGAGAAGCCCGAGAACTGTAGCTTTTTGAGCGAGAACCCTCTCCTCGAGTTTTCTTCCATCAAATCCAACCCAGTGTCACGACTCATTGGTCTCAATGTTAGGCGTTACCCCATTCCCACGGCCGTGGCTCGTACACAGCTTTGGAAAGCTTGGAAGGACGGCAGGGAAGTCGACGCCATCAGCGCCCGCTGGTTGGACGAGGAGTTGTTACGTGCAGACAAGATTATGCGCCCTTACTGGCGACGACGCGACTTTTGTCGTCTCGAGGCTGCCAAGTCATACGTGGATGCGCAGGCTGATACCATTATGGCCAGAGTTGACATCAATCCTCAGGTCAGTGCATGGATCCACATCGCCTTCAAGATGAGCGATCTGTACACCTTTGGCACTGGTGGAGAGTCATCCATCAACACACGTCATTTGTCTTCGCAACTTCTGGATAGCGAGTATGAGATTCATGTTCTCTGCATGGATACTTCGACCTGGCCCAACGATCCTGGTGGTGTTTCTGCTTGTCGTAGAGACATGGTCAACGATCTAAACACTATCAAGTGGCACGTTCTTGCTGAGTCGGCAAACGATTATGGTGTGCCTCGATTCCAGATCGAACAAAACGTCCAGTCACTGACAATTTTGCCTCTCTGGGGTCTCGATTTCCTGAACCCGATCCACGGCGTCTTGGAAAGCAACCTTGATACTCAGGTCGTCCAGCGAACTCACGACACCCGTACGAAGGACATATTGCAGAACTTCATCCCTATTCTCTCCAGTCTGGTCAAGTGCGCTCGTACCATCAACCTAACCCGGGAGCATGTTGACGAGGCCACCAAGGCTCTGGTCAACCTCAATACCTATTTCGAGACTTCTCGCAACTGGAACGATGTGTGGACTAATCCTGTCGTCAAGGAGAAGTGGCGTGAGCTCTGGTTGAGCGACTGTGACAAGTCCATGAATATCGACAACTGGTGGAATTTCGAGATGCCGACGATCAAACATCTCGACGACGCATTGAACCTATGGTGCCGTTACCTCTTTATATTCTCGCTGCCCGTTCCTGAGCAAATCCCCGATATCTTCCAGGCTTCTCACCACTTTACTGGTGCCACCTATGGTATCGTGTGCAAGGAGAAGCGGGACGTCTCTCTTCACATCTGGGATCACTGTATCAGTTACCGAGAGTTCACCACCTTCATGAGTTCCGCCGTGTCGTATGATTCTCCTTTCGTCAACAGCTCGCTGATCTCTCTGACTCATCTGAGTTGCGTGCTTCTTGAGCACCATGCTGACGTTGTACTTCCTTGCTGCGATTACTTCAACCCCGGCTGGGAAGAGGAGCTCGGAACCGCCGAGGGTGCCATTCAGCACCGCCGTACCTTCGCCCGCAAGATTGACCCCGTCGTCAACGGCATCACTAGCATGGAGAAGTTTGAGCCGACGAAGACGATCAAAACCGACACTCCTACCGTGGTCATGTTGTCCCATGTGCAATATGCCAAGGATATTAAGAACGCCATCATGGCTACCGATTTGATCGTGAACAAGTGGGGCTTCAGAGACTATCAACTGCATATCTACGGTGACCAGGAACGAGCCGCTACCATTGCCACGGAGTGTCAAGAGCTCATCGCCGCCAAGGGTCTCATTGAGCATGTCATCCTCAAGGGCCTTGGTAACCCCTCGGTTGTTCTCCAAGACGCATGGCTCTTCTTGAACTCGTCCATCTCTGAGGGTCTGCCGTTGGCTATGGGTGAGGCAGCCCTGACAGGTGTCCCCGTCGTCTGTACAGATGTCGGTGCCTCGTATTGTGTTGTTACCGACCGCACCACCGGCGACCGCTTCAGCGAGGTCGTGCCGCCCAACGACTCCGAATCTCTGGCGCGCGCCCAGGTCAACATCCTCGCGCTCCTGGGCCGCTGGGCCGAGCACGCCGAGCAGGGCCCCGACGAGGTATGCCCTGTGCTCGAGTATCCCGTGCCTTCGCCCGAGTCGGTCAAGAAGATCTCGGAGCGCATGTACGCCAAGCGGGAGCAGCGCCGCGGCCTCGGCATGCTGGGCCGCCAGAACGTCTTCAACAACTTCTCATCGCACCGCTACCTGCGCGAGCACGAGCAGATGCTGTGGCTCGGCAAGCTGCGCAGCGGCGCCCACCGCGCCCGTGAGAGAAAGAAGCAGGCCGCCATCAGCGGCGCCGATACCCCGCTGTCCGCCAGGTCCAGCCTCTGGTTCTCCAAGGAGGCCAAGTCCCCTTACGCCAACTGGTCGCGCCCCACGTCTCGCCTCACCCCCGAGTCGTGGATCTCCCTCACGAGCGAGGACACCCGTGGCGGAGGCTGGATGTCAGCCTCCGGCAGCACGTATAGTGTGACGCAGTTTTTCGCCAAGGAAAAGCCTCATGGGAAGACGCACCTGTCTGTGTTCGAAGTGCAAGACTTATGATAAGAGTCGCAAATGCAAAAAGTTGTTTGCCTTCTTCGTTTGGTTATAAAGCGCTTGATACATTTACAATTACATTTAGTCATTAATGCCTTAATATTAGGAAAAGTAATACACCTATAAAGACTCATCACTTTCATCATGCTTGGTTATATGCCCTGAGAATCCCAAAACCAGACAGCTAGGGTCGCCTGCTTCTCGAGGAGAAGCGCGACGCCGTTTCATTATTCACGCATGATCGTCGGCAATTTCTTTTTAGTGGTAATTTCCTCCATGCATATCAACTCAAGCTCACCTCCATCACACCCTGTAGGAGTATTGTATCACTCTTGAGTATCAACGTGCGTACATCTATGCTATCTGATACTCAGTACTACCGTGATTACAGGGTCTCGCGGCCACGCTGTGGTAATGGGCTCGAGGTTTGGGGAGGCTGGCAATCTGACGACATATTGCAGTCTAGATGAGTAAGCAGAGGCAAACTTGAATGGGGCCGATCAGCAACAAGCAATGGGTATCAGCGCATCCTCTTGCAGGTTTTACATCAGGACTCTGCGCTACCCGTGCTTGGGCAGTCAGCGGGTTCAAAGACTGCGTATCACGTATGTTGCGGGATCGTGCGCGTCGCCAGAGTTGAGATGGGCAATTCAGTTGTATCCTAGGTTAGTGATATGATCTGGCGAGATGTTCATAGTCTTGCTGTTGCGGCGAAGGTATGGGCATGGTTGGTCACGACTGTCATTCTTCGCACGACAAAATCCTCCACAATTTTCTTCCCGTGGGTCCTTGCTAGTGTTTCTCCGTAAATTACCAGGGACCAACCATATTCTTATTACGTTTGCCAAATAGTAGTATAAACTGCCAAGTCTTGACGGTTTGCTGGGCATGTTGGTCTGTGTTCTCGGACAGTACTATGTCAAGACGTGGCCCACTTACACGGGGCCAAGAGAAAGAGCTGGTTGCACACATACCACTATAATTAGTGGGAAATACCATGCACGACAAGTCGGTATCACCTATTTGCGTTGTGGAGTGCATTTTATTGCATATTGCGGTATTTCATCAAATCAGCAAGCCACTTCGACGAGTGCTGAAGTCTCATGGGGGCAGGCTCGAGCCGAGATCCTTCTCCGTGCGATGCGATGCGATTCTACATGGACTTTAGACTTTGACGCAGCAGCAAAAGTACCGACATTGCTGAATGTTCCAGGTCTCTTAGCTGCTTCGTGAAGGGTATCTACGAGGCTACCGAACCGCTTATCCGCTCACTGTCCAAGTGGTAAGGGGTGCTGTTTGCCGCATAAGCGGGTTCTCGGTTTTGGAGGGCTCGCGTCGAGATTTTTGGCGCGAAGCATATCGATGGCGCGGGTTTCGAGCTGTCACGGTTGCATGGAAAAGAAACAAATCGGCAATGTCGGCACTTTGCACGTGTCCAGTGTCAGCCCGCCCCGGAAGCCGGCTGTGCCCACTTCAGTGATGGCAAGAGTGACGGCAATGCGGGATGTTGTGAAAGTTGTGTCTGCTGAGTTGGCTGGTGAGGAAAGTTAGTCCAGAAAGATTTGGGTTGTGGCTTGAAGATGTAATATAATCATGGTTGCCACGGCTGTCTTATAGTTATATGGTTTGGCGACTTCCCATCGAGGCCGTCGCCAAGACTTGATGACGATTGAATGTGGAACAATTCTGCATGAGGTGATTCTGGGGATAGCGGGTCGAGGGCTGTGAGACGGCGTTATCGGGTGCGGTAATACCTGGGCAGATCAAGATGATATTCCCGTATTTTGGTATCATGATTATATTATTATTATCATTATTAGCATTATCTGCTCAAGACGTCGGCCATACATAGTGGCTGCTTGACACCTCTACACGGGCCCATGGTGTGCCAAGTGAGGCGGACTGAGTCGTGGAGTGTGCAATTCGTGCCGGGGCAGGCAAGACACTGACTTGGGGCGGAATCACGGCATGGAGGGGCCATGGTTCTCCAACTTTAATCGCCCAAGGTTAGCCTCAGCCCTGTGACGCTCTAAATGCCCCCCCAAACTGCTGTATCATACGGGGTGTTTTACGCAATTTGGAGCGCTGACGCGGTCACAATTTCTAGGCACCGTCTGTGCTAAAGGAACTGGTTTGCGGCGCATAAAAGCTCGGGAGCCAATGCTAACTAACCTAGGGGAGATTTTTCACCTAGTCTTGGCTTTCTTGGTATTTAGCACTCCCACGAGGAAAGAAAAGCTATCGGCATCGGGCCCTCCGGATTGACAATGCGGCACTCACACGTCCATCGGCCTTTTGCCTCCCATTCCTGAGCCCTGGGTTCTCGGTCCTGAGTGCTGATGAGCCGAGCGGCGGATGCACTGTCCAGTCTGTCTCGTCGCGAAACGGATACCGGCACCACATGGCCACGATCGAGGTGTGGGCAGGTTTTACATACAGCCATCAGCCATTCATCTGCCAACCCACTTCTGAGTAATGGCGTGCCGAACACCCGCGCTTCTTGGCGCTAATTCCCTCCCCCCAAAGTGCCCAACCAAGTGAGTGCCAGCGCCCCCCCAGCGGCCCCCCCAGTGCGTCCCAAGGTGCCGGACAACCGAATTGTCCCTCGCAAAATACAAAATCCGCCCTTGCCTCAATTCCACGGCCAGGCCAAGCGAGCCATGTTGCAGTTGCAGTTCCGATTGCAGTTCCAATTCCAGTTCCAGTTCCAGTGCCAGTTGCAGTTGCATTTGTTGCAGCACCGGCAAGCGTAAGGCTCTTGCCACAACATTGGCGACGACAATCACCGTCGCAGACCTTCGCCCCTTACTCGATCAACACTGGTCAGCATCGGGTCGCGCTGGACGCCTGCACGTGGTCTGTTGTTTCTCCGGGGACGATCTGGGACGACAGATGAAGCGCATTTGTTCGCAACGGCACGCTGCCTCGTGGGACGCCGACAGTAGCTGGAGATCGGCGACACCAGCACCAGCACCACCACCCTGACCCCCCCGGGACTCCTGAGTGATAGCGTCCAGGTTGCGCCGCATCGCCATCATCGCGGGTCGCCATCCGCGAACCCTTGCCGCGTGTTGCATTCATTCAGCTGCAGCGCGACGGCCTCATCTCCAGACCACATTCCCGCAAGATGAACATCTTCAATTATGCCCACAATGCGACCCAGCAGGAGACAAATCGAGGACACGAACTCAAGGAGAGGTTTCGCCGGAAACCCAGAGGACCTGCAGATTTATCGGCCGAGAAGCAAAGACCTGGCGTCGGCTCAGGCCTGCCCTCGCTGCCTCTCGAGCTCCAATTCATGGTTCTCAATCACTTGAATCTGCCAGAAACTGTTGGGTTGCGCCAAGTTTGCAGGTTCTACCGTCACGTGATCACCCCCGAGGTCTTGCAGTCGCGCTTTTCAAGTTACGGGCAGTACGACGCCGTCCTGCAGGGCTGCTGCAGCGAGTGTCTTACCACGCCCGGCCTGGATCGATTGATTTTGGACGTCACGAGAGATCACGACGCCTGGCGATCAATCTGCTTCCGCTGCTGGCGCGTGAAGCTCACCCCGGACTACCAGCGGAAACACGGGCCGTTGCTGGAACTTGCAAACGGCGGGATTGGCTACATCTGTCACTTCTGCGCGTGGCCTGTCTGTGGCGACATCGGCTCCGATGGCTCAGAAACGCTGCATGCTCGGTGTAGGATAAAGCGCTTGATGGCCACCATCACGTGGTTTGTCATGGCCATCATACAAGTCGGCCTTGGAGTCCTGGCCCTCGTCCTCGCCGTTTCGCTGTATAGGGAAGCACCTACCGTGCTCATCCCTACGGCCGTATGTGTCCCATCCTATCTCGTCTTGCTACTGTCCTAGTACTAATGCGCCGTCTAGATCGATTTCGGCTTGTCCGTTCTAGCGTTGTTGTTGTTCATAATAAGGACATGCACGCAAAATGAACAGAAATATACTTACGCTTTGGCAGCTGAGCTTATGATGACCATTGTGCGGATACCGCCGGTGTGTTATACAGCCAGGCAGACCATCGAGAATCCAGTGGGAGCAATGGGCAAGTTTGCCTTGGGTATTTTCCTACTCAATCTGTGAGTTTCGGGTCCCAATCCATCTTTCATATCCAGGCCGAGCAACACCACTAACATTACACAGCATCTTCCGTTTTGTGGATACATTAGGGTACACGCTGTTGTATTTCGGCTACGATCCACGGAAAATGTTCTTAGCTGGGCTATCCCGACAAAGGCAAATTCTATACACAAGCTGTACATTCATCGTGTGGTGTGCGTTTATTCCGAATTGAGACATTCAAGGAGTCTTCTTTGGAACAATTTTGTCATGTCGCATGAAGCAAGCCTGTTGTTCCAGCATCGATCTGCTGCGTGACCTTGGCAACAGGCCTCAAATGTTCCAGATGCGACGTCCTATGAAGGGGTGCGTGCTGCGTTGCGCGGGCATCCTGCTGAGGACGCCATGGCTTCTCAGGCCATACATGTTGTACGCCAACGCACGGGACTTGGGTTATCTAGGCCCCTCCGGAAATATATAGGGAGCTTCATTGGATACCATGGTATATGAAGAGCTTCCCTTCCGGATGGCCATCCCTGGGTCGGTTGTAGAAGTGGCCACCTAACCACACAAGCCTCCAAGGTTACCGAATACGACGAGTGCGAATTGTCAGTCAGTTGTGGAAAGCTCTGACACAAAATCGATATGGCGCCATGTGCGCCGAACTTCTCGCTTTTCGAAGAGAAGCACTAGACCGCTTGATACAGGGCATGTTTGCACTAAATTTGAGGAGTCTGGTATAGCGATGGTGTATATGGAGTAGACGGTGATATTGCGGTTTCATTTATGAGCATAGCGCTGGATTTAGAGATAGAAGCGAGTGTGCAGATATCATAAGAGATAACGATAATCATTACTATATCATATCATTTGGAAGGCATAGGAAATAATCTTCACCCAAGCTGGGCAGAGAAGCATAACTTGTGTCTAGACTGACTTGACTAGTTCCGACGCCTTCCAAGAAAACGGCTGTGGATCGCACCCTCATGGCCACCTCAACATCTCGACTGGACGCATTGTACGAGCTCGTTTACGAATATCCTCAAAACACGAGGTTGTGGCCCCGCAACGCGCGTTCTGTCGTCGTATATTACTCTGCCAGAGGGCGGGCTGTGCAGCGGGCGCTCCAGCACATCACGCGCAACCTTTCTATTTTTCATCATGGCGTCTCCACGGTGCGCCAGACCACGGCATGCGAACAACGTCGTAGGACACACGCGCTGGCCGTGGGTTGCTCGGCTGGCAGTTTGATCCAGTTAG
Source organism: Truncatella angustata (assembly GCF_020726525.1). Lineage (NCBI taxonomy): Eukaryota > Fungi > Ascomycota > Sordariomycetes > Amphisphaeriales > Sporocadaceae > Truncatella > Truncatella angustata. The sequence goes on along the minus strand of NW_025763391.1, from coordinate 514,010 downwards.
AAGAGGCCCCCCATGATCGTCAGCTGCCAAACCTCCAGCCTCGTGCGGCGTGTCCCCCGTGCGTGTTGGAGGCTCATCGATTGCCAAGTCGAGCTGCTAAGCTTCTTTTTCTGTGCTACTGCAGGCCGACGAAACCCAAAACACTAACTAACCACTGCGACCGCACGGCCTTCCCCGGCACTTGTTCTGCTGCGCAAAGTCGGCATGAAAACTAAGCATCAGAGTTTCGTTAGACATCATTTTTTTGACCGGGCGACAAAGCTTTCCAACGGTTTCTCCAGATAGGATATAATTGAAGTGGTGTCTAAAGCAACCCCGATCGGGGTTTCGCGTGACCAGAAGCCTGGAGACGGGCTTGATGATGATAGCCTAGAAGCAGGAAAAAAAAAAAAAACCTAGAGATCAAAGTTGCCACCTTTTACCGGCGACGCTCTTGTTCCCTACTTCTTTCAAATCATGATGGGAAGAAAGAGAAAAAAAAAAAAGTCCCCCAAGAACACCTAATGCACCTCCTTCCAGATATTTCCACGTGCATAATGATCATGAGACCCAAAAACCAAACACAAAAAGAGGTTTCCATTTTTCCCCTTCCCAAAGCGCCTGTTTCCCTTTCCCATCCCCTTGGATCCCAGACGTGCGTGCCTTTTCTTGCTTCCCTCGTGGTCGGAAGGGGAAAACAAAACAAATCGTTGCCCTGGTGGTACCTTCTCCTCTGAAGCGGGTATCATCACGATTCTCCGGCGTTTGTGGCCCGCGGCCCCCCTCTCTCGGATGGAGGCGCGCGCCCCGCTTGTTCGTTGATGGCTTTTGCCCAAAACGATACATAGTATAGTGGGTCGTTGTTGTGGAATGTCTGCCGCGACACCGCCCCTTGTGGTGGTGGGTTATGGTGAGGATGACGACGATGATAGGGAGGGGCCGCCAGATGATAAGGTGATGAAAAAAAAATCTGAATTTTCCCGTCGAACACGGGTTCTCTGATCAATGCATTGTGGGCAATGCCGACGGTGGCATGAAGCGAAGAGGGCCGGCCGAGATGGGATGTAGCCTCGTGCGTCCTTCGCTAAGCGGGGGACGGAAGTAGAGTCTTGGCAAGGGTTCGTGCCGAAGGAACAAGCCGAGAAGGAACGGAGCCTGTCAGAGTTTGCGGATGGGAAAGCCGTTTCTGTAGTAAATATACATTAAGAATGGTAAGATGAGCTTTTGATGTTGGTTGTTTCTTGTTGTTGTTGTTGCAGTTCTTGTATATTCGCGAACAAAAAAAAAGAAAACCGAAAGTCGTTAGATCTCGGCAGTGTCCAGCGGTGCGTGCTTGTGTTGAGGATGGCAATACCAGCAGCTACCCGATGAGTATTCCGTGCCACAGATGCCGCACTTGTGCATTTGCATGCTGATGAAAGACCGGACGGCTGCGCGTAGCTGCATCTTGTAATAGTGTGCTGCGTTTTGTGTGTAGTGAGAGTAAGGTGTACTACTGGGGCGGGGCAGGCGACAGAAGTTATTCTGGCTTCTGTGTAAGTCTTTGGTCAGACTTATTTCTCGAAAGAACGACAACTTTGGAAGGTTTGAGGAAGCGAAGCAAGCAAGGCCAGCTGCCAGGTAGATAAAAGTTGAAAAGAGGAGTTTCCTAGGGCAATAAGCAGGGAGTCGACGAAAAAAAGAAGTGACAGCAGGAACATGGGCTCACGATGATCATTAAAGTACATAGCGACTGACCCCCTTCTTCGTGCTCGTGCCACAAGACATTAGCGGGGAGGGGGGGGGGGGGGAGATCGAACAGAGGTTTTGCTGCCTCTTTCTCTTCGAACAGTGCAGTACATTCGCCAAAGGAGCACCATCCACCCACCTGGGTCCCCAATTCTGCGCAACAACAAAAAGAATTGTGGAATATTGGCACTAATGCAACTATATCAACAATGGCGCTGGCTGACAAGGAACCCCACTGATTAGGTTCCACACGGCTGGGTTAAGCAGCCAGTCGCACCGCCGAAACTAGGTAGCTCTATACCGCATTCAGACAATTTCCCACTCCTCCAAGCTCACCTCTCAAGCCTCAGAAAAACATGAGACTTGGAGAAAGGTGCGGCACAGGGCAGCAGAAGCATAACGCCATTCCATACCACACCGTACCACGTTCTTCCACGTGGGAGTGCGTGAGCATGAGAAAAGAAGAAATGTGGGATGATGGCGGAAGAAAACGAAACACACGAAATCGCGCATCGGTTTCACGGCGTTTGGTGGCAGAAACCTCTCGTAGTTTGGGAATCGGTGATCCGAGACATTGAACGAGACGTCTTGGTCTGTGTCCGGAGGGCTTCCCGCGTCTGTTGCTGCTGGGCGCTTGCCAAAAATTACCCCAACCTGACAATCTTATAGAGATAATTGGACGAAATGGTGACATTGACGAAAAGGTAGGGTCCCTCGGGCTTGCAGCTGCACTGCAGTATGTACCATGTTTTTCCTGCTATTATTACATGGGATACTAGTATTACTAGCCCGCGTGCTTGGAAACAGTGCAGCTTTCTTGTCCCAAATATGCAGTCTGAGCCGGAGCTATTGAACCGCTGCAACCTATCGGCTCTTCACCGACTGCCTTGAAAGGCAGTTCGGCCCCGATCTAGCAGACAGATACCAGATCAGCCCATCCCAAGCGAAGATTACATTTGCGGTGTAACTTTTAGTTAGCATGCGTGCTAACCTTTTCATACTTAAAAGCACATGCCCACTCCTGCACCTCTCACGATGATTTTTGGTGTAACTCACCGGTAGTCCTAGTCGTCGCCATCAGCACTGTCGCGATCCTGATGGTTCGTCGAGAGAATAGCAGGAAACGAAAGGTGCATTACCCCTCCAACGATGGCTCCACTCCCTGCTTCGATATATATAGGAGCCCCTCTCACGCACACCGATCGGCACCCCACGAGCCCACACTTCTGCCAACGTTTTCGTCTCCTGTGCCCAGTTGATCGTGGGAGATGATCTTTAGGTCTTGGCAAACCCTGTGGAAACCTGCGATGTTTCTTTCCCCAACGCATCCGAACCGCCCTACCTTGCCTACCTACTGTGCGTAGAAACAAGCAAATGCCTGGTCGAGTTCTGAGCAAATGATGTGGCCCTGTTCGTCGTCGCTTCGAGGCTGAGTGCGCATCGAAATCTCGGACCGATCGTCGACGAATATTAACGCGAGATATCCGCGACCAGTACGGTCGGCAGATGCAACATTGCAATCTTTCGCGGTTCCGGACCGGCGCGAATCATGCCATTTCCCCAAGACAATTTACGACAGTGCAATAGTTGCATCGTTGAGTTTCGTCCATGTAAGTGAGCCAATTGATGGGATGCTGCTGCAGCGACGGGAGTAGTTCCCAAATCGTAGACCTAATCTCCTATAAACTATGTCGCAAGCTGCCGCCGGTTCATCGGTGGAGTTGAGTGTCGCGTGCAGTCGTGATTGAGACGTCGTCGCGCTAAACCGTGCTGCAATTGCTAGTGAAGTCTTCTATAACTGGGGATGGCGGTTGCAGCCACAAGTCTCATTGCCATGCCCGTCATAAACTTGTGTGTATCACAACCAATTCTGGGCTGTAAATATGCCGCAGTACGGCCTATCTCTGACATTCAAGTCCTGGCTAGACAGACCTCTGTTAGGTCTTGGTCAATGCTGTTTGCTTGTGTGATTGGTAAATGCGGTGTACCAAGTCGCTGGTTCGGGCTATTGCACCAGTTGTTCAAATTGGCCTAATTGTGCATTGCGACTTCAAGCCTAAAATTTTGTCAGCGTTATGGATGCCTGCAAAGAGCTGCAACGCATCACAGTAACCCTAGATGAGCTCTCAATCTGCCTCGAATTCAGTCCCTGAAAACAGCGACACAGTCAGCTTATTGAGCAACTGCCGATCGCCGACTGCGTAACCGGCTGTCGCGAATGTGCCCTCTGCTGCTTTGAAACTGACTCGGATCCAGTGTACGCTGGTCAGGCACTGGCTGAACACAATGGCGCATGAAACAGCAGACTTCGAAGATCTATGGAAGTTTTCGTGCTGCTTCGTTGCTCTGTAGTAATCTCATGATTGTGACCTGCAGCTCAAGACCTCCAGCTGCGCAGACGGCTTTCCTAAAACATGTTGCAAATGATTTCCCTTCATGTTGCTCCCAGTGGCGGATCACGAGTTCCCCAGCAGAGGATGAGGCTTCGGTATGTACACAAGCAAATAGGACTTGACTATTACACATAGAATCGCCGGAAGCACGTGTGATGATGTAACATTGCTCTGCAACATTTTCATATTGTCATGGCTCATGCATTTGCTCAAAGTCTAATCTTGGTTTTACTTTTGTTTCCAACGTTTTGAACGCCCGCCAATGTTCCGTTTTGTGTGATAAGCCTTATCGTCGTCTCATCAAATCTATGTGGGTATCGTTCGTTTCGCTTTGCGTCATTTGTACCCCTCCACCAATGTCCTTTCTTCCCCTACTTGTCGCTCCCCCTCAAGGGTCCAATGAGGGGTCAACCTCAAGCGACGGCAGTGCCAGCTTCCACCGACTCCTCGGGCCAAACATTGTAGCCAAAGGTATCCTTCATGTTTACGAATCGAGTGTGTCTGCCCTTGGCCACGGCATTGATGGCCTCGAAGTCCTCATCCGATAGTTCCGGGATCTGGAGGTTGCTCTCAATTCGCGACGGTGTCGAGCTCTTGGGCAGCACTGCGTAGCCTCGTCGCAAGCCCCACGCCAGCAGGACCTGAGCAAGTGTGTTCCCGCTTCGGTCGGCCGTCTCGTTGAGTGACTTGTTGGTGCGAACCTTCTCGCCAGTGTTTGGCACCTGATCCTGCGATCCAAGTGGAGAGTAGGCAGATGGCAGAATGTCGTTCTCCAAACAAAACTTGACAAGCTCCTCGTTAGGCAGGAAAGGGTGGATCTCGATCTGGTTGACGGTTGGCTTGATCTTAGCGAAACTCAGAAGCTTCTTCAAACCAGGAATAGTCCAGTTGGACACTCCGATGGCGCGAGCCTTGCCGCTCTCAGCGAGCTCCTCCATTGCTCTCCATGTTGGCTCAAAGTTTTCAGTGAGGTCTTTCTTGATGACGTATTTTCCGTCCGCTCCGATCTTGGGCTGGTGCTTCTCGTCTTTCTCGGCGGCGATTGGCCAGTGAACAAGGTAAAGGTCGATGTAGTCCAGGCCGAAGTTGTCGAGGGAGTTTTGGAATGACCACTTAACCTCGTCGGGTTCGTGGAGGTGGTTCCACACCTTGGTGCAAATGAATAGATCTTCGCGCTTTACGCTCGAGTTCTCCTTGAGGAAATCGCGGACAGCCTGGCCAACTTCGTCTTCGTTTCCGTAGAACCAGGCGCAGTCGAGATGTCTGTAGCCAGCTTCGAGGGCGTACTTGGCGGCGTTGTAAGACTCGCCCTTGGCTCCCTCGCTGGCAAAGGTACCGAAACCAACACCGGGAATCTTCACGCCATTGTTAAGGGTGAAGACGGTCTTGGAGCCTGTGCCGGACTTTGCTGGAGCCATTGTGGTAGTGTTATTTTATGTTATTCTGGGTAGTTTCAGCGTTTTGGCGAGTGGTTTGCGGTGGTGGACAGGGAGTTTGTTGAGTTGCTAAGAATGATGATATCTTCAAGAAATGCGAAGAGCTGATCAACCGAGAACTTTCAATGCCATCGGCTACCTTCGCTTGATTACATCATTGAGCATTTTCGGTGCCGCCGTTGGCCCTCCCAGATAAAACTTCTCGATCGATGATGCTGTACAGCTTCTTCTCGACCTGGCAACTGCGGCAACCCCTGTGGGTCTACTACATGCACTTCATGGGTTCGTTGTTTGAATTGCTGGACCCCTTCCACGTGAAGTGGGACGAAGCTGTGGTGCCCTGACTAGCTAGCGTAGGCAGAGCAGGCAAGGCAAGCTTTCAAGGCTGATGGTGTGTCGGACGAGCATGAAGTCATCTCCCACATCCTCATTGGCCCGACACCCTTCCGGCGGCGGCTCCAACTAAGCGGGACGGTTTCTCAGATTGTTCTAGCGACGCGGCAGAACCTTATTGCTTACTATGGTACAGAGGTGCCGACGAGATCGCCGCGCGCAGGGACTGATTGCGGCAGAGCTACAAAACTTAAAAGGCTGAAAACTCTTTGCCTAACTCTTTGCCTAACAGTACCTTGATATGTAACTGTCCGGTGAACTGCATGCATCTGCGGATACTCAATGATGTCAGTTATACGGATCCGATGAACAATTTGGACCAAGGAAGCCTTAGCTGGCGGAGGCTATATGTGGGGCCGACTCCAGTCGCAAGGGTTTTTTACGGCTGTTTTTCGGACGCTTACCTCAAACTCACTCAAAATTTCACCGTTCCTGGACGGATATGGCCCAATGCCTGCATATCGACAAGATAACTTATCGGACCGCTGAATCATTCAACGACGGAATAGCGGAACCACGTCGTTTCACGAAGCTTCAGGCTCCAGTTTTCCTTCCTTGGTCCACGGCCGGCGTCTTGCCATCGCCGTGAGGGTCTCGCCGATGACGTTCTTATCTGAAGCCATGGTGGGTGCTTAACTTCTGGGTAAGGCTTACGTCGGCAACTGCAAATTGTTCAAGGGGAAGGTCAAGGAGACAGTTGTAGCAAAAGTTAAAACATATATTAAATAGCTGAACGTCCCCTTCCAGGTGGTCTGTGGTTTTTTGATTCACTTATCTTCTCATCTCTACCGAACATCATTCTCTAGTCTATTCTAAGCTTGACTATCATTCTCTAGCACATCATAATGGCGGCTCAAGATCAGAACACCGTTGGTGTCGACACACCTATCAGCCCTACCACGCTTAAGAACCCTCAGAGAAACGGCAGCGTCGTGCCCATTCCTGGTGATGATGGCGAAGGCCCAATCGAGGTTCCTGCCACCAGGAACTCCATCTCTGAGGCTTCCAAGTACATGCACAACTTGAGCGTGTCACCGTCGATGAAGGACCGCCGTGGTTCTCGCAACTCTTTCGGTACATCGCTGCCTATCCCTAGATCGAAGAGACAATCCCGTCTCTCCTCGGTCCACTACCCCGATGGACTTCAAGAAGGCAGGCCGGCGCGCCCCGGTATGCCCCCGATCCAGCCCACCCGCGCTTTGCTGGCATCTCAGATTCAGGACCAGTCTGTGGAGAAGGTGCAGAAGGCTAAGAACATGGCTTTCGCTTTCGACATCGATGGTGTTCTCGTCCACGGCGACCGTCTGATTCCTGAGGGCAAGCGCGCTCTCGAGATCCTCAACGGCGACAACGAGTTGGGAATCAAGATTCCCCACATCTTCCTCACCAACGGTTCCGGAAAGCCTGAGAAGGCCCGTTGCGAGCAATTGACCAAGATTCTTGGCAACCCTGTCAGCACTGAACAATTCATCCAATCCCACACTCCCATGAGTGCTCTCGCCGAGTACTATAACACCGTCCTGGTGGTTGGTGGCGAGGGCTTCAAGTGCCGCGAAGTCGCCGAGCTTTACGGTTTCAAGGACATTGTCGTTCCTAACGACATTGTCGCCTGGGATGAGACCATCGCTCCTTACCGACACTTCTCTCCTTGGGAGAGGGCTTCTTCCAAACCCCGTGACTTCAGCAAGGTCAACATCGAGGCTATCCTGGTCTTCTCCGACTCCCGCGACTACGCTACAGACATGCAGATCATTATGGACTTGCTGCGCAGTGAGAACGGACGTCTTGGCACGTTGGCTAAGGACCCCGTTTCGCAGAGAATCCCCATCTACTTCTCTCAGGGCGACATGCTCTGCCCTACTGAGCACTGGTACCCCCGCATGTCCCAGGGTACTTTCCGTATCGGCCTCGAGGCCATGTACAAGGCCATTACTGGTGCCGACCTCGAGCGTGTTGTTTACGGTAAGCCTGAGGCGGCCACCTACAAGTACGCCGACGAGATCATGACCTCATGGATGGAGACAATCCACGGAGAGGAGAAGTTGCCCGAGAACATTTACATGGTTGGTGATAACCCCGCTTCTGATATTATCGGAGGTAACATGTACGGCTGGAACACCTGCTTGGTTCGCACTGGTGTCTTCCAGGGCGGTGACAACGACGAGAACAACCCCGCCAACTTTGGCGTGTTCAAGAATGTTTTGGAGGCCGTCCAGACTGCTCTGCGCAAGGAGCTTGGCGATGACTTCAAGATGGCGTTCGACGAGACCGTCAACCCTGTCTTGCACGGTGACAAGGCTGATACTGCCGCCATCGTGTAAAGAGCTCTTGCAAGTGGGGTTTCGGCTTTCAGCATTGACGACGAGAATGATACCAAAATTTAGACATTGGGTAGATTGGTTAGGCGTTTTGGCATTGCATACGGCGACGGATATGGTTCGATTTTTTCCAGATCACCATCAGATATAAAGTAGCGACATCTATGAATTGCATCAGAGGTCATCTGACCTAATTTCAACATATTTCTCAATGTCATCCTGCGCTCGGTGAACGTTTTTATACTGAATCTTGAGGTTGTGGTTGGCTCTTTACTGGAGTGCCCAAGAGATAATTACGGGTGTTTCAAAATTGGAACGTATTACGCTCCACCTGCCTGTGATCCTGGAGAGAGACCTGATATTCTTTTTTTTACAGCAACTCTTTCAGTTTCTAAATGCACCTTGTTGCACACTATCAATCCCTTCCTGGTACTATGGAATCATTGTATTTGTGCAAACGCCCCTCAATTGCCATCATCACTGTAGCATTATTATTCAACTCAGTTACCCAAGCGTAACCCGCTAGTAGCAATAACATGGGGCTACTGGGGACATCCGTTCATCACGCAACAAGATCAAATGAACAGTCCAATTCATCAATACTACTTGCAAGCTGCACATCTCCAGATATGTTATCCACATAATCAAACCCTCGACTCCTCTTGGCATTGTTTCTTTCTTCCTTTTGTCACACCGCTACTGATAAAATCTCCGAGTGTTGCCGGATTGATCAACCCTGCCTGCATCGATCACCCGCTCCGGTGCACGTAGTGTGCTTCCAGTGCGGGACGGATCAGAATCCTGCCACTGAAAGGTGGTGGGGTTGACGTTGGGTTTTCATTCCCACTGTCGCTATGACTCCATTGTAGGTTGTCTCTCGTTTCACCCACTCACTCCTTTACACATCGCAAATGCGTGCTCCATTCTATCCACTATTCATGGTAAAGTAGGGAAATTCATAGAATACATGTACACAGATGCATGTCGGCGTGCATGTAGATCGTCTGTTGGCCCGCCTCGTTGCTTTGTTGTGGTTGCGTGATTGAAACCGGTAACGAGTCAAGTCTCGTTTGCCAGATCCAGAACGGATCCGACTTCATTGACATGTCAAAACCTGCTCGTGTTGTTCAGTGTGCTTGGCTTACCATTCAAAGCTGGCAACACCGTGTCGGGACTTGATACCTATCTGATCAATGCATGAGAGATCCCAGACGATAGCGTTCAACCTCTCTGTCGCTGGTCGGTGTTAAGCTGTGGGTGCGACAATACTTTGGCAGAGCGACTGGGACGCGAAGAAGCGTAGAGAAGATGCCAGGGATGCCAACTCAAGACACTGTGGGTAGACGTGGATGTTACTACCATTCAGTGTAGCAATGCGATGACCCCTAATAGTCCTACTAATTCTTCCCGGACCAACTCCAACGACGCCATTCAATGCATCCACTCAGACAGAGAGATACGCTAATTGCAGATCCCACCTCGACCTTTACTGCCAAGACGCCTCACGATACCAGTTCGCCTCGGGATCTCCCAAGCACTCCCCAATGGTAACGCCCTTGAGGCCCCGCCTCTGAAGCTCCCAGATCATGTGGTGGACTAACTTCGTCGCCGTGTGCATGATTTTGTCATGGCACAAGGCCAGCGAGCCACCAGCATTGAGGTCATCGGTGAACCTGTCGAGGCCGAAATGATAGGTCTCTTCCGTATCGTATAGGTAGTCCTTGGTGTCTATGTCCCAGTATACGGCATGATAGCCAAGCCCTCGCAGGTCCTCGAGGCACGGTCCTTTGCAAGAGCCAAATGGGGGGCGCAGGTACGTCGGCACGAACCCCAACACCTTGGCAAACGCCTTCTCGTTATTCACAATCTCATCAATGCGCTCCTCGCTGCTGAGCCGGTCCAGATTGAAGTGCCTCCACGTGTGGGAGCCGATCTGGTGACCCCTCTCGTGCATCGAGCGCAGCAGGGACGGGTAGGTGGTCGTCTCGTCGTAGATCTTGCGATACCCGTAGAACCCGACCACGAAGAAGGTGCCCCGGAATCCCGCGCTGTCTAGCGAGTCGACGATGCTCTGGGTGTAATCCATGGGCCCGTCGTCAAAGGTCAGGGCGACCTCGCCCGGGTTGGTGCAGTTGTAGATCCACTTGCCGTACGGCACTGCGCCGACGTGGGACCGGTCAACATCGATATCAGGACCGCTGGGACCGTTCCTGCCTTGATTCAGTAGAGCCGTCGATGCTGGTCGATGATGATGAGCAAACATACTTACTCGTACTCGGGATCTCCCCCCTGGCTCGCTTCGGTCTCGATTCCAGCGTGGGAGGTCCGGACTGCGGCAGCTGCGACATGGTGGGCAGCCAATGGTAGGCATGCAATGATGGCAGTTCGGAGGCACATGATGAGAGATGAAATGGGGAGAAAGACCACAGGCGTGACGGTGTCAAACTGTGACGAAAAAATAGGCCACTCGGCGTGGAGGGTTCTCAGCAGAGAAATATTCATGGCACCGGAACCTTTTATTTTCAAAACGCTTGCTGTTCATTCTACGGCTTTCCATGTGGGCGATAAGCACATTGACGAAATCTTATGTCCTTAGCCAAACCACGGAGTATGAAGGTATAAATCCCAAGGATATCGATATCTTCCCAGTTTGCGTGGGATTTTTGGTGCAGATGGACCTCTGCAAGATTGCACGTTACGGCTTGCACTTGGTTACGCTTAAACTCAATTGCGGGATCTGACCCATACAAAAGCCAGGGCTTCGATCAGAACAAAGGCGCAAGCTTTGATAGTAAGTCCTTGATACAAATAGCGCAGTTCACGAAACCAGGTTCTCTCTGAGGACGGCACCGAAGCTAGTCGGAAATCGTCAGGCCTCACGAGAGGCAGTCTGCTTTTGAGACACTCACTCCAGCACATGGATATGTGCTGCTATCAACAAAGAGATATCCGGTGGTCACTTCTAATAAAGCTCCCGTGATTGCCACACGGCAATAGTCAGCTTGCTGTGTGCAAGGGAATTGCATTGGCTGTGTTCATTCTGTCCGACTTTGAATGTTGTCTTCGAAGTTGGTACCACCATCACTAGTCGAGTCGATCACAGCGCAGCGTCAATGAAACTGTACATCTCCCAGCCCACTTCGCTCGCTCACAATTGAATCCTAGGCCCGCATCAACGACATTTGTGAGAGTTCGGACTATCTTGGGTGCATATATGTAGTCATGCATGCGTTGCCCAAACCCGCCGCAGCATGTTTTGTCGGAGATCACGTGGAGACTCGTCGTAGATTTCGTCGCATTCATGTGTGGGGAGATGCCCTGCGACGTAATCATTGGCTTGAAGGCACTCTGACGGAACCGAACACTAACACAAAGCGGTATTACAGACGATGAGTGACCTGGAAAATCGACCATCGAGACGCGTGCATCGAGGGGAACATATCTTCATTGGCTGCTTGAAGATGCAGTTAGCCATCAGCATACGAGAATGCGATCCTGCTCAAAATAGTAGAGTCATGGTCGAGGGCGTCGCAGTTGTCCAACCCAGCCGGGATGGCCTAAAGTCAACCCAGAGCGGACAAGAAGAATCGTCTCCTACCAACCAACAATATGCTTTGCGGACGGTACCACCCTGTCATAGAACGACAGTATCAGGGCTCTGAACGACTAGTACAGAGTGTACAGAGTATTATCCGTTCCTGGTGCAGCACATTGCTTGACCGACACACTGATGCCTGACGGACCATACCTCATCACAGACCTGGTCGTCTTGATCGATTGGGTTTAGAACGGCGTAGTCCCGACGACGCTCAACCCTACGGGCATGGGTGGTGCCAGTGAAGATGATGCGGCTGATATTTGTAACTAGCCCCTGCGACCGTACCAGTCCGGAAATAGAGCAGAGATGGAATGCCAGTACGATCAAGCCTTCGGTCCACACCTGGACGTACACCTTTGACACATATCAAGATGCCAGTGCACTAGAGGACGGATATGCTCGCTCGCAATTCATTCGTTCAGCTGTTGAACTCCTACCAAGGGGTTGACTTTTTGGAACGTGCCCTGAGGACAGCTCAGTGCGTCTGGTGGTGATGCCTCCGATCTTGTACAAGCAAGGATGAAATGTCGAGCTTATATCAGAAGAAGATGCTGATCCAGGTAAGTATGTATATAACTGCTAGCATGTATTTGCAAGCTATATCCAAATGCTCGAGGGACATCCACCATGCTTGAGCATTGAGTCTCTCCTGTGGAGCCAACGTCCCCTATGCCTTTCGTGATGAAACCACTGGATTGAGCTCAAGGAGTTGGACCCGCGCCTCTTTCGGAATGAGTGTTGGTTTTGAACATATTTGATGAATGCTTATGCCTTCTATAGACTTGGACACGAGGATGCCATTTGCACAAGATTGAACACAACAGCTGAGCATACGTGGAAAAGGGTTCAAAGTTCAACGAATCATGGTAATTACATAAGAAACGAGAAAGTTTAATGAAACCCCCCAGAGTTTCTTTTTGTATTAAACTTACAGATAAAGTCTATTACAAAGGTAACAAGACCGGTAGAGGCGGCTTCGAGATCGCCAAACAGCGTGCTTAACCAGATGGCCGACATTTGCTGCCCTGGATGCACTCGAAGGCGTGCCGTGCTAAAACAATGGGTGGGGACTTCTCCCACACGAAGCGGCGGCCTCGTCGAGCGTACCCGACATAATGTAGTAGGCAACGGACACGATTCTCGCAGAAAAGGGGTCGCCCGCCGTCAACATCGTCTTCGAGTCGCAATCCTGCGTGCAGGAGTACAAGTCTGCGGCTCAGATACAGGCACGGCGATCCGTGGAGCAAAAGAGAGTAAGTTACTGGTTGCCGCCTTCATGTGGGACTGAGGAGGCCCCAAAGTTCCATGTGGGCCCTAGGCAGGGGCTAGGGAGGTTTAGGGGCCGATGTGGTCTGTATGTACCTACCCCAGGTTCACCTAACCTAGGGCGTGAGGCGTAGGGCGTAGGGCACAGGCCACAGGGCACAGGCCACAGGGCTGACAAGGGACCATCGATCGGGTCCGCTTAAACTTCAACAGCTGCATTGGTACCATATCCATTGCGGCCACCTCGTCTGGGCGAGGTGGCGTCGGTCCAGACTCATCACTGCTGTCTGATCGCGATGCAAATGTAACAAGACCTGATTCTACTGGTGGACGATCTTCGTGATCGCGGCTGTAGGAGGGGGTTGTCTGGCATTTGATGAGCCTCCGTGAGGCCCTGAAGCCCTGAAGCCCTTGAAAGACTCAAAGTTAAATGTGATCACATCATGTTTGGTCACTTTCAGGGCGTGTTCCGGGCGGAAGAAGTTGAGCAAGTCATAAATGTCATTGATCTGTTCGTCAGCCTGGCTGGCAGGGGTCTCTTGCGCGTGCGTAGTGCGTACAACCGTAAGACCGTACGACCGTACGAGCATCTAAGTGGCTTCCCATTTCTCTTCTGCCCCCGTCAAAGAGAGAAGAGCTCATGTCGCCGGGGCTCTCAGCTAGCCTCAGCAGCAATGACTACCTACAAGTCGGTCTCGAGCTTCCCGAGGCTTTTGCCCAAGTACTCGACGCTGCTGTCCACGTCGAACAGCTGCTTCAGGCCCTCCTGCAAGCTGTTGGCAACGGACTTGGCCAGCTCGGACGGTTCACTGCCAACCTCGCCGTCGTTGAACACCTCGCTCATAAACATGACTTCCTTGCTCTCGGCCGTGACCAGGGCCTGAGCACTCTGCCTCCAAGCCAGATGTCTCGTCAGGACGGTGGGTCCCTGCGCATACAAGATCTCCTTGGCATCAACCTTTGCAGGCGGGGCGTCGGGAGCGTCGAGAGGCACGAAGGTGTCGGCGTCGACCTTGGCGACTCGCAGCTCGAGGGGGTCCGACTTGGCCTTGAGCTCGTGGAGGTCAAAGGCGCCAGCGGTGACAAGGTGCTCGATGCTGACGCTGTTGTAGAAGTCTACGGCGGGGGAGATGGGTCGCGGGGCCTTCTTCTCCTTGAGGACGCGCTTCAACAGGCTCTCGTTGGACTGGGGATACTTCTTGGACGAGACATTGGCGGCGTTCTTGAGCTCGTTGCGGTAGAGGGCGATGCGGGGGTGTGATTGGGCGTTGGCTAGCCTGTAGACGGAGGGCATTAGATTAGCTAGCTTCGGAGGTGGGTTGGCTTTTCAGTTCAATGGGGGGGGGGGGGGGATCGAAAGTCTTTCGGAAACTCTTTTCCGTATACGGATCCGCGAACACACACACACTAACAGTGTATAAAGGTACTTACTTGTTTGCGGTAAAGTACTCGACCGTCTTGTCGACCACGCTCTGTATCACGGGCACGCAGCATTAGTAAGAATGACCAGGCGAAGAAGAAGGAGAAGAAGAAGAAGAAAAATGAGACAATTGCTCGTCTGGCATCCGCTTTGGTATCGGCTCTATCATACCTGGACGTGGGCAGCGGTGTTGGGATTTTCACCGCTGTTGACGAGGCCCTTGGCGATGACAACCACCACCTGCATGCGCGGGAGCAGCTCTGCCACCTCGCTGGAGACGATGAATTTAGACATGTTTCCTGTAGTAGCAGCAGTAGTGCTAGTATACTTCCTGGTGGTGTGTTGTTGCGCAGCTGGAGGCGGGACTTGGAAATGGACTTAAAAGAATGGGGGATTACGGTGAAGAGGCTGCTGATGTGATGTGATGCGATGTGATGGTGGTGGGATGTGGAATTGCTTCAATTGAAATGGCTGGTCTCCATGGCTCATGGCGGCCCGTTGCGGGGGAGAGCATTGCGTGAGCCTGCTCACTTCTATTCGCCCGACGTCCCTCTCCCTGTCCATCTTCGCCCTCCGGCCTCCACGTTGTCTTCCAATAATTACAGGAGCTCATGAGGCAAAAGCAAAAAGACCGACCTCGACCCTCCCTTCGCAAGCCCACTCGCACCCACCCGGGTACAGTACACAGTAAATTAGCGGGCTTTCTTTTTGAGCCCCCCTGTCGGATAGCGCCTGTCGGCTCTGAAGGAGACTCCCAGGTGGCTCGAACCCCTGCACCACCTGGCGGGGCCAGACATCTCATCCCTACAAACTAGTAAGCAGCTCCCCAGAATTCTCCCAAATTACTGTAACGTTATTACGGCACCAGCTTCCCCCACGATCGCTTCGCTCCTGTCTGACTTGCAGGAGCCCCCAGCTCACTACTTAGACAGAGATGACAGGCCCGCCAGGCCAGACGTGAAGTTGTCTCAGTAATAAACTGAGGCTTCGAGGCTTCTGCTCGTACCACCTCTCTCAGGGTACCTCGCCCATGTCCTACTGCCCGGATTCCCGCGAACCCAGGCATCGTTCAGACGGCCATCGGGCAATAGAGGACGCCCTGTTTCATCCATGTCCTGTCCTAGACACAGGCTACATACCGCTGCTCACATGCAGTCATCAAAATGATAACATACGATCGTACTTTGGTCGCTGTCATCATGCGGCTCCTTGACACCGCCCGAAAGGATCACGTCAGGTGTGGCTTTTCGAGCTCATAAGTTTTCAGTCTATGCTAGGCTAGAAATGTATCAAAATAATAGTAAATCTGTCAATAAACTCGGTTAAATGAAAATGGAAAACCTATTCGTGTTCAGAAACACCAATAGTAAGTCGAACCCAAACAGCCCGGCCTGCGTGACTATTCCCAACAAAGGGCAAGATACAAAGGATGTGCCACGGCAGTTATAAACAATGAGTTCCCGATTTCTTTTATACCTTTCGCATCGGTAGAAGCACCAGACACTCAACCACTTCTCCGACTCCTCAAGCACGCAACTACATCACGCACAGCCATCACGGCCCAGACAGCAACTCCCACCATAAATATGCCTGAGGTCGAACAGCTCGAGGGCGCCGCCGGGAAGCCCGTGCCCGTCACCGAGGCCCAAGAGTTCCAACACGCTCTCGGAGTGGCACACACATTCCGCTCTCGAGACAGCGGGAAAGCACTCCTCGCCATTTTTGTCAACTACGCTGTCATGGGGACATGCATCTTTCTCTCAGAACAAGTCCACGGCACCCAGTTCTCCAGTGCCGCGAAGTGGGCCGCCTATGCTGCCGCCTGCCTGGTCATCTCCTCCAGGATGCGCGCCTTCGAGAACCTCGTCCACGAGGCATCCCACTTCAACCTCTTCAAGACCCCGTCCATGCACTACACCCTGCAGTTCCTCTACGCCTTCCCCGTCCTCCGGGTTCTGGAGGACTACCGCCGCTCCCACCTCATCCACCACCAGCACCTCGGCGACGCCGCCAAGGACCCCGACCTCATCCGCATCTACGAGCTCGGACTCGACAACGTCACCGAGGACCCGGTCTACTACCTGTTCGCCATGCCCTTCTCGGGGTACATCCACTGGGAGTATCTGACCACCACCTTTGTCGACTTCTGGACCTCGCGGGCCGCCTGGCCCAGCAAGGCAGTCTTCTGGGGGGCGGTTCTGGCTGGCTCGTACTTCAACGAGACCATGGCCTCGCGCATGGCTCTGTACTACGCGGTGCCTTTCTTCTTGGTCCTGCCCGTCTTCCGCTACTGGGCCGAGATGTCGGAGCACTTGGGCATGGACATGACGGGCAAATTTGGAAACTCGCGGTCCAACCTTGGATTCACGCACAGGTGGTTCAGTAAGTTCTTTTCCTCCTTCCGCACATGTTGAACCAGATTCACTGACTGGATGCCCTCCCCTGTAGTTCACCCCCACAACGACGGCTTCCACGCCGTGCACCATCTCCACGCGCAGGTCCCGTTCCATCAGCTCCCCCAGGCCCACGAGGCCCTGATGAGCCAGAACGAGGCCTTCCGAACCAAGAACGTGCTGTCTACGGGGGTCGTCGAGACCCTCCGGCAAGTGGTGAGCACTAAGATCGTGACTAAGGGCACCCCTGAGAAGCAAGCACACGGAGGATCCCCTGCTCAGAAGTCGTGGTTTGCCCCGCTCGAGGCTTGGCGCAAGCTAGTATCAGTCCGCTCGCAGCGGCAGACTGAGGGCCCCACAGCTACTCCCTACATGGCTCGTATGTAACTCGACGCTGGGAATTGGTATTAAAACTCCGGAGGGGCTTGTCCCCGCGAAGGCGATCTGACAGAATGGACACTGATAGTGCGGCTTACATGTTTGAGAGAAGTCGAACGAACCATGGCTTCTGAACGGGGCAACCTGTTGATATATGTTCCGGAAGATGTAGGAAGACGCAGAGGGCTATAAAAAAGAGATTTAATGAGTTTTTTTAGGATGGCGCTCTATTGGGATGGCGTTCTGTTGCTTGGGTAAATATTTGGTACAATGGCAGAGAAGATAGAAAATCTAAAGTTTGGTTCTTGCTCTTTGTCGAAGGAATTCATTTCCGTTAATGCCGACCAACTTTTCAATAGGCCGGAGAATAGTGACCGGTCGATATCTAAGCAGTCGAAGGTGCTTACCGCGGATCAGCATGCTAGGGGACGTATAATTAACAGCATGATTATAGATAGCTTTGCATGCTGGACTAGTCTAGTCAAGACCAACTTAGTCTAGACACTAGTCTCGTCTAGTCTGAAGTTGAATAACTGTGGGGATGTGGGATATGGGGACGGTATAGTCAATCTGTCAGAGTTTTGAACCACGAGGGCACTGATGCCGTGGATGGTCCACTCTCAAACCTCGACTCGAACCACCAAGAGTCGTCCGCAATCCGAGTACATATCGATACATTGTCCCACAACGGCTGGAACTTGGCGGTCGCCCCAGAAATATCTTTGGAGTCTAGGCTCATGAGCCGTTAGGTTTAGTTTGATATTACCGTCAGTTATGGAGCGTATTAGCTCCAAGCTGGCAGCGTACTCGTCCTCGATTTGGTATATTTGGGACCCCCGCATTAACAACCTAAAGTGAGACTATCGCACCCAATCAAGCGGCATGCATTCTTTGATGACATCCGTATTTGGTTTTAATTGCTAGGGCCCTCCCGAAAGAGGGTGGAACTGCTTACGCCGGATTCCGCCCTGGCAGATCAGAGGTTCTGAAGAGCAACATTCGAGTCGATCATGACTTGGGAATCGTGGTTCGGGATGGGGCGCGTTCGTATATCGATGTCTACCGTTCCGCTGATTTATCGAAGAAAGCACTAGAATTACCCGGCTGGTCGCTCTACGGCAAGAGGTACGGTATTTTGCATATGCTTCCTATCATGGCCTGGTCAGCTGCGTACCAAATTCCAATGTATGGCCCAGATATCCACCTGGGCAACCGCACTCCGTAGCAAAGATCGATTGGCTCACAGTAGCACAGTAACCACCATCACTAAGGGCTATTGTGCCGTGGAATGGCATTGGTTGCGTCCGCGCCTGGTTCGAGATTCCTTATGAGCCGACATGGATTCACTGCAACAGTGAGCAGGAAGAGCAAGAGTTTTACAGTGAATCCGAGTCAAAGGGAGAGCTTGCTGTATTATCTTAGAGATATCTGAAAGATATTCAGGATAAATAAGAAGATACAACTCCAAGGGCCCGATGGTCGACGGAACTACAGTCACAAAGCGTTCGTAGTATATTTACAATATGATTTCAAAAAAGAAGGTGTAGCCGGGAAATTGAAGGTGGCAGTCTGAAATATTAAAACCGTGCTGGCCGCATGCTTTACGAGACGGGCCACGTACAAAGTCATGGTCGTTCAGGATGGTAGCTGTGGAGACTATCGTTGATCACTGAGACACTTGGGCCGCTCTATGATATAACATGAACTGCACAAGGTGAAAAACACGAGAGAATGATGCAATGAGAACGTTTGCCTGTTTTCGTGGCTGCGAAAACCCTGACTCAAAATCCCTAATTCAAAATTGTGTACAATAAGTGCCACGAGTACTGAATGATACTTCCAGGCGGGGGCGTGCAACGGAGGGGCATCAGACGGAAGCGATCTAGATGCCCTCGCCACTCGTTCTATCAACTCGGATAGAGACCCTCTAGGGATAGGAACAAAGTCACGTCTATTTGATCAGGAGTGGTTGAATACCCTCTTGCGTGACGCCCCGGTACCATGCGATGACATCGACGATCTGGTCTCGCGCAGCCATCATGTCGCCCAGGAAGCCTTTCGAGAGACCGCCAAGCAACACTACCCGACGATTTGGCCAAACTACAGCAAAGGTTCACGGCACGTTTTGTTTGAGCATAGTAGACTGGAAAACATCATAGGACACGCTCTGGATTTGCCCACTGCCTCCAGTGGCTTGATCAGACGTCTGCTGTGTGGAATGGTTGCGCTGAGGAACGAGGTATCGCACAGGAGCTTTTGGCACCCCTGGAACCTCGATTATTTTGAGGGGACCTGCGGAATATACTGGACCGATCTAGGGATTTCGATTTTGAGAAGGGAGTTCCCCTGTGTGGTCGCCTTGAGGTTGTGCATACCATTATCGATATGATACACACCATGACGAAATCGCACCTTGACACCATCAAAGAACTAGCTATGATTTAGGGAATCTGCTTGATTTATAGGTGCTATGGCAATAGGGTGATTTATGGGCGCCATGGCGATGGACACGCTATAATTCGCCGTTGAGTAACTTTATATACATGAAGCGTTTGAAATGCCATTTCACCTGCCACCATACTTGTTCACGCTCACTATGCGATGAAGTGCCTAGCCTTCTTAGAGGCTCCAGTTCCCTTGAAAACTGCAGGACCGGGGACCGTGTACGTTTGAGGAAGAGTGTGGTCGTTGATGTTAAACTAATTCATTTCGTTCAGTCAGTCAACTGGCCCGCTCAGCAACAATGAGGGGTTGTCGCAATCCAACTTACGCTGATGTTTGGGTCAGTCTGCTTAGCATATCCAGGAATGGCGACCTTCTGGCTGGCGCTGGCCTGGGCCGTGCCGGAGCCCGCCACCGTGATCTGCGCACACTCAGCATACCACTGAGGCGCCTTGGCCTGGTGTAGCGCGATGAGCTCGTGGCGGATCAGGTAGTTGCCGGACGCGAGGCCCTGCGGGATCGTGCTCGTCCAGCCCTTGTTGCCGCCGACGAGCTTGGCGATGTCCCAGCCGCTGGGCGTCTCCGTGTCCAGGAACACGGTCTTGCCGTCGCCGTGGAATCCGGCCTCGTCGATCTTGAACCAGCCCGACCCGCTGCCGTCGCAAGCTGAGAAGTCCCCCGCGCACTTGTACATCCACACGATGATCGGGCCCTGTGAGTGCGTCCACTGGCTCCAGATGGCCTGCACCGAATCGCCCGGCTGGACGCTCGCCGACAGCTTGGCCGATGTGCCTCCGTTGCAGCGGAGCTTGCTGTCGGTGGCGGATGTCGTGGGGTTGTAGTCCGGCCACTGGCGTTGAATAACAGGGTCAGAGGTAGGCGAGAAACCCTGGTAGCTGTGAATTATAGGGCTGGTCAGCTTTCTGGTGTAAGGAAGAATATATGAGATACGTGAGACGACATCACTAACCCGGGGTACTTCGTGCCGGCGATAACGTAACTGGTGACAGCACCGTGAGCGGCTGCCTCTGCTGCGAGCAGGGCGACAGTGGTAAGGGCGGAAGAAAACAACATGATGATGTTCACGGATGACAAAAGGCACAAGCAAGATGCACGAATGAAACAGAGACAGAGAAGAGTGCGTACACCGATATCTGGAGTGCGCAGAACGAATGTGACAACCAGCGAGCCTTTAATATTGCCAAACCAGATCTTCCATTACCAGTCTCCAGCTTGTATTGAACTCTTGTGACGGCATATCATTCGCTAATACAACTTTCTTATCCGATGGCTGTTTTTGAACAGGAGATGGGGAAATCGCGGTCGTGATTGGGTTTGCCGGGCCCACTGGGTCAACGCTCCGGCTAATATACCATGGCTCATGACCCAATCCACGGTGCCATCTTCCGTGATGCCGAGAAAAATCTATATCCTGCGGATTTGATTCGTTCAAATTAGTCTGGACCTTGTTGATCCGAGCTCAAACTGGAAGCTTCACGGAGCGCTGCGGCTCATGCCTTTCTGGAAGTCATATACACGGCACCTTTTCGGGGATTTATATACACGATGCAACATATCCACTGCGGTACGCTCTTTGAAATCAAGTTATTTTGAATGCGCTCTCTCGAGTTCAGTCTCCTGTTGAGACCCTCGGATCCATAATCATCAGACTCTGAGGTTAGAACATTAGGTGAGAATTATTTTGTCATGTGGGCGAGACACTATGGTCTATGCGATTAATGTTCTGGCAGATGTAAACCTGTTCGCAATTGTGCTGCGCGTGTGACATCCCAACTCACAGAATATGTCATTATTTGATTATGTATGACGATCTAAAGTCGTCATAACTGTTCATCGTACGGGTATCTTCTTGCTCAACCTCCAGTCAGGGCATTGAACTCTTCAGCTAAGCGATTGGTAGTGCTCTTATGTAGGTCGCTTAGGGGAGATACAAAGAAAAAAGAAACGGAAACGTCTCGCAGGGTTCGGGGAAGCACGAACCTGCGCAAAGCGAAAAAAAATCGGGAAACACAGTCATCCTAGATTCGACGAGCAAGTTGCGGTTCGGCTTATCAAGCTGATAGCGGCTTACGTTGAACTCATCTGCATGGTCAAGCCTTTGAAACCAAGATTTGGTAACTTTCTTTACTACGGCGGCTGTCTAAACATCTCGCTGGACATTAATCAACCATCATTAACAAAAAAGGCAATTGCTTCGCATTAGTGGACAAGCGCAGCCCCAGCCGCTGAGGTGAGAGAATGGGGTCGATCAGCCGGTCAGAACTCGGCGGCTTGCTTCGCGATACTATCCGTACCGGGACCAAACGCTCCGCATCTGTTGCTTTTGCGAGCACGGCCGAGGCTCAGCGCGTGGGGAGCTTCGACGTCGACATTACGGCTTGAGTCAGATAGCATTGATGATGATTTGAGCTTTAGGCTGCCAGGCAGGTATCTAACTCCGAGAACCCGTGAAGCGTCGCTGAAAGAAAATATTCGAGACGCCTTTCATTTCTCATCGTCGTGGTCTCTACACGTCTAGTATCGCTCTTTCCACTATCAACTTGCTAATCGCAATGATTGGCGTGTGCCCCATGATTTCAAACACTGCCACTTTCGCATCAAAATCATTGATAAACCAATTGCGCAACTCCACAGCCATCAAAGAGTCCACGCCGTAATGCGAAAGAGGTTTCTCGGCTTCAATGTACTCCGCAGCCACGGACAAGGCACGTGCCAGTTTTCCCGCCAGTGCATTCACTACGATCATCAACCGGTCCTCTGGATCCTTTGCTTCTCTGAACAAAACGACATGCTCATTGGCAATACGAGATCCAGACGTTGTTTTGGCTTCCATCACATTAAGAAAGCCAGAAAACATTCGGCTTTGAACTTGAGCGATCGGAGTCTCTCCACGCCGAAGAAAGAATGCAGGCGTCGTGGCTCCAATCAGAACTTGACTTCTATCCGCTCCTGGCTGGCCATAGGGACTTGAGGGATCGCAGCACAAGTCAAGCAGAGAAAGGAGTTCGGCCTCCTCGATGGGACGCATGTCTCGCGCCTTCTCCCTATTGCGCTGGTAGAGCTCAGTCTCGGCAATGATCCCGATAGTTCGCATCCAGCCAATATCGAGCGAGACGGCGGTGTCGCCAATTGAATTGCGATATCTCGCGAGAGCGTCTTGGAAGGTACATCCAGCGGCATAGTTGGACAGTGAAACTGTGCCATACAACCCCGAAAGGGAGGAAAGCAAGACAAAAAAGTCCAGACCTTTCGGAAGCAATTGATGTAGATTCCAAGAGGTATCTAGCTTCGAGCGTAGTGTGTAGTCCCATCGTGAGTGTGGTAGGGTATCGAAGATGCCATCCTAGACTATTGTTATTACAGGTTCAATGGTTCAAAGTGCATGCAGTACAACATACCTGTAAAGCCATTGCGGCATTGATACAACCCTTTATAGGAGGCATTGAGCTAGCACAGGTACTAAGTGCCGAAACGAGAGCCTCGTATGATGTAGCATCACAAGTTAGCACCTTCACATGCACACCTCGACTTTGCAGCTGTTCAACTGCTTGACTGCCTGCAACGGTTTTCATTCCCGACCTGGATAGGATAATTAGATGGTTGGCTCCTTTGTCGACCATCCATTTGCAGATTGCCCGGCCCAGACCGCCAAGCCCACCGGCAATAAGATAGGAAGCGTTTGCATTCAGTCTCCAGTCAGACTTATATCGAAGGAATTTCTGTTTTCCCCCACACGAGTCAGAAATTTACATGAACAGTGATTCACATAAAGAGATAAAATACTTACCGGAACGCTCTCTGACGGCTTGACCTGAATAATGTTGCGCCCGGCATTGATTCCACCCTGCATAGCCCGGAAGGCATTTTCAACTTCTGAGGTTCCAAACAGGTGTAGCGGATAGGGATATCTGATGATGTTACTGGCAACCAAGTCCAAAACATTGTGCATCAAGTCAGACAGAAGGGCTGGCCTGGTCTGCGCCATGTGATGCAAATCGACAGCAGAAAAGCTCACGTTCTTTTGGAAGTTGGCCATGGGTAGAGAGGAATTGGACGTTATGTCCGCTTTGCCGATTTCGATGAAGCGGCCATATGGTGCGATTGACTCCCACGATGCTCGAAGGCCATCTCCTGATAGTGAGTTTAGAATGACGTCGACGCCGCAGCCGTCAGTCAATCGTGAGATGCCTTGAGCGAACGAAGTATCGCGACTGTGGAATATGTGGGTTGGGGCTAGATCAAACCTGTCCACCAGCAACTGTTTCTTGGATTGGGATCCGACAGTGGCGAATATCTCAGCGCCGCAGTATTTTGCAATCCAAATAGCCATTTGTCCTGTGGCCCCAGCAGCAGAATGAATCAAGATTTTCTCTCCCTTTTGCAGGCGGGCCATGTTGATCAAGCAGTGATATGCTGTACATGCCGGATTTATAAAGGACACAGCTTCTTCAAAACTCATAGTATCAGGTATCCGGAAAACAGATTCAGCATCTGTCCTGATGAGTGTACGCATCGATCCGGGTGCGCCAAGGCCGACACGATCTCCAGGACTCAGGTTGCAGCCAGGTCCCACTCTCGTCACAACCCCGGCGGCATCCCAACCTAAGTCAGTTCCTTTCACACGGCCTAGGGCAACAAGTACGTCTCGGAAACTCATCGCCCAAGCTTTCGCTTCAACTTCTAGCTGTCCATGGATTAAATCTTCACCTGACGAGGGATCCTCGATAAATTGAAGAGTATCAAGCAACCCTGACGTACCAACGGAAAGCACCAAAGGAGGCCCGATTCCTAAGGTCTCAGACTTCTTCTGAGGTTCAACTGAAGCCCGAACTTTCTCGTCAACGTCAACATCTTCCACTAGCCTTCCACAGGTAATATGGCCACCGCGTACAATAAATTCAACCTCTGGATCGTCGGTGCCGATGGATGCGTCCAGAACTAATGAAATATAGTTGGCGAGGTGCTCAAATTGGTTCCCGGGCACCGACTCAATGGATAATGAGATGATCCTTTTTTCGATTGCTTCCGCCCTCACAGTCCTTAGTAAGCCCGTAATGGCGCTGTAATGCGGGTAATTCGCATGTTCTGGCCACGTTGATGTGACCCAACAAAGATTTGTTACCTTTCGGATGAGCTGTTGGACGGCAATAAAGTCCGCCTCGCGCACTCCAGCTAGGAAGGGAGCTGTAACTTCAACTAAGGAAATTACGACTTCCTCGGCAGTCAAGTTTGCTTGGTGTATATCGCTCAATGGCAGAGTCTTTGCGGAACCGAACTTCTGAGAGAGTTTCTCCGCTAAACACAATTGTTCCATATCTGCGGCGTTAACCAGTAAGACGAGTTTAAATCGCTCCTGTTCGGCTGGAGGCTGCCTGATGGCCGTCGATACCAAAAGACTAGAGAAATGGCATGCGTCGTTTTGATAGTCCCTGAGAGCTAAGTCATTTCCGGAGAACCCAGTCCGTCTAAGTGCATCATCCCACTGCTTCTCCGTTATGGCGGGACTGTAAGCGCGATATTCCTCCTCGCTGAGCCACCAGCCAGGAAGTACACCAAAACCGATATTTGCATGGATACTTTCAGGAGCTATAATTTCGACGAGAAGAAGATGGCCACCAGGCTTGAGCAGCCTGCGAACATTTCGTAGGGTTGAATCGAGGTTCTTAGTCGCGTGAATCACGCCACCAGCGATTACAAGATCATAGGTGCCATTTTCAAGGCCTTGCTGAGACGCGTCGGTTTCCACATCCAATGTTCGAAATGAGATTCTATGCCCATCAAATTCTGCTCGAGCATTTTCAAAGAAGCTCGGAGAAATGTCGGTGTACATATACTCGCCGTATCTGGTCGTTCCAGTTTTGTGTTCAAGTTCATGTAAGGAAGATAAAATGTGGCGCGTCATGCCTCCCGTTCCTGCCCCTGCTTCAATGATCTTCAGACTTGGATTTTCGTGAGTAAGAAGTTCCATGAATCTATGGAAGCGTTCGTCGCATATGTGATCGAATATGCTTCTGTAGAAAGAATCGGCGAGACCTGTCGAATACACAATGTCCAAGGCATCTGTCTTGCCAAGAAGAATTGCCTTGAGATTGCGAGCGACGACTGGAAAGATCCGCCATCCTGGATTCTCGCTTTCCGTCTGGCTAAAGATATTTTCCACCTCGCTGTTACCCGGAAGGGTTGATCCCTGGGTTTGGAAATCTTTAATCTGGTGTTGTAGGGAGGCGATAAGCTTCTGAAGGTGAGTTGGTGCTCTTCTGATATCGGCTTCAGATAAACTCTCTAGGACACTACGAGCTGCCTGGGTTAATGCTGACTTGAGCCTGCAATAAAACTTTATCATCTCTGTCTCCTTTTGAATATCCGAATCGTTGCAACAAAGGCTACTCAATTCGTGTGGAGTCTGTAAACTCAACAGTGGCATCCACTCGATTCGGTGTATCAATCCGTCATTCTTGCTCTTTCTTTCCACAGTGTTATTACTGGAGACCGCTGAAATCACTAGCCGGCCAACGGTGCTCAATGGGTTGCCGTTGGCCGAGATGATCGAGATGGAGACTTCTGCATGTGCGCTAGTAGTATCGGTCACAGCCGATGATACTTGTAGAGGCAACGAATCGTCCCAATGCTTTGCTGATATCCAAGTGTTGAACAGTTGATATGGCACCATGGTCGCTATTGGTTGAGAAAGACCATGTGAGACTTGTACAAGACTAAGGTGAAATCCGGCATCAAGAATGGTAGGGTGGACGAGACTTTGTACCTGGGAATTCGATGATGTTCTTGTGATTCGAGCAGCGGCCAAATCCTTTCCGTTCCACCGCATGTCATCCAACAGCTGGAATGAGTCCCCGTAATTGAAACCGTGGTTCTTACAATAGCTGTAGAATTTTCGAGAGCCGATGTCCTCAACACATGATTGCAGTACATTATGGTGTTTCTGGCGTACGTGTTCAATCTGAAGTTTTCTTTCGGTACTCATGCCAGTCTGGGAGTCGAGCTCCTCATATTGGGCCTGGATCGTCGCTCGGAAGCAACGACTCCAACGCTGTTGATAATAAGCGTATATGATTACCTCAAATCTTGTTGATTCTTTCTCAAAAGGCTCCTGTAGACGTCGGAGGTGGACCAGAGACTCCGTCGCATCTGCCACAGACTCATTCACTATTAGTGGATTGAGGAAGTGGGCCTCCTCAATGTAGTAGCCGAAGAGTTCGCGGTCAGTATATGCCACCTGTTTCACGGCTTCGGTGGCCATTACCAGCATTCCGGCGCCCGGAAAAATGGCAGTTTCAGTTATCTTCATGCACGGTTAGCAAGGTCGAAACCAACATGAAACCTAGAGGAATTGCAAACCAGTGACTTACTCTATGATCAGCAATCCATGGCATTGATTCCGTACTTAGGAGATTTCTCCATCTAGGTTCTAGAGGGTTCCAATCATGGACGCGTGACCCGAGGGTGTCGCTTGGGACTGGCGCACGGAGTCTAAAGTCTCGAGCCAATCTTGACTCTCTCCAGTATCTGTGGGAATGGTCAAAAGGATATTTTGGGTAGTCGATCAAAAATGGCACTGGTCTCTTTTTGCAGGCTGGAGCGGCCTGATATTGATTCACTTTGTTGATTGATACCGGATGGCCGAGACAAAAGAGCTCGCCTAATACAGAGAGGACCGTCAACATAGCCGACTTGGATTTATGCAGGACAGAGTGATATCTAGGTCGCTTTGTGTCTGGAATTCCTTGAGTTAGGATGTCCTTGATCGGACGTTGCACTAAATCCTCCAGAGTCAGTGATTAAATCTTCTTAATTGGTCGGAGGGAGGTCTTCGGGAGTATTGTGAAACAGCCATAAGGATGAGAGCTTCTGACAGGCAATTTCAACCACGTAAACATGGTAAAACAGGTCAACGCAATTCGGAAAGTTGCTTACAAGCAGAGTGAGGGCCAATCTCAATAATGTCGGTAATATGGCTGGTTTTCAATCGCTGATCTGATACATCTATGAGAATATTTGAGACCGCCTCTGAGAATCTGACGGGCGAAACTAGATTTTCAACCCAATACTGACTTTCAGAGAGTCTGTCTGAGTGGATAGCCTGTCCTGTAACAGACGAAATCATAATCACCTTGTCACTTGCGGACGTGTCTCGATCTAGAGAACCGAGGGCTGCCAGATACATTGGGCCAATTTCGTCCATCGCAGGTGAATGATAGGCTACTCCTGTGTTTAGCTTTGCAGTAAAGATTTCATCCGACTCAAGATCAATCCTGAGTGTATCAAGCACACCCTCATCGCCTGAAATAGTAACATTGAGAGGGCTGTTGATACAGGCAATGTGAATGTTACCGCCAAGAGTCACGTAAGACTTGTTCTGCAGGTAGGATTGCAGAGAGCCCTCGGACAAGTTGACCGACATCATTCCCGATTTCTGCGCTTTCTCTGCCATCAACTTGCCTACCAAAGAACCGCGATAAAAGGCTACTTTCATCGCTGACTGTAGGGTCAATGCTCCAGTGGCATACCTTACCAAGAGTCAATAGAACCTTCGAAGAGAATACGATGAGAAGACTTACGCAGCAGCAATTTCCCCAGATGAATGTCCGATAACGGCTGTAGGGATTATGCCTAGGCTGGCTAATAGTGATAGTAATGCTAGCTGGATGGCAGTGCATAGTGGTTGGCCATACTGAGGTAGATGGATGTTCTCACGGTTGTTTAATTCATCTACCATGGTCAGCAATCAAGTTAACGTGATAACGAAACGCGATAATACCGTAGATGGACCATTCACATCCCAGGTCCTTCAATGTACTGTCAGCCTGCCGGAGAGTATCGTCGAAAGCAGGGTATGACAGAAGTTCCAGTCCCATTCGTGCATATTGAGCGCCCTGTCCAGTGAAGACCATTGCTAAGCTCACTCGATTGGATGCTCGGATAGGTCTGGGTTTGGCAGCTACTTTGTTCGAGGGGGAATTTTTCGACTCCCCAATTACGGCAAAGGCACGCCAGGTCATCAGAGTCCGCCGAGCTGCTAAGGTATACGCAAGACAACTCAAGTCTGCGATTGAATACGGGAGACCTTGTGCGTAATATCTCTCGTAGTTTTGAATTGTACGAGCCATGGCGCCTTCGTCATGGGCTGACCAGACCAGTAGATGGGTTGGCCGCGAATCAAACCCACTTTCTCCCTGCTCTTTAGACTGAGGATCCGGTTGATCAAGAACAGCACTTATCTGATTGACCCGAGGAGTGAACGGAGTCGAAGATGTCTCACTCATAGACTGCACATAACCTTGACGATACTCCTGACTCTCTGTTGTCGTCAATAGGCAGCAATTATGTAGACCTATTAGGGAGCGCCGCAGCAGGTAATGGTACGAGTCATCGAGGATGATATGGCAATTCGATCCGCCAAAGCCGAATGAGTTCACAGAGACACGGCGGAGGCTGTTCGACGGCCAACTCACACTCGTATCTGGTACCTTTTCAAGTCAGTATCGGAGAGATCGTATGGCATTGGGCGGAGCAAGACATACTATTAGAGATGCAGAGTCGCAATCGATATTTGGATTGGAATACTCAAAAAGAGCGTTAGGCGGTATAATTCCCTTTTCAAGTACCAATATTGACTTTATTATTCCCGCAAGGCCACTCCCTCCCTCCAAATGGCCTATGTTTGGTTTCACGGAGCCCCTCAACAGGATGTAAGTTTCTCGATTCAGATATCAAGGTACGTTATAGATTTCGATGGCTTACACATAAAGTGGAGACTTGGCAGAACGATAGGCTCCGAAGACCTTTCTGATTGCTTCCATTTCAGTCGGATCACCAATGGGAGTTCCGGTTCCTAAGATTTCTTATAAGTTTCTTCCAGGTTTAATCACTGACGGAGCGACGCGTTAGCTACTGACCGTGAGCCTCGACATAACGAGTGGAGTCGAATTTCAGATCTGCTCGGCGATATACTTCACGAATCAATTTTTCCTGGGAATCGGAGCTGGGTTGCGTAAGACCCGGGGTGCGACCATCCTGATTAGAAAGCGTTGCACGGATTACAGCTCGAATAACATCTCCATCTTCGACCGCATTCGTTACTGGTTTAATGATCATGGCAATGATACCTTCCCCTCTAGCATATCCATTGGCGCGATGGTCAAAGCTGTATGAAACACCGTCGGGGGACAAGAACGACATGTTGGATAAAAGAGTAGAGCTTTCCGGGCTTAGCATGACACTGGATCCAATCACTACAGCCTTGGCAATAAATGTGAGCTTTTGAAGAGATCCTCTTGAAATTGATTTACGAACCTGTGACGCACTACCATTGCGTAGAGCTTGACACGCAAGGTCTAAAGCCGTAAGACTGCTAGAGCAAGCTGAGTCGACATGCATACTTGGGCCAGTAAGGTTGTAGAACCAACTGACTTTGTTTGCCAAGAGCGATGGTGATGTCCCCGTGATTGCAGTGCGCGGCATGGTGTCAGGATCCTTGGCGAGTAGTCTTGTGAAGTCATCGGCCATCGAGCCAGCGAAAACACCCGTCCGAGATCCCTGGAGGCTTTCCATTGAAAGGCCGGCTTTGCATTTATCAGCTATAATGTCTGAATTCCAACACCATCTGGGTAAATATAATACTTACCATTCTCAAATGCGTGATATGTAGTCTCCAAAATCCATCGTTGTTGCGGATCCATGGCCACGGCTTCTTGGGATGTAATGGAGAAGAAGGGTGCATCAAATGCAGCTATATCCTGACTTAGGAAATGGCCTAAGCGTGTGGGAAGCTGTAAAACATGTCAGTATAACGAGGGACAATGGAAGTGACTATCGCGTGGTTACCCGATTTGGCATCTCTTGCTTCCCATCGTAGAAAGACTCAATTTGCGCCCTGTCCGCGGGCCACTCTGTAGCCAGATTCCGTCGAGATAGGAGGGCATCCCACAGAGTCGCATCATCTGTAATACCTTGTGGAAGTCTGAAGGAAAACCCGATGACTGCTTGAGGATCCATGTTCGACATTTAGCATCAAAGTCAAGATCGGCCTGCAATTTCGCCCGGGTGTTCGTGGACGCTCAATTTAACTATGTCTTGAGGGGTGAAGCGAATAGATCAGCAGCTCTGCTGGTGCAAGTCCTTTTGACTTAACCCTACGCGCAAGGCTGGCGACGTTATAGCCACGTTCATAATATGCTGAGACGCATCGATCGTCTAGATTGCGAACAGTACAGGATGTCCTCTGAGTTGACGGAGATCGAAGATTTCCCGCATCATTGCTATCCACTTCGAATGCACCCTTGGTTCTGTTTGGTTGCGTGAAACGCCCAGTGAGATCACAGGTAGGACAATCACCGAAAAGCGTTTCAAAAGTCAATCATGGCCTTATCCTATTTTAGCTCGACGGCGGAAAACAAGAATAGAAATGTAACATCGAGTTCTCTGTGTGCCCAACAACTGTAAGGCCTACGATCAAGTAAGCCGTGGCATAGGCGGGGCAGATCGCATCATTCACACTGTTCGGTACATGCACATGCGGCTGTGGAGTCGCACATCAATATTATGCCACGCTGGCGGTATTACCGCGTATGCGAGGCAGAATTGAAATAGTATCAAATCGATGGTAGCGAACGATTTTGCCTCATACGTTTGATCGGAACATGAAGGGATTAAAGAACCGCCTGAAGGCAATTGCAGGTTGTATTAGGGTCCGGGGTTGGAAACATCCATCTGCGTAGTGCGCCGTGGGGGCCCATTGTCTAGTGTAGAGGCCAAGTGGCCCAACCGCAAAGTATCTATGAGGACCCGGATTCATGAATAACTCTCGGACTTTCAACCGAAATCACATCCGAGATGCTTACCCCTTCTCTCGGCGCGCCGATGCCGATTTTCCACCACAGTCACATGCTAAAAACTAGACTTGATTTTCATCCCGCATCGACAGGGTCTTAACGCTATTGGATCACAAAGTCAAGCGTAAAGATCACCCTGTGGGGAATTTACAACGGCTCTCGACTCAGTCTCCAGGTCTGACCAAGCTCGCTCAAAAGAACAAAGATGATCACCGAAGGTCTTCGCAGTAGTTTCCCCGTGGCATGAACCTCAAGTATGGCCCATCATGCCGGGATGTGATAACGTCGTAGAGCTGGAACTCGCCGGTTCGTCCTCTGCCGCCATGCGCACCTTCCCGCCCAGAACCGATTTCGCCAAGGCTCCCACCGCATTTCTCAAAATCAAAATACCATAGCGTTTTGGCTACGAGGAGACTCGATTCGAGATATGCCATCGGCTTTCCGGCACACGATCGCGCACCGACTGAAAACGGAGTAAACGCTCTCTGTGTAGCTGATGAGGCGGCAGATTCGGCTTTCCATGAAGCATGTTCATCCTCGCTGTGTAGCCAACGCTCTGGCTTGAACTTGAAGGGCTCAGGGAAGTACTCCTCGTTGTGGTGGATTGAATAGATATTGACGCCGACGTGAGTGCCCTTGGGAATGACGTGGCCATCGACCACCAACTGTTCCTCATTATTCTGATCTGCCTGTTGACGCCACAACGTACCACCTATTGGGGGCGACATTCGCAATGCCTCATCGATGCACGCACGTAGGTATCGACATTGCGCAAGTTGCGGACCACCGTGAATATCTCGGCTCGACTTGAATGTTGTACGAATTTCCCTGGACAGTCTATCGTAACAGTCCTGGTTTCTCGATAGATAGAAGAATAAGGAGGCCATAGCAGTTGACACAGTGTCACCGCCTATTTTGTGGTTTCCACCAGTCAGCACCTCTGGAAACACACCTTGGGCATTGGTTAATGCACGTACCAGCTGAGATGAAAAAAAGACTTTCTGTAAAGAGCTCACTCTGTTGAAAATCGGCGGACTTGGTTTCCAGATCTTCCATGACGAAGGAATAGAAGTCGTTTTTCCCTTTTGCATCCTGCGCAAGACGTGTTGTGATCATTCTCTGGACCACGCTGCGCAGCTTTTTTCGTAGTGGGCTCCTTTTAAATAAAGCATCAAGCCCAAGCTTTGACAAGAATGGAAAGTTCATGTAGGAATTAATGCGGAAATTTGCAATGGAAAACCCGCTCACGACGCAATAGTGTTCATCGTTTACCTGCAGGTCAAGGGGAAAGCCGAAGGCCAACTGAGCAACGACATCCATAGCAAGTCGCCTACAACGCTCCGTTAGGTTTACAGGAGTCGAATGGGCAGCAAAGAGCTGTTTTAGAAAGATATCAATCTGCTCCGCCAGTGTAGGTTCAAATAGTCGCATGGACCGCTCTGATAGCGCTGGACCGATGATCTTGCGTTTGCGAAGGTGCGCATTGCTGTCAAGGGAATTGAAGATAAAAGGGACACCATCGTTGAGGGAAAACAGGTATAGATGTGATTTAGTGACTTTGGGGTTTTGGTAGATGTCTACCTTAGTGATCAGGACTACCACCGCCTACGGAAGCGCGACGCTGTACTCACCACGAAGCGCTGTAGCACTATTAAATATCAATCGATCAGGTCCATAACGCATAACACTCCCTGGTATCGGCAACAATCGTATTAGCATCATTGGCCATACGCAAGGCTTGAGGCTAAGCTATTTGTTACCGTATCGTCTGTGATCTTCCCATGTGGCCAAATGGAGGCACCTTCGTAGAACATAATAGCCGGCATAGGAATCAGAGATCCTGGCCAGCAGCGGGCCAGGGTAACTCTTCAGGGGGTGCGAAATAAGGTTATAGCTGGCCTTGAAGATACACTGATAGTTTTGGTCAGGAACAACAGGTCAGCCTCACGGACGACTTACGTAAGGAATCAAGACACAGCTAATGTATCCGATGACGACAGCGAGTGCGCTGAGATTTCCCATCTTGTGTGGCAGACCTGGGAAAACTGAGAATAATTACAGAAGCGCGGAAAAAAAAAGACCTTTCATCGGTGGGAGATTTGTACAAAGTCTTTTCTGACAAAGATGGTAGCGAAGCAAGGGATGTCTCGGAGTATCGCTGACATTTTCAGCTGTATGCCAAGGCAGCCTACAGACTGCTGTAGTACAAATTGGCTCGTTGACTGTAGGCGACTCCCATAGATCGGCAATGTGTTGGTGTTGGTGTTAGTGGCTGGTGGTTCCCTCCAATCGCAATCACTTTCCACTGTCGTTGGAGGGAGGGATTGAGCCAGGGGCAGGGGGTGGGGAAAGGCGGTATCTTGGGAGACAGGGGAGACATGCTGCATGCAAATTGCTCCTCCGCGCAATCATATCATCTTTCAGCGTCTCTACTGCAAGTTGTATGGATGCGCACAAAAGAACGAGTCTTTCGTTGAGCGGCAAAACCCTCGGCTTCGGGGTGTTGCACTACGCATGACTGCATGCTGCATGGCATCCCGGCACTGTGTTGTAATGCATCGCTCCAGCTACCTAATCCACTGAAGAAAGGCTGGCTCACGTCAGCTCCCATGGGCGGCATCCTTCCAAAATCCACCCATGCAAGATTCGAGCCACATATACATCGGTGCAGACATCTGGCACAACAATTCGACAGCATGATTGGCTTGCCTAGCTAGCAGTGCAGTGGGCAATCCGTCAATGCAACACATGCTCCCAGCCCTGCCTGTTCTGAAATAGTGATATTCCTTCGAACTTGCAGATCAGGTGAGGCTTAGAGTAACTCAATGCCCCCCCTCGCAACATCAAGCGCTCGTGTCCCAATATATATGAAAAGAGTGAAAGAACCAAAATACACCCGGGTTTTTCTCGAAGTTCTAGTTTGCTGTCACCAGCACACCCAGTACATCGAGCTTATCCGGTCGGGTCTTGGTGCGGAAGCCAAGACAACAATAGCAAATTGTTCAACATATTCGAACTTCGAATAAGATGGACCCAGATCGTTGGAACTCTCTCACACCCGCGCAACAAGACGCTTTCCTCAATGGTCCCGCTCTAGCACCACCGGCTGGAGTCAAGTCGAACTTCGTCGACCCCCCAAACCATAATGCCACGGTTATCGGTGTTACTACCATGTGTGTGGCCCTCGCGGCCGTGATGGTGCTTTTGCGGGCCTATTCGAAGTTGTGCGTCTCGAAAAAGGTCAATATTGAAGATGGTAAGCACTTTAACCAGTGTCGCCCGCGAAAGCATTTCTGACGGTTCATTTTTACCCTAGTGCTGGGTCTCATAGCATTTGTATGCATCGCGCGCGTTGTAGCGTCATGATCATAACACTGACGTTGGCGTTACTAGGGAACATACGTTGGGGCAATCTGGAGTATCCTCCACGCTGTTCATCTAGGTGGCTTCTTTGTCCATCAGTGGGATGTTACCTTTGGGGTGTTTCAGAACGTACTTTACGTGGGTGACTTCACTCCCCAAGCTCTCAGCATCTTGCGTCGTACATGTCAAGCTCACCCTCTCCAGGTTTATTTCTTGATTCCGGATTTCTACGCCTTCACCATGTTATTTGCTAAAACGGCCATTATACTGGAATGGATGCGCATCTTCGTTCCCAAGGGCACGCGTAACTTTTTCTTCTGGACATGTCTATCGATACTGTCCGTCAACGCAGCATTCTATGTTGTTGCAATATTCATCATAAACCTGACATGCAGACCGGTACAGAAGTCTTGGTATCTGATGACACCTGGTGTCTGTTTTGGTGCAGAAACAAGACGGCACTTTGACTTTTCCTCGGCATGCATCAATCTTGCTCTGGATATATTGATCTTGTTTTTGCCCCAGCGTACTATCTGGACGTTGAATATGCCTTCCAAGAAGAAGATAGGTGTATCTTTGGTCTTTACTATCGGTCTCGGGTAAGCAATCGACAACCTCCGCTGCGGCTACCGAGGTTTCAAAGGTTACTGACCAGTGTTGTTCGTTACAGGGCATGCGCTGCTGCGTTGGGACGGGTCATCACCGGACGGACTTTGTTTGGAAGTCAGGACAGGACTTACGATGCGGCTGCTCCAACACTGTGCGTTCTGGCAGAAATGACCTGCACCTTTCTAGTTTTCAGTTCTCCTGCCATACTGAAGGTCTTCACCAAAACACGGGCTACCATGCAAATTGCTGAAACTTTGAGGTCATGGTCCCGCATTTTCTCTCGCAACCGATCCGTTGGCAGCAATACATCAGGACAGAATGCTGGCATGGAACCTGGAGCTTATCGCAAGATGCATGAGAATTCCGAGCTGCCGCTTGCCCGTCTGAGCAGACCAGCTGAAGGAGGTGCTAAGCCATGGGCTGGAGGCGCTATCCATGGTGGCAGACAACGTGATCACGATGATGAAATTTTGCGTTCAACTACCTTGAGCGCGGATGGTCATGAGTTAGCTAGTTGACAGCACCATAATCAGCATCTTTGGCCACAGAACTCGGGGCTGATGGAGCCCTGAGTCACACTCGAGTTACAGCGAAGAAAAGTTTTGACGTACCTTGTTTCTAGTATTGACTTAATTAGATATATATATATACTATTTGAAGCATGCCTGAAACATTCGAACAAAGCTCTTACTGCTAGGTGTGAGTCTATCTAGCCTTTGGCATCTGCCCCTGCGCCTGTATATGAATGATGAATTGGATTATATCCAGTCGCAAAGGGTCAGCCGTAGGCTTTTGGTTATCACGCAATTGATTTGCATTTCATACCAGTTTTTGAGGCAGTTTGTCCTTCTCGAATGGGATCAATCAATGCTGTGTTTGTGCCACGAAATTTTATTCAAACCATGGTTTAAGCAGGATAGCTGATCTTCAGATTCCCAAAGGCATGCTTACCACAGTAAGGCATCAATAAAGACTCATAACGACAAGAAGTTTGCACCGGGACGGAGATGAGCATGAGGAGAAATCAT
Organism: Truncatella angustata; assembly: GCF_020726525.1. NCBI lineage: Eukaryota > Fungi > Ascomycota > Sordariomycetes > Amphisphaeriales > Sporocadaceae > Truncatella > Truncatella angustata. The sequence goes on along the minus strand of NW_025763391.1, from coordinate 477,396 downwards.
TGGGTGTGTTACATTGCATGTATCAGAATGATTATAACCTTATATTCCCATCCTTATGTACAGCATATATGCTAAGCCTTTCTGTCCTTGGCTTGTACCAGCTTGAGTTGTATCGCCCCATGTAAACTTGGAGGGATTGGTCTGATGCAATTCGTCCCTGAACGTGCTGAATGTGTGGGCGTCTCCACCTCTTTATAACGGCAGCAGGGCTCGTGTAAGCAACAGGCAACATTGAAGTACATGAAAATCAAGCAACCTACGATGCACTCGAAAAGGATCAAAAGAAGCAAGGAGACAAGAGGCCAACTGGAGGGTTAACGGCTGAAGCCGCGAATTGCAGCATGACCTCATTTATATATTAGTCAATGTGCCTGACATTGCACCCGACATTGAATGGGGGAGGGGACTATTTTCTCGACTTCGCCTCCGGTTTGGGCTTTCAAGATATAAATGTAGTATACCCGAACGTCTCCCCCAATAATTTAGGGCTCGAGCTGATGTTCACTCTAATGGCTTGAAACCCATTTTTCAATCGACTCGAAGTTGGAGCATTTATTACCGAGAAATATCTACGGTTACACAGATTCATTCCTTCCGCGGGATTATGAGACGTTTGGGAAATTGCGGAGCAAGGGATTAACTTAAATGCCACTGCAGTGATCTCATTTGAGAGCTGACCAAGCTCGCAAGGGCGCCGCCCCGGACGCCCAATTACTGCTATTGGTTATCCGCGCCTACTCTCTACGTCGCCGAGACAAATGCTACCCCAGGGAAAAAGGTGTGACAGCATTGGAGTTTTGATTGGTGAGTGCTCGCTAATTCTCATGCGGGGCGGACCGGGCAACGAAATGATCGCCATTGCATATGTATGGCCGGAAATTTCGTTCCGCTACAAGTTAGAACAAATGTCAGAGTTCTTTAGAGTGTCGTCGTTGACTCACCCACTAATCGGAAACATCGCCTAACACAAAAAATTGATTGATACTGTAGTCGGAGAAATACTGGCCGCAATGAGGTTGGCACAAATTACTAAGGACACGTGGGTCTATATATATGCATGTTATAAGAGGTTTGGAGTGACCTACAAACGCACAAATTCCGACAATAGTACCAACAAGCGTACACATGTATCCTTGGTTGCCACATAGCTCCTATGTTTCCCTTGCTGTCCAAAATTCAGCAGTGGAGCACAGCAATGGGCGAAGGGTACATCTCGGCTCTGTCTAAATCAGCCCGACGGGTATGTTTGAGATTGAAGGCAAGCACCGTCTTTTGTATGGTTAAGTCTAGTCAAAAGGGATGACTACACAAGTTGCTCGCTCATAGGAACAGAAGTGCTTGACACAGAAAAGTCTTTTATTTGATTTTGTTAGAAAAAGAACGTGATAGCTAAGTACTAGCAATGACATGAGGATTAAAAGAGCGAAAAGGTGCATCCAACACGGAAGTGTAGTGACAATCTGTGCTAACAAGGAGTGATATGGGAAGGCACCAGTAGCAAGGAAGGAAAGCGAATAGACAAAGGAAAAAAGAAAAAGTTCATGGTTCCTCGGATCATAAATCACAGTTATTTCCGCATTTAATGCCCATTGATCGGCAGCTTCCACTGAGTGGATGTGGTTGGGTGCTGTTGGAACAAGAGAATCCTGCCAGTAGATCAGATCACATCCGAGTTGTTCGTGGTCTCGGAAGCGGCCTTGCTCGTTTGGGACGGAATATTGGTAGTGGCCGCCGCCCCAGCAGTGGTGGCCACGGCAGCGCTGCTAATATGCTTTTGAACGATCTTGTTGATAGCGTCTAGAATTTCGGGCCCATATGTGACGAGGCTGTCACCAAGCTTACCAAGGATCTTCTTGAGAGCCTGGTTTGTGTCGCTAAAGAAGCCCTCACTGTTGATAGCTTGTATCTGGGCCGGATCGGCTGCTTCGATGGCGCTCAGTAGCATCTCTCCGGTCAGGGCTCGCATCGTGTGTGTGATTTGCATGTCGTTTGTGAGTACCGTAGACCCTGACCGCAGCTGGTAGGACCCGACATTTGAGCTAAGGAACTGCTGGCTCGTTTTGAACGCGTCTCTTGGAATCTTGGCCCAATTGACACCTGGCCAACATTCTGTATCACTGTTCATAAGCTTGGTGAACTCAGCATACTCTCCCTCAGCTGCATAGTTGCCAGTCAGCGCAGCGATTGCTGACTTCACATTTCCTCCCTTGGGATCAACGGGCTGGTCGTCCCAGGTCCATGTGGTCTGCACAGGCTTCCATGGCCAACGAATTCCTTCTTCCCAATGGCCCTCTCCATTCACTTTATACGAGGCGTCTGAGCTTGCCTGTTCAGCAAACTCGCCGAATGCAGAGCTAACGGTGGTGGCAACCTTGACCCCAATGGGCACCCACTTCTTGACGAAGTCGAAGATTCCCTCTTCGCTGAGTACCTTGTGGTGCTTGCAGCACGAGTCAAAAACTGCATCAGCCAATGCGGCTCTGTAGAGCTGTTTTTTCACAGCCTCGTCGTCGATCACTTCCGCTTCAGCACCCGCACGGCTCTTATCAAGGGACTTGGCCAAGCTTGTGATGGCTGCGTTGGCAACCATGCTCACAGGCACACCAGCTGGACCTAGGAGCATGGGAAGACCTACAGAGGTGGCTGTCTTGGCCGCCTTTGCAAGAAAATCGAGGAAACCCTCAACGGCGGCAGCATCGCTCGTGTCATCGTCCTCAAAGGCGCTTTCAAAGAAGCTTCCAAGCACCTTCGTGCCGATATTGAGAATGTCGCCAAAGCCAAATTCTTCATTCGCAAAAGGGACACTGATATCTAGGGCCCCATCTTTGAACTTGACCACAGGATCGAAGCCATTCACGAACGGCGTTTCAAGGCCGGCTTCAGTTGCACCGGACTCGAGAACATATCGTATCTCTTTGTTCAACTTCGTCGTGTTCTTTTCCAAGACGGCGAGGTAACGAATCATTGGGTTTCCGAAGGGGCCGAGCGGTGTGCCAGCGTTGATAGCACCGCCGTAGGTATGAACAGCAATGGACGTGGCTGCGAGATCTTTGATTCCGGGGTACGGAGAGTAGGTATCCTTATTGATGTTGGCTGCATTCAAGCTGTAGAAAACAGGTGAACCAGATTGGCCTGTTTTATGTATGTTAGCAGGCTTATTTGCATTTATGGCGAGAAGAGGATGGCTGGTCACGGAGCCATTCTCGGCACCTACCACCAGCTGTATCAACCTTATACTCGAGCATCTTGCTCCTCGTAAGGTCCCAGTCTGTTGGCATCCAGCATTCGTACATCTTCGCCCCGTACTCCCCATTGTAGCTCTTGTCTCCGGGATACCCAACTACACCAATGGTAGCACCCTTGCCTTGAAATGGTGTCTTGTCCCATTGGATAAGTTTGCCGTAGTTCTGGAAAGGCCGGTTGAGCTTGATCCAGGCGATATCGTACTGTCTGCCTAAGTCAGCTATCCAGCCGGGGGTGGTAGCCACGACTTTGCCATAGCTAGTTTCCACATTTGATCTCTGCCGGCCTTGAGGCATGAGTGAATCTACTCCCTGATAGCCGAGATATGCAACAATCTGCTTGACTTGACCCATCCGGTAGGCCTTGTCATAAACGCAGTGCCCAGCAGTCACAACCAGGTCAGGCGCCACCAGCCATCCAGTGCCCATCATCTTGGCATCAGCTCCGTTCCTCTTGAAGATCAAGGAGAGCTTAACGACAGCTATATTAACATGCATAAATCAGCAAGCCTACTCTGTAGACAATTAGACCAGGTTGGAGGATATGTAGGACTTACATCGGTATTTGCCATCGGGCGCAAAGTCTGCTGGGTTCACTTCTTGTCTTTCATCTGTACCAATGACGGAGGTCTTGAGGCCAGTTGGATGGCCATCAGTGTCAGTCTTCAGCCAAAAAGAATTTTCAAGTCCAGTACCGGGCCTGTGCCCCTTGAGGGAATCGTCAGGAGAAAGGTCCCACATCGGAACGGAGAAATCGACCGCATTCTGGGCGGCAGTCGATATCAGACTGTTCATCCCGAGCTCAGCGGCCGCTCCATTGGACTGTGGGCTTGGAACAGGGTCGCTATTGCCATTGACTGCTGCCTTTTGCTCCGTATATGCTGTAGGACCCATCATGACCGTTTTTGGAGTTTCGTGCTGCAAAAAGGGCATTTGGTCAAGGTTTATCAAAAACGAGAAGAGAAGGAAGCTAGTATGAGGAGATTTTGTCAATGATGAATGATAAAGCGCAGTGGTTTCAAAAACTTGCAAGGGTGGTAGTCGGTTATGATGAAATATGTAGTGGGTGAGGTTCAAAGCGATTGATGGATATCCAGATGACACTTATTTATACTTTTCCTTTCCAGCCTCCTTCCCCTAAATAGGACAGAAATACGACCGAATGAACAGTGTAAGATTTCTGACACATATTCCGATCAAAAGCAACTCTCCCCGCATCAGGAAACCACACTTGGTGTGCTTCCCATATGCAATTGAGTGCCAGCTCCTTTCTCAAACCCCGGGAAATTCGCTTGATGTGCGTTGTGGATGAAATCACAAAGTCAACAGGCCGTTTGAGATTGGCTCGGAGCACAAATGGGCGACTGAAAGGTTTCACTCGGCTGTGAATCAACCAGTCAACCAATGCATTCTCTACCACGCGGTCAACTTGTTTGGGCAGAGGTTGCAGTGACGAGAGTGTCGGGGACCATGGAGCTCGGATTGCCTCTCGCAGTTGTGATCTGCGGTTTCTTAATGTCTCCTTGACCTGCAGCGTCGAAACGGGAATGTTGCTGGCGAAGACGGCAGCTGAAATGCTGATAGCCAGCTCACAAGCATATGCTTCTGCATCTGTTGTGACTTGCGAGACGAACCTGAGCGAATCACCATCCCATTTAGCCACGAACAAGAACTCGGCGGTCAAGTATGTCGCTAGAAAAGGAAATGGTGAAGTTCAGTCTAAGCCCGCCTCCTGCGAGACAAAGAGGAGGAAGATTGTCTCCAAGCAGCCTAGACCTGCAGTTACGAGTGCGCGTAGCATCGTCAGGACTGCTTCTCAGCTGTCAAGAGGTAGTAGTAGCGACCGCTCCATGACAGAATCGCCGCCTTGGCCGCCGACCATGTGTTCTCTCATTTCCAGTGACTTCTCCATCGTGCCGCAATTAGATAAGACACTCGTACATCAGGTATCGAAATTAAAGAGTAATATGTTGTCAACAAGAATCCCGAATAACATTCCGTTCCCCGAAAGCTACTGTTCCAGCCAATAATCTTTAGTAAATGCAAGCCCCGCCTGAAGCGACGTGTTCGAGATGAGCTGAGTGCTGCATACGCGTCTGCCAAATTGCAATACTCGGGCGTGACAACCGAGCATACATTTCAACTGAGATGTATGAGGGGAGTCGCTGCTTCTTCAATAATTTGAACAATACACGGCTCGGAAAAGCTGTCTCGCTTTCTAGGGATCGGATCGACACCCGAGGGGAGCTGAAAGCTGGAGCAGCGATGAGTCTAGCCGGGTGCAACGGTAACACGGGCTATTTGGAGTCGCCAATTGAGTTGCATCATCGGACAAGCCCTTGCCAAGTGTATTGCATTTCTTTCAGGTAAGTGCTGACGGTATTTTCTAAGCTTGGTTAAGACAATTCAACTCGTGTACAACAATTTGCAACAACACTTTTTATTGCGTTGTCGATATTTTTTTACATCCAGGCAGATCTTTGAAGGGCTTCGACAAAAAGACGCTTATCGTTTATGGGCTACCAAGCCTAGAGACAACCTGTTGCGATATCGGCTACTCCATGCTTCTGTATCGTCGGGGCTGACATGTAGTCATCAGCATCTATGGCTTGGCGAAGGCACTGGAATATTGAAGCTGCATCATAGGGAAGGACACAAGTGAACCTATTGCAAACATAGGTACTTCTATTTCTCTGCCTACAATTAGAACGAGGGCATCCTTGTTTAAGCGTTTCAAAGGAAAAATGTCGAGGTTGCAAGTCCCTCTACGCGATCGGTTTCATATTGACTTCATACTCCTGGCAAGTATCACCCCGCAAGCTGAATACTACAAACGGTCCGTCGTAGGCTGCACTAAAGACACCACGACGCTGATATTCTTTCAAGTGTCCTCTCCCGTCTTTTCTGTCTAATATACCGACACCAGTCACGCCACCTGGCACTGCCTCGAGGTCAAAGTACCAGAGGGTCTTGGCCGCCACCAGACTGGACTCCAGATGAGCCATGGGGTTTCCGGCACATCTCCGCGCCCCGATCAACAAGGTTGCAAATGAGCTATGTAACGTCGACAGCTAGTGATCGCCGACGATCCAACGTTCCTTCCGGGGAGTAAAACGCTCGGGGAAGTAGTCCTCGTTGTGGTGGAGCGAGCACATCGTCTAATATTCCAAGATGTGATTTAATCTGACATGCCATGGTCAAAAGCTCGATTGGAAGCACAATACCTGCATCTTATCACAGGTTAATATCAAACACACTACCAATTTGCTGTAGTAAGGTAGACCTCAAATTGACGTTCGTATCCAATCACTAGCATTGCAAGTACATACTAGGTGGGATTACTGGTCTAAACTTTAGACAGCAAGAACCTACTGTTCTGCAGCCTTTGAAACAACTAGCTCTTATCATACTTGTCCGATGTAATCTTGAGCTTGTCAATGGTATCTGTACCGTACCTTTTTAGCGGGTTCTGGTCCCTCGAGGCATCGTTCATACACAGGTAGAGGAGGTACAGGCCATGTTCGCGGCGAAGCGTTTCCCACTCTTTCGTTGTTTCAATAGAAACAGCTAGCACTGTATCATCGTCTTTCGCATCCACCCAATTGATCAAGGTCGTTCACCCTATGTAAGTTAATGGCGCAGTTGGCTTGGTCTACATGAATGGTCCTCAACAGGAATCCCCATCGGGTTGCCACATTTGGTAAGTATTTGCTCGGCCAAGTTCTTTGGAATTGGTTGAATCACGAAAGTATCATCAATGTCTGTCGTCGTCTGTACAGCAAGGGCTCTCTGTCGCCAGAAGGCCTAAAAGTTCTTGCACAGCCGGGCATCAATGCGAGAGCTGGCAACGCGGTATTCGTGTCTGCGTAACCATCAGCAGCTCTGCAGTCAACAAAGTCCGAAGATCAAAGATAGCTCCCTCCTTTTCGACACCAGAGAAACCAGGGCTCGGAGAATGGGCTCCACTACGTCATAACAAACTTAACCTCAAAAACTAAAAAGTCTTGGCAGTTTCAAACATATCGTCTGCACTCTCCGACCGTACAATACAGTATGAGTCGACCACACAAGCTCGGGATCTTTGAAAGTTAGACTACAGGTAATGGCAAGGTTTTTTTACGGGTAGTATTACCAGTTCTCTTTGATTGCGGTCTCATTAATCGGTACGGTGTCGATACTGTCCTGCCCAAGGCAGACCTTCAAATCCTCGCACACGAGATCGAGTACCGTAGATGTCTTTTGTTTTTATTTACCCTCCAAAGTATCCGCCGCAGTTCCAGCCAGATCAACGCTGCTTAGAAAAGAATCAAGTTTGTTGAGCCATGGGGAAGTTTCTGCTGAAAAATTACACGATGGAAATGGCTAATCGGCGAAAGCTTTGACAATCCATATGCCTGAATATTTTGACACAAACCAGTAGCATATTCGCGAAACAAAATGGGACGGCTGTTTTGGACAGAATGTAACGGCAGATTGAATGAAAGTCTTGCATGTGTGCCAGATCATGTGTATGTGATGGTAAAACGATCATTGAACATTAATTAAATGTAGGATATATGCGTGTTATTGCTCAAGTCTCCAGGCAGGCAGTTTTCGCTTTATTGGACCCCCTTTTTTCTTGTACCATTGCAGACAGTCTCAGATCTCCTTTACTGCAAGACATTTGTTCTAAACTATGAGCCGTGGGAAGGAGGTTGTTACCTACATCCGGTGGACAAGTGGGGGAACGGGTGCAGCAGCACAGGATTAACGCTATCAGATTAAGTTTGGAGCTTTTATACTGCGCAGGCGGTATATATGTATCAGATTCGGGGCACAACTACACCAGGGCACGAGCCGGAGTGTCAAATATTCAAATACAAAATTTGCCCGACTGTTAACCCTAATTTCATCTATATTTCTTAGCTTCGTAGCTCGACATAAATACAACGACGTCTGTAAAGACCAAGGATGCATTGATGTAATAGTGCAACTGACAACTATCATGTTTATGTCTAATCAATACTGCGACCAACCAACAGTAAGCTAATCCAAACAAAATTATTACGCAAATCACATCACAAAACGGAACAGATTCGCAGTAATATCGTCGAAGCACATGCCTAGAATATACGAGTTAGATGATGACAGAACTTTGACAAATTCAAACATTCAAGCTGTGTATGACTCTCTCTTTGGCTTTCATCACAGGAATAGCTGTTGAAAGCTCATATAGAGCACCTCCTCCAATGACTGTAATGCCAAAATGAGCTTTACAAATGAATCTGATAGCAACAACAAGGCTGAGTATTCACTTCTTGCTACTCGGGTTTGAACAATCGATTGAAGCTCCATTCGTGTGTTTCAATACCTTAACATTGAGGTCGAACGCCGAAGGTCTGAGGATCATATTGGAATAACAGCCCGTCATTTGTTTCCCACAAGACGCCCATGACCCAACAATCTGAGAAGCATAGTCCAGAAATATTTGACTCGCAGAAGCTGGGAAGCCGGCAACAAACCTCGGCGAAAGACTTGGATCTACCTGTTTCACCTATTTCAATACTGTCTTTCACACACACGGAGTGCTTCTAGCAAAACCGTTGATGCTCGACTGATGAGATTTTTCCACGGAAAATACCTTGCAAACCACGTGGTGCTTATCTGATGGCTTTTTTCACTATTTGACGCGAGATTTCTGATGAAGATGTTCCTGGTTTAAGTCTTTCTGTTGATGGTTGTACTGGTAAATCTCCAACTTTATTACCAATTTTGTAGGTTGCCTGGCTGGTGGCAGGAGCTGAGCATCCTTCAGGGCGAGCAAGTTCTTCCTAAGTAGAGTTTCATACAGATGCGGGAGTTGATTTCATTGGATCACCACGAAATCACAAAGTATAATCTCAGCCAGCGGCTCTATCCGCAAACAACCTCCCCAATCTATGGGCGGCTGTAGCCGCACCATGGTTTGTTCACACTGGATTACACCATGATTCATTCAAGCTGGGCCGGACTGTCTTCGGAGAAGAACCACACTTTGAGCATGCTCTGCACACTTTGAAGATTTTGGCTTCGTAGTATTGGGCGCTGTGAGCTGGTTCGGAAAAACCATGTTGAGACCACGAAGTCTGTAAATCTAAATTCAGACATTATAAATGAATGATTCTCCCCCTCAGTAATTGTTTTCACCTTTCCATGCAACCTCATCATCTATGACCACGCGTCTTTATACACATCTTACCATATCTCTCTCTATACGTACACTCCATATATCCACCTACGACGCTTAAGCCATCTCGATACAGCAGACATCACATGGCAATTATGTATTCTTCTTCACTTACGACAAAAGAGTCATCTCCTGCTTCGGCAGACTCGTACACTGGCCGGGCCCAGAAGTCCATTAGACAACTTTTGTCACAACACAGGCACATGAAGAAAGATTCGTCTCTTCACTGCTTGACGAGTGATACAGCGAGATGGGCGACTTGCAGTTCTCGAGATACATGGCCCAATAGCTTACAAACCACGCCTGGCTATATGCGATCAACTTGCGCGTCAGTGAGGAGGCACAGCTCGAAAATGCGCGAACCAAGACCAGATTGTGATAGTACATCAGCACTGTTCGAAAAAGACGTCGGGTTCACGCCAATCAAGAATGATGCGCCCGACCCAGATTGGATCAGACAGTGGGGAGGCGATCTATCTATCCCAGAAGTAGAAGAGACGTCTCCAGAATTAGAGGACAACGCCTCAAGCATCACACCCTTTTCGTCAGCAAAGGACCCAGATCCGTTGGAGATGGACATCTCTTCATACATAGGAATGCCGGAGCCGCACGAAGTCGAATTCTTAGTTGCCTATACAAAGCTGCATCACAGCGAGTGGCTTATAGGACCCGCCGGGGGCGCGCATATTCCCAGTAGATCTGGGCGTGACCTTCTCCAGCGCGCATTAGAGGCAGCGCAAGGAACAGTCTTCAGCTTCATGGTGCAGCGATGCGCGGCAGTGAAGGACGAGTGGTTCCCGGAAGGGCCACACGACGTGCTTCTCGGGGTCGGGGAGCTACAAAGGTGGTTCAACGATCCCAGACTCAGGCTCGACCCTTTCGACCCTTGTACACAGAATACTACCAACGCCATGTTTCGAATGGCCGACCTTCGAAACTCGGTATGCCATTTCGACATGCACTCGCCGGAGAACTTGAGCAACATGAGGGCTAGGCTGTCGTTGGCCCCCAGTGCAAGCCCGCTGGCGATATATGATGCCTTGATCAAAAGGGCGCACGAGTTCGCCGTCAGGGTCAATGACAAAGCCAGAGCCCTCGAGATACGAGCACTCAGGGACGAACTACAAGTTGCGGCTGAGAAGACGCTTGCAGAGGTGGAAGAGCAGCCGGTAGAATCGAATCAGCTGGACGTGGTAGTATTTCAACTGGTGCAAGAGGCAGCGCCCGAGGCAGTGGTAGATGGCTGTCGTTGGATAAGACTGTTGGGGTATGTGGGTATCATGGCCCTGCTCGCTTGGGCGCTATGCATAGCTATGGATGAATTGAGTTTTTGAGGGGCATCTCTCTTGAACCATACCCATGTGACTTGGAGTAACTTGTCAGCCTGTGACGGATGATTGACTTCTGCATGATGTCGCCTTGAAGTCTGCTCCGGCGTTCCTGGCGGGTGTACCCCGCATTTTAAGCACTAACTGCCAACTTTCAGGGGAAGCTTTAGGCGGCCCCGGTCAGCTGGGTCACACGAGGCGATGCCGCAGCAGCGCATTGGACGGCCAAAGGCAGGGCCCACGCATAGGCTCGTTAGGCCCGTTGGGTGCTCCACTCCCCGCCGACACGATTGCATCACTGGCGAGAAAATCTCTGTTGACGCCGCTGGGTCACGAGTCGTTACCCGTCCACCTCAACCTCTTGCTCAAACTAAGCCAGAGCTGTTCATTTCTTTGCTTTAGGGGCTACTCAGGAGGTTTGCTCGCGGGGAACTTTGCCACAGGGGAGATCGTGAACATCATTGTCAGCATCACCGACAGTCACATCCTGTTTGGCTGGTAGAATTCTGTTCACACCGCTGATTTACCATGGCGGACACTCCTCAATCAGAATTGACTCACAGGGACGCTCAGGTTGTTTCTGAGCATCTTCCTACCGGATATGGAGCCACATTCGATGGCTCTTCCGAGTCTCCGGCAAACGGGGCTCCAACGGCGTTGAGCTCTGCAGAGCCCGAGGAGATTTCATCTCTCAGATTGCCCGGAGGCGATATTCATCGCGACCTGTTCATGATTCAGCAGAGGGCGGAGCGAGCCAAGTTGCACCAGAGATCCAACACCTTCCACTACCCGCAACAGCTCCGCCAAGAAGACGAAGATGATGAAGGCCTCGCAATCAGCAATCAAATGGCGCCTGGTGGATTTCGTCGCGCATTCATTCAGCAACAACAAGGTCAGCAATTCTTGGCGGCGAGGTTGCCAGTAACGAGGAACTTTGTCGAGTTCTTGGACTTGTACGGTGCCTTCGCCGGAGAGGATCTTGCCGACTCGGACGACGAAGCCATCGAGAGCGACGAAGAGGATGTGGAAAATCGTCCTTCCGAGCAGAGGCCGTTGCTTGGGCGTAGAAAATCCACCCGTGTCGCGAGAGCAGCCACAGCCAGTACTACCAAGACCTTCTTCACATTGCTCAAGGCTTTCATTGGTACTGGAATCATGTTCCTTCCCAAGGCTTTCCGCAACGGCGGGTTGGTTTTCTCTTCCGTCACCATGGTCTTGGTTTCATCGGTCACCATGATTGCTTTCCACCTGCTTCTGCAGTGCAAGCAGCGCCATTCAGGTGGTTATGGTGAAATAGGCCAGGCGATTGCAGGTCGTGGAGCCCGGAACCTCATCATGGGCTCCATCACCTTTTCACAGGTGGGCTTCGTCTGTGCTGGAATCGTCTTCGTGGCCGAGAACATGCAGGCTTTCGCGGAGGCTGTCACGCAAGGCAACGGCAGCCCCGTGTCGGCTGTTACCATCATTCTATGCCAGCTTGCTGTCCTTATTCCATTGTCATGGATTCGCAACATCTCCAAGCTTGGACCTGCTGCTCTGCTTGCCGACGTTTTTATCATGATCGGAGTTGGCTATATCTACTACTACGACATCGGAACTCTGGCAAGCGAGGGTGTCCACAAGACTGTGGTCATGTTTAACCCTGACCACTACACGATGATGATCGGGTCAGCCATCTTCACCTTTGAAGGTATTGGGTTGATACTGCCGATCCAGTCTTCGATGGCGAAGCCAGAGAAATTTGAGCCTCTCCTCGGCCTGATCATGCTGATCATCACGATCATCTTCACCAGCGTTGGAGCGCTATGTTATGCAACCTTCGGAGAAGATACATACATAGAAATCATCAACAACTATCCGAGGGACAGCAAATTTGTACAGGCCATGCAGTTCCTGTACTCGATAGCAATCCTGGTTGGCAACCCTGTGCAGCTCTTCCCCGCCCTCCGTATTATCGAAGGTGGTATTTTTGGACGCCACTCGGGCAAAAAGAGTCTCACGACTAAATGGACCAAGAACGGTTTCCGAACCTTGATGGTCCTCATTTGTGGTGGTATTTCGATCCTGGGTGCTGGCAACCTCGACCGATTTGTTGCTCTCATCGGATCTTTCGCCTGCGTACCGCTTGTGTACATCTACCCGCCGTACCTGCACTACAAGGGAGTCGCCACTACGACCAAGGCCAAGATTGGAGACCTTGTTTTGATGGTGTTGGGATTGGTTTGCATGGTGTACACCACGGTTGTTACGATCAAGAACAGCTTCATGTAAAAAGTGATTTCGCAAAGCATTGCATGGTATACGGGTTCAAGGTGCATTGGGTTTGGATCATCATCGGCAGCGGAGTTTATTATCTAATTGTATACATACTTTGTCGCCTAATTCCAAGGTTCGTGCTTGCGCTCAGAGCCCAGCGTGAACACAAAACTAACCTTAAGTGCTTTTATTCTAGTGCTTATACTCCCCACTAAATAAGATTAGCGGACCGTGATCTGCCTGAATTTGAATCGTGCACTGCATCAATAAGGCCCTTTCCGGTCCGGTTTAAGATTGAATCTTCCCTTCTCGGGCGGAAATTTCAGGGTCGAATTCCATTCTCCTCTTAATATCTGTGTTTGTTCCTACTTTCTTGTTATTGTTTCTCTCTTTTTCCCACTCGCTCTATTTGCTTAATAACAGCAAGATATACATGATGTTCCCGCCGCGATCAGCGGGTGTAGGCGTTCTGGCACTAGTGAGCACCGCCACCGCAGCGCTCCCCAGGCTCGGAAACATCACACTCTTTTCCGACACAGCTTGCACGGACGCAGTCTTCGTCAACAACTTCATCGTCGGTCGCGACTTCTGCGCTCCAGCGGATAACAGCGGTTCGGGTACCGGCAGTATATTTCAGTCCTACATCTTGAATGAGCGGCCGTTTTGCGACGATGGGTGGCGCCCCTTGTTCAACGTCTACGGCGATCTGGCATGCGCTGATTTGATCGCCTCGTATGAGCCGGGCCCGCTGTACGATCCACCAGGGCCTGATGCCGATGGCACGTGTGTAGCGCCGGGTGGCGAGTATAAGGCTGTTGCGTTTATTTGTGATGACTTTGAAGGGACGGGACCGGGCGTCTCGGGGACACTGCCGAGCCCGAGTACGTCTGCCACAAGGACACTTGGCTCGGTAACTCAGACCACTTCGGAAGAGAGGCCGTCATCCCTCACTACGACTGGGTCAGCGACGGAGTCGGCATCCTCGCAGAGTACCGTCACTGGGGAACAGCCTAGTTCTACTGCCGCGATTTCCCGATCTCAGGTCACTGGAAGTGCAACAACGACTTCGCGGGCGACGAACCTGTTGACAGCGACCAACGTGATTCCCACAGCTCCAACTGCAGCATTGACGGCTGGTGCCGCGTTGGCATCCCCAGGCCTAGTTGTCATTATTGGTGGTTTACTTCCAGCAGTGATCCTAGCCATCTAGGTGACCAAATGCTCACACATGATATAGTAATGGGACATGACGGACGCAAACTTGCGGATCCCATCCTAGATTAGACTAGTTTGAACTTTACCCTTCTACTGGACAACTCCCAAATCTAGGCAAGCCCTTTGTCAAGCTCGACTTGCAATCCCGACTGGCATTTAAAATCATATTGTGAGCCAATGTGCCCGGGAACCGGCGCCGCCACTGGTTCATCCCAACCCACGCATTTCCAGCATCTCAGCCTGTTGTTTGGGTCGTACTTCTTCTTCGTCTGGAGCAACAAATCGTAATTTTCGCCCCACCATGCCCGCTTCCAGTCTTGCGTGAACGGGTTGGCCTCGTTCGGATACGAACCACTATCCGGGAACAGCTGTTCCGAGGCCCTTGTGATCTTGGTTAGGTTTGTAATGGCCTGTAGTCGCTGATCGAACGTCGAGTTCCACCCCAGTGTGGTGCCCGCCGAGAGACTCCATATCGCGCTATACCATGCGGGGTGAACAGAGGTGCCCGGGTCGCTTGTCCCGGTCGCCGGACGGCCGATATCTGTGTCCGCCACGAAGGGCGTGCTCACGGGGACGTAGAAGTTCTTCGCCACGGCACCAAGCGCTAATGTGGAATTGATGAAGGCCAAGACTTCTTCGACTCCCGCTTCTGTCGACAGCGCGCTCGTTGGGACCAGACGGCTGCTAATGAACCGGGCTTGGCCGGCGCTGGTAAGAGCGGTAGGAACGACATATTTATTCCAGGCGGTCAGCCAGTTCGGCACCACTTCGACGACGCTCGTGCCACCATGTGCCAAAGCGAAATCTGTGGCCTTCTGCATCGTCGCCTGTGCTGCAGCTCCGCCATCGCTGAGGTTGGCATACTGCGGTAGCGGGTTGAAGTGCTTGACATACAGACCGGCTACGTGACCGCCCCAGCCCTGCCGGCCCCAATCGTAAGAGTCCAGCGCCTGGCGCCTGATCCACTCTCGTACGGTTTCGTCGGAGCTGTTACTAGGGATCGTTATTGACGCGACCGCGATGGGCATCTTCGGCTCGACTCTATGTGTCGCCTCCAGAACGACCCCAAAAGTGCCGCCTCCTCCTCCGCGCAGCGCCCAGAACAGATCGCCATTTTGACACGCGTTCGCCGTCCTCAGCACCCCGTCGGGCGTCACTATCTTGAACTCCGCCACACGATCCGCACCCAGCCCATATACCGGCGACAGCGGAGAGTGACCACCTCCCTGCACCCAACCGCCCGACAGCGCAATCGTGGGCGAATAACCCCCGAGGATGGTCGCATCGTGCGCATCCGCAAACACGTACGCATCGCCCGTGCTCTCGCCGGCCGCGACCGTGACGGCGCGCCCGACGCCGGCTTCGCAACCCTCCGGCACAAACCCCTCGTGGAACTCCAGGCCCCTGAGGCCGCGGACCCAGAGCTCGACGCCGGAGAACCCCGGCAGCGCTTTGACGCCCGACCGCGTCATGTAGTCGTGCCCGCTGCCCTTGATGCTCAGCGGGAACCCGTACGCGCCCGCCCACCCGAAGACGTCGACCACGTCCCGCGCGCACGCCACCTCGGCGTAGTAGTCCGGCACGCTGCCCTGCCCGCATGCGGCGCTTCCGGCCCCGGTGGGCACGCCCGGAGGCGAGACCGTGGTGTCTAGCAGGCACTGGTCCGTGGGGTCCGAGAGGCACATCTCGTTCTGCATGTTCATGAAGGCCGCGGGGAGCGCGGCGCGGAACGCGTTCGTCGTGTAGTTGCCACGGACGACTGCGCATGCCGCTGCGTCGGCCGTGTTGGGTCGGCCGTTGTAGGAGGAGAAGCAGGGCAGGGACACGGGGCGGGCTGGCTGGAGGATGCCGTGGAGTGAGTCGTTCAGAGCTGCCACGCGCTTGTCGAGTGCTGAGCTCGAGTGAGCGGCGCTCAGGAGGGAGAGGCCCACGAGGAGCATGGATATTCTCGCCGCCATATCTTGGGATCGGTTGCCTTGTCGCAATCGCAAAGTGCGTGAGGGTTTCAGTGCGCCCAAGGGATGAAGTCAGACTGGACGCCAGGGCCCTGGGAACCTTTTTGTGTAGGTTAGAATCAAGGCACACAGCCTGCGCCTACGACACGAGGAACGACCTCAGAGATTCATACTGTTTAGAGAGAAAGGGCGCCCGCACTTTTTGCTCCATGCCGTGTAACATATACACGTCCCGGTCGGTAGGACAAGGGGTATGAATAAGCTACCTGCCGAGGTAGTGCTGACCTTGCATATGCAACAAGTAGAGCGATGTCACCCTTTGCCGGACAAGGGTGCCAGCGAAACAACCTTAAATGAGTGGAAGCGAGGGGATAGGTTTTGGTTGGTCGCATGCGCTCGAGGATCTTCACGCACTGGCTGGCTCACCTTCTAATTGAGGGGTTTGCTTGTAAATATGAAATCATTATTCCGTGAAGCGCATGTTAGAGAATACACAGGTTTCTGCTCTCTTGTTTTTTTTTCATGGCCACCCACAACTTCATTCATAGGCGCCTTCATCTCCTTCATACTGCCAAATATGCTTCTAGCTCATTTATGCATGTGGGACAAGACTGTGTGGCATAATTTTCCACATTCATCAGCGCCACGAATATCGACGATTCATAACAATCTCAGTTATCCATACATCGGTGCTTTTTTCGAGAGGACGTACATCATCGCCGAGGGATCTTCTTGCTTCACCTACCGCAAATGGGACTGGCCGTAATCCATGAGGAGAAGACTTCCCCTGGCTTTACCATCCCAGGAAGGTGAATCACGAGTCATATTCGTATAATACTTTTCAGAGAAGAACTAGCGGTGACAGACCACGGGTTGGCACCCGTTTGGGAATAATTATAGAGCTCCTGGGACCTGTGTTGTGCCGATGCCCGTACGTCGCTATGACGTTGGGCTCTGGTCAAATCCGTTCTCTAGTTTGAGTCTAACGGGGTACACGATGAAGAGAAATGCCCGAAGTATATTGCTGCCTGTATATCTGTAAAAACGCCCGTCTAGCGGTTGGGTCCGGTCTCATCCGCCGGTTAGAAAAGCGGATATGTTCACTCTCAAACGTTGCGTTTTCTTCTTCTTTTCTTTTTGTCGATGATGACAAGGTTTTCAAGGTTGCCAGTGCTGATCTCGGAATTGCCCGGCCAGAAGACCAGGATCGGATACTTGAGCTCGGCACCTGTGGGAGAATCGAGCAGACGGTACTGTGTGGTTGTGGGTGTCTTGCTGTTCTAAGCTTGGTCAATCATGTGCATGATCTGATATAAGGAGTGGTAGACATACTGAAATAGAAATAACCGTACTGTTCAGCTTGACAATTGCAATGAACAGACTGTGCTTTCCTGTTATTCTGAGATTTTGTACCCTGTGAAGAACACGTGTCTTCTGGTGGAAATTCAGCTATCGAGCTTAGTGTGATGCGTGTAAGAGCGCGTAAGCATGTGGGTGGTGCGATGGTTGTGCAAGCTCAATGGAACAGCATTTGGTGAGATCTGGATAAATCGGTCCCTCGGTAGGAAAGTTTATGCATGATGTGGCTCTAGGTTGGGAGTCTGCGATTGGATCGTGTCGTAAAAAATAAATATCCAATGACTAAGCGAGTTGACGTTAATATGACAGTTTATTGATGCCAAAATTTAGCATAATCTGATGGTTCATTTGCACTCGTACTTCCGTTTTCGCATACATATTGATTCTTGTGAGGAAAGCCTCTACGGCGGAATGTGAGACAGTCGACTTGCTCTGCAACAGTGTCATATCCCGATACCTCTCACTTTGTCTGTATGCTCCAAAGCCAACATATGCGGTGGAGGATTGCCAGGCTGTGACTGAATACGATTTGTAATGGTATCTACCCAAGCGATGATGGGGTTTGGCAACTGCAACATGCCTGGAGCTTGGCTGGAGTTCCTTAAGCGGATCATCACACTGATCGCTCGACAGTGATCCTTCGCAACTTCGAAATTTCCGAATTTGCGCTTCCGCATGTTCAGCTACATATACATGTTGGGGACGGAGAATGAACTCACAGCGTCTAAAGCCAGGGCCATGGTGGTAATGATTGTGGCGATGCTCGGTGCTAGCATTTCCTGCGAAATCGCTGCCTTGACTGAGCGAATACAACGATCTCTGTACTCGAGGGCCCATGTATAATAGTCGCCAGGCGCTCCCAGTTCAACGAGGTGACGGCAGGTTGACAAGAATACGGCGTTCAGGAAACCCGGTTCCGTGATGCCCAGATGGACCCATCCCAAATTGGTGCCGGTGCTACCCATCACTTCGACCTCGGCGTCGTTGCCGAAGGTGGCGTACGTGACAAAGCGCTTGATATCTGGAAATGAGCGTAAGTGCCAACTTAGGTTCCTACCGCTCGACAAGTTTGCATACAATGATCCATCAAGAAGCACTCAAAGCGCGAGGTCGGCCTGGCCAAGCTATCAAATGGTTCGACAGCTCGTATACGGAGCAGGCCTTGTGGGCCTCTCACTAGCTGTAACTTGTCCAAGGAGGCACCAACCACGGTCTTTTCAACCTCTCGCTGGTGCTTAAGAAGGCGTTGTCGTCGTGCTGCAGCATGGCGGGCGCTAGCAGCTCGAGAGCGTACGGCACTTCGCCAGGACTTATCAGACGGGTCGGCGACCTGAACGAATATCGGAGAGGCGAGTTCCGACGCATCGTCCGGCTTCATGGGACTGCACGACGACATTTGGGAAATCTCGTTGGCGAGGACCGCGCTTCTGTACACGTGTGGCATTTACTGCTTACGCGAGGTGACTTGGGTTGTGATTCTGAGTTGCGTGCCAAGACGTACAAATACCGTCTTTGGTTTAGTTTCCATGCTTAGCGAGCGAGGGTTCCAAAGCCATGGGTTCGTCAGCTCGAAAAGTGGAAACATCAGAGTTCCCAACTCCCCCATCAAACCAATTATTCAGCGGTGGCGTCCAGTCGGCTTGATGTTATGCTTCTGGAGCTTCGGTTCTACAAACATAGCCACCCGTCTTTGTTATGCCGTATCAATCGAAGATGGGTTGAGAAGTATATATAAACACAATGGACGACCTCTGAATTGGGAGTTTTTGAGTGTTATCAACATTGCAAGCAGTCTCTGAAACGCACACCGACGATCATGGGTCAATCGCAAAGCATGTCCGCTGAAGTCGAGATTCAGGCCTCGCCAGATGCTGTCAGAACCGTTGTGAGTCAACAAGCTTATGTTTAATTGTGCAACTCGTGTTGACGAAAGGTTGCAGTTTATGGACTTCCCGCAGTACAAGGAGTGGACGAAATGGAACATTGAGCCTGCAGTGTTAGGGACGAAATCCACAGACCTGAGCGCGAAAGACAAGCTCAACGTCAATCTTGGATCCATGAAGTTTTCGCCCGTCGTTGTGGTACGCCCCGTGCACACGAACATCTGCGCCCGAGTTCTGACTGATTTGCTGTAGGAGAACTCGCCAGAAACATTTCAGTGGAATGGAAACCTGTGGCCAATATTCGCGGGGAAGCATGAGTTCCACTGGAAGCCAAGCACTAAGAATCCGGGCGGGACGACGTTTGTCCAGAAAGAGGTGTTCATAGGCCTCTTCGCGTTTCTCATGGCGCCTGGATGGAATGGTAGCAAATCGACGTTGGTGAACTGGGAAGGGTTCAACGCGGATCTGAAGAAAGAGGTTGAGAGAATCTCGACGCAATCATAAAGTATATTCCCAAGCGGCTACATTCTGCACCTGGGGGATGCTGTTATTAGTTGTTTCCTAATACCCTGTATCGCTGTAGTGTGGGGCTCTATTGTAGTGTCTATAGGTAACCGCAGCCGCCTAGCACAAGCAGCAAAATGATTCACAAAATAAGATTACTTGCTCATCGGTCCAGTCGCTCTTTTCGTTTCAGGTTCAGCTACTAAATACGCGCTTTTGATTTTTAATCGACTACAACTGAGATGCCTACAGTTTCGCTGGGAAAAGGATTCATGGTAGACGTCGAGGTGTTCGACACCTTTCTCGCCAAGAATGGCCTTGATGCCACAGAAGGTTACCGCATATCACCCAACGAGACGAGAGCGATTCCAAACCTCTTCAAGGCATGTAGCGTCCAGCAAGAGCTTCGGATATTTCGGCCATCGCGAAAAGGCTTTAACAACACGAGGCATCTATGCATGTGTTACGACTGGGTCGACATTTTTGCGGCACTGTATATCGACGGGGTGTTGATTTGGTCAGTCCCAGCAGGCCTTGAATCGTTGATGAGACTAAGTTTATGAAGACGACTGGTGGAATCGGCACGTTTGTCGTGTTCAGTGAAGAGTATTGGCACCCGACTGCTCATAGAATAACATCAGACAATGCAGACATTTTCTCCACTGTGGTTACACGGACGAGTCCTGAACTTGGGACTGATTGTATATTACAAACCCAACTTAGACATTATGCGTCGTTTGCGGAGAGGAGCACTCTCGCGCCAATTGGACCACCCACTGGCCGGAGCAGCACGAGGCTGCCGACAACGACAGACCTCTGCCATACTTTCAAGAATTGATAGAAGTACTACGATCATTTAATGTTGTCTCCGATGCGAGGATTGCTCTAAACTGCCATGAAAAAGAGCTGCACTCCTCCCAACATTACCCAGACGGACAGCGAAGTGGCGCAGGTCCGCCCAGTTAAACTATGCCTACTGTGTATGATACGTGGCTAACAGCCGCGCACGGCATCCACCAACAACACCTTGTCTAAGGTTGGGGACTTTACAACAAACGCGTATATGTCGATTACTCACCCCAAAAAGCCCGAGCAGTTGGCTATTATCTGGGTCCTGAGACTGATTTTCAGAGTGCCATTGTCGCGTATCATTAATTGTAACCCTACCTTTGGCAGAAGCCGCCACTGGCTTTGTAGCTGGTTACAAACGTGCATATCATGTTCAAGGTGGCGGCACTGCAAAGACCGCTCCGGCAAGATAGTGCTCTTTGGAGCTACACGCTGGCTCAACCGATATTCATGATACAGGTAGGATGATAGGTGTTATTGCGCTGTATGATTGCACCGGGATATCCGCATGAACGCAGCATGAATGAAACGCCGTATGCCATCCTACCGTCAACATCCTCCGGCTGTTGGAGGTACCTACATTAGCGGGCCACGGCGTTTGTAGTCAGTGCCAGCCCGCTGGAGGGTCTGCGCTAGTGGTGTTATTGCTGCCAATGTTTGACATCCGTCCACACGTCATTGGCATTGGGCCAACAGTCGACGGCGCTTTTGTTGGGATGCAGGTACGGACCTACGAGCGTCTGCCATTCCCGTCAACGAAAATAGAAACATAAATGGGCCTGAATTATCCAACACATCACCACATTTGAAATTTGCAGTTCTTGTCTTCAATGCATCCAAATTCGCGGAAGTGTTTAATCAATACAGCGATAAAGCGATAGACAGCTTCAGTGACCATCGGGCGCCGTACAACGTTTCGCGATAGCACCACTCCAGCCACGATGATCGGCACTTCTTTTCCCGAGTATGTATTCATCAGAGTCTGTATATTCGTCCTACAATACACCACGCCGCTTTGTCTCACCGCACTCCTTACACTTCTGGTCGCAGGCGGCCGCCCGGCGTTATCCTGGCGCATCAGCCAGCTTCTCTTTGCCTACTCCGTCGTTGATGTGCTCTATGCCATTTTTATCTGGATACCATACAACAAACGACTTCGGAATGAGGCGAGACATCCACCAGCAGTGAGCTCAGACGAAAGGAAGGCTCTGTTTGACAAATGCATCACCGAACACGTCTCCGACTTTGATCGCTATGTGCGGCTCTGGTTTCTTGGTGCAGATGAAGCCGAAATCCGACGGGACAATGTCCGCAACTTCATCTTGTGGGCGTTCTTTGATACAGGACCGGAGGATGCGAGCGCGCAGGCTCTCGAGCAAGCGAGTGGGTTCGTGGACATATTTGAGCAACAGCTCGGGCGCAAATTGGAGCCCGGAGAGGGCAGTGCCACCGGCCTACGATTAACGATTGATGCTATTGAAACCCGCTACAGGAGCTTCATCTGGTACGTGATAGTCGGTCTCGTAGACTTTGTCGCGCATTGCTATCTCGCGTGGGAGGGGTTCCAGTATCACGCACAGCCGCTATCTAAGGTGTTCTCAGTTCTCCCCTTCAGATTACAGAGTACGGTCGCCAGCAAACAATCGCCGTCGCGGCAACTTGGCTACTGGCACCGGCCGCATACGGCCCCAGACAAAGTCCCGATGGTGTTCCTGCATGGTATAGGGATCGGACTCGTGACATATGCTCCATTCTTGGCGAGACTCAACAACGCGGCTCACAGAAACGGGGATATCGGTATCATCGCTGTCGAAATACTACCGATATCGTTTCGGTTAACGAGCGATCCGCTGGGTAAACTGGAGTTCCTGAGCCAGCTAGATACCATACTTAAGAGCCATGGATGGGACAAGTTCGTGTTGGCGGCCCATTCTTACGGAACCGTTCTCGCGTCGCATATGGTTCACTCGCAGACATTTGGTTCCCGCATCCAAGGTGTTGTCCTGCTTGATCCAGTAAGCATCATGCTACACCAGCCTGATGTCGCCTACAACTTCACACGGCGTAAGCCGCGACAAGCAAATGAGTGGCAGCTTTGGTATTTTGCGAGCATGGATCCGGGCGTGGCTCATACTCTGGGCCGGCATTTCTTTTGGCGGGAGAATATAATATGGAAAGAGGAGCTGCTGGCCCTCCCAAGTGACGATGGCGAAGGTCAATCACCTGTGAGGAGGAGAAAGGTGGCGGTATGTCTGTCGGAGCGCGATCTCATCGTTGATACGCTCAGTGTAGCCGAATATCTCGTCGGTGGTGAAGATTGGGTTCCAGGCAAGGCGTCGCATGAATCAGACGAGACCAAAATCCACCATGCGACACGTGATGGGATTGAGGTGTTATGGTTCCCCGGTTTGGATCATAGCCAATTGTTTGACACCAAAAAAGACCAGGAACGTGTTTGCCGCGTCCTGCGCCAGTATTGCACTCAGTTGTAGTCAGCCAGAGTCATATGCCCAGAGTTTGTCTCATTTCGCCAAGCCTTTTTTTATATCAAAGATTTAATATACCCTGAAGTTGTATTGAATATTACTCTGTTAGCAGGACACTGGAGTAGTGACTCAGTCTGCTCTTGCCTCGTCACCTGACCAATCTGTCAACCACACAACTGTCGGTTCTGGTCCGCTGCGTATAAGAATCCACACGACATCCTCGTCAGTCTCGTTGAGCTCCTGGTGTTCAGTCCACGGCGGTATGAAGGCAAAATCTCCAGCCGAAAGTTCATGTCGCTTGAGTTTGGGCTCTGTCTCGTTGCCCGGATTTGTGACGAGTATGCCCTTGCCGGCCGCGGCGTAGATGATGGTGTCTCCGTGCTGTTAGAGCGGAAAGTCAGGGGAGTATTTGACAACACAGCTTACCTTGTTCGCCATGGTGGTGCACCGCTGATGCACAGTTTGCTTTTGCTATCAAGACTGCAACACGGGGTGTAAGTTATCAACCAAGGACGGGACGGGTAGTGGAAAGCACCCCCAGCACTGATCAATGCGCCCATGCCACAACTGGCCAGACACTAATCAAAGAAAAAGAAATGCCCCCACCTGTCGCACACATCTTGTCGCTTTTCCCAATGACGGCGCCCTGCCTGGTCATGGGCGAGTCGGCCCCTGCTCGTTGCGCCTCGAGCTCGGAGGCTTTCGTGACTTGAACTGCCGAGGGCAGGATCATGGGCAGGATGTCCGGGATGATTGAGAAGAACGACATCCTGGCTGGCGATCTGGCACAGCCGCACAACCCTTGAGGCCAACGTGAACCAGTTGTATATGTAGGTACAGACCTGGGGGCGGCTGGGAACGTATCCAAGAGCGCCTAACGACTTATCACTCGGCAGCCACACGTTAGGCGCGACTCGTGGATATCAAGACGAGTGGTGAGTACCCCGCTTGCCTGTTCCCGCGGAAAGTCGTCACTTGGATAACTGCACTGGAAGCGTTTTCAGAACACGGTTCAGGATGCTTGTGACTAGGTGATGAGGTGCCTTACTACTCGTCGTAATTCCATGTTGCAGGGAGCATTTTTTCCGATGTTGTCCATCGTCAGAGTCGAAGCAGCTGCAAGCATTTGGCAAAGGGTATGTCATAGACCAAGTGGATAGGTCGCATTGCCCCACCCTCTCTCGTCTACATAATTAGTCTAACTAGTACCCGCTTCGTCTGCCGCCCTGGAACACCGAGACTGCATGGCCTGCATACATACTGCATGGACAACTGTTTGCAAACCTTGACCATGCACACCGCTGGATGACGCATCTCAGTTATTCGAGCATCGTTATATATTGTTTGGCGACAGCCAGCATCACTTGGGGACCCCGCCGCAGGCTCTCAACATCTTTGAGCGGTTCCGCCACCTCCGACCTCCCTGACGTTACAGCAGACTGGAGTATCACAAACAGTTTCTCTCCACAGTTGACAGCATATAAACTTCAAATTCTAGCACGCCATATCTCCTGCGGGACCTGGTGGTTGTGACCTTGAGCTCCAAGAGATCTAGAAGCGGGTCCTACAAAATGGTGTATCCGCGAGTCCGTTATGAGAGACATGCGACAGGCTCTTTATCTCTACCATACGGCCCTCTGAGCAACAGTGACACCAAGGTCAATGATGTCGGTGACCAAACCAACGAAGAAGCAGGAGGCGAAAACACAAGCGGAAGCCTTCACAATGACTCTAACAACGACGAGTCCTTCGGGGCTAGAGACGACAGCTTCAGCTCTACGTCACCGGCACTGTCCAGCTTCGAACTGCTTCCACCTGAACTGATAGACACCATCTTTGATTATATGTCGCCACTAGAACTCACGTCGCTGAGGCAGGTATCCAAGGCGTTGTACACACATGCAAACAGTGAGTTCCACTGGCAGCGACACGTGCAGTCGAATGTACCTGGGAACACGATTACAAGACCTTACCCATTTGAGACATTCCGGGAGCTCTACGCATGCCACGATCCATTCTGGTTTATTCCCAAGCACAAGATCTGGTTCTCCGATCGCGGCCTGGCTGGGGAGCTGATCGTTGTTCAGTATGATCAACGAAGAGGAGTGCTAGAAGGCTATCAGCTGGTGGCAATCAGTCCCGGCGAGGCTGGAGAGTTCTGGCAAGCGCATGGCGACCTGGCCGTATTCGTCGATGACTTCGAGCCCGAGGTCAAACTGCATCGAGACAAGCCAATTCTAAAGCTCAGTCCCGCTGACCATCAATTACGAAGTGAGGTGGGAACTTCAAGCTCTAGCCCGCGACGGAAATTCTTCCCTGTGCAGCCAATGTCGCTGGATATTGATACTGACCCTCGCGTCGGTGAAGTGGTTGCCGCAAAGCCTCTCGCCAGCGTGCTCGAGGACAATATTCCCAAGACATTCCCTTATGGCTACGTTTGGCCACCGCCTACCATTCCTGCAGGTCATCGCGTCGGTGCACAAGCCGCAGGGGTCTTACCAATCTCAAGCCAGCGACTTGAATTGGCATCTCCCGGCAATTGGGCGCCGTCCAATCGGTCCGAAGCTTCCGATCAGACGTTTCGTATCAGGCGATGGATGGAATGGATACGGTCCGGCTTAGGACTCAAGTTGGGAGAAGAGACTGCGACCTGGTCTACTCTGGATCCATACTTATACACCCCGACCAAGGAGAAGCCGTGGAGGGGTATATACGTGGGAGACTACAATGTACATGGATGTGAATTTCTTCTGGTCCATCAGCCCGACTCAACAGAGGGTGAAACAGAACCTCTGGAACGGCAGGCAGAGGAGACTGATGCTGAGTTGGAACAAAGGTTCTTGCACGAGAGGGTATACACGGGTTCAATCGAAGCTGTGAAGCTTACAGGAGACATGAACGTGCCAAGAGGCGAA
Source organism: Truncatella angustata (assembly GCF_020726525.1). Taxonomy (NCBI): domain Eukaryota; kingdom Fungi; phylum Ascomycota; class Sordariomycetes; order Amphisphaeriales; family Sporocadaceae; genus Truncatella; species Truncatella angustata. Next base: position 451,199 of record NW_025763391.1, on the reverse strand, counting down.
TACACATTTATCGCTCCAGATCTGGGTGATGGCGGGCTGGTGTGCATCGAAGAAGAATCACCTTTTGCGGGATGCAGGGTTGTAAGATCTCGTGGGCACATTGCCGGCGATGGCTTCGTCAACGGTAAGCTTTTGCTGAGATGGGAGAGGATCCTCGCTGGATTTGCTAACACTAATAGATACGTATATGCCGTCTCAACTTATCCTGGTATCGTATGATCGTCTCGCACAGTTCTGGATGGGATTCCGTCACGTCAGCTATTATCAGCGTGTAAATATCGACCGCTTTTTGGTTCCTTGATCCCGGCACATGTTCTGCTCTGCCTTGAGGTCCTAGTGCCATGCCAATTGAAACGCTGCGAATGGCGCCTCAGGCCCGCTTCGACGCCTCTTTGCTGGATTTGGGGTCTTCAAACCATCATGATGACGACTGGGAAGCAGCGTTGTGTCAATCACATGCAAGCGAGATGGATGGGATTTTGTTGATGGGATTCGACCTGCCAAAACAAAAGTGGATCTTCCCGCCAAAAATCCCATCTTTAGCTGTGGTCAATGCTTTTGGATTGCCCCTCTGCCCCTCTGCCCCTCTACCCCTCCATAGCGCGCCCCCGACGACTCGAGACGTCATCCACCAAAGTGTCAGGAATTTTTGCTCTGGACCCTCAAATGTTATTGTTGACTGAAGTCGGCACGCCACCTCGGACACCCTGCACTCTGCCTATATACTTGTTCTAGACTGCATCGCCAATCCCATTTGCATTCTGTATAACTGCTGATCTCCTGAAACTCTGGTACTATTCTTTTCCAGAGAGACACGCACGTACTCTACATCGCAGCGATTCAACAAGCAATAACTCAAGATTTTGACCCGACTGGTTCGCTACCTGCGTCTCGCCGTTCCAACCCCCGTTGATTATAGGATCCAAAGCGCGATAGTGGGGCCTCCCTTCGATTGCTTTCTTGTCTTGGCCTTTTTTTTTGTTTTTTTTTTCAAAATAACATCCCAGAAAAATGGCGGACAAATACGTTATGCGGGTGACCGCTGGGTCAACTTATAATGTCGATGACCAGCAAGTAGTACCGGTCAACTCACCGGAGCTCACCAAAATCAGCAACGAGTTCATGGATATCGAGCTCAATGTTCGGGTACAAAACTATAAAGGCCTGCCAAGAAACTCACCCACAACCTCGGCATACTTCTCACAACCTCCCCACGACTATAACAAGGATCAATACAGCATATCTTTCCGCTTCACGCCCAAGAAACCATCGGCGACCAAGAACAATGCGGCTGGTGACCAGCCAGAAAATGGCATATCTGCCTCGGACCTCCAGTTTGGAAATGACTTTGACCATCCCATTCGGGACCGCCTCCCGCCAGGATTCAACACGGCAATGAGCATCGTGAAGTGGTGGATCGATCCCGGCCTAGACGGAGACGCCTATGCCGACGAGCCACATCTATACGGCCCGGCCTTATCATCCTTCAACGCGATACACGTCGGCAAGGGCGAAGACGACCCGGAGAAAGGCGGCCTCTTCTTCGAGGAGGGAGGAGACGACGCCGGGCTCGAGGCGCGCCGGGCTATCGGCGCACCGGACGCGGCCAAGGCGCGCATGAAGTGGGCGCTACGAGACGACAGCAAGCAGAAGTGGGTGTTTGAGCACGGCAAGACGTACTGCGCCGACTTCTTCAACCCCTACCTGGATTTCGGCGACTTCAGTCTTAAGCTGCCCGGTTTTACGCTCCCTATCATGAAGTATTGGGACGGCCAAGGCCTAAGGTGAGTCTTTCTTTCGCACTAATCACGGAGCTTCTTTCCTTACTGGCGATATCCTTATTCTCATCAAAATCCACTCAATAGGGCAAATCCTAAGCGCTCACATCGGCTTAGATACGTGCTACGCAACAAGTCCACCAGCGACACCTACCTCGTCGTCATCTTCAGCCTGTACCTGAGGGAGGACGTGAACGAGGACGGCTCCCTCAACGACGCCGCCGTGGCGTCACACAAGGTGGAGAAGACACTGGCCGGCGAGACTAGCGGGGCGGCCGAAGAGGCCGAGGACCCCAAAGCCTTGGAGGAGGCGAGGAAGCATCTCGAGGGCTCGGGCCCCGGGAAGGCGGAGGCGCGGGAGACGAACGACGATGATGTTGATTGATTGACTGGTTGGGATTCCCGCAGGAGGTCGGTGGATTGTTGTTTACTTACATAGCCTGGATACGGGGCGTTCACATAGAGAAACAAACGCGAGGTAGGGGAGGGTGGATAACGGAGTTCACGGCGCAGTGAATAGACCCGGAGCACGGGGAATCTACATGGGAAGCGCCTGTCTGTGTCAAACCTTGGGTGACATGTAGTGCACTCCTTCAGTCCAAATCACCACACCTATCAAGCAGCGCAATATCCGACTACTCGCAGCTTGGAGAGGTTCATGGGAGGGAAAGCCAAAGAGAGGTAGGACCCTCACGTCAAAAATGCCGCATCGGTATTTCCCAAAGTCTACAAAACATCCCTCTAAATCCTGAACACTTGATACCCATAACCTGGTGTTGCTCGCGATGACGAGCGGGGTGTCTAAATCAGTAAAACGCCTTTGTTTAATGCGCTCTGGTATCATACCGTCTAGCTCTAATAAATCGACTCCGAACCAAAATGTCCATGTCGCTTGCTCTATCGATGCGTTTAATTCCAAGTGGGGGGCGGGGGCATGCTCATCATCATGTAACATGTGTCACTTTTGACTCATGAAACGGACGGGAATTCCTGTTCAAGCCCCGCCTGGGGAGAGGTCCTCCAGGAGGACCTCGAGCTTCTTGAGCAGATCCGGTATGCGGAAGGGCTTGGAGACGACGTCGTCCATGCCGCTCCGCCTGGCGACATCGACCTGCTCCTCGCGCACGTTGGCCGTGACGGCGATGACGGGCACGTGGCCGTGGATCTCGCCGCTGTGCTCCATCCTCCTTATCTCGCGCACGCAGGTCAGGCCGTCCATGTTGGGCATCTCCAAGTCCATGAGGATGACCGAGAGCCTCTTGCCGCCCACCTTGCGGAACATGGTCTCGTCCAGGTGTGCGAGCGCCTCGATGCCGTCATTGGCCGCGCTCACGCCGATGCCCCGCTTCTTGAGCTGCTTGATCAGCACCGTCTGGTTGACCAGGTTGTCCTCCACGACCAGTATGTCCAGATCCCGGGGGTCGAAGGCGCGGGTGGCCTTGGTGGCGACGAGGTCCGAGGGCGGCCCTCGCGATGCCAGGTCCTGCCGCATGGGTGCAACCTGTTGCGTGAGCATTGCATCGCCGCCGACCGCCCCCTCGATGCCCAAGACCTTGGCCGAATTGTCGCCAGTAGGAGGCGACGTCCTACGCACGGCGATGAAGAAGCCGAAGCAGCTACCGTTTCCAACTACAGAAGAGACGCCAATCCGTCCGCCGTGCAGCTCGGCCAGCTGACGGGATATGAAAAGGCCAAGACCGCTACCCCCGTACTGCGCGTGCGTACGTGGTGATGCTTGGGAAAACCTTGTGAAAAGCAGTTTGATCTCCTCTGGGCTGAGACCGCAGCCAGTATCCTGTACCATAAACCGAATATACAAGAGCTCACCGGTGCCCCAATCATCGTCGTTGAATGCGCTGGATTTGACGGCTTTGGGTGGAATATACTTGAAGAAAGAGGCGTCGGCCAGCACAGGAGCTTCTGTCGATGCGCCCAACGTTACGGTGATGTTTCGGATGGCCGACGGCGCCGTGAACTTGATAGCGTTGGTAACGAGGTTGATTAATATTTGCATGACGCGGCTAGGGTCGAAAATCGCCCACTCAATAGCGACGTCCTTGAAGGTATCGAGAGTCTGGTGAACCACGTGGATATCCTTGGCCAGCAACTCTGATTCGAACATTTTTATGACACGCTTGACCACTTCGACAGGGTGCGCAGGGGTAGGCGTTATGACGAGGAGGTTAGAATCTAATTTCGAAACTGTGAGGATGTCGTCAACAATCGACTTCTGATGCTGTACACATAGCGATATAGTGTGAGCTGCTTCGAGACAGTTCTCTGTGTCCTGTGCTGAAATGGGGGTTCCTGCAGAGCGTTGTTCGTTCAAAGTTGCCACGATATCATCCGCACATTGAAGTATGGCGCTTAGCGGATTTCGCATCTCATGTGATGTGATGTCGATGAACTCGTTTTGTTGCCGCCTTGTTTCCTCAGCTTCTTGTAGTCTGCGATTCTGGAGACCCTCGGCCCATTTCATATGCGATACATCGGTAATCGAACCCATAATGGCTCGAATGGAACCATCCGGAGCGAATTCTGGTTGAGCAGTTATCACGACCCAGTATTCAATATCCTCATTCTTGAGGTCGACGGGTTTCACAACAAGTCTCTTCATCTGTAATTCAGCCGACCATGACTGGTGGTCTACGATCATTCTTTGCCACCCCTCTTCACAGTCTTTCAAGCTACTGCTCTCAACCTGTTCCATCCATGACATTGCATGGTTGGCATTCCGTGGGTGTCCCGTCATTTCATAGTATCGGTCATTTCCCTCGGTCAGGATACCGTCGGGATCAAATAAGAACATTCCCAGAGGAGACTGCTCAGTCATTCGTCGGAAACGATTGGTCTGCAAGGCGAGCTGCTGCGAAAGGTGCTGCGATTCTATAGCTGCCGCCTCGGCAGCGTCCTTGCTACGGCGAACCTCTGCTTCGAAAAGCATGCAAGAAGCAAGAGACGCGGCTAGCTGACGGTTGAGCATGCTAGTAAAATCCCTGTACCCGCTATCATATGGCCGTCGTGGGTTCACACCAATCACGAGGAAGGCGAGTACATTTTCTCCGTTTGTCGGCCGTACGGGGAATATGATTGCTTTATTACAAGGCTCCTGAAAACCACGCCAGTTAATGCCCTCCAGGAGCTCTTCAGGCAGAGTTCCGTCACGGGTGTTAAGCAATGTGGGCTCACGTGCTCGCATCGCTTCTCGAAACGCGGGAATGAACCCCTCTCGACTCCTCTTGAGATCAAGCTGACGAGGAGCTGCGTCGTGGCCTTGTGGAATACCAATAGAGCCTTCGTAGACACAATTTTTCATGGACATGGTGCTCCCAGAAGACGACGACGCCTGGTCGTTATCTTCTACGTCCCCTACAGAATACAGTAGTGCGAACGGAATTTCGAAGTGATTGTCTTCCAAGGCTTCTAGAAGGTATTTCCAGAATTGCTTGACGCCCCGAGCCTGGGAAATATTCCTGCCCACCTGGTTGATGGTCTGCATCCGACGACGACCGAGGACTGACTCCGTTGTATCGATTGGCGTGTTATGAAAACCTAGAATCTTATTTGTCCCTCCATATAGTGGCGTCAAAGACCAAGAAAAAAATGTCTCTTCAAGAAAGCCATAGCGGTGGACCGGCAGATATTCGTCCTCCCTGCGAATGCTAACCCCAGTTCGGGCGCATTCAGTGAACGAATCACTAACAGCGTCCCACACCTCGGAAAATGGCCCTGAGAAGCCGGTTCCCAGTATCTTTGGGTGCTTATGGCCAGCCGCCTCTTTGGCGTAGGCTTCATTGTATATCATTGTCAGCTCGGCTCCCCAGAAGAGCGCGGCGGCGAAAGGGTACCGCATGACAAGATTGACCACATGGCGAAACTCGGGCGTCCACTTCTTCATGGGACCTAAGGGTGTATCCTCCCAGCGAACAGCCCTGACAATTGCTATGTGATCAGATATGATGCCCTTAGGCCTGGGTACAGTCCAGTCAGGACATGCCTGCACAGGTGCAGCTAGCACCAGCCTCTTGGTTTGGGACGAGTCCCCTGTACTGCTGGAGTTGGTCACAGGATCCTTGGTGTGGAAAGTGCGTTGCTTCTGCTCAGAAGAGCTCAAGGTAGTGTTAGTGATAGGAACCTCGGTCGTGGTGGCTGCCACGGATGGCTTGGCAGAAGATCTCTCTGAAGTTTCGCGCACTGGACCGACTGAGGCAAGCTGGGCAGGAGGTGATGGTTCGCACACAGGAATGCCAGGGTTCCACAGATTACCGCTGATCAACCGCCATCGTTTTCTGATGGTGGAGCCCGTCCATAGCATGTCGGCGTAGATGAAGCTCAAGGGGAAGCAGTCCATGGAGTCATCGTGTTTTGTGACGCCAGTAGCCCATGACCTGAAGTCCTGATAGGTATCGGCTGTGTTTAGCTCAACTTGTCCTACGGTTCCGTTGATAACGTCCATCAATCGCTCGTGGAAACGAAGGGCTGAGTTGCAAAATACTGGTGTCAGTCCATCCAAAGGGAAGGGCGCGTCATGGTCGGGATCCAGGTCAATGACGAAGGTAGGGCGAGAGTCCTGGTCCAAGATTTCGGTGACATGGACACGGTTGAATGCGAGGAGAGAATCCAGTCTGTCCTTTTGGCTGGCTAGGGATGCGATGCAATCATTCCCAGAGGCAAGATGCTCTGGAGATGGGGGTTCTGTCATGGCAGTGCGTGAGCAGGGTACAAATATGGCACATCAGATAGGCGATCAGAGACTCGAGAGACTCGTCGCTGAAACACCGAAGATTGGTTCATGCATGAGTAAGCTCCAAAGTTGTGTCCCGGGCCGCTTGGTTGTTTGTTTGATTGTTTGATTGTTACCAGGGAATCAGGACGGCGATGTGAGCCGACAAGCTACAGCAGAATTCCTTCCGAATCAGGGGACCCAAGGGGGGACGTTACATGGAGTTCAAGTTCGAGGTCGAGTTCAGAATTCGAGTTTAGAAGCGAAAGTGGGTGTGGGAAGGGGCGCTAAAACCAAGTTTGTGTCAGTTGTGCCCGTGCCCGTGCCCGTGTCCATTAAATATTCCCACATCCGCCCGTGGATGACTACAGATTACAGTAAAAACACTTGTAGCGAGTTACTTGTAGCGCTCGTCCAGAAGGCATTTTTGCCAGACCAGACGAAATGCGCTCCGCTGCTTGACTGGCAGACTGGCAGACTGGCAGACTGGTACCTGCACTCGCCGCAGATCCATCGCAGCTTTTTGGGCTTTCCGGGCCTGGCTGTCTGATGGGGGGGCCATCTTGGCAGGCGATTGGTCGACGGTCCATACTTAAGCATACCTCGAAGTACTTATTATGTCATCATGCATTTGTCCAAAATCCTGATCATTTTCATTGGTTCCCTTTGGCGGGTTTTCTTTTTTAAGGTGCGTTTACCATTTTCGCAACAACACGACAACACGACGCGCGAAGAGACTGGCCAAACAACGTTTCCTTGACATGTTCTGTAAATAATCCTCTGTCAGTCTTTCAATCAGCTCGAACATTCCGGCATGCTGGTTGCTTGTACCCTCTTCGCGATCGCTTCAACGCCTGACTTTTTCTTCCTTCTTTTTCTTTTCTCAAATAAAGCGCACTGGTGCTAAGGAGTCGAGACTCAAAGCCGATAAACCAACCTCGGCCGCAGTGACGTCCACTAATCCGTATGTCAGCGCCCATCGCCACTTTTCAGTGGTGTCTAGACCATTCGGAATTTACTGAAGTAGGTTAGTAGCGTTAGCCTCAACGGATTCGTAGAGCATTCGCAATCGTATTCTCGCCTAAGCTTAGTTCACTATGTCTCAGACACTAACCTACATCGCAAATGATCTTCTAACTTCCAACGAAGCTGGATCAGGGTTAATCTACAGTAATCACCTTCGTTGTCTGTCATTCACCTATGATGCAGATTCTCAAGATTCTATACACCGTAAGGGTTAGCTCATCCGACAAACTATGAGGTGCCATTGAGTCCGGACGTTTATCTCCTACGGACCCACCTGACACACATTTTGGCTCTGACAGCCCCAAGCCTTTGCATGTTACAAGTAAAAGAATAAAAATTCGTCAATACACGCCACCTGCACCGCAGTCAATGACGTTTTTTCAGAACTTTGATGCCCATCGCCGTTTCAACATCCAAAACCTTTAGTGAAGTTGGTGATTGGAAATAGACTGGACTCATTGTAGGTTTCGTTTCGCCTTTGCGTCAATAGCATGCTCCGTGGTGTGTAGCGGCACGCCATTTGTGCAAGGCCAGGGTCGGGCATCCTGTACAAACTCGATCATACGGTCTGCAAAACCCATGCATTGGCTCGCCCACTCATATTCCGTGCAATTAACCCATCATGCACCTCTTCCTGTCATCCCGAGTAGTCAATCTACTGCATAAAATGTATTCAAGGGAGTCGCGGCATGGCTGTTCTACTTGATCTCAGTATGTAACAATAATGATATATGTGATTATAGCTAGCTAAGCCAGCCTTATGCGTGCTGTGCCAACTCTCCTGACCTGCTGTGAAGAAGTACCGCGATTGATTACAGTATCTGCTATTCCTAGGCACAACCCAGGGCCCGGGCCCATGACGACCAGTGATATGATCAAGGCATCACTGTTAGTGGTCATAATTTCATTTGTTTCCTTTCTTAAATGCCTTGAAATTTCATTCGACAGCAGCTGTATTATTTCACCGTATCATCTTTGCCGGAGATACGGTCGTCAGTCCAGCTTAGCAATGGGAAAGTCAACAACATTTTACTGACACGGCAATTCTTTGATATGGACTGCCAATACAGATGTTTTTGTAGGCTATCATCCTGCCGTCGTCAGAGTCCAGATTACGGTCCCCTTGGCCTCAATCAACACCTGACAGGCCGACAGTCTTATCACTGGTATATAAGATCGTGCTGAAATTAGAATCAAGGTGTGAATGGTGAACATATTATAGTATTTCATATCCACCCACATCTATCTAAAGTAAATCACAACCAGACGCACAATAGGTGTGTGACGATAACGTTACCTAGTTGACCTCCGGGATGAAGCCGGCAGCTGCCCCACTTCGGACCGTTACTAACTTCTTCGTCCCGATTCTGTAAAATATTGCCATTGTTTAGATTGCTCCATTCCCGAATCATCGCATCACATCAATACGATCCAGAGGGATATCAGAACCCGATGTTTATGAAATCATATGCGTTGAAAAAGATTGTATAGCATTCGCTAATTCCTATACACGATAAGTAAATCTTACTACTGTCAGAGTTTACCATGGCAGATCATACACATGATTTCGGTTGATAGATCAATTCAAATGTGGCACTTCTCAATGGCGGGGCAGTTTCATTAATTGCCATATTCACCACTTCCAACTGTGCACTGTTCCAGAAAGGTGCTCTTTCACCACACGGCCCAAAACATTTGCCCAACCCACGCGTCTGAACTTGCGTTTTTACAGCTCTCTGCCTCTATAAGCACAATTAATTACATGTAAATCCCTGCTAAGACATCTAGGATGGCTGTTGAGCCAGGTATGTGCTCACTATCGTCATCTATTCCAATTGGAACTTACCATGAGACCATACTGAATCATCCCAGCAGCCAATCATGGTGACGATCTCATGGCCATGGAAGGACAGCACAGTGAGTAACATATCTTCCTCAATCACAAGGGTATCCCCATGCTGATTGTGTGCAAGCTTCGATTGTCGTAGGCACAGCGTACACCAAATGGTTTCAGGATATTGTAGCTGGTCATGCAATATTGATACCCCAAATCGACCTTCGCCGATATCACCCTGGAAATCTTGATCCCTCGATTTTTGCAGATCAACACATTCGTAATCTCATTGGTGCCTGGAAATCTCAAGGCTTTTTTTCCTGTTGTGCCGAAGTTTGTCTCGATAACCTACAAGCACATCTTCATTTGCTTGTGGCCCACCTCGACCCCCCGCACTACAAGGCGATTGATCCAAGACTGCTTGTCAACACACGTGTTCAGGTATTTATACAACTGTGCCAGCAATATCAGATTCTTCCACAGGATCCGAATATTCGAGTTGACAACGTCATCGATTGGATTCATCTCTTTGTGCCAATTGTTGCACCATCCTCCGTTCATTTGCCCCCTTTCATCGGCGATGAATGGTATTGGAAACCTCACCTCCAAAAGGCAAAGTCACATTGGAAGTATCACGGAGTGTTGCAAGTCGTCATTGATAAGTTTGTCGGCATCGACTTGATACCCTCTGGCGTTCTTGTGTGGTCAAGGCCTAGCAGACATTCTCCTTTGTCACCACGGGCAACCCGGTCCAATCCTCACGAAGTTGTTCGGGAGGCTGTGGACCAACCATCACCGTTTATTCTCCAAACGAAAATGGTTCAGACTAGGTCCCAAAGCCATAGCGCTGGAAGTAGTTCTGATCCCACACAAGGTCCTCAGTACAACACCAAGCACCACCCTCTTGACGCCATTATCGCAGAGGCAGACAAGACACATCGGAAATCGGCAATTCCTAGGAAGCTACAGAAGATGGCCCAACCTCAACAAGAGCATGGTCTCGGCGACTCTCACCAAGCAGGTACCATCGGTGGCCCTAAACAGACCCGGATAATGGACAAGCCTCATCAATCAGATACTGTTGATGGGCCTCAAGCCAAACACACAGACCGCCCTATGCATAAGCACTCAGAAACTTCTGAGGAGGAGAATTTGCAACCCGGCAACCATAACTTCCCACAACGAATCACACAGGTTGATTTCAACCGTGTCACACAAACACACCAACAAAACAATTTGTTACCTTTGCGACTTCACACTCGCACTCACATTCCACACGACATGGGCAGAGGCAGCATGCGGCCTGAGGAAACTTTCGCACATGCTCAATGGCACCAGGCTGCTACCAAGGCCAGTGAGCATGGTCAGCCCCCGCCGAAGCTTGCTGAGTTCCTCGAATTGTTCAAAAAAATGGAGGAGAATAATACTGGTTATCTTATTCACATGATGAGAGCAAATGCCATGGAGCCATCACCTGAAGTCCTCCAGAGACACCGACAAGTGATTCAAGCAGAGGCTGCCGCTCGTACTGCGACTGTTTCTGCACCTGCATCAGAGTTGATACAGCTGTCGGCTCAAACCCAGGAGCTGCCTTCTAGACAGCAAGCAATGCAGCCTCTACCAACGTACTACAATTTCCCGCCTGTGGCGAACAATCCTCATGCTAGCACTGCTGCTACTAGCTCTCAGAGTCAATCAATGCCACAGGACACACTCAATGTGACTTATTCAGGTCGTATAGTTAATCCCACTCCTATCGCATCCCCAGACGCAACTCTGCCTTCATACCTCCAAACATCTACCAGCACGCACTTGTTGAACCAGCCGCTTGTTGCTTCTATGAGCGCTATGGGACAGCAGGGACCTTTGCCAATTTATACCCCTCAAACTGAGCAAGCTACTACAACTACCAAAACTCAACTTGCATTGGGGGCTTCTGAGCAGCCCAAGCGTCGTGGTCGTAAGCCTTCAGCCGTGCCTAGCGGTGATGAACCACGAAAGCGACGAGCTAGAGCCGAGAAATCAGGTGCATCTACCACTTCGGAGGGGGAGGCTATCGATGAGACAAAACCTTCCGACTTTAACTTAGCCCAGCCCAGCTTCTCAAGTATCTCCCACCATTATACAAACAATGCCGCCGCCGGACATGGTGGTGCAATCGAGGCACAGATCAACAGGCAATTCGGGCAACCCTAGAACGGTCACCTCACTGGTCCTCCCTTGATCCATCCTTCAGTCGCTCATCCAGCTGCAGAAGCCATTTCAGCCACAACATCTGCCGCCCCGACCAAGCGAGGCGTTCTGGCCTCCGGTCGACGCCGTGGTGGCGGTCGTCGTGGTGGTCGTGGCCGCGGTCGTGGTAACATTACTAAGGCCAGCGGTACTATTAAGAATAACAAACATATCCCTGAACAATCCGCTGACACCCAGCCTATCAGCAGCGTCGCACCTCACCGCATGCAAGAGATGATCAACATGGGTTTACCGGCCAATGCTCCACGTTATAATCTCACCACGTTTAACAACGCCGACGATCCGCCGCATAACAAGGACACGAACATGAGCACAGCCTCTATTACTCAAGGTGCCAATAATCAACGAGCTTTCTTTAGTATGCTGAATCCCGACATGCATGGCGTACAATTGAACAATATCAACAACCCTCGGCTTAATTTCAGTGCCGCCAGCCAGTCTACTGGCATGTCGCAGGGTTTGATGTCCGGTACGGCTGGAGCGCCGCTTCAACAGGTCCCGAATGTCGCCAACAATCCTCGCAATGCTACCAACATCACAGAACCTGGTGTTCACGCTATGGTATATCAGGCTACCATTCCGGCTGCCATTCAGCGGGGTATGGGTCACTACAATGGTATCAATCTCAATGAAGTAGACTTCAGTACGTTGGAGTTCCAAAATGAAAAGTTAGACGTCGACTTGAATGGTAACCTGACTATTCCAGTGTCTCTCTGGCAACCCGCCCAACCACAGTCCCAACTTATTCTTCCTGACGGCACGGTCTTCGATCCCAACAACTACATCGATACCATCAACGTCACTGTTCGCGAGGCCTTCCGAAATCCGCGGAACCCCATCTACGCTCGGGAGGGCATCACCGGCCTCAGCCGCCAACAAATCCACGAGCGTCACAGGGCCCAGGCCAAATTCTGGCAGGTCATGTGCACCGATGAGCTTTTCAAAAAAGGAATGAGCGGGAACTTTGTCATCACTCGCAAGTACTTGCTCACACTGAGCCAGTGTGATACGAACACTACATATACCTTGTCGCAGTGGGATGCTACCTGGATGCCTTGTCCTAACGAAGAGCTCCGATGGGGCTGGGTCACCTCAGCTGGCGATATCTTCGACACGTCCGGCATGGAGCTTATCGATATGCAGGCTGTCTTCGATCACCACCTCAGCTCCTGTAACTGGGACTACGAGACCATGATGAACGCTGGCACTCGTGTCTCTGCTCCGGGTATGGTTTCTTCTAGCACTTACTGCGCCAACGAAGATGATAGCAAGGGCAACGACGATGAGGATCAGGATCACAGCATGAACAACGATGATGATGATCACAGCATGGCCGACCATGAGGACGCTGTTGACTCTTCGCTGCTCAAGCAGAGCCCTTCATCCGAGGAGTGGCAGGACTCCGATGGCTCGAGCTACAAGGATGAGCCTCTGTAGTCTTCACTGAAGCCTATGATATGTTATCTCAAACATGCTTTGCCGACACATCATCACGCAAATTCCACCCTTTGAACACAACTTCCATTCTTCATTGGCAACTTTTACTTCTTAAACACAATCTTCTTCTTTCGAGCAAATCGCTCGCTCATTGGCACTCCTTTTGAGACTTTGTCCTGGCATTTGCAGATCAATCACACAATTTTCACTTCTTGTCACTCTTTCGACACTCATTTTCAGCAGCCCACTTTTGCCCATAGGCACATTCCCCTTTTACTTCCGCTTTCGCATCTTCGAGAGCAACGTTTGGCATAATGCACTCCATTCTGGCAGCATCATTGTGATCATTGGATCTTTTTTCGGAGGGTTTCTAAGACACTTTGTATTGAAGGCCATGGATATAGATAGGCACATGAGACCAAGACACACCGAATTCACCCCAACTAGTGACACATTGACCGTGACTGCTGTGATAAAATATCTGATGTGATCGATACCTATCTATGCCCGAAATAATCAAATTCCTAAGCCCTGTCCAAACGAGCCCGCCTATCCGGAATTCGCAACCCAACAGCGACCCCACCATCGCCCATCTCAAAGACGAACCGCACAGGGATGCCCTCCAGCGCACCAACATCCATCCAAGTAATACAAGTCGGCGTGCCCATATCAGCCGGCGCGTTCCGGTCCTGGAATACGGCGACGAACTGCTGCAGACCACCGCTGACCACGTTGCTAGGATAGAGCCTGAAATCCAGGCTCCCGACCTCGACCTCCAGCCTCGCCGCCGCCTCCCCCCTCACATCCAACCCTGCGACCACGAGCTCCTCAACCACTAGCCCGGGCCCGCCATCCGCCACATCCAGCACCGCCTTGGCCCCATCGCTGACAAACTCCCCCGCATACCTCGCCGCCATCTCCGCGGCCGCGGCCCCCTCCAGCGCCACCAGTGCCAGCGACACCACGTCCGCGTAGACGTTGAGGTCCGGGGCCCCGGGCGTGTCGGCGTCATGCGCCAGGATGGCGAACCCGGCCCCGAAGTCCGGCGCCAGCCCGAAGTAGCTGCTCCAGCGCCCGATGGACCCAGTCTTGGTGTACACGTCCAGGATGGACGAGTTGGCGAGCCGGCCCGCGTGGTAGATCTCCCAGGGCCGCCCGACGCCGTTGCGCAGGTTCGAGGTGTCGGCGGCGGGCTGGGAGAGCCAGCGGCGGGTCTGCGAGGGCGCGAGGAGGGCCGAGGAGAGCATGGCGTGCCCGGCTTTGGCAAGGTCGGCGGTGCTGGCGTAGAGGGACTGGGCGGCGGGGTCGCCGGCGCCGGAGGAGGTGAAGTTTTTGGGGGGCTGGCCGCCGAAGACCGCGGTGGAGGGGCTGAGCAGCCCTGTTTGCGTCATGTTTAGGGCGTCGAGGACCGAGGAGCTCAGCGCGTCCGAGAACGATCGTCCGGTCTTGGATTCGATGGCGTACGCCAGGAGCTGGAATGCCGCGTTGGAGATTATGGGGGTCGTGTCTGGGAGGAAGTATGGGACGCTCGAAAAAATAGCATCTAGAAATTTCTGCTTGTCGCAGTCCTCAAAAATGCTGCATGCGTTGGCTTGTTCTCGTTAGTACCGTGGAGGCATCAGAGGCACCGAAATTCACGACTTACAGTCCCGTACAAGACCTGACATATGAGAGGCCAGACTTCCAACCGTGACAGAGTCCCAGTCAACGGTTAAGCCGATATCGTATTCTGAAGAGCTGGTGGTTGCATTTGCGTTGCTGAGCTCCGGGAGGAATTCAGTGATTGGCGATTCCCAGGATTCATCGCCGGCCTCTACCAGCCATGTGTACACCGTGAACAATTGTGTTAGGCCTCCAACCGGGAAGACGGTCTGGGCAGAGACGTTAGACGTGCCGTTTAGTGCAGTTGCCGTATAGTGGTACTCGAAGAAGACGGGATCTGCCTCGGCTGAGTCGGCGCCTGAGAACAGCACCACTGAGAATGAAGTCGTGTTCGGTGTGATGGCGCCGAAGTCATCCCTACCGCCACTGGCGATCAAATCATCGAAGACACCTGTGAATTCTTGTGTGAAGCTTTTGACGGTTTCCGAATCCTTGTCCAGTGTGGGACCGGGATAGTATGCGCGAAGAAGGGGGCATGGTTGGTACAAAGTTTGACCACTTGCAACTATCAATAACGAAGAAGCCACCAAGCTTACTGGCCCGGATGTCGAGTGCATTATTAACTATTCAACTCGAGCAGAGATGGCGTAAGAGTGTGAAGATCGAGATGATGATGAAGTACTTAGTAGGCGCACGATGAATTGCTAGGCTGGTCTTATAGAGAAGAACGAACGTGACAATGTATCCACTTTTGCTTCCCAAGCAGTATACGATGTACCTTCTCAGCCTTGCAAGATTAGGCATTTGATTGCTTTTGAGGCTTGGCACAAGGACACGGAGCTTGAACGGGCTTCCGCATCATGATCTCGAACTCCGTTCCGTTCAGGGACTCCACTCCTCGGCGCACTGCCCCAATTGATGCTTGGTATAAAGAACCATTGATTTGCAAGTCTGCCGGAACGACGAAGCACCTTCAAAGCACAGGTCAAATAAGTATCGGGAACATCTTGAAGCATCCGAACATCTTGAACAGCGATTCAAGCAAGGTGCTAGAACCTACACATGTTTGAGATACTGCTCTCTACAAAGGACGGTCTTTGTGCTGAGTGATGAATAATGGTAGTCCGTTTATAAGGTAACTATGATAGTGAGGATTCCTAATTTAAATGGCTCCTCATCTTTCTACCGCAAATACATGCGCAGGTTTGGATTCTGCAAAGATGTTTCGCAGCGTTGCTGAGTTGAACGTCGTTCCACAGGGATGCGGTGCTGCGTGTCGCTTGACCTGCAGAGATCCGGCTTACCCGCTCTCCTCGCATGGCACCCAACCGCAACTCAAGAGTGCAAATCTCGATGGCACGCGAGAATCCGGCCGAATTTGCAGGTCTTGTTTGTATCATAATTGGGGATTCATTGACGGCCGCGGATTAGTTATTATCCATTGGTTCCCGAGTGTGAGGCCGGGCTCCATTGTGCCTCTCACCGAGGTGCTAATGCGGGAAGGTGGAATTGCCTTGAGCAGGGCAAAAGTATAATATTGGTGGATGCCCCTAAACAAACCCAAAGCCTTTGGTTAATAGTTGACTGCGCATCTATCTAAACCCAGTTAGTCTGAAGCTGTCTGACGTCTGATGTCTGATGGCAGTGGGGAGACTGTGATGTTGATTGTTGCCATCATGCCATTATAATGACAGCGAATTGCAAGTACGAATGCAAAGGCATGTTCTACGGCTGAGAGGGTGAGGCAATATTCAATCCAATAACCGATGAGATACGGGGATTGCGCCCTGCTGCCTCTTTGCGTCAATGACGTTCGGGGGCTAATCACGCCCGCTAGCCGGGGGTTGTCCTCACAGGGGTTGGCCCTAAAATAAAGCCCGGCCAGGATGATCAAGCGGAAGTCGGTTGCTTGTCCGTCAGCTTGTTTGCATGTCCTTTCGAAAACGAGCCAGAACCGTTGCAACTCACGAGCACGTGCTTGGATATGGACGTTCATAGGACATCGCAACGCCAGAGATGACGCCCAAAATACGATGTGAAAGCGTGAATGGGCTCGCGCTCACCATGACAAATGCGACAAGCAACTGTAATATAAACGCCAATGCTTGGCCTGTGTTTGCTCGGCTACCTACAATGTTCGAACATGCTCCCCCCATCTAATTACTTGGCAAAAACACCCCGTCGCATAGCTCTTCCGCACAGCTAAGCCGAAATCATGCCTATTTGGGAAGAGAACGGGTATATTCGCAAGGACGAGAATGGCAACAACATTTCTCTCGAGGAATATGAGCGGCTCCACCCCCCGAAAGCCTTTACCTGGGCCGACTTCAAGCTTTATCTTATTTGCGGCGTAGGCTTCATGCTCGACTCCTATGACCTTTTTATAGTCAATCTCGCCTCTCCCATCTGGGCCTACGAATTTTTCCAAACCGTCCCCATCAACAACACAACCGCAACCTCACCCCCTACCATTCCCTTCCTGGTTCGTGGTGCTGTCAACGCTGCAGCCAATATCGGCAATGTCATTGGGCAGCTCGGTTTCGGCTTTTTGGGCGATGCATTTGGCCGCAAGTTTGTCTACGGAAAGGAGCTGATAATCGCCATTGTTGGCATCATCATGATCATTTCTCTTCCGGTTCAGAACGTCCCTGGACTCACCAGCGGTGTCTCGAAGATGTGGTGGCTGTTCGGTTTCCGTTTACTGCTCGGAATTGGTATTGGAGGTGACTATCCCATGTCTGCCGCCATCGTCGCCGAACGTTCGACTCTGGCCAACCGCGGTCGCATGCTTGGCTGGATTTTCAGCAACCAGGGCTGGGTGAGTTTTGGTTACTTGGTCGTCATGCAGACAGAGTGCATTGCTGACCCGATTCCGTAGGGCACGTTGGCTGCATCAGTCGTCACTTGCATCCTCTTAGCAATCTTCAAACAGCCTTTGACCAACGGCGCTTTCAGTCAGATCGATGCAATTTGGCGCCTGCAAATCGGTCTAGCGCTCATCCCGTGTTTCGCCCTCCTCTACTTCCGCCTGACCATGCCCGAGTCTCGCAAGTTCACGGAGAGCGTGGAGCTGTCTGCCAAGGCTTCGATCAGCTCCTTGAGCTCCGCTGGGACTGCCGAGAAGAAACGCGAGCCCGCTGATGGTGGCTCACCACCCGCTCATGGTCAACCCATAGCTGACCATCGTCCGTCTATCGCGGAGGGCCAGACCGTCACCCCTCCAAAGAACGCACAATTGACTGCCTTCATCGAGTACTTCAAGGTACCGCGACACGCTTTAACCCTTTTTGGATGTGCTTTCTCGTGGTTTTTAGTCGATGTCGCGTTCTACGGTATCAATTTAAACCAGTCAGTCATTTTGAAAGATATCGGGTACGCTACCGGCAACAGCCCGTATGATTATCTGCTCAGAAACGCCGAAGGTAACCTGATTATCGCCGTCGCTGGCTACGTCCCTGGTTATTTCTTGACGATTGCTTTCATCGAATTGCTCGGTCGGAAATGGATCCAGATCCAAGGGTTCTTGGTCACGGCTTTGATGTTTGGTATCTTGGCTGGTGCCCCATGGCTGTCTTCCGGCTCTCGCTTCGCCCTCATAATCATTGCGCAACTCTTCTTCAACTTCGGGCCTAATGCTACCACCTTTATTGTCCCCGGCGAGGTGTTCCCGTCGCGTGTGCGAGGAATCGCTCACGGGTTCTGCGCCGCTGTCGGAAAGCTCGGTGCCATTCTGTCCGGTATTGGCTTCAACTGGTGGTCACAGTCCAACAGCGCACAATACCCTGGCTCAATCGGTCTAAGCGGTGTCCTGTGGATCTTCTTTGCCTTTGAGCTGCTTGGAGCCGTCGTCACGTTCTTCTGCGTTCCCGAAACAAGAGGTATCGACGCTGATGCTATCGACTACGAGGAGCAGAAGAAGCGTGTGAGTCCCCATCAAAATGCCTAGGTATACCGTCTCAACAAGCCCTATACCTCATCATCAGCGCTGCATCATTGTCACAACAACTTTTTATACTCAAATATGTCTAGCCATTTGCTCTGATATTGCTAGATAGAAAGCATCTCCAGTACGGTTTTATGCTCAGACAATAGTCGTAGGGGTACTACATAATATGTCTACATATATATACAAACAAATTCGTTGTCGGCATATTTGGCTATTTCCAGTAATATTGAAGTATTTCCTCCAAACATTTTGTTCCTACCAACATTTGACCTCCATCCTGCGAGATATCATCCTGCTATAGGAGCAGCGGCAACGATGGGCATGTAAATGATTCGATTGCCTGCCATACCATGCCCTCGAGACATTGCCGGCAGGAAGAGCCCCCGGTGCAAACCCCTCCCGGTCGACGTGGGACCCGATATAATCCTTGGCAGCGTCAACTAGGGCGGTTCATCGAACGCCTAGGATCTTGGCACGATGTCATCCACCTGTGAAATGAGCGCTGCATAATCTTCCCGAAATATGCGGGGCATGTCAAGTAGATTACCAAGGTGCTACGAACTCCAATCTTTGCGCACTTTGCAGGAAGATAGACGTTTGGTCACATCATAACACATGAAAAATATATGGACGCCGCCAGGCTCTATCAGCTCTTTAGATTGATAACCATTGACTATAGGGTATTCTTGTTGTGTCAGAGGTGATAAGGATCGATACAGCTCTGTCGATTTTTCTACCTGTTGTCTGGTACTATACTACTACGGGACGGGACTGTATGTATGTGGGTTTCAGATCTAATTTCTCTGAACTCGGCATCTAGAAACTATTGTTTAGAATAGGAATAATTTTCCAGTCTGTTTCAAAGCTCTTTCATCGTTCTTTGCGAACCATCAAGATGACTCGATGCCTCGGGGCTGAGGCATTCGAGTAATATTTGCGCCTCAGAACCTGGTGATCTCAGTGTCGGCAATCCAGCACAATCCTCCATAGCGGAACGTTGGATGCGATCTGGACATCCCTGGTCTGGCGTCTGAAGAGCGCAACTTGACCGCCGCCAGTCGATTTCCTGACGCATTGCCGTGTAGAGAGAGGTAAGGGGGACATGGCAAAATATTTGCAAGGCAAAAGTGACGCTCCCTCCCGCCTCATTGACACGCCATATCAACATTCTTGAGTGCTACATGTGCATTCTCCGACCCTGTGACCTCCCAGCATTGAGATGCTATATGGGCACCGGTTGATTGTGGGAAGTCTGCGTCGCGCATTCCCGTTCTGCATTCCCGCCGGCCCGCTCTGACACGGCACTTGCCTAGCCCGACGGGCAGTAGACGTTGACCATCGCGCCGTACCAGTCGAATGTGCAGGCAGCCTGGTTCATCGAATTGGTGCACGCCCAGGGCGATATACCGTACTGCTCGGCGCCCTCCTGTCCTATCGAGCTGTAGAACTTGAACTCGACGTCCTTGCCGCCCACCGTGACCTTGCACTCCGTGCCGCACGTCGCCACGAAGTTTAGCTTCCCCTTTGACGGGTCCGGGTCGTTCTTCTGAATGCTGCCGCAGGGGTGCGCTTCGTCTGTTGGTTTGCGGCAGTCGCAGTCATACACGTACTCTCGCTGCTCGAGGACTTGGGGCGATGCTGAGGCATCACGGGCTTGCGGTAAACCTGAGGCACCTAAGGCCAAGGCGGCAAGAGCGGTGGCGAAAGAGACGGAGCGCATGGTGTACGAGGTGATGATGGCGAGTAGAGATAATAGTGCTGAGAATGACAAAGATATTAAAGCTGAGAGCTTTGTGGAAGCGTCGCAATAGAGTCTGGAGTGATGATCGAGATGAATGATGTTCAAGTCAAAGCCCGTCTTCCAGCGAAATGGACAGTCTCTTTATCTTAAGATTTTCGGCGAGCCAGCATTCTAGAACATGATGCCTGTGACGTCGATAGGGATTTCAAAAGCTTCCACATTACCTGCCGAGTTCGTCTAATTCCTTGCATCAGTCAATACTCGGTAGTGCAAGACAACTCTCTGCCCTGTAGCGCGATCCTTCATGCAGGGACCGCATATTCCTGTCCACTGGGCGACCGGCAGTGTCGATGCAAGTGGAGTACGATATCGTTGGAATAGTGGGTGCACAGGAGTCCACAACAGTGCAACTAATTCCCATCCAGGCCATCCATCCTAAATATAGAATCCCCTAACCTTAACCTAGACTAACCTAACCTTAGACCGACCTTAGCAAACTAACCTTAGCTCAAGGAATCAGGCACCACCCACTGGAAATGGCCCTCTAATATTAGCATTCAATTCAGAGCAGTTTCTGCAATCCATGGCTGGATGCACCCCAGTGCTGCGCCTTTCTGATGACCAAATTGAACAGAAAGAGCAGATATCTGCCTAGTTAGCCTCAAGGTGCCTTTATTTTCGTACCTCACAAGCCTCTTTGTTTGGTCACTTTGGAAGAGCCAATCCCAGTCCCGGTAGTTGTGCAACGCTCGTTACTCCATTCTGCAGCCTCGGGACCTAATCCACACTAACTTAATCGTAGATCCCGATTCCACTGAAAATGGCATGTCAAGACAATGCATTAAGGTTTTTGGGTTACAATGCCAGCGGTCGTGTTTTCTAACATCACCACGTTGAAATGGGAGCTGGTCGCATAATTGCCAGTGCAGTTGCTAGTTTGACGAATCCGATCAATGTTTCGTGTGTTCCTTAACCTCCTCTTACAGATGGACGTCCTAGAAAGGTCTACCCACATCAGACGCCAATGCACAGGACTATGACGGCAAGGATCATGGAGCTGCCCTTGATTTGCCTCCTCACCCGGCTGTATAGACTCTTCGACCAACGAAGAGCTTGTATCGTCTAAGCAATTATTCTTTCCTCTGGGTCCCAGGACTCTTCCCACTCGGTTGTGAAACCACTACCACCCTCTGGCACGTAAGAACATCTGCGGCTGCCATGCAGGTAGATGCTCCAACTCAGTTTTGCCAAGTTGGACTGAGACAACGCTCTTAGCAGGACTCTCGGAGGTTTCCAGGGATAATCGGCATTGGTGCGCAACCGAGACTCGTCGAGACTCATGTCGTCGTTACCCACATCATGACCTTCACTCATGCTCTCGCCTTCGCTTTCCTCACTGTACTCAGGCCACCATTCCTGTGAGACGATACGCATTCTCTTTAGTTCTGGGGTAAAAGACGGTCTGTTGCTATTCTTTTCGTCTCTCGGCTGATTCAGCAGTCCGAATAGCCACACCGGCGCTGGTGCATCATGACTCAGGAAACTCAGATAACCTGCGTCATCGAAGAAGACATCCAATTCTTCCAGGGAGCTAGGCATATGTTCTCTGATGTTGAGGTCGGAATGGTAACCGACTAGGAAGACTTGATTGATGCACAAGCTCCGTAAGGCCGTAAGATCTGAAATGTCAAGCTGATCATTGTAGCCAAGTCCTTCATGGTCTTGCCGTGGCCGAGTGAAGACTAACTTCTCGAGAGAGTGTATCTGGTGGCCTAACGAGCGCTTGATAGCTGCACATGAGAAGTCTACAGGTGCCGTATCCCCCCAGTGACCAGACCATTCAATTTGGACGACGTCATACCACAGCTCTCTCAGAGCACTGGGGAAACTGAGTATTTCGTGCAATGGATCCTCGTGCGCGCCGCATTCCACCAGCCGAAGGACTTTGACGGGAGACCCCTGAACATCGTATTGGTTGTTTTCATCCCATGGCTCCGTATCCCAAGCATCATAATTCTTGAGATCTATGGTGTGAACTTTAGGTAACCAGAAAAACAACTGGTGGAATACCTCTGCGGAGCTGATCCCGCGTACATTGATGGAAACATGCTGTATGTAATCGCAAATTGCGGTTCCCCATTCCAGGGTCTGTAGCAGCTTTTGGCTTCGAACGGTTGAATCCATCAGGGGAATATAGCTGTACAGGATTCCCGTTGCAAGGTCATGGAAGCGGCGACATGACAAAACGATACAATAAAGCTGCTGTGCTTGCTTGAAAGACTTTTGGTTGTGGCTCTTCAATACCTTCGGCCAGACGTGTGTGGGAAGCCCACAAGGTAGTACGGGCGGCCGTGGTCTGATATAAGAGATAATCTGTAGTATGAGTTCATTGGAGAGGTCCAATATGTTTGCCATGGTGCCGCACGTGGTTGCACCTGGCTTGGTGATGATCGTAAACTGAGAGCTTTCAACTCAATATGTTACCGCTTGTACGCAACAATAAGGCCCACACGAAAATCGATCCATCAACTACGTACCGTGAGTTGCCGGTAATGAAGATGCGCAGTCTTGTAAAACGGAACACGTAGAAAAAAGGGGTCGGCATTAAGGTCAGCTAGCTCGCGCTTTAGGCAGATACATGTTTACCGATGTGCACGTGCCTTATTCTGGTCAGGTACCATCTAGTCTGGGCGGCTACATCGTTGAACTGCGACCAAAAGATTAGTGCTACTTAAGTAGCCTCCATCATATCTGTTGCCAGTTGTGGCGATTAAGCTGGCATACAAAAATATTCACTTGCGGATGTAATTTTCCTTTTCACGATTAAGTTATCCTGAATCACATGAATCTTTGAAATCCATGCCCTGACACCGAGTCGTGAGAGTGAATTCGGACCACCGGAACTACTAACTTCTGGCCTTGCAACATTATGACCCTGCTCTCCCCGTATAGTTTTACGCAGTTATAACGGTGAATGAACTGTAGTGGAGGCACCAATGCCAAAATTAAATTTTTTTTCGAAAATCTATAGTGGTGTGACAGCTGAGAAATACTCTACAGACCTCGTCTCAGTCAAGGGGAGACAGGCGTCAAGTCGGATGCTGATCAAGAAGGCAAGACGGCATAGTAATTAGTTCAGGATACGATAATGTAAAATGATGCCTTTAGAGTACACCACACAAAGTGAACATTACGTCGTGGAGAGTTGTGCAAACTAGCAGACCGACACTACTCCGATACAATGCTCAGCAGGCATTATATCAACATTAGAGGTTGTCAAACTCTAATATACCCTGCATTTATCCAATGGAGCGTGATCGCAGCGAAGACATGCAACCTCGTTGAAAAGCCAAGCTAGTACCCATATATTTAACCAATTATCTGACTTCTGCTATACCGGATTATCTCTATCGTCAGCAGAAGAAGCAAATAGACTTCTGGGGCGCATTAGTTTCAATACCCCAAACCCGGCAATTTAAAAGGCGTCCGACAATTTTCTGGTTGGCCCACAACCACTAAGTTCTCAGGCTTTTCGGAACTTGTATACCGAAAATTGCAGTCACCTCCCAGCCGAACCGAAATCTAAAGGAAATACGCGAAAGGAACGCGCTAAAAGAAACGAGACGGGATCTATTTAACCTTATCTAAGCCCATACCATGTCACTTGGAGCTGGAGAAACTGGACCTAGGATACGTTGCACTTCTACCGAAGTGCTACTCGAGAATATGGGAGTCCTGGTCAGTCTCGGCAAATTTGTCGAAGCCACTAATCAGAGACAGCAGCTGAGATTTGATGCTTCCAAATTCGGCAGACGCAGTATTGTATCAAACGGCAATAATCTTTTCGTAGTTAAACCAATCATGGTAGCTATTGTTCCGCACATTCATTTTATGGTACAGGCAATATCTTACACATATAGGAGCCCTGTCTTGCTCTCTATATATACGCACAGCTCACTTGAAATCATCGTGATGATGATATACCCGGTCGACCAAGTACAATCATTCTTTTCATCACGAGTTCCTTGCGCAATCTGCCATTATGTTTGGGCGTAATATTACAGTTCTCAACACCATTCTGGCGCTGGCCTCGGCTCAGACTATCAATGCAGGATTTGATGATTTCCCAACCTCCCCTCGTTCATTTGGTTATCTTATCAACATTTA
The DNA here is from genome assembly GCF_020726525.1 of Truncatella angustata. Classification (NCBI taxonomy): domain Eukaryota; kingdom Fungi; phylum Ascomycota; class Sordariomycetes; order Amphisphaeriales; family Sporocadaceae; genus Truncatella; species Truncatella angustata. The sequence continues at coordinate 426,692 of NW_025763391.1, read as the reverse complement.
TGAGGGTCTTCAGTTCTCTGATTTCTGTAAGCTGTCCAAGCCACTCTCCAGAATGTGTTATTGACCAACCACTCGTCTATAGACTCGCAGGATCCGCATGACTCTGCTGGTCAGGTACCATTTGGGTTGGAAACTACTTCGGGGAACAACGGTGTTGTATATTGGACTTCGAGTGGCGTCGGTGCAACCCAGTTGAATGCACCCACGCCTTATATCAAAGCTCACTATAGCAGGTCGACGACCGATTCCTTTGACTTTGAGTCCTTCAGATTTGGATGTGTATTGGGAAATCGGGGTATACCACTTGGCGTGTCGCGCTGTCACGTAGCGGTGTTCGGGTACAGAGGCGGACAGAGAGTCGCTACTCAGTCGTTTAGCTTCCTTCCGACTACACGTGTGCTGAAGACAAATATGATCCAAGCTTCACTCAGTGCCGCTTTCAAAAACCTCGACACAGTACGATTCTCTACCGCATATGCCCCATATGTAGCTCGCCGATATTTCTTGACTGGAGCAACGTGGTTTGACGATATGCAATTTAATATTCACAAGCTCACGCCGGTAAGATGATGTCATTCGACCTGGCATGGTGCATACACTGATGACATTGTCGCGCCTACAGGGCTCCAACCTTCCCCTCACTACAAACGGTCGTTGTGGTAAGGGGTTTGGGACACGGTGTCCTATCGAGTTATGTTGCAGTATCTATAACTGGTGTGGTGGTCCTCGTGGTCAGACGGACCGGGCAAACTACTGTTCGCCCTCGGAATGCCGACCAGAGTTCGGGGTATGTGATCCGGGCTCGGCAGTCAATTTTAAGTCTAGTTCTAACTCTACAAATTGATGGAATCGGTTGTCGATGTCACGTAATTCAGATAGGGAACACAGACAGCAAGTGGTGTCAGGCCGAATTCCCTGCAGGGAGGAACTGGGGCGCACAGTGGTTCCTAAAATTGTTGAGCTGACAACATATATATTCGTCTGACTTGCCTCGTTTTCTTGATAGTGGATGGTTATATGTACACAAGTCAGTTTGTGAACAAGAGTGACAGAAAATCGATTTATGAGATTATAATACACTGTGGAATATCCATTTGTAGCGAGGACGTCATGTCCAGAATCTACTAGGTTAGGAGTCTAGGAGTTAACTCCCTCCCTCGTCAATACAGTAATTCACATTCTTCTTAGGATTGTGCCGACTCGCACCACAGGCCTAACGAAAAAGCTTAATGGCTTGCACAAAGTTTCTGGAGCTCGAGGGCCGTCTTCTCATTTACAACAATGGAGTTACGGATGTTCGTCAACAACGTCACAATCAAGTATTTTTTGACTGACGTTTTTTTTTCATGATCCCATTAAAAATATAATCGAACCGCATATTCTTGACAATGCATGTGCTTTTCCCGCGACTAAAGTTGCTCCTGTTGCTATTCTGGTTGATACACTTCTTAAGGCCGTTCTTGTCAGCCACATGTCCACTGTCGTGCGAGAAGGGGTTATTGACCCCATACAGGCACTCGTGGATACTTTGGAACATTATCTGCTGATGGGCTAGTTCCATCGCGGATGATTTGTTTGTATCTCTTAAGTCCTTCGTGTACTACAGGACTGCTACTCGAAGCTACTCGAACGAATCAGTCCAGTCCTTTATCAAGTGCGATTGGGGCGGGTCAATGATTCCCAGTGTCGGCCTGAGTTTTACAACTGACCACATCTGTTGGGAATAATAAAGTGAATGATGTGATGTGGTATGATAATAGGGCCGCCATTGAAATGATTTCGCCGAAATGCACTGTAGGGCGCCCCACAGAAAATGAGATTAGTCCACCAAACACCTCCAGAACTCGACATTTTGGCATACGCATAATCCAGCCACGAAACGCAAGATGAAGATTATCAGGCGATGGTACTATGAGTTGCTACTCCATAATCTTATCAGCCATAGCCAGTCCTTCGTTTTATCATAATGTAGCGGGCCCTTCTGGTATACAACCAAAGTTGCGCTTTCTCAAGCTTTTTCGTGGGATTTGGCGGAGACTTGTCTAATTTAACACGCGGCCCGCTTGGCTGTGAGGAACTTACGAAATAGACAGCTAGACTAGTCTAGTTGAATACCAGCGTCCATAAAACCTCAAAGAAGGATTGTATGAAGGAGCTAGCCTCATGCCCTCGGGAGTGTCGCTGAGCACAAGCTCGTCTAATCCTCCAGGAATAGCAGGCTTGGCAAATAGAACAATATTCACGTCGTTCGTATAAATACTAACATGCTTAGTCCACACTACCTATTTCTTTTTTTAAAAACAACCTGACTAAGCACGAGGAATAGAGTCAGATTTGATATCTTTACAGTGGTTTTGACCAATACTCAATTTCTGATCCCAGGATGCTTAAAGACCAGCTTCCTCGCATATCACTTGCTGCTCTTGCGTTTCCCCAAATATCTTGGTCCATCCCACTGGCTAGCGGTGCTTGCGATTGCTGGCAAAATAAAGAAGATGGCTTGTTATTCACCAGCCACACGGTAATAGACTTCCGGTCCCTGGCCGACTACGTTGACTCGGTGCCAGACGTCATCGACGACCACGATGCCAACGCCAACGCGCAAGCCACTAGCGCATACTTCGGTACGTCGGCTTGGAGCGATTTCTTCAACTTACAAACTTGGGGCACAGACGATACTCCGGTCAAGATGATCAACTCCCGGAATAACGCCTATATACAGCAAGACACGGAAGATAGTACGTACTTGACCCTGCGAACGCATCGCAGCAGCGAGTTTCAGTCTGCCGCAGAGGCCGAGTCAATTGTAGATGATTTCACCACCGTGTCAATGCGGATGCGGGCCCGAGTCCACGGCGACTCGGGTGCTTGTGCTGGGTTCTTCACCTACAAGGCCGACGAGGATTCTGGCGTCCAGCACGAGTCGGACATTGAGTTTCTCACTGTTGACTCCGCCACAACTATGCACTATACCACGCATCCCGAGGAGGAGAACAACAACAACGATGGCGAGTTCTCTGTGGCAGCTACTCTGTCGAATGCGTGGACGGACTGGCAGGAGCACCGGCTGGATTGGACGCAGTCCGCAACGACCTTTTACGTCAACGGAGAACAGAACGGTCAGCTCGAGCACGAAGTCGCTCAAGTGCCGAGTTACCTGATCTTCAATATGTGGTCGTGGGGCAATAATGAATGGGAGCAGGAAATGGACGTTGGCGGAACTGCTTACCTAGATGTGCAGTACATCGAAATCGCATATAATACGTCGGGGGGAAGCAGCACTTCATGTAGTAACATATGTTTTTTAGGATAGTTAGATATCTACGTAAGAGATGACTGAATACCATTATATAAATCCTGGAAAGTCACTAAGAACCCACTGCTCGTTGGGTATAGTTTGACGACTTTTTCATTGGAAATTCACTAACTAAATAACAAACATTAATTCTGTTGGAATATGGTTATCCGCGGTCTCGCACGACCATATAGTCTAGCTAGTTACCGGCGTACTGACGGCAAGCCACTACAGCCACACCGTGGCTGTCGGCAGCTTGCAGCCGTATAGGCCAAACCCCTATCTGTAGATCGCGTACGATAGAAAGAATCCCTTCTTCCATTCGTATGACAGCGCTGAATAGATCTATTTGTCGCCCAAACTGTACGGAAAGAATTGAATGGAGAAGCCATTCCACAGTAATATATTTTTAACTTTTATCGAACCTTAAGGCGGAAATTTTCGGGAAGGCCTTTTTATTTACTACTAAATGTTCTTGTTAGCGCTAAATTGACCGCTTAATTTGTCGGAGCTCGTCTATACTATAGTGAAACCCAGTGGAACCTCTTTGCGAAAAAGTGAAAACAGTGTTCACATGTAACCCAATTTTTTCTAAACATGTGGTCTTCTCACAATTCGTGCTCGTGGCATTGACGCGTTTGGCTAGGGTTGCATTCACCCACGTTATTATGGGAGAATGAAGCCTCAACCTTGCCTGACTCCTTGGTATTTCCCTGCTTGTCCGTAACCTCGGTGTCTGCCACGCCGCCTCCATCGGGACATGCCAAGTGCAGCTGGTCAAACATCTCGTTGCAGGCATTGGTGATGTCTTGTACGTTGTCCGGGAAGACCTTGAGGAAGTCGAAGGCCGTGCGGACGCCCAGCCGGCAAATCACCCCGTCGTCGCACAGCACGTTGGTCACGTCCTCCTCCATCTCCTTGGCCTTGATCTGTTCTATTTTCTGTACCCAACCGCAGAAGTGCGACTGCGCCTTCATTAGCGTGTCGCGGCTGCCGTGGATTCTGTTGCACGCTACGTTCTTGAGCTTGACGGTCCAGCTCTCGTTCTCATCGCGAAGAAAGATGAGGCCGTCGCTGGTGACGTTGGAAGGGTAAAGGTGACCCTCGTCGATCATTCGCTCCACCCACTGGTGGAATTCGAGCCCACTCTGCGAATATCTGTCGAGCAACAGTCCAGGCGACGGCGTCTCAACGTCCCGCTGCTGGAACGCCTGTCTGGGTCAATTGCTTGATCGTTGCTTTCTCGTAACTATCTACACTTACCATACCATGCGCCTGAGCAAAAAGAAGAAGCAGTAAGCATAAGAGCTTCATGGCGATCGAGGGTTCTGATTTTACTTGGAGTCTGTAATTTGGTGGATGAAACAATAGCTACTGAGATAAGGGTTGGCTATTATACAACTGTTGTAAAACTTGGTTGATTGGTTAATCATTTTCCAAGGGTGGCACAATGCTACGATATTAACACCCCATTTATACTTACATAGCGAGCCGTTGTTCCTCCCGCTCGACGAAACTGACGTCGCTGTTTGTTTTTTCGTCTTTTTTTAGCATTACGGTCAGTAGAGTCTCAAATTGTTCCCACCTGAGCAGGCATCAACGGGTCCATCCTACTGACGTCGCCGTTCTTCTGTCTTTTTTTAGCGTTGAGGTCATACTGATAGTTGTTTTGTTTGATATTACCTGGTACGCGTCGATGGCTTCGTTCCGATATGGATCGTCAAGGCAAGCTATTTATAGTCTATGGCTGAAATCTTGCAAAAACAAAGATTCTGGGCGTGCACTACGTCTACCTACTGTGGACCATCGTCTTTCTAATTCACCACCATGGCAGTGGGCATTCCCTGCACAGGCTGGCGACTAGCTTGTCCACTTCGGCCGTGGAGCTTGTGGACCTTGTCGGCAATGCCTCATGCTCCTTGACCTGGCTTAGACTGATCTGCGGTTGGTGGCCCTTGCTCTTAGATACCAAGAAAGGCTGTATCACACGATCCTACATGACCTGGACATGGCCAATTTCTGATGATAGCCACGAGGAGGTCTAGTGTGGTTGCAGGCAACATTTAACTACCCCTGTCAGGTATCGACAAGGAATGGCAGTCACAGCCGCTTGTATAGACTTAGTTAGTGCAGAAGTCACCCCCTAGCAAAGGCCGTCATTTTACCCCATCATAACCAACGTCACACGCAATCTTAGCCTTTTATTCAAATTTCATATACGAGTTGTGCATCGCATCAACACCTTGAGGTCACACAACGTCACGCGTAATCTTATCATTCCGGGTTATCCGTGAAAACGAATTAGAGAAGGGGTCAACGAGTGACGTTTTCATCAACTAAATCCTAACGCCCTGGAATCCTAATGCCCTAAACGAACGACTGTGTACCCTTTGTAACCTCCCTTGAGCGCCCACCCCGGAACTCTGATCCATTCCGTACTAACGATTTCCATAGCCCAGTCATCAGTATGGGGATGCGAGTCCAAGCATATTGTAAGCCTGTCTGGCCTCGTCCTTCGCGGGCATCCTGTTAATGTTGTTGTGGTGCTGCCTGTAATTGTACTCGATCGCTGTAGTATCCATGTTGGGAAACAATGTGTCCTTGACCCAGGCCACTGCCTGTCGATACTCATCCGCAGAAACGTCGACGTTTTTTCCATAATTCCTCTTATACGTGTCCATGCCATATACAAATTCGGCGTCATTATGACCCATAGCTTCCCATAGTGCTCTGGCTTCTAGCGTTGCCGCAGTGGGAGTAGGGGAAGCGGTTGAAAAGCTGGTGGCTAGCAGAGCGGGTAGATATATGAAGCGGCTGAAACGCATTTTGAAAAGCTTGCGATGATTGTGTTTATGGGAGAATTTGGGAAGATATGATTGAAGTGTGGTGAAAAAGTATATCGAATAAGTTGCTTGGATTGCTTTGTGACTAAAGGTAAGAAGAGCAAATGGTGAGGGCACTTTGAACTTTTTAAATAAGCTTCTTTGTATAAGTCACATTCAGCTGTTATAGCTCTGCACCCATCTTGTCGTTCATCGGCAAAGGCTATCATCATTCTGTGGTTCAAGTTTTGTTGCTATTACAAAAGCCTCGATGATCAATATTGTAAGATATTTTTAGCTGTATCCATTTTATCTTTAGCTTATCCGTTCCTTTAGGAAGTGAACCAATTTAGAGAGGGAGTTAAGCTTTAAAAAGACCGCTAACGGATCATCGTTAAATCCTATGCATTGCCGTATATCGGATAGGACATAGCTACATACATCATTTCCTACCTCGTACCTACAATCTTAGTGTTTATAGCCTTTTCTGGAAACATGTACTAATCGTATAATCCAACGATATTATATCCATAATTCCTTCGGTTATGTCCACTACTATTGGTTTTTCTATTTACGTGTTCGTAGATCTTCTTACAAGGATACCAGGATCTGAAGTATAGTCGAGGCGATCATACCCTGTTCCTTTCTTTCAGATCCCACAGAATGATCATCATTCAGGATTCAAATGACGCTGTTGGATTTCTAAATCTGTTAAGGACCAGCTTCACGCTGATCTGAGGTTGTAATATGTTTGACAGTTACTGAACTAGAGTTCTCAGGTGACGTACTCAGGTGAAGAGGTATACGCAACAAAGATAAGCAGCAGATGGAAACGATGAGCACCTTTCAGGCATAAATAAGCCGTAAGTTCTCTCCTGGAAGTTTTTCTTTCTCCATCATCATCCACAACATCTCAACAACACTCGACACAAACATCTCACATCATCTTTCCATTTTATAAATATCAAATACATCTCTACCTTATCCACACTTCAAGAAAACACCAACAAAATGCAGTTCTCCAACGCTCTCCTCGCTATCCTTTCAGCCGCTGCCACTGCCGAGGCTGGTTGCTTTACCAAGGGTGACGGCAATGGTCAAGGCGACGGTCATTATGGCCAGGGCTTGAACCAGTACGACATTCTCTCTTCTGTGGCACCCTTACTGAAGGGACACTACTTGTCCAACGAAGACCGTACTCAGTGCGCCATGGACACCTACCAGAACAAGTGGAGATTTTACGTCAAGGCAAGCTTTCGAGATCCTCCAATTCCGCATCCGTCAGGATCAGTCTGCATTGCTAACATTTCTGGGTGGCTCACAGAACACCGACGGCAAGCCCAACGATATCAGCGAGGCAACCGTCAAGCAGTACCTGCACAACGAGGCCTACGCCTGCCAATACGGAGGAAAGTCCAAGCAGGAGGGCCACTGGGAGATTGTGTAAGTTGTTCCATGTATCAAAGCCCCCATGGGCTTCCCTCTCGACTACCAACACTTATTGACCAGCGCCTTTCTACAGCTCCGACCCCAACCCTGGCGAGTGTGTTTCTTCTTCACCTGAAAGCAAGCGTGACACTACCGTCCGTGGATGGAGAGCATAGGAAAATGATTGGCCTCATACTGTTACGAGAATTGATCGAGTGGGATGAGCATGCTTGCTCCATTTGGGAATTTGTTAGTTTGTAGGAACAGGTTGTACAGTTTACCATGCTGAATCTGGGTGTAGCCGCTGAAGACCTTTCATTGTTTGATTTTGGAGTTAGCATCTGGCATCAGTCTTTCGTTTAGTCACAAAATTTCCGTTGAGAATTTCATTTCCTCATACACAAGAAATAATGCTTTGTTCTTGACTGTCAGTAGCTAACTGAGAAACACTGATAATGTCCGCCAATCCTTAATCCATTTTCTCATCCTTCAAGCCTCAGGCAATACTCCAACCTGTGCTGATAGTCAAGGGAAACAAAACAGAGTAATCTGTTACAAATGTCTGTTCATCCATGCTATTCGATCTCTGAGCCTTGACCGCGCTACGCCGAACTCTCGCGCATTCGCCTTTTTAGAATGTCTAGATTCTCCTACGCATAGACGGTTACTCTAGGTAAATGTGATCCAGCTTCTGGATTCATTGCAAAAGGATTGGTGGCGAAATGATTTAAAATAAGTTGATATTGTGAAAACTGGCGGTTTTGCTGGGGAGCCCGAGCGAATTTGAATAAAGTGGGGCGGGCACGGTTGACATGTTGCTGGCCGAAAATGCGGGGACCCGAATGCGCGACGTTGGTGCCCTCACTTAACCCGCGCATGCTATTAGCTCAGTTGTCTTCGTGTAGACAATTTAGATCCGCTACACACCCTCATAAATAGATTCCTATATATCTTACTCCTTTAATACATCAGCGAACACGTTAGGTTGTCGATACGTCTTAGCTTTAGTAGCAATTATGACGGTGTCACGATAGACGGTCTTGAATCGAACTTAACATTGCACTGACAGCGGGCACCGACTGCGTAGCGCTCAAAAGAGCATCGCCTATACTACATGCTTAGCGCCCATACGTGACACTGAAATGTCCACATCAGATCGATAAGACCGTCCTACTTGAAAGATTACCATAAAAATCGTTACCAGATGATTCATATCAGAACCCTTTTGACAAGCAGAATCGAAGCCAGGGTAAGTAATACTTCTCCAGGTCAACTGGATCCACTACTAAGGGCAGGTATCTTTCACTCCAGGCATTCTGGGAGGCAGCATCGAAATCTTCTGGCTCCAGTGTCACGCGATGGGCCTTGCAGTACTCCCAATACATGGGATACCACCCTGCTTGACCCCAATCAAGGATCGCTGCCACTTTCGGCTGTGGCCCTGGCCCCAATAGAATGTTGACTGGGGTGATGTCGGCGTGCGTGAAATGAATGGGAATCTCGTCGTGGATCTCGATTCCGCAGACATTGTGAAACTGCTGGACGGCGTCTACGCCTTCAAACGGACCAACGAGTGCCGCATAGTCTTTGAGGCAGACCTCGTTAAAAGGTCGTTTACCAAGACACCCTTTATAACCACTCGAGATTAGCAGAGCCTCATGCGAAACACCCTACAGATTAGACTCACCCAGGTAACGGCAGTCTCCATCTTGTTCCACCGCCTTCCATGCCTCTACCATTTTCCTGAGTTCCTGGCATACAGCTTGCCTCTCGCCTTCGCTCAGGTCGGACCATCGCGTGTTCAATTGATCACCCTCTACCAAGGACATATATATGAACCTCTGATCCCCATCCTTGGCCCAACCATATACCTCCGGGACTGGCACTTGGCCATTCAACCGCTCGTATACCATCACTTGAGTCTGAGCCTCGGCTATAGTGACATTGCCTCCATACTTCACGACGAGGCCTAATGAGGGTATGATGACAGGCGGAGGGCGATCGAAGCTCGTGCTACCGTCATTGCCAGATAACCGATTAAGTTTCCTGACTTCTTCTGGTTCGGGAAGGGCAGGTGCGCGAGTCTCCCGGAAGAAGCTGGATTCGTGAAGTATCTCCATTTAGGATGAGACGACGCTCTGTCGACGGTGAGCGTCCGCGTCTGACTCAACAGCAATCAGTGGAGGCGGTAGCTCAATACGATGCGAGAGACTCGGTGATGGCACTAGAGATGAATAAGATAAGGTGGAAAGAAGTTAGGTCCAGGTAATGCTATGGTGGTGATTTATAGGATATTGCAAAGTGCTTGCCAACTTTTCCTCCACATAAGCTCTAGCGCCTTCTAATTCTCCACCACAGCGCCAAAGAGGTTTTGGCCGCATGGGTAACTTGTTCTCCGCCAAGGCGTCATCCAATGAAAGTACATTACGTACCGCTCACAGGCCAACACTGAATGTCTACCGCACGCAGAACTAACTGGTCTGGCAAATGGTGACGTTGGTTTAGGTCAGTCCAGCTCCCCGGAGCTGGATACGTGGTCATCGCATTCTATACTAACTGTCCCGGAGTGAGTCACACCCCTAAGCGTTCAATCTATAATGCTAAATAACTGATGCAAATAGGTATGGCTAATGCACTGCCATATTACATGGCACACCTCAGAGGGCCTTGCTGTCTAATTATTAGAGCGAGAAGCAGCAATTGCCGCTCTGATTGATGCCGATATGATGAGTTTAACGTGTGTCGCCTAGGATGACTACTAAGCGGAAGATGATATTGGTCATTCATAACGACTGAGCTTCTAGCCGCGATGCGGTCGAGTACGTTAATAGTTTTTTTAGGCGCATATAATGGATCGTCCGATCCACGTATTCAGGCCTAGCTAAGGTAGATACGATTAAAACAAAAACATGATAAGAATGGATCTTCTTTTATTTAATTAATAACGAACTACCTTAGGGCACTCCGATAGGCAGCATTTACTAGTAGAGATTACTAAAGGAACTTCTTAGTCTGACTTTTCCGTAAGAGTGATCGTATAATTAGACGAGTTAATAATAAGGCGTTTTATAACACTAATACTTATAAATCCGTATAATTATACCTTATAAGCTTACTTATTACTCCGATTTCTAGCCTCCGAAGTGTATATATAACAGGGTATATCTCTTAATAGTCTAGTTACTAGCCCGGCTAAAGATGTTAACAGGCAGAAAGAAACGACTATAAGTCATTCTTTAAACAAGTAAAGCCATAGATTACGCGCTACGTCTTGTTCGGAACTAACCTTCCCGAGATTACAAAAATAAGGAGACGGAAAGTAACCTTACGGCGTATTACTTTCGTACTTAATACTAAACTCTATTATATAATAAAAGCTTATACGAGATATACTTATAATATATAATAGAAAATCTTTCAAAGTCGGTATTATATATATTATTATAAGAATATAATATAATATGTTTTATAATAAAATAAGTCATTATATATTAAACCAGGACCACTGTCTTGTCCCTTGGTTATAAGCCTCGTGACGAACTCGCTGGTTCACTCGTAGACTGATCACTAAGTAGTGAATGGAAAAGATGAACTTGGTGACTAAAATTGTGGAATGGCTTCTCCATTCATTTCTTTCCGTACAGTTTGGGCGACAAATAGATCTATTCAGCGCTATCGTACGAAGGAGAAGAAGGGATTCTTCCCCTCGTACGTGGTCTATAGATAGGGGTTTGGGGTTCACCCGCACGGCTGCTGGCTGCCGACAGCCACATCGTGGCTGTGGTGGCTTACTGCCAGCACGCCGGTGACTACCTATACTACGTAGTCAACCGTCGTACGAGACCGCGAATAGTATATTCCAACACTAGCTATCTTTTCTTTCGCGGTTCGTACGTTCGTAAACAACTGAAAAACAATTCCTTCGGTAGTGTGTTTCCCGTGGGGTCGTCTTCTTATCTGTCCTCCGGGCTGTCCTTATCTGTCCTCTGGGCCGTCCTTATCTATCCTCTGAGCCGTCCTCTTGTCTATCTTCCGGGCCGGGTAGTGGCGTACGAGTCCGTGCCGGAGTTACGGCATTTGTACGGGGACCGGGAGTTGTAGTACTCGTATAGGGACCGAGAGTTGTAGTACTCGTACGGGGTGATGGTTAAGGTGTTCTGACAGCCTCCTTGTTGTCTAATGGGTAGACGAGCTTTTCGTTTTGGGTGAGACCGCTCGGGAAGTGATACCCTTTTCGTTCGAGTGTCTTAAGCATCGCACGTTTGAATGGTCGTGATGTATACTCGAACTGGTACGTAGTCCATCCCTCGAAGTCTTCCTGGTATGCTCGTACGAGTGCTCGGAGCGTTAAGATGCCTTGATATTCGGTAACGAGCTGACCGACATACGTATTCATATGTACTCGGTCGAGGGGTTGTTCGATATCGACCGTACGATCCCAGAATTCGAATGCTATGCCGGCTCGCCAAGCGTGGACGGAAATATCGCTCCCCTCCGCCATCTCCTCGTGCGAGAGGATATTTTGTTACCGTGGTACGGTACCGGAGTTGTCGTGAGTAATGGCACGCATGCATAACTCTTTGTTCGTGCGGACGGGAGAGGACATCTTGTAGACATAAGCACCTCCGTACGAAGAAGAATCCGTATACGTCTTCTACTCTTGTCGTAGTCCGAGGTTATCGCCCGTATCGCGCGCACCGGTAGCTACGCGTTCTGCGGGAGATAATGAACCTATTATCGATACGTAATAGCACGCACGTGTAGCTCTTTGTTCGTGCGGAAGGGAGAGGACTTCTTGCAGACATTAACACCTTCGGACTACGAAGAATCTCTACACGTCTTCTACTCGTTCGTTATTCGTGCGGAAGGGAGAGGACATCTTGTAGACATTAACACCTTTAGCACGAAGAAGTCGGGAGTAGGATTAAGCACGACGTTTCGCTACGTACTACCGTACGTACTCAGATAACGCCGTCTCTTCATTCTTGCCAATCTGCGTTCACAGCCAAGTGAACACTGATTAGTATGGAATGGCTTCTCCATTCATTTCTTTCCGTACAGTTTGGGCGACAAATAGATCTATTCAGCGCTATCGTACGAAAGGAAGAAGGGATTCTTCCCATCGTACGCGATCTACAGATAGGGGTTTGGCCTATACGGCTGCAAGCTGCCGACAGCCACGGTGTGGCTGTAGTGGCTTGCCGTCAGTACGCCGGTAACTAGCTAGACTATATGGTCGTGCGAGACCGCGGATAACCATATTCCAACAAAAATAGTATTAATTGGCGACAAGGAGCTATTCTCGTTGTCTTCCGAATGCACTGTTGCAAAAGTGTAAAGCATGGCCGAGGAGGCTATCTGCAAGTTCCATCCCTTAGACCTTATAATGATCAGGTCGTGAACTACTCCGACATAGGTCTTAGCCCTCTTGCTATAATAGTACAGCCAACACTCACTACTTCAATATATATTTTATAATAAGTAATATTAAAGATTTAATTACGTCGGCGCTAGTTCATAAAAAGCAATGGCTTAATAATAAATTAAAGCGCTTATATTAATTTTTAAATACACGTTTATAAGGTGTTAATTAAGGTGACCAAAAGTTACTTATGGATATACCTTAGAAGTCCGTTTTCGAACGGGCAATCAATTATTTCTAAATTTCCGCCGTTTTGGACAGAGATTATAGGGCGGAAATTATGCGCTAAGGCTGATTTGGCGCTTAATTCAGCATACGGTCTGCCATTTTCCGATCCCAAAACCTCCAGTCTTGGACATCGCCATGCCGAAAACCATCTACATACAACATTAGGCCTAGCTTAGTAGCGGACAAGACGTAAAATAAAATAAAACGCACATAGATCTTTCTTGCTTTTATCATTTTATTCTAATCATAGTGAACATCATATCTAGAAATAAGAGACTTGACAATTCCATTCCACAGATATCCGACACATGCAGACCAAATTGTACTAGAGCAAGTTGACTCCAGGATCTAAGAACCATGCATCAACCTATTCCTGTTCAGGAGCTTCATGAAAAAAAGAATCAGGTGTGAGTTTCCTCATAGCGGAACTTATGACAAAGTTACTCCCTGAGTCGCACAAATTTGTGTCGCAAACTTAGTGATAGTCAAAGTCGGTCCAAGCAGTTGCTGAAACGGCACGTCCATCTTGTATTCTTTGTAAATCCACTTTCGCAGCTCAGCACCGATCATTGAATCGATACCGTATGCCGCGATGGATTTGACATCCAGCTCGAACGCGTCGTCGTCAAGAAGCAACATCCGAGCAAGCTTCGCAACAAAATGCTCTGTCACTGCCCCAATTGCTTCGGCAGGGGAGGAAGCCGCGTTGACAACGGCCAGAATACTTTGTGCAGAGCCACTGCCACCGGAAGAGTCCTCAGCTGACGAGTTCATATCGTGAATGGCGTGGCTCAGGCGCGCATCGTCGAGCCAGAAACTATCCGTAACGGCGGCATCGTTCACAGCCTTCTGAAGCTTTACCGGATCCAGTCCGACTACCACGTGGTCAACAGGTTTATCGGATTTGCTTGATATGATGCCGGCGGCGAAAGCCTCAAGAAGATGCTCCTCATCAATGCCATACATGCCCTTGCGCTTGAGCGAGTGTTCTAGTTCGGCGTTCTCAGCCACCACACCGACTTCCAAGACCATGGGAAGAATGACTGAAACTGCCGTTTTATTAGCGGCGTGGCGGTGACGAGCAAGGGAATCCAGGTAGCTATTCGCAGCAGCGTAGTTGCTCTGGGCAGGGTTACCGAGGACACCAGATACGGAGCTTGTCATGAGGAAGAAGTCGAGAGGCTCATCGGACAGGACAGAGTGCAGGTTGGTAGCACCCAATATCTTTGGTTGAACAACTGTGGTCCAATTCTCGAAGCTCATATTTTGGAATAGTCCATCCTGGAATCGCTGGTTAGCAAATATCAAAAGACACGACGGGAACAAGCGCCTACCCTTAGAACCATTGCCGCATGGACAACGCCCCTCACGGGGTAGCTTGGAGAAACTTCCTGAACAGCGCGGACGACATCCGCTCGCGAGGTAGCATCGCCTTTAACAACTATTGTGCTGGCTCCAGAAGTTTCGATATCTTTGATCAATTTGGCGGCAGATGGTGAGTCGGCACCAGAGCGGGAGAGGAAGACGAATCTGCGTGCACCCGACTCCATCATCCACGATGTCAAACTTCGACCTAAACCACCTAAGCAGCCAACGAGCAGATACGTTGAGTCAGGGCTGAAACTGAGCTTGGGTCTTGAAGGCAGCACCATCAGCGGGGTCTCAGATGGTTCATACTGGACAATTGTTTTGGTAGCACCTAGTCTGTCGGAGAAGCTAGCAACAGCTTTGTTAAGATCAGCCAAATTGATGGACTGCTTCACCCCAGGAGATACGATTGATCCGTCCCGGAGCAGTGTGAGTATGGTCGGCAGGAATTTCGCCAGGGCCTTGGGGTGACCTTCGTATAGTTCGAGAATGTCAAATGGTAGATAGGAGGCGCCTCGCTGTACCGGAATCCCATCTAAGGCGCTTCGTCGCAATCCGTCCTTCCGGCCGCCGTCAAGGAAGCGGCTAAATCGTTTCGTAGAACGCCACGCCTCACGAGCAATATTCACGTCTGTGCTTCCACTGCTGAAGACAACGTCTGCACCATCCCCACCAATGAGTTCTCTCATCTTCTCGAGAGCTGAAAAATCACTAGAAATCTGGAGGATTTGCTTTGCATCAAGTCCAAGCTCCTTCTGAAGAAATTCAACCTCTGTTGCTGCATTGACAATAACATACGGCACTGCTCCCAGGACCTGAGCGATTTTCACTGCTGCGACACCACTTGTTCCAGTGTCTGGCAGGATCAAGACTTTCTCGTCTGGTTTTACCCCTGCGAGAGTTTCCAAGCCGTAAAATGCTGATGTATAGGCCGTCAGAACACTTACGGCCGCAGCAAGGTCATCGTTTTCTTCAAGCTTGCAGAGTATAGAAGCTGGTACCTGCTCGTAACTGCCGAACTTGCCAGCGTGTATTCCGACCACCCTATCACCCGGCTTTAGGTCTGAGACGCCAGCCCCAACTCTTTGGATGACACCACCAACCTCGTGACTGAACGTAACAGGATAGTCGTAGCCCGTAATGACCAGGACTCCCTCTTTGGTCAACCCGCTGGCTTGAACTTGGATCTCAACGTGTCCAGGTTTGACCTCATCTTCAGCACCAGTCACTTGCTGGAAAACTACCTTACCAGCAGTGACTTTGCCTTCGATATGGTCAACCTGAGAGAATTGCTTTGGCTCGGGCTCGCCAGTCATGAACTTGGCGTTGAGTTCATTGTTCCGAATTAGTCGACTGACATATCTCTTTCCGTTGGAGACCAATAGTTCACGGTCAGGATTCTCCTCATTCCCAGTGGCCTGTTTCTCAGTAACTTCAATGACTGATCTGACGATTTGGTCGGTTGTCACATTGTCAAGATCAATGTCAATGGTTCGGAAGTCGAGAGATGCCTGCTCAGACGATACTGTCCTTACCAGACCTGGTACCATGGCGAAGTCTGGGTGTTTCCCATCAAGCAGACCACCAGTCGTTACCCAGAGAAGAGAAGACGATGTGCTGATTATCTCGCGGACAGAATCAAACTCTTTCTTCGTTATCGTGCGCAGGAGAGGACCCTCAAAGTCAGCAAGTAAGATAACCTGGTCCTTGATACCGGACTCAACAACCTTATCCAGCGATGTGACTTCGATAGACCATTCTAAAGCTTCCAAAGCCTCCTTAATCATTGATACCTTGCCGTCCGACGAGTTGCGGTAGATCACCTGGGCGGAGCGCTTGGTCTTCTTGACTCCATTCGCATGCCCGTTGGTGCTCGCATCCGCCGTACGGGCGATTGTTGTGCCTGCACTGCTTTTCAACACACTTGCGAACTGGCCAAGTCCAGCTTGGCGGATGTCATCAATGCGGTCGATGAAAGCAAAACCACGTGTCTTGAGTGTGTGCCAGACTTGAGGAAGGATATCCGCTGCTGCGAAAGCCTCCTCGTCTGCGACAAGGATGTCATATAGCCCAGCATTCGACGAATAGGTGTCCTCAAGCTTGACAATCTTCGCACCTTGGTGGCCCGCCAGAGATGCTTTGAGTGCATCCGCTTCTGAATCAGTCGTGACTGCAATGGTGTAGGCAGCTCTTGGATTCTTCTGGAGAATGTTCTGGACATTGCGGGAACCCAGGTGCAAGACCTTCCACCCGGGGTATTTGAACAGAGCCAGAGATACCAAGTCCGAGCTAGTCAAACCAGCGACATCCGATTCGGTCTGAAGACTATCGAAGTCGACCTCCCATGCCACTTCGCCATAAGGTGCCTCGCTTAGAGCAGATGTCGGCTTTTGGGGTACTCCAGCCTCATAACTCACAGTTCGAAGGCTCTTAATTTCAACCACGAGCTCGCCGTCGTCTGCAGTCATCTGGGCACTTGTCTCAAAGTTACGGATGCCTCGTTGATCGCACCAAGCCTGATGAATTAAAAAAGAAAAAAAGGTTAGCCTGCCATTTGAAAGCGTATTTTCCAGAAAGTTGCCTTTAATTCCAGAAGCGGACAAAGAAACCGAAAAAGCAAATTGTTAATTCAACTCACGTAGGCGGTAGCTTTGGTACTCTTGATCTGCTCTTGAGTTGGTGGCCAGATTGTCACCTCATCTGCCTGGATGGGAATAGCTCCGTATTCCACTGCAATCATAATCAATATTGGATCCCCAAAACGGTCAGAAGAGTGCGAGATGGCTACTTACTGGCCTTGGTTCGTCCTGCGTGGATGGACGCAATACACAACTGCAAGACGGAGTCGATCGAAGCGGGATGCAGCGGATATCGAGACTCGTCTAGTGACTCATCAACTTGCGTTCTGATATTGGTGGTAGAGCTTGACCAATAGCCCTTGCCGTCAAAACGTATGTCGTCCATATCTTGGAAAGTCGGTCCGTAGTCAAACCCGACATCACGCAGAGCTTCGTTCCAAGCCTTCCCACTGGCGCGCTGGGTCGAGTGCGGTACTTCCCGTGGTTTCGTGCCCCGAGGGCGTGCATTGATCGCTATACTACCGACCATGTGTTCTTTCACCGTGCCATCAGTGTCAACTGATGAAACACCGAAGTCCCACCATGTTACTGAGTCTCCGCTGTATACAGAGGGACGGAGGTTGAGCAGAACTTCGATGCCCTCGTCAGTGTCAGGTGTCACAAGAGCCTTCTGGATCGAGATGTCGCGTAAAACGTAACTCTCGATATTCTTCCCGTTGCTCAACTCATTCAGCTGAGTCACGGCTTCCATAGCCATACCAAAGTACCCGGCAGCTGGGAAAACGGTTTCGCCGCCCAAACTGTGGTCTTTCAGCCATGGCAAATCTCGTGTTCTGTCGATCACATCCGTTAGTAGTCGAATCTTGCTTAAAGAGGGAGAGAACACCACCAAAGGCACTTACCGAAGTACATTTCTCCACGTCGGCTCTGTCAAGGAAGCTCCGACAACAAGTTGGCCAAGCACGTCGTGTCGCGGGAAGCTCGGCACACGCTGTTCGCGACTGGCGCGATTCTCTGCCCAGTATGGTCGCGTATAGTTCCACTGGTACGGAGGGAGGTCGACGATGATGGAGCCCTTCTTGGCAGTTAACTTGCTGCTACCAGATGTTTCTTCCACGTATGCAGTTGTAATACGCTCCATATCGATGGGGTAACTGCGCAGAAACAACTCCCCGGCAAGCTTCAGCAGCTGGGTTGCACACTCCGTTCCTCTCAACAGCGTTGGGAGGTACTCGACCTTAGACGATTTCAATTCCGTTTTGATCTGTTGGATCGGTCCCTTCATGGCGGAGTGGGGCCCGATTTCAATCAATAAGTCTACGTTTGAGAACTCCTCGGCGGTCAGAATAGTTTGAACAGCCTGATTGAACAAAACGGGACTTCTCAGATTCTTGCTCCAGTACGTCTCGTCCAAGCTAGTCATCTGCGGCATAACACTGTTTGTGACCGATGAGACCATTTTCGCTGTCGTAGGGGTAGCGAGGTCGAACGGCGTGTACTTCTTGGCAGCACGAACGAGCTTCTCGTATTTGGCTGAAACAGGAGTCATATGATGAGAATGGTACGCTTTTCCATTGGTAGGGATGTTACGTGCGAAGATGCCATCATCAACGAGCGTAGCCCTGAGCTTCTCCAGAGCATCTGCGTCTCCGCTAAGAGTCACACCTGAGGGAGAGTTATGGCAGGCAACAATCACCTGCTCCTCGTAGCTTTTGAGGTATGGTGCAACCGCCGGGGCACCTAGTCCAACTGCTAGCATAGCACCTTTGGTATTAACATCACGGGTGACCAGACCACGATAATAGGCGAGCGTGATGGCCTCTCTAGCCGATATGAGACCAGCGGCATAAGCAGCAGCCATCTCTCCACTGGAGTGACCGACAGTTACCACTGGTCGTATGCCCCAGTACTCTAGTAACTGAACTATCGCAATCTGGACAGCAGTACAAAGGGGTTGGGAGAACTCAGCCTCGTTGACCCGGGAGGTCTCAGCTGGCTCCAAAAGGACATCTTCGATCGACCATCCTGGGCCATCGTGGAGTTCCTCGAGGGCCAGGTCCAAGACGCGTATTGATCTGAGGAACCGAGGGCTGTTAGCCATCAAGTCGGCTCCCATACGCGCCCACTGCGCTCCTTGGCCAGTGAAGACAAATCCCACGGTTGACGTCTTCTTCTTGTCGGCGAAAGAGAAGTTGGCAGTCACCTCACTGAAGACGTCTTCGAGCGTCTTGTGGCTGACGACGGCAAAGCCCTTGCTTGAAAAGACACTACGTCTGTTGGCCAGAGTATATGAGAGATCTATAAGGTCGTAGTTGGCGGCGACCTTCCCGTGGGCCGCAATATTACGCTGGAGTGTAGGCTTGTCATGGGCCGAAAAGGGTAGCAGGAACGGACGCTTGCGATCGGCAGCACGCCGAGGGGCGGTCTTTTGCCTCTTGCCAGCATGTGGATCGATGTACTTGTATGTCTGCTCCCTCTTCAGCAGGGAATCGGCGGCCTCGACAATGACGTGGGCATTCGTGCCACCATAACCAAAACTTAATTCGTTCATATCAGCTGAAGAGCAACAGGTAGGGTCCTCAAATCTTCTTACCTGTTAATAGAGACGCGCCTTACTGGAAGGTGCGCTGGGAAAGGCACAGGGTCGTTGACTACTGCCACCTGCCAATCATTCCACTGAATCTTGGGGTTTGGCTTCACAACACCACGCGTCGGCGGGATAATGCCTCTCTCGACCGTCAGGATGCCCTTGATCAGCGCAGACAGCCCACTGGCAGCTTCGCTGTGACCGATGTTGGTCTTTACACTTCATTGTTCACATGATTAGCTTCGTTCGTTTGTGCCTACCATGCCAGGACACTGTAACTTACGCTCCTATCCACAACGGCTCATCGCCAGGCTGGCGATTCTTGTTCATGGCTATCGACACAGCCTCAACCTCGATGGGGTCACCGATAGCTGTTCCAGTGCCGTGAGTCTCGAAGTATCCCGTCAGACGGGGGTCAAGGTCACCTCCACGCTCATACGCGTGCGCAATCACATTGGCCTGCCCGTCTCTGTTTGGATAGGTTATGCCAACGGCGGGAACCTTACCGTTAGAATTTGTGGCACTAGATCTGATCACACCACGGATTGGATCCCCATCACGTACGGCATCAGAGAGGCGTTTGAGATAGACAGCACCAACGGCCTCGGCACGGCCGTAGCCGTCAGCACTCTCGTCGAAGGTATGGCATGTTGATGTGGGCGACAGCACTCCGAGTTTTGCCGTGTTCATGTGCTGGTCAACAGTTATAATCAAGTTGGTGCCTCCAACAATGGCGCCTTCGACCTCGTTGTTCCGTAGGGCATTGCATGCAACATGCAGAGCATACACCGATGATGAGCAGGCCGTGTTGCATACAATGCTAGGTCCATTGAGGTTTAAAACATGGCTGATTCTGTTACTGATAATACCAGGGTCAACACCTGTCGCGGCCAGACTGTGTCGAAAGGAAGACTCCTTGAATGACATCTGCTGCCAGTCAGCCGTGAAGCTGGCAGCAAACACGCCAGTCCGTGTGCCTGCGATGGCGTCAAGTGAGATACCACCAGACTCGAGGGCCTCGTAAACGACTTCTAAAAGCTTGCGCTGTTGTGGATCCATCCACATAGCCTCAATAGGGGTGATATTGAAAAGGGTTGGGTCGAATCCCGTAAGATCCTCTTTGAGAAAATAACCACCCGGGACACCGAAACTACCAGGACGATCATTGTTCTTATGAAGGTGTGCACTATAGAAATTAGTAAATAACTTGATAAGAACACAGTCAGGTGGGTATAAGCATATCTCCGGAGCAAACACCATCAAAGAGGCTCTGTCGGGCAAACATGCCCCTCGCCACTGATCAGTGTGGATTGGATTAATATTACGTACTCAATATTGAATCGTGAAGCTGGGACCTTCGGTGTTTGGCCGGTTCCCTTGCTCATCATCATGTCCCAAAAGTCGGCTGGTGATCCAACATCCCCTGGTAATCGGCAACCTGGTGACACCAGTTAGCTGTGAGTCACTCTCCATGGTGGCTTATGAACACGGGACTCAACTCACCCATTCCAACCACTGCGATTGGTTCCAACTGCTCATCGAGGGGTTTCTCCGCATAGCCGGGAAAGGAGGCGGCCTGATAGTCATCTTCTATCACAGAGTTTCGGCTAGAACCCTGCCTACTGGCATGGGGCCCCTCCGAGGATGATCTCGACTCTACAATCAAGCCCGGCATTTTGCAGTAGCTAGTAGCAGATACAATCAGGCTTGGGGCTTCGAGGAACTTCTGGGCTGCTCGTGATCTTATAATATACGATGACAGAAGAAAGGGCCTGCCAGACAACGTCCAAAAATGTGATGGTCCCAACACATTGATCTGTATATGATTTCTGTACGTTGAGCTCTCTCGGTATTAGACTATACATAGATCTGTATGCTCATAGATAACCTCGAAACTAACTGTTCGGAAATCTACTACTCTGGATACCAGATAAAGCGGGATAGACAGGCCATTCTCCACGAGTTGAATCTATCCTGGCAAGGCATGGCCTGTTGCCGGCGAAACAGTCCCGAAGATGCTCATACGCTGGAGCGGATTGGGTAACAATCAGCCATCCTAACAATGCTTGACTACAGGTGCGAAGTCTAGTATGCATCCGATGCGGCGAAATTGGTGTAAATCGTGGATAGACCGAAGTCGCACTGTTCTGCCTATACGAAGAGTAAAACCTTGCCAGAGGAGATGCAGGAATAGCAGGGATTCTACGGCTAATATGATCGGACACAGTTATTGTCAGTGGCAGTTACCCCAGCCATCTTACCAACCGGGCCGCAGAGTCGTATAGGAAGTACCGTGTCAACGGCCAGAAAGGACCGAGCATTTCTCGGCTTATGTAGTGGGTCAAGTAGCTCTGCGCTTATGCTTGCACACAAACAGCAACACTCAGATGTATACGTCTCCACTCCACAGACAACCCCTGCATGGAAAGCCCTGTCCAAAATGTCTAGTAAGTATGTTCGGCAAAATTTCCCCGGGCATCCTCCGAGCCGTTATCTACAACTTTACACGGCGCAAAACCTGCAGCCTGGACTAACGCATCTATACGTTTTTCAAGGGAACAATGGTGACACTACGATGTCGTACGAGATGGGCTGGATAGTGCTATCATACGATCTGTAGACCAACTGGGCCGAATCCAGCAACTGGTGAAGCACAACATAAGCACACAGGTCAGTGGCGTTGTAGATCCCGTAGGAATTTCTATTGCAGATTAGTCTCTTCGTTATACCTGTAGAGTTAAGTTCTTCCATGGCTTAGTTGCTGGATAGATTGACCTTCAGCACTCATCAATTAACAGAATGGAAGCAGAACAAGTAGATTGCGTGGTTGTTGGTACAGGTAAGTTATTTCACATGTTCAGCGGCCATTGCCATCTTGCTAACTGCCTGGTTTAGGCTGGACGGGGCTTATTTGCGCGAAGACATATCTTGACTTTGAACCTCAGGCAAACCTGATCCTAATCGACAATGGAGAATCAATTGGTGGGTCTTGGAGGATAGAGAGGATCTATCCCAGCTGTGAGTAGTGTCTTGAATCATCTCATACAATTCACGGGTAGATCTAGGCTTTGGGTTCATTTCCAAGGGCTTCAAACTCAAAGCAACAGTCTCATTCTGAGACCAATGGCTAATTTCCGATATCATAGTGTATGCTCAGGTCAAATACGGCCAGTTTGAGTACTCATTCTTGCCTATGCGCCGGGAAGGCATCAGTGATGATGGATACATCCCAGGAGACACAATCAACAGATACCTTGTCGACTTCGCAAAGAAATATGATCTTTCCAGGAGGTCCCGGCTGTCTACCACAATTCGCCAAATCACGCGCCTGCCTGGACGCGGCTGGCGATTGGATCTCGGGGACGACAAGGCTCCGGTGGAATGTGCGAAATTGATTTACGCCTCGGGGCCAACATCTCACGCTGTCATTCCCTCCTGGCCCACGTCAAATTTTGACATACCCGTTATCCATTCGACAGAGACAGGTACACACCTAGATGCCCTCGACAAGATCCAAAGAGCGACTGTGGTCGGTGGGGCAAAGTCAGCATTCGATACAGTCTTCCTCCTCCTTAATGCCGGGAAGAAAGTCGACTGGGTCATCCGAAAGGATGGGGCTGGTGCCGCGGCGCTGATGCCGCCGACAATCTTTGGCCTGGTCAATACTATTGACGTGATGGCCACTAGGATGTTCGCTTCCTTTGGAGCCAGTATTATGGCCACGAAGGGCTTCTCTTACAGATTTATCCATAGGACAAGTCTGGGCCTGGCGTGTCATAAGACTTTCTGGAGAATTACTAACTGGATCGCTGACAGACATGCTGGCTACGGCAGGTCTTCCAATGCAGCCAAATTGAGACCGCTTCCGCATGGCGAAGGGTATGCACATCACCTAACCACCTCTACGCAACGCGCCCAACTGACATGAACTCTAGAATTTTCTGGGCCAATGGCGGTCTTGGATGTGCCAGCGTTCCAAACTTTTGGAAGGTGTTCCATGCTGGAGATGTCACAGTTCACAGATCCGAGCCGGAGTCGTTTATAGACAATACCGTCAGACTTCGCGACGGTGCGGAACTACAAACTGACTATGTGATACTGTGTACTGGATTCGACAAGAATTACGACCCATTCGATCCCGACCTGGAAGTGCAATGCAGTTTGAGACTCGACTCAACCGAGGTGGGTAAGTGGGCTCAATTGGAGACCAGGGCAGCCAAGACAGTTGATGAGCTCCTACCGGTACTCCGGGACTCTGGTGTCCCACTCCGCGACCTGGAGACAATGAAAAACGAGACTGTAAATGGAGAGAAAAAACAGCTTTCGTTCGGACCGTCCCGACATTACCGACGTATGGTCGCCCCTAAGCTTGCAGCAGAGGGTGACAGATCAATTTTCTTTCCGGGGCTGATGCACAACGTTTACACACCTCTCGTCGGCGAGGTGCAGGCCTTGTGGGGTGTTGCGTTTCTGCTCGGCCTGCATGATGTGCCCTCTCTGCCCAAGATGGAGCAGGAGGCAGCCATATGGAATGCGTGGACCGCCAAGCGGTATCTCACACAGGGTCGCAAGCACTCATACGGCATCTATGACTTCATCTCAGTAAGTGCTCACCATCCATCCTATCATAAGAGCCCTTGACCCGATCAATGACATCGGGCGGCGACCAGGGAGGCTACTGGCCGAGACTCAAAGCTGACCGAGCAATAGTATATTGACCTCCTGCTTAACGATCTGGGTATCCAGACCAGACGAAAGGCTAATCCACTTGCGGACAAATTTCTGCCATATTATCCAAGGCATTATCGGGGAATCCTTGATGAGTTTAAGCAAGTGCAGGCGCGAAAGCGGGAGGGCAAGTCCGAGGCAGCCGGTTCAGGAGTTGGTGCTGTGAAGAGTGTGATTATCGGTCTACTGGTTGCAATTTTTGTCATGATACTTTTTCGCCTGTACGGTAGTTAAGTGATTTACGAGATGAGTATCTGAGGTATAGAAGAGAATGTGGATATATTTTCGACATAGAGCAGATTCTAATGCACTCTCTACACTTGACGCCTTGCATTTTTAGGAGAGCGACTAGTGACTCACTTTCATGTTTGATGAATACCTCAAGGAGTCTTCTTGTGCATCATGATTATCCTGATCGCCTTTCTTTGTAGATGCTGATAGCCGATATCAAATAGGACTGCATGGGATACCTCTTGTCCGTACAGTATGTTTGTCGGCCCAGCCCCTACAGTACAGGCAGCTTGGTGATTCTACTCTATCTGCTATGTGTCCCCACCACTTAGATTGGAAGTGAACTTTGCACGCAGATGAACGCTAAGCAAAAAGTGTGGGATGAGCGGCGGTGTCATCCGCAGTGGATTGTTTTAGCCCTTGCAAGCAGCACGCCGTTATTCTCAAGAGACGTTTGTAGATAGATTGATATTGACACATCAAGCCCTAACAGAATTAACAAACCTTACAGAACAGGACTGAAATGTTTCAGAAGCGAGCTTGGCCACCACGTTCCACTCCTTGCGGGGCCGCCTAATGGTGGACCTCGGGCTGTAGGGGTTTATTTTTGGCGTACGAATTGGGGCGAATTGGGGCCATCTACGAAAGATTCTGACAAGAAGTCAACGCAAATGCAACAGGTAGTGCTTCAGTCTGGTAAAAGTCGAGGCTGCAGGGGCTTGTTCATCTCGGGCCGGATGGGCCGAGTGGACACAGATCGCCATTGCGGGATAATCAGTTGACATCCACTCCACGGCTTACTCGTTGTCACCAAGTATGTGATCATAGTTGCCGGACCGCTCGGTCCGTTCGGTGCATAATATCTCTAGGTGTCCGTACTTTAGCTAAAGCGACCGGCACTGCCTTGTATGACGCATCTAGACTTAGTGGATAGATGGTCAAAGTCTGTTCCCTGACGGCCCTGTCCGAGACAGTGGTGAGATAATCTGACGATGCTGGTAGATTGATTCGATATGTGAGAATGAGAGACATATTACTTCCTGCCAGCCACTTGCGGTGATACCAATACTATTCCACATGTGAGACTAAGTAGTCAGTTTGTCTCGTAACCTGTATAATCCTTGCAGCCATGACAGAGTCAAAGACCCCGTTTCGAGTCGTTATCATCGGTTCCGGTGTGACTGGACTTGTGGCGTCGAATTGTTTGCAAATAGCAGGCATCGACCATGTCGTCCTGGAGAAGCGAGACGATGTTGCGCCTCCGGAAGGGGCCAGCATCGGCATGTATCCTCACGGTGCGCGGGTTCTGCACCAGATAGGGGCTTTGAAGGGAGTCTTGGCGGCCTGTACAGCCACCGACCGATGGTTCTACCGCGGAGCAGAGGGGGAAATGCTGATGAACAACGGATTTTTCCGCCATGTCGAGAAAAAGTGAGAATCTATTGCCCCAGCCTACCCGAATTACAGCTGCTTGAAAGAAAACACTTTGATCTCACGAGTGAATGAGCTAATCCCGAGTTTTGCTACTGCTAGTTTTGGCGTTGGCTATATCCTGCTTGAAAGGCGGGAGTTTCTACAGATCCTATATGATTCACTCCCGGACAAATCATATATCAAGACGGGGTGTGGCGTAAAGGAAGTCAAACATGTCGGGGACCAGATTCAAGTCACGCTTCACAATGGCCAAGTCGAGACCGGTGACATTGTACTTGGCTGCGACGGGGCACACAGCACTGTAAGGAGTGTTATGTGGGAACACGCGAATAAGATAACACCGGGGCTTATCACGTCAAAAGAAAAGGCCAGTGAGTGAATCCTCTGTACCCTACGGCTCTAGGCTTCCAGCGATTGCACAGCTAGGCCTGCTAATAAGTCCCTGTTCGAAACAGACTACAGAACGGATTGGAAAGCTGTGATCGGAGTTGCTCCCCAAATGCCTGGTTTGGGCGTGCAAGATATGACATCCGTTTCGGACAAAGGGCGAACCTTCATCGCTTTTTCACAGGCCGATCGTATTTACTTCTTTTTCATCTTCCGTGTTGACAAGCCATACACTTGGCCGGCTCGACCGAGTTCTAAGGATGCCGATCGCGACGCCCTGGTAGAAAGTGTGGCCGATCATCCAATTTCAGATACACTGCTCTTCGGAGAGCTGTGGAAGAAGCGAATCCGTGGGGAGCTTCTCTACCTTGAAGATGGTGTTTATGAGCATTGGCACTCCGGCCGAATCGTACTCACTGGCGATGCCGTGCACAAGGTACGTAGACAAGAACGCCGAGTTACATTCACACCTTACTCACAATTCACTAAAGTTTACGCCAAACATGGGTTTTGGTGGCAACTGCGGTATCGAGTCCACAGCAGTCTTGTGTAACCATCTGAATCGACTACTGCGAGAGGGCAAGGGTAGAAAGCCCAGCCAGGAGCAGCTTACTGAGATTTTCGAACTCTATCAAAACCGCCAGGTCCCTCGCATGAAGGAAATATCCGAGCTCTGCAGGCTGGTGACGAAGGTCCAAGCTTGGGAGACTCCATATCACAAATTCGTAGATACCTGGGTATTCCCCATGCAGTCCGACAAAGAGCTCGCAAACCAGCTTACTGAGATCATCCGGCGCGGTGCAAAGTTGGACTACGTGGACGACGCAGGCTTTGGCCCGGGGACTGTGACGTGGATCGATCACGAATCAGCGACGGTCGCTTCGGGTTCGCCTATCGCTTCTCGGTTGGTGCGACTAGTTGGCGCGGGGGCAGCAATTCTGGCTGTTTTGCAAGGGGTCAGGTTCTTCACTTTTGCGTCGGCTTCTGTGACCTCTTGAGGCTTAGCGTAGCATAACAGGAATTGGGGGCTCTGATGAAATATGTGAGAATGTGTTAAATAGCTCTGTCTACGAATATAGAAAAGTTGGCCGACCGAATCATTCTCTTTAGATTTTCAAAATTGCTTTATGCAATTTTCAGGGGATTAGACTCTAGAATAGTGCCCACTATATTCAAATATGTGAGTATCATATCCAATGGAAGCCTTGAAATTGAGAAAGAAACCCCAACTCTAAAGAGAAGAGAGAGTTACATTGGGAAAAGCCCGGCGTGGCTTTCATGACACTGAGCAGATCTCGTTTGGCATCTAGGGTAAGTTTTCCTGGGAGACATATGTGGTAAAATTGGTGACAGAACATCAAACACTCAACTGAAGGGACGGCGATTTAAGTGAGTAAAGCCGTCTCTTTCGAGAAGGATCAGGTTGACTATTCTTAAGGAGTGTTCAAGATTTCTATGGAGCTAGTGCTCACCCTTGGCTCATCCACCTTTTTATTCAGCGGTCGTTGCGAGAACTATCGACTGTCTATTCTCGATGGTAACCCCATTGGCATCAATAACAGCCCTAACATTGCCTACAAGAATGCTACTTTCTAGGAACTTCAGCTTGGGGTCGGAAACGATATATTCAGCTTTCGCAGCTGCACACGAATGTTAGCCATTAATGTACCAGGAGCAAATAAGAGACAATCGGGTCACAGGATTCAGTTAACGTACTTATCCACCCAAAAGGTACTGTGGCCATGTCTGGCTGCAGATTGAAAACCTTGGACGCCTCGGGCCCCATTTTCACAATGCCATAGACGCGGACATCAATCTCATGGCCCTCTTCTGTCCTGAGAGACGATTTCACATATCAGTCTCTTTGCCATGTGCGATCTTTCAAAAAGGCTCGACTGCTCACCTGGCGATTCCTTTGAAGTCAACGCGGCCATGCTGCCCATCTGCGTCAAGGGAGAACCAGTCTCCCCCGAAAGTGATATTAGCTTTGAAGGCCGGCTCAAACCCTGGTACAGACTCAATGGTCCCACTAGGGCATTCCTGGCGAACACAATCACATTAGCTGATGAGTTTATGTTGGGACCAAACAGTGATCACATACGAAATGTGTAAGCTTGGACCCATTGGAAGCCACCCCTGCCGCACATCAGTACCCGCCTAGCAAACTTCATAGATTCGACTAGGGCTTACCAAAAGGATGGATCTTAGTTACGTCAACATTGACCTTTGAAATAATGGCGGGCTTCAAGGCCGCAAATCCTTGCAGTTCTGCTGTCATTGTCTCGATTTATTTGTTTGATGTTCAAAAAAGGGGTCACGAGCGGCATGGGAGACTCCTTACTAGTTAAGATTCTACCCGAGGATTAAATATAAATACCGACTTAAAAAAAAATTTGCAGTGTATATGTTGCGCCGCCATGTTTGCAATCTCCAAACAGTCGTAGGAGGATTCGCGTGTAACCCAGTTATGCTCTGACGTATCTCGGTCCGGGAGGCCCGCAGATGACCCACGCCAACCATGGAGTAGCCCCACATTGGAGTCGGGCATATTGGTTTATCACCGGCAGCTAACAAGGGGCAACGGCTTTTTTCGCCCGGCTGGACCAATATTCGGCACAATCGTCAAAAGGCCTCGTCGACGAGGCGAGGGGCTCGAGGTAAGCACGAGATGTAACTACCAGTAGCACTCATCTGCATGCCTCGCGGAGTTTGTACAATCGACACGCAGGCAAGCGATTAGTCTTACTGGAGGCTACATACACGTATTTGTCCGCTCGGACCGCAGGCGGGAAGCGAACATCACTGAGATGCTTGAGGTTGCGGTGGATGTAGCATAGACTATTTAGACACAAACACTACAAAATTATCTACCCGCATCCAGTTCTCAGGTTGACCCCAACTTGATCATCACTGATTTACCACAATGACATCTTTCCAGGATAAGCTGGTTGTGATTACCGGCGCAGCCTCCGGCATCGGCCGTGAAACCTCCAAGCTTCTCGCCAGCCGCGGTGCGCTTCTCTCCCTCTCAGACATCAGCGAGGATGGCCTGCGCACCTTGAAAGCCGAGATCGAGGAGATTCCGGGGATCGCCAATACTGCGCCATTCACGTCCGTGGTCGATGTCCGTTCACAGGATGCATGCCGCGACTGGATTACCGCCACGGTCGCCCACTTTGGCGGGCGGCCGATCGACGGAGCGGCGAACCTCGCGGGCGTCGTGACCCTGCCCAAGGCGGGAGCAACCGACAGTCGAGATGCCAGTGACGCCGAGATCGACTTCATCTTCGATATCAACGTCAAAGGCATCATCAACTCGCTGCGCGCGGAGCTACCACATATGCGCGAGGGCAGCCCGGGCGTCAATGGTAGCGCGATCGTCAACGCTGGCAGTCTCTCTGGTCTGATGGGCTTGGGTGGCTACATGCCATACGTAGCCAGCAAGCACGCAGTCATCGGGATAACGCGCACAGTGGCGAAGGAGGAGGGCCTCAGGGGGATCCGAGTCAATGCCATCGCACCGTAAGTGCCTTTCATCTCAGGAAGACTTCCTTAGAATAACCACCCATAGCGGCTTGATCGACACACCCATGTTGCACGCAGTTGCAGAGTCCATAGGAGTGAAGGCAGGTGCAGATATGTATGGTAGAGGTCCGACGGCGGCACTCGGCCGCCTGGGAACATCGCTAGAAGTAGCTGAGACGATAGCATTTCTTCTAAGCCCGGGAAGTGGATTTATTACCGGCGCTCCGATTACAATTGACGGAGGCATGTCTTGTGCTGGTTAGTCTAAGTGGTATTACAGTACTGTTAGTCTCATTCAGAAAAGTAGAAAAGAAAGAAGAAAGAAGTTCCTATAAGCTTGCCACCACACATCCCAATACCTATTGTATTGCGCGGCTGTTGTTGCGACAGTTCGTCTTTTGATCGCATCAAACTGAGCATCGTTTGTTAGTGGCTGACAGGCGTCATGAAGAACTTGGTAAGATTTTACTAGATCGTGGAGGTGAGAATTCTGGACACTTGCAAAAGTAAGTCAGGTAAGCTAAACGCAAGACAGGGCAAATGCGCATGAATTGCGGGCAAGAGGGTGGCTACGCACTCACCATAGACGGCAGCGAAGGATGGTGGCCTGGAGGTGGCCTGGAGGTGGCCTGGAGGTGGTCTGGAAAACTGCTGCCGGCAGTTGCAGTCGGCCAGCGCACAGATCAACATGCGAGCTGGCCCCCGGCAGTAGGTTCAGCGTCAGTAGCATGCGTGATCTGCAGTCGCGGGCACAACGAGCATAAAATATTACGATTGGTCTCACGTTGCCTCGCCAGTCGGGGATCATGTCATCTCCCGGTCCGCAACATTCCGAATCACTTGAGTAAGCAGGATCTTCCGCCGACGCCCGACCAAAAGCCAACAACGCGAAAGCAATTGCTGACCACCAAACCCGTCGAGCCCTGCCTCCTGCTTGCGTGCGCCTACGGTTCCACAATATACATTGACACACATACATAGCGGTAACGCACCTTACTGTTTGCGTCATTTAAGCCCCCGGGTTCGCGTAGCGGTTCAACCCCCCCGCACTTCCGCAAAGCGCCCCAGCAAAGGACCACCTTCGAGGGAATTAGACTACAGTAGCCTCGCATTTTCAGTTCAAGGCTCTGAACCGGACCATCCTATCCAGAGTAGCGCGTGCCCGGACCTGACCTAATAATAATCCATCCTATCCATCTTGAAGACGGCTATCAATCCCAGGGCCTGCTGAATCATCAACTCCGGAAGGGGGTGTGCCAGAAGAAAGCCACCCGGGCCACCTTCTACGTTTTGCGACACCGTCATCGTACGCTGGTCCTGGATTGCATTGCATTGCGTTCGCGGAGACAGGGCCATGTCCGCTGCGGAGATGGCCATGACAAACGGAGGGTATTCACGCCGTATTGCGTGCAAGGTGTGTGTTGTACGACTTCTCCAGGCACGACGCGCTCAGCTAACGCGCAGCAAGTTATGTCGGGATCGCAAGGTCAAGTGCGGAGGTGAGCAGCCGCAGTGTCAGAAGTGCACACGGGCGGGCGAGCAGTGCGTGTACCTGCCGACGCAGAGACCAACCAAAGCAGACCTGGCTCAGACGGTGGAGGCATTGCAAAAGCGCCTAGGTGAGTGAGCTTCCGTCGCCGCACTGCCCCGGTGTCCATACCGTACTGTATATGTTTGTGTATATTCCCTGATGGCGCCATGACTAACTCGCTGGTCCTGGGTCACGTGAAAAGAGGAAGCAGAGGCCTACATCTCTCGACTGAATGCTTCTCCAGGTAGTACAGTCACTCCACCATCTTCACACACTTCCGACGGGCCCATCAACCCGGAACTCCAGACCTTACCCCCCTCGACCGTTCAGACGCCTTCGACGGTTCATCCAGGTGGTGGCGGTGCTCCTCTCAATGGGTCCAACCATCCAGACATGTTGTATCAACAGCATAATCTGCACTTGTCCGCATCAGCGCTTCCAGACCCATCCATTTGGCAGGCCTTGGAGAGACAAGCCACAATCGCCCCGTTCTCGGTCAGTGACGACATGAACATTGACCCTGTGAGTCTTGACTTCTACGCACCAAACGGCTTCAATTGCCACAGGGACATCAACGAGGAAACAGGCGCAGCGATTCTTGGTCCGGTGACAGCCTTCTCGTCAGCAGTGCTCCGCAACCAGGCCGAGGCATCCGTCATGGGTTCTCTGATCGCGGATTACATAGCCTGGCTGCGGAAGGTCCCACCCGGCGGTGGCGGCTCGGTCAACGAAGGACCGCACTACGTGGGCATTCTGGAAACACTCGAGACACGTGTCCGGGAACTGTGTGACACGAGCCAGTCCAGAAGCAGCAGCGCGCTACGAGAGCTGGTAACGGCATTGGAAGGCATCGCACCTCCAGGTGGCGCTATGGCTACGAGACTCGCCAGCCTCGAAGATGAACTCCAGAAAGAAGCACAGGAGCGTGCCAAATTTTTCCGCTCACGATATAATATATGCGCCCTCCTTACGGAGCAGGCTCGTAACATGTCACAATAAGCAGCCATGTACGAGTTGCTGATAACAGGATAGGGGCCTGATAGAGTATATTGGCGCCACCCAACACCCAGGGGGTGGGCAGCAGTGGTAGATCGCCTGAGAAAGAAGGGCTTGGCATATAGACCAACCAAAACGGAGTGATCGGCGTTGAAACCCATGGTGTAGATTCGTGGTAGGGCAGGCCACCATTTAACTGGCTTGCATGAAGACAGTTACTTTTGGAAAGCAGTTCCGAGCACAATTCAGCAAGCGAGCGAGTCTTTTATTCCGCTTTCACACTGGGATTATAAAGGTCATGTTGATATGCAGGCTTTTTTTTTTTTTCATCAAAACTAAATTCTCATGCTTGCCCGGTCTCACTTAGCCAAAAGGTAAACATAGGTTTACATAGCTTTCCATGCTGCATTTAGCAAGAACAACCCCATAATCTAGGGATTACCCGTCCTCTCTGGCAAGTGGCCTTCCCGGATACATAACGCCATCGTAACAGTTGCTCCGGGTCCAAGCACTACAGCCCCCGCGGTCAACACTAATGCGACGATTCCTGTACTCTCCCGCACAATTCTATCTTGCTTTAGAAGTACCAAGGCCCAGAAAGAACTCGCCAGGCTGATGATGATACTGTCCCACTGTAGGAATAGCCATGGTCCTCCGACAAGTACCTCATTTGTACCAGCAGGTCCGGTAAAGGGAAACGGCACATACATGCGCAGAAGGCTCACCGAGCCACTATCCTCGGCGGTAAGAACTCTGATGAGCACATACACGCGCCCGATGATCGACGCTGCTGCGGCGGCCAGGTATGATCCTTGAACCCATCGTCTTGCCTTCTTGTTATCTCTCGGACCATCTGGACCAAGTCGTCCGCCATGACTGAGATACGCGGATCCCCGAGTGAATAAAGCCAGGAGTATAGAGAAAAGGATAGGGGATGGTTGAAATAATGCAATAATCATCTGCTGCGACGCTGCGGACCGGCCTTCCGGCCCAAGCCACGTCGGGGCCATCAGGGCAGTCATCGGGGCAAAAGCACCTAATATGAAGGCTATTGGCAAGGCTCGGGCTTTGTGCAAATCTACAACCTGTGCCAACCTTTCCTGTGAGGCCCACCGAACGTGTAGGCCAAAATAAAGTGGAAAGGCGACGGCGCCACCACAAGCTTGCCAGAGAAGCGCGAAGTAGACGGGACTTACGATACGATTTGGTCTTAGTAACACTAGTCTTGGGTTGTCGCAATGCGCAGAGGACAAACTCACCTCTGAATCCAGCTTGGCTTCTGCCCCGGCCGAGCAGCCTCCGCATACACCCATAGATACCCCAGCTGAAGATTTATGTACAAATCGAAGAGAAAGAGGGAATAGGCCTCATGATGTCCGTTGGTTCCAGAAAAGAAAAATGCTACCAAGACTGCTAGTGGGTAGTCCAGAGGAGGAAAGCCGGTGTAATCCGTTCTCAGCAGAGTGCCATCCTCCAGACGTCCACTCCATACCGCTACCAAGAGGGCCTTGATAGTTCCGTTCAAGATACTAGCACCCCAGAGAAGGGCGACGGCAGCGTAGAACAGGATTCGAAAGTTCCTTTCGACATCTGGAAAGGTAGGCGCAGGCGCTTTAGAACGCAAGGAACTCCGCATCGTGGAACGACCAGACCAAGCAGGTTGAGGTGTGGCAACTGCAAGCACAAAGAATAGAGCAGAAGCCTTGGGAGAGGCGAGATGAACTCAGATGCATGTACGATGCGGCATTAAGTGGATTTTCTGGAAGCTAACAATAGCCAAACACAATTTAAATGATCTGGTACAACAGCGGCTGAAAGTGAGACGCTCAAACAACCTCCTGGATGCTCGTCGGTAGCCCATGGCTTGCTGACCAAACAAAGAATACTAAAGCACATCGCATGCATGGGTGCACTTACATTGCATGGTCGAATTGACCGATGACCACCATGATACACCCCGGTCCCGTTCGGGCCGAGCTGCGGTTCAAAGACGTCACTCCATTCTACACGGAGAGGCCGGCCCGGAGGAATGCATGGAGTGTCGCAGGGTTTCGAGGTGCGCTGAGCGGGTGGCCCGCATACGGCAATCGGGTCATACGACATTATCGATGTTGAAGGCAACGCTACAATGAATAGTCGTGAGTCTAGGTAGTCCAATCGAAGCCAAGGTGGAAGACACGAATCTTTATGCTTAGAGATTTAAACTGACCAGCCGCCGTAACTTCGAGAATGAAGACGCCATTCGTTATATTGTCAAGGTCTTGGAGAAGACCCACTGCACAATCTCGTATCTTCTTTGCCAGTATTCCATTATAAGCAACAGCACTGTTGGCCAAAATGTCGAGCACCGATTCACCCTTTCGTGTGATTGTAATTGGCGGTGGCATTGCTGGCCTGTCGGCCTCTCATATGCTGCACAAGGCAGGGATCGATCACATCGTGCTGGAGCGACGATCGGAAATCGCCCGGTTGGAGGGCGGTAGCATGTTCATCTACCCGCACGGGTCACGGATTCTGGATCAGCTGGGATGTTTGGAAACGGTGCAGAAGGGGACCGTCCCTCCCGGTCGTTGGTTTATCAGACTTCCGGGTGGGAAAAAGATACTGGAAAGTAGCTTTTTCAGCCACATCCAGCAGAAGTAAGCTTATCAAATGGTCTTTCGTCCCTCACTCGAAGTAGTACAGCAGTGTATCAGCAAGCATGATTAACTGACAGTGTCTTTCGCTAACGATTCTAGCCACGGCTACAATATGCTTATTTTCGAACGTCCGAAGTTCATTCGAGACTTATACGAGACCTTACCGGACAAGACGCGCGTCAGAACAAACGCGTCTGTGGACGCTATCAGACAAGACGAAAATGGAGTTGATGTGGTGCTGAGCAACGGCGAGATTGAGAGGGGTGACCTAGTCCTGGGCTGCGATGGGGTCTACAGCACGACGAGAAGTGCCATGTGGGATGCCGCAAACAGTGCTTCGCCAGGAATGATAACGGTGAAGGAGAAGAGGAGTAAGTGCCTCGAACCGCTCGTCTTGAGGACTGCCTTGAGATGATGCCCTTCCGAGAAGAGCGATTTACTGATAGGCTTACTCGCAGCCATTAGCGCAGACTGGTATTGTCTCGTTTTTGTGACGCCGGGTATTCCAGAGCTCAGCGAAACCGACATGACAGTCATCAACACCCCCGAACACTCTCATCTGTTCACGTTGACGCCAAAGCGGGGCTTCTTCAGCGTATACTTCCTTCTGGACAAGCCATGTCCGTGGCCCAAGCGGGCGAAGCGTTTCACGGAACAGGACGCAGAGGAATTAGCGAGATCGGTCGCTGATCATCCCTTGTCCGATACGGTCATGTTCGGAGAAGTCTGGGAACGTCGTCTGCGCTCGAGCGTGATCCACCTGGAGGAAGGTGTCCTAGACCATTGGTATCACGGAAGAATAGCCCTGGCAGGGGATTCCGCTCACAAGGTAGGTTTGAAGCGACTGCTAATTCATTTCCCTCGACGTGGTTTCTGACACGTTAGTAGGTAATGCCGAATATGGGGTTAGGCGGAAACTCAAGTATTGAGTCTGTAGCTGTCTTGACCAACCATTTGCACCAGATGCTCGTGGACAACAACTGGAAAAAGCCAAGCAGCTCGAAGCTAGAGGAGACACTTGCAGCATACCAGGAAGAGCGGGTGGGACGCATGAAACACATTTTCAAGTTCTCCTCGAGCATGTCGCAAGGATGGAAAACTCCGTGGTATAAGTTCCTATCAACTTGGATCCTCCCGGTCATACCCGACAAATTGTTGGCCGCTGAGATGTCGAAGATCGTCAGCGGTGCACCAAAGCTGGATTTTGTAGAGTTGAAAAACCTGCCTTCAGGCCGGGTGCCATGGAAATATCTGGAGAGCGGTAAACGGTCGACCGAGGCGGGAGCTGTCAGCACGAACAAGCTGGGCGGCCTAAGCCTCGTCACGGCTCTGGGGGTCGCGTTCTATTACTACTACGGCGCGCGATCACTTCCTCTCATTTCCCTTTCTTGAGCAGAGTAGCGCCCACAAGCCAGCAATGGATCCCATCGATAGACACGTAGATGAGAAGTCCGCAAACAAGCCTTTAGACTCGCAGGATCTGAGACTGGCGAAAAGTTTGGTGCGAATCGATGTTCTCAGGGCATGAACTAGGCAATAGGAGTGGGACTCCAGGGGACTTCCAGTAACATAGAAACCCCCACCAATGCTAATTACAGAACGCAATATCATACCGTTTCTTGGCCAGACCTACGTGCAAGTAGCTTGAAATCACACCAGGAGCAGTAACTCCAACTGAATATTTTCGATGTATAAACACACTCTCCCAGCTTTGTTAGTATGTTTATATACCGACGAAGGGAAGGCTGATTGAAATCCATGCTCCAATGCTTCAATTGGGAGCCCCAGGTTCGGCAGGTAATTTCCGCAGGTGTCGGGCTCGGAGCCAGCATGAGCAACTGTCTTCATGGCATAGAAGTCCCAATCAAAAGCATTTGGCCGATTGATTTATCGCATTACTTCAAGTAGTCTAACAGCTGTAGAGCATCTGGCGCGAACGCCGTCCCACGATAGCTCAGTGGTTGACCCACTGAATTTTAAACTGCCACCCACTAACTCTTGGGGTAAGTCCTCTGGAACTGCCCACCGGCGGAAATAGGAAGACGCAGCTGAGTGCCACTACAGTGACCACAGTAGTTCTAGTATATGAGATAGCCGACTACGTTGTGACCATCAGCCCTTCTATATTCCAGCTAGCTTCCAGAAGGAAGATATGGCAATGATATCATCGGCCAGACGTTGAACTCTCACTTCGAGCCCTACTCGGTCAGGCCAGCCCGAAATGTGTTCACTGGAATTTCGGTCAACTCGGACCGAAGCAACCGCCAGCCAATCACGACTCGCCATTCACGGCCTCCAGCAACTTGAGCTTCTGTTTTTTTGGCATTGACGTCCTCGAAAGATCTGTGACATTGCGATGACCTTTTGACAAGAAATCTGCATGTGCCCGAAGCTTACAAATTGAAAGGTCCCCTTTTCCTTTTCTTGATGAGCAATCGGAAACCAGTGCAATCACATAAAGCTTGCGACTTGATTCACTTTCAAGCATGAGTTGGTCGACCATATCACCAGCACTCTAAAAACACGACTTGACGCTGCGAAGATGGCTGCCGACGAAGCTCCCAACGGCATCACCAATGGCCGAGACCACGGCGATGAAAAGATCTCCGAGTCCTCGACCAGAACTCCAGACAACGTACGCGATGTAGAGAAGCCAGATGGAGACACGAAAGGGGTCAAGACGCCCGATGAAGAGCCTAAGAGGACCGTCACAGGTCTCAAGGTGAGTACATTCAACGTGCATTGTCAAGGTCGTCCACAATAGCTGCTAACTGTTTGTCTCATCTAGTGGTTCATTATCTACACGGCCCTCATGTCTACCGTAAGTCGTCGAATCCGTCCTGCTACCGAGTCACGCCTCAGCCCCACCCTCCATGCGCAACGGGCGTATAGCCCCTACGGAATGGGCACCTGCAGCGTTAGGACAACACGGAGACGCTAACATCCGATCCTATTAGGTTCTGCTGTTTGCACTGGACAATACCATTGTGAGTAGAACGCTGTCCGCTAGCCCGGGTATACCTTAGCTCATGTATCGCACAGGTCGCAACCATCCAGCCCGACATTGTTGAGACCTTTGATGATCAGCAAAGTCTAGCATGGATCGGAGTCAGTTTCATTCTTGGCCAGGTCGTCATTCTGCCTGTGTACGTGTCGGCCCAATCTGTCCTGGTTTCGAAGCGTATTTGCTGACTGAAAACCTTGTAGTGGGAAGGCCTATGGCATGTTCAGCATGAAGTTTCTCTTCATCATCAGTCTCATCCTGTTCGAGGGCGGTAGCGCCATCTGTGGTGCTGCACCGAACATGGTTGCCATCATCGTCGGTCGCGCCATCGCTGGTGTTGGCGGCGCAGGTGTCTACGTTGGAGGACTGACCTACATCAGTGTCTTGACCACTCCGCACGAGCGTCCGCTTTACCTTGCCATTCTTATGTCCGTATGGGGATTTGGCAACGTTCTAGGACCTATCATCGGTGGCTCGTTTGCCGTCAGCTCCGCTACTTGGCGGTGGGGATTCTACATTGTGAGTATCTGGACCTTCCTCGCTACTCGAAAGAAAAATAATGACCATGAATATTGTAGAATCTTCCCATTGCTGCCGTTTTCGCACCCGCTTTCATCTTTTTGATTCCCAATATCAATGCCATGCCGGACACGCCGTTTTTGAAGAAACTCCGTATGCAGGATTGGGTTGGCATTGTCGTCTTCACCGCGCTCATGGCCTGTTTCTGTATGGCTGGCAGTTTTGGTGGCGCCCTTTACGCTTGGAACAGCGGCTCCGAGATCGCGCTCTGGGTCGTGACCTTCGTCCTCTTCATCGTCTTTATCCTTGTCACGATATATCATCCACTAGTGCCCGCCGAATCGAGGCTCATGCCAGTGCAGTTTATGGTCACCAAGGATCTCATCATTATTCCTCTACAAGCCTTCCTGGTGGCGGGTAGTATGATGATGAGCATTTACTACACTCCTCTGGTGTTCCAGTTTACCAGGGGAGACACCCCTTTGATGGCTGGTGTGCGCATTTTGCCTTTGATTTGTATGATAGTCTTCGGCTGTCTGTTCAACGGCTTTGCCATGCCAAAATTTGGCTATTACCTGCCTTGGTATATCGTCGGTAACGCTCTGCTGGTGGCTGGCGCTGCGCTGATGAGTATGTCATTCCTTTCATTCTCAGCCAAAAAGAAGTTGACTATGCTGACATGATTTTGAAATAGCGACGATCGACTCATCAATCTCCAATTCGGCTCTTTATGGATATACGGTCATCATTGGGCTAGGAATCGGCGCCTTCCAAAGCGCTGGAATCGGCGTTGCCTCAGCGCTCGCCCCGGCGTCCGAGATCAGCAATGTTGTTTCGGTCATGACCATTGGTGCGTTACAATACAAAACCTAACAAAAAAGGCCTGTTTCCTCTCAGGATAAATCACTAACATAAATTGCGCATAGCACAAATCATTGGCATTACCTTTGCCCTTGCTATCCCAGGATCAATCTTCCAAAACAAAGCCTTGCAGTATATTGCTGCGGCCTTGCCCGATGTTCCGAAAGAAAATCTCGGCGAGCTGATTACCGGAGCAAGTGGAAAGTTCTATAAGAGTCTAAGCCCGGCTGATCAACTATTGGTCGTCGACCAAATAACTGCAGCGATTAGCGAGGCTTTCTACTATCTTGTCGGCGCCACCGCTATCGGCTTTATTACCTCATTTTTCCTGAGCGTAAGTTTTATCTCTTGCTGAAACATTCTGAAATATCGTAACTTGAGATCTGGTTGCTAACTGACGTGTTTCCTCAGCCAAAGAAGCTCTTCCTCTCGGGTGGCAGCGTCGCCTAGAGGTTGCATCCGCATCACTTGGAATATGGCCACTCCACTTCGGGCCTTTCCTCAGCAATAAATCTGGCCGCAAAATGGGAAGGATGCGGCATGGCTGAATGTAGTACAATTTACAGCAAGAGCTGTGTCTCGCTAGATTGTTCAACCAGCAGAATCCAACTGGGCGCCAAAGACTTTTTCATAGAATAGCATGATCTTGGATCGAGGCCATCTCAGCTTGATGTATATTAATTTCGTTTACAATCAAAAGTATTAATTTAGTTTCATTTATATGCGTGTTGTCCCTTTGCTGAACATTGAAATGTGTATGCTACACTGGACTTGGGAACTATAATTGTATCATGGTTTGGAAAGTTTGGATGTCGACAGAGTACCAAGGAAGCAAAGAGGCGGGGTATGACATAAACTGATATGTATTTCCTAATTCTAGAGTCAAAGCCTGCCTCTTTCTGCACCACGTCGCCTTTGAATCTCCACTGACACGGCCCCTTGACACATAAACTACGTTGCTAGTACAGTAGACTGCTAATTGAGCCAATTTCGAGGCTTCAGATATGTGTTTCTTCTGTGATAGTAAAATTTTTGGTGTCTCATAGACAGTACGAGGCTGCCATTGCGCGGCTGGAGCTAGAGGCACTTGCCAGAAGACGATTAGTGGAACATTAGGATTTCCTCCTCAATTCCCAGCCACCAGATGCAGCCATGCTCTATCTGGATCTGACCAGGTCTTGTGACGTACGTCGTCGAAAGGCCTGCCCAGCAGCTTGGCCTTGCCGGTATCTCTCGGCGGGGATAACGACATGGACGTGGGGAATGACGAGCTCGATGTGCATGCAGGACTAATGCAATTTTCGGACCGGGTCCACCTGTATGCCAGCACAGTTGTCAGATTTCCAATCGGTCAATTTCGTCCGAAAAGTTGTGCAACTGCATGGCGCCGTGGCTCCGCTACAGCCCAGACTACTGCAGTTCGGACCGGGGGACGCCTGCGGTTAGATGCAAATGCAGCTGTCAGACTTCGAGTCGGTCATTTTCGACCGAGGAGTTGTGGGGCTACATGACTCTCCGTACAGTTCGGCCTGGATGGATCATGGCTTTCTTTCTAGGGGGATCAGATTACGAAACCCTGCGAGCTGCACCCCCAGACCCCCACATAGGTCTCCACTTAAGTTCAACGCTCGTTGCGGCGACAGTTTCCCGATGGACCCACCTAAACGGTGCTCCATACTTCTGGATGGGGTTATGTTCCCGGACGACGCGTGAGTGGGACCCGGGGCAGGTTAGCCGACGTCGAGAACTGCGCGGTAGCATAAGACTTGACCAGACGTAGGTGGTTTATGAGGTGGGTCTATTGAAGTTCATCTTGGGGGATATGGTTTTAAATGGTCTCAATATGGCCTAGATCCAGCATGTTATTGTTCTATCTGAATGATACTGACAATACGCTATTCATTTTAGCGGGCCCTTTGTTTTTACATATCATCCTTCCCTGATATTTCGTCTACACTGCTGGAACAGCCCTCTTGTAGACATTTCGTACATGTGCTGTAGCTGCTGAAAACCATGTCGAATGATAGAAATTCTTTTCTGTCGGTCGGCGGGCCAGCCCTGAAAGCTGTCTTCGTTGGACTGGGATTGCTAGGGTTCGTGGCGACATGGGGCCGCATGCTCGCGGACGGAAGCTTCGCGTTGATCCTGAAGGTGCTGG
Organism: Truncatella angustata; assembly: GCF_020726525.1. Lineage (NCBI taxonomy): Eukaryota > Fungi > Ascomycota > Sordariomycetes > Amphisphaeriales > Sporocadaceae > Truncatella > Truncatella angustata. Next base: position 384,950 of record NW_025763391.1, on the reverse strand, counting down.
AAGGCGATAGCAAAGTTCCCGGGTCGGATTTCGGCCTACGAGACAGCTTCAGTGGGATCGGACCCTTAGACGACCTCGCACGCACTCTTGTGGTGTTCTTCTGGGAAGCCATAGACGGGTCCCATCCCAAGAGCTCAGCAGCGGGCATCTATATGGCCGGCCAGATGGCTCCCGTTATAGTGGTCCAGTATCTGGACAGCCTCAGGAAAGGAAACGGCGCCTCCACGCTGAAGATCTCGGTGTGGTGGTTTATCTTCGCCGCGGCTGCCATTGGAGTCAGCGGAGCCGTTTGGGGTATCGTCTGCTTGGCGACGTCTCCTTTGTTCTCGTCCTCCATCGGACTGGACGCCCTACAGGAGGCGTCGCTGCCGTACTCTCCTCGCGCCGCTGCCGTATTGCTTCCAGCGACGTACGCCAACTTCATAGGTGGCATGGTCCTCATGTCTCTCCCGGTTCCCTCGATGGCATCCAGCAACTTTCGGCAGTTGGCTATCATCGCATGGAACCTATTCCCCATCGGAATTTCCGCAGTCGTGCACGTGGCAGAGCCTCTTTGGAGTGCCCTGTTCCCCGCTTCTGGCCGTGAACCTAAGCACGCGGCCCATTTGCGCGTGGTCAGGTATCTGGGCGCTGGCGCAATGGCCCTGGGTTTCGCCGTGCATGCGGGCGTGACAGCTGTCTCAATCTCGGCCGCCTTCTTCCCTGCACTCTTTGCTCCAGGGTACGCAGAGCTGTTGCACCCGCTGTCCCTGGCCGTGCCGCCCATCGCTGTGGAACAGGCGAAATCGCCGGGTGATGGAATTTGGAGCTTCGTCGTGTGGGATCAAGTCTTCGGATTTGCATTTGTGATGCTCTTGTTCTTGGCACAGCTCCAGAATGCCATGCGTGTTTCGGATCGGTTCGGATCCTTCAGCTGGGCTAAGATGTGCGCTACTAGCCTTATATCGTCCTTCCTCATCGGCCCCGGAGTCACTATCGTGGCTATCAGCTGGCTGCGGGATGAGATTCTATATGGTGTGGAGAAGAAAGAGACCCGCAATGGTAAAGCTATTGCAAAGAAGAACTGAACGGATTCTTGGCCTCTGCCCGCTTGTCAAGATGCTGGCTTCCGGTCTAGATACCGTGTCTTCGCTACCAGTATCTTGGCCCCAAGCAATCAACCTGCGTTGAATCTCTAAAAATCGCCCGGGTCAGACTAAAAGATATGAGAACGCCTTTTATATAGAAAGTACACATGCATGTATCCGGGGACTGAAGTGTTCTAGATAATAGACCATTTAATATACTTAGCGGTTTGCTAAGTGAGGCATAAGTTCTCTCTCCCAAAGCCGTTGTCTAGTCATTGAGAAACTGCACGCAATCAAAATCCCAATGATTTCGATTGGATGTCAGAGTAAAAATTCACACCTGCGGAGATTTCCTCTTCCTTTTTTGCTTTTTAAAGTCTAGGCCTATTGCTCGTGCACGAGCATCATAGCTTGACTGGGCTATCGCCTAAGCGAATGTCTTGATTTAGGCAGTGATCAACATGTCCACCGAGAGTTATCAGTATAGGACTCCTGCGAATCGTCTCCTACCACAGGCTTGAAATGAATATTTAAACGAACCTTATGATCCATTTACGGACTTCTCACCGCACGAATGATGATTGGATAGCGGAGATAGAAGTTTCCTCGGAAATACGAACAATCTTGGTTAATGAACGCGTGTTACCCTGGGCCTCCATACTAGCCACTTCTCCTACCGACATGGTTCTGCGGCAACTAAACGGCAAATCCGGCAGTTTGTATGTGAGTTATATACCGTGTAAATACATAATTGGGGCAGTGGACCCTTTCGTTTGTGATGACAGCTCGGTTTGTGTCAGAGCAGCTAGGTCGCAATGTATGTACGTGCATGGAATCTTGTGGTTGTGTGGAGTATTCCCCATGTACCGCCTCCGCTGAGGTACTTCATCCCTACTGAACAGATAACGCCTAAATCAGTCAATCACGTGATTGATTCTAGTGTGTATGTATGTACCCTCTAGGTCAACAGTCACCGCAGCCTTCAACTACTTGAGGTGTTGTCGGCCGTGGTTACCCGAGATAGCCTGTCCTGTAGCTTGTCACAGGTCGGAGGCTGCATGCGGCATTAAAAGGGGCCTCAATCTCATTGCCGATCCTAACAGGTCTCTGCATTTGAAATAATCAAGAAACCTATGTTGCCCTTGGTCGCCATTCTTAGATCCTTTTTTGTCGGCCGAGTTCATTGATACCGTCCTCGCCAATCATGGCGCAGGTGAACGGGCACTGCGATGCAAAGTTTCAGGGCGTACGGGAAGCTTTTTCCAGGTACATCCTATCTGGGGAGGAGCATGGTGGATCTCTCGCCGTCAATATAGATGGAAGAGACGTAATCAACCTATGGGGCGGATATGCCGATGCAGCACGAACCAAACCCTGGAACGAGGATACTATCGTGAACATATGGGCCAACACCAAAATTGTTTGCGCTCTAGCCATGCTTACACTCATCGACCGTGGCCTCGTGTCTTTGGACGATTGCGTCGCTAAGTTCTGGCCAGAATTCGCCACGAACGGTAAAGAAAGAATTACGATTCGTCATGTCCTCTCACATACTTCCGGAGTTGCTGGATGGGACCACCCTATGACACTCCAGGCTGTGTGCGACGTTGATAGCTCCACGGCCGAATTGGCAAAGCAGGCTCCGTGGTGGGAGCCTGGAACGGCTTCGGGGTATCACTGCTGGACCTAGTACGTCATTCGAAAGCGTTTTCTTTTTCTTTTTCTCTCTCTTTTTCATCCTATCTGTGGCCATTTCAGGAGCTACACTTCTTCGGTGGGGTCTCCGAAGGGCCTTTACTTTTGAAACGTGACTCTATTACTTCATCTTGAGCGTGAAGTGCCCGCGTAATGCGTCTCTCCTGTTTTAATTTTTATTATTACATAGAACCTCCTTACTAATCTTGGTCTAAACATAGCGGCCACCTGATCGGAGAGGTCGTGAGACGTGTGACGGGGCTTCGGCTGACGGAATTCGTGGCTAAGGAGTTGTGCGAGCCAGTGGGCGCTGACTTGCAAATCGGCGTGAAAGAGGAGGACTGGGCACGCGTAGCGGAACTCGTACCAGTTCCCAATCTTGAGGACTTTCCGGCCTGGGTGCCGGGCTCTATTCCAACAAGAGTCTTTAACCCACACGCAAGCGCGAACTTTGCCCATGATCCCATATGGAGACGGGCAGAACTAGGTTCTGTCAATGGTCACGGGAATGCACTGGCATGCACGCGCTTGCTCTCAGCCTGGACGCTTGCGGGGCAGGGTTCTGATCTGGTGTCGAAGGAAACGGCACATTTGATCTTCGAGGAGCAGGTCAGAGGGGTTGATCTATTCAATGGAATGTTCCTGCGAATGGGATGCGGGGCTATGTCTCTACGAGGGGATGGTGACACAGCAATAGACCACTGGCTTCCGGCCGGCCGCGTTGGTCAATGGGGTGGATGGGGTGGGTCGAAACATGTCATGGACCTGGACCGGAAACTAACATTTTCGTATGTCATGAACAAAATGCGAGCGAAGGGACCCGTGACTCCAGTAGTTCAAGAGTTTCTGAAGGAGACGTACAAAGTGCTGGGGATTGAGATCTAAAGTAAAGGTAGAGATGAGCGCTGTGGCTTGCGAGTAGATGCAAAAACTTCAAACATTTCCAAACTATTGTTATCGTACTTTATAAATAGACTAAGAGCCATATTAACTCTTATATATCATCACTTGCATGTTTCGTTCGTCGTATTCGACTGGAAGACCTTAAATTTCTTCCAATTACCTTCAACTTTACCTACATTGCGGGTAGATGGCGTGCTATGTTGTCATCCTAAACCAGGCCATGTGGTGCGGGGGTGTAATCAGTACTGACGCGTCGGTTGTACATATCTCCGTTTCTAGGGTCCCAAGGACACATGGCACTTATGAACATGTGGGATGGTGGGGACTTCAGGTCATCGTACAATGTATCCTAGATGTCGGTCCCTGCAGCACGGAAGCGCATCCGCCACAGAAGATGGTACGGGAGGGGTGTATGTAGTCGGCAGGCATAATTTTTAAGTTTCGCCTCTTCGAGAGAAGATCGTCCCCATCCTCACCCCCACCCCGCTAAACTATATTCCGGCCCTTGAACTTTTTCTGCAGCATCTTTTCGATAGGATCTGAATCCTAGGCTCGGTGAGTCCGGCCCGTTCCGTGCATCGGGAGTGGGGGGTGGCGCTGCCTTGGCGCAACTTGTGTGAGATAATGCACGATCACGTAACTCAACGTCAAGCCAGGCACGACCGTTATTTGGCGCACTCCAACGTCCTAGAATGGTCGTTGCAGATTGCTGCAGATCACTATCATGGCTTGAATGACACGATGGATGTTTTGCTCTGCTGCAGGGCGAAGAAAACGGGGCTGAGCTGATGACCTGTCTAACTGACTTCCCTCTCACTTCACAGTGCTGCTTGAGAAAGACAGTAACATTAAAGATGAAGTCTCAATTATTTGATTGACTAATATGCTAAACTGAACAAGTCCTCTAATGTAATATGATAACGTGAAGATCTAGAATTCTCTAACCCCACTACCTAATTGGTCAATAATCAGCACTACTAACTCCCCAGAAATGCATCGTAATAGTCATTCTCAGTAGCCCTGTTTCCAAGCGTCTTGATGAGCTTCAAGGATCATGGTTGTGTTGGCGGGAGTTCGCCCTCCTCCTCTACTTGATGGCCGGTATTGATCGTACAGGGTTTTATCCACACAATATTTGTTTGTGAAAAATCTGTCAAGATCAAACGTGATGTTTGACACCTCTTCTCCTAGATCGCCCAGATATGATCTTATTGCTGAGTCCAGCCGGTTTGTAGGATCTGGCATCATTGGCAAGGTTCCCCAATCCTTGGTTTTAGCCAATGCGTGTATTTCTCGAATGCGATCCTCCAGTGTCTGAAGTAGTTCAATGCTGTCCGATTTGGGGGCCCGGCGAACCCATGCTAGATATTCAGCAACGACGGATGAGATGCCTGCTATCTTTGCTTGGGTGGTGATTATATCGGCGAATAGGTTCGTGACTTCTGTAGGAAGAGCAAAACTTTCTGCTCCTTTCTGAAAGGGTTGAGAGCCCTGTATTGGTGGAGACCAGTGGTAATTATTAAATGAACCAGGGGTCGGGACTGAGTTTAATTGTCTAAGCTCCTGGAGGCTTGGTATTCGACCATCAACGCCGCTTCTGGTGCTGTCCGGCATGTCTGCATTCTCAACTTGGGGCTGTCCCAAATCATTGATTATAGCCGGCCAAGTGCCTGCCGCATGATAGCCGAGAGACTCATTTTCAGCCAACCCAGGGGTTGTTGTTGTCCCTGATGAGTGATATCCTGGAAAGTTTATCTGGCCTGATGAAGATCCTGAGACCTCTGGACACATCACAAACGGGTTAGTCGGTAGAGGCCGAACTACTCCGGCCGCAACATTGAAAGGATATTGGGCCCGGTTTGCTTGGGTGTCGATTTTGTACAGCTGTACCTCAGCCCTCTCTTCAAAGTTCACAGAGTTATTTGATGCCCTTGAAGGATAGAAGCCGATCCTCGGGAATACTTACCAAGACGTTGCTGTAATTTTCCCACCATATTGCTGAGATCAGCCTTTGTTGGCCGGTAGGATTGAAGATAGACACACTCTTCGCCTATCTGACGGCATTTCTCACAAACCGGCTGGTCGCCATCACATCGAACTTTGCGATCGCGACACTTCAACCTTAATAGTCAGCAGTTTTCTCTGTGATATTGATTTCCCAGTCCCGATCACTCTTGAGAGACGGCATACCCCAGCCCGAGAAAGGAAGATTGCCTGAGGCGGTAGAGAATGATTTTAATATCACTTACGGACTTACAAGCCATGTGACGAGAAACCCCACGAGACTCCATGGTACATACAACCAGTGTCGGGCACGTACTAATATAATGGTACAAAAAGGCACAGCACCAAAGCGTGTAAGTAAGTAGCCTTCGCGATATAAACGTCTTTAGTTCGATAAGATCGCATTCCTTCTCTGATGACATCGCTCGAGTCATCAAAAGTACTCGACTTACCTAAATATCCTCGAGCGACACCCTTTTAAGTAATGGTATCTTTTTTATCATACGCGTCTTGGCTGAGATCTAATTAGGTGTACTGCCGGCCGCATATACTTATGCAAGTAAGCAGCATGTAACCATGCACCTTGATTCGTTGCCATAAGAGGGTCGAGCCTCGAAGGATTTCATGGAGGGGCGAAACAAACCAGGGTGAGAAAAAAGCCTAACCAAGATTTAAAATTGAGGGGTAACTATGGAATGGATCTTCCGACGGTAACGTTTGAAAATTAGCTGCATAACTACCCCTCAATTATTTCTTATATCGAGACCCGATCTTCTGTTGGAATGCCGAAAATACTACGATGCGAGTTTGCGCTGCTTGGTCCGGCCCCGTTGCTTGCCGGTTTTGATTTCCGCCTTATCTTTGGCAAGAGGTTCAATTCCCGCCGGATGGCCACAGACTCGTACGATAGCATTATCTTGGTCCAAGGACATTATTGATATCAAGATAATCGCTTAGGCGTCCGATAATGGCGTCTTCAGATTAGAGAGCTGCTCTTCTTATTCCTTATCAGGAAATTCAGTTATATGACACGTCTTATCCTTCGCTATTGCCGCCAAGCCGAAATAGCCCCTTTACAAGGATCTTCGCACCATAGCTGCAGATGAAATATGCGGTCAGAAAGTACCATGTATTGGAGGATGCAGTCGTGTCGCTACGAACAAAGGACAGCGCTTCACGTGAGTTAATGTATAATCTTGAGATGAAATAAAAGGGGGGCTTTGAATACGTAACACGATTCAGATCACATAGATTCAGACCACCATACACACACACACATGTACTGAATACACGGTGCACACCCCATAATTTAGCTACTACCACCTTGGCAGCTTTGACAGCATGTAAGTTATCGCAAGATTCCTGAATTTTCAGGAAAGAAAAAGAGGAAAGACAAAACGCTTTACGTCACAGGAGAAATGGGCGGTTAGGTAGGAATCAGGCAGACTCCGCTATCTAGAAACGGTCCACTAAACATGCCGAGGACGTTCGCTATGACTTCGAGTTGAGGTTTTAAAATTTCTGTTCGTGCTTCTTTCCTATTTTTCACTGGTAAGTCGAATGAAAATTAGGTGCGTATTTATGAATATAAATACATGTTTGTACATTTGAATTACGACGTAACGTGACAAATACGTTGTCGGGTTACGAAACCATATTGAATATAACACACAAGTTTATGCTTGCAAGATATGCTAGGCGCAAAGGCAAGGCTATGGGAGTAGACCTTAGGATATATTTAGCAAGGAACTCATAAGTATAGTGGTCAATGCTTGATAATAAGCTTTACCTATTGCTTTAGACAGATGCTTATCTTAACAACTGAAGTAATAACTGTCTATATAAAGTAGTAAATCCAATCCTTGTAATATACATTCATACCTTCACTGATGCTTATTAGATCTATGGATCTGGTTTAGATCTGTAGATCCCCTTAGTTTGTAATATGGATCTGCTCCAGATTCCTAGATCCATATTACGTGACTAAAGTCCTAGGGTGTTTTTCCTCCAATCATTTCTACCTGAGCCTGACTGGCTGTTTAATGCTTCTTTCTCCACTTTAGATTGGTTCTCCAGCCCTTCGTTCGTAATACATAGTATAAGCTAAGGACGGTTTTCTCATACATAAGCTTATTGTAGATTATTCAAAAGCGATTCTTATAGAAGTAGACATCTTTCATTGTATAAATAACTTCGCTTGCATACGAGGACGAAATCCTTGTGTATGGGTGGTTGTTAATAGAAGAGCATCATGATAACCAAGCGTCTCTGGATTTCATGACTGTTCTTGGTTCTTGCATGCCGAGATACGCAGCGACTTGACTATTGTCGCTCGTCAAACTCACCATTTGTATTATTACTATGCGCGAATGTAGCACTAGGAGTAATCATGCGATGTGATTAGAAGTATTTGAGATTTGATACATTTTTCAGGTGATAGATTGCGTCTGGGTTGACTAGTGTCAAGCTCGAGCGAAGGATAACGATACTCCAAGCTCGTTGTCGTTTGCTTGTTTCATGCTGGCCAACAACTGATGAGAAACATTATCAAGATACAGTCGCAGTTATATTACGCCAATAAGAGTATGTCACACGTCAAACAGTCTTTGCAGCTGAAGACCAAAGAGATAGTTCGCAGCCTTTGTTTCAGCGCGTGTTCCATAAAAAAAAGCACCGAGCCAACTCTAATTCAAAGGCAGGAAGCTCGACACTGAAATGTAACACCCGCAGGAATCACTCACAGCCCGTCAAGAGGTGTTGTACAAATTTTCCGAGCTCCTTGCCATTAATCCAAAGGCTTCGGAAAGTGATGCGCCAGCATCACCTGGAAAGTTGTTGAGGATAGTAGTGTACCGGTACCGTGGACTGGTCACTGGTTCCGTGTGTATAACTCTGCGCCTGGCCCTCCTGGCAGAAATGAAATAAGCCCGGATAGGATATCTTGTGCTAGTTCGTTCATGGTGCTAAACAACAAGAACAAAAACAACAAAAGAGGCACACGTGCAAGCCTGGTACGATCAGTCGTACTAAGTACAGACCAAGTAGTAGCAGCAATTTGCATCTACCACTTGTTTTTCATTCGTGTTAAGCAGGACGGGAAGCGGTTGTGAGAAAGAAAGAAAAAATATGCAGGTACGGAAAGGTCTGACAGAGACATTGACTAATACCAGCTTGAGCCCTGTCATCGGCTAACCAGCACGGTAATCGTTGGTTTGCTAAGGCACAATCTCGGGTCCGATGGGCCGACGGCTCAAGTATCTAGATCCCAGCGTTCACAGCGGGTCCACGAACCTTGCGCTTAATATTTGATTTACTCATTGCGGAGAACGATAACTAGCCAACGCACGGAATCGATGACCCTGAGCAGTCTCTCTATTCCACTTTTACTACCACTACGAAAAGGCGCCGATACGGTAGTGACAGTGAGGCCAAAATTAAGTTCCATGTGCATTCCCATTGTCAAACACCGTATTTCATGCGTCCAGGTCATCTAGGCTGATGCTGTATCTACTGGATATTGCCACCGCAGATTCAGGTTGACGAAAAGCGAGCCGTCAAAGTATTCAGCACAATGGCCCCGCATATAAGCCGTGAGAGGAGAAGCAGTATCGTTTGATCGAGCATATAACTTTTCAGTTGACTTGGGCAGATTTTCGAACGCAGTAGTTACGCTTGAATTTAGCGTGGAGTTTACTTGATGATATCCCGGGTTGACCAGAACAGGTATCGATTGCAAGGAGACGACGTATTCAGCTTCCTGGAACAAAAAAAGGTGTCTTAAATGACTTACTGTGCTCGAAAGCTGCTATGAAGCTTTCATTGGTGTAGAGATGCGTACAATTCTCATTGGCAGAAGGATTCAGAATGGTAAGTCTTCAAGAGAGATAGCTAACTTGACAGACAGCAAATTGCGATAATCACCTCTTTGTGTGCTATAATAAGTGACATAATAAGTTGCTGATCCTTCTGCCAGGTCTGGTGGTACAGATACTGGGTCGACATGGGTAAGTGTGGTCGGCCCCCTATATCCCAAACAAGCCCCTGACAGGGATTCAGTCACCGAAATTTTGTGGAGATCATTCGTAGTCCTTGAAACAATAACTGTTGACCTGTTTCTGTGCAGTAAGTTATTATTTACACGGTGTATGGGATCTTAGTGCAACAGGGGATAATGTGCTGGGTCACACGAACCTTGCCGAGGTCAAGCTTGCTTTCGAATTGGTTTGGCGCAATAACGTCAAGGTATCCAAGTGAAGCCTTCGAGTCCGGTTCGATGGACGCAACTTTCAGTTTGCAGAGAAATTTCGAGGGGTAGACATCAGCAGGTTACTGCAGATCGTTGTCGGTGAAGCACTCCAAAACGCCGACAAGAGATCCTCGAGTGTATAAACAGGTAGCTCTGATGTTATGATAATTCGCATGCGCATTAACTCTCTCAAATATGCTTGGATATGTAGGTTAGTATAGTTTCCGCAGCATTCGTAGCCCAGATGTTCAAAAGCAAAATAAGGCATCAAATTGAAGCAACTTGAGCAATTGGTTGAGACAAATTTCTTTTTTAGACTTCGTCAACTGGATACTTTGGGCCTCCTTGGGCCCTTGACATGGTGATTGTTGCCACTAGGATCTCAGACACTTCATTGTTCTTATGGTACAAAACCACATGAGCAGTACGAGGATGCCACCATCTATTACCTTAACCGAACTGGCGATAATATAATATGCAGCTGGGGCATGGATAAGGTAACAAATGTATCCACTCATGTAATGTACTATCAGTTCACGGAAATAACTTCTTCGATGCTCTTACCAGTCAATACAAGCAAGAACGACAGTATAATTTCAAGATGTGTAGATGGTTATGATCAGCCAATTAATTAAGATCATTTGATCCCCGGATGTGGGCCATGATCTGCCTATGGTTATATCAAAACCATGATTCCAAAGGGCGTTGTCCTAACAGACAAACTCGCACCTCCGAGTTTTTCTCCTTCAGCGCCAACATCATACTTCACCTTTACCTGCAGAAATAAACTCTGACAACAAGATCAGAAATTGCGAGGATTGAAGACCATTAAATAAGCGAATCAGGCACGATGACGATTAAGTTCAATATGGGTGAAATCTACCCAACAGCACTGTCGTCTTTGCCTTGGCCAATATCGACGCCAGGGCCATTCCTGTTCCCGATGGACAGGCTACACGAACTGCAGAGGCTCCTGATCATCAGTACCTCATTGCCCTGGCTGGAGCCCACATTACAAAAGCCCGACTTGACACAGCGGAAAATTTAAATCAAATTAAGGAGATTAAATCATCCCGAATGATCTTCACTTGGAAGCCCCTGGCTATCCGTGCGCGTTCGGGGCGGCACCGTCCACAGCACCCGCGCGGCGATCAACACGTTGCTTCGAGCCTACGACGACACAAGAGCTCTTCAACTCGAGCGTGGCTGCCGCCATTAGCGTGTCGACTTCTACCGTCGGCGAGTCGATCATTCATGACGTCATATTTAGCAATTGCGCAGAGGAGACTAATTAATCGTCAGCGTAGACAACCACATCATATTCGGCAACACCTTCTCCACCCAGCAAAATAAGCAGGTTATACGATGATGCGGGGTGGATGCGATAGGTCATATCCGTGGCGGGGAGGTAATACTCGGCGAGATATGTTATATCTTGCGTTGCTTTACCTGCCTATTCATGGCATCGATCGCTTGTAGCCCAACATATATTGAAACTGATGCTGATTTTGGGTCCGATGCACTGCGGATGGAGGGCCATGTGAGCTATAATAAGATGATGACATTAAAAACTTCAGTAGACTTGGTACTGCATCGGTCATAGTGGTCACATGTAATGAACAGACCGTCTTATCAACTTGAGCAACAACAAATTTAAAATGTAGCCAAACTTAATAGCGTGACTATAACGAAGAATCTCAACAGTTATCTACTACGCACTGTTATGAATTTTGAATCACTTTCCCAGCTAGTCATTACCCGGTGGCTAAAAATGGCATGCTAGACAATTGGTATGCATTGCGGTTTTAACCTCAGTACCTCGAGGGACTAGAACACTTGAGCATTCTTAGACTAAACGAATTCAGAAAGGTAGGAGACGGATTTGAGGCGCTTTTCAAATGCAGAAACATCATGGACAGACATTTGATAAATGATCAAGAAGTAAAGTGGTATAGACATACTCCCAGTATTATGCAATGCGCCAATGGCTCCATGACATAAATTTAAAAATAAAAATAAAAGTGAGTTGTGCAGAAAGGATTGCAAATGGTTGAGATAAGTCAAGACTGGCCCAAGCCCTAACACGGCTTTGCTTCAATATGTGGTGGAAATGGTGACCAACCGCGGGATTCAGAGCACGAAGTGCAACTTCGGAGAGCCGTTTGGATGACTTCGTGGGTATCTGTCTATCGTACTTTGCTTTGCCCATAAGTTGAGCGACATGCTGATCAGCCCTAAGTCAACCTTTGCTGAGAACGAGAATGTTCAAAATCAACCATGACGACGGGATTGCGTGAACGCCTGAGCCTGCGGCTGCAGTGGCAATAGAACAAGTCGCACACCGATGCAAGAAGAAACTGCTAAATTTGTTACACTGTCAATCTCTCACTATCATTGGGTATTTCCCAATTCTCCTAGTGTAAGAAAGATTTGAATTACTATAGCCTAACATGCAACCGAAATCTAAGATATTATGCAGAACCTCACTTGATACTTTGAAATTCCACTTTATCAATGGATTTGTAACTAGAATACGGACCAGTGTCAGACCTGATCTGACCTAAATCTTGAACTCTGACTAAGATAGAACAACGGGCCCCATCGCATTTAGCACAATCTTTACTTGTATCAGCAAGTTAACAAGGAAATGGACAAAAGCGCATTCCCCGTAGACGCCTTGAGTGCACCTTAGCAAAGCAAGTCATGCAAATCATGTGACCTGTTATCAAGTAGTGATTTCCCCTATAATGCGCACGTAAGTGACACACCGCGAGCAAGTCTACTAGTTGGCCATACATTCTATTGGAAGGATAGATTATAGACACTACAACGAGCCAAAAACACGGAGAGGCGTTAGTTACACGTCAATATGGTTTATATCGTGATATGAACGAGGCAGTTTGGGTTAAAAAGAAACAGTGCACTTTCGTCATCAATGTGCTCGCCATCAGTAGCATCTCCCACAAGCCTCATCCTAGATGTACTGGATGGCCTCGGCAGTGAATCCGATTGTGCGAACACATGGAAGTTGCATGTCAGCTCTCATTGGACTTCTTTGAGCAAATCCAATTTCGGAGTAGCATAAACAATGAGGTTACTGATCCTGGTCTGTCATTGCATGTGATTTGTATATAAGCGCTTGAAAAAGTTGCATTTACAGGATGACCCAATGATCTGAGCCCCGCTCGCACACTCGTCGACAGAACAGATGATTCGTTCGAGCCTTCAGTGCTTGAGCAGCTTTCTAGGTTTGGCAACATGAGTAAGTTGCTGGCGGTGCAAATGGCTCGCTAAGGCATTGTATTGGACTTTTCTCAGACAGCAGAACCTAAAATTGTATCCAGTCCAACCCATCCGTTCAACAGGAGACCAAGGGATACCTTTACGATCTCAGGAGAAAAAATTAGCCCCAGCGGTGCGGTGTTGGGCTGTATCTGGGCTGACACAATTGTATGAGCTGAGTCACACAAAGAAGTAATGTTGGGGATTAATCGGAGTGACAACCGACTGGTTGGAGTATGTAGCAGGTCAAAGAGTGGTTGCCCCGGATAGGGTAGCTGATGGTGATGATTTAACCAGCCTGTATTGAACCAAGACTATTACCCAAAGACGCAAATCGTTGATCATTTGAGCAGTAAAAGCTTCTTGCAAGAGGTCGAAGGTGTGGAAGCAACCATTTGAAGAAGGAGGAAAAATAAGACATCCTGCTAACACTTGCCGCGCATTGCTGCCGATGAAGATGCTGCGGTCGTCAAGACTGAGCATGATTGATTTCCAGTAGTTGGTTGTCTGGCTAGCGCTACGTAGTGGGAATCAGTACTCGCTGCTACCAAATGATGGCAACCTCTATCGTCGCCAAAGTGAAAGTCAATCTTGCTTGGTCGGTGTTGAATGTAGTCGTGAACCAAGCTGTCACTGGGTTAAGCCTGGCACGTTGTAGATGACAGCTTCACTGTATGATTGAATCCTAGCATATTGAACGGAAATGACTCATAATTAGTCATTGCCGTTCGACGCCCAACATAGAACCATAGGATCAAGGTTCATGGCTTGCCTGCTAAGTTTATCGATAATGTTAACCATAATTATTCGATTTGTGGTTTTACCAGACTATTAGGTTAGAACACTGCCTACCCGACTATATTGTAGAATGAAAACCATAATGATATAAACGTCAAGCTGAGAATCACCCGTGAGTAAGCAGCGATGATACAAATCACACGAAACTCACGTGTATCCATAGCTTTATGCAGTTATTCTAAAAATTCAAAACATATCACCATCATCACATACGTTCTTTTTATATCAAACCAAGAGGAATTCTTATACATTAGGACTGGTTTCTCGGCTACATCCAGCCGAGTGTTCTCAACTCAAAGGAGCAGAGATTTGTTGTTGGAAGAGTCAGATCAGGTACCATATATTGCAGCGTCGAAGGTCAAGCATCGTTCATGACTTTAAACTTGAAGTCAAACGCCAGCATCGATCATGACACTAGAAGAGCTAACGTAGCTGTCTCTATCTCGGAAGTCTGAGGTCCACGTGTGTGCCTCGCAAAAGATCCACGTTGCTCACTCCCATTTCCACGTGGTCAGCGCACTCGCTCATGTCATCGAGACGCCAATGCAGTGACGCGAGGAACAACTTTCGTTGAAGTGGTCATGACTGTCCGATGGTGTTCTTCCAAGGGTTCGGACACACGCTGGGCCGAGATTAGGTGTTATCAAACTGACCTCGTCCAGTATTAACGGAGCAGCTCCGCGGTCGTGGGTCCCTATCAAATGTCGGAGGTGTCCATGGTGAACCTTGTGCGGGAATTTGGAGAATATAGTGATTAGATTTCATGGATGCAATATCAATCGTTGCATGATCCTATAATATACTTTATCCCTTGACTCCTGAGGGTTGAAGTCAGGCATTCTCAAACTCACGTACCAGTCTTTGTCCGAGAGGCATGGCCGTACCAGTACCAATGTTGGACTCCTTGGAACTATAAAGAATCATCGGTTGAGGAATGTCTTCAGCGTGAAAGCTTCATATCAATGCCGATCAAGTTAACAGTGGCGGTCAGACCAAGTAATGCAGGATGTAAAACTAGGTAGGTAGGCGAAGTCGACTCGAAATACGTCTTTTGATCTTTTGGACAATGAATTGCTTTTTTCTACCATGTAAGGCCCTCATACATCTTGGGTATCAATACGCCTTTTTGTCATGTTTTACAATCTCCTCAGAATATCCGCGATGACCTCCTCGGTCTTAGCCTTACCACCAAGGTCAGGGCTCAGGTACTTGCCCTCCTCAAGGTTGGCGTCAACAGCAGCATAGATCTTAGCGGCAGCCTCCTCCTCGTTCAAGAACTCCAACATCAGGGCAGTGCTGCGAAGTGTGGCAATAGGGTTGGCGATGCCCTGGCCCATGATGTCCGGGGCACTGCCGTGGCAAGGCTCGCCGATGGCGAAGCCCTCACCGACGTTGGCGCTGGGAACAAGGCCAAGGGAGCCAACGAGGGCGGCAGCACCATCGGAGAGGATGTCACCGTACAAGTTGGGGGCAACAATGACATCGTAGGCCTCAGGCTGACGGAACAACTTGTAGACCATGCTGTCAACGATCTGCTCCTCAACCTCGACCTTGCCGGCGAACCTCTCGGCGGCCAAAGCCTCGCGGGCGGTGGCACGGAAGAGGCCGTCTGTTTGCGACAAGACGTTGCTCTTGTGGGTGATGGTGACGAGAGGTCCCTTGTGGATGCTAGGAATGCCCGCTTGTCTGATCTTCTCCCTCCTCAGGGCGATCTCACCAGCCATGGTGGCGATCCTGGAGCTAGCCTTGTAGGAGATGCGCTTGATGGCCTCGGCAACCTTGCCATCGGGCCCATCGTAGGTCCTCTCCTCCTTGACGTAGAGATCCTCGGTGTTCTCACGGACGATGACCATGTCGATGGGGTTGGGGGCGGAGAGGACGGTCTTGACGGGCCGCACGTTGGCGTAGAGGTCTAGCCTCTTGCGCAGGGCAACGATGGGGGAGCTGTAACCCTTGACGGCCTTGGATGGCGAGGAGACGGCACCGAAGAGAGCACCATCGCACTCGGTCTTGAGGACCTCGACAGTCTTGTCGGGGAGGGCAGCACCGGTCTTCTCGAAGGTCTCGAAACCGGCCTGAAGGTCGGTAAACTCGAACTTGAGGCCGAGCGACGAGGGCAGAGCCTCGAGGATGCGGCGACCAGCGGGAATGACTTCCCTACCGATACCGTCACCGGGGATAAGACCTGGATCGGAAGGTGAGCAATGGGGATTGAGAAATCCAAGGCACGCATCCATCCGAGGTTTGGAGGGCCGTATTTAATGCTTACCAATTCTGAGAACACGGGAAGACATGGCTGCAGCTCAATTGATCTCACAATCAATCAAATCTGACGATGAGTGTTTAGAAGCTATGATGATGATGGCGCCGGCAAGCTCTCATTCGACAATGGCGCGGCTAATAAAATTTCCAGCGAGGTCGGGGGGGCCCTCGGAGGAAAGGCGCTAGCAGCCAGAGCCAGCGAGCCAGAGCTTCAGCTAAAGCCGCCCATTGAGTTTAGCGGGGGTTGATCCCGAGCGCAAACGGGTTCCGCGAACCGGAGGAGCTCAAGCTTGGTTTTGGGTGGGTTTGTTTTGGGAGGATCTAAAATGAATACTCTGTATGCGATGTAGAACTTTAATACATACGGAAAACACAAGTATTTTATCTATGTATGTATGATCCATGTTGATTGCTGTACATAGAAACTTGTGCACGACAGGGAGCCACGGCTTATGGATCGTGGATCGCAAGTCGTGCTTACTCGAACTCCGTGTGAGAGTCGCTCATCTGATATTGGTGATTCCATACTGCCGAGACAAAACTCGTGGAGGCGTTCTAGATTTAGAAAACCCCCCATGAAAGTGAAACAGCGCCCAAGGCCCTGCTTCTGCACAACGAGCAGTGATGGAATTATTCTAGAAGTCCGCTCAATGGACCTCGGGATCACATCAAGGGCCGTGAGCTCTTGTTCGCTGATGATCTCCGTCTCTAGCGGACCAGCAGTATGGAGAAGGTAAATAGATTGCCGGATTGAGCCAACCCCATTTTCCAGAAATTAGTCTGGTCTTGACCAAATGAGTTTGTCTTGTCATGGCCAAACAACCTGCTCCGTAATTACCACCCAACAGACCAACCTGTGTTCATTTCCACTGTGCCCGCCCAGATTCCCGCTTGGAGATCTTGGTTCGAGGCGCGAGGACGACTTGGGCGTTTGCCCACGACCTGTCCAACTGACTTACCTTCTACTCTTCCAAGACAAGAGTCCTCGTCTGATGGGTGACCCCATACCTGACACGTGTGTGCTATTAGCATCCTGTGACTGCTGCAATATGTTTGTTGCGAGCTCCGTTGCCTCAAACTCAGCAAGACCTCTGCTCAGTCTAGGCCATGCCAGATTGAGCTCACTCCTCGTAGCCCCTGAATCCACAGAGGAACCACCCTTGGGAAATATCTCCCTAATTTAAGGTCCCGAGACGGGAACATGCCACCACGCCAAAGGACCAGGAACAACCTAAGGTTACAGAGCATCTCATCCACAGCGTCGCATAAGCCTGCGAACCATACATAGCTTGGTCACATATCCGACGTTACTGTGTCTTTGAGTACAGACGCATATCTGTCCTTTGTTATGATCATTATCGTCATCATCGCTAGCAAATACAACACAGCACAGCATAACATAACACAGCGGAACATGCGTGATCGGGTTTAAGTATACAAAGTTTACTCTAACCTTGCCTAATCAATCCCGTTCTCATCGCCGGCTATCGATCTTGCTGTATCCGTACATTATCTGCAGGCGGCACATTAATCGAAGCGAAGCGAAGCTCCAATCATCGGCTACTGCAAGCTACCGAGCCCCTGGCCTCCCCCCCAAAGCAGACCCAAGGACCTACCCAGCTACAGTACCTACAGAGCACCCAACGCCCAGGCACACCTGCATATCCCTTGCCCCCCAAGCCACCGACGGAACACGAGACGACGGCGTTTTACGCGTTTTTCTATCTGTTTACTTGACTGAAGAAATTGCTCTAGAGTGAGCTCCTGCGACAACGAATCAGACAGCATTTCACTTTCAACCTCCATATCTCCTGAGCTCTCAAGGAATGCGACCAAACTCAACAACCGGGCTTCGCTCCTGCCTCCGGTGACAAGTCGCTATTCACCACCCAACACAGCCGTGTGCGTATTCTGGCCGCACTCTTGATCTTGGCCGGCTTGGATTTAGGGCAAGTTCTGGTCAATCTGAGCTGCCCCTACCCTTGCCCTTGAGTCGAGCTCTTTTCCCCTCGCCCCAGAAGTGAGTGTTCGAGCTTTGAGTTTGGAGGTCCTGTCCTGCGCGCGCCGCACTTGCTGTCACGGCAAGCAAGAGAACCGCAACCATGTCAGGTGTCAAGAACCTCCGGGCCATGTTCGAGCAAAAGCATGATACCAGCCCCCCAGACCGAGGCAGATCTCCCGGTCCTGGCACCGGGCCTGGGACACCTTCTTTCGGTACGAAGAGCACTTTCTCCTAACTTGTCGAGGCCCCCTAAAACAGCTTCAAGCTTCCATCCTATGCGCTCCCTGGCATCCCAATCCTCATGATATTTAGCTCTCAACACTTGCCATTGGTTCATATCTCCAGCATTTCCCAGACCCCCCGGGCTCCATAATTCACCGCTAGTTATAACGTCACCTGGCTGCTCAACCCAGACCTGGCCCGCTGTCTGTTTCCAACGAGGAAGCTTGGCGACTCTCCCGTACCGGGCTATATACTTCGGCCAACTTTGCTAACCCGAACCTTGTTCGAACAACAGGCTCTCCCACACCATCCTCCCGCCCATTGTCCAAAGTTCGTACCAATTTCATCGCTGTCGAGAAGGACGGTCGCGTAGGACTTGCCAGAGACCCCAGCCGTGACTCGGTATCAGCCTCGAGTAGGAGGTTAAGCAACGAGACCGAGAGCATCACACCAGCACCTCTCCAAGAAAACAACGACCCATTCTCCGACAACATGGCCAACAACCTCGCCTCGTTCAAGACAAACCTTGCCAACGACCCTATACCGGAATCTCCAGCGCAGAGCTCCCCCGGCAAATCCTCCCCGGAGAAGGGAACGGAGCAGGGAGCCGAGACGCCCGAAATCACACCCTGCCCCAATCCAGACAAGATAGTGGATGAGGAAGAGTCTCAGACCAAGCTTACACCGGCGGATCCTACCGTCAAGACCGAGACCAATGGCAAGTCAAATGGCCTCCATGGCACACCAGAGGCCGAGAACAAACCCAAGCACACAACGACCACGACCAAGTCTGCACCCAAGACGGCAGCCCCCATCACAACCTCTGCCAAGACAGCTTCCAAACCGCTCAAGTCTCCATTGCCGCCCAAGACACCCAAGAGTCCTGCAAAGGAGGCCCCAACAGCCAAGGTGCCAGAAAGAAAGCCTGCTGCCAAGGCCACGACGCCCAAAGCCGCTGCTCCTAGGTCCAGATCTACGGCTTCGTCGGACAAGAAGCCTGGTGCGCCGGAGCTGTCACCATCTGCCAGCTTTGTCAGGGCCAAGCCAAAATCACCGACTCGTCCAGTCCAACTGCCTTCAAGGCTTACTGCACCCACGACTGCGTCGGCCTCGAAGCTCGGCAGCAGTGCCCTTCCGCGTGGACAATCACAGACTCGTGCCCCGGGCAACACAGCCGCTCCAACGGCCGCCCACAGACCAGCTAGTAGAGTGAGCACTGCGACTGCTGGAACATCTTCTTCGGGCAAGACTCTGAAGCGCCAGGCATCAACTGTCGGCAGGGCCCGGCCAAGCCTGGGCCCCCCGCCCAAGCTACCCTCCAAGGACCACCCGCCAGTTCGTAAGGATGGCCACCAGGTGGATGAGGGTTTCCTGGCTCGCATGATGAGGCCGACGGCGAGTAGCGCTAGTAAGACCTCGGACAAGACTCCCGTCACGCCGCCAAGGAAACAAGCTGCGCCGGCGGCGATTAAGAAGCCGATTGATAGTGCCAAGAAGGCGACAGCCAAGCTGGCCGAAACCATCAAGAAGGACAGCACCGTGAAGAAGCAGCCAGTCGTGGCCAAGGCAGAGGTGAAGAAAACAGCCCCCTCAAAGATTGCCAAGCCTGCAGAGCCGACCGCAAAGGAGGTCGCCCCTGTGACTGCACAGGCTGAAAGCCCTGAGGCAGCCGTCGAAGCGGCGAAGACGTCGGGGGATACTGCCGTCGAGCCCATTGCAGGACATCAGGAGACGGAAGCAGATGTACGAACAACAACAACAACGCCTGATGGTGAGCCCAAGGTCGGGGAGGAGTCAACGGCAGACGATGTTCAGACAAGGGCACCGGCAGACAACGAAGAGTCCGTGGTTACTGAAGAACCCGAGGCTGTGGGAGAGGCTGTCGCAGCCCACAACGACGCCTCGCCCAGCACAGAGACGACTGCTGCGCCAGAACTCAAGGAGGACCCCCTCTTCGATGCCGAGGCTGTCCCGTTGGATGCAGACAAGGTCGACTCCTTGAACCACAAGGAGACGACGACAGACAATGTGCCACAAGTCGAGGGAGAGAAGCAACTCGCCTCGACAGACAAGGAGGCAGTTCCAGCCATTGCAGCAGACCCAGCAAAGGTAGAGGATATCGAGGACGTGGTTCAGGAGACTACAGAGCAAACAGCTGAGAAGGCTGAATAGATTCTCACTGGTTCTAGGGACAAAAAGGTCTGAAGATATCTGATAGCATTAACAAGAATGATACCTCTAATCACAAGTCCAACATGCTTTTTTAATTGTGATGGGGGGAGCACGCAAAATGAACTGTTCATGTCTATCCAAGTGATGATTCCAGAGGGTAGGGTTTTGTTTCTGGATAGGTCTACACTGACAGATGTTCACGCATAATCGACCAAGCTCACTCTTTGCTACATTAATATAAGCCGCCTGATGAAGTTGGTGTGAATATGTCAAATGAGGTCTTTTCTTCTTCTTTTTTTCTTTTTCTTCATGGTTGTGTATATTACATTGATGTAATCGTTGTACAAAAGTCGGTACAAAGCCTCAACCTCGAGCCTTGGACAGGCCGGTTCAGATTCCTTGAGCTCGGCGAGACCTAGGCAAGACCTAGTCGAGCCCAGGATGAGAACACTCCCACAAGTGGCTGTCGATGACGTCTAGGGCCTCTCGTGAGATATGCTGCCTCTTCTTTTACTATCATACAATCTTCCCCTATTCCTTTGCTCGTCGCCCAGAACAGCACGGCTTCCGAAAAAATCTTTGCTCTGCTCCGCTCGCTCAACTCAACCCAGCTCAGAACCCGCCGCAGAGGACCCCTATTACGGGCTCACCCGGCACAACAAGAGCCCGCCCATCTTCCTCTCCACGGCCTCGCGGACCTCCATGACGCCCCGCGGCGTCGACACGTACATGCACTCGCCGAGGTTGAGGCCCTGCTGTATGAGCCTGGTGGGGCCGGCGTCCCAGCCGCGGGCGAGCCTCTCGAGGTGGTCGAGCTGGGCGGTCACGGGCCGCGTGGGCTTGCTGATGACGCGGAGGCTGCGCATGACGGGTTCGTTGTTGCTGTACTTGAGCCCGACCCACAGGCGCTGGCGCGCCACCGTCGACGTGTTCAGCGGCTCCGGCTCGTACGTGGACAGCGCCGCGGGGTCCGGCGGCACCGCGCCGCCCCGCGTCACGAACGACAGGAACCCCGTCTTCTGCAGCGAGAGCAGCAGCGACAGGTTGGCCGTGTTCCACGGCGTCGAGGTCAGGCCGAGCCGCGCCTTGGAGGCGTTCTGGAGGTGCGAGCACAGGTGGGCGAGGTGCTGGAGCGTCATTTTTTCTGGCGAGGGAGGAAATTGGGGGGAAAGCGGCCGCGCGACGGTCGGCTTCGGGCGGGATGAGAACTTGAGAGGTTGTGCCCCTCCCCGGATGGGCGTTCTGGCAGGGACAGCTGCTGCTGCGCTGCGGACTTGCTCTGCTGGAGGTCTCGCTTCCGCAAAAGGGGCCGCGTCGGAGGGCGTGTCGGTTCGTGCGCGGTGCAGACGACTGGGGATCTGCGGACTGCGGGCAAGGGCTGTCGGTGCGGTGGCTGACTGAATGCTGCTGTACGCTCGTTTCTCCTCGACTGGCTCGACTGTGCCTTGAAGCTATCCCCGGATCCAGGTCCCAGAATGAATTTCTGGAAAGGCTAGACTGAGACTAGCGGAAAAAGTCACCACCCGAGAGTTTTCTCCCAGCAGCCCAGCAAAGGAAAGCGCGACCGGCCCGCTAAAACAAGAACCAAGAGCCCCTTCTGCCCCCTGCTCATTCCAGCCGATGGACATATCTCCAAGGTTAGTCTAGGTTAGTCTGTTCTGTTGCCCCGACCTTGGGCGGTTATTGGTCGGCAAGCTCGGCGCTACGACCCCACTGTAGCCTGCCTGAGACCTCTCACACGTCCCTTGTAAGCGCCCGACAGCAGAGATGCAGCCATGCAGCCACGCAGAGCAGGGCAAATCCACTGGCTCTAGACGCCGTGAACGCTGCAAGTCGGCTTTAACTGTTGCAGGTAAGTGAGAGGCAGGTAGGCAGGTAGGCAGGTAGGTAGGTAGCTTGGGCTTCTTTTTTATTATTATTGTTTTCTATTTTTGGATTGATATGCATTTCTTCTGTCTTCTTCGTCTCTCATCCTCTGTTTCTGCTCTCGAGTCTCTTCGTTGAGCAGTCGCTTGGCGCAAGGTCCTTAAGTTGAGCGTCGTTCGCAATTATACATTTAATTCACCACAGATTGCTCTCTTTTTCCGCCCTCATCTCTTCCTCTTCTCTTCCTTGGCTGTTCTGAGGGGCTGTACTTGTTGTACTCTCTCGGAGCTCCTCAAGCGCAAGTGCGAGCACAACATGGCGGTCCGTCCAGGCGAGGAGAACGTGGCTACCCTGTGAGTATACGAGCGCATGAATGAAGCCCAAGTATAGCGTCGAGCGTCGCTGGGACTGACACGAGTCGGCGCTTCTCAGTTTCGGAGACGTACACTATTTCTATGGGCCGCCGACCGAGAATCCCCGCCACCATCGCTTCGACAAGGGCTCTTACATATATCTGTTCGAGAATGCGCACGATCGGAGGGCGCGCATAGAAGTCGCAAACCAGCCTGGCACTGATGACCAGGACGCGCTGGATGGATGTAAGGATGCTTCTTCTTCAAGTGCCCGCGACAGTTCAGTTCTGACATGGTGCAACGTTAGTCTTGGATCATACTCGAGTGAGATACTCGTACAACCAGCAAGTCCTGGTGACCATCACAGTCGATGGCGTCCAAGGCGCACCATTCGACCAGAACCAATGGCATCTACCAACCTACGATCCCCGGAATGAGAACAAGTACCACTACAAGCTTCACTCGCTGGACGTCTACTTCTGGACCCAGGCCGATGCACTCCAATTCGTCAACGGAGTCAGGAGGGTTCTCCCGCCGTCTCAAGTCGACGTCCTCGACGAGCCAGGCCCACCGGTTCATGCGCCGCCCTCTCATTCTCACCATCACGACGTGAACCCCCTAGTTCAGAAGCTGGAGAGGGCTGCTATTTCTGGTAGCTCGCGAGGCACACCAAACTCATCACAAGGAATACCCTCATTTGCGCCTCCTCCAGTTTCCGCCGTCCACGGGTCTTCAGAACCTCCCACAAGCTTTCAGCCGATGGCATACAACCCTGCTGCACCAGCTGCACCCGAACCGGTCAGACACCGTGAGAAGACGCCTCCGCCTCCGGAGGATGATGGCTACGATCCCCTCAGGGCAGCAGTGGCCGTGGATCATGCGCAGCCCTACACTCCCGGGTATGGGCCCAACGGGCCGCTCAGTCCCGGCTTCCCCGGACCGCCAACAGCCGGCCTTACGAGTCCCGGCTTCCCGCCTTCGCAGTTCGGACACCTGCAGAGATCCGCCACCATGCCCGCTGGTGGCCTGGCATCCCCCGGTCTGCCGCTGGCATCACCAGGTCTCGCGAGCCCCTATAGCTCCAACTTCCCGGGGTCTCCGGGGTTCGCTCCTCCGCCTCCTCCGCCGCCCGCGAGCTCGCAGGCCCGCCCGACAGGCCCACCTCATACCCAGTCCCAGCCCGTAGTGCAAAGCCCCGGCCTGCCACCCGGTGGGTTTTCCAATTACAACTATAGCAACCCGGTGGGCGGCGGCATACCGCAAGGTAGTGGCTATGATATCCACTCGCAGGTCTACAGGCCGTCGGAGCACGAGCACAACGTCAAGTACAAACCGAAGCCGGAAGAGCGGAGTAAAATGGGCCAGAACGCGGATAGGCTCGAGAGGGGCGTCACGGGCATGTTCAAGAAGTTTGAGAAGAAGTTTGGGTAGACAAACCTAGGATTGGTGGGATTATACGTCGAGACAGCCTCCAAATGGAATCGTGAGCGGGAAAATTGAGATATGTTCAGATCATGCAATCCAGGTGTGTCGAGATCAGTTTAGCCTTAACTAAGTAGGTCAGTGGAGTCTGCTTAGGGCCATACATACCACAATCAACCTCTGGCTGTATGGTTATGATGTGGCTGTGACCAACAGCCGCATAAGTTCACCGGCGAATATTTTGTTATGGAATGATTCATCCTTGGGGGTCATCTCCCCATGCTCGCCAACTTGAGCAATGGACAAGTTATCGGCCCCGCCGACGTCGATAAGAAGGCGACGTGATCCAAAGGGGGAAGAACTAATAGCTATAGAATCGTCTAACACTCGCGAGAATATTCCAGTTCAGACTGCCACTGGGTAACTTAGTCCGCTTTAAGGGGACTGTCGTAGGATTGTTCTACCTCTACTATTTCCGACATAGGTATAGCACCGATCATTTCGAAAACACCTCGCGTCTCTTATACAAACGAATCCCGATCAATTGTGGCCGATTAACTTAACACTTAGGGAAGAGAACATGATCCTTCCGCAAAGAAACTAGGAAAGTGGGAGGTTGTCGCGAAGAATCTCAGTAGAAAAATACTCAAAGGTTAATTAGTTGTATTAAATATCAAAGAGACGTCTAAGCAAGACTTAGGCTCAATTCTCATCGACTGTTTCCGTTCCGATAACGCGACCTCGGATAACCATTTGCTTCGTATTAAGAAGCAAATAATGCACTACACTAATAACAAGAAGAGATTAGCAATAAATGGTTTGTGGAGATGTTAACATGGTCTAAAATATATGCATTTTGCACGCCGATTGAGAAGATTAAATACTAGCCACGCCGATTATATTAAGTGTAATTCTACTTAATTAAGTTGTAAATTTCCTCTTAATAACAAATGGTATAAAGGCTATCAGAGTTTTTACATTAGTTAACGGTTAGTTCTCTTTATTATAACTTGGCAATTCATTCTAACAGGATATAATAATAGGATTTCGAGCCGGGGAAGCCGGTTACTTAAGTAAAGAGGGCTTAAACTATATAAGCCAAAGAACAATGGAACTACTCTAAGGAAAATTAGATATCCTTAACGATATTATCCTAATACCGAAGTCTAAAATATTAATAGCGTTTTGTCATCGCATGTCGTGTGTATTTTCCACCTTATTATCCATGGCCTGATTTAATAAACCGTAGTCTTTCGAACATGTGTTAAGAGCTAGGATTTCCAAGTGTGGCATTTATACCTATTTTCCCCGATAATTTAAATGACTTTTTATACTTAATTAACATGATATACATCTTCTTTAAGGGCATTACATTTAAGTCCGTTATTAACTTGTGGTTTACGTTTAAAAACCATAATCGAAGTCGACTCGAGCATATATAATAGCATTATAAAGATAACTTTACTAAATTAAGCGCCAAAATTACGAGCACTATTAGGAATTGGCATAACCAACGTAGGCTAGGAGAATTAGAGTATTGTATAACTACATCCCACCTTACACAAATACTAAATAAGAATTATTACGATAACAGTAGAGGTCAATCTAAGCGAAGACGAGTCGATGATTTGTAGACACAAGTTCTGAGCCAAGACGAACCCAACAGCCATTATTATGATGTTTCTTTATCCCGAAAACGCCGTAGACGTCTATCTTGAAAGTTTAGGCTCGGGGTTCGCCGAGACGTACGGGTACAATCAAGTTCCTCCGCCCGCAGCCAATGGCATCAGACCGGAATATTGCCAAGACATCGGTGGTCCTGGCTGACTTGGAGAAGTATTGCCATTCGAGAGTTGGCAAAATGGAGCCAATGCCGCTAGGTACAGACGTCGCCATCTACAATGAAGAATCCGTGGAAGACACCCCTCGGCGATTCAGGATTCCCATCGTCAACTGGAGCAGGGCTGGGCGTAGCAAGGGGCAGTTCGAAGTTGCCTTGTGCCACCCAGTAGGAGCTGGAAAATTTGTTTCGGCATGAGTAGGTACACTGATCTCCGCCTGTTCACACTTCCTCCGCCACCTCCTCTAGCTTCTGCCTACTGAGGCTACGCCCAAACAACAGCAACCCCTCAAGAAATACCGACGCTTTGGAACAGTCAATCGACCCCCGAGCATACAATGGACGGCAGAAAGCTACTTGTTCTGGGTGCAACCAGCCCGACGGGCCAGCTTGTCGTGGAGCGAGCCCTGGAGCTCAAGTGGCAGGCTACCGTATGCAGGAGGCGAACACTGCCAGAGCACGCTGCGAATGCGCAGATAAAGGTGTGAAATCACGTTTGGAGCAGCGCTCGCTCGGAAGACAGAGTTAGGACTAATTGGAATTTGGTTGGACGCAGACGATTGAAGGCGCTCTTGACAACAAATCAGGCCTCCGCGCAACCATCAGCGGCCAAGATGTCATCATCTCCGTCTTTGGCCCCTCAAAGCCTGGAGCGCCGACCAATATCTTTGTGCCTGCCTACGAGCTTATCCTATCGACCATGAAGTCCGAGGTGTCAAGCGTATCATCGCCCTTAGCACTTATAGCGTCTACGATACTCGGGACAAGCCTAATTTTCTGCGCTGGTTCCTTGTGACCGCCCTCTGGGCAACCGCGCATAAAGTCTGGAAGACTATTATTGACATCTCCAAGGTATTTGATGAGCAGGGCAAGGATGTTGAGTGGACTTTGTTTCGTGTCGGATTCCTGGCAAATGGGCCGCCTATGAAGGCTGTTAATGGATATGTTGGCGATGGTACGGTAGGCATGTACTTGAGGCGCGCGGATATTGCCGTATGGACTCTCTCACAGGCCGAGAAGTCTGCTCCGCAATGGGTCAGACAGCACCCCGGCATATCTTCCGACATCTGACCAATAAGAAACAAGCCTCATCCTCGCATAAGACTTTCAATTTCCCCCTAATGATCCACCTACTCTATCCCATATTTCAGCGTTATCGTAGATATATAGCCAAGGCTTCAGGTATATGGAGCTTATAGACTCAGAGATTCCTTTTAAGTATTGTTGATCTAAGCAAGAAAGTCACTTTCAATATCACTGACGTGAATAAGCCTATGTGTTGTCTACACCTAAACCAGCTTCAGGAGGCCGATAAGGAGGCCTTTCACAGACGTCGGAGTAGACTTACAGGTGTCCTCTACCAGGCTCTGCAAACCATGTCTGGACTGACAAGAACCGCGCCATAGCATAGCACTTATGGATAGGGTATTGTCTAAAGAGCCACATTCGACGACTGCGGGGATCATGATTGCAACTCCCATAGTCTTGGCTGCCGATACAAGTCAATCAATTGCCGTCTGCCTGGCTTTTACTAATATGATATACCTGAAAGTGTGCGAACATCTCAGGGGCTCAGCAAGCGATAGAGGCTATGCCTATGGCTGGAGGCGCCGGTGGCTGCAAAGATGGCAATGAGAGCTGCCAGATTGGTGCTTCGTAGATCCAACATGATTCGGGCCCCTTTTCCGGAGCCATGGGGCCAAGACCTCAATGAGGGACACGAAGGAGTACGTATAAGTCTGGATTTTTTGGTTAAGTGTCGGTACTTTCTTGCTAGCTATAGCTAACCTTCACTTGGAAGCTCATAAAACGACAGACAATTATCCGTCCCCGGCTCCGTAGGCACACCCCAAAGCCTAATGCCCGGTAATTACAACGTCTAAGGATACGGGACTTATACCGTTTGTGCTTTATACATGGGTTGTAGGATCTCGCCTGAGACTATATGGCGAGAACAATAAGGCCATAGCGAAGACTCCTCGGGACCGGAACGACCCGCTCTAGGTGTCTCCAGATTTTGTATTACGGCTACTCGAGATATCTAGGTGGTTTGAGAGAAAGTGGGAAATAGATGTATAGGGAATGGACTTTGGATTTAAACCCGAATAAACTCGACTGATCTTATTATCGCGCCGTTGTGTGTCGATTCATTCGCTTTTACCCTTAACAGCATTTCGTTTAAGTGAAGGATTAATGACCTGGGAAAAGGCATAGTTGTTCATCACAGAAAAACCAAGAAGAGGGAACACGGAGACCTAGAGATAGCTCACGGTGGTTATTACGAAAACCGAGCCTCTAAGCTGCTAATGTCCTTCTTGCCTGATTCTATCTCCTCCAGCCAAGTCAGAATTCTCCGTATTGAGAACTCGTCATCACACGAGTCCAAAGCCATATCAAAGTCTCTTTGGCGTTGGCTCGCTTCGAAAATATTAACCCACCCCGGAGCCAACCTCTGCATTTCTTGCAAAAAGAGGCGACGGAGCTTCGTCGACTCAAAGTCTTCGAGGTGTTCCCAGAACAGCTCATCAACTTGGCCATGTTCATCTTGATGATAACGCTCCTTGATCGGTTCCACATCGTTCGATTTGCTGTCAATAAAAGACGGGTACCGGCAGGCCGCCCACAGCGGCAAAGCAGAAATACATTCCCAATCCACCACAGCCGTTAGCTCCCCTGCTTCGTCAACGAGAATGTTGTGTCGGTTAAGGTCATCGTGGAACAGTATTGTTGGCTCCGGCTCCGTTCCTGTAGGAGTGAAGAACTCGGGTAAATGGACCTTAAGCTTCTGGATAATTTTTAGAGCATCCTCTAAGACATCGAGATCGTCTTCATCGTCCTCGTCTTCGTCTCGGTCGTCCATCTTTTCATCACCCTTATCCTTGTTATCGTGATCCTCCTGGGACTCTTCGGTATCAATTACAGCATGCGACCCGTTTGTATCCTGAGTCATAGACTCTTTTGCCTTCTCCAAATGACCATAACAATCAAGTTCTGCGAGATCTAGCCTGGATTGGAGCCATTGCCAACTGGACGGGAATGGGCCGCGCTGGACGGTCTGGCGTCCAAATCCATGACAAATAAAAGCTGAGGATACAATTTTTTGCACCTTGGCCTCCCCCGGAAAGATATTCCCGATGCCTCGCATCCGTTTCTGGAAAATCTCCGAGCTAAAGCGGGCGATCCGCCGAACAACTTCTTCCTTGGCGCTGAACGTCATGCTTCGGTATGCATCTGCCCAAGGCTTGCCAGGCATCATCTCCATGGCGATCCATTCAAAACCTACTGGCGTGGACCCATCAGCATTATATGCAAACACTTGCGGAACCGGCAAGCTGGTGTTGGTCCGCACCCACTCAAGAGTCGCAACCTCGCTTAATGTCTTCCACTTTGGATCGATCGGTAAAGTAACGCGAGCGACGACTTGTTCGTCAGTCGACGTTACAGTGAAGATTTTGTTAAAAGCCCCCTGCGCAAGAAACTTAATATCGCAGGGATCGGGCAACGTAATTGCTGCCTGGATAGTGGCCATCACGGCACCTTCATCTGGCTCGACAGTCCATCTAGCCTCCAGACCCCAAAGCGTGCGTACCCATTTGATACTGCTCGAGTGACCAGAGGTCGCATTTTCGCCCGACTCCATTTCAGCAGTAACTGACGGTCTTTCCAGTTACGCGTCGCAAGCAGCGGGATAGACGTAAAATAGTAGTTGATGTAGAGAAAGTAGGCGTCGCCGAGGATAAGCGCGGAATGTATCAGACGGCCCTGATGTTGCGAGGAGGAGAGCGGCTAAATCCAGTGTTGAAAGTAACCAAACAGGTGTCAGTGGGCAGACGCGACGGACTGACCCGGAAAACTTGATTAGACTCTAGCACCCTGATTATAGCCGGGGGTGACAAGCGCCGTATTGTACCGTAGCCCGACAGGCCGGCTCAAACAACCAACCAACATCCATTTTGGCCACAGCCTTGTAGCGGCTGCAGCGTATGCGCCGGCGCTCCAACCAACGAGGCTAACATGCCTCGGATAAGACCACTTCCGGCCAAGCAACCTATCAGAACATCTGCCTCCCATAGACATATGAAAGGAAAAAGGCTACCTGTCACGAATGCGCATAACTTGGCTTAAAGATTCCTACTTGCACGTGGTTGGTTGGTGGTTGGTTGTATTTAACGTCTCGTTACGTGAGACGTTCTGGGCGCAGTGTACGCTAACCTAGTCGTGTCTATGTTCCTTGCATACATGTGACCAGACTTATGCGTTGACTTAGCTATTTCCTGTATCTGATATGGCTTTTACTGACGAGATGAGCTTTATACTAAAAATCGATTTTAGCGAACTCGGCCGCTGTCGTGATTTACGCCTTGGCGATATTCCCGTTAGCCGTTTGACTCCGGTACTTGTCTAGTGTGGAGGGGATTGCCGGCATGGATAGGGCTTCTTGCTATTCTCTAACTGGGCAAGTGAAGCAGGTTTAGTTTGTAGGACAATTCACAGTTCCGTATTTCTCATTACATTGCCCGCCCATTCATCTACTTTCAGGATGCCCGTGAGTCGTGTAGTTTAACATCGTTCTCCCCGGGGGAGGCGGGCAGATATCTAGCGGGTTCTGATAGCTAAAAGACATGTAGGAAACCCTTCTAGTCAGTCGAGGAGAATAGCCTAACATGGGATGTTACTTATTGGGGTCCTCCTCGGAGACACTGCCCTTTCCCCAATCATGTCAAACGCCGAATCAAGATTGCATGCGACCGGGTCACGGCCTGTGATCAATCATGTGGAGCAGCGTGAATATAATTCGACATGTTCCTAGTAGCGTACGAACGGGAGAGTGATGGCTGCTATATATCATCACTATCGGTTAACCTCATGTTTTTGGATTGTCCGGAGCAATCGGTCACCATCGACTACATACAGCGATTAAGATGCCTTACACGCTGCGCGAGGATCCTTACGAAGCATAAGACGACTTTGCTTTACAAATTAATCGCAAATTCGCGCTGTCACATCGCCGTATGCCAGTGCAAAACGTCATGAAATCGCGTTATATACGAAGCAATCTGAGATGCTAGAGAACAGGAAAAGGTTATTACAAGAAGAAATTTGTTCTGTTAACAACACAATGAGATAGTTATAAGAAACTCGAGATAAAGCTCTAAAGAAGCACAATGATGAGTATATTGGGTGTATACGGAACTATTCCAGTTAGCGTCCGAGTACATTGTAAGTCCTGCCGCGCGGGATAAGCTTCTAGCGACATTGTAGGCGCTAATGTGTTCCGTCTAGTCAAACCAAATGTCTATAGAGACCTTGTCATTGTTTACAAGGATGATATCAACTTTCCAAGGCTCCTTGGACCTTTACGAGAGGGATCCGGATTTACAACTAGATGACATAAGGTCCGCAGCTAAAGAACTACACCAAAATCCTCCGTTTTTTAAGAATATTGTGCCACTTTTAGTCCATAGCTTAAATCTCGAAGGAACAAACCTGTTATAGCGTCTTATTTAGACTCTCGCGCAAGCTTAAAATTGCGTCGGCTTCGTAAGAAATTATGACACCGAACACGAGGAGCAGGAGCGAACGAGAATTCTCTATCGCCCATACTAGTAAGCCAGTATGTAGATTGTGTAAAGACGATTCACTTTAGCGAGGTTGTACTAAGGAGCTTGTTGTTGTGAATAATCGTCCATTTGAGTCAGGCAATATAAATCGTTATACTTTACATAACCACTGTTCGATAACTGATCGTTATCAGTATATAAGTCAGCAAGACATAGTCTCTCGCTTAAAGTCGCGGGATTTAGAGCACAGTCGACACTCAGGGATGTAGAGATCAAATCTCGATGTTATGGACACTCACTCCAGGAGTCGAGAAAGAGAGGACTATCCTGTTATAGGCGGAAACACTATTGCCAGTCCTATAGATGTTACAGAATCGTCGGCCTTGACTTATGCGCATTTGCGGAGTTTGCGGAGATTTTCAGCGAAGGTTCTACTGTCAATGGGCAAATACAGGTTGTGATATTTAACAGGACAGGTCTGACTATCATTCAACTGCAGACTCTGTAGTTGAACGTATCGTAGTGGCTTCACGTCCAGCAGTTCGCCGTTCCAGCCTGGGCGCGTCCATGCAAGATGATACAACCCTATCAACAACATTAGACAATATTGAAACAAGCTCACAAGCGATCGATACAGACGCAGTTCAGAGCGTCGACTTGGTTCTGCCTGAGGCAGATCCTGTCATTCATGCGTCGCGGGAATCTCGAGTAGACGACACACAGAATTTATGTCAAGAAAAGCGCCGGTCAGATATGCATAGTAGAATAGCGCATTCCTGTACACCATTATAACACAATAGTCGAAGCAATAGGTGTAGCCTCTGGCCTAATGGCACTGGCTTCGATTGCGTTAAAAGTCTAGTGTTGCGCTCTCTACTGCAATCAAAGATTACGAATACGGTCCGAAACGCGTTTGTGATCTCATTGAAGAGCTAGAAACTCTAAGCAATGCTCTGCGTAATCTCAAGCAGATGTCGATATAGTGGTGAATCTCGTCACTCGAAGTTCCCTTATAATGTAGTAGTCTGTAAAGGCTTCATGGTTGTAACATGAATTTACTACCTAGCCTAAGTTATAGATAACTGGGTGATATGATGTGGCGGCTTTTAATTTGTCAACGGAAATAATAATAAAAAAACCCCCCCAAAAAAAACGTTCCACTGGGACGGTCCCAAAACGCGAAACGAAGCCCTTTAGAAACGCTTTTAAAATCCCACTTTGTTACGTGGTGCATAAGCTACATGTTTCCGTGTTACAAGCTGCGTGGTAAGCGACCCCTTTGCACCAAGTAGGTATGCCCTCGAAGCGCTGGATTAGTATTCAGGTGGGTGACCACTGGGGAATCCCCGGTGTTGTATGTTTTTTGTCTTTTCAGTATTCTACCTGCTACTTTCTTTTCCAATAGATGTATCTATCTATACCTCGTTGCGACGCTTGTATATCACATACGACCATAGCTCCTAGAAAACTCGGCATCCCGTCCGCTCTGCCCTAGATAAACTGGGAAGCGCTGGATTAGTACTCAGGTGGGTGACCACTGGGGAATCCCCGGTGTTGTATGTCTTTTTTCTTTTTTGCAAATTGCTCCTAATTAAACGCGACTCCAAGAGATTGCCTGACCTACC
Source organism: Truncatella angustata (assembly GCF_020726525.1). Lineage (NCBI taxonomy): Eukaryota > Fungi > Ascomycota > Sordariomycetes > Amphisphaeriales > Sporocadaceae > Truncatella > Truncatella angustata. The sequence goes on along the minus strand of NW_025763391.1, from coordinate 351,630 downwards.
GTAGGATAGAGACCAACACTGCGAATCTTGAACCTAGTCTAGGCGTTTGATCGGAATGTTTATTGCTAGGCCCGTAGCGTGGTTTACGGGGCTTGCAAGACAAAGAGTAATAGACGGCTCACACTTTAAAGGAACGAAACGATGACACAAGTGTTATGATACCCACCGTGCCCGGAATGTAATGCATTGCAACAAGAGCAGGTAATTCAATTTTAGAAGCTCAACTCCAATCGAGTTTGGAATCACTTACTAGTAGTGACTTTTCAGGGTTCTCGCACGAATCTGGATAATCCACTGGAACTGCTGATGTCAGTCAGCTCCAAGATTTTTCAACCCTCGTGACAGTATTTCCGAGCCATGAGATTCATATATACTGCAGTGTGCACAGTATTGCAGTTCGCATAAGCTCTAATCCCCCTCCTATAGCGCCTTTTACAGTGCCAATACGCCTCAGTGATTCGTCTCCGCTCCAGCGAGGCGCATACTCTGGGGATGATACAGAGTAACTACCTTGCAATTCGCTTCCCGGACAAACGGGCCAAAAGACTTTGTTTGGGGTTCGACACTCATCTGTACTAGTAACTTTCTGTATCTCAAATCTTACGCAGCATCGCAAGTTGTGGATGAACCAAGTCTTCTTCTTTTCCACATAGAATCAATATCTACAGCCTCGTCACTAGTTGGAGCTGGTATACTCAAACTAGATGGACGCTTTGATCCGTTAGAGTTGGTTATTCATCAATGTGTTTTACCCCCTGGTATGTAATCTGAAGAACAGATGTCGAATATGACGGCCTTGCAGTTGATATTTGTATCACAGTTCTCCTGATCTCGTATCCATCCTCTTCCTGCAGCCTTCTCCGCGGTGACAAGCTTCGGAAGATGGCGTTGTTTCACGGATCGTGGATTTCATATTTGGAAAATGTCAGGTAGAACTGAGTCATCCTGAAACGCTCAATGACGGGCACCCTAGAACTGGTTGGTGACCCATCTCTGGCTTCATGCAACGACCACGAAAGCGGATACGTATGTTAATCACGTTGGGTTCCGTTTGTGCAGTTTCTGTTCTGGGCATATGCAGCCATAGGATATTGTGATTCTCAGGGCTTGCAGCCAGCCGAGCCGATGCGCGCTATCAGTCTCATTCTACGCAACCATGTTCTACAATCCCCGTTCTAGCGCACTGCGCGTAAGTCAGGTTCCTCTTGCTCTAATAACAAACAATTTCGTCAGTGGCAGCGACCGTACTGGCATACAGCACCATTCACTTTGTTTGCAGTAATTTGGAATGCCGTCGCCCATGCTTGCTTGCTCGATCTGTCGACCTGTTCGTGTTGGCCTATGTACGCCGCTGGAACCACGGCGGGGATCTCCTGCTCTACCGTCCAGTACCAAGAATCTAGCTCTGGTTTTACAAAGTGCTGACATTTCTGGTGCCCATAATGTCGGCTAGATGGCGAGTGATTATACATGTGGTCAGGATTGTGACATCTCTAGATCATAGAAATAGTTTTGGATGGAGTATAAAATAAAGAGGTTCGTTAACTATAATCGCTCAGGCTCAATAAGCCTTACTTATAAGTCAAAACGGTTATGTTTAAGTGATAACTGTTTGATCCTCACTCGAAAGACCACAGCACCGCTACGGCGTGTCGGATCAGCGACACTATTCGCAGATCCATTCGGCTGTAGGACACTATCGAGCTAGCTTAGTATCGTTACCGCACTGGCTTCAGCAGCACTGGTAGAGGTGGCTTCTCCCACAACGTCCAATTCTTGTTCTGCTCGATCCACGTGCTAATATCTGGACCTATTTCGATATCAAAGTTCCATAAAAGTCGGGCTGTTATCAGGCGCATCTCGGCGTATGCAAGACTAAGATACAATTAGATAAATTCAGACACAGATGCCCTTTGTACGGAGACTTACCTTCTCCCGATGCAGTTCCGTGGACCTAGGGAGAAAGGAAGGCTAGCAGCCCTGTCGTCATTTTTGTATACAGGATCGTCAAGCCAACGTTCAGGGGCGAAGGACTCGGCATTGTGGAAGTTCCTTGAAGAGTGAGCAGCCACGTACTGGCTGTTGAGAACATGAGTCTAAATGCGCGTTAATCTCGACTGGCCTTTTCTTCACATGGATAAGTTTCTTACTTTAGGCGGCACAAGATACCCCCCGAGCACTGTACCCTCATCCCCGACTATACGTGGAGATCCAAGAGCGACCGGAGGATACATCCGCATACCCTCCTCTAGAGTCGCAAGGAGGTATGGAAGTTTGCCGACGGTAGTCATGGTTATTTCGGCTTCGTCTGAAAACCCACCTCTGATTTCGGCCACCAGCTTCTGTTTAACCTGCGGGTTCTGGAGCAAGTAGAACACCGTGCCTGCCAGAAGCGTCGCCGTCGTGTCACTTCCACCTAAGACTAGGGTAGAAGAGGTTGCTTCGATTTCAGCACGGCTCATTTCTCTTTCCTTCCCTCCCTTGCGAAGAATGTAATTCAAAAAGTCCAGCCGGTCAGTGGCGGAGGCAATGCGATGATTGACCCGCTCTTCTGCAAACCTGAATCCCTTTTCTCTGGCTGCTAGAAGTTTTTCACGGTCTAGCCACATCATGATCTTGGTGATTAAGGGGTAGCGAGAGAGTTCGCTTCGGATCATTATGGCTTTTACACCTCCAAAGACGAATGGAATCCATTCGTGGTAGGCTTGGTTCCTCAGGCAATCAAATGATCGATCGAATGTCAACTCGCCAATCACATCGAAAGTTATCCAATTGAACCACGTCACCATATCCTGAGGTCCATCTTTGGCCTTTTGGTGCAAGCCTTGTATGAGGAGATCAACATAGGTCTTAAGAACAGCCTCTTGGTCCCTTATTGCTCTCTCCGAAAATCCACTCGACAAAAGGCGACGATACCGGCTATGGTCCGAATCACTCGGTACACTCAATATACTATAAGCGCCATTTGGCGACTTGAAGAACAATTCTGGGTCTTTCTGCAGCTGATCACGTCCCGGCTTGTTGATCAAGATATCTTTGGAGGCTTGAGAGCTAGAGAAGGACAGTGTTCCGGGGCGAACGCGGACAACATCGCCGTACCTTTCATGGAGGCAGTGTAGGTACCGGGGAAACCTTCCCCGCAGAAACTCGTACGAGGCTGGGAGGTGCCAAACAGCATTCCATCTTGGACCAGGAAATTTCGCCAGCGGGTGGAACCAGACATTGTAAACCGCCTTTCCCAGCAACAAACACGCGCCCTATATTTTGACATGTCAGCGATCACCCTGACTCAAATAACTTAGGGATCACGGGGTGTGATACTGTACCTACCACGCAAAGCAGAGCAGATATGATCGGCAGGCCGAGGCCCCCCATGTGTATTAGAATCGTCATGGTTAACGGAGGAACGTTGTCTGATGAGGAACCAGACAGGCAACATACGTCTATCAGCTTTGTACGTGACAAGAGAGCACCCAGTTTCGAGAGGGAGTTCAAAGCAAGTACCACGTGTTACATCAAGTTACATTCCTTACACAAAAGAAATACGACATAAGCTCAATAATTCACATTTACAATAATTAATGACTTATAGAGTTATGACTATCTTGGAAATTTCTTCATAAGCAGTTTAATGTTGTATTGGTGGAATCAATATGGACGTAAGCAAATATACTCATGACGTACGAGCGGCCGCAGTATCTGATCTAGGTAGAAGGCTATCGAAGGCAGGATATAATGGCTTGTATTACGTAAATGGCAGAAGCTAGGATCAGTGTAGGATTTCCACCCGACTCAAACCTAGCGAAAGAACACGTAAGTACTGCGAGATAATGCTGCAACTCTGGGGTGCAGAGTTGTACCGTTCAGATCTATGTCTACATCAGGTGTGCGCTTTGGACTAAGATAAGTGGTATCACGGAAATGGATACACTCAGGCGAGATCTAGGGGCCCCACTCAGATGATCTCACATCATGTTCAGGTGAACCCCTGTATAATGAACCAACCCTGCATTAACAGTAAGCCCAGCTGATTTGCTATCGCGGTCAACCAGGTTCAACATCCTTCGCACGAACTACTATACTTTCCGTAGCGATGCCAAATTCGGCTTTCGTGATTGCTTCTGAGCTAGAGTCACCCCTGATTAACTAGCCCACCGAGGGCTAACTACCGCTAGGACCGAGGTAAATGGGACTTACTGCATCTGAGTGATAAGAGTCCCGCATTATAAGTAACCCACAAAGTGGGGGCTGGTGGAAAGTACCTTGCAGGACTAAATTCAACGACTCCTCAATGGTTCCACCGCGTATCGTTTGCGAAACTCGCAGCAAAAGACAAGGCGCGGATTACCTATGTAATTTACTAGCGCCATCTACCGCTAGAGCCTCCGTATAGTGTATGCATTATTGAGTTAGCCATTAAGCATTTATCCGCGAGTTGCACTTCTCGGTATATAGCTAATAAGCTAATGAAGTTATACCCAGACCTTCGTTACCTGAGCCTATCTCACCATAGAAAATCTGACTGCTGTTGGGTCTCTTCGATTTCTGTTCCTCTGTCTCTGAGTCATTTTCGGTACTGAAGATTCTATCCCACATACCCTGTACGCTTCTGACAAACGAAAGGTTTCCTCAGTCTGTATAGGCTGATACTAGTCAGTCACCATCTTTTTAGCAGCATGAAGCTTGACGCTTTCCCTCAGTCTATATCGCCTCGACTGAAGCGTTCAGGTGCACCAAAGTGGTCTGCTTCTATCATTGTTGTGCTCGTTGTCTTCTCTTACTACTGCTACTGGGGTACGATCCCGAGCATAGCCGCCCATTCTAATTTTGATCTGCGCCAAATATTGCTCTCCGTTCCTTCTCATGAACATGTACGCAACTGGAGTGCTTATTATACGTCGGACACGCATCTTGCCGGCCAGGGCCTGAAGCAAGCCCAATGGACTCAAGCCAAGTGGAAGGAGTTTGGTGTCATAAACACTACCATTTCTTCTCACGATACCCAGCTTCCACTGCCGATAAATGGGCAGCGGCTCGCTCTCTTAGAGAATGACCGAGTCCTTTACGAGGCGCCCCTGGTGGACGCCAACGCCTCTGTGGGCTTCGTACCCGCGTACTTTGGCTTTTCAGCCAATGGCAACATTTCTGGCTCTTACGTCTTTTGCAACTTCGGCAGCCCGCAAGACTTCATCGATCTCGCTCAGCGTAACATAAGCCTCGCAGGAAAAATCGCCATCATCAAGTTGGGCACTGCAACTCCATATGTGCGCGAGAAGAACTTGTCCATGTTTCGTGCCCTGTCTGTCCATAACGCTCAAGCGGCGGGTATGATCGGTGTGGTTCTATACACCGATCCTGGAAATGACGGCCCTACGACTGAGGGCAATGGATACAAACCATTTCCTGACGGACCAGCGCGACCGCTCGAGGCAATCGAGAGAGGAGGTCTTGGTAGCATCGGTGAGTAATCCTTGTCTGCACCGATCAAATACCTCTTGCTCACCCGGTATCATCTAGATGACTTCAACGGGGGCCAATTACCTAGTATTCCCTGCATACCCATGTCCGCTGCTGATGCGATCCAGCTCTTGAGCAAGTTGAACGGTCATGGGCCTTCAGCAAAAGAGTTTGGTAATCTCTGGGAATTGGGCGGCTTGGGGTACTACGGTGTTGACTATAATGTTGGACCATCGCCTCCTGGACTTTCTCTACACGTCACTAACCACGCGGATATCCTGGATACCCAGATCCACAACGTTATTGGCACGATTACTGGTAGGACAACCGACGAGGTGGTCATCGTTGGCAACCATCGCGACGCCTGGGGCCCCGGTGCCGGAGATCCCGGTAGTGGTTCCGCCGCGTTGAACGAGGTCGTCCGCAGCTTTGGCGAAGCCCTTAAGCAGGGCTGGCGCCCAGAGCGTACCATAATCTTCGCAAGTTTTGAAGGGGAGGAGTTTCTTCAAGTCGGCTCCCTCCTCTGGGTCACTAAACATCTTGACTGGTTGAGAGCTTCGGCTGTCGCATATCTCAACGTTGTCGTTGCGGCGTCGGGGAGTCATTTCCACGCCAAGGCCAGTCCGCTCCTGTACTCAACGGTTCTCTCTGTGACTGACCTCGTACTGTCGCCGAATCAAACCGCGGCTGGTCAATCTGTGCGAGATGTCTGGGGCGGCAATATCACTCCTGCCGGCAGCGGCGATGCAAACCGTTTCATGTCCATTCCTTGCGTTTCGACACTTGATTTTGGCTTCACACCGGCCCTGGGGGAGCCCGTCTTCCCATACCATACGGGCTTCGACAGTTTCGAATGGATGGACGAAGTCGGTGACCCTGGATGGAAGTATCACGTCACTAGTGCGAAGATGTGGGCTCTCATGACGGCACACCTCGTAGAGCCAGGGGTGCTGAACATGAACGTCACAGACTACGCATTAGCATTCCAGGGATGGCTAGAGGATTTCAAAGACCGCGACTTGTTGTCTCCGAAGGTTGATCTGACGGTCATGTTTGACGCAGTCGAGCGACTATCTAGGGCTGCCAGCCGTTTTGACAGCTTTGCCGGCTCTCTGAGAGAGTCAAAATGCACTCGGTGGAAGTTCTGGGCTAGATGCAGGCGGACCCGTACGATCAGTGGTGTGAACAGAGTTTACAAGGTATTCGAACGACAGTTTTACTACGGACCGGGCATAAATGGACACGCTGACTGGCACCATGTCGTGTTCACGCCATCTGCCTGGCATAACACGCCGTTACCTTTGCCTGGACTTAGCAAGAGCCTACAGAAGCGAGACTGGGAGAACGCTCAGGTAAGGCATCCTCTCGTCAATATTTACAGTATAGTGGTGCTAACTATAACAGAAATGGAGAGACATCATAGTAGAGAGAATAGGCAATGCGGCTTATTTGTTAGAAGCACATTTGGAATACGTAGATACGCAACAAGGTCCTGGTGTTATTAGCTGGATAAGGCAGACTTTCCGACCATATTACTAGTAGGCAGTTATTCGTAATCTGAAATTAAAAACTAAGAAATATTGATCATGATTTCAACTCGCAAATGGCCAAGTGTGTTTGCGTGTGCGCCGTAGCAAACATATTCAACTTGTGCGACAGAATTCTGTGACAGTGGCTGGTGATGGAGGCACAACAATCAGCTTTCACTTGTTGGGCCCTCGTCCTCACCTTGACCCGGATTGTCCATATAGAATAGAGAGTGCCAATCCTGTGCCGGATGCAGTAGCGAGGTCACAGGGAGCTCCCAAGGGGAAGAAGGGAAAAAAAAAAAAAAAGGTAAGGGTCTCGCTTACCAGGAAGCATGTGAAACATTTTCTCCACCACTGACGCGGGCCAATCCGCTTGAACTGGCTCAACCTATTCAGTCAGCCACACCCGCGATGTATTGCATCGGGCAATTGCTCCCGCGGCTGGGCAGATATGCAGTACCTGCAATATATGCCGTGAGACCACTAGCACGCAAATAAAAATGGGGACGCTTGATGCACTACATCCTGCTTTATATAGATCCAGACTATTTAGCCAGTCTAAGCGAGTGGGATACCCTCAATTCGGATATATCCCGACGTCCCAAATGGTACAATGGTACTGTAGTTTGAGGGGCAGAAAAGTGGACATGGGTCAAGTATCAATTCCTGGCTAGTTCCGGCGATCTGTCATTTATCGAGCGCGGATGTGTTCCCCCCTTGCAGAACAACGTGACCCACTGTGATTTACAAGGCCTAGGCTCAGTAGGTTTGAACCACGATACTACCTTAGGCAGGTACATATGCGCTGTAGAGGCGCCGCATACAGAGAGATAAGTATTCAACACCGAGGATTTACAAGTGGGCCTCACTAACTTAGTCAACGTTACCCGTCCATCGGCGCCCCATAGATTCATGGGTGCTCGTGAATCTATGGGGCGCCTCGTCCATCGAAAAGGAGGGGTTGCGGCACGGGTCTCATTCCTTTGGTTGGGCAAGCTAACCACAACTCCTAATAGGCGTGGCTGCGGGATGAACCGTTGATCAAAGCAAAGGCTAGTCTAGATGCTTACGTAGTTCCGCAGGCACTTTTGGTAGTGCCACTTGTCTAACCTTAGATACTTAGCGTCTTCGTCCTCTTGATATCACCACGCTTTCCAGACAACACTCGCAAATCCACGCGTGGAGCCATTCGAGACCTACCAGCATGAGGTGTGGCGCAGGTGCGCGTGGATCAACGGCCTAGATAAGTTTTCACCTTGAGCGGCTGCGTGCCTCGCTAATCTCTCTTCTCTTCTCCTCTTTACTAGTCGTTTAACACGCGCCATCTACTAGACCTTCCGTAGCAGTGCTCACGCGATAATACATATAGTTCTCTGTCTCCTCCCCCAACACAACTTGCATCCATACTTGATTCTGCGAAATCAATTGAGCGCCCGCCTCCTTTCTGTGTGTAATTTGAGTCTTTCCCGTAGAGGTCCGACATTAGGCGTGACCGTCTCACGCAGACAAACATGGCTCCAGGTCCCCGCCTTGCCAACTTTCTCCGCCCATTGAGCCTGATCTGGTTCTCTATTCGCCGTAAGCCTCTGTCGCACCCAATCGCCTCCACAACTCTGCTAATCATTGCTCCCCTGTTTCAGTGCACTGGGCAGCCTTCAAAGAGTCTTACCGACAAAACGGCCTCGGAGCACTTGGGCGCATACCGGAAATTCGAGATGCCGCTTTAGCAAAGTTGTTCTGCATAACCTGTAATCTACCTGCCACATCCGCCATCAACTTGTTGACAGAGACTAATTGAGTGCAGCTGACGGTTTCATCGCTTTCGAAGATAAGACCATTATTCCCTCGCTCTTACAGGCCGCTAGCGGTGTTGTTCTCGAGTTGGGACCTGGGCCAGGCAATCAAATTCATCGTTTTGACATGTCTCGCGTTAGTCAAGTCTACGGTATTGAACCTAACTCCAGCTACAAAGACGGCATAAAGACCAAGGTGGAAAAACATAACCTGGGGGATAAGTATAAGCTTATTATTTCTGGTATCGAAGATAGCCAAGTTTTAAGAGCGGAGGGGATTACGGAAGGGAGTTTGGATACCGTGTTGTGTATCCAAGTCTTATGCGCGGTTAAGGATCCAAAGACGGTAATGAAAGAGATATGGAAATTACTTAAACCCGGAGGGAAATTCATATTTTGGGAACATGGATGGAGCAGAAGCCATTTGACGGCTGTAGAGCAAGGTACGTCTTCATTAGCTTTCCCTTTTTTCTTTTTTTCTTCTTTTTCTTTCTTCTTAGGTGGGACCTTATCACGGAAGTTACTTAAGAGAAGATCTAAGACGTGTGCAAACGTGGCTAATATGTAAAAAGCTGTTTTGAATCCTGCTTGGAGCACATTTATCGGATGTCATATGACCCGGAATGTGTTGGCGGATATCATTAACGGTGGAGAGTGGGAAAACCCCGAGGATATTGAGGAGCCTGAAGACTTGGTTAGTTGTTTGCCTAGGATTCAGGGCGTGCTTGTTAAGAAGGCCTGATCGGAGCCTGATTAGAACGAACACCTCTACTATGTGGACGCCGTATCGAGTAGGGAATAAAAGCGTGTCATGATGAGTTGCATTTCTTGTCTGGGGAGTGATCGCCGCCTTTCCACCCAGAAACCACATGTGTTTCCAGAACATAGTGCCGTATGTTCTTGACAACCGAGTGCGGCTGAAGAGTCTGTTCAGTAAATTCCTACCATATTTTACCAGTAGCAGTGGCACAGGTCGCCCTACAAGACAAAAGTATTTTTTCTTCCGTGTTGTCAAGATGAGAGTCTTAACATTGACTTGCTAATTCTCCACTCGACATCTATATGGCAGCAGTCAGCGCCCGTGTTCCCAAATTGTGACACAGCTCATGCCAATTATTTCACCTCGCAAGCCCATATCCCACGCCTATTGAACTAAGGGCCCTGAACTCACTGGCAAACCCAGCGTGAAGTCTGAGAGCTTTATCGCCGAATTGATCACGTATAAAATGGTATGTGAAAGATAATTTATACAGTTGAACGAGTGGATTGGTTAGGCAAGCTACGTTACCAACTGAGAATAAACCGCGAAATTGTAGACACCTTACGCCACTCTGGCTCGTGCATCGAGATGCACAGCCATGTTTATCCGGACATGCTACCCCCACTGCTTTGCTATTCAACACCAAAAAGCTGCAATGTAGAAAACCAAGTATCACAGGTCACTAATAATCTCACATTAACCATTAGATTCTTGAACGAACAGCGCATTTCACATACCTTGTCGTCGCGTTATGAAAATGTTCGATGGCATCGACGAGGTTATCAACACTAGGACCGTTGGGACAATCCGTCCAGTTGTCCCCATCCCGGATGCAGTAAATCTTTTCGTTCAATCGAACTGTGCCACTAATACGCACACCCGCCTTACGAGCGATGTCAGTTTATACATGAAGGATAAACCGCAGAAAATCGACCAGAAGATATCGCCAGCAAGGACATTGGGCAAACTCTTTTTCACTTACATCTATAGTGTGTTGAGCACTTTCCCGAAGTAGCTTGAAACCGTATGCTCCTCCATCTCTGGTAGCGCATTGATCGACTGCCTCAAGATCTACGGAAAATTTCGAAGCGCAGACTTCGTAGTGTGCGCGCTCCGGAATCCGCTCGTACTCGTGCGTCAAGCACTCGATGAAGCCAATGTAAGTCCTGGAGTCCGGGTGCGTCTCCTGTGCGCACAGTTCCATGATACTAGCCTTGCATTCCTCGGGGCCATGCTTGCAGACTATACCATCTTCTGTTGGCCTGAGAGGTGTGAACATGGTGAGAAACTCCTGGCAATTATTTCTAGGTTTTAAATTACTCACCTTGCAACGATGCTCAGCCTGAAGTCGACCTTGTCGTAAACACGCTCGATGGTAGGAAGTAATAAGTCCGTCAAGGCGGTCTTTGCACAGATCTGTCATTAGCAGTTCGCCGTTTTTGTTTTCAAGACGCTTGTTGAAGGAATACAAACCCTTGCATTGCCACACTTGGTGATGATGTGGATCTCTAATGGTACCCTCTCTACAGTCTCTGTAGCAAGCGGCTGCTTCAGACATTCTTTGAGTATTGGAATCCTATAGACGCTATAAACAACCGAAAGAGTGAGTATCAGAAGTAATGTCTGGCGGAGAGGTATGAGCGATGACTGGGCCCGACGCCATAGGCTCTCAGGAGCTATATGGCCAACTACTGCTGGCAGCTTCTCGTTCATCGTGAGTAGAGCTATTGCTTTGGTGTATGGATCAACACTTGTAGATAACCTGCTTCTTGAGAGAAGCGAGCATAAGTCGCGAAGTCTAGGTGATAATTTTCGTCGGCATGACGGGAAAAGTCTCGTCTCTGTTTTTGTGCAACTTCGAACTCATGTTGGCACCGAATTTGGGCTGATCCCCCGCCTAACCATAATGCGGTATTGCCTTGGTCTGTTATTGCGGCTAAGCGTTCATCGTTTGCAGATTACCAGTATGTGAGCCTGGCAAGAAATTTCAGGGGACCTGTGTCCTTGATGGTCCCAGCTCCCGTCCCATGCTCTCATTATTCACGCCCCGTTCTGATAGGTGGACCCCTCGCTGTGAGCCCATCACTCGGTCTAGCTGGGGACATTTTGAGTTTACCGTGCACATTGTCTTTTACGACTAGTCATCCAGGATCTTACAACTAAGCGGCAAAATACTCCTTATCTCAAGAGAGCGGTGGAGTAAAGGTACTTTGGTTCAGACAAAACAACTAAAATCTCACGTCATCATGGTTAGACCATGCCTGTAAATGAAATGAAGAAGCAGGGTTGCACTCAGATCGGAGACCGTGCGTTACTTTAAAAGTGGAGAACGGGTTGCAGTGATGAAAGAGACTACTGCAATGCTCGTGTATAGTACTGCTCACGAATTTGATTTCCGGATTGGGGTCATAGCAAGTTTCGAAGTTTTAATAGCCAATCAAAGAGTCAAATTATGAAGTTGCCTTATCAGTTTAGAATGATGCAATCACATTACGTCTCAACAACCATGAATAGTCTTAATTGCTGACCCCGGTCGACACAGGTGGCTGTACTGTAACGACTAAAATGTAGTAGACAAAAGGGTAATTTGTATATGCATTTTGTTAACTTATAAGTAATCATCGATTTGTGAATATTCTATCACTTGCACTTAAAAGAGTGTTGGCATTGCGAATAGGACAATGACACGAGATAAACATGGACATTTCTCCTAGTTCATTGCAGCTCACGTGGCTCCCCGGCAAGCATGTCACATGCTACTCAACGTTGAAAAAAGTTATGCCCCTCAAAGATTGCATCCTGAATTTATTAGATACTCACTATTATATCACCTGATTTTCGACCTGGCCTAAATTGGTGTGCTAGTTGCCTGCTACATATCTCTCTGGCTCTGTCACTTTCTATGATTTGCTATCAGGTCATGGTCGCCGAGATTTTCTCCCCACGACGAAAATATTGCCTCATCTTGATCAATTGTGTTGACTGCTAAAGTCCCACGGTGGAAGAAGACTGGTAAGAGGCAGGAAGAAGCAAGAGAAAATGCCACGACCTGCAAGTTCTTTCGAGGTTCCCAGCGGCATTTCGTCAAGTCCAGGCATCGAAGGAAACGCAGCAAATGAACGCACACCACTCCTCAATCACGATGGAAAGGGGAACTGCGGTCAATCTGATCGCGTGATAGCCGGATATCAAGTACTCTCAGATCCACAAGTAGACGAGGCAACAGTCACACCCCAAGAATTGCCTTTTAGTAGGCTTGCCATTATCTTTTCGACAGCTTGGGTAGGCGTATTTCTTGGAGCTATAGATTCCAGTGTCATTGCGACCCTCACAGTGCCAATCTCCAGCGAGTTCCGGTCTCTCAGCTTGCTACCATGGCTGGCAACAGCATATCTCATATCCAATGCTGTCTGTCAACCGCTTTCTGGTCGCTTGACGGATATCTTTGGTCGCGGACCAGGCTTGGTGTTCAGCCATATCGCCTTCTCTGTCGGAAATCTTATCTGTGGGCTCGCTACCAACGCGCCTCAGATGATTCTGGGTAGAGTCATTGCGGGGATTGGCGGCGGTGGACTCATGAGCATCGCTACATTCTTAGGATCTGATCTGGTTCCTTTGAGAAAGAGAGGCGTAGTTCAAGGCATGTTGAACCTATGCTTTGGGTCGGGAGCGATGTTGGGTGGCGTCATTGGCGGTCTTCTCAACGATTATAGCAACCGCGGCTGGAGACTTGCTTTCCTCATTCAAGTTCCTCCCTCTCTCCTGGCGGCCGTCGGTGTTCATTTCTTTATAAGAACTGCACCGAAACAGTCTCAAAAATCCTATCTTGCGCGTATAGACTTCTTTGGAGTCTTTCTGTTGACGTCTTTCCTTGTCCTATTCCTTGTGGGTTTGAACACAGGTGGAAATATTGTTCCTTGGACTCACCCAGTACCTCTCACCACCATTCCCATGTCCGTTGTTGCCTTCTTCTCATTCATTTGGTGGGAATTAAGGGCTGTGCAACCTGTTATTCCGGTCAACCTTCTGTTAAAACGAACCGTACTGGCCGCTTGCTTGTCCAACTTTTTCTGTACTATGGTCATTTTTGGTCTACTTTTTTATATTCCCCTATATCTGCAGGTTCGCGGACGTACTGCAACAGAAGTTGGCCTGCTCATCCTCTTTTCTCCAATGGGAAGTTCGGTCAGCTCGGTCGGGGCTGGTGTCATAATGAACAAGACAGGGAAATATATTGGTCTGGGTATTGCCAGTGTGATTGTCATGATTTTGGGCGTCATCATCTTCGGGTTCCACAACGAGAACACCCATGACTGGATGACAGCGATTGTCTTCTTCCTCGTCGGAACTGGTTATGCGTCCATGTTGACAACTACACTACTGGCTTGCATTGCTGCTGTTGAGCACACTCACCAAGCTGTCGTCACCGCTGCCACCTGTGAGTTTTCACCTCTTTCTCTTCCCTTTTCTTTTTTTTCCTGCCATTATTAGGCCTCTTTTCTCTTTCATATTTGCTAACATGATCTAAAGATTTGGGACGAAGCCTTGGAAGTACTCTCGGTATCACTATCAGCTCAGCAGTCTACCAAAACATTCTAAATGACAAGTTGTGGGACAGGTTTGGGGACTATCCCGACGCAGCAAAACACATTGCTCGCATTCGTAATGATGTTTCAGAGCTCAAACACCTCCCAGAAGGGTGGTACGAAGGAACAATTGAGTCCTTCATGAGTGCATTCCATGCCGTCTTCCTTACACTACTGGGGATGTGTATTCTAGGGTTGGTGTGCGTATCGCTTATGAGGCATCACACCCTCCATTCAACCCTGGAACGAGATGGGCGATGAGTTAGAGTATCTAGTCACTGTTCTTAATTTCTTGTATTAAGGCAATATTGAAAAATTGAGAAAAATGATTGTGTGCAATGCTTTTTTTTTTTCATCATCTCCACGAGGTAGTTGCACGGCCAATTAAGGAGGCCAATGAAATGAGGGGCATGGCGGAGGATAGAGATCACATGACTAAGATTATCTGCAAACGCAATACTGAAGAATCGATACGAACGCATTAGTGAGTGAGACGTAGGATAACGATAGCGGAGGAAGAAATGTGTGCGGCACTGTGGAGTTCTAAACCTTCAAATCCAAAACGCAACATCTTTACCCTTCTGCATACAAGGTAACATATATGAAATTTTGTTAACATTGATACGAAACCATCAAACACGATCGTATTATGTATTGAAAAGAACAGAGAAGCAGAGATTAGATCAGCTCGGCAAGGACCATGTCAGGTACTCTAAAAATTCTGAGCCGCTGTCAATAGTACCGTACATAGTCGTAGTATAGAGGCACAACGCGCTCCATCAGTGTGTAAGATACGATGGACGAACGACGTCGGTAGTGCACGCCAATCATGAACCCACTTTCTTACTGTCTGACATAACTAAGTCTGACAGCTAGTGTGAGACTCGTTGCGAATCCTTCTAAAACGGGGAGACATGGCACAGGTGCCATCGGTCCCACCAAGCTCCGCCAGTTGGTACTTCGAGAGCGCGGAACCGATTGCCGACCGTGCCGGCCGCCGGCCGCGATACCCGCGTAGTTGATATCTAGTGGTGCCAAGACTGTAACCCCGGTCTAAGGTAAGGGTATACGTATGTAGGTACCCAGCTCCGCCGCCACAGCCTCGGGCAAAAGATAAGCTTCGTTGCCAGGTTAAGCTTCCTTGTAAGATCCTCGTCAGATCCGTGCAACCCTCGTATAGTGCTTGAATCGGTATCCGCTAGTGTGTGGTTCGACATTAATTGCATGCCGAATAGTTCGCATCTAGAGCCCTCCCAAGTACCGGTACGCAGTACCTAGCGGCAATAATTTATTACCTGTACGACTACAGTAATAAACGGCCAGATGAGCAAATTGTGCACAAAGGACTGTTGGAAGTACCTTCGCATGTCCCCGCTTAATGCATCGTTACCCGTTTAGCATATTATTGAAGTTATCCAGTATACGGATAGAGCAACAATTTTCGGAGTAGACCAGCGAGAGAACCGGTTCACTTATGCCCTTAATCTCGTAAATCTACCAAGAGGAAAACATCCTTGTCTTGGGTAAAGAGACTGTTCTCACAGTGACAAGCTTCTTAAGGTCTTGTGAAAAAGTCACAGCCCAAGTTCAATATGGCAGAGACCGCACCTCGTCTTCAAGACGCTCCCCGTTTCCCTAACGACCCAATTCTTGTCAAGCTGCTTGAAGCTGCCAAGCGGGTACCGGTTTCAGAGGTCATCATCAAGGACTTCGCAGGTTTTGAGAAAACATACCCACAGCTCTTGAGTGACGTCTTGGAGACTCGCGATCGTCTTAAGTCCTCATTGCCTGCCTCTAATTTCGGCGAAAAGGGTCTCCTTCGTGAGGAGAATGTATACGTCACAGCTCTCACACGAACCGGGTATGAGTATGCTGTCGCGTTCTTTGCCGTAAGAGCATTGGGGGGAGCTTATGTGCCACTAGGTAAGCCAGACCATGATCATAGAAAGAAGAAAGAAATGTTAATTCGAGGCCAGACCCCAGAGCAGCCCTGGACAGACAGGCTTCTGTCATTTCCAGGGCAAAATCAGACTGTGTATTGTTTGACCGCGGTTGCACTGCAGAGCTCGAACGACTAGAGGCTCATATGGAAAATATCGAGGGGAAATCTTTGGTTGTGCTACCTGTTGCATGCAACTCTCATCCTTTACCGGCAATTGATGTCAGTATCGATGAAGCTCTCTATTTGGACCCAGATGGTCCTGGGTTTGTATGCATGACATCAGGCACCACTGGCTACTCCAAGGGTGTCGTGATCCGAAGAACGTGCCTCACGTCTCATCCAGTAAACCTGACATCCGAACTGCTTGAGAAGAAAGGTGGTGCCCAGATCAATTATAACGAGAGCCACTGGCTCGGTGGTGCGAAGAATGTAATTGAAAGCATAGCCCTTGGCAAAATGGTGTTCGCCCTCGAATGCCCGGCCAGTGCCAAAGACGTGCTTGAGGTCTTTCGAAACAATCGGATCACCTATTTTATTTTCAATCCAGCACTTCTTCGGGGTATGAAGGATATCCTGCTGGGTGATGAAGAACTCACAAAGGAAAAACAAGCAACATTTTCAGCACATTTCAAAGGGCTAGATTTCTTTTTATGCATTGGAGGTCTGGTCGAGCAACCGACGGTAGACTTTTGGGAAGAGGTCATCGGACTTCCGCTGCAGTGCCGATACGGGGCCAGCGAGCTGACGGGGTTGGTAACGATGGGATTATCCAGAACAAACGTGAGTGATCACTTGAGCATTTTCTATTCCTTATTCTTTTCTAACTCTGATTGCACAAGGGTTCCGTTGGAAAACTCGCGCCTGGCATGGAGATGAAACTGTCAGAGGGAACACATGGCAGGTTGTCCATTAGGTCTCCTCATAAATTTCTAGGGTGAGGATCGTGGAAACTCTCACACTCTTCAAGAAATCCTGTTTTGAACTGACCGAGACTTAGTTATCTTGGCAATGTCGAGGCAACACAGGCGGCTTTCGATGAGGAGGGTTACTACCGAACCGGAGACATGGCCGATTTGAAAGACGGCGAGTTGCTCTTGCACGGCCGCGAACGAGATGACTGTAAGTATCTTCGAATTCCAACACTGATGTGTTTATTTGAAATGCTAAATCTCCTCTTCTTTTCATGTAGACATTGTCTTTGGCAATTCTCGCTATTCTGCCCTCAAGGTGGAACGTTGCTTGATGGGGCTGCCCTACACTGCTGAAGTCTGCGTTGTCGCCGTACCCGTGGAAGAAAAGAAGCAGTTGTGTGGTGCTGTTATCAGGATCAAAGATGGCCTAGGGTTGGATAAAATTACGTTAGCTCAAATCAGAGCAGATATTCAGGCCGATCTAGACGTCACAGAGTTGCCTGCTATACTGCGACTTTTGGAGCCTGGAGAGGACTTACCACGTACAGCCACAGGGAAGCCCATCAAGTATCAGGTCATGGAGGACTTCTTTTATGCTGGTGATTGTGGCAGGGACTGGTTTGCTGTGGACAGCCCGCCATCTGATGTCGAGTTCTGCGGCATGCCTGTCACAGTTACTGCATAATGTACCTTAACATAGGCCATAGATTTTAATGAAGAGGTTCTTCAAGGCTTCGATTCAAATAAGTTTCTCTCAGCTTTTCCTTTACCAACAAAAGTGCGTAAAATAGTGGGCTACGGCGTTATTTGCCTTGGACGGCGGCGGCATTGTATTATATTGACTTGGACACTGCTCAATAGAAACCATAAAGCGACCAAATCTTTTCTTATGAGGCGCTCATGCAGCAAGACTTGTGAATGGAAAATATTCATATAAACCGCATGTTATTTCATGATTGAGTAACTTTTGTCGCTGCTCTATCTCTAATTGGCCTGTCACCTTTGATTGCCACAAAACTTCTTCAATTCCCCTTTTCATTCCAAACACATCATGTGAATAACAATCTCTAATTTTCCGCCGCACAGGATTAAACTGTCTCGTTCAATCTCTTGGTCAACAATCTATCAACAAATTTGAAAGCGTCGGCGGCAATTCCTTCTTCTGCTTGGCTAGGCAGAACAGAGAGCGCCGCTGTCATGGGAACTCGCTCAGGGGCAGGGGCCGAGAGGTAACGAACTGCTCGAACCTTGTGAACAGCCCTGAAAGACTATGTAGACTTTTGGTAAGTGTATGAAGTAAACATAGGATTTTCAATTAGCTATTCCTCCACTTACTCGGAGTTGCTTGACCATGCGTTGAAATGCATTTTCTAAGGCAATATCATCCTCGGATTTCTCTGAGAGTAGTTTTCTGAAAGAATATCTGCGGATAGTTGCAGCTACATTCCTTAAGTTAAGAGAGATATGTCTCTTTTGTTGATCATCCGAGTGGTAGCGATCGATTCCTAGAAAGGCATCAACTGCCAAGAAAAGGAGAATCTGGCTACCGGATAAGCCACCATACTCGACAGGAGAGCCATCAGTCTCGTGTGTCAATCCCCAGCTATGAACTCCCGATATATGTCTCACCCATATCGCACGTGCTACGTGAGGATCGTTCATTTTCTCGTACAAATTTAGCAATACTTTCCGCAGATTGATGGAAACCGTTTCAATATGAGCAAGGCATGACTTCTTGTCACCTCGTTCAAAGCTGATGATAGCTTGAATTATGGCATAGTAGATCGGAATAGCCTGTCATGAGTAAATCAAGTATACTCAACTCATGTATGTATGAGGATTACCTACCATGGTTTCCGAATCGTAGAATATGTGACACCAGGCAAGTTCTGTACTTCTTATCGCATCAGACATTCCCTCATTTATCGGATATACAATCTGGCCATATGAATCAAGATTGCAAATAACATTTGACATAATATTTCCGCTGGGAGATGTAATGTCGAATCTGCGCTGTATATAGGACCATGGCATATCCAGCTCCAAAGGGAAGTGAAGTTGCTTTTCCTCTTGTGTAACCCTGAGAACTGGGTTGGATGCCCATCTGCAGACAGGACCAGATGTTCAGTCTTTTTATAGGCTATAGTGTGTAATTGGATGTTTCCACTCACCGATAAGCGTGGCGCAAGCAAGCAATACACGAGTAGAAACCATTGTAAGCGTCTCGTGGGAAGGTATCCCAATTGCCAGACTGAACGGCTTCCAAAGCACTTCGAGTCGCCATCATGTCAACCTTCTCGCTAAGCAGAGTCTGCATACGGGAGCGAAAATCTTGACAACGTATTTTATTGGACTCATCGTCAAGTGATGGATTGGCAGTTGGCAGCAATGGCGCCATGGCAGCATAAATTTGTCTGTAGGCGCGGAGAGCTGGCGGAAATTCGTCGTGAGTGGCTCGTGGTGGCCATGATCCAGCACCTTCATCGTTGATCATAGCCATGACTGTCGAGTGGACATCATGCCGTACTTTTAGTGCTTTCAAGTCTTCTAGCCCAATCTCGGATGAACAGAGTCTGGAGTCGTGCTGAGAACGATAGCGCACGATCGCTACTAGCACCAGAACGGCCACAACAGCGAGTATGAGATTCATTATTTTTGCTGAGGATGCAAAATGCTCACATTTCCACGTTGTAGTGAAGCTGCCTGCTGGGTACAACGTGTTGCTAGTTATGTTTGGACTCAACATGAGATTCTAAGAAAGAGGTTTGAAGAACGCCACAATGGAATAATTCTTTTGTTTAGCAATTGTACATACTATATGTGCAAACAAACATAGAAAGATATTGTTCACTGGTAAATAAGTAATTGCTAACAGGGTGTATTTGTTAAAAGAATATTTACAAACGGTAGACATAACATTTGATTTCAGTATCATGGGTAAGATAAGGCAGACTCTCTTGTTTTGCCACTACTTAGACTAACGTGCGGTGGGTACAACAGTTCCCTCCTTTCCACCTAGCTATCCCCTCGAACGCAAAGACTGTCTTACGATGTACATATTTAGCGTGTTAAATCCAACATCTCAAGAGCTTGCAGAGGATCATTAGTCTACGGCACAATATGCATACAGACATAGTGACCATTGGTTGTCATTTTAGGTAACTAACTCGTACCTATCGGTGGTCAAATGATGGGGCAGTCTCCTCATCTGAGGAGGTGGTCAGATAATCAGGCAAAACGGAACCCAAACCAAGCGCTCCGTGATCAGCCAGCGGGGAAAGCCTGTTACGGAGAAGAAGAAGCGCGTAAGCGCCTCGTCCACATTAAATCCACTCTCAATGGTCCCTAGTATCATGGGTATGGTGGAAATAGAAAGCGACGCGAGCGATTGCACAAAACTTTGACCATATCATCATCAGAACCTGCAAAGCCGGATGACATGCCTGTGAACGACATTGTGACCCGTGCTGTAGTGCTTAGCCTCAGTATATCAGGGTATACTCGTGGAGCAGACTCCACTGGACCCTTACCAAACGGCTATCATCCCCGAGACCGGGATCGTTACAACATCGCTTCTGATCCTGGGGGAGGTGTAAGAAGATACGAGACCTTGTTTTTATACCAAGTCTTTTACTGCTCAGTAATGGGTCCTTACTTGCCAGGTAGCGCACGAAATTCTATAGTAATTCAGCTTTGTATCTAATTGTATCAGGCTTGCTTGCAACTCAAAACGGTCCTATTGTTTTCTTTTTGGCACCGCAGCACGTATATGACTCCATGACTTTGAAGGATTTGAAGGATCGAAAGTGGTAAAGGCTCCACGCGAACATACCAACTCAGCTTTTTGTGGGTTTGTTCCGAGATTTCAATAGCGCTCGTACAGAGTGAAACGAGCGACTCTTGGTACGCATGACCTTATGCCAAGGTGCCCGTTGACGCATGTTCGTTTGATTTGACAATGCCTGTAGAAAGATCCTTGTCATTTAGGTTGATATACGCTGTCTAGAGCTTACATAATATTGTCGCAAGGTCCACATAGGTGCTATTTTAAACCCTATGTGTTTAAGACAAGGGCTCATTACATTTACACCATGGCGTTGCTTGTGGGTTTTGTGTAACCACATACCAAATTTGTATTAGTGCTATCAGCACGACGAGTGGCGGGATAGCGGGGATTCATTATACAGATCGACAGGGGGCCGAATCCTCCAAATGAATAGTGATAACGCAATTTTGTCAACGTAATACAACATATGTAGTTTCAGTCTATTGGCCCTAACGAGTCGCGATAAGGGTAGTACCGTTACACCGAAAGTCGCCTGGAAAATCGAACTACTACATACGCTACTGGCCGTTATCCCCAACCTGGTCGCGTGGCTTTTCTTACCCATGGGACCATTGTACATGTTTTGATGACAATGATTATGATCATGTGAGAACTAAGTTGTTTTGAAACTCCCCCATACAGATATGGTGGCAAAAGTGTAAGGCTTGTGAAGGGTCCTCGAATTGCGGAGAATAAGAAAGGTTCCCCGTACGGAGTATTCCGTACAGATGACTTTAACCGGATCGCCTGCTTTGCTGACCCCGACTCATATCAAGTACCCTCATTTACAGATTCACCCACTGTGTGCCAGGCTACGCCAATGCTTTGGCAACTTTTCAGAATGCGTCCTCTGGTCCGTCGAGCCTGCAGCTTGTCTCTGTCAACAAAGCTCCGTGATCAAAGCCACTGTCGTGAAGCACATACCTATGCTGCTGAAGCAGCTACTGCCATTCACTCCTATACCGGATCTAGTACTGTGCAGCCGCTCAAGGTGCCTCATCTGACTGCCCCAACCATTGAACACTCAACACAGCAGAATCATGTTCGTAAGGTCCACGAGCAACTCTGGCAACATGGCATACTCAAGATCAGCTTGGGCTTTCTAGACGCCGATAGCCAGTACCTTAGGCAACTTGTTCTCAACCTCCATCAGCGTCATAGGCATCAGCTTCCCATCTCGCACAGCGCCTCACGCGGATGGTTCTGGGACGTTCGACCAGAAAGCGTCTCCTTTCAGACAACTAACCACCGTGCAAGATCTGAGACAATGGAAGAGTTTCCTTGGCATACCGACTGCAGCTATGAAGAAATGCCTCCACGATACTTTGCCCTCCAAGTTCTTCAGCACGACAAGTTTGGTGGAGGGACTCTGTCAGCCATGAACATCCAGCGGCTGAACCAATCTCTCTCTCCATCTACCCAGGCATCGTTGATGCGACCAGAGTACTGTATCAATATTCCCAAGGAGTTTGTCAAGGATCCGGCGAAGCAGAAAATTGTAGGAAATCTGATGGCTATTGACCAAGAGAGCCAATCCTGTATGATACGTTTCAGAAGAGATATCATAACACCGTTGACGGGAAGGGCTTCAAAGGCACTTGAAGAACTTGATGTGTGCTTACAATCCACGGGGGCAGCGGCCCAGTCAGAGTCGCCGTTTGTAGTACACCTCACGGCTGCCGACTTTCCCACGGGTACCATCATAATGATGGATAACCGTCGTTGGCTGCATGCTCGAAATCATATCAACGATCCAAAGCGTCACTTGCGACGCATTCGTTGGGATGCCATTCCGTTCCCTGGCAACGACGAAACGATGGGAGTAGATTAAAGCGAAAAAGTACATCATTTAGCATCATGGAGTTATTGTCGCCCGTTCTCACAGAGCCCTTTAGTGTAATAAATTAGCATCATGTTTCGCCCGTTGAGTTTGCTTCAATTGAAACTTGATTTCTGTGCTACTGTGTTATAAGCGAACCTTGAAAGGTCTCTTCAGGTGTCCGGCAGAGCTTCAGTGAATAATGTAATCATGGTTAGAGATACACAGCTCTAGGTCAGCTGCCTGGGTCAGTAGGTAGTCCAGTGTACCAAAACTACTCTAACCGTAGTCTAGCGTTGTTGTTCGCCTGCGATTGCTGTTTTGTTAGTGGTTCATTACCTAAACTTCCAACTAAACCCCCTGCAAGTCGCCTAAAATGACCCCGCCAATCTACCGGCACGGAGCACACGCGAAGGAACCCTTACATTTACTCCGTACATGCGCTTACGAATAATATAAGTCGCCGAGTTTTGTCCTTTTGCTAGAAAGTGAGAACAAAAATTCTCATTTCAACCCTGGTCCATCAGAGTTTCAGTCGTTTGCTTCCGTTCCTTTATTATGGACGAGTCTACGCCCCTTCTTCAAAACCAGTCGCACTCCCTGCCACAAAAACGGCTTTTGGTCATTTTTCCTGCTCTTGCGCTAATACAGTTCACCTCATTCCTCGACCAAACGTCCATCTCCACGAGTCTCCCCGCTATAGCATCTGCCCTCAAAACTGGAGCCTCTATATCCTTAGTCGGCGCCTGTTTCCTCATTACTAGCACCAGCATCCAGCTGATCAATGGAAGACTTTCAGACATATTCGGCCGTAAGGCCTCGCTGGTTGCAGCCCTTTCGATAATGGCGGCAGGCAACTTTCTGAGTGGCTTTTCTGGGACGCCGCTGCAGCTATTTGTCGCCAGAGCGTTTACTGGCTTCGGCGCTGGAGCGATCAATGCGCTTGTACAGATTGCTATTGCGGATATCACGACGCTAGAGCAGCGTGGGTATTATTTTGGCATGGTTGGTGTAGCTACTGCGTTTGGGAATGGGCTTGGACCTGTCATTGGGGGGGCCCTTACACAGACAGCTGGGTGGCAATGGGCATTCTGGTTTGTGTGCCCCTTATGCGTCATGGCCATTTGTTATCTTGCGTCAGTGTGGCCGACATCTTCTTCTGCCTGTATCAAGGGCGGGGTCTGGGACAAATTGAAGCTGGTGGACTGGGCTGGAGCCCTTGCGAGTCTATTTGGGATCGCGTTATTTTTGGTGAGTGCATCCCAAGTACTGCTCATACTTAGGGATATCTGAAGTATTGATGTTTTGAGTTAGATACCAATATCGCAAGGCGGAGCGACCATGTCTTGGACCTCACCGGTGACCATAGGTATGCTCATCGCAGGAATCACGCTGTTTGCTGTCTTTTTGATGGTCGAATGGCGGTTTGCGAAGTTGCCCCTTTTGCCAGCCCAGCTATTCAGCTACGGCCGCTCCACAAACATTCTGTTGTCCATAAACGTCCTTATTGGCTGGATCTACTGGGGCAATTTGTTTGTTCTCCCGCTATACCTGCAGAACGTTCAAGGCGCAAGCCCGTCTAAGGCTGGGATTTTGCTGCTTCCCATGGTCGTCGCCCACGGACTTACGTCAGCTCTGACTGGCATTCTCATATCCTTATTCGGACACTATAAACCCGTTATTGTGACAGGAGCCATGTGCTGGATGCTCGCTGCAATTGCAAAATTGTATTATGACCAAGACACCGCGGTTTGGAAGATCATCGTGGTTGGCATCCTCGATGGGGTCGGCGTGGGGTGTTCCTTGCAGCCTGGTAAGTACCTCCACTAAGCTGCGTTCGCATGTTTTGGCTCACAAACACCTCTAGTCCTTGTTGGTCTTTTCGCGGGATCGGACACCAACAATCGAGCCGTTTTGACAGGGTTAAGAAATTTTCTGAGAGATATAGGAGGAGCAACCAGTACTACGGGTATGTGTTTGGCATAATTGTATCTCACGAACGTTAAATCTAACGAATGTGTAGTTTCTGGTACTATCTTAAGCAACGTGCTATATGGTCAGTTGAAGTCCAGGTTTAGCCAGGACACTATCGCAGAATTGATCTCATCAGCCTTTGCATTGGAACATTTGCATCTTACTGAGGAAGAAAAAAGATTAGTGTCTCGGGGTTACATGGAAGGGCTTCATGCGGTGTTCATCTCTTTTGCCGTGCTCATTGCCATTCATGTCTGCGCGTGCTTATTCATTCGAGACTATGGCATAAAGCGTGATGGTTTCCAACGGGATCAGCAGCAAACCAAACCTATACACCATTGAAATCACCATATTTTGGCCTTAGAATGTCTTCTTGAATCATTACCTGATCAGGCAACCCCACGCCTTAGTTACTCTTCCCATGATTCCGATGACTGGTGCAGTCCAATGACGGCATTAATTCAGTTGATGTTCATAGTGTGTTGAAAATCTGAAAGGGCGATTCTCATTCGACTCTTGATTTTATTACTAAACACGAAAATCGGTAGTCAAATCAAGGATGAGAGATGAATAAGCGAAGCCGGCTATTAAGAATGAATTGAGACATTTGGAGGGCAGGTACAATCAAACTCAATTTATTTGCAGTATTAAGGAAATAATGGCTGGTAATTGTGAACTGCTGATCGGACGTGAGTCGAAAGCTCAAACAAGTAACACTGAGTTTCTGAATTCATGTTTGGAGTCGTCCACACTATACGACCTTATTTCTCAACGGTAACGCCGAGCTATCTTCAATTCTTTAGAAGTCTACCATAGGCTGAATGATAGGAATCGCCTGAAACATAATTCTTTTTCCCCGTCCTCTCATCAAAAATACAACAACCTTTCCTGGCTACATGTGGAGGAGTATATACTAGATTAACCACATGAGTAAAGTATACGCAATAGATGTAGAGTGCCATTCGCTTCAAGACTGGCTTACAATGAAGTGAAACAGCAAAGTCGCTGCCTTTGTTAGACATTTGGTGCAGACCAAGCTCATCTGCCATATATACGACTTCGTTCTCGCTGTGAGTTGTTCCCGATATTATTTCCAGCGGATGACCATGTCCTTGTTGCGGGAAGGCATATCGTGTCTCTGTTAAGTTGCCCTTGAGGATCTTCATCAAACAGTGGGCGTTACCATGATCGTGAATTGGGCTGCCCTTACCGGGAGACCATACGAGCACAAGCTATATTAACACAATCGTCAACAACGAGACAGAATTGGAATAATATTGTATATAATAAACATACCAAATTGCTCTTACCATTCCCCTCGTCGACCAGATTTCTTGTATAGTCTGCATCACTGTCACCGAAGGCGTACTTTGCCCAATCGCGATCCTGGCTATCGTAAAGCTTCATTAAACACATGAGTGAAGTTACGTCAACATCATCCAACGTTAGGCCGGAAGATGGACCCAATGTGTCTGTCAATGAGGCTACAAGCTTGTCAAATGAAGTTTGCTCTAGCCGTGTGTCCACATGCTTCATGTCGAGTGGAAAGGATGTAGAGGAGATCTCCATGATCATGATGATAACTAAACCGCTCTTGATAACAGCTGCTTGGTAGTAACCGTGGTAGGCTTTGCCCAAACCTAGTACTTGATCAAATGAGATGAATCTGTAATCTTAGTATCTGTCAGTGGCAAAATTGCTGACTCCCATTGGGTCGCAGTGCTGCTACAGTATATCCTTATCACATACAAATAATACTACTCCGTTTTTAATTGAACTGAAACTGACTGAGAACTACGTACTGCACTGATAGGTCCAATACACACACAAAAGTCAAGATCCACCTCCCCCGACCTTCTGAGGTTGTATCTTGAGCCATTGGTCGCCTTCGTCGGAACCGAGGTGTTGTTTCTACACCGCTCTTTTGGAGAATTCATATCTCATCTACTGGCCCTATGGTCATATTGGGTTGCTAGCTCTTAGATCCAACGTACGATACATACGTCGCAGATCTGAGTGAGAGGGGTCAAAACGAGTGATGGGCTTACGGTGACAGGTGCAGATAACAAAAGGCCTTCAGCCTATCCCGAATGGATCATAGGGCATGAGTATTGGTCAATTCATACATAATACAACCACTCCATGCAAGTTGCTGAACTCATCTCTCATTTAGAATGACTAAGAAATTAATTAGTCGGCTGGAGACGCAAGTACTGCGGTTCCAAGCGTAGGGGGCTTTTGAACCCCTGCTTGGTTGTGAATGCCGCAAGCCTAGCGCTGACTGCATAGTAGATGGTGCCCACAAAATCAGCAAGCGTAGACCCAGGCCAAAAGACCATGCAGAGAGATGCGACTAACCTTAGCTATCCACCTCCGGAAGGATCTTCACCTATGTAGTTAAATTGAGCTAAATCTAGACCCCGCAATTAACCCATACTCTTCCGTTAGCATCTATTCATAACTACATACCGAACAGGGACCAAATCATCCGCCACCCGTCATGCGCCTAACGTGTATCACCCCTGAGACCTCCATATCCCGGACGAATCTTGCTGAATATCGATTATTAAGTCCGGATAGAGTGGGTCGATCTGCTAGCTTCCGATAATGCTGCTGAATGTCCACTTGCCGTGGTAGGTACTGATACGAAATTCGCTCGGGGACGTAAAGCCTCGACTATCCTATGTAGCGACTTTAGCTTGTAACGAGGCCCTAGTGGCGAAACGAATCGTTCCAATCAATCCATGGTTGATCTATCCACATCATATCCGCGGCCTTTGGGTAGGTACGTAGTATGAAGAAGATGAAGGTTACTAACCAAACCTGCCTTTGGTTTAGCACATTGGGGCAATACACTCTGTAGGTAGCGTTTGCCGCTGCATCTGTATTCACCTGCCCAAATTGCAATTCATTTTCACAATATATAACATACCTAGTTCATTGTTCAGCCGCGGCACTTTTAACCCCATATAATTTAAGTCTCTAGAAGACGGTGCATTAAACAGAGAAAGAGTTGTAGCTACAACATAACTGTACTGTTCAATGCGTGTTGAATGCTTACTTCCGATTTGAGTCGTAGTAATGGCAGACCTTGAGAAGGAGCACGAAACTCGCGATACTGACACAGCCACTGCCACTGAGGCGGATGATGCAACACGGAATGGTTTATCAGAAGAACAAGAAAACACTTCATCCTCGCCACCTTTGTCAGAAACGCGCGCTCGTGAGGTGGAGAAGGACTCAGTATCCAAAATGTCGGCTGCTACCGGAAGTGATGCTCTCAATGCAAGCATAGACACCACAGCTGAAGTCATTCAACCTCAGACCAAACCTTGGTACAAAACACCGAACCCGTTGCGGTGGGGCGGCATCCCGCCTATACCTGACGAGCGTATCGTGTCGCCCGAACACAAGGCCGGATATCTCAGCATGTTGACCTTTTCCTGGATAACGCCCATGATGGTCGTGAGTCTGCACCCTGTTCATTGAACGCTACGAATAGACGCTAATCAATCTGTCAAGGCTGGCTATAAACGTCAACTTGTCGAACGTGACATTTGGAAAGTGAATCCGGACAGAGCGGCTGACCTTTTGACCAACAAGGTCAAGGACGTATTTCAGCAACGAGTGAAGGCTGGGAAAGAAAGACCACTCATTGGAGCCTTGTATGAGACTTTTAAGCTCGAGTTCTGGCTCAGTGGTATTTACGCCATGATATACTATACTGTTCAGATCCTGACTCCTTTCGTCCTGCGGTACCTCATTCAGTTTGCCACAGATGCTTACAGAGCTCAATCGCAGCATCAAGCCACGCCACCAATAGCGCATGGCATCGGTCTTGTCATTGGAATCCTCGTCATGCAGATCGTCCAGAGTGTAACTGCTAGCCAATACTTCTACAAGGGCATGATGCTCGGTGGCCAGAGTCGTGGTGTGCTTACTGGTTTGATCTATGAGAAGTCCATGACAATCTCTAGCCGCGCCAAAGCAGGTGGAAGCTCACATACTATAACGCCTGAAGCCGACGTCACCGATGCAACCACCAATGGGAAATCAAATAGCAAGAACTCAAAGACGGGAAGAGACCAAAAGAAGAAGAAAGACGATTCCGAAAATGATATTGGATGGACTAATGGACGCATCTCGACGCTCATGAGCATTGATACGAACCGTATCGATTCATTCTGTACGGCGCTGCACTCGCTCTGGGCTACGCCACTCGCTTGCATCATTACACTGGTTCTTCTTTTAATCAACTTGTCGTACAGCGCTATCGCGGGCTTTGCGCTCCTCGTTATTGGCGTGCCTCTTTTCACGGTAACCCTTCGGAGCTTGTTAAATCGACGAAGGGCTATCAATAAGATCACCGATCAACGCATGTCGCTTACGCAAGAGATTGTTCAATCGGTGCGCTTCGTCAAGCTATTTGGTTGGGAGCCAGCCTTCCTAGACCGCTTAGAGCAGATCCGCATGAAAGAAATATACGCTATTCAGTCACTGCTCGCTGTTCGGAACGCGATCAACGCGGTCAGCATGTCTCTTCCCATCTTTGCATCCATGCTGTCTTTCATCACCTACTCGCTCACAAACCATGGATTGGAACCCGCCCAGGTTTTCTCCTCGCTGGCTCTGTTCAACAGTCTGCGGCTCCCTCTGAACCTTCTGCCTCGTGCTCTTGGTGATGCCACTGACGCATGGTCCTCTCTCAAGCGCATTGAATCCTTTATGCTGCAGGAAGACAGGGAAGAAGTCATGACTTGGAAGCCTGAAGGAGAACATGCCATCGAGCTACGAAGCGCGAGTTTTACACGGGAGAAGACACACAGGCAAGAGCAAGACGGAAGCCAAGACCCTGCTCAAGTAAAGGACAAGAAACCAAAACCGGACGCTGAGAAATCTGGAGGTAATGAATCTACGGCCTCGTCCGACGATACCGCTGTCATCGACGAGCGGGAACCCTTTCAGCTGCAGGATGTGAACTTTAAGGCTGGTCGTAACGAGTTGATTGCTGTTATTGGTACTGTCGGTAGTGGCAAAACCTCGTTGCTGGCCGCCTTGGCAGGTCACATGCGCAAGACCAATGGAGACGCGATTTTTGGCGCATCAAGAGCCTTTTGTCCCCAATATGCATGGATTCAGAATACTTCGCTGCAGAACAATATCACTTTTGGGAAGGAGTTAGATGAGGATTGGTACAGAAAGATCATTGACGCGTAAGTTTGTTCACCTGATCCTACCTACACCCTTGCGTCATAAGTGGCTAATGGCTCACACAGCTGCGCACTTCAACCTGAC
Source organism: Truncatella angustata (assembly GCF_020726525.1). Classification (NCBI taxonomy): domain Eukaryota; kingdom Fungi; phylum Ascomycota; class Sordariomycetes; order Amphisphaeriales; family Sporocadaceae; genus Truncatella; species Truncatella angustata. The sequence continues at coordinate 321,738 of NW_025763391.1, read as the reverse complement.
TTGGACATACTTCCCCATGGTGACCAAACCGAGATTGGCGAGCGAGGCATCACCATCTCTGGAGGTCAGAAGCAGCGCCTTAATATCGCAAGAGCCATCTACTCTGATGCTGATATTATATTGATGGATGATCCCCTTAGTGCTGTTGACGCTCACGTGGGACGTCACATCTTCGACAAGGCTATTCTTGGCTTGCTTAAAGGCAGATGCATCGTCTTGGCCACACATCAGCTCTGGGTATTGGATCGTTGTGATCGCATTGTCTGGATGGAAGATGGCAAGATTCAAGCCACCGATACTTTTGAGAACCTGAGGAACAACCAAGAAGCCTTCCGGACCCTAATAGAAACAACTTTTGCCCAAAAGGACAATCAGGCAGAGGAAGATGTAAAGGCAGATGTTGAAGCAGATATCGAAGATATTATGCCCGACACTAATGCTACGGATCGCAAGAAACAGGAGAAGGACCAAAAAGCCACACCTTTGATGCAGCAAGAGGATCAGGCCAAGGATTCAGTACCGTGGTCCGTCTACGGAGCATATATACGCGCTTCTGGAACGATGTGGAATGCGCCTCTTATTCTTCTACTCTTGGTATTGTCTCGAGGATCTAGCATAGTCACTGGTCTTTGGCTTTCTTTCTGGATATCAGACAACTTTCGACAATCCACTGATTTCTATATTGGTCTCTATGCCGGCCTTGCTGTTGTACAAGCACTGCTACTGTTCGCTTTTTCGCTTATGCTATCCGTCGCGGCAACAAATGCTAGCAAAGCGATGTTTCGGCAAGCGATGACTCGAGTCTTACGCGCGCCGGTTTCTTTCTTTGATACAACACCTCTCGGCCGCATCGTCAATCGCTTTTCAAGTGATGTTGACATTATGGATAACAACCTAGCAGATTCCATGAGGATGCTTTTCATCACTCTGAGCTACGCCTTTTTTGTTTTCATCCTCATTACAGCCTATTACTACTATTTTGCTATTGCATTAGTCCCATTCTACCTCTATTACATGGGAGCTGCATCATACTATCGTGCATCAGCACGTCAGGTCAAGCGCTATGAGTCGGTCTTACGATCTAAAGTTGTCGCGAAGTTCATTGAGGGACTCAGCGGTGTGGAAACTATCCAGGCTTACGGTCTTAAAGACCAATTCGTCAACGACCTTCGTTCGTCGGTCGATACGATGAATGCTGCCTACTACATAACTTTCGCCAATCAACGATGGCTCACTATGCGACTTGATGCTATAGGCAACTTGCTCGTCTTTGCTGTCGGTATTCTTGTGGTTACCTCACGATTTAGTGTAGACCCCTCGATTGGCGGTCTTGTACTAAGTTACATCCTCTCCGTCGTTCAAATGCTTCAGTTCTCTATCCGGCTGCTCTCGGAAGTGGACAAGGGGATAAACTCGGTCGAGCGCCTACGCCACTACGGCGAAGAACTTGAGGAAGAGGGTCCTTTACATACCATTGCTATACGTGAGAGTTGGCCCGAGAAGGGCGAGATCATCTTCAACAACGTCGACATGCGGCATCGGCAAAATCTACCTCTCGCCTTGCAGGGATTATCTATCCATATCAAAGGCGGTGAGCGCGTGGGCATTGTTGGTCGTACTGGTGCGGGCAAGTCGTCGATCATAAGCGCTCTGTTCAGACTAGTGGAAATATCCGGAGGCTCCATTACGATTGACGGCATCGATGTTTCTCGGATTGGGCTATTTGACCTACGATCCCGGTTGACTATTGTTCCGCAGGATCCCGTGTTGTTCCAAGGCACTGTCCGTAGCAACCTTGACCCGTTTCAGAAGCACACGGATATGGAACTTTGGTCTGCTCTACGGCAGACTGGTCTGATACCAGCAGACGCAAACTTCGAAGAACGCAGAGATGAAGGTCATCGGGTTCATCTTGATAGTGTCGTGGAACAAGATGGGTTGAACTTCTCACTAGGCCAGCGACAGCTCATGGCTCTAGCAAGAGCTTTAGTGCGTAATTCTCAAATCATCGTATGTGACGAGGCCACCTCAAGCGTGGATATGGAGAGTGATGAGAAGATACAACTCACAATGGCAGCCGGTTTCCGTGGGAAGACCGTGCTTTGCGTTGCACATCGTCTCCGAACCATTATAGGGTACGATCGAATTTGCGTTGTGGACGCTGGGCAGATCGTACAGCTGGACACCCCCGCAAACCTCTATCGTCAAGATGGTGGCATCTTTCGCGGTATGTGCGAGCGTAGTGGCATCCGGCCCGAAGATATCGACAAAGCTAGGGATACCATCATGGGCTTTGACGACGTGGACCGACACTAGCCCTCCCCCTACCCATTCTGTATCTAGACCAAGGTGTTAAATTTTGAACTTAAGATCAGTCTATTTACGAGGGCAGGTAAAATGGTCATCAAAATAGCGAGATATCACGTTGCTGCGTCTGACTGCTACCTCAGCATCTGGTGAATCGGGGAGGTCATCTTGAGCTCATGTTCAATTGAACAGCTAAAGCCGCCTGCGTAAAGCAAAGCTATACCAGTACTTTAGATAGTCATCCGGTTGACCGCACCGTAACGCCGAGCCAAAACCACAGTTTTCTTCACCGGCGTTGTTGCTATGGAATAGACAGCCAGCTGATGTACTGTTCGCAATGTTGAAAATCTTATGTCGGGCCTCAGCAAAAAAGGAGAAGTCGTGGGTATGTTCAACTTGTACGGGTCAGTCGTGATAAATTATGGTGAGACATGACCCGTTGCATAAGCTTTCTACAGTATAATTTGGAGAAACCCACTACCTAAGTCCATACAGTTAACCTCAGCTTGCCTGCATTTGCATTTAAGCGCTCAAGTCTGCTGCATATACGTGGAAATACTGTTAGAAAGATTATGCCAATAGTGACAAGATATGCATCATCAGTATTTCTGCCTGCCACCTGATTTCTCATTGAATAGGCAGCACAAAGCGTCAAGTAAGCACCATCGTAAATTAGTCACTGCGCCGCAAAGTCTCAAAACCCGGCATAGCCATGAGCGGTAGAACCAAGTCACAGCTCAACGCTGAACTTTTCCATCCTAAACCAAGGGCACGTGTCTTCGTACTAGACTAACCGGTTAGTCTAGTCTAGCCTTAATCTAAAGGTGAATCGGAGAGCGCTAAAGGTACCAAGGCAGAACAGTTCTCGCGAGACATCCTAAGGATAAACAATCATTTGGCAAACACTTGGCACGCCAGGCGCCGAGCCCGCCAGTGATTAGTGACGGGGGGTCCCTGGCAGATGTCACTCAGCTGGTCATTCCCCTGCATGCGTGGATTGTGGATATGAACAAAGTACGGAGTATAGATCAAAAACTAAGATACTGTAGTCTTCCGTTTGAAACCGTTAATTTAGTGTGCTGTGGTACGTGTTTTGGTGGGTATCGCTTACGCCCACCATCAGACGGGTAAATACGCGCAGGACCCGCAATTTCGACTTCTGGGCCCGTAGATGGGATTCAAGTATGAATTACACCTCTCACCGAATAGGTTACCTCTTGCATAAAGGTGCGCGTGACCGAGTTCGCTCTTGTTCCATATCTAGAATAACTCCCCGTCTCTTCAAAATTTATGATAGAAGGTTGATGGCCCCAAGTCGTCGACAAGTACTCAGAAATGACTCGGGATACCAACAACTCAAACGGCGTAAATGGCCATGCTAACAAGATTGTAATGGCGTCACCATTAAACCGGGCGGCCGAGGTTGACGATGTAATACAACCTAGTAATCATCGAATCCATGGTGTATCTAACTAACATTTATTACAGCTCGTAGCTGCAGTCCAATCCTTATTGCTGTCCTTCATCAAGTCTGCAGACGACGCAGCGCCAGAGAGGGCTGCAGGTGGCAGTCCGACATCACAATCCAGTGCGCTCGTCGATCCCCATCCGCCAAATGTATTGGCAGAAAGATTGGCACTTTCTTTACCAAATAATGGTCGAGGGCGCGATGGACTGCTCGATATTATTCAGAACCTGCTGAAGTACAGTGTCAATACTTGGGATCAGGGATTCCTTGATAAGCTTTATTCCAGCACCAATGCTGTAAGATGAATAGAACACTGATTTCATGCACTCGAAAACTGATTAATCGCTTTTTAGGTCGGAGTGGTGTCGGAGCTGGTACTTTCGGTCTTGAATACCAACGTAGGTGATCTAATGATCAATGTATACTCAACTCTAGCACATTCAACTAATTTACCAGGCAGCTTCACGTATACAATGTTTCGCCCGCTCTGACGGTTATCGAGCGACAAACTGCAAAGTCGTTTGCCAACTTATTTGGATTTAAAGGCCCACGTGCAGGAGGCATAACATGTCAAGGTGGTTCATCCTCAAATCTAACGTCAGTGGTTATCGCCCGCAATGCACTCTATCCCGACACGAAATTTGATGGCAATGGATCCTACAAATTTGCTTTATTTACTAGCCAACATGGCCACTACTCTGTAGAGAAAGCCGCGATCGCTTTAGGTCTGGGGAGAGCCGCCGTCGTTTCTGTGCCCATAGACGAAGCCGGCTGTATCATTCCTACGGCGCTGCGCGAAGCGGTGATACAAGCAAAGAGTAACGGCAAGACTCCTCTCTACGTAAATGCCACGGCTGGTACTACCGTACTTGGTTCATACGACCCGTTCCGTGCTATTTCAACAATATGCAAGGAGTTCAACCTTTGGTTCCATGTCGATGGGTCTTGGGGTGGGAGCGCCATATTCTCGAGGCAACGGCATAAGCTCGATGGCACTGAGCTTGCTAACTCGCTGACTGTCAATCCTCATAAGATGCTCAACGTGCCGGTCACATGTTCATTCTTGTTAACAAATGATTTGAGCATCTTTAAAAGAACTAATACCCTGGCTGCCGGGTATCTGTTCCACGGCGATAACGACGAGGAATGTGCAAACGGAAATAACGACGAGGCATTTGACGACAATAAGGAATATTGGGATCTTGCCGATTTGACCTTGCAGTGCGGGCGCCGTGGAGATGCATTGAAGCTAGCGCTTGCCTGGGTGTACTACGGAGCTGAGGGTTTCGAGAAGCAGATAGACCACGCGTTTGCTATGGCTTCGTATCTCGCAAGATTAGTCCAACAACACCCGGATTTGAAGTTAGTAAGCAGCAACCCGCCGCCTTGTCTACAAGTCTGTTTCTATTATGCCCCCGGCGGTGTATTGGGGGATGAGAAGGAAAACACCCGACGGACACGCGAAATTGTGAAGGGATTGATACCAAGGGGCTTCATGATCGATTATTCCCCAGGACCTCAAGGAAGCTTTTTCCGAGTCGTGATTAACTGTCAAACGTTGGAAGGGACTGTGGAAGGACTGTTGAAGGCATTGGAAGGGGTTGGTCGAAGCGTGGCGGTATAGACAGTCTTCTCCTAATCAGTAGATAATAGATCCTGGCATCTTACATGCAATGATTTTACAGGGGAAACGAGCGATATTCTTGTTTATTCTCTTTGCAATAAGTCATTCATCTTGTACGGAAATTGCTTATATTTTGATCACAAGTGAGCTGCTATTCAATATCATCATAACAAAGAACTCCATGAGCGAAATATCCGAGGTCACGACAGTAAACGAGGCAGCAACTTTGATCGCTTACTTGGTGCGGAAGACAACGACGAGTATGATAGTCTTGTAGGTGAAAGGACTAGTCGACTAGCACCTGTGCTCTGACACTTGAGGTTGGACTGGCCCCATTTTTTTTCAATTGCATATCGCTTCCTTCTCAGACTATTTGCACCGTGGACATTTGTCCGGATATTACCTTATACCTATCTCCTCTCGGCAAACCATTTCAGTGAGGATAAGCGAGGATAGGCAAGGGAAGGCGAAGAAGGATAGTGTCATACGGTACAGTGGAACTTTCGACCATTACGGTAGCCAATCCGGAACCTTACCAAAGGCGTTCATACATATCTCGTAAGCCGCAGCAAGCAGGGTGCGGCCACCCCCACATGCACTAGTGTTATCCACGCTACTTCGTGTATCTGGCTGCAGCATTGTCTAGGCTAGTATAGTACCGATATAGTACGTACCGAGCCCAGAAAACTTACCCCCCCTTCAGGGCCCCTGTCTGGCTACCATGTACGGATCCGCAGGACAGGTACATTGAGCTTCCAAACGGCAATAATCAGTAGTGACCAGGGGCTTTTAAGGCGATACGTTCAAAACATAATGTGGGTCGACCACACAGGTCACCATCGCATCTGACCATATACATACATATAGCTTTGCGCAGAACATCAAAAAGTGGCTGCTTCTATTGGAACGTCTCTTATTGATGCCAGCCGTTTCGCGTACTGCAGATTCAGCTCAGACTCCTTGGCACTATCACCTCACCAACTTTACCTTGTTGACTCGCTCTTCGAGTTTTCTTCTTCCACGCTGCTTTGCCTCCTTGACTCATTCAGCATGTTTCCCATCCTTTCTGGCCTAGTCTGCGGGCTCGCCCTCACTCAATCAGTTCATGCAGTTGATATAGATCAAGAAGCCAATGAGGGCATTCCGGCTACTGGTCTGGACACGACCAATTGGACTACTGGTGTGCTCCCAGACCTTGCTGAGATGTTCACTCTCAACGACTTCCAGATAGCAGCTAAGAACGTCTTGTCGCCAAGAGATTACACACAATATCGGACCGGTACTTTAGACGAAACAAGTATGAACGCCCTTTGAAATATTTAAGGAGTACGACTAATCTTGGTCAATGCAGCTTATAAAAATAATTTGAACGTCTACTCCAAAATCCTGTTTAACACCCTTATCTTCCAGGATGTTTCAAAAATAAATCTCAAGTATGTTCACTCCTAGTCTACTGGATTACATGTACGTAGATATTAATTACTTCATTCATAAAGCACCACCATATTAGGCTATAACTTCTCGGCTCCGTATTTTATTGCTCCAGCCGCCAATCTAAACGTCAGCAATTCCGGCACAGAGGATAACCTCGTACGTGCCGCTGCTTCGGCTGGTATCTTATATATTCCATCCATCGGCGCAAAAATGAAGATCGAGGACATTGCAGCCGCCGGGGCAGACGGCCAGGTCATGTTCCACCACGAGTATATCTGGGCAAACACAACGCAGCTCCAAAACGAGCTTCGCCGCATCGAAGCTGCTGGGTTCAAGGCCATCTTCCTAGCTATTGATAATACCGGTACTGGCGGTATACGCGACCGCGCCCAACGATTCACTCTTGGCGGGGATTCGGGCCACAGCCTTAGTTTTACCGTCGAAGCGCTGGACCAGCTACGTAACTGGACGTCCTTGCCTATTGTGCCCAAGGGCGTCAAGTCAGCCAGAGACGTAAAGCTTTGCGCCGACCTAGGATTTGATGCCGTGTATATCTCAAACCATGGTGGCCGCGTAGTCGATGGTACGCCCACGGCTATCGAGGTTCTACTCGATCTGCATGCGAATTACCCCGAAGTGTTCGATCAGATTGAGATTTATGCCGACGGTGGTGTCCGCCGCGGTACGCATGTCCTTGCTCTGCTGGCTTTAGGCGTCCGTGCCGTCGGCCTTGGGCGGCCTCCTGTTTTCTCTAATATATTTGGTCAGGAGGGAGTGGAAAAGATGCTACATATCTTGAGAACAGAGTTGGTTACAGAAATGCAGTTGTTGGGGCTAACGGACGTGGACCAGTGGCGAGGTAACACCAGCCTCATCAATACTAGGAAAGTGGAACTCGAATATTTCGGGGCCCCGGTATCTAGCTTTGGTTTTTGATGAACAATCACGACTACAGAGGCTCATGATTCTGCAAGCGTACCAAAGTACTTTGATATTTTATTACGTTTGTATATAAGTAGATGTAACATAAGAGACTTATCTGTTACGAACAAGGTCAGAGACTTAGGCCTTAAGTGGAGATAACTAGTGTAAAGCGACTAATTATATCAAAAAGAATAACGAAAGGGTGATTCGATATAACAATAATAAGATGAAGATCACGTGATAAAATAGTAAAGATCATATTTTACGAATATGATACAAAAGAACTTAACTTATTATGAAAGGGTACGATACGAGCATAGTACGATAGCGAAATAAGTGAGGTGCGACGGCGAAAATCAAGTACTATAATCAGAATAAGACTGAAAACTGACGGGCTGACTAACGACGGGGTTCTAAGTTCGACACTTAATAGTGTAGCCGCATAAAACATGGTTTAGTGAGTATCTTGTGAATTCATCGCGATGCACATCAACGTTCGCGTAGGCCAATCAAACATAATAAGAAACGTACATGCCAAAAAATACTGTATTGCTTAATGAATGTCATGCGATAGAAATATATCCCTATAAGAAACATGTTATCCTATATGACTTAAGAAAGCTATGATTAAAACTAAACCCCATCGCAAGATTACCCACAATTCAACGCAAAGCCACAAAATCATACGCTACAACAGGACCACTGCACGACACCACTTCACTATTTATACACATTGTTAAGAAATGATATTACACGTATTTTGGGATCGGGTCGAGATAATGTAGCAAGGTGCATTACAACATCGTAATCCATCTTATGGGGTTGAACAATGCCACAAGAGACGCTGTGGGAGTGTGGCGTAGAGAAGGGAAGAGAGAATGGCAAAACCATTGTTTTCGAAAAGGAATGATAGGTTATGGGACGGCTACCAGTCATACATCCTCGTATAACCTCCTTAATCTCGCCACTCGATGAGATGAGATGAACGGCCTCCCGCGGGAGTTGTAATCCACATCATGACGGGAAGTCACGCACGCCGAGAATGTTTGGATACGTGCATCACCTTCCCAAAAGGATTCAATGACGGTGATGAGCAACAATAGGAGAAGACCGTCCAATTCAGCTCTGTATCGATTTTCATGCTACCAAACAGGATTCAAACGTATAGACTCGTCTTTATTCTGCGTGTGTCTTATGCACATAGACGGCTGGGAGATCGTTGGAACCATTCACAACGCTGCCATGAAGTCTCGTATTGTCTTCATAAGTCTGTGTCTGAGAATAAATGGTCTAATGAACCACCAATAAATCTTATAACAGCACTTGAAGTTGTCAGCAATTATGGAATTTGGTCAAATGAACCCCAAGCGAAACGATTGCTGCCCAGTGCGGTGGTATGCCGTTCATCGAAAGGCAATCCTGCGTTGTGTACAAATCATCCCCCGACAAATGATCCCGGACACCTGCCCTCTCTATATTCGAGATCGTACAGTCACAGGCGAAACTAGTACCCTCTTTTTATTATCCTTGAGTTTCCCAAAGTGCCCACTCCACAGGTCTATAAGCTGGCCCCCATGCACCCAAGGACCCATTCAATTACGGCACACGAGTTGGACATGCAGTACATTTTCTGTTTATACATAATGTTTATAGCTAATGAGGAACCTGAGTAACCCAACTACGGAGCTCCATCCTCAGGCTCTGATTTCATTCTTAGCCAAGTGCATCGTCCCATACAAGAGCAACGCCCACTCCTAAGAGAACCGTCTGAAAGTTGTACTGCATAGAGCCACGCCATGGACCAAGCCATACGCTCATTAAAACGACGACGAATCCAATCAGACTTCGAGTTGTGGACCAAGAGTGATTCCCAATCCTCAGGCTTAAGGGTAGTACTCAGTACTTGCGAAGAAGAGAGCCCCTTTACGAAGTCAAGAGGGGTATAGGTATCATTGAAAATTGGCAACCAATTGTTTTGCATGATTCTTCTGCCGCGAAATTCGAATAAACGATATCTGTTGGTGAGTTGGACAGTTATCGCATTGCAGTTTCACAAGATATCGCTTTGTAGGGAGCTCACCAGTCCCTTGGCCATTGATATAATTTGATTTTATGGGGGACAATATGGATGGCCAATCCCTAGTGTAGTTCTAGCACATAGACCGTAAATGTGTTGACCGACATAAATTGTGTAGGGTGGTTTTGTATTATTTAGTGATTTGAGGTTACAATGGACCCGAGCTTAAGATAAAACACCGGGGCCTCGTTTCTATAGAAGGCGAGCGGCGGATATTAATTGAAATTACTGCTGTCGTTGCAATTATGACGTCTTTTTCCGCGTAAATAGTAGATAGAGTCAATCTTTTATCAAACCATGGAATCTAGATTGCCAGTCCCGGTTCATCTCGCTAGACATAGTCTTACCAGCGTTCGATACAAGATGGGTGCCTCAACACGGCTGTTTTGTACATGTACTTAACCGCTATATGAGAACTCAAATTATAAAGTCTGTCCCAATTCCTCGAAAGGCAAACTGTTCAGATGTGCAGAGTTCCATTCGCCTTAATACACTGATATACCCTTCCCAGTCCAAAGATGACCTTTCAAGATCTCTCCAGTCTTAGAAAACTTGGCTACACAGGTCTCTGCCGAAGCAGATCATGTAATATACCAGTATATGACATCCGGGTGGTGATTTTGCCAAATAGTCTCAAACGGAAAAAAGCATTTCAACCCAGCAAATTTTCCGCAGATTTTGGTCCATTTTCTCGAATCATAGAGTCTATTCTGCAATTGTCTGCGACTCGATTTCGTGACCTGTTTGCCTTGGCACTTCAGGAACTCAGCAATTTTATCGCAATCCGCCACTAGACGATCTTGCCTGGACATACTATTAATTGTTGTGCAAATCGCATCTTAGCTCGGAGACTGCGAATTATTGATGAAAATGTTTTGTCTCTAACCACTTGCACGATCTGATTTAGTCCCGCAGCCTGCTGGACGGGGTCTTTGGACAGGATAGCGGAGTTGAGCCTGAGGAGATCAGTGTACGTCGTAGACTAGCGATCAAGCGATGAAAATCATAGATCGCTTCTCTGCTGGTGAACGCTTGAACTAACTCGGCATGGGAGAGAGTACGCTGTCCTTTGGATGGATTGGCCGCCATTGGGTTGCACTTTCACTGGCAATAACAGCGATAAATATTTATTTCCTGACAGCACTGTCGACGAAGTCCTTTTCTGGATTTGAAATCCTGTGGAGTCGCTCTGTTTCTTGAATAGATAGACGATTGAGTGTAATCGGGTGAAGCATAAATTTTGTAGTACTAAATCTGTGTCCCTTTTCGTTCCAATCGGTCAAAGCAAAATTGACGGCCTCCGTAATGGTAGCTTCCGTGCTACATCCCGAGTGGGATGTCTTTCCTACTATGAGGACCGCCTGACTAGCTCGCTGCTGAACTGATCTCATCGGAGCATCTATACCACAGGTGCTTTAGATGCTACCATGACGTATAACTTCATCACACGGAGTACTGGTAGTGTTAGGCAATCGTTCCATCTTCCGAATGCCCTTCTCCGCGGCAGAAACAACGGATTGTGACGCTATATACCACCTTTTTGATCCTTTGTGCAAATAATTGATTAACCCTGTCTTGGCAGTTTCCATATGTTAGCAGAATGGTCCTCCTGGATGATATCACAAAGTCTTGGAGTGTGAATACCCTCAGTATCATATAGCATCCGATTTAATAGACCCCATTCCAAGGGTCAAACTGGACTTTCCACTGGTTTTCCAGCGCCTGTTCTTTCTTCATCTCTTTTGACTGAAATGTTGATCCGGTAGTATGTATTGGGCAACACATCACCGGTGACAGTGCATTTTAGGAGCCTTTCCAAGTCTACTGCTTGCCCCGCCAGCGAATCAACCGCTATGTTGGGTGAGAACATAGCCATCTTACGTGCGAGGCGTAATTTCCACGTCCCCGGGGCCAACTCTTCGGGACGATAAGCTGGGCAGGGTGCTTCTCGTGTAACTCGTGGATTTCGTCCAACTACTTCTGGGTGTTCCTCCCGGCACATTAAATTAAGCAGACGCCACATGTCTTGAAGCGCAGATCTAAAGAAGTTGTCATAAGTGCGAAATTTTCAAGCTTTCTGAACTCATCATACTGGCGTTTTGTGGGCTTGAGTCTCAAGAGAGTCCCCGAATATCGTCCAAGGCTGCTAACCAGACCTTTGGATTTTTGAAGCGACATGGCGCGTGGTAGTTCTGTCATTGACTGGGGTCATTTCTGGTTCCCTTTTCGCGCTGTTGTTTGATAATATATGCCGTTAGAAAGCCGTCGATTGTGGGTGCTCTTCTACATTCTCAGAAATAGGCGATTTAGAGCATTCAGATCATCAACACGATTCTCAGATGGCCTTTCGCTTGTCAAGCATAGTTTGGACGGTTGGGCTGGATTGGGCGACATTGGGTATTTTCGTAAGGAGTTGGGCGGCCTCAAACCGGTCTGAACGTATGGCAAGACTATCTAATGCCGTGCCTAATACTTCCCAGCCTGCCTTTCGTGTATTGTCTTGTAGACTCAAGCTTTGAGATGATGGCTGGATACTATCAATATATGTCTTGAGGTCTCCGAGGTTTACATATTCAGCCATGAGCAAAAGAGAGGAAAGTTATTGATGCGTCATGACAATACCAGGACGCAGTGTGTAGTTGGACGAGCAGCAGATGCACGAGGCTTGTAAAGGTTGTAACCTACGAAATCCTAGACTAACCTACTGCTGACTTTGTGAAATTTTCTGGTCTGTCGAGAAATTAAGAGAAAGACGAGGCTCTTATGTGAGAACGGCAATCAAACCGTGGGGATGCCGCAATGGGTAAAAATTGGCACCGTAAAAGCGCTTACCAGGCCCACTTAGTTAAGCGATTCATAGCTTCTACGTTTAGGTGTGACAAGCTGCGGGGTGAGTAATCCCTTTTCGCTGGTGTTATGTATTTTTCTCTTTCCCATATTTACGTTCTTTCTTTTGTTCCCATGACATCTTCTATTTGTATTTTACTACGACCTGTATTTACCACATACGACCATAGCTCCTAGAAAACTCGGCATCCCGTCCGCTCTGCCCTAGATAAACTGGGAAGCGCTGGATTAGTACTCAGGTGGGTGACCACTGGGGAATCCCCGGTGTTGTATGTTTTTATCTTTTATTTGCGCAAACCTTTTTTTTTTTTTTTTTTGAATACCTCATGTGAGGTCAATAGCTTCACTTTTGCAGATCGAAACGCCAGCTCGACTCACTCGAAGTTAAGGAGCTACAAGTGGGAGAATGCACACTTCTCAAACAAATTTCACCAAAAGAGACGTTGTTCACGGACCCTTTTGTACCACCATAAAATAAAAATTGAAGTATAAAATACGAACTTTAGTCCAGTCTTGGTGTTTACATATAACTTTGCCATTCAGAGAACTTCCAAAATCTCCTTCATTAATACCGTATGCTAAGTTTGACGTTGAAACCATATATAGAGTGAAGCAGTGTACATTCTCCCGCTTGCAGCTCCCGGAGTGTTGCGTTCTTTGCATAGAGTGTATGGCAGTTGTTTGGTGAGCTACCCAGGTCAGACTTCATTGGTGAATATCCGCTGGCCTTAAGAGTATGCCGCCGTGTGTAGGTAACCAAGGATTGAAACTAAATTGACCGTCAAATCTAAGCCTAACCTAACTATAGACACCTACACGACCTCACTAGTCACGACATTTCGGACTTTACACATCAAGGCAGACGCTTTATAGTATGGCTGTAACGCACCATACGATGGCTTGCGAAGTAATTGATCAAATTATCTGGAAGAATAACCACTAATGACTCATGGCTGCCCGGACACGATAAAAAGTCTGCAAAGTCGATTCATCTTGCGGTGATATTTATAATAAACTTGTATCTTTTGTTTTCTAGAATCTTTTGCTTACTGTTAATCTAGTCGTCTGTGGCTGATGCTTGGGAGGCTGAACAATGCATAGGAGGTAGCTGACGTAAACATGTGAGCAGTGCGAGTGACCGGGTAATGCCGTGTGACAAGAGAATTTGGGGCCTTGCGAGGCTGAAGGCAATTTCGAATTGTCATCTTGGAAAAGGTTTTTCTTTCTAGACACCAGATTACAGCCCCTCGAACATTTCGCCAGCCATGGACTTCGGGAACGGGTTGCGCGAGGTATATGCGTCCCCAGAAGGTGTTGAAGTGGTAGCAAAGTACGTGTTCCAGGGGTACTTGCTGAGTAAGCCAGTCTCTGACAAATGCAATATCTGTTTCATTCACAGACTGTTTGGGGGACCGTGGAAGTCTTTCACCGCAAACACAGGCCACTCCGGTGCTAAAACAATCCGGGCGCCTAATCACCCATCCACAAGTGTACTTCCTCGAGACGCCATAACGGCAAAGGTCTTTTGGCCTTGCGATCTCCTACCCCATGGTGTCGAGAATGTTCGCATCCTTTTCCTTGGGTACGACGCTGATGTAAGAAAATTCATATCTCCGGCTGGTCTGAACAGCCTTTATAAACATGCCCGAATTTGTGTTGCCATCTTCTGTAGGTCGACAAGTGTCGATTTCCTCTGTTGTAGAATGCTTCAAAAGTGTCGTTGATACCAAGATAGGTCTGCACCATGCGGTGCGCAAATACTTGCTTTTTTGATTCTCTTCTTAGTTCCAAGATGGATTGCTGCTGCGAGTAGATATCGAGATCAAATGTACAGCAAGAAGAATGCATCTCACCCTTAGCATCCCAGTGCAGTTCGTGGCACAGTCTAAAACTTAATATCTTATAACCAAAATTTTCATCTCGTACGTCCCGTGTGATAGGCAGTTTGATATTCAATCCCTTTTGAACAAAACAGAAGGAAAGGAGAGACAGTTCGTCGAACCAGCGCTTGGTTATATTTCCACAGTGTTTGAAGCGGGCTGGACGTGATGAGATAATGTAGGGCCATTTGAGAACGAGCCTCGTCAGGATCCTCTAAAAAAGCCCAAACAAGCAGGGAGGCATCATGATTCGCTTCCATCATCTTCCCCTCAAGCATTCAAAATGCTTTCGCACCACCTTCTCATAAGCCATTAACATACTGATGACGAATATACATAATAGGCTGTATGTCATGTCTTCCTTTCGGGGTATTTCCCAGTCTGCCATCCAAAATATTCTCTCAGAAGTGCTTACGGTCGACAATATACTTCGCGCACTTCATTCATTGCAACATCGTTGAAGGTTTTCAAGGTGAATAGAAGTGATGTCCGTGATAAGGCGACTGAGGTTTATTTCTTGCCCAAATATTTTCCCCATGCCTTATTAAAAGATCCGAAAAGCTAGAGGCAAGTAATACGTGAAAAAGCTGAGTCGTGCTGGTTTTAAAAAGTCTAAATGTGAGATGCATGGAGGCGCGAATTGGGGGGCTTCTGAACCAGCCAAAGTAAGGCATTAACTGAAGAAACTGTAAAGTGTGGTCTCAAGCAGGGTAAGACGGCAATTCTAGGGACACTTGGGAGGCCATATGCTATACTGCTAGAGTTCAACACGCTGAAGATATTCCGCTCTGCTGTCCAGATAGCCGTTAAGAACGGCCAATTGACCTCGGATATGGACACTAACGGTTTCGAATAGATATTGACATGGTAGGTAAGGCAGAATATAGGTTGAGGCACACATAATTCCAATTTTCTGGACAAAAGTTGTTGCATTAATTATGGGTCTGTAAACGGCCAATTAAAGCTAAGTGTAATGTACTTCTTGCTGCCGTCTCAAAAACTCCCACTTATAACTTCGGTCTCGACAATGCACACCGAATTTGTTACATTCCATCCAGATACAAAGAGGTTCCGCAGCCACAAATTAAACAGCTGTAAAGATCTCAATCATCACCAATATCCATTGTGCAAACATCACACCATGCGGATATGCTGTTCAGAGTTGGCAATATGGAAGCCACACTTTCGCTAACTCCATCATTAGGAATTGATGCCGACGTTGCGTAAAGCTCGATCATTTTAGTAAGCGGAAGATACCCGGTCCGGCTTGCCCAAAAATATATAGTTTTGCCGAAATAGTCCTTCGAATCTAGTAACGTGGCACTGTTGTCGAGTAAGATAGCTACAATTTGCTTGTGTCCACGTCGTATAGCCGCGACTAGTGGAGTAGCATATAATGATCATGAGTATAAAGGTCGGTAGGACTTTCTGTTTGTAATATCTGTGAAATTTATAATCTGCCGTACATAGCGGCAAAGAAGAGCGCAGTACGACCATTATTGTCCTGCTGCGAGATAATATGTAGACTTTGGCACAATATCCTCACGACTTATTCGTGACCCTTTTGAGCAGCAAGATGAACTGTGGTCCATCCTTTGTTAGTCGCAGCGGAAACATAGGCATCCTCCTGTAGAAGTAGTTTTACCACGTCCAAGTGGCCTTTTGAAGCCGACTTATGAGGAGGCGTCCATCCATAATTAGTGGCGGCAGAATCATCAGCCTCCTTTCCTAAAAGTAGCTTTACCACTTCGATATGACCATTACTAGCAGCATTGTTTAACGGTGTCCATCCGTCATTGTTATCTATAGCCAAGTCGGCACCCCTCTCGAGAAGTAGCTTGACTACTTCGATATGACCACCATCGGCAGCACTGTTTAACGGTGTCCATCCGTCATTGTCAGCTATAGCCAAGTCGGCACCCTTCTCGAGAAGCAGCTTGACCACTTCGATATGACCATTACTAGCAGCACTATTTAATGGTGTCCATCCTTTCTTACTAGCTATAACCAAGTCCGCACCCTTTTCGAGAAGTAGCTTAACCACTTCGATATGACCATTACTAGCAGCACTATTTAATGGTGTCCATCTATTATTATTAACTATAGCCAAGTCGGCACCCTTCTCGAGAAGTAGCTTGACTACTTCGATATGACCATTATCAGCAGCAGTGTTTAACGGTGTCCATCCGCCATTGTTAGCTATAGCCAAGTCGGCGCCCTTCTCGAGAAGTAGCTTGACCACTTCGATATGACCATTACTAGCAGCACTGTTTAATGGTGTCCATCCTCTCTTGCTAGCTATATCCAAGTCGGCACCCTTCTCAAGAAGCAGCTTGACCACTTTGATATGACCATTATCGGCAGCATTATGTAACGGTGTCCATCCGTCATTGTCAGCTATAGCCATGTCAGCGCCCTTCTCGAGAAGCAGTTTAACTATTTCAATATGACCACTATCGGCAGCACTGTTTAACGGTGTCCATCCAAAATTATTTGTGATAGTTAGATCGGCGCCTTTCGCCACAAGTAGCTCCAGAATACCAATATGTCCATTTCTAGAAGCCACGTATAATGGCGTACGTCCTTCTGTACTAGCTTTGTTGACGTCTGCATTGTATTGGATAAGAGATTTCAATAGGTCAAGCCGTCCCTCATGTGCTGCAGCAAGCATCGCTGTTCGACCAGACTCATCGGTGTAGTTTATGTCGATCTCAGCGTCTTTAACCCACGTCTCGAATACCTCTTGTAGCCCAAGAAGTGTAGCGTAGAATATTTTGCTAGCTAACGTGATGTCGCCGTTGTATTGTAACATTCTTGACTGAGCTTGCGTGGTGTCGAAATGTTGTCTCCAGGCCTCCCAGCTGTCGTTGGCAGAGCAGAAGAATGAAACTATGAGCTCACTCACAACACTATAGTTGCATCCCTCATTTTTAGCATGTTTGTTCCAAGAATCCATGGCGTAGCTCCGAAAGCTTCCTTTTAACTCGCTCGTTGCTTCTTTGCACTGTTCTTTGTTCCA
The DNA here is from genome assembly GCF_020726525.1 of Truncatella angustata. NCBI lineage: Eukaryota > Fungi > Ascomycota > Sordariomycetes > Amphisphaeriales > Sporocadaceae > Truncatella > Truncatella angustata. The sequence goes on along the minus strand of NW_025763391.1, from coordinate 304,158 downwards.
TAAACTTGAGATACTTAGGTAGCGCAAACACGCCTCAGCAAGAATGTTGTGTTGAAATAACTCATTCGATGATGTTAGATTGCCATTTGCTATCAATTGGCTAGCGTTAGTCGGTAGATGAAGAAGCACGTATTGCCGTACCGTGAAATGCGTTAGGTGCAACGTTTTGAGACCTAAGACGTCTGTCGAGTTGCCGGCTCGAGTCTCAACTAGTGATTCACAGAGTTCTAGGATTTCCGTTTGGATATAAGATTCATCAACCTCATCTGGCAATTCGTTCTCAAAATCATCGACGTCCTCAAAACCCGTAAGGAGCAACGCCTCTGTCATTTCGAAGACTGTGATTGGGCGTAAACCAAAGGTTATCCATCTTAGGATTGCTAGTGCACGATCTTGATCATTTGACCGGCCCATGATTCTTGCCCAATTTCTATCGTAGAGGTCACCAAGGGCCGCAGGGGCTTGGTCTACGATTCGTTCTAGCTGTTTCTGGTTTTTACCACTGCGAATATCGTTCTCCAGGAGTTTGATGCGTAAGAACATGGAATCGCACCGGTCAACGATTCGCTCAGCGATTTCTGCTTTCAGTGCTGTGCTCTTTTTATGCAGCTTCTCGTCCACGATACTGCAAGCAAGCTTAGAGGCGTCTGGCTTCACATCCGCTGGGTCTATCTTGTACTCAAACACCTCAAATCCAGCATTTTTTGTATTGCTTTGGGCGAGACCTTTTCTGATCTCCTGATCATCACGGCTAACCATAAGCACTTGAGAACTGGTTCCAGATATTGCCTGCATTGTCAAGCGAATGAATGATTCCATGGTGTTGCTTTGTACCGTAGACCAGTTTCCTTTTGAAGAGCACTCGTCTAACGCATCCACCACGCAAATGCAGTTCGGAACTTGTTGAACGATTTCCTTGAATAATCCCATCACTTCCGTCGACGATGCGGGCTGTCCGTTCTGGACCTCGAGCTTTCCACAAGCTATATCGAAAGCTTCTCGATTTTGTGATATTATTTGAGATGCCCAAGATCGAATGACAATGAAAGGATCCGCTCTGTTTTCGAGGTCTGCAGAGAAGAAGAAATGGGCCAAAATAAGATTATCCCGGGCTTTGAGGTGTTGTACTATCCTTGCACTTAAGACCGTCTTGCCGTAACCTGCAGGTCCATTAATCCACAGGACTTTGGCACGCGTCGATGCAAAATTGGCAGATTCCCAATCGACGAACACTCCACGATCGAGTATCCAGTTGCAAGTGTCAGGTAATCTCTTCTCAACAGAATCGCTATATGTGGCATTCGTAAATGATGCCCCGAGCCAGTCGTCTAGGTCTTTCTTCATGTGGCCTATATTTGTGAGCTAGAGACAAGGAAAGAATACATGAACACTTACGTTCAAACTGTTTTTCTATCTCCATACAAAGGCGTTGGAAATCGAGGTGAGGTGAGGAAGCATTAACGCCTCGGATGGGTTTGGACATAACATCATTGTGGGAGGAGGGGTCTGCTTGGTGTAACTGTCCTCCTACCGAATCCACTGATCTTGAGGTCTCAGGAGGTACCAAGGCGCGCAAGCTCCCCACCAAGCTTCCAAACTGCTGTGACAAGGCCAAAAACCTTGCTTTGTGCCGTAAAATCCATTCTATCTTGGTTCTGTGGGATGCGAACCCTCGAAGCTTCTGGAACTGCCGGCGTCGTGAGTCATTGAGTTTTCCCCGAGAGATTGTAGATTCTGCTCCGTCCTGCTGACTGGAGGAGCCTTCAGTTAGATCTTCTGCGATGTCTTGGATAATCTCAAAGATCTTCCGGATAGCAGAGAAAGTCTCAGCGTCGTTAAGGTTTTCATGGTGGTCATCCTCGAGGGTTTTCCCATCATAGCCAACGGATTTGCCCCATTGTTTAAACAACAGTATGTCGGCGTCGAACTGAGATATGATGGCGCGCGAGTCCACACGAAAATCCCTGTAAGAGTCGATTCGCTCTATCATATCTAGACATGTGCTAAATATCCCAGCCAGTCCTGCGATGCCGATTCCTAATCCGACTGGCTCCATTGCTCCGTGTTGAAGTCCGTCGAGCAGAACGACGAAAGTTTGGCGAAGTACGTGAATTCTCACCTCACAGTACGATGAGATTTATTGTAGCTCGTGTCCACCGAGTGCGATGCTATACAGAGCATTACAATTGGAAAACACTCCTGCGCTCAAGAGGTGGCAGTGTCTGCTGCGCCTGCCTTTGGCTGATACTGTCGCTTCTGGCAGATAAGCTTCCCTTCTTTGTTAGTGGTCGATTCAATTAGGGCGTTGGTGACGTGCTCATATTTCAGGTAGTTTAGAGCTGCCAATTCTACCTAATCGGTTCAACTTCTTTTTATCAAGGGCTAATATCACGACAACTCTAATGAGTCCGAGAGAAATTGCCTCAACCCTGGGGACGACTGCGGGGTAGAAAATGTGAGGCGCTTCGTATGACATTGCCGTGGTTGGGCAGACTGCCTCCACCTGCAGGAGGTGTCAACCCACCACGCCCCTCTTATCGCTGGACTTAATGAGGCGAAGCCTTGCTCTGTTTTTGTAAGCCACCTTAGATAATTTATGAATACTATGTGGTAATCATTTCACATGCAATAAGCTAGGAACAAATAAGTCCACTCCCCAAAAATGTTAGTACGCTGCTCGACTATCCTGTCGTGTCAAGCGCGTTTGAGCTGCGTGAGGCACGCGAATTCGCCCACGACAGCGCTGTCTCTCGTAAGATTCCATCTATAAATATCACAGACAGTTGCGGTGTCAAAGATGAGACGTAGCAGTGGCTGAACTACATAGACTGCCTCAGCCTGCCTCAACCTGCAGAAGGCGGCGGCAACCACTTACGACAACCACAGTGCATTGGGACGGCCCATCCACGGGGGGCTTGCTCGGTAATTATCTAAGGTTAGACAACAATTGATTCGCTTTAGTTCAACAGACCTATGGGTCTAAGCGCCTCAGCATACGACCTAGAACCTCCGAACGTATAGTAGTTTTCTGACAGTTTGGTGGGCCATTTTGACTGGTTTAAAGGACCCCATTTTAACCCGCATGGAACCAAGACTTATGGCTCTTGCACAAAGGTGGGTGAAGTTGGTTCATGGGAGCCTGAATTTGGGATATCTGGGGGCTGAAAATGGGAGCCTGTGAACCAGTCAAAACGGTGTAAAGACTGTGGAAGCCAGTAATGTGCGGGCTATGGTCGTACGTAATGGCCACTTGATGAATTGCGGGTGAGGAGAAGAGGGGACAGATGCGAATGGTGTTTCCGCCATGACCTTTTTCCACTTGCTTTGCTCAGGAGTGATCGACAGTGACGTGGCAGCCAGCCATATGTTGAGACACCGTTATGGGGAGTACGCCTGATGGAGGCCAGCTTATTCTCGCCTATCATTCGTTCTATGCGCGGTTGCGCAACCTGAAGCGGGCAAAATGCTACAAGCCGCCGACCCATCTGAACATGCTATTGATGGAATCTTGGAGCTCTGTACTGCTTCAATGATTGATAACTACAGCAAGAGTCGATCCAGCTGTATTCGTATCCCCGCCGTTTAGGGAGCTGACAGCTACCTCCGATTTTCGCCCAACCTAGACGATGAGATGATTTGTGTTGGTCAATGAAGAAAGAGTTGGAAAGGACTGCTCTTCAAACTCCGCCCAGGTGTGTGACAGGATAGAATATGCCGGGCCGTCCTCGTCGTCATAGATTGTTTGAGTCGCATGGTCTCCGTTTCCAGGAGCCACATATCGTACATACAACTCATTGGATATATTGGTCCCGACACAAAATAAATGCGGGCGGGGTACTGGCGGGGAACTGCTCGTATTTTACTGAGTGCACCGTTACGCACACGTTACACGTTGTCCCACACCTGCAACTTGCACCATTAGGTCTTGTTATAGGGTATTCTAGACTAGGCCTAACCTAGGTTAGTCTAGTCCAGCCTTAGGTTAGTACTGAGTTCAAGGCGGCAAGGAGTTGCCACGCTGCTGTGGCCCTTGGCTTGCCTTGCAGCCCTGAATCTAGTGAAGTTACTTATAGGCTGTGCAGTTGTTCATGCTGCATGCCTGATACCTCCCAGGAATCCTGCCTGGGTTGCTGCACGGGGAGTGTATTGTACGTAGACGGCATCCTACTGCATGATAACTAACATCGTCGCCGCTGCGGCTGCCGATTAATTCTCATCTCCAGACTAGTTTACACGAATGTTCAAAATATGACATCAGGGCCAATCTGACAAGGCTGTACATGTACTGCTCCGGGAGGACGCAGCGGCACATGATGCGAACTCCCTACACCAAGTTCTGTGACGTCGCTACAGGCGACCACAGCGGCACGTAAGTAAAGTGCTTGCACGAAGCACGAAACGATTCAAAGAAATCCTCATTCTGCACTTTTCACGTTTTTACAATCTCGATTTCTCTCTAAGAACAAGGGAACACAACGACCCGAAGCCAGTCCAATGAAATCGCACCTTTGTTGCCTTTTGCACAGAGAGAATCCACGTCGAAAGCCCGAAGCCGCGCGTCCAAACCACCAAGAAGAAATGCTGACATACACAAACAGATCCTGAAGCTGTGGATCGAACAGTTGAAACGTTTCCTCGTCGCAAAAGACAGAAGATTGTCAGCTGAACACCGAGACGCAAGCGGCGAAACGGCCCTAAGCTCCATCAAACGCATATCCGAACAGTTCCATGGGGACAGTCAAGCAATTGCACGTTCAATTATCCCGGTCCTTGATACAGTCGGTACCAAGAGTGACCTCAGCAAGAACGCCATCGCACGCTTCGAGGCAATCACAGCTCAGGACGGTCACACCTGTTTTGTGGCTACACACCCGCATTGGGGATGAAGTCGTAGCTAGACGCTAAATTCGGTTCCGATGCGAGTTCATGCCGGCGTTTGCTGCCCTTGACACAATAGAGAATGGAGAGACATCGGCAACGGAACTACGCAACGAAGCAATCGTTGCTCGTGGGGTATGGGATCGGCAGATCGTAGCTCAGATCATGTCTGTAGGTCAAGCCTGAACGTCTCAAACTTCCCGCCCAGTGCGGACTGAAACACCGGGTGTATGGGTTTCCCGTACTATCCAATCTTTACTGCGGCGGAAATCAGCTTCGAGGTGCGTAATAGACAGGAATGTTGATCATTTGATAGCTATAATGATGATGATACCCGGGATCGCAGACGGTGAACAGCATCCTTAAAGACGTCTACGAGGAGGTTCCCCCCCCCCCAAAAAAAGCGTACCAGACACGCGACTGGCGTTCGATGCCGAGCTATTACCACCATTTATTGATAGGCCAGCGGAGAGACCGCTCAAGTCAACGCCCGAAATGGCGCCAGGACTGCTGCACGCAACGCCAGACCAAGTTAACGCCGTGCTGAAAAGTCTGTTCTTTGGTTGGGTACCAGAACTACACCACAATTACTTCATCATTCTGGACAAGTTCAGTGACAGAGATGATCGCGTTATTATTGCTACAAACGCTGAAAACCATGGACAACTTGTGCTGGTTAGGACTGACTCCCGATCGGCATTATATGGCGTACAGAGGGTTAGAAAATACGTCACTATCTATGAACCATAGTGCTGAGACAGCTATGGGGCAAATAGGTGGTGTTGATCGAATGTATTAATAGGTAGTCAGACCAAATCAGAAACTCCGACAAGTAAAAGCAATTTTGGTGGATTATTGTCAACACTGTAATAACTTGAGTTGGCTATCTGCCAGCCTGCATCGTTATCTGGCGCTCGCAGACATGTCTACGTCTTGACTAGACTAGTTTGTGAGATCGCATATGCATCCCGGTCTGGGAAGTTGACGGGAAGAACATTGTGAACGCTCGCCGTAACACTCAAAAGTTGATCTGATTTGATTTTATGCATATAACTTTGGAGATCTATTCACCTGTGTTCTGATGCATCTTGCACATGTCAACAGAACCGAATGCTTTTGTCTCCACGGTATGTGTACCTGCAGCTCGGAAGGTTTACCTGGCGCGCCTCGTTACACCGACTCAACTAAGAAACCTCTTCGGACGGATGTAGGCTACGGACAAAAGACTGCAGAGTCGCCTGTTCTATCTTAGGTCAGGTGGGTCTTTAATTACTAGAAAGCATAAGGTATGATTGTAATATAGAAGTTTACAGTAGTGCAGGCATTGCCTCGATAGTCACGGGTGTGGCTTGAGCCATTACGTACTATTGATACCCTCTTAACTTCAGGAATCGTATCGTCATTTTGTGTTGGTTGCGTGAGACAATCTACTGAAGAATTGTTAGCTACGATAGACCGTAGCACTTGTACTGATATAATGCGGACGAGATCGGGGCGTGCGTAGTTTTAAAACAAGATAAACATGAACTTAACCTCATGGCCTCAATTTCAGACAGCTTCGGCGTCAAACGGCCTTTGCAAGTGAAAATGGTAGCGAAATAGTTTCTGACCATGGATTTGGGATATCGATAGTGTTTATAATCAACTTGAGATCTTTACATGAGATATGCTCTACCGCTTGTAGAACTATTGCTCTCGGCGTCCTCGGCGCACGGGCTCTCAGAGGTAGCCACCTGATAATCACTTTCTCCTTTTCACTTCATGCTACTAGACAGGCGCTCGAGACTAGTTGAGCGTGTAAGTGACAGACAGAGCAACTGCTAATCCTTGTTGTTCCTACGGTGGTTCCACTACTTGAGCCAATCTGGTAAGCTTGTCCATTGGAAAACACTCCACACATCTCTCTATACGCCCCTGCCAGCAACGGACTCAAACTTTGTGTGCAGTTGCTAAAGGAGTAGTAGATATTTGAGCCTATGGAAGTTTTAGCGCCTAACCACCATAATTCAGGCCAGCTATGCAAACAAATTCGACGAAGTTAGAGAGAGAGCGGGGACGCAACTAGAGGTGAACACCACATTGCAAGGCTGATAGACTGACAAACTTAGCTCTCCATCCTTCTATTTATCCTCAAACTAGCTTCAATACGTACTGATATGACTCCCTACAATATAAGGGCACGTTTCATCCAATTAATCGTGTTATAGCGGTTTGATAGCACTTAGTCATGCTGGAGTCCTTTCCACGAGATGAGCTACCATATCTTGGGTGTGCCGGGAGAAATTCAGACAAGACAATACACGATTTACATGAACATCACATTACAAATCAAACGTTCGATAGCACGAACTAGCTTAAGCTGGAGGGATTGGTGTTGATATTCGATGTATAAAAACCGATGTGAATAGGTCGTTTCGTGGCTTGCCCCGGCCACGGAATTTGGGCTCAGGTCTCAACCGCGGTCTCTATCTCCATTATGCCCGAGCGCTTTTATTTCCGACATGAACGTCAATCATAACAATCTTGTGCGGCAGAACGGGCAAAATTTCATGTCCATAGTCTCCATTCAGAAGTCCAAAGACAATGTGATAGTGCTCTAAATAATGGTTGGACCAAACGATCGACCCAAAGCTTTACGCACAGTCGCAGACTAGGGCGGCGCCCCAGCAGTCGGCTCCCCGGACAGACTTTTGGGAAGCGATGCAGTCAGTATGATTGCAGAAAATCCGTGTCAATAGGGATGATTGCATACCAGGCCGGCAGCGGCGCAACGTCTGTCGCACTCTGAAAGATCGCACTGTCTAGCGTCGATTGCGACGGCAACTGCAAAGGCAGGCAAGGCGGCGAGAAGAAGGATGACTTTCATGTTGGGTGAATGATGGGCCTGAAAGCAACTCATGCGCGTAGGAAGCTCGGAATATAGGAGGGCAGAAAAGTGCTGGTTGAAGGTGTCGCTGTTTTTCTACGTTCTTATAGAACCCAGTTATTGATATCCATACGCTGCCACGTTGTGAAGCACGCATGAGGTGGATCAGGTTTTGATGGGTAAACTGTGCCTGGTTCGGCAGGTTGCACTTTAAACGGAACAATGCAATTTGGGCAAGAGCGCAATATATGACTTATCTACACGCATAAGTGCAACATATCGTACTCGTTCGCTACTCAGGAGCAAGGGCTTTCGCCCACCCAGTTACTAATCTAAGTATGGGTCTCACAGGTATGTCATGAAGAGATTTACCAGTTCCGGCACTATCTGATGATGTGTAAGGCCGGGAGAGGGGCATAAAATTTCTGCCTCACAAGCCCGGATGAGGCATACTGGCTCAAGTAGAGCATGCGCATATTTAAAACCGATCATGAGAGAGGCGTCTGGGGAAATAAGGTTGTTTTCATGAACTCCGTACTTACCCCGTTGTGATTACTCGCCCTTCCGCTCATGCAGCTGTCAGCAGGCTACATTAGCGCCACTTGGCCGAAAACCTTGATGCAGTCTTAATGAGCCGCTTTGCCTTTAGTAAAGGTACCCACTTGAGACTAGCGTAAGGGGGTGTACGGGATTATGGGCAGGGATACGAAGCATATTGACCTAGTAAACATGTTGGCATCAAGTAGGACAAGAGAGTCAGTCCGACTGATCTATCGCCACTTGCATAGATACCCAAGGCCGTAGAGTTGCCTCGGTTCATGCACACCAGCTACTGGCAGACCGCAACCAGATGCCGTGTAGGTATATTCAGTGCTGCTACTAGAGCAAGGCCCGAGGGACAGCCGCCGCATCAAGGTGCCACAGGCTTCTGATTGGAGTATTGATACACACCTCAAGCCGATTGATAGCTACCATACCTCCATGAAGTGACGTTGGCTGAATGCACTATATCGACACCAGTCTCTGGGCAGTGCTGATGTATTGAGCACCTGCCGTATCAGGTTTCTACGTTGAAAGTAGGTTTACTAAAAAGAGGGGCGTAGGAATGTTGGGAATTGGAAGTGAGATCGGAGCCCATATTAGCGTTCTGATAAATTGGGTTGATGGACGCGGGTTTTCCAAATTTCCTAAGCTGATGCAAACCTGAATGTTCTTCTATCTTTACTGATATAAAACTTTCACGGCGATTACAATGAAGTTGCCATATATTCACCTGAGCGGGCTTCTGTCTGCAGGGAAAGTCCTAGCCGATCTTGTAACACCAAGAGATTTGCTTGTTCCCAATGCTGGTCCGAACTGCCAGCAGGCGGTATGCACAGAATCTGATTCCCCCCTGCTAGTACAACGCAAAAAAGCTATGTCTAATCGAAATAGTGTGAGACATTGGCATCTGAGTTGCCCGACAGGGTGTACTATGAAGCACTGGACAGCAATTTTACGATTTGGGACCAGAAACAATTTCAGACCGTGTATGTCTGCCGTGTCGAGCCCAATTCAACCGACGAGGTCTCCGAAGTTCTACAAGTCCTTGTGAACAACTGGTGCAAATTCGCCGTAAAATGTGGTGGCCACTCGCGATATCCGGACGACTCTGTCTCTATTGGCGGAGTCACCATCGACCTAGGCTTAATGAACACTATAGTCATCTCAGATGACCGAACGACTGCCCGTATTGGAGGCGGATCTCTCACGAAACAGGTATTTGCTGCTCTTGATATGTTCGGTCTGGCCTATATTGGGGGAAGAGTCGGCCAAGTTGGTATGGGCGGGTTCACCCTTGGCGGTGGTACATCTGTACTGTCGGCAAAATATGGATGGGCTTTAGATCATGTATTGGAGTATGAGGTGAGGCAATCTCGACATGACTCACACATCTTTCCTTTGTTTTCCCTTTACTAATCAAAGCAGGTTGTACTACCAAACGCGACGAGTGTTACAGTATCTGAATGCTCCCATCCCGAATTGTATTACGCTCTTCGAGGTGGTGGTAACAACTTCGGCATTGTAACGTCTTTCAATGTTAGTGTGTTTCCTCAAGGCCCTCTATACGCTGGGTCGCGGACCTTTGCCGATGATCAAACGAGTCGCTTCCTCGAAGAAGCCGAAAAGATTTTTACGATAGAGGACTTCGAAGATACAAACATCGGCCTCGAATACCGATATACATTCTCCGCCCGGAATGGCTGGACTATGTCGAGCACTCAGCGCTACGCTGAGCCTGTAATGAACCCCCCGGTGTTTGATGCTCTTAATAGTATCCCGGCTTTAGGAAACCTCACGGGAGGTATCAGTAGCTTAGCAAGCAGCACAAGCTTCAGCGGGCCATTGGGAAATACCAGGTATGTTAGGTCCCTCATCTAGCATTCTATTACACACAGCGCACAGAATACAAGTAAACCTGTGTCGACGGCCAAATCACTGATAAAACTAGAAATCTCTTTGCCTATCTGACGCACTATCCATCTGTGGAGTTAAGCAAGCAAGCCCTTGCCATTCTTAAAGATATCACAGAAAGAGGAAACTTGACCAGCCTCAATCCGCAGCTAATCACATATTCCATTCCCGCCATGACAATGCAGATGTCGAAGACTAGAGGGGGTAATGCTCTCGGCCTTGACGTTGAGGGACATCTCATTAGTACGTTCATTCACCACGCAGTTCCTCCTCATGTTCTGCGTTTCTTGCAGTATTCATGTGAACCATCAATTAATTATAACAATATTCATTAGTCAATCTTTTTGCTCTCAGTTGGACCGACAGAGCCATGGACAATGCTGCATACGCTTTTGCGGACAGCTTTATTGCACAATTTCGCGCAGCGGCAGAAAATGTTGACGCCTTTCATCCATTTATTTACATTAACTATGCCAACAGAGGACAAGATGTTTTTGGTGGTTACGGGCAAGAGAACCAGCAGAGATTAATCGAGGTTTCGAGAGCAATTGACCCGCGTGGTATTTTTACGTCCTCGGGACTCTGGACTGGATTTTTCAAGGTACGATGATGGAGTGCATAGCGACGGTTTCTTTAGCGAAAGAATTGTCAGGACCTGGTCTAGCATATCAATACAGGACTTTGTGATTCTGTGTTGTCTTTAGCACGGCCGCACACGCTTGTAGGCCCGGAAACTCAGACAGTACATCCCTACTTGTCGAGCAAGTCGTTAAGAGTCTCTTACCATATTCAATCATATGTATCTCTCTCACTTACCCTAAGAATATCTCCCCTCAAGCGCCTGTCCTTTAATTGGTACTGTACGTCCCGCTATATCGGAGGCAGAACCGAACATTTAGTTCAACCATTATAAGCGTGCTCTTTTTGGAGAAGTCTTCTCGGCATGATCCCTACACATTCGTTATAATATGAACAATATCATTCCAGACCTGGAAACCAGTTTTGCTGAACCCAAATCAAGTGTCCACTTGAACGTAATCTACCAATTGCTGACATTCGCATAAAACGGCCAACAAAGTCATTATCTGCTGAATTGGTTTTTGTCCCTGTCAGCTATCTACAGTTTAAGGTAGCTAATTAGAGATAGCGAAGGCCACTTTAGTGGTTAGACTGTGGCAAGTTAAACACGGTGATCCGCCACTAGCCGCCTGTGATTGATTTACTACTCTATTAGGCATTTGGTGCTCCGGATGATGCTTAGGTCTGTATTGTGTACTATGGTCTCCGTTTTCTGAGACGGCAGCCACCATGGCTTGTGTCCATTCTAAAACTTCTCAAGTAATGTGACACCGGAATCTAGCTGTCCTTTTCTAATCTCGGTCTGTGACAATGATGTGAGAACTGTGTCGCGGGCGTTAGATACGTACGATAAGATGATTGATACAGTGAGTGGCGTTGAAAAGCTTTTTCCGACTTCCCTGCTCCCCCACCCTCAAACTCCTAGCAAAGCGGATTAAATCTGGGCTTGCTCATTGCAATGGATTATATTTAGAGCGTTAAAAGCAGATGTATCCTTTGAGCAAATGAAGTCATCAATTTGTTGCAGGGCCGCCGAATGGCACCGAGATTGGGGGTTGTTCAAGGCTTCTAACCAAGACTAGTCTAGACTAGACTAAGGTTAGACGAAGGTTAGTGAAGATGAACAAGAAACTGTAGAGCATCAACGTAGCGCCTGCAACGAAATCCTTCTAGAAGTTAATACTCCCGACGACGCAATCTTGAGTGATTCTGAGGGCGGAAACAATCTATATCACGTCTGAACTTTGTAAGCCATCGGAAAAGCCCTTTGTTGTTACAACTCCAGTTGGCTTCGTCAATGGTGGCTTCCTCGCTGTCCATGATCATGTGAAAACCTCGCTAATTTAGCCTACGGGACTATCCCTACCCAATGTGGTCAAACGCAGCGGCTCCTGAAGTTTCTTTTTTGTACGATTATTACGTATCATACGTAACTTCGAAGAAAATGGCTACTGTAGATTTCCAGATTGGAGCTTGATAGATAAGGCACCTCACGTTACTCGCGCAAATGCGTGAAGCACGTGGACCTCATCTTGCCTGTGGCAGGAATGGCACCGAGTCATCGTGCTATAGGAAGGGTGAAAAAAAGAATTGATGTGTTGGCGATTTGTCAATTGAGGGCTAGTAAAAACACTCTATGGTTCACCATCAGCGAATACGTGTCACCTGTCAAGGTAACACTGAGTATTGTGCCAATCGGAGTGAACTGCGCCTGAAGGAAAGCACCTGAGCATTCTTGTCATAAAAGAAGTACCAGAAATGTCAAACAAGGCCTTGCATTAAGGGATATGTTCTGAGAAAAATACTGTTTACAACCGAGATGTACAAAATATCAACAATTTAACTTGAAAAGTGGCCGTTCGCCCCTTTGTGCGCGGCACGTATTTGTAGATCGGAACAGATCCCAACAACCGGCAATGACCCAGCCCCACGATTGAGCAAAGCCCTGCGTCACCTCCCAGCCACTCTCATCCCATGATTCTCCCCATACCAGGATGCCGGTGCCCCGTTCATGACCACGTCCGGTGAAAGCGCGACATAGAGCCCCCTCGTCAAAAGAATCGACGTCTCGCCTGAGCATGTTATCTCGCAACTGGGGCAAGGGAAGCAAATCAATCCAAGGATGATGTTCAACAGTACACTGGAGGGTAGTGGGTCTAAGGCCGGAAGGTAGAAGGGTACTATGTACGTGGACACTTGGTGGCCAAGGGCCTGCCACAACGAATGGCGAAAGAGCATCATCGTGCAAATGTTGAGCAGTCCACCCAAAGATTTCAGCATTCGACATTAGAGCTCGGGAGATGTTAAACTGAGCCAGGCTTGACAACATTCTAGGCAACGGGACATTGCTTGTTCTGGTCTGATAAGCAATACCCTCAAAGGCCCTGATGATGGCCAGGTTGTCCTGCGATTGGAGATCAAGGGTTGCGATGGCATCGACGAGTGCTTTGAGACTCAATTCCTGCCTTGATACTGCACCGATCAATTCCGGTAGGGATCTGTGACTGTTATCGGGGATAGCAGCAAAAATTTGATAAGTGATATCAAAGTCATCAAGCGGATTGCGTCGGCGTGTGCCTGTAGTCCTAAGTTTTAGCAAATACATTGAAAAGTGTCGTCATCTGAGACAGTCTTCATCTTACGGCGAGCCCGTTGGTTAATCCGATTCTGGATTTTTCGTCGCTCGCGAGGATTAGTTTTGCCTCGCCATTCGTCATTGCCCACGTCAACGGGGCAGAGCCATAGAGGGTTAGAGATACCATCGATGGAATGATCCATGATTGACAGAGAATGAAGCTAACGATTGGTGGTGAATGATGTGCCGAATCTGCCTTTGCGCAATCACGCGATTCCAGCTCGTATGCAGGTGGATGGCATTCGGAAGTTGAACGTGCCACTACCGTCGACCAAATTTATCAACGGACATGAGCGGAGATAAGAGCGCTAACTTTATCGCACACTAGCGCACGAGCGCTGCACAGCGGACCAGGATCTCATGCGGTGATCATATGCACCTGTCACCCACTTGCATGAATGAGCTTGGCTTGGCTGGGGTTTTAGCCGTTGATGATGATACTCAAATGGACTAACCTAGGTTAGATTCACTAGCACCTCTCGGCATCTGCTTGCTTGCACGCCACCGCACGACCCCACATACAGAATGTTTTCAAGGCCAAGAGTACACACTAACGTTCACCCACACTGGTCTCACGAGGGCCGCGACTTGTTTATGGCAGGGCCACGACGTTTGTAGTGTTCGACCCAGGAGCTCTGAAAAAGAAAAATGGCCGTAGCTGTGTGTAGTATTAACATTACGAGCGGAAACAGATGCTATCGCACTATTTTGGCATTTCGGGACCATTTATTGTGACTGTGTTTGCCTACATAAACTTTCGCACCTACTAGTAAAGATTGGCACAAGTATCCAGAAGGCCACACGATAAAATCCAAAATATTGTGGTGAGGCCAAGTACGAAGCTCACATTAGTGCGGATCAAAGACTGAATCCGCTCGACTTTAAGTTGACTAGCACATACAAAACAAGGTATAGGTCAGCAATCTGCATTACGAGACGGTTAGTTTCTGAAAGGCATGGAACGCAGGACCGTTGATATTACCTATATATAGACTGTGCCACCGACTGACCTGAACCTTTTGCATAATGCAGGCTGCACTTATTGGCAGGTACATTTTCACTCGTAGTCGACAGTCCTCCCCATATTTCGCATAAGATGGTGCACACACTCCCCTTCGGCAAGCTGCAAGTGCCGGTTCCTGGCTTTGGTGCAATGGGCTTGAGCAGTAGCATGGGATACGATCTCAGCTACGAGGAAGCCGAGCCGGTTCTTTTGAAGGCCATTGAGCTTGGCTGTACTTTTTGGGATACGGCCGTATGTCCATGATTCTTCTGCAGACATATTTGGGCCGCTCGAGCTGATATATCCAACACAGGTTGCCTACGGGGCCGGTATCAATGAAAAGCTACTAGGAGACTTTATCAGGAAGCACAACGTGCGCGATAAGCTTTTCAGTATGTATTTCGCAGAAAATAAATTGTGTAGGCCGATTACTGATCACCTCGACAACCAGTCGCTTCGAAGTGCGGTTTTGAAGTCTTTGGCGCGGCTAGATTCGTCGATAACTCTCCCTCTCACATCAAAAGGTATATCGAGGGGACTATCGAGAGACTCGGCTTTGCACCTGATCTCTACTACCTTCACCGCATCGATCCTAGTAAGTATTCAACGTGCATAATTCTTGGCCCCGGACGCTGATATGTTTGCGCAGACTGTCCTTTAGAAGAATCCATCCCGGCGCTGGATGAGATCCGAAAGGCAGGCAAAACCAAGTATATCGGTTTGTCTGAATGCTCAGCCGCAACCCTGCGTAAAGCGAACTCGAGTAGGTCATCTACCTCATCATAATTGCGCTTGTGTCACTAATTTGTTTTCCGTAGTCGCCAAGATTGATGCCATTCAAGCCGAGTATTCCGCTTTCGAGACAGGACACGAGTCAACAGGCCTGATCGCAGCTGCGAAAGAGCTGGATGTGGCTTTCGTGGCTTTCAGCCCGTTGGGCCATGGGTGGCTCGTTGACGATTTTGATTTCAAGTCTCCAGATGACTTCGCCCCAGGTGATTTTCGTCGCACGGGTAAGTGAAATTCGGTTTGATCACTTACGACAAACAGTTATGCGCTTGCGTCGAAACTTTACTTGCTGACAACATCTTTCTGGTAGTCCCCAAGTTTCAAGGAGACAATTTCTATAAAAACAAAGCCATCGTTGATGAGATTAAGAAACTTGCAACCAAGAAGGGCTGTACGATAAGTCAGATTGCCCTAGCCTGGGTTGCTGCGCAAGGTATGATTGCCATTCCTGGCACGACTAAAGCACGGCGGTTGGAGGAGAATTGGGCGTCAAGAGATATTGAGTTTACAGAGGAGGAAAAAAAAGAAATGCGTAAGATTGTGGATTCTGCTAAGCCTGTTGGCGAACGTTTCAATGAGATATCGGGTTCTATGGTAGGGCATTAAGCGTGGTACAGCGAGAATGGATATATATTGCCATCTCGGAAGGTCAATCATTATCACATGCAAATCCATATCATTTTACAAACTGATGTTAATTGCTTTCAGAGCTACAAAGATGGGAGCGGTGATGGGTGACTTAGAGTCGGTCGCCGTTCTTTCAGAGGGGCAAAACTTGGCGACCTACACTTGATTTACTTGATACGACTGACAGCTTCCGTTAATTTACGACATCTCCTTAACGGTAAATGTCCCTTTGCCTGGCGTGGAAAGCATCCACCTAGATACAACCAGCCTTAACAAGGAATACGTTAAATCGAATTGATGCGACTTTTTTAGCACCAGGCGCAACGATGCAATCCCGATACTTTCTACTCCGCCTCACCCTTTTTCTTCAACACTAACGACGCCACACACCACTCTCAGAAGATGCGATTACAAACAGACAAATCATTATGCAGCGTGGGAGAAATTTTGTGGCAGTTCTACTTAGGACCAGGGTGGCAGATAAAAGTAAACGAAATATGTAAATTGTAAGTAGATTGAGGAAATACACCCCAGACAAATTTACAGGTTGCGTTATACCGGGCTGCCAGATCACTGGATTGAAAACAAGTTGAAGCCAGGAATATCCTTGGATCAACTTATGGGAGATATCTACGACGTTGATGGTGTCACCGGTATAGTCGCGCAAATAGCGTCGTATCCATTGCCCAAGGCTAAATTGGAACAGTTTGGTTCTGGTATGCAAGCCGTATTAGAGTTTCTTGAGTAGAAACGTATTGTGGCCATCCACCTGCATAGGTCAGGAGTCCCTCTGAGGTGTCCTTGGCGAAAGCAGCACAGGCACCACGGTCGTAGTCACCAATGGTCACCTGTTCCTGTGTGCTTTGGATGGGGTCCTGAGATACTGTGTCAAATAGAAGCAGGAGCTAGGAGATATTACTATAAGTTTTCCATCACAAATATAAGGTTGTAAGTGCTCACATCAGAACCATGATAAGCTCCACTTAGGAGATCAGTCAAGACAGCCAGGTAAGGAAAGTCTCCGAAATAACGATATCTCCAGAGAGGGTTTCCCATCCGCGACTGCTTGCCCGATTCTGACTGCATCTGCACACGTGTAGTAGCGGCCATTAAAGTCACTCCAGTAAGCGTCGCTAAGCCCTAGTGTGAAAGTACGGAAAAGCCCTGCCTCATTCTCAGTGTTGCCGACTAAATATCATCCCTTCGCAGCGTGGCGATCAACGTAATTCGCCCATGCGATTGTATCGTCAGCTGTAGGCCCAAATGCCGGGTTAACACCAATGCTTGTCTCCTCAGGGCCGAAAGCATCAATCATTTTATTCGTAGGCTTTGTTCGCATGCATCTTGTGATGTCACTCGCATCTATTCTGTTGCAACCCGAAGAGGCAGCAATTTGGAACCACTTTGCAGCCTGAGTCTCGCTGCTAAGTGCGGGAAGCCATTAACTGTGGCGCTCAACAAGATGAATCCGTTGTCGATGGGGTCTTCAGCCCATGCGTATGAGTAGAAATCTATCGTCCCAGCGCCTGCAGACTGACCGAAGACAGAAATGCGGTCGACATCGCCACCAAACTTTTCAACGTTGTTACGGATACGTTTCATTGCCAGTCTCCTATCCATCAAACCAAGGTTTGCAGGTGTCGCGGGGTTACGAGGGAAAACAAAAATGTTAAGACGATAACTAAGATAACGTAAGGATGGATGATCGAAAAATGTCAGGCACTTACTTCAATGAGATCAGAACAAAGTCAGTCTGGTCTGCAATGAACTTGCCATTGTACCCAAGTTCGCTGGAGCTGCCTGAAGAGAGAGGTCAGTAAAGTGCAGAGATGCTGCAGTACTAGACTTCGGCTAGACTTAAGCTTACCCAAGATGTAGGCACAACCATATATCTAGATAAGGACAGCCTTCTTACGTTCTCCGCTTTGGGGCTTTGTCCGGATGTTGATACTCAGGCAATCTTCGCTCTGGTCTGCACTACCACCAGTAGCTTGTATGCACGCGGGCCACTATACGCAAGACGGTAAGAAAGCCAAGAAATAGAGCTTGCCAGTAATGAAAGGGGAGTATGCTTGGGGGTGGGGTGGTAGGCGTAGGAGCGGCCAAAGGTGGTATCCCTAACGGAGCGGCTGCAATTGCAACAAGATCATGCGTCCAAGTTCTTCTCAATATGACGATAAGCGCCCCCACCTGCCGACGACCCGAGACTGGGCCGGACTACAAGGCATGCCGCACTGTCAGCTGATTCAATTAGCTTTGATGTTAGCAGCCCGTGAGCCTTAAACTGACCTTGCGAGTAAGTATGTATCTCAGCGTAGCCCAACGGCGGAAAGTGGAGTGATTGTTGGATTCGGTGCAACATAATTCTCCTACCTGGTAGTTGTCGAGTAGTATACCACTAGCGATGATATAACTTACCATTAGTGACAAACGAGAACTGCTGCCTGTTCGTACTTTGTGGAACAACAGCCAATATGGATTTTCAAACAAGACTACGACGTCCTTATCGTCATTCATTACTAAGCATAGTGTCTCCATGGGAATGTGACGTATACCCCTGTATTACTTGCTAACGTCAGGTTTATCTTGTTATTCTAGAAGACCCGGATTTAGTTCTATAAAAGACGACCGAGTCCTGAAGCAAGATCGATTGCTGCAGTGGGTACATTCTCACTCTGATTTACTCAGGCTACCTAATTCTGGACTCGCTAGCAACTGAATTACATTCCGCTTTAATCTTTTTAATTATATCGAGTCAAAATGGTCAATAAGAAACGTTCCATGCCCAACGGTTATGCTGGCCGCCGCACTGACATTTGGACAACTTGCAGTCGCCGAGCTACAGCCTCAATGGGTTCATTACGATAGAGATGGGATATACATTGCGGAAAACCTGTTCAGCCCCCAAAGCAACACCTCTACCTATTACACTTCGGGTCGTCGTCCAGCGATTGTGGTTGGACATCCTCACGGCGGTGTCAAAGAACAGACTTCAGGTTTGTTTGCGAGCCAGATAGCCGAGGGCACCAGCTTCATAACTTTAGACTTCGACGCAGCCTATCAAGTTGACAGCGGCGGGCTCCCTCGATATCTCGAAGACCCCTATCAGCGTGCCAACGATGTCCGCAACGCTGTGACATACCTCTAGACTCTTGACTCAGTGGACCCTAACCGCATTGGAGTGCTCGGTATTTGCGCCTCGGGCTGGTATGTCCCATTTACGGCTCAGACTGATGAGCGCATGAAAGCTGTTGCCACCGTTAGCGGTATTGACCTTGGTACCTTGAACTCTGAGGGTTTCGGTAGCTTCAACGGCCCCATGCTGCCTAATATCCGGACCCAACTCGCCGAAGCCAATCGGCAGCATCTGGCCGAGGCAAGAGGCGTACCACCAAATCTGACCCGCATCTTCCCGAACAC
This sequence comes from Truncatella angustata, assembly GCF_020726525.1. Lineage (NCBI taxonomy): Eukaryota > Fungi > Ascomycota > Sordariomycetes > Amphisphaeriales > Sporocadaceae > Truncatella > Truncatella angustata. The sequence continues at coordinate 284,907 of NW_025763391.1, read as the reverse complement.
CGCCGCCGATGTTATGCCACAACTGCCTGTCTTCTACCAGAAAAGCTACGATTACTATCAGACCCCGCGGGGTCACGTCAACGCAGCACCCAACTGGCACTTGTGGCGTAGTCTCGAAATGCTTGCCACCTATCGCAGCTATACGTACATGGACCTCATCTCACCACGGCCTCTACTGATGATTGCTGGCTCGGACGCGGACACATTGTATATGAGTCAGAGGGCAATTGATATAGCTGAGGAGCCCAACGAACTATTCCTCGTTCTGGGAATGATACACACAGATCTTTATGATCATAACGATTTGAGCCTACCCAAGTTATTGGAATTCTTCACCATACATCTCTAATATCGTGGAATCATTCATGAGGGTGGCGATGGATCCAGATATCCACATAGCTCGCGGACAAAGCAGACTTGCTCCACCCTTTCTTCATTTTGACTGTTACATGATCTGTCCTCAAATGAGTTAAGATGATTTAGTAAACCCGAGATAAAATAGCCATCGCTTCCATCCTTACCACACCCTTTCCGCTCTTTACTTATTAATCAGTCCATGAAAGGGCCTGCGAGCTCATCATAAGGCTTATAACCAAGGGACAAGACAGTAGTCCTGGTTCAATATATGGGGTATATAGCAAGCACGTTTTCGTTCCTCTACTTAGCCGTAACACTTGTTATAATATTAATGTAACGATCGCCAAGTCGTTAGGGCTGCCAGATGCTATATATCAGTCCTATCCGTCCTGTCGCTAGTTAGTCCGCCAGTTTGCAGTCTTGTTCTAATCCAAGTCTTTGGTTTTCGTCGTCGCACCTCACTTACGTCGCCCTCTTTTCGTGACCGTCTTACAGTCATTATAATAAGAATCTTTATAAACATTACATTATTAATAAAATAATAGTACACGTTCCTTTTACTACTATATAAGTTGTATCGTTTATTATAAAAATATAAAGTTAAAAAATAACGGCAATTCAATTTATTTCGCAAAGTTCAGTCAAATACTACGTATCTCTTTTATAAGCAGTTTACGGACGAGGTACGATATCAGGATACGGATAATGCGGTGGCGGCCATCTCGCGTATTTCTGAAGAGGTCTCGGAGCGGCTAACGGATATCATCCCGTGCGGCGACCACGTGCTGAGTAAGACCTGGGCGGGCTATCTGGCACATGGAAGGCCTTGCACGTCCACGGTCGTTACCCATAACGACTCTGAATGAAATTACGCTCTGCAATATCATTTCCGAACCTTCTGTAGTCAGTGGTTCTCTACTATAATTCTTCAAAGTCTTGTCTCCCTCACTTTTCGGTGATGTGTTGATTGCAACGAGTCTGTACTGTTTCTTTAGTTCAGGACTGGCAGGGAATCTCTAGTACAAACGCGGGAAAGGCATGTCTTCAAAGCTGAGAGATGTTGGAACCGTGTTATCGGACCTTGGTCACAATAGCTCAATTTCGTCTCTTTCTCGTCAGTCTCAGCTTCCATTGCCTTCTTGTACGAACGCATCCGTTGCTGATAAGTCTACTCTCAATTTGACGTGCCACTTCCTCATGGAATAGGATCCAACATGTACCTCATTTTTCTATGCTGTAATATTCGTACAATTCATGGCTGGATGGGTAGCGAACCTTCCTAGAAGTAATCCGTCATTGACATGGAAAGAGTAGGTATTCTAACTTGAACCTTGTCCCCAGAATAAACATGTTACATTTGTCATATGATACTTGTGGCGTGATCATGAACACATCTCATCCATTCAGTCCCATGTACTTCGAGAACGAGCAGCATCCAAAGGACAGAGCTCAGTGATATTTGCTATGAACATATACTCGGGCTGTATTGAGAGCTTTCGAGGACTGATTTTAATCATGCTCATCTTTAGTACTGTTGCAAGGAACTGGTTCACGATGTAAATAGGATTGGTACATATGTATCACTCAACATCGTGTTCAATAATACTTGGTAGAAAGAAAAGAGTGTATTGACTGGCCTGTCTGAATAAAAGATTCGCGCAAGGGGCGCACTGTAGGCGAGCAAGATCATACTTCATGACATCATACTCATTCAAGCATCTAAGACTTGCTAGATGTTTAGCTACTTTGCCGTAGCAATAAAAGCGTCGTAGTAGTGAATCATCCATGCAAGTTACCAGAAGAATATTAAAATCTCTGCTTCATCCCCATAGACAATGGATGTAAGCGCTTAACAAACCCTAGATGATGAGGGTAGGGTTGACAGTAAGAGCGGGGACTGTAGGGTCGATAGGGTTGATAGGGCGGCCAGTGGGGGCAAGGGTGGCAGAGTTGTCCTGGATGATAGTGTACCTGATGTTGTCGAAGGAAGTCGAACCCAGAACATTGAGGCCGTCGTAGTCCGTAGCCAGTCTAATGGTGGTGAGACCACTGCTAAAGGAGCTTCTGAGTATCGCAGGTTGCATGTTGGATATAACTGTGTCAGTGGGGTTGAAGGTGAACGTCTGGTAAGCCACGAGCCTGTCAAGGCTGTCGTAACCAGCAACTGCAATTCTGCAGCTCACGGGAAGTGTAAGCGCAGCGCCGTTGCAGCCGAAGAAAAACGAGCTGATGCCGAAGCTCTGGGTTCTAGATCCAAAGAATCTAGACGTGATGAAGGCTCTACCGTTAAGCAATCTGGTAAGCGCTCCGAAGGCGCCCACATTAGTCGGTGACCGTGGCCGAATGGCAGCGAGAAGGCCGCCGTTACCAGCACTGACGGCAGCTACATTCGTTTCTGTTAGCTAGTTTGCTTTGGTTACTTTAAATTCTTTAGATATCTTACCAATACCTCTCCAGAAAAGACCTCCGTAGTAACCAATTTCATTTATACCAAGTCCGCTGGTGTCTATTGCCTCAAAGTCTGCAAAACCTGTAAGGTTCACCAACGCACGGGCTTCGATGTCACGCTCCTCGCTTACGAAAGCGTCACGCGTGTTCACCTCGACATCGCGGGCACCAAGTTCAACGGCAGTATTATCCACAACGGGGAAACCCTTGACGAAAGCCGCGGCCAAGATGACGAAAGTTGCAATATTCTTCAACATTTTATTTGTGAGATCAGGGGGTAGTGGTGCGAATTGAGAGGTACTTTCTACTGAAGAATGAGTAGATCTGTGACTTGTGTCTGATGATTGTCCTTACTTTCGGTTGGGGTGCTCCTTATATAGTCAATCAAGCTTGCTTGAACATCAAAGAACTGAAACTAGAGCTTTAAACAATGGTGGTACCGATACCTCTCTGGGATTCATGCAGTGAGTATGCAGTTCAAAGAATGGCCCGGGTCAAAACAGTGAACGCTTACGACATGACTACATTTCTCTCGTTAAGTGTAACTTCAATGCGTCGGATGTCCTCTGCATCCATTTTTCTTTTTCTTTTCTTTCAAGGCGGTAAGCTTCTACCCTAGCTTCGAGTCAATCTCGATCTTCGTGACGGGTGGATATGCACGCGACCACAAAAAGAAATAGTCTCACACTATATCGTAGTTGGGTGAGCAGCTAAATATACAACATACATTGACCGAGGAAAAAAACGATATTGTTAATCTGGTGTTTGGTTATTGTCTTGTACAAACACATTTACTTGAAGTAGCAAGAGGGCATTGCCTTGAATTAACGTCCTCGGTGCATGGCAAAATCGCCCCATGAAAAGATTTAGGTGGATCACGAATTCTAGCTTTAGCTTATATCTAGACCAGCTGATAATAGTGGGATTGCTTCCATTGGATATTGAGGTTAACGCTTGCGTGACATATTCGAACCAAGCCATTTACTATGTGATGCTGCCATTCAGGTTGGGTAGATACAAATCTATGCTGAACTCAAGCTCATTCCTTCAATTCTGTTACAAACCGCTTCTTCGATCTCCGGCCTAAACCTCATGGTGTGGAACAGCCTTCAGGTTAATATCTAGATTGTTAATTAAGCACCACGCTAATAAGGGAAATAAACGCATTCAAGATAGCACAGAAGCTGTCGGTTTGTCTCAATAAAGGCAAATTCGGTCAAAAAGTCGGTGTAGAAACCCAGGATTGCTTCCCCGATGTTCTTGTTAACAAGCCACTTCCACCTGTCTGAGTTTTAACTACTATCCCGCTGTGTATCAAGACGGGAAAACTGTGAGTGTCTCACCACGATCAAATGACTAGCCGCGAAACAGCCGTAAGAATATGCCCTTTAAAAATCTCTACCTTGGCAGTCTAAAGGTGCGAAAAACAATAGATGGACAGCAGACTTTGTCCTTCATACCCTTTCAACCTTGCACAGATATTATTTACAACCATGAGCTCTCGTCTCTGGAATCACATAAATCTGGTTATGTTACGGTTAATGTAGAACAGAGAAATACTGAATACTTCAATATCGTATTGCCTGTATTAAGCCTAACTCCCACGTCTATCCGGCCAAAAAATCGCTATAAGAGCGGTTACTTATTGTAATAAGAGCGCTAAGAGACTGACTTCAAAGACAGATTAGCAAGGACGCAATCTAGTCCGAAGAATGATAATCATAGACTGAGACTATGTTTCGGAAAAGAAGCGAGCTTCAAAATCCAACAGGAACACCAGTAAATAAAATGCGGAGATACTTCATACTTTCATCCTTTATTTAGTATACTATCCTTCGGGTTGGCCAACTGGAAGACTCTTAATGTCGCCTGACTGGCCTTGAAATAAAGTATAACACGAATCATCGGAGTAGTCCACTTTTAATGTTAGTATCGCCTCTTGTCTAACTATAGCGAACTTACTGTATTTGCGGATAGCATTAACTCCGGCAATCGTAGGGCAGCTATCTCTCTCCTTATCGCCTCTATAACTTATTGCGCTTTCCTATGGCGTATCCGCGATCACGTTGCCTTGGTTGCTAGGGCACAGCTATGCCCGGTCTAGTTGCGTCTTCTAATATTAGCCTTCTTCGATCATATCGTTCTTCAGCTAGATGTCAAACAAGTGCTTGTTGTGAGAGATCTTCCAAGAAAGGTCCGTCCGCAACTAGTGTGCAGTCAAAGAAGCTATAGCGGATGCCATAATCAAGGATTGGTCCGTATACTTACAAAAGGGTGAAGCAGACTAAGCCAATGCCCCGTCTCATGAACAGCAGTCATGCCCAGGTTGTAATTAGCCATCTCTTTTCCGTACATAGTTCCAGTAAACATACAACACCCATCCTTGGCGAAATTCAGCGCAGCGAGGTAATGTGCACTGGCCTAGCGTGTCCGCAGGCGGGTTCTTGGAGAAAAAGAGGTTCAGATCCGCGTGTGTGGCGGACCGATACTGCTTCAAGTAGCTCTGGATCCAGGCACCGGCCTTCTTGTTAGGGAAGATACCGGCGCCGGTGGCCCTGGTGTTGTCCTTGATCGTGACGCCTGCCGATGTTTACGTTCAGCCAACTTCCATAAATTTGTCAATGTTTTCGCTCCCAACATGTAACGGTCAAGATGATGTCGATCGACGGGAATCTTTGGAGCAAAGCGCATCTCGTCTCGGCCTTGAGCGGTGATGTCGGCACTGTTTTGATTAATCGCCCCGGGTTTGATCAGTTTCATGCAATGACGAGGGTATGCTTCAAGCACAGAGATGGCGAGCCTCCTCCCCTAGAAATTTTCGTCTTCTTGGATGTGTGCCTGAATATACAAATACGTGCGAGAGGTTTTAATTGGGGTGCTTTGTTTGTGTATATGGATTGAGTTCGTGTCCTCAAGGGTGGGCACTGGTGGAGATTGTTTCGCCCGATCCAACTCGGGCCATTCTTTGAGGCGGTGCAATACCCCCGCCTTCGTGGTGGCCCGTCCGCGGGAGCTACTTTCAAGCTTCGAACACAATACCCGTGGCACGGGACCGTTGAACAATTCCACCGATGCAAAACCACCATTCTACACAAGCGGTCGACAGCTCGCATGGGAATTGGTTCCACTACGCTGCACCAGAGCATACGGTGGTTCTATTGTAAATCATAGTGTCCTAGTAGGGTGCACTTTCCTATCGCCATCTAAAAAAGTATAGTGTTGGATCATGCCTTCTAGATTCGTTGAACGAGATAATGCTACGATAATCGCGAAGACATTGATGTCGCACTTTTATGTAAGCTTATGCGTTGATATAAATTATGTACAGCGCCAAGATACAAAAAACAGAGGTCGCCACAGAGCCTGATTCATATCTTGCTTTCTTTATGGCTTCGGAACGCCCCTCCGCGAAGGATTTGACGTAAGACTGGCCCTCCGTGCTAGTTCAATAATCGAGGAAGTTCTCCCCATCATCACCCATCGGGCCCAGGGAGCTACATCGTGCCAGTTATCCCCTGACGCTCATCTTGGTGAGGATGACGCCCGTCGCTTTTCGCGTTTTGAATAGTTTTTGGGTTTCGGGCCGGAGTTTGAGCATGCCTCTTATTGACGTCGTAGAACTGGAAAATAAGGCCACCAAGGCCGCGGAAATGGGGGTGGCGAATGATGACCCAGACATGACAGCCCGCAAGTCGCAGTCGCCTTCCGAATGATTATGAAAGGGACCAGAGCGACAGGAAACCTCGAGCCCATCCTTGGAGTCGTGTCGTTGCAAGTTATTTAGCCAGGTAGACACCGCATTACAGCCCCATGTATAGTAGCTATATCGTCGGTCGAAGCTGTCCGACTGTGGGCTTAAGGAGCGGTGAATCCAAAAGAGTTGCTTGCGAAGACTTTTGAAAATACCCTCCTCTTACGCTGGATATGGAACACCCTTGCAGTTGCCTTAGTCACCAGCAGCATCCAACATGATGAATCCCATGTTGTGAGCCTTTATGATCGTAATTCGCAACTCAAGTGACGCGAATTGAAGCTCACATGATCTACTTATTACCAATGGCCAACGTCCATCATTTGCTATATTTCAGAGCCGTGAATCGATTGATTCCTGCATGGGAAATTTAGCCTCCAAATCATCCGCAGTGGGTGTTCTAAGTGGCATCCAGATCTTTTTTTATCACCTAAACCAGCAATGCCACAAATCAATTTACTTTATTTACTTCAAAACAACTATTCTCAAACATATTAGTATTCCAGGCAATATCGGAAATTAACGCTGCAAGAGGTGGTGCTTGCAAGAGCCGCTGATCCCGGTTATTACATGATATGCACTGCACTGCATGTCGTTGCGGCGAACGAAATACTGAATGTTGTACTCGCTAAAAACTGCATAAGCTGGTGTCGCTTCGGTCCTTGTGGTCGTACAACATGCCTGCCGCCGGAATGATGTTTCATACGGGCGGGAAAGGAAAAAACTACTCGGGTGCCTTTTACTGCGATGAGCTACCTTATAAAAAGCAATGCATACTACGCGCACCCATTATGTAATGATAAGCAGCCTACAACATGTGATCCTGCACTCATAACCGGTAGCTCTCGGATCTGTGTAACGTGCTGTTCCTCCGTCGAACGCCACGGGCCATTCATATGAGCCAATGTGTCTCAACATAATTGCCTGCCCCTACATACAAACTTTCTTTAACGTAAAACGTTTTTGTTTCATTTGGCAAGCAGGCAAGCTGGAGGCAAGCCGCCTTCTGGATTGACCCGCATACGCCAGCCAACCCCTAGAGTAGGCTTCTGCGAGGTTGGAACGTCAATGTCGCTAATTTTGATCTTTGTGATCCACGGCTAATCCAAAGACATAACTAACCTTAATCCTGTGGTCTCATAAAGACACATTCCTTGGTTGAACAATTTTCAGCTTTGTCAAGTTGACTTTATTATTCGAGACTTTGAAAAGGTTACATTGCTAACGACCTGCCGTACGCGCATAATTTAAAAGTTACTATCCGAAATCAAATTTAGGTTTGAGAGTTGCATGCTTAATTCTATCCGGACTACCGGGGTGAGAAAAAAAAGAAAGATATTTGAAACAGTATAGCTATGCCAAGCACCCATTCCTACGAAGATACTACTTCAAGTCAGTTGATGCCCCTCATTATTAAGCAATTGTTAGACACGCCCATGCGTAGCTTGAAAGCATTCCCGGTACAAATCCAAGATAACTAAATAAAGTAAACCTAGGGGATGTGTAGCTGAATTATAGGCACTTGACTCCTTTTGTAGTACTGGATCAACTAAACTGTGGATTTACAGGCTTCTGAGTGAATTATATGATCGCCTTTCTATAGTAGGACGCCGACTGCATAAACCCAGCAGCGATTATGCATCAAGTGCATATGAGACGCATAAGATGTCGCCGTACATACCATTGTTGATATCATCCTCGGTAATAGCACTCTCTACACCAATAAGAGGTTCCAAGATCATTTTTGGCGCCGACTTAGTGCCCTCTTAATAATACTGCTAATTCTGGTAAATTCATCACAGCTTGGCCCCGGCAGATCCACTGAAATTCGTTTAAACCATAATCTGCACAAATATAACACTATTTTGAAATGTACCTTGCCACGATTCTCCATAAGACCCACATTTGTCGACGTTAAGCGAAGCTAAATTAGTAGGAAAGGTAAAAGGTTCATGTGCCTCGTAGATCTTAAAAATGTGGTGCGGCTGAGCTCGTATTAACGGTGATTACCCAACATCCCATTGCTTCTCCAAAAGTCATGGCACCTAAATGACACGATACGTCGATGTTTCTAACTTGCAAATTCACAGTCTCATCTTTTCTTGTGTTATATTTGGGGACAACTTTGCGAACTAGCTGGCAGTCATGTCAACGCTCGTCACCAAGAACGGTGCCAACGATATCTTACCACTATGAATATTTCACTTCCAGCAACAACATTGTACATTATTTCGACTCCAATGTGCTCTATGGGAACGAATATCTTGTCATTTCTCGGCAAAACATGTAATGCAACTCGCCTCAATGGTTCGGAAGATGGACCTCGGTCTCAAGCCACAAATGCCAAAGGATGATGGTAATTAGTGCATTAAATGAACTCGCATTTCCATAAACGTATCTTGACAAACCAATATAGACTGAAACACGACTAAAAAAGCCGAATTAGCCGGTCAGCGAAGTGAGCTTGACATTAACAACATGAAGCTGTTATGATCATTCATCTCTTCGAGCCGTGTTGCATTGAAATGTCCATGAGTGGAGGCACTATGTGTACGTTTGCTCTGACACCATCTGCTGGCTCTCATGACCTCCCATTACAAGCAAAACGATATACCATTTTCTACGCGCTGTCTTCCAAGACTCTGCGTGCTCTTAATGTTGAACACAATCAATTATTTCAGGATAGTCTTCTGGCAACATTATGTACTATGTTGAATGAGGATACTTGTTATCATACGTTCTAAGCCAATTGTCAGAACACGTTCCATATGATCATAGTATGTAATCAACTTCACCAAATTTCTTTCCGTATTGTGCCTTCTGAGTCATCACTGCAAGTGTTAGAAGCAATGGAACCTTTGATTTTCGGGCCGATCTGGTAACTCAGACTTTTCGAATTAGTAAGCTTCCAAAGTTTAATCAATTATTGGCCGTATTATAAAAAGTAATCGTACTTACAAGTGAATAAATTGTACTTGGTTTTTAATCCACGGCGAGCATTCAACCATGTGGAATAATGATTGGATGCAATTTGGTCGCGTGGAGCCTCATACTCTTGCTGAGTAGCTTAAAAGAAGGCAAGTGTGCTATAGCAATTCAGATAAAAGATCGTAAGGATAGTTTCATTGTTTCTGCGATCTTTTCAAGTGAAACTGATTGTATCAGTGATTACGATAGATTAATAAATGTGTATGATTATGGATAGACGGAGTCGATTTCATTGAGTCGTTACATCTACAACTGCAACTCGCTAATTATCTCTACCTATTCAGGTCAGGTAGTTATGATCTAAGCATCGACTCTTGTAGATAACCTATGAATTGAAGCCCGTATTCGGGTAACAAGGGATACACAACATCTCCAAGCCTCTTGACTAGACCGACATAATTTCCTACATATCGAAATTAGTCTAAAGCATAGCGGGGGAGGTCCCGGGTCATCTATCCAGGGTGAAAGGCAACTGGTTTAAAGATCATGAGACCGGGAAGGATCGATTGTATATCACACGGTTTGAAAGGCTCTTGCCTTGCAGTCCTCTATGTGAAATATCAGATCTGCCAGGTAAGTTCGAGACGTCACCCACGCCGGAGGCAATACTGAGTATAACCACGACCATATAAAGATGTCTTACGTAGTCGCATCGAGACATTAACCATCAACTTCATCAAATCAAGAACCAAACAATTTGTAGAGTCCTACTAAGCTAGAGCAATGGTAGTCTTTGTCATGAAGTTAATGACTATAGTCAAGCCGTCTTGGCTATTTCATACCTTAGTGCTTCTGCTACTGCATGAATAAAAATACACTATGGTCGCAAAATGCTAATAACTCTCAAGTCTAAACCTCAGTGGTATCGGAGCTTGCTTTTACCTTTGGAGACAAGTTCGACTTGATCCTCAACAACTCCAGACTCTGCTCTGGATCCGACATTCACTCCTGACCCGACTGCTGAGCCCACGACGGAGTCTATTCTCGAGCCAACTCCTGATCCGACCACAACTCCAGAACCTATCCCAAGCGGACCCACGCTTTAGCGACCTATCACAAGCTATTTTTGCATATCTTACTGGCGCAACGTCTCTCAAAGACTTCTGAGTTTGCCTCACCAGGGCTCTGCCTCTGCTAACTCTTATACCCGCTATCAACGCGAGAACCACCTCCAATATCTTCGCCTAAAACATGCTTGCACAGGAGAATTGGCCTTTTGGCCACACAAATCTGGGATTTGGCCATGTATCTTGGATTGATTTCTAGTCTTCAATAGTGGAATGGGTCGAAAGTGTTTTGGTGCCGAAGAAGCTTTCCGTGTCGATACCCGTCGGTGGTGTTGTATGCCCGGTAGAATTAATTATATTGTTCTGCCTAGTTAGTCCAGAAATGACACTTTTATATTAAATCATCAATCAAGGATTTCATAGCACCTAACACCTCATCTTCTCACACTCGGTATTTAAAAAGCGCTGATAATGTGATGCAGCTGAAGAACCCAGTTTTCAACGTCTCGATGTCGGTTACATCGACTTCCATATGGATTACTTGCACATCTATTAATCATCCATTCTTCCAATTTCAACTTCTTTACTACAAACCATTGTTGCAAGGTAAATCCAAGATAGGACCTGTCTTTGTTGCTGCGAGGGTTGAAACTAGGGTAATTCTTGTCCGGCTTGCAAACAAATAAATCAAATCAAATTGAGGGTCCCATTTGATTTGATTTAGGTATATGGAAATTTGAACCGCAATTATATGTCGTATTTATTCGACATGCTACGACCGAGCTAAGAAAGGAAACCGTCTCATGTAAAAATGTCTTCGCGCCTGTGCGTTGAGATACGTATCGAGTAGGGTATACCTAACAACCTATGCGCTTTCTAGGAACTCGACACATAGCACTTCCACGAGGATGTGCTGTATAATTCCTAACTGCCTGACTCCTGCTGCTCTTAGTAGCGTAATTTTGACTCCCTTGTTGACGAGTGGGATGCTACATCTATCGCATTCCAAGTTGCTGAGCAGGTTGAGTACTAATTTCCTGTGATCCGAGGCTACTGCTGGCACTATTCCCTGAGAAATCTTTTTGATCCGCAAAACAACATTGTCGTCCTAGCTCGACAGCTGTGACGCTCCTTTGTTAAACACTGCCGGCAAGCTTCTGCGACTAAGGTGATAATCCCGTTAGTATCACTATGCTCTTGCTTGATCATCTTGAAAAGGCGATTCAAAGTACGAAGATTCTGGCCCCGTATGACATCCAAGTGCAAGTGTTTTCGTGACACTAGCAGTCAGGAACGATTGGTACGAAAATCGCAATACATGCCATCAGTTCCTAGGCTAACAGTTCCTCTTCTCCAGACGCCTTCCACATCTGAACTGGCCCTAGGACAATCACCACGTTCAGAAACGCCCAAGTTCAGAATCAAATCGCTAGTCACGCTGGGAGATTATATTAGGGCGGCCTCAATCCTAAGACGCCTGTTCGTAGTGATGAACTTTTTTTGACAAACATCCCCTTGTTTCGATACTTGAAATGTCGACAATTCAAAAACTCTTTTGGGGATATTGCAAAGACGCCTGAATACTTCTGGCAGAAAATCAGACCGGGTGTCTGTAAAGTGGTTCACACGAAAAGAGAGATATCTCTGCTGTCCTTCACAATTTCTTTCTACAGTCATTCTAAGGCATTGGATCCCTCGCCATATATCATGTGTATGTAAACGTCAAAGATTCTCAGCAGGCAATATACCTCGTCCTCAGACCTCCCTGTATGCCTCTTAAAGACCCAAGACATACCCCGCGTGATTGGTCTTGCCCAAGTCCGTGCTATCTTGCAGAACCTTCGAGTCAATCCCAGTGACATGGGCAATTATAGACCTCAACGAGGACTTGTGATCATGCAAAGCCGATGACTCGTCGTAGAATTCCACCAACCGTGGCACTATAAACTCCTGAAGTGTCCAGCCCCGCGTATGTCACCGGCAATGTTGGAAACTCAACTTGAAAGGCGTATTGCTTTTGAGGTTGGGCAGGTACACGGCGCAGAAAGCCCAGTTCGGATACCATTTAAACATAGAGTAAATGACCTTTGAAAGTTGAACACTAATTGACTTGTCAATGCGACACGTGTCGTAGTCTAAATTTTGCTGGCGGTCGAACTTACGAATGCCCTTGATCTTAACTATTTCGACTTTTTGTGTGACGAGTTCAGAGGGCTGGTCGTCTTGGAAAAAACCTCTTCGTCATCATTGCCCCATATATCCGACAAAATGGCATAAGATCGATGTACTGGAATAGTATGAGACACTAGCCGTCCAGTTTTAATGCAGCGACGTAGCATAGAGAGCAAGCGAGATGATGGTGTAATATATGAATATAGTAGGCACTTCGTGAAGCTCTGAAGGTCGTTAATATTACTCTCAAGACCTGCGCTAGTATTCCCGCTCCCAGCGCAAATGCCGAATTTGGCGACATGCTACAAGTAGTGTTTGGTGTAAGATTTGGCGTGCATTGGGCCTGGTGCAGCACGGGTAGTGCGGTGTGAGTGCCTTTTGCGGAGGCGGAAAACTGGAAACTTGAAGTGCTTCATTCTCCTGCAAGGTCTGAGACTAATTCAACTTGATCCGGGTGTTATGTTCCAATTCTCCGGAGTGGGAACAGGATAGACGACGAGGTTTCCCTCGAAACGACTGTCCAACGGTGGGAAGCCCCCGTTGCACAGAGAAGCTGAACATGCCATTTTGTCTGGGATTTGTGCACAAAATCCTGTAGGTCTTATTAAAGGTGCCGTCACTACCCCGTCGCTCAAAGCGATGGCCCAGATATGAGCTTGGAATGCACCTCACCAGCAGCCTTCTGTTCATGACTATGATGCTACGGCCCACTGATTTTGGGGCTTTACCGCATGATCACCATGTGTAGAGAAGTGGCAGCGAAGATATAGAAATACCGCAAACATGCGGAAACATCTATTACAGACAACGAAGGAATGTAAAAATTGCAGGTCTTGTGGGGCCTCGACCGGTAGACAAATGCGACGACATTCCAGCTTAGACCATTCTCTTAGCTCCTGTCCCAAGACTATTTATACCCGCAGGTGCAGGGACTGATGCATTTCAACAACAGAACCACCTCCCAGGATCTGTGACATTGGACTGTTGCTTGTTGTTATTCACGAGATGAGTTCCACTGAATATTTACATAGAGTAAAAGTCTCAAGCACGGTCTTTTGGTGATTTGCTCGAATGTCCAATATCGGACTAAAGACCCTGGATTTTAACTTGAGACCGCAGGATGTTTCCACCCATGCTTGAGTTGTTGACTTAATCCCGATCTTTGCGCAACATCTACTTTGACGTGCAAAGCATTCTACGTTTAGTGAGGTCTTGCTCTTTCTAGGTCCTTAATTTTCAGTTTTCTAGGACAAATTTGTTGTAGATTGCAAAGACAAAAAAGAAACTGTTGCAGAATTTGCCGTGAGTAGTTAGTGTGGAACTGGGCCAGCAACGCTGCAGGCCTGGGAATTGCGAGAAAAACTAAGATGATTGAGATTGATACTCAAGTCCGAAGGCCAGCAAGAAAATATCACCGAGATTGTCCACTGGTCAGCCACCAGACCCATTTGCTAAGTTCTTGGTTATTTCCACACAACTACGCCTCGCAAGGAACTTCGCCCGCCCACCTTTCGATTGCCAGTACTCTTCCAGCATATCGTTGGGAATCCTCTTCAGATTTGCCTCGAGTTCGCACAACTTATTGCCAGGAGTGGCGGGATAGTCGACCCATTGAACCTCGAACGTTGCGCCGTCGAAGTCTTGAGCGCCGGATCTTCTTTTGAGCGGTAGTCATTAGCATCTATTGACATACTCATGCCTGGGGGCTCATGGTCTAACCTTTGTGGTCCTCGGCTACCAATTCGACCTTCCGTTTTGTGAGGCGCATCTTGTTTGCCGTAGATGCAACTTCTCCGTTGACAGACTTATGCGAAGATAACGAAGGGTACGCCCAGTCCTTGATACATAAATAAGCAAGGCAGACCGCTAGATAATTTCTCTTTAGGTCCACTATATTCACGGTAGCTGTGTCCTACCCTGGCTTTGCTGACCACTCTCTCGGCCAACGGTCCCGACACCTAAAACACTCACAAAATATGTATTTGTCAAACGTGTCTCACGCCAGATAGACAAGCTATACGGTGACGGCGAGACATTGAAAGTCGGCGGGCTATTATCATCGACTTCGCGCATCCTCTTTTTGTCATGAGAGTTCACAGTGTCAAAATAGGACGAGCTTTTGAGGAGTAGATTGATTGATTGGCTGGTATCAGTAGGAAGCTATGTGTGCGGCAGCACGCTGTTCTATGCATGGTAAGTAGGTGCTTGGGAAGCCCGAGATATAGGTTGCTGGAACGTCTCAGCACACTAGACTGGCCACCTTAAGCCGGCTGCTACATAGAAGGTTCAATGGAAGCTTGACATGAAGTTACTCGTTGAATATCTACTCCTTTCTTACCTCCGGCGTAGGTCATAATCATTTTGCCACTTCGTGTTATGTTTCTTTCTTTCTCAAGTATTGAATCGAAGGCATCTTCTGAGATGAATTATGTATATGGAAAAGTCTAATAATAAATAGACTCACATTTACGGGATCAATGTTCCGATGACGAACCGTAAAACATCTCCATCATAGGAAGCCGGGACAATATAAATATATTCGGACATTGATATTGTTAAGAATGTCAACATCGCTAATACTTTGGCGTATCATCCAAATCAAGCTTTGGTAATGGACGAGCAGTCCACCCAAGCGAAACTAGGAATTCCAGATGACTCTGTCACAAACGAAGGTGAAGGAGCTAAGTCCGGACTGTCCAGTTATCTGGCACCCATCCCGGAATTTTATGCCGGTGCATAGAACTTGGAAGAGGGAATCAAAGGTGCGAAGGTTTTCAAGTACACTTGCCCCCAAATCTATAGCGCTTGTAAATAGGTTCGGTAGTCAGGTAGACGCCCCTACATGTCACGAACATCAATATATTGTGTGTTGTATCAAACTGAGTTTATGAGACAAGTGACCAACGACAGATTTAGTTGGGTTTTACCCAAGTATATCAAGGTGCGACACAAACAGCCTTAATTGACGACGATTCACATGTTCTTTAAATCAATTATCTTTAGCTCGTTTTATAACAATTCGGTAGCGTTTTGACCCTTTCAAGATATCGATAGAGGTGAAAAACCCTCGTGGGGAAAACCTCTCGCTTGATTTCATGCTACACGAAACCTCAGTATTGTTCTCATCATGGATCAAGGCTGTAGAAAGCCCATCACCACCGACCACGCTACTAGCCAGTATATCCGTGCCTATCTATGGGGAACTTGTCGATGCCACTAACTTTTGGTAGCGCACGTACACTCTCACTCCAGCCCTTATACTAATGACCGCATTAACGGATAGGGCTTACTCAGGGATCGAAGCGCTTATGTGCAATAGCAACCGCCATTGTCTGTATTATAGTAGCAGTAGTTACCGTTCCCTTGGCACTAATAAGGAACATATATTAATTTAAATCCCCAACCTTTTGCTTTCAAACCGAGATTGTGCCTCGGCATTTCTTCGTAGGGAAGGATAGTTGATTAATCGGCTTACCTGTGAATACTGAGAACAGTAGCAAATACCAGAGTTGCAGAAGTTGCCGTCTCTCCAGTACACCGTGCAAACTCCGTTGGTATTACAAGCCTAGTCCCAAGTCACTCCATGTCAGTTCAGTGACTTCTATAATGATGCTCATAGTTCAAAAATAAATTATGTCATCTATCACTCACCCCATTGTAATTATCTCGCTTTTCTAGCGCACTTCCTGAATCGGTTGTGCCGCCGAGGACGCCGTCAATAGGAGTAGACTCCGGGAGCTCGGGACCATAGCAATCCTCTCTTTCAACAAGCCCCTCCCTTGTCACAAGTTTGAGGGACGGAGTATCAGCATGATCTAACGGTGTGGCAATAACTCCACAAAAGGCTGCAATAGAAAGCGCCAAGAAGGAAAGGGGTGATAAAGTCTTCATTTTGTGATGCTGTGAGAGATGTTTGTCGTGTGTTTTGGTCTCAGTTTTGTTAAAGATAACAGGCTTGGATAAACATGATGATGGAATGGGGATGGTACTGAAGTATTTATACTGACCATGTTCATAATGAGAATTAAATACGCAAAGACACAGTCAATGAAAACATGCATATTGCCCGTCTTGCCAGTATCCCTGTTACTTCCGAGCAAGGCTGCCGTGACTGCTTTGAAGCCATCCATACGATTAGTTCGTGTTTAGATCTGCAGATATACTAGCCGGTAATGTTACTATCAAGTATCATCATACTTGGCTTTTGCTGTTGATCCCTTTTCACCCCATGTTCGATAGTGCTCACGAGATGACAGTACCACATGAATATGAATTATGGCTCCACGACGCACAGAGGGCTAGCCGGACTACAACCATGACTCGGCCAATTGCAATGGAACTTGGTACGAGAGTTTCCTGCCATAAGCATGCCACAATCTAAATATGGTTGCTTCTTAAAGGCTGGCGGATAGCTCAAACTTCTATTACGCTTCAATTCATAGGACATCTCCAGATCCAACCATGGTGTATCCATGACAATTTCCGTATCCATTGACCCAGGTGATGCATACCTCTGGTTGCAACTGCGTAATCCTTGTAGAAATACCATAGTACAGTCAGAATGGTACGTGGTGACAGGCTGTGATTCAATAGTTTGTCTATAAGATCACCAGCTCAATCTGGATCACATTCACGTCGCATTCGGAGGATTCATACTACGCAATCATTCTGATACGTACGCGACAGAATCCTTGAACTGTTTCTCAAATAAATCTGACCAATGTCGGTCTCTTGTTAGGATGTGAGTTCAGCCTGCACTGTAATTGGGCATTTATCGTTTCATCCGGATAGAAAAAATCTGGACTACTATGACGTCGCATTCGCCGGTGCTCTACCGTGCAGCCACTCTGATCTACATGCCAGAGAATCCTTCGATTACTTCTCCCAGAACTATGACCAATGACGGTTTCTGGGTAACATGTATGATCAGCCTGTGCCGCTTTGAAGCATGGTCCTTTCCAGTAAGCAAAAGAAAAAAGAAGGGCTTCGTTAATACGGGAAATTCTCGCACGGACGATACATTTTCTTACGCAGGCTATACCTAAGCCTAACTAAGCTAAAGCATAGTCTAGCTTTGCAGCCCTTTGATTTTCGCCACTAGGCTACTCGCAAATACCTGACGACTCTGCAATTCTGCAATTTTACTGCTTCACAAGTCTTGGTTTTCAAGTCCGTAAGACAAGGGCAACTAAGATGCCTACTTGGTCAAGCGTAAAAGTAACATTAAGTTCTAGGTATGTTATAAATAGGATTAGGATGTGCTAGGGATTTGGAGAACGGGAAGAGTCCCCTCTGTCAAAGGTAATATGCCATTGAAGATTATTGGAATGGTCAGATTAGGTGTGATGTGGCGCGTAGTACGTGTATGACTCCTGGCTTTTAGGAAGAAAATCAGTACGTTGAAGACACAATGCTATGTCTCTATTGTATATGATTACATGCATATGCAGTGCCCCTGCCAAGCGCTGTTTACCCATGTCCGGGTGCGCCCAAAAGCTGTATATGGGCATGATTCCGCTTGTCGGTAGCCGACCGGTTCTCTCGGACAGCTCTTTTCACTAAACTCGCGTCGTCGGCCTCTTCCACGGCGGCAAGCATATTTCCCACCATCTTCGCGGCATAGTCGGATAGGTCTGGCGAATGAGATGCAGCAGCATTAGCGATTTCCTCGAGTCGTCTCAGCCAGTATAGCCACCGCTGAGAGCTGAAACCAGGGGCATGCATCCCAATAGGCTCCCCAGCTATACCACTTGCAGTTGTGCAGTTGTTCCAGTTCTGGTCGGAAAGCTGGATGAGCTTTGCACCTGCTTCAAACAGCCAAGCATTCGCGCTGGGCAGTAAGCCAGCAATGCTGATATCGTGGGCTCTTCGGAGGACATCCTCCTCGTCGATCGCATGGATGACCGCTCCTTCCTCTAGCTGCATCTGACCTAGGGGTCTGGTGGTCTCGAGCGCATCGCGGAGCACTACAAGCCCGATGCCGCAAAGGTCATCTTCTGCGATCAAAGACACCTTAGCGAGCTTAGCTAGAAACTGGGCAAAGTTGAGACGTTGTGCCGCACTCATCTTGGGAAAGTCAGTGATCCAGTACTGGGTCATGTCGCCGACTAAAAATGGCAAGTCAGCCCAGATACGACCGTTGGCTGTCATAGCCTCTTCAACTTCTATGGCAGTTGTTGCGCTCTCTTTTTTAGGATTAGGGCGATTCAAAACACCCTGCCCTTTCAGTGCAATGAGTTGCAGTGCAAGACGATCCTGGGCAGGGTGCTGGGCCGAGATGTGCTTGCTCGCGAGGTAGTATGTGTGCCATAGATCATGCATGTCCCACTCAAAAGTCACAATTGGTGCCTGAAAGTGCTTGTAACGGTGGTTGACGGACAAACGCATACTGTCTGCCGTGATGTGCAGTCTGTTGTTGTCTCTGTCCCTCCTGGCAGCAGAGGCTTGCGATTCGCGGGCAATACCCGAGACCCGCGCCCTAGAACTCAGCTGACCGCTGGGTACGGGGCCCAAGCTAGAGCTAGAGCCTGCCGTTGGTGTATCGGCATCAGGGGGTGATCCTGAACCTTCTGAAGTCTGGCTGGTCAAGAGTGTCATGATGACGATCAATACCGATAGCGATGTAAAAATGTGTGTGGATAAGGCTTAGTCAGATGGAGGATAGTGGTTTAGGGATAGATTAGCAAGTGAGCAGAACTTAAGAAACGAGGAGAAAAGGAAATAGGAGAAATCAAAGCAATAGTAGCATGGATGAGTGTGATGGATCGTGTCATGCTTGTTGGGAGACCTGCTGATTTATAACTGTAGTAGGGAAGCCGGGCTGTGCAGGTGGCCAATGGGGTCTGCCGGGCTTACATCACTTGAGTATTCAGGCGGGGGTTCTCAAAGAATGTGGTTGCATTAGTGCACTTCCTCGTGCATCATGCCGTATATATACACGGCTTGGATACGCTAGCGCACGCAGAGATACCCTGCAAAATCCTATCAGTTGTGGGTTCCAAATGCTTGTTTGAATGCTTGTTGGTCTCAAATGCTTGTCTGAAAGCTTGTTGGTACCAGACTTCACGGTTCAGATGAACAGTGTATTTTTCATGTATCTTTTGGGAATAACAGATCAGTACAACTGGCGCTTTGCATGCGCTCCCAACATTCGCAGAACAATGGCCCATGATAGCGTCAACCTCAACAACTGATGCCACAACGAATTAGCGCGGTAACTCAATGCATCACTGATCTTGCTTTAGGTCTTCATTCACAACATCAATCGTATCCAAATATGATATAAATATGATGGTCTCCTCGCCCTTTCGAGCGACCATGATACACACATTCACATCGACTCCACACAGTACACCACTCATCAAACACAATCAATCGATCCATTCGAGGATGAAGCTCTCTATCTTTGCTAGTATTGTCGGTCTCGTTGGAATAGTCGCAGCGCAAACCGGTTGCGAGAACCAGTCAGTTCATACGCATCTTCTATTATGGTTGACTCATGCAATGCTGATATTGTCTGTGTAAAGAGCTGACCCCGATCATGGTATTGGGAATTATTGCTATTGTTCATCTACTGGTATGCTATACAAATTATCGCATTCGGCTCTCTCTTGTACTTGTTTGACTGATAAAATGACTGCTGCCACCAGGTGGATGCTATGCCCATAGCGTCGTCAACGGAAATGAAGTTTGCAACCCTCCTGGTGCTTCAATCCCATGCCCGGATTAAGGTTATCTTGCTGTTACTATGTGAGAAGGTTCAGATAGGATTCGCTACCTCCGCGGATTCAAAAGTTGTGTGCCATTGGTAGAAACGGACGACTTGGTAGAAATCGCAGATAGTTGTCTCGCTCTTATCAACTGAAAATTGCAATAATGCATAACAACTTAATACCGCAAACCAAGATGCTAGTTTTAACCCTTTCTCGAGAGATTATTATTGTGATAAAATCGCGTTGAGAATCGCTAAATATCCTGGTCTATTTGAATTCACTGAATAATTCAGAGATTAGTCTTGTGAATGGAGGATAGTTTAAATCAATTTCAGCTTACTATAGCGCCATTAACCGGTCATCCTCACTCATATGTTGCTGAAGTGCAGAATGACTCCCCAGACGGTTGTTTCGAAGTAGTATTCGTCTGGATTGAAACCGTTCCCGAGGAGTGCCCAAATCATGGCGTATGATCGAGACTGCCTGCCTAAATCCATGTTAAGTAATGGCCTGATAAATTTCTAACAGACTGAGGGTTTCTCAAACTGTTTTAGTTGCATAAACTCTCCAGGCCATTGCAAACAAAATCTAATTGAGGCATCGTATCAAGCTTCTTATGCGTGATCAATGATCAGACGTGCATGAATTGTGAACTCCCGGATAAAGGCAATAAACATGAAGTCTTTTGCTGATGAAAATTGAAAGGTTGTCTTTATTGATAAATAAATGGTGAGGAATAGATTCCAGAGCATAGGTAGTATACTACTACCAGCTCTCTTCACCTGAACTCTGAACTGCGTGAGATGGTCAAACATGAGAAGATTACTAGGGTGGCACGCGCACAGTTCAGAGCATCTTCGCCTCTTGAGTTGCGGATGTATTACTTGAAAGGAGACCTAATGGCATCAACCTAGTTGGTCAATGATGACTGCTGTGACGTTCTGGCTAGCGATTCGAAGAATTGTATCATTGGGACCAAGAGTAAGAATAGTGCAACCAATTGACCGAAACCTAAGTTGTCTTCTACATCCCTCTGAGCTTGCTCTTGCGTGACACTGTGTCCCGACTGACTGTCGAAAAAGACCCGGTAATATCCTAAACCATGCCATACTATCTGTTCGAATACGGCTGCAGTTTCTGATGCCAATAGATACCACGAGACTAAGTACACCAATAGAAATAATGATTTCAGTGTCAACTTTCCTAAATGTTGGTTATCCGGGCTATTAGGGATATTGATAGTTTGGTTTTCAATCAGGCAGCGCCAATTTGCCACCCAGTATTTTTTTCCACTGCGCCACGGCATGAATATACCAAAAGGATACGACTCGGGTATGAGCATCTAGTTAGCCACATTTCACCGGAAAGGGAGACTACCCTTCTCGTGTGCCACTGTCCATACAATTGGACAGCTTTGCACGCCGTACCACTCGTAGTAGCCTTTTATATACTGCATATACAACAACATACTAGCTAAGGCGCACATAAGAGTTGCTCGAATAATAGTAGGGGTCTTGGCGACGCATAGCCCTGTCGTGTTTTCAGCAGGTTCGGGTGTACCAAGCGTAATGCTGACTTCAAAAGACCGACCAACGAGAAGTGACAACAAGTCAATGTTTGAACAGAACCACACCAGGTCTGTGACGGTTTTCAAGTGATAGACCGTAAGTGAACTATCGGCAAGCCTTTTAAACGCTGCCACTGGTAGGACGATTCCTTTTGCGAACTGCTGGCCCCTCAAGCAAATTGACCATATCGTAAAACACAAGGCTGAATTTCGTAGTCTTGCTGTCGCGGACCCAGCTTCGTAATGGCTCACAGGCTTTCGCCCGGATGTAACTGTCAACTGGTTTAAACATACCGTCGCGGTTTGTACCACATAGCACAAGAAAAAGAATTTCGGCGACAAGCTTAAGGCTTGCTGATATGACGAATACTGCTATGACCTAGCAATGTGTATGTGAGACGAAACTGATTGCTTTGGCGAGCAAGTTAAACGTACCCCATATAAGAGTGGTGATTCGCGTCGTGAGTAATGTGTCAGTGAATATATTAGACCTGAAGTCCCTTCAAATTTGTAGATTAGCGAGTGTTTGCTCCTCTCATCTTTCAATCGTACCGCAAATATGCTTTCACCTTTTGAGATTTGTCTCCATCTCTGACGTTACACTGCGCATTGGAGCGCATTAATGCAACTCAAGACTGATAAGCTGCCAAAACCCCATTTCTGTCAACGGGGCTTGGACACTTTAGAAACGCTCAGAAGGTAGAAACGGAAAATTGACCACTCCGATATATTTTGTGACCTTCTTTGCCAATATTATCTAGCATCTCTAGATTCGAAATTGCGGCTTTACGTGATGTACGACGCACATTCCGCAGAGTTAGTATACCATAGATTTTGATTTTTTCCTCACATTTAATTAAAATGACATGTTCAAGTACTATAGGCATAAAGTGTAAAAGCTTTAATGTTTACTAAATGGAATTTATTTGTATGTCTCGAGCATTTAAGAAACAAGCGTGGCCATTAGTTGTTGAAATAAGATTCGAGCCACCGACAGTTTGGGCTTCCCAACATGAATACAATAAATGTGCTACCGCAGACATAGCTACCTACTGATACCCAATGAAGTAATTAACCAGTCTACTCCCCATAACCTCGTCCTATTTTGACATTAGTTTACTTTCCGCGTTAAAATTGGCATTAAAAATATTTCTCCTACCGATGCTTGATGACTGGCCGCTTCGATGCAAGCTATCAATTTTCGAACTATTGTATTATTTAATGCTAATAACGCAATTACTATTATTGTCATGTGAATCTTCTTGAACATTTCGAAGGCATGACTGCGGAGCTAGCGACCCGATGTCACTGACACGCGAGTATTCGCGCGTATCCAGATGTATAAAGAATGATGAATGAATCCATAGCATCCTATAATACTGCAAATGAATGACGTAATTGTCTAACCTATATGAGTCACCTGGGGAGATTGGTTTGAAATCCTTATAGATTAGCACCGTAACTCCATGTAGGCAAAATAACAACTCCCGGAAGACTTTCGTTTTCAGCGATTCGCTTCTATGTAGACAAAGTGCTGACTAGAAGATTGGAAGAATTGCTCGGTATATGAGCTTATTGTAGAGTAATCCGAGGATATAATGATTCGGAAGGAGAATATTCCGCCGAACCTACCAGCCTCTTAAACTATCCCATCTCATCGCTGGATACAGTAAAGAACCTCGACCATGCTAGAAACTTCATCATTCTAGCTATTCGTACCCAATAACCATGAATAAAATGGCAAGCGATCACCTTCTACTTCGGTATTCTTCAATTTGGCCCCTAACGCCGCCACATCTCTCCTGGGTACTGGTATAGCACGCGGCATCTGTTTAATCATTCTATAGGCTCTGCTTGAACTCCACATTGATCCTCCTTTTGCTTCGGCTCTTGCTTGGCTTCATATGGGATGTAGCCAAAGCAAGGAAAATGGCAGTGTTGCTGGTAGGTCAACGCCCAACCCAAGGAGCCGTGCTTCGATCCATTTAAAGTGCCCGCACATCAGGTTTGTGATAGGTCGCTAAGTTGAATTGATGAATATATTTCTGCTGTAGAAGAAAAGTAATCAATGCCTTGGAATTTAAAAGTGATTGCTGTGGAAACAACAGTAGTATTTTGAACACGATCACGCTGGAACAAGCTACCATGAATTCAAATGTGAAAAACCAAACAAGTGCCTATATGAAAAGAAAGGGGGAAGTGAATAAGAAAGAAAAGCCAGTCACAACTTAATATCTAGGCGATATCACGGACTTGGCAACGAAGTAACGTCTACGTAATACATCACAAGTGACCACTTGGATGCGAGTATTCGTCCGAGCATGGTACAACGAAGGATGCGAACCGTTTTCATCCTTTGCACGCAGCTTGTCGAATAAAATACGAACTTTCCTTTCGCACAAGACTTAAGTGAATTTTGCCAGTCAAGCTGCTACCACACATGTGGTGAAAACGATGAGCCGCAAGCGATTTATCATGCGTCCCTGCGGTTCAGCCCATTCATCAGTCACTCTAATCAAGCTTTCTTGATGAGCACGCCCTGGATTCTAGGCAGGCAACTGTGCGGATCGACGGGCTCCTCGATCCCCCCAGGGTTCTCCCACTCTCCAGCACCGAGAATATCTGCTTTGACATTTCGAGTCAAACGACATCCCACGAACGTGCTCCAAGCAGGGTTCAATACAGCTATCGCCACGTTAGCCCATCGTACAGCCGCCAAAGAAGTAATGGAATGCCAGCGTCTGAACCAGAAAAAAAACATAATGAAATAATTTATGCCGTACCTTGTGTTGCGATCGTCAGAGGGTCTTTGCTCCAGCCATGTTCCCAGAAGATGAACCTGCCTCCCGGTTTCAACAACTTGTATATCTCTTTCATTACTAGCTTCGGATCGTTTATCGCACACAAGACCTGAATGCTCAACACGGTATCCATGCTTCCCTCCACAACACCTGCGCTTCTTAGTATGTCGCTGTCTTCGATGCCGCATGTTATAAGCTTGTACCTGTCTCGGAGACTATGGTTCGCGAGCTTGGCGGCAATATCATTCTGGTAGTGGTGGGCAACAGGGTCGACGGCGTATACGAAATCTACCACAGAAGTCTCGTAACGGTGGATCTGATTGCCTGGCCCGGGGCCCAGTTCAAGAACCACGCCTCGGGCGGCCTTAACAAGAGAGGGGACAATGGTTGTGTCTTCGAATGCAATGAACCCGGCAGCTGATCCGGATCATTAGCGGTAAGTCGGGATACTTTTGGGAATCAAGGGAGCCTGACAGTGTGCGCTTAGAAGCTTTGCCGAAGCGGCATCTCGGATGAGCTGTGGACGGGCAAGTGCGCTTATACCATCTTTACGGACGGCATTCTTGAGAGTGTCCCAGTGGACTTTCCTTGAACTCTCAGTACAAAGGTTGAAGTAAGGAATGAGGAGGCACGGTTACAGCAGATGGAGATCCAGATAAGCGTCAATGGTCTCCAGTACGACGCGAGACGGCCCATGTTGAGTCGGCTACTGCAACTGGTGAGCAATGTGGAGACCTAGAGGCGCGGGGGATGGAGTGGCTTACTGAAACGAATGCTGGTAATTGTATCGGAGATGTGAATCGCTCGCTATGTATAGCACCTAAATTGGGCAACGGAATTTTGAGGAGTAAAAGTTATGCGAGGATCCGTTCACTCTGCTATGCCTGTGCTCTTATATATGACAGCAGCTGCATGTGTGGGCCCTTACGTGCCACTAACCTCAGACTTATCTACTCCGTAGTCTAACCGTAGATAAGCAGTGGGGCCGTCGTAGTTTCTTGTGGCTTAGCGACGTGTGTATCTCGGTACCAAATGGCCGCGCGACGCCAAACGCTCGCTTACTCGTCCCAAGTCACGTCCGTACACCTGGTGCCGGCCAGACTTGGGATTAACCCCGTCTTCTTTCTGTATAGGCAAGACAGAAATGTATGGTGTATACATTGGAATCATCAATACTCCAGCTTGAGCAGGCCTCGAGCCCGGGAATAGGGGAATGATAAATAGACTGCCCCAGTAGATCCAGCCGATGAGGAGCTTGACATAGATAAAGATCCTCGTAGAGTGAGCCAGAATGCACATTGTCACACTAATATGCGTGTAAGTGTACCTCTGATGAGAGGGCCCAGTTCATTCCCGAAGGCTACCACAGTCCCGACCATATCCAAGTAGGAGTCCCGCTGCTTCGGCCTTGTGATATCCGCGAAGACAATCTGTACGAACGCACGGATGGCCCTTGCGCCAAAGCCCTTGATTGCACGCGTGGGAAGCAGCTCTAAAGGTGTTGAGGAAAAGCCAGATGTGAAGTTATCGACGCCCATGATGGAAAGCGCCATGGCCAGTGTGGCTTTGCGGCCGTATATGTCTAAGTGCCTGCCATTGTTGAGATGGATGCTGGTGCTGGTGATGAGAAAACTCGCTCCGACGATAAAGAAGAACGCGCCGGCGTCCAGGGCATACGCGATTGCGGGGTAAACTTGCTGATATAGCTGTCTGGTCGAGAATTGAAGAAAATTGTATTAGAGCGAGTGCCGGAAAGACGACCAAGAATTGTCTCTGGGAACGAGAATGAGATTGATTCGGAGAAGAGGAGTGGTTTCGCCTATCTTTGATCAACCTTCATGACGCACAATGATCGCGCAAGGAAAATTAAATAGATTAGGATAGCATAGATAGTGAAGATGGCGAGGATGGCTGATATCGGTAAGATCAACTGCAAGTTGCCGGATTGTTTAACATATGCCCAGCATTTGTTGCTATTGATTGTGGCATTTTGACTGGCTTCATGGCTGCAGCCGAAGCCCACTCATCGCGTGTGCGGCAACTCGAGGTTGTAGATTTCGCAATACGTGAAAGGCTTCATTGTAGGCAGGCCGAACGATGCTGTCAGGAAAGGCCACCCAATTCGCGTCGCAGTCTAACACGTTGAATGCTACAGCTTTAAGGTCACTCCATTGGTGACGAATTTGTTCAATGAAATTGCCAACGCGTAATAGCGCGTGCATGTTGATTGTTTCGGCTAGACTAGATCGTGATCAACGTACATGCGGGCTGCAAATGGGACACAGACCTGCGGAATATACACGATGGTACAAGTCGAGCAGTGGCGTGCTTCTCTACTTAGTTGCGAAGAGTTCATCTGGCTCAGTTGTTCACAGAACGACCTAATGCCACTAATTTAGATCGGCTTCTACTAACACAGCAGCGGGTAGTGCACGCTGCGGTGGGTTAGCCAAGCCTACGGATTACAGATCGCCAACCCACGACGTAAGTAATGGGGCGATTGATAAGATTACGCTACCACCTATAGCTGCCAATATAGTGTACATCGTTCTAACGTAGGTGCCGACGGACGTGTAGACATATTGTTAATATTTTTAGCGTGAGTAACGCAATATTTTTTTGCCTGTATAGCGCTACATTCTTAGCGCCACGAAGCGCTATTGCATATAGCGCTGTATTCTTCGCGTATGTAGCGCTATATTTCTACATCTCAGCACTCCTAATGTCACGGTCACTTGAGCACGAAGACTTGGCTTGCTGTTTACCCTACAGGTTGTGAAGATATAAAACGAAAAGGCTTCATCGCGAGACTGCTCTGCCACCACTCACGAGAGACAACACGGAAGGAGTGTGCGTAGGAACCACGGTAATTTCTAGTCCCTATCCGGGATACGGAGGCCCCTCCACTCTTCCGCCGAAGATACTTTTCGACGAGGTCAAGCTCTCCACCCCCACATGTAGCTCTTTAGCCCTAGCCGCCACACTAAACATTATATTTCTACAGATCCGTATTGTGTGGAAAGCCACGAGCTCACCAGCTGCTGCCAGGTGGGAGCCACTGCACCCTAGCCCGTGTGTGCAGAAAGGATAGGAAACTCATTAAAGTGAGAAACAATCAGGCTTCTCCCCAACCTTTCCCACCCCACCAATTGAAATCATAGGTCTGCTAGGTACCTACGAAAGGCACTTAAAGACACATGCTCCATGTACATACCTCGGCCGATGAAGCAGCCATGGACTGATCGTTCAAAGTTCGGTATGAGCCATACAACAGCTCGTAAGATGTCGTGCAACTCGGATGCGTCTGATCTCGTGACTAATTTCACCAAGTTCTATGCGCCTACTCAATTCTCTCACCCTCCAGCTGTTTGGGGAAGATACCACTAACTTAGTGACTTAAGTAAAAGCCACCTCCTCTACAGACGAACCACCAGGATCATTAAAATCATTACCTACATCAAGGACGGACTCGAACACTATTTGCAGTCTTTATTTATTGATTTATTTTCTCTATTATTTTATTTTTACCATCTATAGAGTTGTCTCATCGTAAACGACGCCGCCTTCACAGATATGATTTACCAAGTAGGCAGCAATGGCTCATGGGGCCGGCGAATACTACTTCTGGAAAATCTCTCGGGAAAGCCAAGTGACATCATTATAATGAAGGCTATCCTACAACTAACTAACCGATCATGTGCAAGTACTAAATCAGCTGCCTTTTGCAAGATAACATACAAAATTGAGATAGTATGGCAGATCAAGGGGAACCGTAACATGCTTGTATCGACAATTTTTAAGCGTTATATCCCATACACTCGAAGCGACAAATCAACGGCACCGCCTATATCTTACGGTAACATAGTTATATTACATTTTCAGAGAATTGCGCCATGACTAGCTCTCCGTACGAGTCTAAATATGCTTATCTGTTCCATTCTCGCTAATATTTGCTGGGCCATAGGAAGGGTCCTGAATTACCTCACTGAACACCTCATTGGTGAAAGCGGTACGAGGCCTTTTGGGTGAGTGCTACTGCGACTGCTTGATCCAAAGTGTCATCAAGGAGACGAGGAATGATGGTAGGTGCAGAAAACGAGTATGTTGTATAGACGTGGATGTGTCCTGTAGATAGTGAATCAAGGACCAAAGGCCTGCTGTCAGTATAATCGGATAGGATTCTGCCTTGAACTCTGCAATCTGAACTTTGAGTTAGGTCATTCTTGGTTGCTAGTTCAGAAATACTTACGTCTGGAGTTAGCAATCAAGTCTATCGTGGCGTTGAGTTCCTTTTGTGTTCCTTCTAGCGATGCAAATGATCCAACGTCAACTGAATTCTGGGCACGAGGCGGGAGGTTTATCGCTAATAATACTCCTACTAAACATACCGAGGCAATTTGGAGTTGTATCGGTACCTCTCACATTTTGTTCATGGAGCATAATACGTCGGCTCTTGCCTGTGGAAAAAATCGTACCAGATAGTCCATGAAGACGACGCTGAAACAATAGGTGCGCGGTTAGAGAGGCCGTTGCTCATACTGAAGCCTAGAAATACATGTAGCAGTGCTGACTTGAAAAGAGATGTAGTGGTCGGGATGCGCATAATTGCCTAATAATCCATCCCCGTTAGACTAGTACAAAAGGCCACAGATATCGAACGAGATATATTTGTACTGACTATGAACGAGTCGTTAGCTGTACCTATCGTCACCATACTTTTATGGGTCAAACTACCCCTTGCGCTATCTGAGTTAGATTGGGAGGATGAAAGTTTTCGACAGCTTCCATGTACTGATCATTTCAGTTAGTTTTGAAATTTATTGCTAAGTAAAGGATACTTGAATGTTCTAAAGGTTCCCAATTCCAACCAGCATTGCCTAAACTATCAAGTTTGTTGACCTCGGCCTCTGTAGGTCGATGCCACATCAGGCCATTTACTGTGGTCAGTTAGTCGTCGTCAAAACCCGGATATCATCTAGTTCGCTTCATAATTATTTGCTTTTTATCCTTATGCACCAATGACATTTATGCAATAGTATTATGGAAATGCATAATATACCGAACCAATTCGACCGTGAATAGCAATCTTGCCTGTAGCATGTTGATCAATTTCGGGATGCATGTCGTATGACACCGAAAACAAAACGTCCTGCTAGGAAAGCATGAGGTACTAATCGTTGCAATTAAACTGGGTTGTTGTGCTGGAGCCCTTGTCCGTACTGTGTCACGTGGAACTCGCCTAAGTTGAGATGGTTGCTAGGGTAGAATTTCGAAAGATCAGCCCACCCATTTCACCTACCTTTCGTTTGTAAACAACACAAACCAGGCGGCTTGTCAGAGAGCCAGGGAAGTAGCAGAACCAATTTTACCGCGCTCGCTTCACTCCAGTCAACATGGGTCATCATAATCGTCACTTCGCTGGCGACCGCTACGCATTGAAAGGAGCTTGGAGCCCTCCAACAAGTAGCGCCAAGTAAGCATTAACCCCGAGCCCCGTCAATCTGCGTCATTGATGAGTTGACCGTCGTCCAGTTTTTGTGAAGAAGACTACGTTGTTACGAGATATATCGCCGAGTTCATCAGTTCCCTGACCAATTTCGCATACAGTATGTACAAGAACAAGGCCGACAGACTTATCTGGAGTCATGTTTGACATGGGTTTTGGCTAACGTTGTGCAGTATACTTTGCATTTCGGTACATGTATGGCCCCGGTAGCCAAGGTCTTTTCGCACCAAACTTGGATTTCATGTCAATTTCGTTATTTGTGCTGGGTATCTGCTCGTTCCTATTCCACGCATCACTCCGCCAAACCCTCCAGTTTGCCGACGAGTTGGGAATGCTACTACTGGCTTGGTCACTGCTGCAAGGTATCTTGACACGACCGCGTCGAACTGCTCAAAACAGACTAGTCAATACAGTCTTGGCCATCATTTTCCCCCTTTTCTCGGCTTTCTACATTTGGACTGGAAAGATCATTTACCACGCCGTCGTGTACTTCATGATCTGTGTGCTGATCACGGCCCGGGGCCAATACTTGTTCTATTTCCGGAAGCCTGAGTTTCCAAAAGACAAGCTTATCGATTGGAGGATCCGCGGTCGAAGACAGCTTGCTTCTCTTGTGGTAGCATACATTCTGTGGAATATCGATCTTGAGTTTTGCACAGAACTTCGAGCTTTTAGGGAACAAATTGGTTTACCCTGGGCCTGGTTATTCGAGTTCCACGGTTGGTGGCATTTGATGACTGCGTATAGTGCATCGTCTTTTATGGACACCGTACGGGAACTACAACGGGAAATGAAGGAGGAGAAGGAGGATTAAAGTATAATGGGTGATAGAATACCTTATTAGACGCATCCTAGGATTGGCGCGAGTCGCTCAAGCCCAGAAGTTTGCTCTTTGCCTAGAGGACGATCTCTATCTGCTTAATTCAATAGTAAATACTCATAGTATTGTACCCAAAATGATTCGTCTTTGACCATTCTGCCAACGGGCACAATCTGCGCAGAAGTTTGCATAAAATGCTTCGTGAAAGTCGGAAGCAACCTACGGTTCTGGAGCTTTTCTTCCTTTTTGCCCCCGATAAACACCATACACACGATCGATATATCAATTTGGAAGATATGCAACCAGTGGTCTTGTGTGTATTGCTTTTATTTACCACCGTTGTAGCTTGACATTGAGCAAACCGTATGACAAAGACCGAATCTTTACCGTCAATTACGGATTTCAAGGTGGACATGACCACCAGCCAGGTCGCTTCTTACACAGGACAATATAGTATTAAAAGTTTATGCTCTTAAACTTGTTTGTTAGCTATCGGATTTAGAATCATATACTCTTTGGGAGAAGTCAATTTGAATGCAATATAGTTTATTCATATGTTTGCGGAGTCGAGAAACAGTGCCGAAGACCCAAGGAAACTTAGGCTCCGTAACCCTGGTCACGAAAGAATGACCTTGAAAGACATGAAGAGTACCCCCAGCAAAAGAGAACAGATGCAACCTCCTTGAGAGGATTTATAGCAGTAAGCCCAAAGTCTTGCGAAGAGTATCGCGAAGGGCTCCAGCGAATATGGCGTCTGTGAGCTCGTCTGCCTGCTCAAATACTTTCGCGATGCCTTGGTCTCGTTTTAGGAACCGACCAGGAGTCTCGTTTTCCCAAGCACCCAAGGCAATAGCTTGACCAAAAATTGTGATCACTATCTTCAATTTGCCTTCCTCGAGTTTGTGGACCATTGCGAGCTCTTTGAAATGATAAGCAAAGCTCTGGAGCTGTTGGACCTGATGACGGAAGCGCTTGAAGGGACCTGCCCGATCCTCGATCAATGTACCAGTGGCTTCCTCCCGGCATTTTTGCCATAACCCCTGGACTAGATTATCATACACGTTCCTGAGTCCTGTAGTTGTTACTTCTAATTTTTCGCGCCAATACTCGTGCATTGTAGCGAGCTCTATAAGATCATACTTTTTGTCGGGCCACTCAGTTCCCAGAACTGCAAGTTCTCGGTCAAAGACAACTTTGATGCAGGATTCCTCACCTGAGCACCGAGGACAGGGCGAATGTTCCGCATTTGTTCTAGCGCAGATGTCTGGGTTGTCCTCTGGGTTCGGGTATGGGTCTGGTTTGAACACGTTTTCTCCTGATCGCAGACAACGAAACGCTAAGTTCTTTTTCAATTCACCCTTGCGTCGACACAAGCACAATCCGTACGCTGGATATAACCAGCTAATGACCTGTGACGACATAGTTTGCGAAACCAGGCACCTATTCTAAGCTGAGCTTTACTGTGGTCGAGCGTCCTTGAGCAAACCTTTGACAAGTTTCTTCTTCAGCATAAATGATAATCATCCACTGTTTTCGATATTTTTGGTCATTTCTGGTCCTGGTTGCTTGGCATTCAAGGTTTCAAAGTCAAGTGTTGAGTACTTGTATTTATACTTGCGACTGGGAGCCACGAAGTGCTAGTGATTCTTAGCTTTTTGCGAAGCTGTAGTGATTCGCTTATAATCCATTTGAAATAAAACGAACAAGGCTTCCAGGTCCGAATGGAATTTGCGCAAGAGAGAACTGAATCAGAATTTGCCGAGTGATCCTGTAGCTATAACAAGCAATCATACGGCACATAACGAGGCAGTCACATAACACTGGAATATTTAATAACCGTGTGGTATATCATTTAGAGCACTAGATTACCATATCTTTAGTTAAAATTAGATAGAAAGATGTACACTTCGAGCGAGTTTGTGGGGACTTCGCTTAGTAAAACAAACATTTACTTACACCGCATGTCTAGTCCTCATAACTATTCTACAACATACCGACGGCAGGCTTCCACATTACGATCATTCACAGTCGACTTTGGCGCAGGGTCCTGCAGCCATCATCAATTTGAACTTTTGTATCCATTGATACGCATATTTTTCATCACGTCAGTCTATCACCTTGTTTCTTCAATTCTGTTTTAGTATGCTCAAAAAGCGATCGACGTAATTAAGGTAATGAGAAACCATGACTAAGCGCTCCTTTTAAGCGCTTTTCGGAAGAAACAACCGGACTATCAATGCTGTGGAGAAAAGTCCTGGTATGTAGGGGTCGGGAATTTTATGTCTCGAAATTGTCATGGGAGAGGGTCTAAGCCTCACGACTTGTTCAAAAGCGATGTTCTCGTTCCTGGGACTGTGGAAGCATGTCCCGGTAGATCATCGTAATAGCATCCCGCACAGAGTGATTCTTGTGATACGTGAAGTTAAGAATACGGTTATTCGATGGTGCTCCAGCCCGACCCGGGTGAGTCATTGAATGGAGGCAAAGTTGAGTAGACTAGAAATGCGGTGAATAACCCTCTTGCGCATACAGCGACAATGTTCAAAAAGTTAGCTCACCTATACTATATAATGCAAGTCTCCAAGATTCGCATTATTGATCCTGTCGCACCATTGGAAATTTCTAAACACCATCTGAACCCAGAAATTGAAATGGGTCGTCTTAAATTTTTTTAAATTTTGTAGAAGTACTTGAATAATGAGTTGCCAACCAGGCCGGCACTCATTCACACGGCCAGAGAATATATTGAAAATATAAAAATCACTTGTATATAAACCATCATATTTAAATGAAGTGGGACCTAGGTTCTTCGTCCATAACATATTAATTTAAGATAACCTGTCCTAGTTATCATCGAGTCGTTCAAAGAATCAGCGGGAAGGCAATATCGTCTACATGCTTGATGAGAAGTTTAGACTTGAAATTGGCATTGACAAGCTCTGCTAAGCACGCCCGAATCTACAACATCTACTCAACTTTACAGATGATCGAGTGATACTTTTACCTTTTAGTCAAAGCTTTACCCTTAGGCACCTCAGGAAATTAAGTAGTCGCGCTCCTCCACTGGTCCACTTTCCAGTGCTTTTATTCTTTTCTTGGCATGAGACGTAACTCGATGATATTGTCAATACCTAATCCGACATAAGAGATGGTTCATTTGGGAGGCATCTGGAATTTCATGCTGCTTAGACAAGTAAGTGGCTAGGTTAGAATTGTGAAAGGTGACTAGCAGAGGCATTGAAGATCTCGGTTGCTCTTGTTTACGCTGGATACACGTGACGTGATTCCCTTGCAAGGGGAGACACCATTGATCGATGCTCGAAAGAACAATACACGCTCAGTCCATTGATTGATGATGATACTGCTGGTACTCGGATACGAGATCGTTGATGTTGGACTTGGCCTCGACAAACTCCATCTTGTCCATGCCCTCCATGGTGTATGAGCGGAGGAAAGCCTTGCGGCAGAACATGGCGGTGAATTGTTCGTCCAGGCGCTTAAAGATGCCCTGGATCCCCGTCGGGTTCCCGAAGAACGTGCCGGACAGGTCAAGCCCCCGCGGCGCCACGGAGAAGTAAGACGTCTAAACATTGTTCGGGATCCACTCCACGAGGTACTCTGAGTTACGGTTCTGTATGTTATAGATCTGGTCCTCGACTTCTTTTACGGAGACCCTGCGCGGCCTTTGAGATGGATACGTCTGGCGCCTCTCTTCCTACTAAGAGTACTGGAGATCGTTACAGGAGGAGTGTCTGGCGTGTCGAATGGGTGCTCGAAAGTCTTGTTGACTCCGTTTGCCTTTTTTTGACGTCGGCGTTTCGTCGGAGACTCGCTTGCTGACAGGTCCGGATTGGCATCAGAACAGTTGTCTGTTATGTCGAGAATTGACTGAATCCAGTTTCTTCTCTGCCGAGATACACAGGGCACTTGCACTCATGTTTGAGGGGTGTTGGGAGTATGGAGTGGTAATCGAGGGCCAAGATCAAGGTATTGCAGCTATGGGTAAAGTGATAAAGCGGGGGTGGGCTGGTCAAGTTTGCTCGCGGGGGCTCCTACTCGACTTCCGGCTTCAGGGTGGGAGAGAAATATCAGAGCAACCAAAAGTCTTGGGGTGGTTATCTGCCCCAGATTGCGGGGGCAGGTGAGTTGTCGACTCCTGGTCCAGGATGGCAAGGCGGCTGACTGTAGTGAACCGATACGGCATGATCAGAAACTTGGCGTTACCCGCATCCCCCACACCAATCTCGAATTCTCGGTTATTGAAGGCGAATATTAACCGTCGGCAAATGCCTTTTCGCTTTCCACCCACCATTATTGTGGTGGCGTTGAAGCCTCTGTTTACCCGTCTGGCGTCCAAGTGCAAGGCAAATTCTACTCGTGGAAGATTAGCTACCCCTTGGAAAGAGTGGCGGCCTGGGGAATGGGATTGCCAGGGGGCGGCCGGGGCAGACTCGTAGCATGCTCAACAGCAAGGGACACGATAACGCAAACTGGGGTTGCGGGGATCCAGGCGTCCGGGGAAGCGAAACTCATCGTGTAGGCATGCATGAGTTCACAGGCAGTTCACCACGGATCAAGCGACTTCCAAGCCACACCCAGAAAATGAAGGCCTAAGCCGCTCCCAAGTTATAAAGTAGCAAGTCCAGCCCTCGTTCCAGGTCTGAAAAACAGATGAACGCCATGCCAACTTAACGAGGCACGTCCTCTCTCATCTCGGCCCACCATGAGATTCTCTATCGCTCTAGTTTCTGGTACGGTCTTGGGAGCAGCCAGTGCCGACATCTTCTCCTTCTCGGCAAGCTCAGATGATCTGAAACTAGCCAGCAAAGACACGGCCCCTGTCATTGCTCTGTGTAAAGATGAATCCTGGGCCGTGCAAAGGACAGCCCAGGATCTTGCATGGGATTTCGGCCGCGTCGTTGGACTCAACGGCACCGTGACGATTGTCGATGGAAATCGCGACAACCTTGCGACTTGGAGCTCCTCCCGAGGCCGTGGCGACACCCCCATCATCGTTGCAGGGACTGTAGGCCACTCGCGTTTGATTGACGGGCTCATATCTGAGCGCAAGCTCGATGTTTCGAGTATCAAAGGGAAGTGGGAGTCGTACACGACACAGGTCATTCGTAATCCTATTAATGGCGTCTCTTGGGCACTGGTTATTACGGGTAGCGATAGACGTGGCACAATCTACGGCCTATACGATATGTCGGAGCAGATCGGAGTATCACTATGGTACTGGTGGGCTGATGTCCCAGTTCAGAAAAAGCAGGCCATTTGGATTGGAAGTTCCGGCAAAGTTCAAGGCCCGCCCTCTATCAAGTATCGAGGCTTCTTCATCAACGACGAGGCTCCAGCTCTAGCTGGGTGGATAGCCGAGAAATTCCCGGGCGGTTTCGGTAGCGACTTCTATCGGCTTGTCTTCGAATTGTGTCTTCGTCTCAAGGGCAATTATGTATGGCCTGCGATGTGGGGAAAGATGTTCTACGTCGACGATGCTCTGAACGGAAAGCTTGCTGATGACTTTGGCGTCATCATGGGCACAAGTCACCACGAGCCTATGGCCAGGTCAGAGAGGGAGCAGCAGATTTACCTTAACGGGACTTGGGACTGGATTTCGAACCGGGACAATATCATCAAATTTTTCAAGGATGGCATCGCTCGTGCTCGCACGTGGGATACTATGTGGACGATGGGGATGCGGGGAAGTGGCGATGTCGCTTCGCCAACTCTGACAGCCCCGGCCCTTGAGGATATCATCCAGGTCCAACAGTCATTGTTGGAACAGGGGCTTAATACGACCAACCTTACGAGTATCCCCCAAACATGGGTACTCTATAAAGTGAGTATGCACACTGATACTAAGGAGGCAGTAGTTTGCTGACATGTCCCGCAGGAAGTAGGAGAGTACTATAAGGCTGGTCTGAAAGTTCCTGACTCTGTTACACTCCTTTGGACCGACGACAACTCCGGTAATCTTTTAAGGGTCCCCTTGGCGAATGAGACAAGCCGCACTGCTGGCGCTGGAGTGTATTACCATTTCGATTATGTAGGTGGCCCCCGTAGCTACAAGTGGATCAACACAATCCAGTTGGTAAAGACTTGGGAACAAATGTCTTTCGCATACACCCGGGGCGCCCGCCAGATTTGGATTGCCAACATTGGCGATATCAAAACTTTGGTAAGTTGATATCTGCCTAATATATCCGAGATGGCTCCTGTTCTGACAGTGTTTCGAAGGAAATCCCCTTGACCCATTTCATGGACATGGCATACGACGTGACACGTTATACAACGCCGGACTCAACAAGGATCTGGATTGAGAGGTGGGCCCGCCGCGAATTTGGCGAGCATGCAGCCAAACCTACTGTCGATATTCTCAGTCAATACGGAATCTTGCTGGGTCGCCGAAAATACGAGCTCCTGAGCGAGCTGCCGTTTGCAATCAGCACCAGCAACTATGACGAGGCAGAGCGCAATCTAGACCAGTGGGGAAAGCTGCTCAAGCAAACGCAAGCTGTGTATGATTCTCTAGACAAAGCTACACAGACGGCATACTTCCAGATGGTCCTACATCCTGTTCTTGCTGGAAAGACCGTCGTGGACCTATACACCAAGGTGGCGCTGAACGCGCGCTTTGCCAAGCAAGGTCGGGCGAGCACCAACCAAATAGCCCTGGAAGCTGGCAACCTCTTTGCTGAAGACGCCAAAATCACCGACCGATACCACACCCTCAACGATGGCAAGTGGAACCATTTCGTGGATCAGGCCCACATTGGTTATACGTCCTGGAACGATCCACCAAATAATCTTAATATCATGCCAAACGTCACCTATATCAGCTCAAGCAATACATCCGCTGGCCTCATGGGTGTTGGCATCCAGGGAACCACGGCGGCATACCCCCAGACCAAGGTGCTGACCACGCTCTCGGTTGACCCTTACATGCCACCCAGTGAGAGCCGCTACATCGACATCTTTGCCCGGGACAATGGGACCTTCGCCTACACGATCTTCACAAACGTCTCATACGTAAGCGTAGCGGAGACAAGCGGGATTATCGAGGCGCCGGGCATCAATTCCGACTCCCGCAACGTCATCACCGTAGATTGGGACACAGCACCAGCAGGTCTGTCCCTCGTCAGTCTCAACATCATCAATTCCATCGACAATTCCTCCGCCACGGTCATCGTCCCTGTGAATAAGACTACCATTGCTCAAGATTTCAAAGGCTTTGCTGAGTCTAACGGAGTGATCGCAATCGAGGCCTCCCATTACAGCAGCATCGCCAACAGCGGAGAGGTTTCATATATCGAGGTTCCTGACTATGGCCGTACCCTCTCCGGTATGAAGCTATGGCCCGTCTTAGTCAATTCGCAGTCAACAGATACAGGCCCTGCTCTCAAGTACTCGTTGTATACTACTACTTCAACCACCAAGGCAAGACTGGTGGTCATGTTCGGGCCCTCGCTGAATCACGACCCGTCTAGGCCGCTCAGGTTCGCATACTCCATAGATGGGTCTGCTCCTGTTACAGCTCAGCCCGTAACTAATATCCCTATCTACACTGAGCCCACAGTCTGGCGCAATGCCATTGTGTCCGGAGGCTGGACTTCGTTGGTGACCCTTCCTGCGGCAGTTACAGTGGGTGCGCATGAGCTCACGCTGTGGTTGCTGGAGCCGGGGTTGGTTCTCCAAAAGGTGGTTCTGGATATGGGAGGGCTCAAAGACAGTGCAATGGGGCCACTTGAAAGTAAACCAATCTGAGATATGAATCCCCGAAGTTGTTCTTGGACGAGCCTTCGCTGCCTTGAACGTTCTGCTTGAAGGTGATTGGAAAAGGAGACAATAGTTACGAGGGTATATACGGCACGTATAGTAATGATAGTCTTACCAGCCTTGCCTGAACTCGAGCGCCTCCATTTAATTCCTCATACATCTGCCCGTGACCAGGTTTGTTGTTGATTGAACGGCCGATCGTGCCATGAAAGTCTTCCAAGAGAGGCTGGATGTCGCCTTGGCGTTTTGATTTACTAACAACTTTCGCCCTGGGCCATCTCCTTGTTAAAAAAAAACCCCCCCAATGTGAAGCAACGGCCGGTAAGCTAATTACGTAGACTTCTTCTTGTAGAAGTTTGACGAGCTACTGATTCTTTAGACCTGGAAAGTTCTCTCTAATGACACTATGAAAGTATTGCATCGATGATTTGCCAGTATAAAAACTCTATTAATACAAATTGAGATGAAGATGATGCTTGTCAAAGCTATCTTGATGATCAGGGTAAGACGTTATGTGACTTCTTGTAGAGACATACTCCGCCTTTCCATTTGATGAGGCTGTAGGTAAACTGGCTTGAATGTGTTCATAAATGTTGACTTCAGCAGCAGTGACAGAATCAAGATACGCTACATCATATCACACCGAAACTTAGCAGACCCGCACCGAGCAGACGGGGCAGCTGCAGTAGAGGATGCTGCGGCTGGGACAGAGAATGCAGCATTGACGGAAGCTTTGGCGGCGCATGCAACTTTGGCGGATGATGGAGAATCGGGCATGGAATTGCCTTTGATCAAGGAGGATGAACTGCTGCTTCCATTCCAGACAGCATCGCCGATGGGTGTTTTGGCAATGTCAGCCTTGATAGTCGCAGCGTTGTCGACCCGGAGATTGAGCCCATTGAAGAATTTCATAGTGTCATTATATATGCCCGGGATTTGGTAGATTGGGGAAGGCATACCAATGCCGGACTCCGAACATTGACCTGGGCGCAGCTGAAATCCTTGGTTATATCATCACCAAGGGAAGAAGAGATGCAGAGTATTCGGCTCACCTGTAAAGATCTCAGCCGCATTGTTCTGAGCACCATGAAGACCTACGTGCTCAGCCCGAACAAGATACTGTCCAGCTGGGGCATTCTTCGGAATCTAAAATTCAACCTGCGACGCACGGTAGGTACACCAGGCAGTCTTGGTCAAGTCCTCATTCTCATCACAAATGGTCGACTCCCAGATCTTGAACCAGTCGGCATCACCTACGTAATTTTGAACATCGCCAGGTGCCTTGGGCATGTCATCAAGACGAGATGAAGTGTTAGCTTCTATGCAACGTCAAGACATCAGTGCAGGATGTTTTTCAGGTCGGAAGCTTACAAACTTGACCCAGACCAGGGTGAGCAACGCTACCGTCGTAGAAGAGCTTCATACCGAACCGCACCACCAGCGGCTACACCTGCAACCTCGGTTTTGTAATATAGGCTCTTTCGCCGATGCTGCTATCGGAAATCGCTGTCGGTAGGGTAGAGGTCCTCGAATGTATTACTGAACTTTGTTCGCATATAATTCTCGGTCCGAGTTGTCTGACGGATGTACTGCCGATCTTCCGACATGACGCCGTTCACTGCGAGCTTACTGAAGGATGTATTGAGCGGAAGTTGTGCTAGCAAGTATAGCAGCCGCCGTGCTGAGTAAAACTGTGGAGTACGTGATTCTGTCTTGTTTTGAAAACGATTGACTCAGTAAACGAATGAAGGTAGAGATGACTGCCCACGCCGGGTGGTATTGGAAGCTTGAGTGCGGAAATCAAAGCAATGATAGGCTAGTAAGTTGGGTTGTTAACTCCAGCGCGTCCAAGTGTGCGAAAGTTTTCGATCAAATAGGTATTCCCTCTACAAGAAACCATTAAGGATATGCATATTGATCAACACTAGGGTACCCGTCAGCAGCGTGAACGATGCTAGGGTTTCTGGCCTGAAACTTGGAGTTACTGCCTAATAGGCATTGTCCCATGTCTACTCTAGGCTCCAACTGTCACGGAAAGGCAGGTCCATACGGTACATATGGTAGGAGGATCTTTATCCATGCCAGCCACGACAAGGCTTTTACTTTGAGTCGGCAATTGGTCGTCGGCGTTTGCATCAGAGAAGATTAGCACTGAGGTTTCTTCGTTCGGATTCATCGGCGATGCGCCGTAAGCAGGCAGGTGTTTCTACGCGGCCTGGATATGATAAATAGATCAGGTTGAAGATGCGTTGATCATTGAATGGCCCCAATAAATCCAAGTTGTGATCTGCCCCCCGCAGAGCGCCGCTACTTGCCACGGGGCCGGCCACCAGAGGAGATACTTCGGGAGGGCATCAAATGCCAGGGACAGACAGGCCTACCGAAACGCTGCTCGACTTGTGGAGAGGCAGGTCAGAACAAACGGAAGTGCACCGTGGTGGGCGGCCGCATAAGTAAGGAAATAGCTTCAGTGGCACTGGTGCGCGTGCGTCTGTTGGATATGTCGACCTTTTGAGGGGTACAGTACAAGTTAGTAGATCTTGTCCCGGCAAGTTAGTTAAAAGAAGCCTTGATGGCTAGAATTCTATGCAAATACTAATATTTGGCCAGTCGACGGGCAATTTTGCTAGTCAATGACCTCCGCTGGGGACTCGCTCCCCTACCGTAGTAAAGTCGTTACGCCGTAACAAGGCTCCACAAGTAACGGTTTCCACTCTCAGCGTTAATAATTGGCGAACGGCCCTTCTGTGAAACTCCATCGTTCTCGTTCTCGTTTTCGACCATTACTACGGTAAGTCGAACTAGCCGTCCAGTGATTGGACACGCATTAAATGGTAGTAAAGATCAGCGTTTTTCAGCCTTTTGAGGACTGCCAAGAGCTGCACAACCCTCTACCACAAGTATTATCCTATTAACAACTTTTTCTTTTATTCCCGATTTCCAAGACTAAGCAGGGATATGTAGCTCTTGGCAGTCCTCAAAGGCCACCCTACCGTTCTCGTTCTCGGCATCTTGGCGATGCTCGCAGCAAGATGGGTCCACAAGTAAGACAAAGCACCATTTTAATTTGTTTACATCGTTCTCTTCATTGGCTAACAACATCCTGAATTAGGGGTCGATCCAGTATAGACTATACATGTTCTTCGCGATCGAGTATTTAAGTCGCTTCTGTTCCTCAAGATATCATTACCCTCTTCTCCAGAGAGAACCATCAAACCTGATTTCGAATAAAATTCCGTTATTCGCTTCTTAGTCGTATCTTTTCAGAGGCAAATTTCCCATCATGCTTTTACGCCTAGCTCAAATTTTCTTTTGGGGACTTCAGGTATCTGCCTACCCACACATGGTGGCCTTGCTTCCTCGCGATCACGCCACAATATCAACACCTGCCAAACGAGGAGGGTGCAATATCGGTACAAGTGGACTTACAGAGAAGCATTTCAAATGGGCGCCAGCGGGGGATGGAGATTGTATGCAGCCCCTTGATGGTTTTTGGTTTTTCTTTCGGTCGTGCTGACCCAAGTCATAGTGCGATCGCCCTGTCCAGTCATGAATACGCTCGCCAACCACGATTTCGTACCTCATAGCGGTCGCAACATCACTGAGCCAATCCTAGTCAAAGCGTGCAAGGAGGCGTTCAACATTTC
Organism: Truncatella angustata; assembly: GCF_020726525.1. Taxonomy (NCBI): domain Eukaryota; kingdom Fungi; phylum Ascomycota; class Sordariomycetes; order Amphisphaeriales; family Sporocadaceae; genus Truncatella; species Truncatella angustata. The sequence goes on along the minus strand of NW_025763391.1, from coordinate 242,352 downwards.
TAATTCCTTTGCTGCGAACATTTTTAAAAATGGAATTGTGTCCAACCCTGCACCGAACGCCACTGTGAGCCAGCCATAACGCATTTCCCTTCGTGTTCTACCCATAACAAGCAGCACATCCCCATTTGTACTTGATGAAGATCACTAAAACGTCGAATCGATATAGTTCTTCGACTTGGATATGCTTCATCACACACACGGTGTCATTGAACACGATGGAAGCCTGTCTAGGCGGGATGCCGTCTTCGACCCTACCAACCCATTCGACGAAGGGACCTTTAGCAACCTGCTCAAATATTTCGGAAATGCCACCACCTTTAACATCGCTACTTTGGCCAATGCGAGGTCTCGTCAGGCGTTCGATATGAGTTTGATCAACCCCAATTTCACTATCACTGAAGGTGCTGTTCCTGTCATCATGGGAGAAAATGCTATGATGATAGCGATTTGGGGCGGTCCTGAGACTCAAATCGGCAATCTGGATTACTTCAAGTACTTTTTCCGTAAGTCACCACAACCTCACTGGCTTTTTAATGATCTGCGAACTTATCTTTACAACTCGCAGGAAATGAGCGCATTCCAGTTAAGCTCGGTTGGACGCCAAGCCAGGTCGAAATCGGTGCCACTATCGGCCAGATTGTGCAGGATCTGATTAAGTTAAGTCCAGCTGACGTCCCACTTACTTATTCTCCAGCGAGTGCTTGAGGGGAAAAAGCCATCGTCAGCGTCTGTGCTTATCAGAAAGAGGAGGCGCTGTGTGGTGTGATGAGCCATCTCTTTCAATAAGATGTCATTGCTCCTCGAGTTTCGACGCTGAGGAGATGTCTTTGCTCGAGTTTCGACGCTAAGAGAGATGATGATCACCATGGGCTCACATCAATTGGCCTTCCCATCTCATTCCTAAGCTGCGCCAGTTTCTGCAGCACAAAACCTCGAATAGCACTTCCGTGGTCCAGGTATCCTATTTTATATCATACAGATGAGCCCTTGATCTGGGACGTTTAATCACAAATCACGTTGATGTGTACCTATGAACTATTTCCTCCGTCATTAATCATCTCCAGGAAATTGTTATCTGATACAAAAGATTGTCCGTGCTGAGGGATGATGCATATAAAGCTCCACGCTGGCTAATTCATCGAATGGCTGAGTTCTTTGTCTTGCTTGAAATTGATAGAGGCCGCTATGGTTGCTACGCCTCTGCACGCACACAGCAAATGCTATGATGAGGCTAAGACCCGCGACTGTTGTCACTAGCCAATATCCTAAATCGAGAAGTTGTCTCTGCCGCCTGTAGTTCCATTTCGTCTTGACGTATTAAAGTGTTCCGCACTCCAAGCTTCAGGATTTGTTGGCGGCGGAGCTTTAGGCCCGTAGATTGACTGACTCTACGAGGGGTGGTCAAGCATTTCGCCAATGGTTGCGCACTTGATTCGACTGTGCCAAGCGTTTCTAAACAGCACCAAGACTTGCATGATTGGCAGCGGGCATCACAATCTACAGAATTAGGCTGCCGAATTCAATAGTTGTGCAGCTTCTCGGTTATTCTCCACCCCGTTCTCTATAAGCTGGCAGGCGCAGGCCGATGTGCTCACAAAGCAGAGCAGGAATGGCTTGGCAGCTCGTGTTGTGTCCAAATTGTGGAGTGACTGCTCGAGTGCCGTCGCACCTAGATACTGGAGCTGACACACTGTTGAGGCGCAGCCAACTGCCGAACGTGGCTACGGTGCCTCCTTTTTGCCCCACTCCCAAGCTGGAAATCCAGCTTCTGCACGGACTCCGCGATGGATCGAAGACGACTGTGGTTGATACTTGATTCCAACATGTCAGCTGCCTGCGCCATTCACGTCCGGGCACAATAAAACCTTTCCGTCTCCCCGTGCATTCCCGTCATCTGGTCGCCCTGCTGTTGGTGGTAGACCCCTGTATAAAAGGCTGTGCCGGGGGCCCTGCTGCACAATGAAAAAACTGGGCTACAAGAAGTCCCGCCTTGGATGCTCTCGATGTAAAGAACGCAGAATTAAGCTATGTGAGCCGCCCGGCCTGCACCACCCTGAGTCGATGGGGGTGAGAAAAAGAAACCGGTGTTTCTGGACTGGTCTGATTGAGCAGGATCCAGTGCGACGAGAAACGTCCTTGTACAGCCTGCATAAAACATTCACTACCATGCAGCCTCGTCACCGCCGCCGCCGTAGGATGTAAGGGCCGCAGCCCAGCTGTGGCCAGACAGACAGAGCGGCTATATAGAATAGTATCGGTAAGAACCCAGATGCTTCAGTCTCCAGGCCTTCGCAGCAGCGTGTCGTACTGATTGTTGCGGCAGGACGAGCGGTCGCCACTCACCTCCCCTTCGTCAAATCCGTCTGTCGAGCCATCGCCAGATCTGGATATGGGAAGACAGTCCCATCACAACCAGGCTCAGGATGCCTCACCACCTTCGCCCGATCCATTCGCCTGCTTCGTCCGGTTTCTGGCCGAGAGTCCGACGCAGTGCTCCAGCGATTGGATTGCCGCCGCTGGATTGATGCATCACTATTGCACCGTTGCCTATCGCACCATATCTGCAAACACTGAGGCCCAAAACGCCCTGCAGCTTGATGTGCCCAGGGAGGGACTCCATCATCCGTTCTTGCTGCACCAGATTCTGGCCTTCTCAGGACTCCACCTGGCATTCCAGCAGCACGATCATCGTCAAATGTATCTTCTGCAAGCTTCTCAGCATCAGGGCCATGCGATAACTGGCTTGAGGGAAGCCTTGGCTGGCACCATCACCTCAAACAATTGCCACGCAATCTACGCAACGTCTACCTTCATCATCCTAGGGGCATTCGCCATACTTCCCTGTTACGAGGAGCGCAGCAACTTCGTCTGCACAATCGATACTATATTAGAGATATTCACATTAATTAAAGGGATGGGATTGATAGTGTCCAGCACTGCTGAGGATCTCAGAGGTGGACCTCTAAGAGGCATATTCAACCAGACCAAAGACCCCCGAGGGAGAGCGCCAATGCAGGATCTCCTATTTCACATATCCACCCTGAAGTCCCTTTTCGAACGCACTGATATGCTCGACCACCAAGAAAGAGTCTGTATGGAAGCGGCGACATCTGCTCTCTGTGACTGCCTCTCGGAAGGATATTCCAGCGATGGTGTTTTGGTAACTGAAAAGTTGCGAGCCATAATGCGATGGCCGTTGTTCTTACCTGATGGGTTCCTGGGGTATGTTCGGCGTCGGCATCCTGCTGCAATAGCCATCCTACTGCATTACTCCGTCATGTTGCATTCTGCGGAGCGGAATTTTTGGTTTCTCAATGGATGGGCCGCGGCGCTAGTCAAGGCAAGCGATGGCCTGCTTGCTGAGACACCATGGGCAGCCATTACCCAATGGGCGATTGACACCGTAGCGTACGGAGTTCAAAGCAAAGTATAGTGAAATCTCACATAGCTGAGCACCTCTGCAACGACACTGCAATACAGAGCAGCACCGTGTTTCTCACTTTTCTAACCTCAGGCTTACCAGGCACTGCACGCCCAAGGCTGGTAACTTAAATATTGAGGCACCATGAGAGGAAGGTCGTGTCTTTCGATTGCAATTAGAACGTATTCATGCCCAAGTACCTCGATACTCTCTGGCTATCTTGTGAGACCACGGTCAGAATTATGCGAGACAACTCAGGGTCGACGGGTAGTTAGAGTGGGAAAGGGGGAATCATTTAATTTGTGCCGTGCTATATTGGTCATGCACTCCTCGGTAGAGGAGCTTCATCAGCGTGCAGCTCTTGCCGGCAATCCCTTTGAACCATGTCTAAATTCTCAATGTTTTACATAGAAGCTGTGAAGAACAAGAGGACTGACTATACGTGTCTACAAGGTGCAAGGCACCAGCCACCTACTGCAGGGATGGATGAAAGGCTAGACTTATACCCCGTTCTCTACTGAATGGGGCATGGGCTTCTAGTATCAAGTCTATACAGCCGCCTGCACCCAATAACACCGCCCCTGATCGGAAAATCAACAAAGGAAAACCCCATATTTGCAATGCCACCCATCATCCACCATCTCCTTGATCGCTATGTAGCGTTCTACCCATCTGAATTGAAGCTAATTCGGAGATCTAAGCACGTTACACCCTTCATGCATCCCCTCTGGACTAGCTGAAACACCTGAAGGAGAAGCGCGGCTGGAACGAAGAGCACAGCCCTTCCGAAAATGTCACGGGACCGGTATACCATCACGACAACTGCCGCTGACTTGGTCCAGGAGACCACGTTGCGTCACTGTCCACTCCCACAAACTGACTTGTGAGGCAGTTCATGCTAGACCCAAAAAATAGCCGTTATCTCAAAATATCTGATAGCATACAGGTGGCCCGATTAGCTCCCTGTTTTGCACTGAACACCCCTGCCATTCGCTTTTGGCCGTATGCTTATTGCCCCAATGTCTTGACTGTGTGGCCAAGAATAATCCAGGTTTACTATCCCTTTGTACCTGTGCTATCCGGCCTTGAGTTCTAACCTCCCAAACCTGCAACCATGGCAGTGACAACACATCCTGTGATATTGGCGATCGGCACTATGTTCTGATATGACCCAGTGGTTTTGGGAGGACATGAAGGATTCAGTGTTGCTTTGCTTGTTGGACATCCTCCAAGAAGACAACCAAGGGACTCACACGTTAGAGAAGTACTAGTCGACATGGGCGGGTTAAATAGAAGCCCTTTGCTAGCGCGTCAAATTGCTGGGCCGAGTTAGTTGTTTGATCAAGAGCAGTAAGCTCAAACCATGCTGGTGCTACTCAGCAGGACGAGAGACTAATGTCCGATGGGGGTTCAGGAGTCAAATGATTGCGTATGACCTTTCTCAAGCTGCACGACCCACGCTCCGTCTTGTACCATATGGATTCGACCTACACATTGAGCTAGAAATTGAATGTTCCCAGAAGGTATACGTCCCCGTAGGTTTGTAGGGAGCTTGTTAGGAACGGACCGTCATGTCTGCTTCCAGGGTTGTTAGATGCGGCTCACAGCCTACTACTCGGAGTGACCCAAACCCCTAAAGATACCCACCCCCATCGAGTCCCATTGTTATAATGCGTTAGTCCTGACCTTAATGTCCGGGACCTGGTTTGCGTTAGGCACGTCACTTCCGCCATGTTGCTACTGTATTATGGTGGGGCTCTTTGCTTCGGTGCGCGGCGGAAGCTATAAAGCGTGTAATAAACGTCCCACTCCCGGAGGAAATAGAGCTCTACTTGTGTCGACGTCAAGATCCAAACTCTACTTTTAACATGATAGGCGGCACCGGCACTGACGGGCCAACCGCTATGATGCCCGGTAGTCTTCGTATGGCCGTTGACGAGTGCTTATAGTTCCCTCTCCTATAACGTATTCGAAAAAAAAAAAGAGCTACCGTATTAAAGAAAATGGCAAGCTCTAGGGCCGCAGTTGAGCTAGAGCGTGATATTATGGAAATCCTGACGAAGTACGGCTTAGTGAGGGCACACGTTGAAAAGGATGTTATGCGGATCTGAGTTATGACCTATCAAGAGACTAGTAACACCATGCTTATCATGTAGCTTACGGGCTTTATAGCTCAGGCTAGTTAAGGATTATACCTGGGAGGCATCTTAACGGAACACTCCCCCGTTAAGCACTAACAGGTTAACTCATTAGTACGCAACCTTAGTTAAACAGGAATGAGTTGTCCGTAAAGGCTATTTGAAATATCATAGGGCACAACAGAGATGGGCACCATAAGCAACCCTGCCGAAGAGCGTCGAGATCAATGGGCTAATACATGCGATATCCTTAGCCTTCTCCTCCTTATTAGTGGTGGCATTGTGCAAAAATCAATCGCTTAGCTTGTTGGTTACGAGGGTCGCCTGCCTGGCAAAAGAACTCCAGGCCTCTTAATTACACTCGTAGCATTTTTATTCAGATAGGCAGCTTACCCGTTCTCAGATCTACTCCCGGCTATCGGAGATATAAGACTAATGCTAACAAACAATAGTACTTCGATGGTTGTTCATTGCTCTAATGGACCTTTTAGAGAAAATCGTTCCTAGGTGTTAGGTCGCCACTTACGAGACCTCGAAATCAGGCACAAAGTCAATGCGCGTGCAGAGGAATAAGGTGGTCGGGCCGAGTCTATCAGAATTAATATGTTCAAGCTTAGCGTTGTCTCGAACCCTAGCTATGACTTCGTATAGTGGCTTAGATGGGTTACGCTTCTTGCGCGGATTGCGATTTCTATTCCACCTTGGGCTTTATACGTAATTAAGCAATTATGATTATTACCTTGTGTGGAAGTTTGCTTACCACTATTACATGTGCTATACCGTAGTGGACAGAAGAAAATGAGCCGGCCGAAACTTGAAGCGCGACAAAGTAACATGTCTGACACGTGGTAACGGGCATCTTTACATTATGGTGTTTATTGGCGCTTACGGATCCTGAGACTTGGAAAGTCTTACGACCGGCATATCGGTTCTATGATCAGAGACTCGCTGGATTTCTTTGGTGCTTGCGATATTATGGACCTGCCTTCTGATCACCGTAACAGGTCTCCAAGAGCAAACCTGCTTTCTCGCGGGAATAGGAGGTATCGGATTGCTTTAAAACGTTTTCGCAGCCAGAACGTCCCATAAACCAAGCGCTTCGAGCTTTTACATTACTGAGTTCTCTCGTGCCCCTACAATAGTTGGGAGACGCGAGGAATATAAGGATGATGCAGACGCTAACGTCAATCTGGAAGAAGACCTCCAGAGGCTCGCCAATATTTCTATGTAGGTATCGGAAAAGCCGAATCTGCCCATGCCGCAAGGTACTACCACTCTATCTCAAGGCGTCTAGATACCGAGATGGCTAGCTTCGACGTTAAAAGAAGACGGAGTCACAAGTTGGCTAGTGCTTACAAAGCTAGATCAGGTTAACCAAGCCATTACTAGTACCTCTTATCCTCTATTAGGTATCTAGAGGTGGTTCGCTATTGGGAATAACAAACTAAACAATATTATACGCGCCGTCGCCGGCGTCTTTACAATAACGGCGAGCCTAATGTCTCGGTATAACAAAATTTTATCAAGTACACTATCCGTAGTTGTGATCTAACACGGGCAGGGCGTTCGCTCTGCACGGACGGCTATTTATAAACGCGCCGCTGAGTAAGCGGATCCGGTCGTCGCGGGATGCGAAACCCACACGACCTGGTCTCCGTATAGTACGCTACCCACGGGTATAGCGAGTCATGCGGAGCATAACGTTAGTTGAGACGTATATCCGGATTGCATGCTGGCTGGCGGGAAAGCCCGACTTCCGTTCGGGTTCGTCGCGGGAAACGGGCTTACTCGCCTAGCATGACTAGCGGTACCTGACAGGAGACCTCCAGGAAGAATTGCAATCGACTGAGCGAAACTGATTTGACTGATCTGTGACTAACACACACATAAGGTCATTGAGTTAGTATCTTCGGCTCTAACTAGAAGAAATTTCTAGCGATTCTGATTACTTCGCTCAATACCTTACCCTTGCCAGCAACAGCAACAGCTAGGCCTACATTCGGATGTAACTCACGGATGGTTTTATAGAGCGCACCGCGCGGCCTTCCTATTAGGTTCAAAGGGGGCATCATAATCATCCAAATGGTTTTAGATTTCTGGATTTCTGCCAATGCAGCATCATAACATAATCCTCACGGCTGCTTAATGCTGTACTAGTTCTCACAATAATAATCTCCCATTGGCACTCAGACAGGTTCCAAAAGCTTCAAGCTAGTCTTTCAGTTTAAAATTACCACCTACTGCTTCAACTATTGTTTATTTCTCTCTTGCACCTATCCTCGCGAGGTGCACTAGTAGTGAAACATTCTTACGCGCTGGTCGTGTTGTGCATGCTATCATATATGCTTGTAGCCCGAATTCAATCGACCCTACTATTAAGCGTTCGGCTTTAGTTTGCTGTCGACCGTTTTTATATATCACAATGGACAAAAATATACCTACTTCTATATTGGCGGATAACGTCAAACTGTCTACTAGCGCAAGAAGTAAAAACAACATCGAGTACGAAGTCTTTGAAACCAGTACACTGAAACTCGAAACGGGCAAGTCAAACAGCGCATTCACCGGTCCATGATCATGCACCCTTATCACCGCACGGAAGCAGTATGGACAGATATACAAGAGTTTGGAAAGCATGTTAAAGGGGTAGGCAAAGGAAGACAAAATGTGATGGAGAACTCCCTTGTAGTCGGTATATGGATAATGGTCTTAACTAGAAATTCATCAGCAGGATTCGATTAAGGTAGCTAACAATTCGGAGAAGAGTTCTACTTGTAATCGCAAAGAAAGAGCAAGCTCATTTGAGCTTTATCACTCGGACTTTGAGCAAGACTATCGGCAAACAATGCCGAGCGAACAGAGCCTCCAGACACTCTCACTGCAAAGCTTCACCTCGTATAATGACTTGGATACGAACTTTTTGCCCGGTCATCTACGCTAAACACAACATTGACCCATTACACAATAAAAAACATGGACAATTATGGGGTAATTTAACTGATAGAAAAAGGGCGATCCTAGTTCATACATGATGTTTCCGGAATGAGCGTCAGTTGAAAATTCAACGGAGTAAATAGGGTTGAAAAGGTTTTGTAAAGCTAGAACTTATAAGTTGTTGGGTACTCCGCCATTGATTGAGCTATGACTGTACGGCTTTGTATGGCATACATCGCGCGGGGCGACGATAATGGGATAAGAAGCAGAGTGCAAAAGATAGAGTTTATGCTAGATTTTTACAGTGGGCATTGTCATCGTGACTCGTAGTACTTGGAAAGGAGACCTAAAATAATGCCTATAGATATTGTTCAGAGCAGCATGAATACACGTATGGAGGGCGATACTGCCAAGATTCTCTCGAGGTTTCCGGGCAGAGACGACCGTGGCATGCGGAGCCTCCTCGGGTTCTTTCCCTGACGTACCTGCATATCTGTCATCTACACCCCTTACATTCACATCCTGGTCCAAAGGCCCCGTACCGCATTCATTCCTACGTCTTCCTCTGAGTTTAGGCATATCCACCATTCGCCATCCGCCTTGGCTCCACTTCATAATTTCTCACCTTTTTCTATTGCCGGGTCGGAATTAACAGTATCATTGAGCCTTAATCGGCCGGGATGGGAGGTTTCAATCTGGCAAACATCCCCGCCAAAATCTGACAGCAGCCATAATACGAGGAATCGCATGTATCGAAATGCAGTTGCAGTTACATGACTCGTATGGTTCGACCAGCTCTAACATACCGATCATTTCGCAACCAATCTGTTTTTAATGTTGTTGATAGGGACTTGAGGATCAACGGTCACTCCTATATAAAGCGCAGTCGGAGGTAGCTTCAAAGCAAGCGATTAGCGAGATATATGGGTATACAAGTAGGGCAGATCGTGGACATGAGGTATATGACATGCACATGTCGGTGCATATTGCGGCCAAGGTGTGGATTCGACAATGAGGTCTTGTACAAATAGAAATGATTGCCCCTAAGTATATGAATATAACTCTTTTCGGTGGTAAACCTAACGGATTATGAACTCTAGAGAGATTATCTGCCGTGCGTGATACGGTGTTAAACAACAGTGATTAGTGTGGCATAGATGCTGGGTACGAACTGTTTTATCAAGTCGGGAAGCGTGACGAACCTTTGTGTAATGAACAAGGAGAAGACATACATGATCACGATGCATCACATTGGAACGAAGCAAACTTGTGCGAAAGCATTATTGGCAGATATATGGGGGCTGGTGTGGGAAGACGCTCTTGCTGGCCGAGTAGTTGTAAGCAACTCTTTGTAGTCCTGAAACCTTGAAACACTGTCCTCAAATATGTGTTCTCTATTTACCAAACCATTCTCATCTTGAGCTTGTCATCATTAACAATTTCCTTCTTTCGAGAAATGAATTCAGGCATATCCCATGTGCAGCTGACATATCTGCCTGCCAGCCATTCTCTCTTCTCCTTTGTCAGGAAAACTATCGTGTTTGAAGCAAGTTCGACAGTATCCACGAGAACTATCCATCTATTAGTCTCGCACATATGAGTGGTAGGATAGATACTCACGAGCAGAGAATGCATTTGACGGCATACCCTTGGCTAAGTCCGTTGGAATTCCTCCCGGATGGACGGAATATGCTAATAAGCCCTCGTTCCCATAATCGACATTCAAAAACTCGGTGAATCGGAGGAGTGCAAACTTCGTCGTCTGATATCCACTCGCACCGCGAGACAGGTTCTGAGCTCCGATGGAGCTAATATTAATAATAGTCATCTCCCCACCCTTTGACAAGAGTGGAATCATTGCCTTTGACATCCAGTATACGCCCCGAATGTTGATTTCCCAGGTCCGCCAATACTCCTTCTCATCTCCATCACATAGAGGTGCAAATTCTTCCAAGTAGCCCGCATTGTTAACGAGTATATCCAAGCGTCCAAACTCCTTCTCAGCAAGCCTTGCAGCTTCAGCTACAGAATTCGAGTCAGTAACATCCAGCTTGTTTTTAAGAACTTGAGGAGCAGTGTGGCCGGCCTTTTTGGCCGCATCGATGACCTCGTCCTGTATTGTTGCAGAGAGAGATCTTGCACCAAGTCCAATTTGTGAGGCACCTGCAGTGGCATACGCAAGAGCTAACGCCAGTCCAATTCCCTTTGAGGCACCAGTGATGTAGACAGCCTTGCCGCGGCAATCAGATGGTGAAGGGTCGATAGCGGGATAGGTGTCATTGTGGATTTCTTGGGTGAATCTCAAGCCTGGATGGTCAGTATTAAACGTGCTGAAGACTTAAAGTCGTACCTGATTCTGGCTCAAATGGTGGGTAAGTTGGCATGTTAGCTTGAAAGATGAATTTCCTGCTTTGTTGTTTGGTGATTTAGGATCTGCTCTGTCGTGGACTGGATGGTTGTGTCTTCCATCCTTTATATTCCTCCTCAACTAGTCACTACCTAATTACATGCGAGCATTGCTTTTGCTTGACTAATTAGGTATCCCAACTAACCCAGGAATCCATTTTTATTCATTGGCCACCATTCACTGCTGATTGCGTCAATTTGGAGACAGTCGGACATGCAGTTTATGTTACAGTATAAGCCGATAGGTCGGATATATAAACTAGTGCCAAGTTATTTTCCCCATAGTGTGAAGTGCTACGGAGTTACTATATCCAGATGAGATCCACTGAGTAACAAGTGATTTTCCCGTCCCGGATCGTAAATCAAGCTTTATGGAGCTGTATGCTTTGTAGGATGAATTTCACCCATTGGTTGATTGGAATGAATTGACGCAAGTCCATGCGTGTGGCCCGTACAGTGAATAGGCTTTAGCCCGATATAGTATCACTCGGAGCGGATCAGTCTTACTTACTAGTGTCACCGGTGTGGCCAGGGTCGCGGGGTGTCTGCTCAGAGGGAATAGGATATGCCCACTTAATTGTATGTGGGCCTGTCGAGTCAGATACCACTAAACCAAGAATTGCGTAGGATTGGGTTTACGTCACTTTCATATCAAGTGTAATAAGCGGTAATTTGAATGAGCCAATGAATTTGGTCCGACTTCATGTCAGACGTTGGTGTTGCAAGGAAGTGCTAGGGTGCTAGTATTGACGCGCTGAGCCCTACTCTCTATCACATATGGAGGATTCCAGCCCTCATATACCCTATTGCAATCCGATGCCGGATAAAATCTGACACTTCACCAAGGGTTATGCGTCTGTCTACCTGATGCCAAATGTATAGAGGATACTGACTTGATAACTGATGAATGAATAAACACACCAACCTAGAAAAGAGTTCCCGGAACATTCAAGACATTGTCGAACTCCCAATTTTGGCCCAATAGATCCGGGTTGAAGCGTTCGGGCTCAGGAACGATACTCTGGCTCATGTAATGACCGTCTTTAAAAGTAGCCCAACCTGCAGCAAAGTTCACTAGTGTATCCAATGGATAACTAGCGGCCCCGTATTGGCTTGGTACATAATTTGGCGCAGCTGTCATGAAACCAAAGTTGTCAGGTAGGGACGGTATTTGGTCTAAGCCAGCTGAAGCAGAATCATTAACTCTTGGTGCTGCCGACAAAGGCATCTCATCAAGAGTATCAAGTAACTTCTGAATAGATAAGATGTTGCTTGTGATCATTCCTCCACCAGGCACCATAGTTTTGAGACATTGCAGTCCAACTTTTACAGCAGATACATTTCTATTCTTGGCAGAACGGTCGCGCAGGACATCATATATCAGTAAGAAGCAAGCGCCTTCAACGTAGAAAGCGAAGAACTTTACACCCTGTATAGTATCAGCCGCTTATCACAAACCTCTCAGTAGAGAGAAATGAACTTACCCTCATCATGACATTCTGTTCAATGGCGGTAAATATGAAGTGAATCAGCTTGAATGCTGCGTCCACCGCATGGTTGCATGCTTCTGGCACCCACAGACAGCTCTCAATCGACGGTCGACCACTTTGATTTCTTGAAACGCTAGAATTTCCTGACTTGACATTTGACTTTTGATGATCCATATCAGCCACCAGGAAGGGTCGGAAAGTAAGAGCTAATGTATGATAATACACTTGAAATTTCATCAGTTGCTTTAGTGATAGAAAAGCTGCGGCGTCACTTACAATTTTGTAGGAAAATGTGATGAACATCTAGCTCAGTAGGCACAGATGGTTTAGTCAAACAGATTCCGAGTCTTTCTTGTACATCTAATGCATAATCCTGTAGTCCCCGATATATATTTTGAGCTTTGCGGTAAAGATCTTGCAGTGATGACTGCTGATATGCATATATAGATGCTGCAGCTTCCGACATCACATGTGTCAGCTTGACGAGTGCTGAAATGAAAGGCTGGTTATCTGGGTATGGACTGCTTATTTCATGACGGGCAATAGAACTGGGTCGGCCTAAAGCGAAGCAAATCAGGCTGTGCAAAAGTCAGCAAGAGTGTGAAACCCGAAACCTCATCACCACTGCCAAAGTATACTAACGATTCGAAGAAATAGAGGCACCATATAGTTGTGCGTCTTTCCTGTTGTTGTATATGTTTCCTCCCATTTGCTTCGTAAGTTGGTGAATCCCGGTGTAGACCTGCTGCAAATGCTTTTCGTACAGCTATGCCAAGATAAAGATACGCCGAATTGGGACGACCAAGAATAGATTCGTAGTGAGCGTGAAAATAAAGTTAGCTTGGAGCATTAGAACAGAAAATTGGGGGGTACGTATCAGAAGTAAGGATAGCTGGACAGATTTTAGGTTCACAACGTGGCCTAATGTGTTCGCAATATTTTTCGCCTTTTCAGCTAGCATTTCGGCCCACAATGTGTTCGTTGTCATAGTGGCACCAATGGCTAAAACAGCCATTAAGATAGCAGTCTCATCAGTGCCAAGGTTTCTCATTTGGGGATTCTCATATAACAGCTTGACTAGCCGACGTAGCTCGGACAATGACTGAAAAGGATGGAGATGGTAGATTGTGTTTAAGTAATCTTCGAGAAATGATTCGGCGAGTTGATCAGAAAGGAGAGTTAGCGGCGAGATACCTGCGTGTCCGTTTAACTGGTAGCTGGCATCAGATGTTCCGAAAAATAGAGAACGCTGCCCATAAAAGTCGAGTCCTGCACCACCCTCCTCAACTTCGTCGCGTGGTCTCGATGGATTTGCAGGCCCGGAAAGACTATGGTGGATTTGCTGCAAAAACGAAAAGTTGGATGATGCGCCGTAGTAAAGCTGGAGCATGCAGTGTGCGGACGTAAGATGGGTTGCAGATACGCTGCAATTGGTACCCGCAGTACTATACTTATCGCCATGCGTCTGCGATGTGTTGGACTGCAAATCTGAGACATCTTCTTCAACTGTTTGGATCTTTTCGGACCTTGTTTGAGGCTCTGTCAGATGCAACTCCTCCTGATGATGCAGAGATGTTCGAGGATCAATCACATTTCGCCGGCCTTCAATGAAAGACAGTGGCTGTTGGTGAGACTGAGCGATTGCTGCTCGCTTGGCCGACTTCCTGTTTCGAGTCGTTGACCGATAGGTACAAGCGACAGATATCTGTTCGCAGTTCTTGCACATTGAAGCGCCATCACATTTGACCTTGCGTCTACGGCACTCCTGACAGGCTTTGGAAATCCGCGGATGTATCTTCCTGCCTGAATCCACCGTATGTCAGTGCTTTGAATTGCTACAGCCGGAATGAGCGCAAACCTTTGACAGTTGGAGCCGGAACGTCCGGAGTATCCATGTATAATCTGTTGAATGCCGGTCACTAAGCTGGACGCTTCGGAAATAGGGATATATGTCCACGTCGAGTGAAGAGTATCTCATCGAGCCCCGTGGTTAATTCTTTCAAACGGGCATCCTTGGGCAAGCATGCAACTTATTGTGGTCTAAAAAGGAAGAAGCCGACGGAAGTACTGATATGAGCCAGCGCACTAAAATGTTTAGGATCAGCCACCACATAAAATTTTCGGCCTAATACAGTTTTGTCGTGACACCCTGGCATTTTGAATGATGATTCAGAGGTGGAGGGTGAACTGGCCAGGTACAAAAATGAGGTGGTCAGGTACCAGCCCCACTTGCCAAGCGTGGCTTGGCAGAGGATGTCGAAAGTACGGACTAGCTGGACTAGTAAAGCTTTGTTGCTCCGGCTCACTAAGTATGGCGCCCTACATGTGATATGATTTCGTCACGACTAGGACAAATGTTGACTTCACCCTAAGCCTCACTAATTGAGGATCAAATGTTTTGCAACAGATTCTCATCAACGCGCAAGAAGTAATACCAAGAAATTCGAATCGTCACTACGGAGGAGGCAGCCAACAAAAGTCACGGGCGGCCCGTGACTCTTCGTGAAGCCGACAATTATTCACAGTTTTCAGCGCTTTATTAGGACACCGACTTTATGTATCAGAGACAGAGAGATATGAACCCTCCTAGCCCTGCAGCCGCCAAAGCTTCAGTACGAAAAGCAGTGTGCTCAGCACTTCAACTTTCCGATATCCACTCAATTATATCTCCCCATTAATGGTCCACTATTACTATGGAGAACGGCGTTCCAGGATTCCGCGGGGATTCTGTTCTTTACTCACACCTACATAGGGCAAAACATGCCTTTCACGGATGTTGCGGCTGCGATGGATCTTAGTATGGTAGTCGGATATATGTCTTTGTCTACGGATATATCATGGGCGTTCCGCTTATTTGCGGAGCTCTGTGGAACCCCTAGACAACCTGATAGCCCATCCTGCTAATCCGGGTGCTTAGAAACTAGGACCTCGCTCTACAGCGGATATACAGTTTTGCAGACGAGAATGAGTTGTGTTTACAATCTATTAAAGGATTCTTGTTTCTTCAGAGAATTCCATTTTCAACGACATCAGCGATACCTTTACTCCTTCTCCTCAATTTCCTGTTCATCCTCGAGATGGTCGTTGCTGGGCCTACAGCTTTTGGCGTGAGTGCCGGTGCCGGCGACAACATTGCAGAAGTTCTTTCAAAGACTCGCAGCGGTCGGTCATCACGAAGTCATAGGACAAGCCGATTTTACAATGATATCGACGATGTGGTGGACGAGGATCCACATCCAATCAGCAAGGCCGATGACTGGAAGCTGATGCCGGAGGTAAAAATGCAACATCAGCAAGGCAAGGCAGATAATCTCAAGGACCGCAAGCTGGGAGTTACATGGCAGAATCTTACAGTTAAGGGAATTGGGACCGGCGACGTGCACAATGAAAACGTTCTTTCGCAATTCAATGTCGCTCAATTTTTCAGAGAAGCTAGACACAAGGCGCCCTTGAACACCATTCTCGACAATACACATGGTTGTGTGAAGCCCGGAGAGATGCTTCTTGTCCTTGGTCGTCCAGGCTCTGGATGTACCACTCTCTTGAAAATGTTGGCAAACTATAGAGATGGGTATGCAGAGGTTTCTGGCGACATTAAATTCGGTAGTATGGACCACATTGAGGCACAGAAGTACAGGGGCCAAATCGTCATGAACACAGAGGAAGAGTTGTTTTTCCCAACTCTCACAGTGGGTCAGACCATCGATTTTGCTACTCGAATGAAGGTTCCATACCATCTTCCGTCAGTCCACGAAAAGCCGAAGGATTTTCAGATTGAGAGTAGGGATTTCTTGCTCAAGTCCATGGGCATTTCGCATACATACAACACGAAAGTTGGCAACGAATTTGTACGCGGTGTTTCTGGAGGAGAGAGGAAACGTGTATCGATTATTGAGACGCTTGCAACAAGAGGTAGTGTCTACTGTTGGGACAATAGCACAAGAGGACTTGACGCTAGCACCGCGCTTGAATGGGCGAGAGCACTGAGAGCAATGACAGATGTTCTCGGTCTTGCCACAATAGTCACTCTATACCAGGCCGGAAACGGGATTTACGAGTTATTCGATAAAGTCCTCGTGTTGGATGAAGGGAAAGAGATCTTCTATGGTCCGATGAAAGACGCCCGTCCTTTCATGGAAGACCTTGGGTTCGTTTGCGATGATGCCGCCAATACTGGAGATTTCCTTACTGGTGTTACTGTTCCTACCGAGCGACGCGTTCGAGAAGGTTTCGAAGGTATATTCCCAAGGACCGCTACGGCAATTCGCGAGGAATACGAGAAATCACCCATCAAATCGGAGATGCAGAAGGATTACAACTATCCAATGCGAGAGGTTGCGAAAACCCGCACAGCGGACTTCCAGGAGGCGGTTCAACATGACAAAGATAGGAGCCTACCCACAAAGTCGCCCTTAACGACGAGTTTCGCCACACAAGTCAGAGCATGCATCATTCGGCAATATGAGATCCTTTGGGGTGATAAAGCCACTTTCGTCATCAAGCAGGTCTCAAGTTTTATACAGGCTCTCATCATTGGCTCTCTTTTCTATAATGCTCCCAACACGACCGCTGGATTATTTCTCAAGGGCGGTTCTTTGTTCTTCGCTATTCTCTTCAACTCTATCATGGCCATGTCTGAGGTTATCGACTCCTTTACTGGCCGACCGGTTCTCGCCAAGCACAAAGCGTTTGCATTCTACCATCCCGCTGCATTTTGTATTGCTCAAATTGCTGCTGATATACCAGTTATTGTATTTCAAGTCTCACATTTCGGAATTGTCTTGTATTTCATGACGGGCTTAAAGATGGATGGTGGAGCATTTTTCACCTTTTGGATTATAGTCATCGCGGTCACTATGTGCATGACAGCCATGTTCAGAAGTATTGGAGCAGTTTTTGGCACTTTTGATGGAGCGTCGAAAGTGTCCGGCTTTCTCTTCAGTGCATTGGTTTTGTTCGCAGGTTATGTTTGTAAACCCCGGCGCTCTCAAAGATCTCTCGCTAACCAAGACGAAGCAAATTCCCTATCCGTCGATGCATAAATGGTTTTTTTGGATCTTTTACCTGGTTAGTGAGCCCAGACATCCTGTTATTCCAATGTGTGGGTAGTCTGCTAACTGAGACTCTGCAGAATCCTCTTGCTTTTGGATTTGAAGCTCTTTTGTCGAACGAATTGCACGACCGCATAATCCCTTGTGTCTCTGCAAATCTTATACCCAATGGACCTGGATACAATGATACTGGTTACCAATCATGTGCTGGAATTCCTGGTGCAATTCAAGGAGCAACCAGTCTCACAGGAGATGAATATCTCCATGGACTTTCATACAGCCATACACACCTCTGGAGAAACTTTGGCATCGTCTGGGCATTCTGGGCGTTTTTCGTTGCCATCACTATCATCTTCACCAACCGCTGGCAATCTAATTCGAGCAAGAGCGGATCTCTCGTCCCTCGCGAACAATCTAAGCATATCCAACAACACAAGACCGACGTGGAATCTGGAGCAATCGAAAGGGTGAAAAAAGAGGAGATCAGCGCCGATCCTAGTGCCTATTCTGATGATGCAGTCACTCTTGACAATCAAATCGTTCGAAATACTTCGGTCTTCACATGAAAAGACCTTACCTATACAGTCAAAACACCCCAGGGTGACCGCGTACTATTAGACAACGTACAAGGGTGGGTCAAGCCCGGTATGTTAGGCGCGCTTATGGGGTCCTCTGGTGCGGGGAAAACTACCCTTCTCGATGTGCTTGCACAGCGTAAGACAGATGGTACTATCAAAGGGTCGATCATGGTCGATGGAAGGCCTCTAAATGTGGCGTTCCAAAGATCCGCTGGGTACTGTGAACAGTTGGATGTGCACGAGCCTTTGGCGACTGTCAGAGAGGCTCTGGAATTCTCGGCTTTACTTAGACAGCCTCGAACAGTCTCTCACGAAGAGAAACTCAAATATGTCGACACAATCATTGATCTTCTGGAGATGAATGATATTGCGAATACCCTTATTGGAAAAGTCGGTGCTGGCCTGTCAGTTGAGCAGCGCAAGAGATTGACGATTGGAGTTGAGTTGGTATCCAAGCCAAGTATTCTCATCTTTCTAGATGAGCCGACGTCTGGTCTTGATGGACAAGCCGCATTTAATACGGTCAGATTTCTCCGCAAACTCGCCGATGTCGGACAAGCTGTACTCGTTACGATTCACCAACCTTCTGCCTCCCTCTTTTCTCAATTCGATACCTTATTACTACTTGCACGTGGAGGAAAAACTGTCTACTTTGGCGAAATTGGAGACAACGCAAACACGATCAAGGACTACTTCGCGCGTTACGATGCTCCCTGTCCGACCACATCCAACCCCGCAGAGCATATGATTGATGTGGTCTCTGGAACCCTTGCGAGAGGAAAAGACTGGCATCATATTTGGCTGAAATCGCCAGAGTACACATACACTGTCGAAGAACTTGACAGGATCATCACCACTGCTGCAGCCGCTCCACCAGGCACTACTGATGACGGACATGAGTTTGCGGCGTCTATGTGGACGCAGATAAAGATTGTCACTCAGCGCATGAATGTGGCTCTGTATCGAAACACGGATTATATCAACAATAAGTTCGCTCTGCACATATTGTTAGCGCTTTTTGTTGGCTTCTCATTCTGGAAAGTTGGTAATAGCGTCGCCGACTTACAACTGAAAATGTTTGCGATTTTCAACTTTATCTTCGTTGCACCAGGTGTAATGAATCAACTACAACCGCTGTTCATTGAGCGTCGTGACGTCTACGAAGCTCGCGAGAAGAAATCCAAGATGTACTCCTGGATTTCTTTCACGACAGGCTTGATCGTTTCGGAGCTTCCATACCTGTGTCTGTGCGCTGTCTTCTATTTTGCCTGTTGGTATTACACTATTGGCTTTCCTACAGATTCCAATAAGTCAGGTGCGGTTTTCTTCGTGATGTTATGTTACGAGTTCATATACACGGGTTTGGGACAGGCTATAGCTGCTTATGCTCCAAACGCAGTCTTTGCATCCCTGGCCAACCCACTTTTTCTCGGAACCTTGATCGCTTTTTGCGGTGTCTTGGTACCTTACGGCCAGATCCAAGCTTTCTGGAGATATTGGATCTATTATTTGAACCCTTTCACCTTCCTCATGGACAGCATCATGACCTTTGGTATGTTCGACAGTCCGGTGATATGCAAAGAGTCTGAGTTCGCTCTATTCGATGCTCCTGGCGGTCAAACCTGTGCCTCTTATTTAGCAGACTACATGTCTGTAGATGGCCAGGGAGCACGTACATACCTCCAGAACCCAGGAGCCACCTCGGGGTGCAGGGTTTGTCAATACCGTTTCGGTAGTGATTATCTTGCTGCTCTGAACATCAAAGATTATTACTACGGTTGGAGAGATGCTGCTATTGTTGTAATCTACGTGATCTCATCTTACGCCTGTGTCTTCCTGTTCATGAGGCTAAGAACTAAGGCATCCAAAACAGCTGAGTAGATCAATACTTGTGAAGGGAGGACCGCCCTGCGTTCGTGTATTGGAGTTCGCTTTGTTTACATATTTTATTCCTTTTATTTGCATTATATCTAATTACTGCTTTGGAAACAATATGCATCGTTTGAACTTGCAAGGAAGCACGTCAAAGGCCTCTCAAGCATATGGAGTCTCCTAGCCAACTGAATGAGGACCATTAACGTTCACCTGTAACTATACGACCACTGCACCTCCCTCTTTTCCCGTCTTTTGGTCTTGCGACAAGTACAGAATCGTAGTAATAGTATAGCGCGTCAGACCTCGAAAGCATATCCTCAGACGCGTTCCGGCACTAGCATATCTACGCTTCATTACTCTGTCAAATTTATGGTTGGGCCAGCATATTTCACAAGTGCCAAATAAATAAAATACTAGAGTTAGACGAGAAGAGAG
This sequence comes from Truncatella angustata, assembly GCF_020726525.1. Taxonomy (NCBI): domain Eukaryota; kingdom Fungi; phylum Ascomycota; class Sordariomycetes; order Amphisphaeriales; family Sporocadaceae; genus Truncatella; species Truncatella angustata. The sequence continues at coordinate 222,024 of NW_025763391.1, read as the reverse complement.
ATAGCCGTCTGAGGAATTCGATGGTTTATAAAGAAAAATAATAGTCCGGTAATTCTGTTTGAATTTACGAGAAATCGTGCCGCTACACGCAGCTACATATCTTTAAATGTCTTACTGAATACTTCTGTAATCTCTGCGGGAATGTCGCGGTACGGCTTTAGCTTTCCCTCGACGATTAAATCCTGTAAAGTGGCCTTTGTGTAGTCTTTTGGTTCCCAGATATCTTTTCCAATCATTTCCGCCTGCTGCCCGGTGGCCCAGATTCTACGGCAGTACCAAGCTAATGCGAAAGGACTGGCCTCGCGAAGGCAGCTCTCAACTTCGTTCTCAATACTCTCCAAGCTGTGTCTGAAGACCTTTGGTGCTTGTTGGTGTTTCTTGCCTAGGGCTAAAGATATCTCATTACCTGTTGGGCTCAGCTCAGAAAGCCCGATTACCCTGTCTCGCAGATTTGCAATAGGTGTGCTTGCAAAGATTGACGCGTACGCTGTTCCGACATAGGACAAAGTGCTACCGGGTGTCTCGTATTAGCGTTGATCAAAATGGGGTTAAAGACGTACAGAAATACAACTCAAATAAACTTACCATAAATTCAACCTGTTCTCTGCACTATTTCCTGATAGTATGAGTCGGTTACCAGCGTAGTCCACTCCCATAGCACTATGTAATCATGTACATTAGCATACATAACATGGTGCTAGGATCACCACGATCGATTCTCTAGAAACCTTACAGAGTGTTGAGTGCGAATTCCGCAATGTTCCCAGTAAGGACTATAGTCATTGGTATTCCCGTCTTCCTCGCAGCCGATTCTACCGCGTCTTTGGCGGCATTTACGCTAATTCGAAGGCCGAGCTCATCGTATCGAGCAGCAAGATCAGAAGGCACGAAAAGCTGGACGTTGGTTTTGGGGATTGCTTCGACAAATGCATGCTGTCTCGTGACGCCTTCATGGCCTACAAGAGATCTATTGTCTTAACCATCAGCAGCGATAGCGGTTGGGCGAATCACGGAATATCTACAGGTTCAACATACATGAGGATATCCACGTTCTGCAGGGCATCGACCAGTGCCTTCTGGTCCTGAATATCAATCTCTATCTTTGTAACGCTGGCTGGAACACTCGAGACGTCCGAGCCATGGCGATACAGAACTGTGATTGGTGCACCGGAGGCTACAAGTTTGTCAAAGATGACAGAACTGGCCCAGCCACGATGGCCGTAGATAGCTATCCGATTGAACGTCATTGTAGAAAATTAACGGGCAATAAGATTATGCAACGATGTAAATCTACTTCGCTAGCAATTCACAATGAGTGAAAGTGAGGCTGAAAGTAAATGGGCATGTCGGGGAAAATACGTTAATATTGGAAAATGCGGGTTTGTCAATTTGTCAGCTGTACATAATCATCAAAAGTTGTGATGGTTTCCTCGCTAAGATCCGGCACTTAGCAACGGTACTCGGCGAGCCCGCTACGTTTAGCCTTTTGCTTTACCGCCCCTCCGGTGCTAACCCCCACTTCCTTCCTCATGAAATCGAGCACTTCTCGTGAAAAGAACTTCCCCCAGGTTCCAAGGTCTGACATTGTCATTACGCAACCATAGTCATTCAGCGGACCCATGTCCTCATTGAAGTTGCATTGCTCGGTTAGCAAAGACTTGGTTTGGTCCCTACGTATGGGTAAGAATCGTGTAAGTAAAAGCTTCGTCGGGAGAGAGGCCCAACGTAGGGCCTGCGATTGCCGGCGTCGTTGCATTGGCATAACCACATTGTGATGCCTGAACTTCATGGCGTCGGCACGTGGGGTGGACAGGATTCCTGGTCATAATGATTCAATACTACGGATCAGTCAGGCTGCAAGTGCAAAGTATGATCACTGGCTCAACCACAATCTATGGATCGCATACAAAGTTCGCTATTATACGTATATGTAACGAGATATTCAATATCGTGCTTGAGCCGATGACGTGAGTGTGTGATGAAGACGATATGGTATATTCAAGATGCCGTGTTATGCTTTCATAATACATTGGTAGGGGCACGACCCAGTTGTTCTTCTCCACCCTGCATCCAATCGGCAGAGCTGTGATGGGAAGCGCATGTAACTCCTTTGCGTCTGGCATGTGTGACAACCTTTGTCAAATCAGAAGAGGAACCGAATCGCATGGTGGATTAGCCATCCAAGCTAACCTAGAGCATCTAGAGCTGATCAACCCTGAAATTTCAGCTGAGCTAAATACTTACTAGGCGTTCTTGCCGACATCCACATTATTCGAAGCAACATGATCCATCGCTTAAAATTGTATAATATATGATTACTCTCAAAATGATCCCCTTGAGCAAGTTGCAGATAGCCAGTAAAGAAAAGCGGTACGTAGTCTTATATCATGACGATCCCTGATCGCCCCAGTAGTATGTGAGGATGTTTACGGCCAGGTACTCATCTTTGTAATACTTCACGGGTTCTTCATCGAAGGCCGCGCCCGCGGTCACAAATAACTGCATCATATGATCACCTCGTGACGGTGGATGCATAGTGCCAGCGAAAGGTAAATGCCTCCATTTTTCCAATGCCTCACATTTCTGTTCCGTTTTGGGTACCGAGAGTGACTTCCAAAGCGCGTCACTCCATTCACTAGACATCTCTCGAATTTCGCTTCTTCTGTCCGAGCTGGCGCTGCGTAATGGTATCATAGTATTGAGGTTGTGGAAAGAGGCGAACCCGGAGCCCACGATAGCCACATTTTTATTCCGCAGAGCTCGGAGAGCCCGGCCGATGCGCAGATGTTGCTTTGCGTCCTCACTCTTGAGCACTGACATCTGCAGAATGGGCAAGTTTGCTTCTGGGTTGACAAGTATCATGGGCACATAACCGCTATTATCTCATCCTCGTGTGCTGTCAAGCGAAGTATTCATAATTCCTTCCTTCTCTAGCGCTTGAATTACTTCGTTAGCAATTTGAGGGTCGCCTCTGCCAGAATAATTGAAATTATAAGCTTCCGGAAGGAAAGCTATAGTAATCGTATATCAAGTCGGGCTTCTCAACCGCGGATATGGTAGGTGAATCTGTGGATCAGTGTACGGTGATGAGGACGATCCTTGTAGGTTTCAAGGATGGGTTGTGCAAATCTAATATCTGAGGCACCCCACTCATCAAATATTGTGTGATTTCGCTGTGTTCAGGGTCCCCGAGGAGAGGCAGAGGTCCTGCCAGATGAATAGTTATTGGAGCGTGCGTGCCATCATTATATGCGATCGAACCATTATCGTACTACCTGCTCCATGAGAAACCACGATAGCGAGTGCAAGAACTATTTTCGCTCTCAGCTTCTATGAAACTTTGTGGTTGGGGTATGCTACAAATTGGGTGGCATGTTTTCATGGAGACGACATGACGCAAAGAATCAGCTGATTAATCGCCATGTCCATATTATAACGTTGCAATAGCTATCAGCGTCAATGCGATAGTGGATACACAGAAAAGAGTTTCTGCGGCTAGCTCGCGTGACCAATGATCGTTATGACTAACTCGTTTATTTATTATTTGCAGCTCCACCTGGCGCTCATAATACGAATGACGTATCGACGTGCATACTTAGAAAAGCACAAGCACAGAGAATTCGTGTAATTGATGGACTGGTAACTATGTACAGCGATATACCTTGACATCCTTTGGATCATTGCCGGAATCGATTCACGATGCATAGCTCTGGAATAGCCTTTAGAAGCTAAGGCCGCGCATCGATTTCATTATACATACTGAATGTGTATAAAAAGTCATCGTGGCACCATTCGAATGATCGTATTCGCAGAGCCAATCTCGGCTTCCTTCCATTGGGATGTCGCTGCCCAAGTAGCGTCCGGCACTGAATTCATTGTTATGGCGACCATAGATCCCGACAGAGGGCCTTCGAGGTCCTTGGCTGGAGGGGGTTATCATTGAGGCGACACGATTCCAATCTTTCGATTGAGCTCCGATCTGGAAGCCTGCACCGAGCGGACCCGCGATCTCATCCCTGATACATTGACTCAGGGAGCGCCCCGCCCTCCGCCGGATAACTCCTTCAAGTAGGTGCCCAAATGTCCATGAATGGTAACCTGAAGTCGTACCAGGTTTCCACCACGGAACCTCGCGCGCCAAGGCATCTGTAGACTTTGATAGATTGCAGAGATCCTCTAATGTCATCGGCTCCTCCCAGCCGGACAAACCAGAAGTATGGGACATCATATGACGAACTCTGGCCAATAGTCCGAAACTTTCGCGTCGATGGATATGCGCTCTTCCTCAACGAGTTCAAGTATAGCCAGACTAAAAGTTGTTTTCGTGCATAAGAAAACATTGAAGATGGTATCTTCATCCCACGGCTTCGTGCGTTCTGGGTCCGCATAACCGCCCCATGTCTACAACCAATTCGCCGTCGAGATCAACCGTCATAGCAGTACCAAGCTCTGCACCAGAATCGATGAATTGCTGGAGAAGTATTCGGGGCTGATCAAAACGAGGGCCGCAAGTTCCATTAATATTCTCCATGACGTTGAGATCTTTAGACAATTCAGTCGAACTGACGTAGAGAAGATGTGTACAAACCTTAAACGCTGGTAATCAACCGGCCCATACTTGCAAGCCAATCTGTAACGCTACCTGTCAGATATCGATTACGCCCATTAACGCGATAGTAGCTGTATGAGAAATTTGCAGACCATGCGACCTAATGACAAATCAAGCCGTGCTCTAAATCGCCGTGCCAAGTTTGATTAGACGTAAATTGAAAAGTATAAACAGGGGCCAATTCCTCGAACTGATAAGCTCTATGTCTCACCAAAATTTTGCAGAACACGAGTCAGTCACAAAGCAATGGAGCAATTTGCGTATGGCATTGAATTACCGCACGGGTCCCGTATCATGCACGGGAAGAGAGTTAATACCAGGAATGCACTACCTGCCGAATTAGGCGTACCGGGAACGCTGCACATTTTTAATGAAGGCCATGCAGGGGACCAAGCCATCCCTTGTTTTGGAGGCGCTTTTGGTGTCTTTCCCTTCGACACGACCGTTCGTATGCCACGACACGTTCATATCTCTCTCGGGGCAGAAAACAAACGATACGTTATGGAGAAAATCCTGGTTATGAATGGGGTCGCCCTGGCTGAATTAGCGGGCGAGCTTTTTGTCATCCCTCCGATGACCTCAGTCTTGATCGCACCGGGAGTTCCACACACCTGGACTGCAGCCCCAAAAGGATTAGATTTGCAGGAGCTTGGCGTTTGCGATAGCACCATTGTGTCAGAGGGCAAATTTGATGCGGTGTTTGAATACGAGGACAAGACAGGGTTTTTTCCAACTGCACAAACGCAACGGTTACATGATATTGCCGATTACGAGGCTTGCGACCTAGTGGAGCCTATAAGAATCCCAGAAATCAGTATTAAAGATATTATCAAGAGCGCATGGTTCGTCTGGGATGGAAATATCCGAAAGCTGTCGGGGGAAACACTAGAGGTTAGATGAAATATGTACCGTTCTTAGCCTTGCAATAGCCACGAAACGAATTGGATCTTAGCAAAAACCACTTCATGCGAGAAGAGGCTACGTGAGAGTTCATTCAAGAGCAAAGCCGCAGAATTGCCGACAATCCAGCCAAATTTTGCTAGACCCACAAAGACTGGCCACCCACGGAACTCGGGGGGGATTGAATACAATCAATTGCCTAGTCGAACCTTCTACTGGAGTTTGGTTTTCAAATCAGTATTGAGGCGTAGGTTCTCAATAAACCCAGCCCCCGCCCCCACGATCCACTTGTCCGTGCCCGGCTAGGTCATGACAATTCCGTAATTCCGTAATTCCGCATGATTATTCAGCTACAATTTGTGCGGTGATAAGGCTTATTCAAACTGCGGTGTCAAGAAATGCGACCTTAGCCTAACCGCTGGGTGGGCAACGGTAACAATCCTATTGTCTCTGTCTACTAACCCAAGGAGAAGAGAAATGAGCAAGCAAATTTGTCATGTTGGTGATCGCTTACCTAACGGGGCGAGTCGACGGGGGTTGCTGAAGCACGGCCTAAATTGAAGGCTCAGTCGGAGTGACTCCCAGCGACCGTAGTCCCCAAAGCCAAGATCGTGAGACTGGTGAATGTTACTTAGTGATGTAATGTAAATCTCGGACAGCATGGTCAACATTGAGGTAGGGTCTGCATTGAGACTGTGTATAAAGGATTACTGGTTCCCACGATATTAGCAGGTTTTTCACATGCACCTGTATATAGTCGAGTAGTTCTTTGTGTCCTTGACAAGCGACCATCAAGATGCGTCTGTGTTCTACTAGTATCCTAGCCTTGGGGCTGACTTCACCGGTAGTCGCCTACGATACAACTTTCAGCTTCAATAACGCACCGACCGTCGAGAATAGAACCATCGACGCTATCTACCAGGCTGCTCTGGCAGAAGGAGGTGTTGTAACCTGTTGGCATGGAGGCGACGAACGCAACCAGCAGGATGCTCTGAAGGCTGCCTTCGAGGAGGCGTTCCCCGGCATGACACTCAATATCACCGTCGACGTCTCCAAGTACCACGATGGCAATATCGATCGACAACTTGCCAACGGAAACTTATACGTCGACAGCATCATATTGCAGACCCTGCACGATTATCCCCGATGGGACCAGGAGGGCGCACTCTTGCATTATCAACCTCTGGACTTCGACGCCATCCATCCTGCCTTCAGAGATATCCGCGCCGCATGGCACGGAGTCTCTATCTTCGCTTGGACCTTTATCTGGAACACTGACAAGGTTGAATCTGGTCCCCAAGAGTTCGTCGATTTTCTGAAGCCCGAGTTCAAGGACAAGTTGGTCTTGACATACCCTAACGACGATGATGCTGTGCTTTACGCATTCGACTTGATGTGAGTCTTGTAAGCCTTGCTATGATTGGCCGGGAATTGTTAATAAATGTTTCCGTAGCATGCAGGAGTTCGGCTACGACTGGTTTGAAAAGCTTCTTGAGCAGAACCCCCGTTGGGTCCGTGGAACTGGCACGCCTGTCACCTTACTTGCGGCTAACGGCACTGAGGCTGTTACCTTTACTGCCGGCGTCGGACTGGTTCCAACTGCACCGCTTAACGTTACGATACCCACCAAGGGTAGTTTTGTGACTTGGGCACAGAGAGCCGCCATATTCAAAGATGCGCCTCATCAGAACGGTGCCATGTTGCTGCACAACTTCATGTTGAGTGAAGAGCACCAGAAGGGGTCTGGTTCCTGGAGCGTCCGTAAAGATGTTGCCTCCCCTGCCGGCTATCCCGATATCATGGATGTCTCGTCAACGAACCCGATTGAGTTCGAGCGATTCATGGGGGACCGTGTCCGTGTCGAGAGACTCAAGTTGTTCTTTGAAGACAAGCTGGGTACTGCGACGGGTCTCAGCCCCCTCATCGATAATCTGTAAAGTTACGAATAGGCTACGTACCCCAAATTTTGGGAAGGCGAGTCTCACAGGGGCAGTGGGTCAGAAGGAGATCATGACGGTTGTCACAAGCCAAGTGGAGCTGTAAAAATAAAATTATACGAATGTATTTGCTGGACAAGTTAAAGTATGTCTCAAACGTTCAAAAGTCCATAGTATTTGAATACTCAAGCGTTCACACAATCTGCGCTGATGCACGTATACTTCGCCTGCAACAGGTGGTGGTTTACTATTCTCTGTATGATCGTGGAACCAGGACGACGTACTGCTGCCTGGTTTGGTCTTAAAACTGGATTGCAACATTACCTTCCAACTTAGGCTTCTAGGAGACGTTCTTCTTGTATGAAAAGGGTTTCGCACATAGTATGACGTGGCGCTGTGAAGGCGCCCAGTCACTAAAGACTCAATCAATATCAACAGTAGAAGAGCTAAGATCGTTGAGCTGCTCCTAAGGAAAGGTACCGGCGTCTACGTGAGAAGCGGCCAGCTGTCTCAGGGTGATGACACCTTGCCTAATGCTTATTGGCAAAAGATACGATTGTATCCTATCAAGTCGTTCTTTTGGCACTCTTTCAGTCCATTTGTCTTACGTCTTTCTCTCGTCCTAATCGTTCAGTGTTATGCCAAAACTCATGGTTTGCTCTCGATTCATTGCATCAATGTTGTCTTGTGATTGGCTCGGCCTCCCGCGTTATACAAGATAAGTATGCTAACGCTCGATTTCCTTCCAATTATATTTCAGTCGTTAATCTACGTCGCAGTGGTGTCCAGGCTCCAATGCTCATGGCTGTTCACTATGTCTAACAATGAAGCACATGGCTTGTTGAACCCAGATGTACCAGAAGACTGGGCAGGCCCCGGTTTCTTCTAACATTCCCTTTTCTGTTCCATGCATCAAACGACCATAGAGGCTCAATTATGCCACGTTGCGTGAGTCCTTTATAGTTATTTACTTTTGAGAATCTGTCATTTGCAAATAAATTGACCTCGTATTTAATTCTTAGTACACAGCGGGATATTTGAGAGCGTAAATAATTCCCGCACCAGTGCTACCGTGAAAGGTTCCTCCGTTTCTGACTCGCTATCACCACATGCTCCCATAAAGCGCTTGGCATGCGAGTATGCGCCGATACCAATAAATGCCTTAGATAAGCAAAAGTTGACAGAAAGTTTTACAACTCTTGCCGAAATCGCAAAGGTTGTTGCAACAGGCCAACGTCCGTCGTCTAGTCCGATAGTATATCGTCACAATTTGTTTAGACCTTCGCTTCCGTACTGGACACTCGCATATTTACGCGTTCCATACCGCTTTCACATCTCCTTTCAACACCACCGGTTCGATATCCGTGAAGTTAGGGATGTCGGCAAAAAGCTCCGGGCCCCCTTCACTCGTGATAGCAGATTCGTAGGCATGGCTGCTATCCCATATCAAGATGGCTTGCACGATATATGGCCCTTCTGAATGGTGTGTAACAGTCATAGATCGAAGACCTTTAGGTTTCCACGTGTTGGTAACAGAAGTCATATGATTTTCAGTGTAATATTTCAGATCAAATTTGACTTCTCCGACGGGGCGAGGATAGGTAATAAAAGTGGTGAAAGACATTTTTATCAAAGTTGATACTTCTTAGGTTATAAACAAAAGACGTGTAGAATTCTTTAAAATCAAAGATGATCTTCTTCTGATATATATACTCTATACCAACCTTACTAAACCGCGGCCGTAAATCGGTCTTATTAGACAAGATTGGATGACGTAAGAGTGGGAATTTTGTCAAACCTTAATTAAGACCCCTCTTATGATAACAGGTTTGTCAAAACCGACCTAGGTAATGATTTATGCTTCGTAAGCAGAATCTCTCGTTTAGTAAACCAAACTGTCAGTTGGGATAAGCGCTCGGTCATTATACCAAGTTCAATTAAAGTGCAAGGCCTTCTTCGGCAGTAATCCAGACAAAACTTTATCCAATAAAATCATCATTTCTATTTAACTGAATTCGCCTCCTGTGCCTCGACCCAGAGTTCTTTGAAAGTGGCAAGAAAATCATCTCGAGTCTTAGTTGGCGTCCAACCGATCTCTCGAGCAAGGTCAGCCTTCGTTCTCGACCAAGAGGCCCACCCAAGCTCAATAACATCAACTGATATGTTTGCCATCAAATTTGTGGATAACTTTGTCGAAGCCTCCTCGAGAGAAATGTGTGTGACCTCTTCTGTAGGTAGGAGACCCATCTGCTTGCCGACTTTTCCTATATTCCGGGATACAGTCAACCATGATTCAGACCCAGTCTCATTGAAATAGATGCCTTTCTTATTGGACGGCAACTCATCCCCTTTGAGCAGACGCGAAACGATAAGTTCGTAAAGTGAACACATATCCTCAATGTGAACATGATTCCACTCTCCATCGCCGGACCCTACCACGCTAGTGTACTGTTCCTTGAATGCCAAGTCTACGAGGGCTTGGATCTGCATAGACTTCCGGTTGAAAAGACCCTTGCCAGGTCCATATATCGTTGGCGACATGAGGATATATGTTTTGACGCCCATGGCATCCCCAGCTTCTATGGTTGTCACGTCGGTCAATCTCTGTGGGAATGACTCTCCATGCTCGCGAAACTTCAAGTACTCATAAATGTCATCCTTGTCAGACAACACTTTGTTTTCGACAAGGCGTTGACTTGTGCGGCGATCAGCCACACTGCCAGTTCCTGAAGTCTGTAGGAGTCAGCCTCGTGGATAAAATATATAGCTAGAGGGTACAGTTGTGTGAATGTTGCGAAATTACCTGAAGAAGGTGGCCTTGTCGGCCCGTGAGTTTTTGGCGCTTTTCAAGCCCTTGGACAATAGCCTTAGCTACGCCTGGGTAGAAAGTGCTTGCAGCATTGATGACGATGTCGTGGCTTGAAGCAATGGATTGTATGAAGTCCAAGTCGTCAAGCCCTTCGAAGATTGGGGATTCAATTTGTAGATCTCGCAAGCGGGCAGCATGCAACTCCTTTCGAACCGGAGCTGTGATCTTGCAATCTCGAATTTTCGAGTCCGAAGACTTGATCAAACTCGCAAGTACCGAACCACCTCTTCAAATAATGGTCATTAGTATAGTGCAAAGTGGATAGAGATTTTGTATTCCGCTCACATATAACCAGTAGCACCAAAAATTAATATCTTAACTTCGGTCATATTTAAATATTGAGATGTAATACTCTATGAGCTGGGAGTTCTTGGAAGGAAGAATGACGAAAAGTTTGACTGAAGATATCCAACTTAGTTGATAACATCAAGTGTGGCTAAAGTAGGGAGTATTTAAGCCCGGAGAGTGGAGCCGTGCTAAACACACTTTTTGTGGTGCCTTTCTTAGTAATATCGCCCTTGTAAACTTAATTGACCCTGGGCAAAAATTCATACGAACGTGGCAAGTATTCGACCAGTCTAGTGACTAGGCATCACACTAACATGTCTAGCTTGCTGCAATGTCGGATTTAGAAACATTGGCGCTAAATTTACCATATTCCGTTGCCCCTAGCCTCACGCGAGTCAGCTTATCCGGTAGATTGATGGGTAGAACTTAACCCCAGATTACAAATTGATGATTCTTATCATTGATATGAGCGAACCTTGAAGTATCACAAGCGCTGGCGGAATAAGTGGCAATCTATGTAAGGCATCTATAAAACCGAGCAAAAGCTCTTCAGAATTAATGCATCTGCTCTACAGCCCAGAGAATCCATTGAAACTCTAAACATAATGTCTCGACAATCAGTCTTTCTCATAGGCCCCGGTTTTATCGGCGGCGAAATTTTGGACCATCTCCTCGAGGAAAATTACAAAGTCACGACTCTTGTCCGACGTGAATCAGCGAACGAAGCTTTCGAAGCTCGTGGTGTTAAGGTGGTCAACGGGACACTAGACGACAGAAGTGTGATTGAGCAGACAGTAGTAGCGAACGACATAGTCTTTCATACGGCGACGGCTGATCACCTTCCATCGGTTGAAGCTGTCTTGTCCGGCATCGCCCAGCGTGCTTCAAAGGGCAAGCAAACGATCTATATCCACACTAGCGGCGCCAGTCTACTTGGCGACGACAGCGCGGGCGATTACTTGAGCGATAAGATCTTCGATGATGAAAATCCTGAGGATATCGACGCTGTTCCAGACAAGGCGCCTCATCGTCAGATTGATCTTGCAATTGTCAATGGTAGCAAAGCACTAGGCGCGAAGGCTAAGGTCGGGATCATGATCCCGCCTGTGATTTATGGCATTAGTTCTCGCGATGAGCGCACTTCTATTCAGTTGCCTACCATGGTACGATACTCCATCAAACACGGATACGCAGGTCACATTGGAAAAGGCAAATCGGTCTGGAACCAGATTCACGTCAAGGATTTGGCTCGTGGATACATGGTACTTTTGCACTCGTTGGAAAACATACCGGAAGATGAAACAGTCAAGAATCTCTATTGGTTTTGTAACAATGGGGAGGAGATATCTTGGGGCCAGGCTGCTACCGAGATCGGGGCCGCTCTATATAAGGCGGGCCGTATCTCAAGCCCCCAAACAAAAACCATTCCCAGGGAAAACTATGGCGATGTCTTTGGTACGTACTCTGACATCGTCGCTGGTTCGAATTCTCGAAATAGAGCCAATCGGCTTCGGAAACTGGGGTGGGAAGCGACCGAGAAGAAAAGTCTGGTATCCCTAGTCGAGGACGAGATCCCATTGATATTACAAGAGAAGGGACCATATAATGGCTACTCGAAAGCCGTGGCTTCCTAAGTAACATCCGAGGATGACATCCTATATAATCCTGTTGTTAGTGATAGATAAATCGTTCATATTCAGGTATTCAAAATTTCATTTCAAATCTAGTGCTTTTAATTTTCTTTAAACGCTGGCGAGTTAGAATATAAAGCTTATATCAGAATTAGAAGTGTGAAGCTTAGACATTCAAGATATTACATACGCTACCCCGGTATTTAAAAGGGTTCTTCAGAGCTTTACTGTTAATTTATATCCTTTTTATGACAATTATACTATTGGATTGCTAAATATCAACAATATTACGGTGGGTTTTATATTAGTAAAGCATTTTATCTACAAAAATAAGACTATAGAGACCAAATTAAGTATGCTACGCAAAAATGGTTTACAAATGTAGTTATCGAAGCTTGACAAGCTTCACCTATAGGGTAACACAGATGCCTAGATTGATCACTTAAGTAACGAATGACTATGTACATAGGAACTCCAATCCTTGTTACATCCATCCATTCTTTCATTGGAACTTGATTGCTCAGTCATGGTTAATAGTGATGAGTAAAGAGCCACTAAAAATTGATTATGTCGTGAGTATGTAATCAAAGTCAAGGACGACTTAGCGCCTGGCGGTTACTGCCAGATGCTGCTATCCCTTATAGGTCGACGCACTCGTTAAAATTCCTTAGCTGCCTATAAGTGGGTTCTTGCAGCCTTAGCGGTGGTCTTGTGGGCTTAAGAGTCGAGGTTTGTGACAATATATGAAAACCTGTGGCAATATGGATGACTATAGATGGCCACAGTGAACGGAGAGCACTCCGTACACTAATACGACGAGCTCTCGGAGCACCTAACTTAGGAGTGATGATCACGTGACTTAGCTAGTGGGCATATGCCCACTTTCTGTACACCGATATTCTCTCTTGTGGACTTAGACTTCTATATACTACTTGACAGTACCTATACTATCATTTCACGCTTAGAGGGTTACACCTGCGATACCACGCTCATGCGAGCACCGTATTCGCTACCCTATGCTCGAGTAGATTCAGGCTCTTCCTTTCAGTGCATTAGACCTATCCTTCACTGAAACAGTGTTCTATATTAACTGTAGAAAATGTCATAAAACATTCATTCACTGATTCTCCCAACTTACTTATTAAATTATCTTACTTCGCTTACCATTATCTACCCATACAAATAGTTGACACAGTCGGCAAGGCTCATCGATGGCACCTATCTACCCTAGGCAAAGTGAATAACTTCATTGAGCCCGCTGTTTTCAAGGTAACTCACGCATTGCCCAGTCGGAAGGTGGATCTAAACACGCATTAAATTTAAAGTCAGCCAAGCGGTTTAACACGACCAAATTTGAAGAAGTATGGTCGTACTGCAACTAAGCTCTGGCTCACTTGTAATCTCGCGCATCTTGATTGATCGAAAGCTTTGCACTGGTCTAGCGAAGGCTTCTCTGTTGCCTATAACATACTCTTCTATCTGCAAAGGCATGATCATGAAGTGCGACCGCTAAGTTTATTAAGAACCAAGACTAGTTGCTCATCGTGCAGTTGCCATAGCAGCTAAATTCAGAAAAGCGTTCCTTGATATTGCTAGCTTCATTGTGGGTGGAACTGTTCCCTATCATATCGGCTCGTCAAGGCAGCGGTAATTGACCGATTTGGCTGCTTGTATCCTTCCCTATGCGTTATCCGTAGTACAACGCAATGCCGAGTGAAATCATGTCTGTTTTCTGTTTGCGTGATGTGCACGACTGGTAACGAATTAGGTTAGGCAGGTACTTACTTTTCATCTAAATCGGATGTCTCATCTTACATTTTGCCATTTGGAGTTGTTGATGCTGTTGCTTAACTTTAGGTTTGGCGGCTTTTACAGTGCTGTAATAAGCATCCCCATCGTAGCACATGAATAGCGAGTTGAAAGATTAAGTTACTGACTAACCTAGAATACCTAAGGTTAGTTGATGCCGGCCGACCCCTCCATCACATTTCACTTGTAATTCGGACCCTTACGAAACGCATATATCTATACAATGTTGACCGAGGTCAATACAAAGTGCACTGTTTCTCGCCTGTGGATGCGACAAAATTGTTGTTATTTAGCAAAGAGGTCTGGAGAATGAACCAAGTATTTAAGGCTGCACAATTGACGATAAAACTGACGATGTTGAGTTGCCACTACCAATAAGCCTGGCATTGATAGTCCGACTAATTCACATTATGGCTGACAACGTATTTTAGGTAGTTTACGATAGTTCTTTCTAACCTTAAGAGCCTTCGACACTTGAGGGTTTAGCACCTTTACGTTTGTGCCCCTGCTTCAAGGTCAAGCCAGCGCATTTATTAGTAGAACCAGTCGTAATCCGTGCACTGAAGCCTGGGGAAGTCGTCTAGCATAACTGGCTATACAACGTAGACATGGCATTTCCCTGCAAACGACATATTTTAAATTATACCGATTCATTTTTCTAAACAGTTATAACTATATAAATTTAAACTTTGTATAGAATCATAAGCTCTTTTTTGGCGTGTAGTTTTCTCCGTAATTGGCCTTGGTTAAATCATAACAATCAAGTTTAAGCTTCCCGTGCCTATGAAGTGTAAGCTGCGCCGCCACATAGAGCGCCTTAATGTATAGAAAGTGCAAGTTACCATAGTCGTTATTACCGGAAGGATGCACGAAGGGTTGTCAGTGAAATCTTGAAAGTACGAGAATCCTTCTGCATACGGAGCGTGATGAGCTTGAGGCTTGCTACCGGAATCAGATTAGACTAGACTAGGTTCACAGATTATAGGCTGGCTGAATCGGATACGCGGGGCAGACTACGGGATGAAACGGTACCTGCTTCAATTATATAAATAAGCTAAGTGGCTAAGTAGCGCCGTGCCTATATGAAGTATGGAGTAGCAAACTAAACTTCGTAGTTACACTAAAAGCCAACCGAAACCACTATCTTGCTTATCCCTTATTCCATCAAGGCAGCCTTTTGTAAATTTTTAGAAATATGGAGAGCCTTAGTTTGAGGATGATAACTCTAGCACAGATTTAAACTGGCGAGGCTGAACAAATCCATATCGTATCGCGGCGGCTATCTTACATGTTGCTATTGTTAAAACAAATATCTGGTTTCATCGCTGTCTCTCGGCCACTTGATCATATGCAAGAGACTAAAACTAGACCTTTAGCAGGTAAAGTTGAATGCTAGTATATTGAGTGGGGTTGGAGATCCTGCTGTTGGGCAATTAATGACGAACAGTGGAGTTCATTTCATGAACTCCTAAACGGCATCGATGCAAGCTTATTACGAGGACACAAAAGTATGAGAGTGACGAAGCATCCTCTCTCCTCTAGCTACTATCTATTACAACAGTACAGGTCACATTACCAACTCCAAACCATTTCTCCGCTAAATCCCAGTTCTTTGTACGAATTAGCATATTATTCTCATCGCTAACGCCCAGACACTACAATGCAATTTGGTACCATCCTGGCCGTTTTCGTCAACACTAGTGTTGCTACCGTCTCCAAACACAACGAGTACACCACGAGTAACTATTTATAACACTCACTATGTCCGTTGCTAAATAAAATTTTCCCCTACTTCTGTTAGGTCAACTCTCCAAAGTCCGAGGACAGTGCAATAGTCTAGTAGTACTTTGAATAGGATCTTCAGTCATTTATATCTTGGATCTGCTGAATTTTACCAATCAAAGGAGCGGACAGATTTACCATAAACATCCGAGAATCCGCTGTCCTCAAGCATCACTTGATTAGGACCAGTAGTGATGTGCTGATTTGCGTATAACAATGCTACGACCATCAAGAAGTAACAACAATGAATCGGTAAAACTATAAATCAGGGAGCATCTAGCGAAGTCGCACGTGACTCTGAGACTTTAACGACCGTTATTGGATTGGTCCGCTGTACCTCTGGCCGGTATACGTAAGTTGTAAAAGCATGATATAATATGTAAACCGTCTTGTTCAGTCATACTTAAGCTTTATAATACGATGAAGATCATGCAGTAAGAAGACACTCGAGAATGAAGTACAACGTACAACATGTTATAAGCATTATTGTAGCAAAACCTTTCGCATAGATGTACCTTTGAAACAAGATCCGGCATTAAGGAAGAAGCTGTCTTTGTAATTTAGCTTATATTTCTGCGTTCGCTGTAAGTGGCAAGGCAGACCGTACTGGATCAAGCTTCTATGAAACGCTGTGCATTCGCGGCCCTAAGTAGGCACAAAGATTTTCCTAAGGCTGGAGGTATATAATAAGTAACTTGTGAGAGTCATAAAATTTGGGAGTCCTCCATACCGCTGGCAAAGCTTCTGCCACGAAGTATTTACCAGTCTAAAACTTTGTTTACAAGTGATTCAAGTATCAAATTGCTACTTCTGATGAAGTGTCTAATTACAAGATATATAGTTGTAAACTAGTCTATAAGACCTAGTACAGTTCAGAGCAATGCAGTATGTCTTTATAGCACTGCGTCACATCAAGGCACAGGTCGAATGCATTATTAAGACACAGAAAACGTAACTGATACATAGCACATATATAGAGCGACGGTAGGTACTGTGGCTTTATAGGAGCGACCCTCCAAAGTGCGCTACGGCGACAGCGGTTGTTCCTAGAATTTACTGTAGCGATAGCGGTGGACTAGTCAAGATCCCGAATTGCCTGATTGTGGGTCGATGATGCCGAGAAGTAACAATTCTGCAGGCGTTACCATGGGCACAATTATCCTGCAGTCAGTGCCTCTCGAGCACAACGATCATGTAATATTTACTTACATAGTCTTAGCCCATAATCTAGGCACGAACGCAGTTGTAGAGTGTGCAAGCACTCAAGCGGCTTTTCAGAGCCGTGACCATGTAACATAAAGTAGGGCAGCGCACTGAAACAGAGGTGGCTGCTCACTAAGGATACTAAGAAAAAAAGGGGATGAGCCTACTCTGTGCGTTACCTCTATTAAAGGCTATCGCGACACGTATACAGATACTCGAAGGATTCCTGAATCCTAGCTACCGAACGTGTGTGCCGAAGGAGAAAAAACGCGCATTGTACGGGCGAACTATTAATACCTAGGTAACTAGAATGTCTTACTATAAGATGTAGGAGTGAGAACCAAGGTAAAGCAGACCTGGGGGTTCGTGATCTTCTCCATCAGTCTCGAATCTGTCGTTATGTTTGTTGCCACATCCAAACCATAGTCTCCTTGGCAATACAGGCCGGCTTGTCCGTTGTCCTTTCGATCTGGTCCGTCTGCCTCGGACTTTCGCCCTTGCGTGCTGACTCCTCCCCTCCTGGTGATGGAAT
Source organism: Truncatella angustata (assembly GCF_020726525.1). Lineage (NCBI taxonomy): Eukaryota > Fungi > Ascomycota > Sordariomycetes > Amphisphaeriales > Sporocadaceae > Truncatella > Truncatella angustata. The sequence goes on along the minus strand of NW_025763391.1, from coordinate 204,464 downwards.
TATATCTAACGAGGCGGTCAGCCAAGCTAAAATTGCATTAGAGGCCGATAGGATAATTTCTCGGAGCAAACAGACCGCCAAACTATTCGTGCTCTTCGCCTTATAATCTTTATCAGATGGCCCTTCAAACTCGAAGCCAGATCATGCTCGCAATCTAAATATTTAGATTATTATTTTGGATCGAGTTCTGAAGACCATCAGTGACACTCAGTTTCTCAATGGTAAGTTTACTGGTAATCATGTTCCTAGGTTCTCTTCTGACGATATTTCATTTAGGAATCTCAACATTGATTGGCGCATTTGCGCGCCAGGGAACACTGGAAATCTGTCATTTTCATGTCATATATGATACAGTTAGATACAGTTAATTCTATAGGGTAAGACGTTAACAGATGTCATTGAACGTTGTCAACTAATGTTAATGGTGAATCTGCTACTGTCGCATTGGCTGTGGTCTTGAGCAAGCCCGATGCAGTTGTCTATGGGGCTACATTGGTCTTTCTCTTCATACTGCTGCATTTCGCTTTCGTGATACTCTTTGGGCTGAAACTATAGTCGTGGGTAGCGAGGGACTAAGCCACTGTTACAAGATCCACCTGATATTAACCCATGATGTTACACATTCGTACGTTGACAATATTTACAGAATTTTATCTGTTTGCGAGCCTGAAGATCTTTGGCCGAGTCGCGCAGGTAAATTTTCTGATATCCTTGCCATTGGCTCACAGCAAGAAACATGTGGCTCATTAATAAAACGGCTGGGTCGATCACTTAATACGTTGAACGCTATCCTCCAGCCGACCAATCTTATAGCGCTACCGTACGGCTACGTGGTACCTTCGGCCTCGTACGACGACTGTTGAAGAGCCAATCGTTATCGTTCGATCAAGATCTTCTGTCATAGAGGGATCTCAATAAATTGTATCTTGGTATGAAGACTTCATTGCAGTTGGAGGACCTCGTGTCAGGTGAGAACCAACAATTGACTAGTCGGCCGACAAACAAGTTTGTATCAACGGCTTACAACCCTGTCCTTGGTACTAGTCCAATTTCCTGTCCCCAGTAATATGCTCTGTGCTCTGAGAGAGTATCGAAGTAAATATTTCCGGCAGTTCGGAAAACGAATAAGGTTTCGGATAAGTAGTCGCACTTATGCTGATCGAATCAGTCGTTATAGAGTATGTTTGCGCGATAATCGGGGGGACGAACTGATCGGCCTTGTAGATAATGAATTATGCCTAGAGTACAATATTTTGAATAGAAAGCGCATTGATCCTAATTCAAGTAGCAACTGGCAGCGCTTGATTTCGTCACTTCAGATGTCATTCCTCGACAGAGACTGGGAAATGGACCAAGTACCTGCAAATCGACTAAGGTGCCTCGCTGACAGCTATTACAAATACCACCCCTACCAGTTGCTTTCACAGTTCCTGTTGTCTTCTCAACTACAATGTCACACCATTATGCTTGCTGCAAAGCGCGATGTAACACGTACCAGGTTTTACTGTTTAACCATTACGGCCGATAAGATTGCTTTAGAGGCTCAAAAAGTCGATTAGGACACTACACCATAGAGCACCAAAGAAAATTATCTCGGTTATATCCTCTCTAGTAGTAAGGTTACTTGACGGCGGGAGGACACCTTAAGTCTTGAATAAAAGATCTAAATCCTCTAAGGGTCTTGTGGATCGCACCCGTCCCTTCCTCTTGGTATTAGTCACCCGGTCTATGCCACTTTCAAACCTTTTGGTTTCCTTGTTAAACCACGCTTTAATCTTCTCGTCCTCGATTCCGTCTAGAATATCCTCTGGTGCCATGGTTTGTGCCCATAGATACGGGATGGCCCAAACTTCTAGCATCGATACCCATAGGCCAAATTTATTCTCGGGAGTGCGGAGTCGAGCGCGAATAAGGCTTTCAAGCAGAACCGGAAGACGCGGATAATAGAGGAAGCCCTCGACGCATGTAAATCTAGGGTCGTCGTTTACACCTTTTTCGTGGGGTTGCTCTACATCTAGAGGATTCTTTGTGTTTTGTGGTGTTTTCGCATCATGTAGACCCTCTCCTGGTCGTAGGTTATCTGGCTCTAGACGTGATTCGGGCCTTGGAAGTGGCTTAGACTCTGTAGATAGTGTGGTTTCCTGAAGCGGCTCTTCTTCTCGTAGCAATGCTTCTTGTGGTATTTCGTTTTGCTGTTTTAGCTCTGCCTCTTGTTGTGTTCCTCCTTGGCTTAATTCTCTGTCTCCTAAAGGTGGCGGACCAAGCCCTGCAAAGGAAGGAAGGATAAGGGCAACAGGTTCGTTGCCAATGCGATTATAAATCGGCGGAAACGCGAAACGGATAGAATGTTTATCGATGTCTTCATATTGTGGGATGCAGTTCTCGTGCACACGCTTTGTTTCATCATCAAAGTTCTGTAGTTCGGTAGGGTTACAAGAACCCCATGACCAGCTTGCGCGGACGAATCCAGCGTTAAGCAGTTTTGCCTCAGCAACGTCGCGGTCGCATTCATTTACGATGAATATATAGCCCTATTGCTTCCGTATGAATATCTGAAATATAAGGTGTCTTGTCAAGCTGTAATAAAATCATAGCACTTACCCGGATAAACGCCTTTACCCCACAATGTTCTAGGGCAGGTCCGCCCCAGACCACCAGCGGAATGGGTTTTAAGACTTCAGCTAAAAGATCCATCGGGCTTGAGTGAGAGGGAGCAAGCTTTGAAAGTGATTGATATCTGCGTGATGTTTCCTTATGGCTGTATTTATCGTCTCATTTGGTCAGCAATGATCACATTTGTAGGCAGCGACGTCGTAACAGGATGCGTGAGGGGCGGGGTAATCGTAATCGTACTCTGTCAATGCTGCCGAAATTTATCCAGCGCTGGATTAGTAGTTGGGTCGATGACGACCAGCGAATCCCCGGTGTTGTATGTTTTTGGAATTTGACGTGCTAAAAATAGCATGAAGGTCGTAGCTCCGGCGCCAAAAATGGGGTCTCGCCCCATTTTCTCCGGCGGCTCACTGCAAATTCCGCGCGCCCGCTTGGGCCTCCGTCACTGACCCATGTCACAGAAATAAGCTCTGCAAATAGGTGGGTCGACTTGATCAATGGATTGCTCTGTTCTGCTGTGATTCTAACGTGTGCTCTTGCGGTACAATTAAGCGTGTATTCATCTGCCCCCATGGCCAGATTTATGGCTGTGAAATCTCTGCTAAGTATCTTTCGAGAGCTGAGTCAAGCCTGTCTCACAGCTGCCTGGTAGCCTGCCAGATGGTATCCTTCGACACCTTCCTTATTAACAACAAAACTATCCCGCCCGTAATTTAGCCATCGCATAGTCAGCGAAGCGTGCCTTACAGTCATAAGAACAAATGAACATGAACAACCCATAATGCTGTTTAGTTCCCAAAAACCGGGGGGCATGAAATTGCTGTTCTCAATTGGCTGGCCAAGTCCGGTCTTTTCGCCATCAAAACTCGTAAGGCTGCGATATGGCTTTTTGCAGATAAGACAAGGGCCTGCCGACTGACCATGCCCAGTAGGACTTCAATATCCAAGATATCAGTTCTCTCTTTCGCAGATCCTTGGCGCTCATACTGGGATAGTATTTTTTCTCGGAGAAGCCATATTGGGTGCATGACAGGAATATTGGCAACTCTCATTGATCTCGATGGATAGGGATTGCAGGAGTTATCACGCCATACTGTTCAACAGATCGGATACTCCCCGGATGTTGTTGGACTAGCCAGCTTGAGATAGTCTCGGCGTTGTAGCCTTTGGTTGGTGCAACAACAATATCGACATCCTTGGTACCGCGATATTCGGTTTTTTCAGCCACTCGAAGCAGTGAGCAAGCAGCTCCGCCAATAACTGCAAACTTAACTTTCCCGCCGAGGAACTTTAATAGTGTCTGACTAACTTCCACGAGCTCCTCGGGGGTTAATTCAACTGATTGAGGCATCTTGGGGTGGTAGGTACGGCAGCGAGAAGCAATTTATGAATAGTTGAAAAAGGGATAGAACAAAAAGGCTAGGTACAATGTTAAAGGTTGAATAGGCGTGAATGATTGATATTGAGGCATTTCGAAGTCCTTTGCCACGATATATATTTGATTTTTGATGCCAAAAGGCATCCCTAAGCGCTCAGCGTGACGACAACATGTCAGAATTCACACCATTATGGAGCTTGGGTCTACCATTGTTGGCCCTTTAAGCCAACAGACACCCAATAGCTATATAATCAATCGCGGGTCGCATTTTGCGCTATCATTGGGGCTAAGCGCGCGCGTAGAACTTGAAACCATTTATTGACCCCAATCTCTCCCCTTCGGCCCGACCCTGGCGACGGCCTGAAAATCATGACGTTGGTGTATAACGTAATGCCTCCTAGGCGATCATTGCTCTTACTGTTCACTCCGCGCGGAGCTGCTACCTATAATGGTATCATGGGGTTAAGCGCGCGCGAAAGTGGTGGGCCATTTTTGTCAACCCTAGCCTGGCGGCTGTCTGCCAAACTAGAACGTCAGCGCAGAGTACATTCTAGGCGGTCAAGTTGTCGTTCCTCTTTCTAGTCACTCCGTGCTCTATATATATACCTTCTTGTACAATATTATAAGTAATAATAGAGGTTAGGAGGGACTGGCTTTTGAGCGGGGGTACCGAGGCGGTGGCAACCGGTACTTAAATCTAGGTCGGGTCCAATAACAGTAGCCTATTTAAGTATATACATAGTGGTGTGTGACATTCAAAAACAGTGGCCATGCCGTCAATAGAACAATGGATCTCAGGGTATATATTCGCTGCCACATGATGTTAGCGGATCAACGGACTAGTCGTGATGCATTAATGATATTGACGGAGATGTGGGAGTAACGGCGACGATAAGGGAATCTGCGCCGTAAAGCTGTAAGAAGCACGTGATGGACGGACCATTGCCACAATAGATACACATATAGGTGTATATATCCAAGGGGAATGCAAAAATAGAAAAGGGTTAAAGTTTTAGACGGTATGAGGCACTGGATTTCTTCAGAGTTTAGGGGAAGTGCTGTTTTTAAAGTTACCGTTGGGAAAGAGTGCACCGGAAGAGTTTATCGCTTTCGTCATACATCTTTGCAAACGTTACGTAGATGCTGCACTACGAGAGCTGGAATCACGTATGACACAATGGTTCCAGCCTGCGCTTCTCAGTTTATCCAGGGCAGAGCGGACAGGATGCCGAGTTTTCGAAGAGCTAGCGTCCTGTGTGATAAAGAGTGCGACAAATTCAAACTGTATCTAAAGGCTCTTGGGTCTGCTCACAATGCTGTTAGCTAGAAGTATCTACAGAGAACCAAAATAGATCACAGAGCAAGCTAAGAATTAATACATATTTATAAGCCAGCCAGGGCGTTGTAATGAATCCGTAGACGTAGCGTACAGAGTCCCGAAAGAGAGCTAAGCCGAAATTCTTTTTTACCATACAAGATAAGCGATAACAGCTGTGATAATCCTATTCTTCCCTTTCTCTTTTTTCAAAATGGTACGAAACAGATGACACAAAATCAAATAGAAATTCGTGGATCCTCACATTTAAATTCGATGACAAAGTTCATTGTCTCTCAAACTTCTCCTGGAACCCGCATTCCACTGCTACGATTCTTGAACCATATTTGGAACAGTCTAGCAACTACAATCGACATTGGTGCTTTTCCAACTACTGGTAGTTCGTCGAGGCTCACTACTCTCGTTGAGTTTCATAAGAGAACTTGCTGTAACAGCCCTATTGTCGCCGCTCTAATGTGCCTGGTCTTTGCGTCCGGACTAGCTGAGAGTTTAAAACTCAAAACAAATAGGTGTATACAACTGAGTCCGGGGCAGTAGAAGAATCAGCTGAGATCCGAGCAGCCGAGCTATTTAACGTTAGAATCTTCGAGTGGGATAGAATTGGACTGATAAGTATGCCAGCTCAACACCAATGAGTACGTTTTGACTACTGCCTATGCGTTGAAGAAAGACAATTGGAGGTGCGTAGTAGGTCAATCATCTTTTAAAAGAAGAAAAAGTCCATTGATATCATCATTAAAAACCTAGGTCTCGTCGCCTTGATGTTTAGCACTCAGTAGTCTGCTCATGCCAATCAGCATGGGCATTCAACGACAGGATATGGTGAAATAGGAATATAGGTATCGCTTTATAGAATGAACCACATCAATATATCCCTATATTCCATAAATATTTCATGTCTGAGGCTTCCAAGTAATGGAACTCGTGCCATCTATTGTTTAAATAAGCTAATGATTAACTCTTACTTTGAGGTTCGGCTTTTATTATTACCCACGCTGTTACGTTGAAAGCGTAGTGGATTGGCACTGATGCTCCAATAATATTGTGTATAAGAAGTTATAAGAAGCTTGTACATTTTCATATGCATAAATCCTTCCCTTTAATGTATTCTGTTTCACAATATAGATAACATTCAACAGAACAGATACTGTTATCCGGCCCACCCAAGACGTCCGTAGCTAGGACAAGCTTTTCAGGAAATGAATTCGGTGCTAATTTGACAGTAAAGTTCGACTATATCGTCTTGTGAAGGCCGTGCAAGTCTGGTAATAGGTTGTGTAAAGCCATGAACTTGGAATCATCTCCGGGCATCTGTATGCGTTGCATTGCTCGCAAGACGATCGCTAGGTACCCATGGTGAGACAATGGACGAGTTGCGCAGACTGGTGACATCTTCCGTGATGGCTCCGACGAATTCGTAACCGTGGTAAGTGCTGACGGTGAAATTGGTCTCGAAGCCTGACTTTGCGGTTGAGCCTGCTAAAACAAATAATGGATGCTTACTATAGTTGTTTCCGACGTAAAAGTTCTAAGACTTTACTTCCGTGGCATAGTTCTAGCTCAGTAGAGTTTAGTAGTATTTTAAACGATCCTTTACCTTCCGAGAGCAAATGCATCCCATCCCCGTACTTTTCCAAGACTTGTGCTTCCATAGTCCGGTGACCAAGAGCAGGACTAAGCCCAAAAAATGCTCCTGTTTGATAGAATCACCATAATCACGTCAGTGATCAAACAATGACATTATCGTATTTGTCTGATTTTCCTGTCAGGTTCATAAGCCATGATTGCCATAAAATCCATTAAAATGGCCAGTTCGTCGAATACTCACAGTTACCCAGCGATCATGATGCGCACCCGATATAATGAGATCACAAGCTGTAACGTTAGAGTCAGGACCATCACTTAATGTCTAAATGATCCTAAAGTTGACCCCCAACACCTTGGACATAGCAATAGTGTGGCGATCAGAGACTAGATAGCCCACATTCGCATTTTCGGCCACACTGTTTATGTGGAGTAATCATGTATAGGCGCTTGGCCGTTCTCTATTTGAACGTGTCTGACTGCCCCGTAAGCCTTACATGATTTGAAGAGCGCTATTCAAAGAATTCAAGTCCACTCTGAATATCGATCTCAGAAAACTCACTTTTGTCGATTTCAGTCATACCTTCTAGTATTGACGCGCTGAGCCTTATTCTCTATCATATATGGAGGATTACAGCCCTTATATAACTAACAGCGGTTCGATACCGGATAAGCTCTGACACCACCACTCCACGAGTCAACCACACCGGTGACTCATACTGATGCTTTGGACTAACATCCTGACAAGTCATCTTGGCGACGTTAGGTCAGACTTGAAATTGCATGTGAATATCATCCTGGAGCCCCAGATCATGTTTTATGCATCTTAGGCTCCAAGGCGGGTACTGCCAAATGTATTTGTCTGCGTATAAGAGATGGGAAATGGGACTTTTGAAACGATATGTACCAACCTATAAGTAGTTATAGTTCGCATTTAACCGCATACATGATACAATGAATGTCGAGTATGCAATAAAGTGGATCTCTCCTCAACGAATTAGATCGGACTTTTCGGCAATTACATTCACCCCAATCTCCGTAAAACTCCTATGATAGGCAGAAGTGGTGCATACTACAGACTTCTGTAATTAATCTCCGGTCATGAACTAGAAACGAGGTGCCGAGTGTTACATCCTCAGCTCCGATTCAAGCAATCATCCAGAAAAGTTGGTGCACGCGGCAGGTTCAGTAACCTCCAGCGTCTTCTCACACAAGTTCTCTAGATTTCCACTTATATTTACCTGAATCAGAATTTTGTAATACACAGTGCCAAAAGACTATACGAATAAGGGGTAGCATCAATATCACGACAGATAACACCGTTGACTTATAGTTCAAAGACCGCCTCTTCGGATACAAACCAGTAGTCTAAATGAACGTACTAAAAGAATGACTCATGGTAAGATTATAAATGAAAGAATACATAGTTTTTCCCTTACTCGCAAGACCGATAGCCTCTTCCCATGGCAGTCATGCTTGACTCACCTCGCTATCTCTTGGGGCCACTGAGATATACTACAGCTTTGCAAGAGGGACCTAGACACCTTTTCGATGGCGTTTCTAGTTTATCTGCTGAAAGTTGCATCTATCTTCTTGGATCTAGGAGACCTTCAAAGGATTCGACTTCAAAAAATTCGACTTGTGGCACTATATCTGGTGGGTTTCGTGTGATATCACTCCAAGTCCTATTTCAAATTACGCCACACTCATTTTGAGAGATCTTGGATTTAGCTACGGTCTGGAATACCTATTGTATTCTGTCACATGTATTAAGCTGACATTTGGGACTAATAAATTTCCCGTTTATAACGAGCCTCCTTGTCATTTCGTCCGCTGTGCTGCATATCCTGACACTCCTTGGCCGAACCTGGCTCAGCGAACGCTTCAAAGAGCGCATGTTCTTCGATATGGCTCAAAATCTATGAATCCTACCTTGTGTCTTTGCTTTGAGGTTCTGACCAGAAACTATGCAAAATGCGCGGGGAAAGTTTACACTGTTTGCCATCCTCTTAAGCATTCCTTACTATCGCGTCACCATCGTGGTTGGATGTCGAAGAATTCCAACGAGTTAGAAACGAGCAGTATATCTGTTACAATCTATATTGCTAGGTCTAATATCAATAATCCTGCTTATGCGCATGACAATATTTTATACGCTTTCATTAATGGTACAAATTGGGGGAATCTATGGGAACAATATCTACGTGTAGTCTGCTAGTCCAATCTACCGTAGAAGTAATACTACTTTAGTTCTGATCAATTTCCCTATCTCGCTCTCTTTGTTGCACCTAAGATTTACTGTATCCTATGCAACCGACACCGTGATCAAGTTTAGGCAATCATGAGCCATGATGTAAGGCCACATTTGAATGCCACAGCCGTGCCTAAACTGGTATTTGGGACTGACAGGTTTATGAACGCCACGAGTATGTGTACTTCACAAAAGTGAGTGGCAATTAGTGCTTGGACTTTGGGTCTCCGTAATAGCTATCTAGTTTTAATGATATTGAGGAATGGTGGACGCCGAGCATAATTATGAAGGGAGAACTCAATGCCGAATATCTAGATGTAGTTTAATTTAAATTGATACCATGACTTATCGTAGCCCGAGTCGGACTATTTTTGTTACCATCTGTTATTGAGATGATTGTAGAATGGCTTTTCCATTCAATTCTTTCCGTACAGGGTGGTCGACAAATAGATCTATATTCAGCGCTCTCGTACGAAAGGAAGAAGGGATTCTTCCTATCGTACGCGGTCTACAGATAGGGGTTTGGCCTATACGGCTGCAAGCTGCCGACAGCCACGGTGTGACTGTGGTGACTTGCCGCCAGTACGCCGGTAACTAGCTAGACTATATGGTCGTACGAGACCGCGGATAACCATATGCCAACAATGATGTTATTATTCTCTCTTCTCCACAGCTGCCCGAAACTCGAGCTGAACTCAGTTGGGTTCCTCTTATCCACAACCTTCCCATTGTCCATGAAAACGACAGAGTGAAATCCCATGACCACTTCCAACCGATGGCTGATCATGAAAACAGTGTACGTTTCGAATTCTGTGTTGATAATATTTGCATCATTTGTTCTGTGTCCCGGTCGACACTCGTGTTGAACTGGTTCAGAAGCAGGATGCCGCCGTCGCCGGTTGCATCCTTTTCCCCGAAGGTGGCCCGTCTAGCCCGCGTCTTACTTCTTCGCCTGACGATTGCACTTGCAAGGCTGAAAAGTTGCTTCTGACCCTGGGAGAAGGCATGGCCCCCGCAAGGCCCCCAAAAGACCCCCGCGCTGACTCAATCACGGTACTTTTGCTGCAAAAAGGCTCTGAATCGAGGAGTCTAAGTAGGAGAAGCACGACAGAAGACTTCCCACGGTAAGAAGCACGAGTTAATAAATCGAGAATGTCGTATGAGAGAAAGTGGTGAAGAAGACTTAACGGACCTTCCTTTGCGACCGCGAATTGCAACCTTTTCACCGGAAGAAAGAGACAAACTTAGATCCTCCAAGGCGAGTCGCCGAGATGCCGGACCGGGAGTCGTACATCAGACAAGCCAGTGTTGAGATTGAAATAGCGCACGCCTACGTAGAAGGCGTTTGAGTGCTCTGGCGTAGTGGAACTGATTTATTCTGACCAGAATTTGAGCGAAATCGTGGTTAAATTGAAAAAAGAAGCCTCATCCTGCTCCAAAAACGATGAACACAATCAATAACCAACGATTCATGCGGGAGAAGTAATGACGGTGGACTGATATATCACCAGTCATTCTCTTTTTTCTCGTCACCAAGTTTCACTGGGAGTGATCCAGTCGCTTTGGGGGTAAGTCGTTTAGGAATGTAAGACGACTCTGAAGCTCCCTTGTCTTTTTCTAAATGAATGTCTTTATCTAGTTCAACTCGGAGGTTCGGCATGTACCCATCTTCAGACATCAACTCAGAAAAGTCTCCTGATCTTAAATGGTTCCGTCAGTTTGGAGTGCAATAATATGATCAGCTGCCCTCAATCGCTTGACAGCATGAGTACAGAGCAATACTGTGGCCATCCGGCGGCGAAGCAAGCCTTCAGAAGAAAGGAAAAAGCGCGGCGGATTACAAAATCGGCCGTGTCTGCATCTAGGCCACTCAGAATATCTTCAAATACCAAGAAATTTGAATTGAGATATAAGACTCTGGCTAGCGCGACTCATTACTTTTGACCGCCGCTTAGAGCGATTCATTACTGCTAATTTTGGTCTCATCGGCAAATGGTAAGGATGCTAGATCAGGTCCCAAAATTGTCGCATCAAGAACTTGGTCGTATCGATTCTGATCAAAACTTGAAAATTCCACTATATTTTCTCGTATTGTTGAGTTCCATAAGTATGAGGTCTGGTCAAAAAACCCAATTCGTTCACTGCTAGTGCTGATAAAAATCCACCCGGATAGCATAAGAGTTTCTCCAAGCAATGCTTTACATAGTGTCGATTGACCAGAAGCCACTGGCCCAATCACCACTGTGAGCTACGCCATAGGGATCTGAAGGTCGATGCGTGATAAGCTAGCCTTGCCAATCTCCCATCCGAACCCGCCATCGGAGATTGTCGTCGCTAGGCCAGTTGTATGTGCACTGTTGCTGTTGTCGGAGGGATTGTTCTCCGATACATCTCCAAAGGGATCCAACGACAAAACCCTGAAATCCACTCGCGACTCAGTATACAAAAAGTTCTGGATCCGTTCTAAGCACATGGATGAAGTGATGATTGCGAGCATCATCTGCAGCGGCATGCTCAAGGGTGCCTCCAGGAACAATATGCATGAAATGACAGTGAAAATTGCAGTAATATCCAGCCTACGAGACGCAAAGATGAACGTTACCATGGGTAAGATACACAGTAACAAATTTACGATAATGGCAGCAGATATGATGACGGACCGAGATTTAGAGGCGGTCTTGAGCTTGTTAACCCGCATACTTTAAAAAGATCTTCCACGGTCGTTGCGAGTCCTGAGATTTTCAGGTCCTTCGTTTGTCGGATGACGTTCGATGTTAAACCCACTCGAGCCTAAATCTTTTCCAGCCAAGCCTTCTATCGAGGTATGGTGAGTTTGAATAGAAAGCTGGACGAAATAACACTACATAATACAACCAGGGCGCAACGGCGGCTGGACCCAGCTCTCGGAAAAGGAGGCAGCAAACCAATCCCAATTGTACTATGTTGGCCCAGACTTCGTGCAGATTTATGTCTCCGAAAATGACGCGTTTGATGTCGGCACTCATCAAAGTTAGGGCACCCGAGTGAGTGGTAGCTGACAGCTTTTCCTCCACAGCCTTTCCTAAAACCGCCCCTGGCCAGCGCACCACAAATCATGTATACGTTCTTGTAAATACCAATAGAGCCCGCCAGAGAATGCTAAACCAACATATACTAGAATGGTTGCAGCGATGAGACCATACCCAATGTTTCTCGAAGAAACATCTTGGACATCTTGCAGGTAGTCTAGCAACAAGCTGACAAGGAACGGCTGACACAATTGAAATGCAGTCATACCTATCCGTGGACTAACTGGAAGCAGAAGCGGTATTGGCATAGACCTTCCAAGAGCTATCGCAAGCCCATATTTCTGTCTCAGCCTTGACATGTGTGTAGCGTGGCGCCATAAGCTTGCTTGCAGTGGCTCCGAAACCATTCGCAGGTCAAGCGGGTACAGGTTGTCCAATGTCAATGTCTTCCGATAGGCTGTAAGAAACAGTCGATTTAGCCACAGGACTGCACCAAGGTTAAACAAGCGGCGGGTCTCCTCGGGGCTGTGTTGCTTTACGTCCCAGCGAACCCATCTTGATTTCTTTTTGTGATTCGAGAAGTGTTGCGATGAGATTTACCGCTAATGCAGCGGTGAATGCTTCCGTTAATTCCCTTTCGATGCGCGTAGTAGATGCGAGCCATAATGTTCGTGTCTGGGCCGCACCCAGAAGGACGGAAATAGAAAGGTATGTGGTAAGCAAAATTGATGGTGTGGGTGACCGTGAATGCTCCAAATACGAGAGGGTAGCTGCACAAAGACAGACGCAACACAAGACAAGGCGGTAGAGGCCACAAAAAGGACTTAAATCTCCCGATTCCTATGCCCACAAGAGCAAGTAGAAATAATTGCAGCGCAAAATGCACGCCTATAACTACCTGAGGTGCCAGAATTAGCTATGATATTACTGGAGAAATAGTAGTGTGGATGACCTACAATTTTGAATCACCGTAAAAATTGGCCACGGACAACTTCCTGCCGGCGAATGGGATACGTGACGCGTAAGATGGAAACAGCGATGAAAATGGAGGCTGGAAGGATTGAAAAAACACCTGCTCAAATTTCATGGTGAGATCAAAATCTTGTCTACATCCACGGACCGCGGGACCAAAAGACTGATTGTTGACTCACTACAAGAAATCCATTTTGAAGCTGCCAAATTACTGGAAGGCTTTATGGTGTACAACATAAATGTTCTCACTAGTATGTGTTGAGCAGCCCATAATCAAGGCTGAAGACTATTTCGTACGGTATTCTGTAAGGGCCATTTTGGAATGCGGGTTAGGGGGCTTCTCCGGTACGTGCCGCAGATGAGTCAAAATGGGTCAGTCAAGGATGACCACGTATCCGCTAACTAAAAGCCCGCAAGCTGACGTCGTCATCATACCTAGACATGATGTCACAGGAAATTACAACCCTTCTGTTGTCTCAGGTTTTCAATCGTGCTGTACGGACCCGTAAGACGCCGTCTGCTCACTGATGCAAGAGTGTTGAAGATTATGGGGTTGCCAAACATACCCATGGCCGTGCATGACTGTGTAAATATCAACCTATTCGCATTGAACAGACATCAGATCATATCGACGTGCATCTCTTCAACCACAACCCCTTCTCATTACTATTTTTGCCACTAGCCCTACCCTCACATCTCAATTCAAGGCCAAAGTCCGCTAACCTAGGGTAGCATATACAAGTCTGTTCACTCCATATATTCATATTTGCGCGATCAATATCAATCATGAAAATATATGTTACGATGATAACTAAAAAAAGACTCAGAATTAATCAACCTCCTTCCCGACCCCTGGCACGAACTCCCTCAAACAATTTAGCTATCGTGAGCGCTTAGCACCCTTTGTGCTTACCAACATGTATCAGAACGACGGGACCAGCAGTGATCGACTGGCAGTGGAAACTGGTGTTCCCATGACGAATAAAAGAAAAACTTCCTGTCCCGGTGCAGCTTCTAATGAAATTGATTTTCGGGTTTGTCTCATGCGTGTGGAAATTTCGATCATGGAACTCACTAATTGAGCTAAGCAAATAGTATATTATCATTACGTTGAAATACGTTGCCCGTGATAAGGAAAAGTTGCCGCTGAACCAGCTTATCGATAAATTGTTGAAGGATTAGAGCGGTTGAAAGCTGTGTTAGATCTCATCTAACAGCCTGATATCTCTTTGGAGAAACACGGCAAACCATTTGATGACGTCAAAATTTTCACATATTCTACTCTTTTATTCATCTGATCATCTTTCAAACACTCCAGGCGCTGCAAGGGTTAACCAACAGATTACCCGCGTCTTCAACTGGAACAGACTTTCTTGTCACAATCCATCCAGGGCTTGCAGGTATCGATGATTTGAGTCTTCCAATCCACAAAAGTGTTTTCTTGTTTCATATCGCGAGTCGCAGGAATAGTAGGACTTGGAGAAACGCAGCTAGCATATCCCGTGTCACAGCCGGATGTGTATGTCATCAAACGGCGTTTATTTAAGCGACTGCTGGTTCGACGAGTATGATTTGTACAACGTTGACTACGTCGTGTGTAGATATATTTTTAACATTCGCATATTTAGGGAAACTCGGTTCCCGTAACCACATCATCGCAATTCATCGTTGCACTCTTCATAAACGTTTAATCCTAATTGCAACCAACGTGTTCTATCTAATTAACTTGTTCGAAAAGCTTTTGAAAATTCAATGATAATTCATATACGCTCTTTTGAACGTGTAAATTCGCGTTTGTTCAAGCGTGATAAATACCACAACACCCACCGATCTTTCTTATTAGAATTTCTTATTAGAAACGGCCCCCAGTTGTGGTAGGTCAAGATCATTTGCTCCTGTTTCATTTCATTGCATTGTATCCTCATATAAAATCTCATTGGGTTTGTGATTCATGGACGTTTCACAAATTCCAGATGTGGGTAACCTACTTGTTATAGTAAGGTTAGACAATCTAGAGCGCAGTGAGGCATTGGCGATGAACCACTGGCGGTGGGTTACGCACAATGTGCTGCTCATATAGCAACCTGCTACACTACGCGTGAACTAACGAAGAGCATCCGGCAGTCAGTCTGCATGACAGCAAGAACATACTTTTCGCCGCCCATGGTGCTGCAGCCAAGATTCTTCCTCCACGGCTAGACCCCTCACTGGTGGGCTTCCTTACGCCCGCAATATTTCCTGCTGCTTATGACCTCGATTACCATTTGGTAGCTTCTTTATTATTCTTACGAGCGGCCAACATAGCATGTATTTAACAAAACATGGCAGGGAGATTTGAATTACGTATATATGAACCAGAGTAGAACCTATGCAGAACGGCACGACGATCATCGGTATAAGACAATCGGTCTTTCTACTTAAACTTATTTTAACTTGTCAACCCACTCGTTCGTGGAAGACGTGCTCCACCCAATACATTCACGCTGATCTCGCGTTCCTCTAGACTAATATGTTTGCCCAGGACGCTATTTTAAGTCGGCTCATTCTTTAGTGGTTTACCTAACCTGTCTGGTCCCGTGGATGTCAACTGTTAAGGGGTTCTGTAGGATGCACGCCAAAGTCGTTATAGTGTTGTGCGATATAAATGGACGGAAGTCAGATATTAGGGTAAATTACTTGATTAACTCAGTACATGTGTCTCTAAGCTTTATATAAGGAGTGCAGATGAGCCAAGAATGTTCAAGGATGAAGCGATATCCCATACATCCCCTTCAATTGTGTCCCTGGAATTCCAAACCGCTTCCATGATACGTAGAGCGTTGAGGACCGTGCCAAATTCGCCCAACTCACCCATGTTTGCGACAATACGACGGAAGTGATGTTCTTGACTTGGTAATGCCAGACACCCTGCCACACAAGTTGGCCAAGAAAGACTCCGTAATTGTGCAGGAGAGTCGATGGTCTGCATTTGGCTCAGGACCTTGGCGACGTTGGCTTGGATATCAGTAGAATTATTTTGCCATCCCGAGAGGCTGACAGAGAGGTAAATCTTTGCTGCGTAAGCCCAAACGCGAGTGACGTTTGCGATAGAGGTGTGATCAATGGCCCTGTCATGCCGACTATAGTAGCCCTCCAGCCGGCTAGCGCCCGTCTTGTTTGCCTGGGAACGGGGTGGGCTAATATCCAATCTCATGAGGCCCTCCTCGAGAGCTTGCGAGATAGGTCCTGCGAGGTTAACAAGGTTGACAACCGAAAAGTTTCCGCTAATTTTGGCGTCACGCTTCCATGCAGAAAGAGCTGAAATGTTCCCAATGGCCACGAGTACCCAGTTTTGGCAACCTACGACAGCTTCCAACCGTATAGGGCATTTTCGTTCGCTAGAAACGGATAAAAGGCTATGGTGATAACCTTGCAAGGCAGGTGGGTTTCCAAGGGAAGTGCTTGCAACAACATCAACGAAAAGTAGGAGTGACACGAAAAACACCAAAGCCGATTGATCTGCCGTATATGGAAGCGGCTTCTGGTGTGGCGTTACCATCGGAAATGGCAAGGGTAATGCACTCAAAAGAACAGCAAGACTGGGCTCCATATGATCGATACCGTGGCTCTTGAATATTTCGTCAAAGAGGGCCAAGGCCGGAGTCAAATGGATTGTCCAGTCCACGTTCCTCCGGACAGTGACTTCCACGATAAGAAGTTGTGCGATTGCTTCCATAATGCGGGTTCTATCCAATAGTGGGCACTGTGGACCTTGACGGCTAATGATAGAAACATCATTCTGGATTGATGTAACGGCCATATCCATTTGTTCGACTAGCCGATCCCAAACCAAAGCCTTACAGTCATCGTGCGTCTCTTGCTCATCATTTTGGGGGACAAGTGAGAAGAAGTAGGCGCTAAGGCTGGCAGCTACGTGGAAAGAGACTTCGCTCTGACATAAAAGACCGAGTAACCACTGTCGGCCCGTCTCACTCAACGATGGTCGATAGAAGGGGAAAAGAAATGGGAAGACGTAATCCAGGTAGATCATAACGGATCCGAGTTGCACCTGGACGGGAATAGCCAACCCAGTTGACCAAGAGGAGCCTGGTGAGGTGCCGGTCGGCAGGGTGACCGGGCTGGATCTCAAAGAGGCGGTCGTAGATGGGGCTTGAGAGTCATCAGAGCGACCAGTAGATAACTGGAAATTTGTCCGTCCTACCGAGCTAGTCGAGAGAGTCAACGGGGTTGAATTTAGGGGTGGGACACATTCTAGGACCGGGGCGCTCGTGCTATCAGGAGCACGTAAATCCGAAGTGTGAGACACAAAGTCTCTTTCAGTGGCCATGACCATGCCTTGGTCCTCGTGGGTAAGGAGACGTCTCTCTCTCCGGAGAAAGGCGTTCTGCTTGATTCTCTCCTTGATCGTCTTGGACATGTGCGTTTGCCCGGCAGCTCCGTCCATCCAGGGAGGTTTCACCTCACCCGAATGGCAAGTGATCTCAAGATTCTGACAACTTCCACAAACGGGGCGAACTGAGTCACAGCGCTTGCGACGAAGACGGCACGTCCAACAGCCTCCACCCTGTTTCCTGCCAGGTCCCATATTGACGTCGCTCTAGCGCCTGGCATTGGTGTGCGCGCGCGGGAAATCGTGAAGAGTTTAGGTGGAAGCTGGAGTTAATATTGTCTATCACCGACGCCAGAAGTGGGGTTGAGCATGGTCTCGGTGGATTAATAATTCGGGCTTGGCAACGATGATCTGCAGCAGGGGTCTATTTCTGTACGACCGCACTCCCTTCATAAATACCGCGCGGCATCCCAATTCGGTAGTGGGCGCGGGAAATAGAAGACAACAATGTCCATGTAAATGTATTGCAACTGTCTCTCCATTGGTATAAAAATAAGGTAAACCTGCAACTCTTAGATCTCCAAGCATGAACAGAAAGCTCAACATTCATCATTCGAATTCCAGTCTCCTTTGTCTGGTCAAACACCACCAAAATCGCCAGCATGAAGAAAACCGTTCTCATCACTGGCTGCTCAGAGGGTGGCATGGGCGCCGCCCTCGCAGTGGCCTTTCAGGAAGCCGGCCTATACGTCTACGCCACAGCTAGAGATCCATCGAAGATGGCAAGCCTCGGACGTGCTGGTATCGAGACCTTCACACTAGATGTTCTGTCCGCCGAATCAATTGCCGCTTGCGTGACCAAGGTACCCAGTCTCGACATTCTGGTCAACAATGCTGGTGCTAGTTATAGCATGCCTGTTTCGGATCTCTCCATCAACCACGCCAAGAAGTTATTTGATATTAACGTGTGGGCCCACCTCGTTGTCACCCAGGCATTCCTCCCATTATTGCTCAAGTCCAAGGGCATGATCGTCAATCAGACCTCCGTTGTGGGAGCAGCCGCCATACCATTTCAGTCTGCCTATAATGCATCCAAAGCCGCTATGTCCATGTTTTCCGACTGTCAACGCCTGGAGCTCGAGCCTTTCGGTGTCAAAGTTATTGACCTCAAGACCGGAGCTGTGGCTTCCAACCTGATCAGGAACCAAAAGGCTCTGACTCCTCTGTCTCTACCAAAAGCCTCCATCTACCAGCCAGCAAGAGAGGCTGTGGAGTCCGCCATGCGCAATGACAAGATGGCCGATGTAGGCACACCGGCGAACCAATGGGCAAAGGAAGTCGTGGGAGATCTGTTGAAGAAGAGCCCCCCGCTCGTCATCTGGAGAGGGGCAAACGCGCGACTAGGACGGATTGGAACCATCATGCCTCATGGAATGATGGATTCAACGATAAAGAAGATGACTGGGCTTGATGTAGTTGAACAGAAGGTGCAAAATTAGTGCTCGCATTCCATACTAGAGAGCCCTAGCCTATATAGTAAATCGAGGTGGCATAGGAATCATTCGGTTTATCACAAAAGAAATTAACTTTGTACTTGAACATGCTCCCGTTATTTATTATCAGTCAAGAGTACGTTGTCCATAGCATCTTAAAGATATGAAAGAAGGGTCAATTCTTGCAAGACGACTCATTGGCGGCACGTGTTCCCAGGATACACGCGCTACTACAGACCACTAACTTTTATAGGACCTTGAAACTAATTATAAGGAATTAAAGTAACGAGTCAAGATCTTGCATAATAGAAGCATAAGTGGTAAAATCGACTACCGTGCACGACGGGAAGGCCGTCCAAGCATTGAAGATTTATGGATCTAAGTTGAAACTGTCCATTCTTTCAATAATATGGCAGGGCTGAAGGGCAAACCACGCGGAAAATCAATTGGTTGGTTGACACTACTCACGTCATATTCGCGACTGTTGATTGGCCGTTAGCTTAGACGCTGCGCAAAAAGTTGCCTTGGTTTCCCCCATCTTAACAATCACCTTGAAAGCTACGAAGAATACTCGGAGCTGATTGGCCAATTCGATCGCAGCCTACCAGTACGACCCTTTATGGATTTTTTTGCTGATAAATTGAGGTGTTGACTTGAAACATTATCTTTTCATCCAGTCGCTGCATAGGGGTCTACGAGAAAAACCTATAAGTATCACACGCCAAAACCGTTTTATTCTAGAGATACGCCCAACTCGTAACCACATTCGATACCACCCAACAATACGATCCAATACGATCCAACAATCCTCGATCAAAACCGAACCACGATCCTGCCGACACCAACACTTTATCAATTCGTTCTCACTCAGCGGAACTTTACAGCATTCATTGTGCATAGCGCGATGGAGATATCTAGTCCGACCCATCTTCCAAACCAACAATGTTCTGCTGAGCTGCCGACAGAGCCGATCGTCCAGCCCATGTCTCTTAGGGTGACTCCGGATTTGAAGGATGATGTGGTAGGGACGGATCCAAAGCCATCGTCGGGCCGAACCATCACTGGCCTCCCGTGGGTCCTTATATGCGTCTCGCTTTACATATCCATTTTCATCTACGGACTCGACACCTCTATCGCCGCTGACGTCCAGGGAGCCGTTGTCGAAGTCTTTGGTCACGTGGAACAACTGGCATGGATCGGGGCCGGTTTCCCCCTCGGATCCGTAGCCGTGGTACTTCTCAACGGCGTACTCTATACGAACTTTGACATGAAGTGGGTGTACATCGCTACTCTCGCTATATTCGAAGTCGGCTCGGCCCTGTGTGGTGCGGCACCCAACATGAGCGCGTTGATTGTCGGCCGTGCCATCGCCGGCGCTGGCGGCAATGGCGTCTTCCAGGGCAGCCTCAACATGTTTTCCAGTCTAACATCGCCAGAGGAGCGGGGTCTCTACATTACCGGGATTGGGTTCTGCTGGGGCATCGGTGCCGTACTGGGCCCCGTTGTCGGTGGTTCCTTCGTCGTCTCAAGCGCCACATGGCGATGGGCTTTCTACATCAACCTCATCATCGGAGCTGCGTTCGCTCCCATCTACGTGTTTTACTTGCCCTCCGTCCACCCAGTAACAGGGGTTTCCGTTGCTGACAGGATCAAGAAGATAGATTCTGTCGGCCTGCTTCTCGGTGCAGGTCTCTGGGTCTCGTTTACCGTGGCATTTACTCTGGCCGGTGGTCAGTGGCCGTGGCAGGATGGCCGCACAATCGCCACCATTGTAGCCTTAGTCCTCATCATGGTCCTTTATGCCGCCCAGCAGGTCTTTTGCGTCTTCACTACAGTGGAGTCGCGGTCCTTCCCGATCCACCTACTAAGATCAAAGTCACAGGTCCTCTTCTGCATTTCCACAGCAGCCAACATCACCTCCGTGTTCGTCGTGGTCTATTTTATACCAATATACTTCCAATTCGTGCACGGCGACACCGCTCTGCAGGCCGCTGTCCGATTACTTCCGTATGTAATTGTCACTGTCTGCTTCAACCTCGGCGCCGGCCACCTACTTTCCAAGGTCAAGTATTACATGCCCTTGTTCGTCATATCCGGTGTGTTCATAACGCTGGGTGCCTCCCTTCTTACGGCGTACCTCGAACCCGCAACTCCCCAGGGTTACATTTATGGCTTCACGATCATCACGGCCGTTGGGTCGGGTCTCTCCATGCAAATCGGCTACGCAGTGTCGACTTTGAAAGCTTCGGACCATATAGGCGATGCTCTGGCAGTCATGAACGTTGCTCAGATCGGAGGGAGCGTTATTGCGCTTGTCATTGCCGGCCAGGTCTTCCAGTCCACTGCTACTAACAACCTCTCAGTCGTTCTGGCCGAGACTGGCTATACACTAGCCGACATCCAGAGCATTGTTTCCGGGGCGCAAAGTCATCTTTTCGAGGAGCTGAGCGTGTCTCTAAGGAACGCAGCCATCATTGCTGTTACCCAGGCAATTCAAAGAGCATTCATCCTGGTTTGCGTCGGTGGCGGAGTTCTTACAATAGCCGGTCTTTTGATGAAGCGGGAAAAGCTGTTTGCTGAGATCGTTCGAATAGGCGTTTAAAGGAGTTGCCCAAGTGATCTGATCGAAGAGGTTTCCATTTGCTGGGTCTGCAGGTTAATAGGGTCATCAGGTTTCTAGATTGACGCCGTAAAGTTGTGATATTTGCTGGACTTAACGGTGTTCGTGTTCACACCAAAAACTTATTTTTCTCTCGTTTGTACAAATATTTGATCGACTAATTAGCAATTGTAAACAGATTCCATAGTTTAACACTAATCTAGGGAACTAGTGCACAAGATTTTAGCTTAGTGTTCATCTGCAAGGTTTTCTGAAAGATTTTTTTATTCAACGACTCATTAAAGCCATATCCATGAAACTCTACTATCCTCTCATGCAAAGCTGGGAGGAACTCGATTGCGGCTCACTACGAGATTGTATAAAATGAGTGGATCGATATCTCCGTCTCGTAAATCTTGCTGCACCCAGGCATCGCGTATCATCCTGCTCGTCAGATATACGCTGCCCAGCGGTCGTCTCCTCAGTGACTCTTCCAGGACTGTGAGCACTGTCTGGCGAGACTCCTCGGTGCGCGCCTCGAGAGCAATGACAAATAGGGGCCAAGGCCGCTCGCAGAATTTGATTCTATCAAGAAGAGTAAATGATTCCTTCACCAGCTCCTGGACGCCTTGTGAATCGTGAGGTGCGCCTCTACCAACACGACAGAGGTAAACGAGTGTAGCGAGGCGATATAGTTCCGCGATGTTGGCTGCGTAGCTAAGCTCGAGTAAAGCTGTTTCCGATACACTTGTGTGGCGCTGTTCTGCATTTCTTGTGCGGATCTCTAATGATCGAATTGTCTCGATGTGAGCCTTGGAAAGATGGCGAGGGTCATCACGATCGAACACGGCGTCGACGGCTTGACAGACAAGATCCAGCAGCTCGAGTGAACAGCCCAAGATTGGCACGACCTAGAGGTTTTGTTATTCATACGAGGGGAAGAGGACGAGGAGAGGAGAATCACTCACAGTTTGCCTCTCTGGTGCAAATATGGCCTTTGATATTACTTTCGTCAGCCCTGCTAGTTGGGTTTGGTCGTCGTCCTTTTTTATCCAGTGCCGTATGCTAAACTTGTACATGGCATCGTGGTAGAAGATCCAATCCAAGATCAAGGCCTCGTCCCCATAATGTGTACCGTGAAGTTGAGTAACCAGGCGGGCAATAGTTTTTGTGCCACAAAAGAAAATAGACCAGCCCAGGGAAGAGGAGTCAAAGTTTAGCGTCTGTCCGGTGTCAGTCAAGCTAGGCATTTCATCTTGTTTGGGCGGATAATGGGACCTCGAAGATACTTAGCAACATGCTCGCTGCCATAGTTTGGATTGCGCGGGAAGGAACAAGGGCTTCAATGGATGACTGCAGCGCACACACTGCGTTTGTCTGGTAAACGAGTGCTTTGTCCTTGTCTAGATGCTGATACGACAGCGCACTTATGGCATGGCGTGTTGCCAAGGTAGGCTTCTCGTCGTCATTTATCGACAGTCTAAGGAGAAGACCGTAGAGGTCGTCGGCATCGTAACTCGAAGAGATCAACCGAGCAACGGGCGTGACACCTGGTTTTGCAAAAACTAAGCCTCAAAATCAATGAACATGCGCTGAAGCGGATATAAAATACCATTTGGCGGAGTAAGGGTGCAGTCCGCTCTCCCCATCGTCATTCGTGGCAGCTGGGAGAGCCACATCATTTCGTACGACTTAGGAGAGTGGTGTAGCCGGCCTGAAGTTTTAGTTAGCGAGACAGAACACCGAGATAGCCATGAAGTAGAGAGACCTACTTAGTTGCTGTGATACCTCGATATCTTCCGACGAAGTGTTGACAAACTCCAAATCGCCTGACTGGACAGGAAATAGACAATGACCCTTTGCACGAGTAAAGCGACGCCTGTCGTTTTCACGGGGCCATGAGAGCTTGATTCCATATCCCAGGCAAGTCTCTTTTCTTTCTCTACACTTCCGACAAGTTGGTCGAGACCGGTCGCAGGCAGTTTTCCGATCTGTCCGGAAGACCGAGGTCAGCTGGTCGAAGTCTGGCACAAACACTATACGTCTTTTCTCACCTCGGCAGTTCCAACACCGTTTCTGAGTCTGCATTCTGCAAGCACGGCGCTTGCCGGGTTTTCCTGTCTACTGTTATCTGATAACTTCCTATGAGACAATCAAAATGCTAAATTACGACAACATATATTAGGTAACAAATAATAACGAGTCCCATTTATACATAGCAAGATTGATTCCCAAATCTCAATGATCAAGAAAAGCGGGGGAAGAAATGCTTACTAATAAGTTGCACTTTGCCGCTACCAAAACACCGCGCCACACCACCAGCCATAACATTATAACTACACTCTTACAACAGAAGGTTTGCTTTATACAAATGGATGATGTAAATGCTTTGGTTTGGACAGAAAGACATGGGGTAGTTGTTACAGGCTAAGACTAATTTGGCGCTCAATTTGGCACAAGGTCTGCCATTTTCTGATCCTAAACCTATAGTCTAGCATTGAACATCTTTATACCGAACCACCATCTGGATGCACTATATAGCGTTAGGGACGTCGCAACTATACTGCAATAAGACTTTTAGGTAGCCAGCAGGCTTACTTTCTTCATAAAATACGCGAGCGCGTCATTACGACGGTAGCAACTATTATAGTCCATATCAAAGATTTCTACCGCCTCTGAGTGCCACGAGTAGAGGTAGTGCCACGAGTAGAGGTAGCGACGGAAGTGCCATTTCATTCTTAAGCATAACAACAGGTAACTTCTTAAAATAGGAAAACCAGTGCTTATATGACTATGTGGCTTTTCTTCTGCTTCTCTTCTATTATCTTTCGAGCTGTGCAACTTGAATTTTACAGGACAACAGAAATGATTAGCCCAAGTATGGCTAAAATTGGCGCTCTAACAACAGGGCAGCTGTCAACGTATCGTTGGCCTCCACGCTTCCAGCCAAAGTCTCGTTTGCTTGGATGCAACTCAGCCTGGACATGTCTGTGACGATCTGCGTACCTTCCGTTGTGTTTTTGTATCCCCAGGTTAACATAATCGGATGTGTGCTTCACAGCCTCTACGTAATCTGTATTGTTGCCTTTCTGATGATAGCTGCCGCTAAAACGAGTGACTTGACTGTTCCTGGTGAGGTTTGCATTTAAAGGCACTTTTATACAAGAGTCAGCAGTGTTCTCATGTTCCGCAAACCAACTTCAAGATCATGAGTCACGTTACTTACCAATAGAAACAATTGAATTAGTACTTAGTTAGTCCTTACAGGCCTTTGGCACAGTAAACCCTGATCCACAGGTTGCGTCCGGGTCGTAATTGGTGGTGAAGGCTTGCTGTAACGCCATGGTGCAATCAGAACCGAACACATTAGAACAGGACCCATTATCATTGTCTCCCTTAGATACGATGTCGGAGGGTAGGTCGTGGAAGACACTCATACAGACTCGCCACGTCGAATTGTCTACTCGGATGCTAGAGCCGTTGTCCGCGCCTTGTGTGATAAGGGACGATGGAGGGTTCAGTCTAATGCTAGTACCGGTAAGGTACTCGTCTGAATCACTATCTGCATCCGTGAGAATATCGGCTGTAACGTTGATTTGAAGTGACCAGCCACTGATGTTTGCGGATGGCCATGACTCAGATATATCCTTCCCACTGATTTCAAAGTTGCCGGTAGCATTAGGTGAATTTAACGCCTGTATCCATTCAGAGCTTGTGATGGAGCCTGGGCCGTGAGTGTTGCCCACAGCGATGAATGCAGCGCTTGTGGTGGCTATAAGTAATAGCAAACTCCGGGAAATCATCTTGCGGTGTTCATGTAGAGCCTAAGTTGGTGGATACATAACCTCAATTGTTTTGAGGAAGTTTTCGACTGATACATTTATAAACATGGTCTTGAGTAAAAGATGCTTAGATTGCCTATCCGATTTTGTCACCGATCCTGTCAATGACATACGCCAAGCACGAATGATAGCTTTCTGCATGGACTATTAGCGATGCCGCCTAACTAGTAACACTCTAATCTACGGATTTGTGCTAGTAGTTTGTTGCAACACGATCTGTCACAGCCGTATTATCCGTGGCGCACTTCCTTCACAAGTCTATACATGTATGCAGATCGACCCCACAGCAGCGTCTAGGTTAGATCACTGCCTAAATGACTGAGATGGTGTAACGCTTCCATCGAGTAAAATTAAGCAGAAAAAACAACATTCGCCCTCTCCAGCCATGACCATTGTGATTGAGCGTTTTAAGAAAAAATTTACCATCTAGGGAAGCACGGATCGCCAAAGCTACCGCAATAGTGGGTATAAAGGGCCGCGTTGTTGCGGCTTCTTACAGCCGCAAAACGAGGCTAAATCGAAATACCCACCCGTAGGATCTCCTCTAGTGTTCAATGTGCCTATAACCCCCTAACCTAGCCTAGCCAGGTGGCTATTGTACTTTCATACCTTCACCCAGTCCTAATTTACTTTCAAGCCTACAGGTCGAATGATGTAGATATGTAGTAAAATAGAGTAGCGGTGGAAAGATATTAGACCTGGTCCGCCTGTGCGCCTCGAGTCGAGCCATTAGTCGTTATGTCCCAGTTAGTCTAGGCCAGACTATTTCGCAGCACATGGCGGATAGCGAAATAGGCGCTCAGCGGTTTTAGGTTCAGCCTTATGGCTCTTCAAGTGACTCGACTTCTTATGTGCTTACTTAGACTTAATGCTCTCGTTAGAATTTCAATTAGGCCTGATGACGACTGACTAAATATGACTGTCGTGCATTGCGAGTAAAATCACATTTTAAGCTGAAGGGTTATTGTAACATGGTCCTAGTTGTATTCATCACGGTTATTGACCCTACTGAGTCGTATTTTGTGTGGCATAGTTCGAGTTTCTGCGAAATTAAATTAGCTAGGTGTAGAGCTACCTGCAGTGTTTGGCACTTCGAGGACGCGAGAAAGTATCCACCAAAGTAGTATCTCCAAATAAATTCTGGACAACGGTTTTGTGTAGCAACACATTAGAGTTGGAATTGTTCCAACATGTGACTATTAGGCGAAAAGTTGAAGCTGTCATAGCATTACGCGATGGACCAGGTTCATATATGGACATACGACATCAATAAAAGCGTTGCGAACGGCTTCCTCCGTGGTCAATTAAGAAATCCTTAAATAAGCACCCCATCCGTCACACGAATGAGAAATCATGTTTCTGTATCCTATCCAGGTTCTGCAAATATGCCAAGCACTCATGGAAACCTTCAATACCTATGACTTCCACCGCAATATGGCGTCCTAGGAGCCTTTGATCGATACTAATATGTTTCCGAAACAAGTCATGTTCACGGCATGTGGTCGCACGATTGTAAATTGCCCTAAGTCAGGCGAGAGCATCCGATGTTGATGTTACACCATCAGCCTTTGAGGACAACCCGCACCAGTTGCAGGCTGTGACTCAGCCTGTCTTCGAAATTCCAACATGTGCCATTAAATTCTGAACAACCCAGGTCAGGATTATGCGATCAAGCATACCATCTTATTGCATCCAAGACTTGGCTGCGGTACCGGGAGTTTGAACTGCTCCTCAAAAACATTCGCGAGGCTTGGGTATGGATACTACTTCAGGGTTGTGCAGCTTCTCGGAGTGGCATCCAACAACCGTACATCAACCCACGCACAACCCTTCTCAGAATCATCAAAGGGCTACGAGCGAAAAAGCGACGCGGTTAGGCGACCACAATGACTGTAAATGTGTCTATAACTTTCGGATGATTTACCTAAGTTCTAGGAATGCCAACACATGATCCTTGTCGCCTATGATCTTGGGGGCCGCGTGGCATAAACTGCTGGCATCATTGTCCTTCAAAACCCTGAACCACACATCTCACCACTTGAAGTATGTACCAGGGCCGTTTGACTTCGGGGAACGTCTTAGCACCTTCCCTATAAGAAGGGGTTGTTTGCCATTCACTTGTGGAAACCGATTGTGATTGGCATGCCCAAACAAGATATCCGCGCGACTTGCTCTTTCACGAAAAAAAATTGAAAATGAAAAAAAAGGAACCAGTGGCGGGGAATGATGTTGGTCAGCCAGATATATATGTATCGGTAGTGGGGCCCACCGACTGATTTGCTTTTGTATCGGTTTCTGCGGGCGAGATTTGTGTCTCTTGATGGAAGCTATAGCCGCCGAAATCAGCAAACATCTAGAACGAAACCCAGGACAGGACTTGACACTTCTCGATCTCGAATGCATGCTGACCGAGATGGAAAGATGGTCCGCGCGAGGCAGGCCGCACAAGGCCATACTGCACCCAAAAGGAAAAAAAACCGAGTAGGCGGATGATGTAGTGGAGTTCGGAGAAGACAACGACGCAGGCATAATCTCACCTGGCGACTCGGATTACTTGTTAGCAATATTGCGAGAAGGTACGTAGACTATATTAAAGTTGTCCAACCGAGCGAGTGCCCCACGTCGAGTTTGGTGCCTATAAACATAAGTTCTTGGGAAAGTCGAGGTTCCACATCGCTCTTCTGGGCACTGTGAGTGCTCCCCTCGTGCAGACGAGGTTCTGTTTGTCCAATACAGGCCTTGGAGTATTAAGCTGACGCATGATTTCCGTCACGTCGAAAATGATCGATTGCGGAATGCCGAGCTCGTAGAGCCGTGTACGGAGATAGCTTGAATCGTAGGCAAGTTGCATAGTATACAAAGTGGTCAGGAACCGTCCTAACCACGCTAAGATTAGACGACTAACTTAGTGGTACTAGTATAGGCTCAATGGGATAGAAGCCGCGGCTACACGAAGACCCCGAACACACAGAGTGCGTAGACAGCCCGTCAGATTTTGTTTGCGCACTTGATAAGAACCCAAAACGTAGTGCGCATTAGATTCACGTTTATCATTTCAAGCAATTCTGCAAATTTCGGGTAGGTTTTGTGCCACCTTGAGCGACTCCTGAGTCCTGAGCAGTATAGAGGCTAGACTAGAGCCTGTACGTGATGACATCATTCGGGTAGCAAGCAAGGAAGTTGTTTAGCAACAAGGTTTAGAATCAAGCTCAGCCGACAGCTACGAAGTATCACGAGGAGCAACCTCTCGCATAAGTCAATGAAGAACTAGATGTGACAGATTGAAGGGCACTCTTTCCTTTATATGATTGTTCTAGACCTGGCGTTTCACTGCCAAAGTGTATCAGCGACGTTATAACGCCCCATCCACAGCGCTTGGCTAATATACCACTTCCCATTACAAAAAAAACCCCAAAAATATACCAAACCCCCTCCCTACACAACACAAGGTCCTATAAAGATGTTCAAACGCCTCGTCGTCCTAATCTTCAATGTCATCTTCCCACCAGCCGCGGTGTTCCTGTTAACGGGCTTCGGGGCCGACTTCGCCATGAACTGCTTCCTGTTCATCCTGGCTGTGATCCCGTCGCACATCCACGGCATGTACATCAGCTTCGTGTACTTCCGGCGCAAGAACAAGGTGCGGAAGGGGAGGTGGCCCGGCCGCCGGCGCGGGCTCATCTACAGCGACAAGGTGCAGAACGGCGGGGCGACGCGGGCGCAGCTCGAGGACATCCGGAGAAACGAAGAGGAGCGCGCGGCGGGGCGGAGGGACGGAAAGAAGGTCGCGAGGGAGTGGAAGAGGACGGCTTGAGATGCGCGTGTACGGCGGCCGGTGCGTGGTTTTGACGGGATGGTACCCACGGCATCTTATATGGCAGACGTGGTCGTACGAGTAGCAATTACACATCAATGGATTGAGTGATAGTCTTCAAAGTGTTATTCAAGAGAGTGCTTCTCTCGCGAAGTGCTCCATTTGCGCAACCAATGAACGGCCTCGGGGTTGTAATGCGAGGTCAAATGGAAAGGGCTCATCAGTAATTGATAAAAAGTGATATGTAGAGACATTATTCTGGAACTACAAGAAGTGAATAGTATATATACTTTATGCAATCCGGGGTCGGTGTCCGCCGAATATAACGAATGCTTAAAACCCGAGCAGTTGCCTGAACGCCGTGCCATTATTTAAATACAGCCATTTCCTAAAAATCGTGCTTCGTTATATCTACTTCCCGTTGCAATGTCGTTTGTATTATATTGACATCAAGTTATGGCACTCTTTGGGATCTGGTGATGTGGCTTGTCGATTATCCGATGGGAGATTCGTGTAGAAGTGCCAAAACCATCCACCCTTTTTCGCGACAAGAGCTGGATCACCTATCTTGGGATCGATCCCTCGGGTACGCACTTGAGGGCTCCACGACAATTTGGGGAATATCATCGAGACTTATGCTGGGCAGCCTGGGAAATGGTATTCTCGATGAGTTGGACGAATTTCGCGATAACCTGTTTGACGTGGATGACCGAGCCCCCAAGTCGCCTTCCGCTCCAATACTATCCACCATGTCGGCGACTTGAGCATTGAGGCTTTGGTCGCGTGCGTCTGATGGACCAGTGTATCCCGGTGGTGGCTCGTTGAAGCTCACAGGTGTCGTCGCCCCCGAGCGTGTATCGTCCAGGTCGACATCGTCATATCTCGGGGGGTCGTGTGTGGGAATTTCGAAGTCGCCCAAATCTGCCTCCCCAATTATCTCGGGGCTAGACCCAGCAGTGCCTCCACTGTGCTGAGTAGATAACCTTCTTGGTGTAGCTGCGGCAGATCTCGAGCCTGGTACCTCCAAGTCCTGTGCGCTGTCGAAACTTAACAATGAGCTGGCACTTCGTTCCCGTCGATGTGATATTGCGGAGGGTGACCTGGTAGATAACGAGATGCTAGCGGCGTCGGAGAGGAGTCCCACCCTCTCACTTTCCTGACTATTCGCTCGTAGTCTTGTTCCGTCATGTCTCGCCACGCCCAGTCCTTCATAGCTGACACTCGACACAGCTCGCTCACGTTGATTCCTGAGGCGCTGTTGCTCTTCGCGCAGGTCCGAGACTGTGTTGGACTGGCTTGCAACTCTTGCGCGCTCGTTCAGGTCTCTCAAAGCGACAGAATCGCCCCGCTGTCTGGCGTCTCGTCGCAACTGCCTGCGTTCCTCTCGATCGGCGATCTGGCTCCGCCTGGCGACGCGGATTTGATACATGGTCTCCATCTCATCCTCGCGCAGGGCTTCGTGTTCTTCGGCAGTCGGCATTTCCAGGACGACATCAACACCACCTCGCTCACCCTCCCGACCCAGGACTTGTTCATTGTCGTTTGGCTTGGTCCGGTAAACCGGCAGAGTCATGATGGAGCGCACCGAGGTGTTCCTGTCCACGGTGGTGGTCTCGTTGTTTCCATTCCTATTCGACTGCGCAGCGGCATTGCTGCCCGCCCGGGCGCTCCGGCTTGTGCCTGATGTAGAGTCGTCGTTTCCGCTTGTTTGCGAATATGCGTATCGTTTCGAAGGTCCCTTTCTCGACTTTTTATTCTTCCTGACTTTGATGTATGCGTATATCACTGCCATTACAAAAATGGCACCGGCGCAACATGAGACAATCTAGAGCGAGGAAGAGGCGATTAGTGGGGGAACTCGGCAGGTTTGACGGGAATAGTCTGCGGGGGACGTACAATTACGACTGTGCTGGGCTTGTTTGTGTTGTTTGTGTTATTACCCGACCCGAGAGCGCGCTTCTCGAACCCAATACCGCCCAACCGCGTCGGCATGCCTATCCTGTAGGGAATATGCATGGTGGTTGTATGACGTGCTGAATGAGCGACGATGATTGAGAGGGTATCCAGATGCCAAATGCTGGCCTAAGCGTCCGCCCGGAGAAAAGAAGAAAGAAAAACAAAAACGACGCGGGAAGAATGGAGGGGGCCGATTAACGTCAAAGGTGTCCGTACTCTGTGATGCGTGATCCGTATTCTGTGATCCGTCCTGCACCTCGACAGGTTACAGTGCCGGGTCTAAGCAAGTAGTCTCTCAGGGTATCCGCTGATGGCGTCACTGGGCGGGTCCGTCGCAATGAGCAAGCACAATATCAAGTCGCGATGTTTTCCAGGTCTGTCGCTCGCAGATAAGCATATGGCTGGACACAGACGACGAAGAAAGAGAAGGCAAGTTCAAGTGTAGAGGTTGCCTTGCAGGCGTGCGTCTGCCAGGCGGCGATCAGCCCGCGCCCAACTATTAACGTAACTAAATTGTAGTGGCTGCGGAGAGGCGGGATGCACAGCAACGGAATGGACGCATGTACCTTGGTCAATGGGGGATAGACATGGGCATGGCCAAGGGCATGGGATGCGCCGGGGGCCTCGTGTTGTAGCCTCTAGCCAAGCCGTACAGTATGTATGCAAGTATGTTCTCATATATATCCACTTGCGCTACAAGCAAGCCGCTCTTCCTGAACCCTGGATTTCAAGCTCAAGCGCCTTGGCAACCAGTAGGAACGAGACGCCCTGTGACAGCTGCAATCGACAATCGACAATAGCTTAGACACAGTAGAAGTATCGCAGCGTGCCGGAGATAAAGAGTGCAAAGATGCTGAGGGAGTCCCACTTTTTTCTGCTTCTTTTTTTCCTCCTCCTTTTTTCCCCTGTAGAGAGAGGAGGCTGGAGGCGTTGTTGTCGTTGTCAGACGAAACGCTATGTGGACAATGTCAGATTTTGGTTGTTCACCTAAACGACGATCTTGCCGAATGGCATTCCAGCATGGGAAAACCGGGGGACTCCAATATCCCTGTCGCCGTCTGGGAAGAAGCAGGCGAGGACAGGCGTGGGCAGGCCCTGCGGTGAGTTGGCAGCAAATACCACCATGTACCAGCCACTAAGTTAGCGTCGGAGGCGCACCATTCTGATGTCTGCCCTCCGTACGGATCCGTACACACACTTAAGTTACATGCTAGTCTAACAGAATACTTTTGTCGAGGCTCGGCTTCTTGGTGCCGCGTAATAATATCAAGCCATCTCCAGATTCTGCCATCTCGGCATCAAGCGACGATAGAGTCCACCAAGTTCATGGTTGGGTCGTTCAACCAACCAGGTTGAATGTACCGTTATCCTTCAACACATACGCTGTCGACCAATAATGTCATCATCTGCTTGTCTCAGTCTCATGTTGTGGCTGCATGTTTGCCGTCACACACACGGAGAGAACCCGAACCAAACCACTCGGATCGCGCCTTTGGTTTGTCCGTGTAAGAAAGTCGTCCTCCAGGATCTGCACATACCCTATCCCTTGGGAGTACATAACCAGTCTCAACTAAACCACTTGTACGTGCAAAGCCAGCAAGCTTCGTTCGCATCTGCCTTGCCTTGTTTCGAATCCTCTCTCCCCATCCGGACCGCAAAAGCTCCTATACAACGCGACGGCGGGTGCGCACAAACAGACACGGACACGGACAGAATTACACTACCAGAACATATATGGCGGGCGCCCATCGCATGGGGATGAGCCCGCTGCAGACTGCTATTTCTAGCACAGTTTCCCCGCCGCTAACGTTAGCTGACCCATTGCCACCAAAAGTCAAGCGCTTAAAAACATCATGATCTAGAAAGTATTTGAGTAATTAATGCACCCGCATTCGCGTTCGAAGGTACAGCGATGCATGCGTGACTCCGAGAGCAGACATGCACTGTAGCCTGCGGTAATGCACACGCCTGCCGTGGCGCCCCGTGAGGCAGTGAGAGGGCAAAGGACCCAGGCATCGCATGTGGTCGTGGCTGAACAAAATCTGATCAGCCAGCACCGCCTCGATCATATGCAGAACATCAAATCACCGTCGCACCCAAACAAAGTGCCCCCAAGGGTCTCGAGCCACGGCGTCACAATGGCGATGTCGAGAGCATCCGACCTGGATGCCCTTTATCAAACCCTGAAGGGCTCATTGCCCGTGGGGTCCGAAAAGCCGTCAATCAAGAAGCCTTCATTTCCTGGACCCCAAACTTGTTTGCTCTTGGTACTCGTACCTGCAGATCATCGCAACATTGCTGGTGGGTCCCCATCGTCAGGTCTCAGCTAACAGTGAGACACACACACACAGCAACAAAATGATGCCTGGGCCGCTTATAAGCTGACCATTTGATTAGCGCATTAAGATCTTGCCCATTCTGAGCCAATCAGGTTTGTTCTTTGGCGAATGTTCTTCTTTGCCTTGGCCATTGTCACGATGTATACCACCGACGACTTTGCAGCACGTTCACCCGTTCGGGGATCCGGGCTCATATCATCCTCCCGAGAAGAAACTACAAACAAATGCCGAGGTTGCCGGAAACGTAGTAACTTAGGGCTGAAGGAGCCTGGAGCATGATCCATAATCCGTATCCGAGCTCCACAGCCGTGATTAACAGCCTGATTGATGACCTCACCTCCAACAATCCTCCATTCAGCAGACTGTTTTCCAACTACTTTTACAGATAGAGAGGAAACTGAGGGCATTCGCAACATCTCTTTTTAGCTGCGTCTCATTGGAAAAGCTTCTCTTGTTTTGGTGTAGCGACAAGTTGCAGCCGCCCCCAGTCAATCAACGCGGCTAAGCCAGATTGTCCAATCAGTCAAAATATCCATCTTTCGGCGCTGCCTACTCAAATAAAACTAGGCAATGTTACCCTCAGCGTGCGGTGCGGGGGCGCTTCACTGCAATCTTTAAGCCCCACAAAGGAAACGGCGCGTTCCGATGTCTAACGGTAATATGTCAGACGGATTGATCCTCTCACGATTGACTCCTAGTATTCCACCAACTCAGCGCTCACGACATTGCAAAGCTGTGCGATCCGGTGACACCAACATGTTCTAGTTCTATCAGTAGGAATCATGCACGCAAAAATATCCGGGGCCCGGTAACCCTGTCTTTGCGCCTGATCACTGTGACATATCCAAAGGGTCGCCCACGGCTGTCAGAGCTCCGCACTGCAGCGATTTCATTTAAAGTTGGGATGTAGTAGCCGATCTAGCCACACGGCCAGCCAGACTCGAATTGCCTAACCTTAGATCGTGGGGGCGAGGCAACGTCGAAATCCTTTGGGCAGACAATCGGGTCACCGGCTCCGGATACGGTCTCACCTACGAGGCTTAGCCGAGTATGCCTGCTAGACCTTGTACCGTGAGAATTTGACTGCCACGACTCATTCTCCCCTTCGTTTTCTGACAGCACCACTACCCATCGAGTGCTCCAATATGCCCGGCCGGAACGGTATCACTAGCGGAGGTTTTGAGGCTGCCCTAAGTATACGGAGACATATGGGAAGCCCCGCGCTGGTCTATGTAACAAACCTGCATCTAACAATCTTGACAATCGCGATCCGAGTGTTGTTGTGAACGGCGACTTTGTTTTGATTGCCAGAGTTGCAAGCTCGACTGGTCGCGAAAAACATTGGCCATACTTGAAATCGGCGATCACCCAGAAAGTGATATGCCTGATTGCCACATCTATTTACCAAGGCTGCATGGCGATAGATTCGGTGATCATCTACAGAATTGCGATATCAGATTCCACTCAAACTGCCTTTGCAGGATCGCCTCGATCAAGAACATTCAAAGACCTACCTAACCAGTGTTTGAGCCTGTAGACCAGAGACTGTTTGTCTTTAACAACTACGTCTACTCTACCTACAAGCATCATCATCTCCCGTTGGTCGTACGAACATGGCCGCATTGCATTTCCATAATTGAACGACCATATCTCCAGCTTGAGCAGTCGACGCAACCATTCCGATCAGGCAGTCTGTGAAGAGGCAGAATCGGTGAGTCCCGACAAGGCAGTCCATATTGATCTCAAAACGTTAGGTCGGACTGCCGCGGCGGAATCAGCGGACCGCTGGGCGTTAAACCTGTAGTACCGACCACTGCATTTGACTTCCTCGATGACACAAATTGTAGCCCAATCATCGTCATTATATTCCGTAATAAGGGTCATGTACTGTTCGGTAAGCGCCCTGAAGCTCTGTAGCTGAGCTGCTCTGGAGTAATGCTTGCTCCAAGAGTGCCGCCACTCTTGGTCTGTCCGAAAGGACCTCGTGAGTGAGTTATAGTCTGTACCCACCTCGACAGCTATGCCTGTTATCAGCCCAAGTGCTGTAATAGTCGAGTTAATGACGGTGAGCTGAAAGTTGTTTCCGAATGCGTCGACCAGATGGGGCTAGTGAGAGATTACTTACATTCGGACTTTTCGGAAAAGCCTCTTTGTGGCTATCTGTCAAGGTCTGTTGTGCTGCACCAGCGAACCTGATTATCTCGGAATGTTTTTGCTTGATACCAGGCTCTAGTATACTAATGAAATCACTCGCAGCCTCTTCAGCGGGATCTGCAAAGGCCTTTCAACCAGACTCCTTGCGGACTTCATATCTGTTCGTCTCATACACATACTTGACCATATCAACCCAGAGTCGCCACTGGTAAGAACTCTCTGCGAACCACTCATCGAATTCCCTTTCAAACGGATCCAGGGGAATGCATATCGTCGAGGACTTCTCCGCCATCTCGGCGAGCAGTTGTGTCTGCCAGTTCATCCACCTATGGGCCATGTTTTGGAACAGTTCGTTACGTGCGGAAGGGAAATCTTCAACACCAAACCAGACAAGGACAATTGTTGCGGGTCTATATGTGAAAGTCATCAAGGCAACCTGTCTGTTACGTTCCGTATATCTTTTTGGTTGTTACATATCACATCGATCACACACAAAGCGACAACGACAGAGATCGCAGATGCCGCAGCGCGAGGCACAAGTTGCGGTGAACTGGGACGTTGAAACTGTTAATCGTCATGGCTGTCTTCGGATAATCTTGTCTAAGTTCCAGAGCGATGCCATCTCAGCCATAAAGCAACATGGGAAGAATCGTCGCGTTATCCTCGTAAGGAACGGCCACGTGTGGAATAGCGCGACATGTCTTGGTTTCGCCCTGAATGAAATTGGATCCAGAGTCGCGCGAAGCAGGTTGTATAAGTCGCTAGCCTTCAGGGTCAGGATGCGGATAGGATCATCACCGGCCGGAAGTGGCGTGTACTGAGATTCTAATTTCCCAACGACATCTCAGCTACAGGTTATCGGGCAATCAGGGAGGTTCTTTGAGCAAGAAGAATGGTATCCGCAAGGAGCCAACCCGAGAGATGCAGATCTTGGCTTTCGTCCCTACACATGGGCAACGAACAACTTATCCATACCGCAGGTCGAGCATCTTCTCGTTGGCTGTCCCTCCTCTACGTGCCTGAACAGGAAATCCATTCAGCTGATTCGTCAAACTTTGACTTCGAAGTTCATTATCATGCCAAGCCGATATCGCACCAAAGGATCACCTTGCGACAAGCCGATTGCCTCGGGCGTGTCTAGCCACACGCAGGTTCCGTACTACACCCTGTTGTTGGCGACGGTCTTGCTAATTACGTACAGGCGGCACGCTGCCTATAGCTCACTAACAGGTGTTGCCCCGTTTTACAGATGCGATCGTTCTATATCAAGTGGTTATTGATAGTTATACACGTATAGATCCATATAAACGAGTATCCCAGGATGCAATAACTTTGATGCAGGTATGTTGGGTCTAGCGAGGTTTAATCCGTATAGATGAGCGTCTTGCCATGTGGAGTTGACTTATGGAATTGCACTGTTCCTTCGTCGCCTGGGTATGATATCATTGCCCACTGACTCCAGTGCAAATTTAGGAATCGATATTCCACGGCTCAAGAGTTTTCCAGAAGAAGCTTTCCTCATAACGAATAGCGTTCGTGAGTCTTTTATCTCAGAATTCGGCGACAGTACTTTTTGCAATGTGAAAGTGTCGCCATTTGCGGGGTGAATAGCGGTGTATTGTACGAGTACTGGCGGAAACTGCGGAGGTCGAGATCCAAGAAGGGCCGTCAACCTGATTGGTTCGGAGTCGAAAGGCCACTGCAGTGGGTGACAATTTTTGATATCTCGCATGGGTATTGGACTGCACCTACAGTACCTTTTGTACCTTTAACACGATTGTAGTTAATGATCAATAGGCGCCAAAAAAACTATGTAACCGTAAGACGCGAACCATGAACTGCCCCTGGTTGATTCTGCGATCTAGTGAAATAACCTGGAGACAAGCCTCGCCGGCCGGCTATCGCCAACACATCCTGACATGCTGAGAACTGACTATCGTTTGTGTAAGCACCAGGTCACTCAGAAACCGTTCGACTGCCTGCGTCAAAAGCCCAAGTAAGCAATGCATTGCATGTTGATCGCCCAGCGCCAGAAATTTGCGATCCCGGCCACTCCGTTCTGTTTTTCTTTTTTCTTTTCTTTCCTCTCCTTTTCTTTCTTTTTCTTTCCCCACATCAATCGCTGAACCAATTAACTGGCACATGACCGCAATTATGCGGAAGTGGGCCATAGTATCAGAGTGGGAGGAGCACAAAGGGAGGATTACTGATCTGTACTGGCGCGATGATATGCCGTTGATAGAGGTTGCGAGTGTCATGGGCACAGAACACGGATTTCACGCTACGTACGCGTTCATCGTCACGCTTCTCGATCCCCGATGGGTCCATTCGGTGTCAAGAAAACTATCGAGCTGACTACTTTCGTAGGCCCAAAATGTACAAAGCAAGATTCAAGGTGCGTGCTACTACGACTTTCATCGTGCTGCACATCGGCTGAAGCCTGAATGCGTGAACAGATGTGGGGTTTGAGGAAGAATCTTAGCCAGAGAAAACGTAGCCGGGTTTTGAACGCAGCCTCGCAACCGGGATGCCCTGCCGCATCTCTTGCATTATGTCGCCGCGAGCTCGCTACGGCCAGGTTGGACCAGAAAGTGGAATGTTCGCGACGACAATTAATTCCAGGGCCGTCTTCACGGCCAAAGCCTGTAACGACATTACCAGGACTGTCAGTCTCTGTCCTGGAGGCACCGGATGAGCTAAGCGGTGCGGAAAAGTGCATCCGTTGCATTGTCGACTACACGCAAAACCGCCTCGAGACTGGGGCGTGGAAACCAAACAGATATAATATTTCCCAAGATACAGCTGCGCTGTGGTTCATGGAGACAAATCTAGTAATCAAGCTGTTGTTGCATGATCGCGCCTGGCCTCAAGCATTCGATTTACTAAGGATGTGTTTCTTGGAGTGCGAAGCAAGGCTTGATCGCCAAGAACCAGCTCTCATGCTTGCATTTTTGGTGAGCGCTCTCGGACTTCGAAGTGTCAGCCATGATCTATGTGCATCTTTACTAAGTCACGTTGCAAAAATGAGCTTTGTTAAACTAGGGCCCTCTCATCCCTTCAGCGTATTATTCTCTCAACTCATCAAATCACAATCGCACGGATCAAGTGATTGGTTGAGGGCAATGGCAGGCGCGCAACATGCTGCTATCCGGGAAAACACCAAGCCGTATGCTTACATCAGAAATATCTCCAACATCTCGACCATGCACAGCCTCAAAGCTTTGGTTAGCAGTGGCAAGCTGTCCTACACCGAAGCTGAAGTCCAATTTGCGGAAATGACGAGGGAAATGGTTTTTTTGGAAAACGCCGCGGACAACATCGCTTGGTTGTGCTGGGTTCGAATCAGTTGGGCAAGGATACGTTGTGAATTTGGCAAATATGACGAGGCGCAGGCACTGTTGGAGGGTCTCCCGGGCGAGCCTCTGAGCCAGGCCGTCTACCTAAGCAACGCCGTACCCGAAGATGTCCTAATGGCCCGGGGGAGAATTCTGCTAGGCCTGGGAAAAGATGAAGAATCAGCACAATCCTTCGAAAGAGCGCTTGCGGTCTGCGACGAGACTATGACATTTGAAAGCACCTGTGTTGCATGGGAACTATACACATATTATCTCACAAGAGGATCTACTAATAACGCACAGAATGCGAAGGCAGTCTTCCAGAAGTGTTTTCGGGGCGTTATTGGTGGATCGAAGAAACCTCGACTGCCTCCAGCTTCTAGCTTGGGGCAAATCTAGGTTAGGTATATCTACCCAATTACCAAAGGCCAACCAGTAGTCTAGTGTACCGGTTGTCTAGCGTATCAATGCGAATGCAAAGGTTATTGTCATCATCACCAGATGTAACATCGCCATAGTGAACAAGCAAGGTATAGGATGAGCCCGAAAACATATTTCACAGCGTGCGGACCATTTGATCCTGAGATGCTGCCGTGCCTGTGGCCAAGCAACTTGCGTTTTGTGATTTACACGATCAAACAAAGCAGGGGCACCACGAAGACTGTATAGGCTTACAGTTTATCCACAGACTTGAGCCGAGACGAAGTCACTCCCACCCCACATCGCAAACAGAGTCCCCGAATGATACCTGCAACCAATATGATATGGAAATCTGAGCTCTTTTTGGCTGATCACTGCAAACACGCTTTTAACCCAGTGCCCAAACTAGAAGCCTTGTCTCGCGACAAATACAGATCACATTTCGCTTTGCTGTTGAGCATATGATTGGTTGATTCACATGTTCATGGTGATGTGTCAGGAATGTGGATACTGCCGCAGTCACATTCCAGTGTTACCGCCGTTTGCGAGCAAGACAGCGACGGGTCAAGAACGTGATACCTGTGCTCAGGCAAAACATCAAACTGCAAGCAGTTCGAAAATTTCGTGTATACAAGGATTTTTTTCAGGTTAACTTGCTGCTTAGTACATCATTCAATGCTGCGTCTTCAATCTGTCATTTTCTAGTACTTTTGAGAACCTCTAATTATAGACACGGATAACGATCCCTGAAATATGCATCATGACCAGATTCGCGTTGGAACCTCTGCAAGATGAAGACTGGTCGAAATAGCTTTCCCTGCGCAACCGGCCGCGCTCAAAGCCTGGGCACCAATTTCATGATTACGTACAGACCGAGATAAAACGACTGAGACAGCTCAACCCGTGTCTAGAACTCACCAGAGCCCAGGGGATCAATTCAAAACGATATTACAACCCGGGCCCGGATCCAATAGTCCTAAGAGCACGTGTTAATGTCCGCGCAGAATGGAAAACGACAGGCATATGGAGGCCTCAGTTCGAATGCCTGATGAAGGGTGGTATCAGAGATGTAGGAAGCTGGGCGCACGAGGTCCAACAAGCATCGCCTGGCGACGCGCTTGAGGAAGGGGCCACACCACCACGTACGGACGCTCAGGTCACAAGATGGCGACGTAAAAAAATTGAGGGAATGAAGAATAGCAGCAGGAACAGCAGGCCGATCAACATGTTTCGCTGTCAGCTATCCAAAGCGCGAAAGGTTTTGGTGGATGGCTTGGATACGGAGTCGAGTGGGAGCAGTGCACAACGTTCTCTTAATGTCAGCTTGCAAGCTTATTGGCTTGCAAGAAACGACTGGGAGAGGAGGGGTATCTGGTTCGAGGCTTGGGGAGGGCTACCAGGCAATACATGGGCACATGAAATTCCAATTGAGGACTGGTATAAGGATAACGGCCATGTTGTCCAAACAGTTCCGAGAGTTCGACGGGCTAATCGGAGAAAAGTGGAGATTGGTGCAATGGGACGTTACCGCAGAAGGGCAAAGAAGTCCAGGTGTCGAGTGCAGTGGGCCGAGTACTTTGACGGCCTCAGCGTAGAAGTCTTGGGAAGGAAGACGACATTGGGACGAAACAATCGGCAGATCATCGTTCTAGATGGAAATTCCAAATATTAGAGGTACATCAGCAAGACAAGTCAACGTTCAAACCCGCCAGAGAAGGGAGGCTGCAGCATGAGTCGACAGCGCAAATATCAGAGCTCCTAGAGTCAGATTG
Source organism: Truncatella angustata (assembly GCF_020726525.1). Taxonomy (NCBI): domain Eukaryota; kingdom Fungi; phylum Ascomycota; class Sordariomycetes; order Amphisphaeriales; family Sporocadaceae; genus Truncatella; species Truncatella angustata. The sequence continues at coordinate 163,268 of NW_025763391.1, read as the reverse complement.
CGCAGATGCAAATCAAACAGACAATCGTAGTCACTCAAACGTGAGGGAAGAAGAGAATTTATCCGTTGAGCAAAACGTCGCAGAGGCCGAGGTTTCTATGTGCCTAGGCCACAACTGTGCAGCCCATTCTGTTGTACCATGGGTCTGCGAACCGGGTGGAGCTTCTACGCACGAGCGATCTAATAATGAAATGCCAGGAACATTTCCGAGTGCTCTCTAGCTAAGCGATGAAATCTAAAAGTGGTAAATCGGATGCATAAGTTATTACTCTTATAAGTATAGTAAGGAATGTATCCAAGGTTACAAAACCCAGGCTAAGGTTTTCTTCGGTAATCATACATCGAATATATCAATCTCTATCTCTACCGGCCAATTGAAAATATGAAGAACGCAGGAACTCCGACCAAACAACGTCATCCAGAAGAAGCACCTAGTCTAGAGGTTTAACGCCAAGAGTGGATTGTAGATTCCTGTGGGCGAGAATGATGGTCATGTATCTCAACTCGCCTTTGCTATACCTAGGGGTATGAGCAAATACCATTACTCAATTAGACAGCCTAAGAGTACTAGAGGGAATTTATTAGCAGATACTCACTCATCTCAAAAGAGGCAGCAAATCTATGCACCGACTTGCAGGTGGCTCCTTCCTCTGGCTACTAAGTGGTCATTCCAGTTCACAGTCACTGCAAACGTTCGATTGTCGATCACATGCTTGGTTTGCCTAACGCACCATGTACCTAAATAAGAGGATAAGTATATATTACCTCTATTACATTTTGTTATCGCTTCTTATGAAAGCAAAGCGCTGGGGCTGATATCATTTACTAATTGCCTTCAATCAAAGAGATAAACCAGTCTCTCGCAGCATTTAGCCTAGTCTCGACATTATTCTCGAAAACGGCCAAATGAGAATGGAGACTTTGGACATTTCTTTGCATCTCCGTCGTAAGTTCCATACGTGACCACTATAAGATCAATAAGAACGATTTCTAACTAGATTCGCATAGTGCCTGACGTAGACTAGAAATTATACTATGTTCGTAATAAGAATCGATAGATTGAATTTAAAACAGTTTGAGACCATGCTTAGATTCCTGTCATAAACAGTTCTAAAGACTACATAGAGTGAAGTGATAATAAAAGTATTAAAGGTGATGTGTAAATGTAATAAAAGTGATGTATAAATGTAATAGAAGTGATGTAAAACATATGACAACCAATCTGAGACTGTTCTCAGACTGCTCTTATATATATTTCGAATAAATTACAAACGCGAAGTGATGTACGAATGTAGTAGAAGTAATGTGTAAATTTAATAGAATTGATTCATAAATGTCATAGAAGTGATCAAGAAATGTAAGGGGAGCGATGTGTAAATGTAATGGAAGTGATATAAAACATGACGTACTAGTCTGAGACCGTTTTTGAACTACTCTAATATATAATTTTAACAAATTGAGTAAAAGGAACCGATATATAAATATAATATAAGTAATGTTTAAATGTAAGGGAGGTGATGCAGAACACCTGACGCAATCAACACTTAGTGGGCTGCACCACGTAACCTTGAGTGTCTACACCGCAGAGTATTTAGACGTGCTGTGGGGCGTATTTTGCAATACCTCGAAACACTCGAAGCAATACTAGCTAGACAGCGTGCTCAGTGGCAATGAAATGCCAGCGGCGCGCAATAATAACGACGTTCTTTGCTCAAACAACTTTCTGACCGTAGCGAATATCGACCAAGCTTCTTATAACAAGGTTGGCCAAAACCCTTCGTACCATGCCGAGAGAATTTTCTAGATATCAAGAAACCTTTCGTCGACATGAAAATTCGAGCTCGCTAATAAATCACTGCCAAATGATTGTCCCTTTCTTCTTACCACAAACTGAATCTCTAGTCTTTAAAATCCCGAGTGCATATGGGAGTGTAACCGCTATTGACTAAGGTTCCGAACAAAACAAGAGTTGGATGATATTCCACCAGATCTAAAAACCTTTTCCATATGATGAAAGAAACATGGAACTTAGCCCGTTTACATTAAATACCATAGCCGACATTGAAAGTAGACACACTTGGTGATATGTATCGCTGCCTATGGGATGTAATAATGTAGGCAAAGCTGTGGTTTGGGCCAACGCGCACATGTGGTATAATTAGAGCACAGATAGCTATATCGAGAAGATGTAGGGATCAATCTCGGGGTTAATTCAAGCGCCAAGTCCGTAAAGAACCACTCTAGAGACGAATTATAACACGAGGGCTTCCCAGCTTACCTTGTCTGTGCCAGAGGCGGCAAGATTTGAACCACGGGGAAAACAGTTTAAGACAATTTCATTTCACCCCTATCTCATACTGGTGCTACGCGACAACGGCCTCCCGAGATCCGGTCTCGCGATCCAAATCAGAGTTCATTTAGTAATAGTGATTTATGTACAAGTGTGGTGGAAGGAGCGTAGCGATGTTCAGCACTAAACAGCAGTGCTTAGCACGTTCGCGTTAACCCGCGTGTCATGCCTTGCACTGCCATCAAAATCCATATTAAGTCCATCCCTCATACGCGGGCTATCATATACAATGTACAACTGTACAAATCTCGTCAGAAGTCTTGACCCTACTATAGCACTTTATATGCTATATGGACTTGAATAACTTACATTTGTTGTTCGTATAATACCATTGTACGTCATGATCTCTTCCTCACTGCCATCAGGAGAATATCCTCTGATCTGAGCGTGGGCCTGGTTGAGTTCCTTCAGAACAAAACCGCTACCTCCAGGGTTCTTGTGTCGATTTGTTCCTGCATTCCTTCCAAGTCGCTCTGATGCACCGCAAGAGGGTCCATCTTGTGTTGTTTTTCCTTTGAAGTACTGCGGTAGCCACTTTACAAGTAAAGGTCGCAGTGCTGGCACACATGCTGTCACAATAGCCAAGTTGGTCTCAATTCCGGCGCATGTTGGCCCCCATGAGTTGTTGAAATTAAACGCAGGATCCGTGAAGCTTTTCTGCATTATGGCAAGACGAATACAGCTGACTGTAGTGACACTGAAGATAGTTATTCGTAAACTAATCGTACATTCGCACAGCATGGAATTGACTTACACGCCACCTGCGAGGAATAAGACAATTAGGCCGATCTTCTGTGCAGTACGCATATTGAGTCCGATGAAGACACAGATTGGAATTGCCAATACCAGTACGTCGGTAGCAATTGTGATTGCACCTGATGCAACTGCAAACTGCACAAAATCTACAGAGTAGAGGGCTTCAACGTTTGGGTTCCATGCAGCTTCAATAGGAGATGTTTGGAAGATAACTACTATCACAAGAGCTACCATCTGTGCTAGGTTGACGAAGTTAACGACATAGATTGCCAGACGGATGTTCTTGTTATGACTGCTTATTCTTAGTAAGAAACCAAGGACAGATGTCTTCACCAGAGCCAGGATTGGGTTGTAAAAGATCTCCATTATGTATTCCCAAAGAAGAGCAGGGGCAGGATCGTGAGCTGGGACATCTGATGCAGGAAAGCCCACGTAGCCGTAACGAAAGTCTAGGAATTATCAGACAACTGTTCTGCTTGACCCCAACAAGAACACTCACACAAATACTCAGATACGATGTCTACAAGTTCAAAGATCTACGATCATCTTGCGTCAGAAATGTTTGATCGTGGTCATATTTAGCGGTGTTAACCAGTCGTACCATAGCTGCAGTCATCACCCAATCGTCTGTTCAAGAATTAGCGTTGGGAAAATGATTTAAGTCATCTTACATGCCTATGCCAATTTGTTTCGTACTTTGTCGACTGTACATCCGGAGGGAGTAGACCACAAAAGCAAAGACTACCCAAAAGATCGAGCACGCCAGCATCGACTGTTGTAGTGGCGTTGTCGGAATAGTAGATACATCTTGCCAGCGTGGGACAAGTGCCTGTGGAATGAGAGTCGGCGACATTGGAATATGGGTAACCGAGTCAAGGTAGAATGCTAGAAAAGAAAATACAAATCTCACTCTCAGTGCTACAACATATTTACTTACAAACAGGCAAAAATCATACAGTATCGTTGGACAACGTTGTCTACCGTTCGTGGCAATCTAGGCTTTTACATAGTGTCCTAAATTATTTGTCAGATTTCAGTCAAAGTGGTGAGTTAAGGCCAGCCAGGATGTGTGTTGGTTCCTGATTTACCGGTAGGTCCTTAATATGATGCAGGTTCCAGTAACCAGGCTGCTCTGTCTAGGATAATCTTCAATTAATTATCCACTACTGCACAGACTGGTACCATCCCACGGGAGCTTGGTGGTGAATATACATGTAGCGATACCATAACTACGGCTGAATAATAAATTGACAGACATTGGTTCTTGTCCTACTAGCGAGTGGCTACGACTTTCCAGAAGTTTGTTTCTCATGGTATAATCGAGACGATGTAATATACTTGGCAAATGAAATAAACATTCGTGATTGGATAGTGTGCCTAAGGGAGAGTCGTACAAGGGTCTAAAAGGTCGATGGGATCGGTTGGCCTCGCCTTGATGCAGCTTTGTTTGCTTACGTCTTAATCAATATCGACACGGCTATCCTAACACTGCCACTATTATATCCCAGTTTTTGATAGCGAGATAAACTCGCTTTTGATCATGGAGCTTATCATTGGTGAGTTCCGACCATGGTGCAGTTGGCACAAATTGTCCGAAGCATTAGCGTCAGAATGAAAAAGAAAATTAACAATCCAAATCTTCCAGCTCCGAGCTGTACGGTTCTGATATGTTCTTGTGCAATAAAAGAGTCGAGTACAAACAGTTGTCCGAATAAACGGTTAAGATGCCGAGGATTCTATGTAACTTGGCGGTCAGACTAAACCTAAGCCAGCCAGCTAATACCGTCACAAAACACGTTGGCTTCTAGCGGCTCTGAATTGAGAACAGCCAAACTACTCTGCTGGGCTGCTAGGAAAACGAATGCCCTTGCACGATACATTTCTTCAGGTCTTTTGAGCCTTGCTCGAAAGCTCATACAATCCGGACAACAAGTTGAGCAGGGCCGGCTTGTATGTCGCGTTCCGGGCGGGACTGATTCCTGATCAATATAGCGCCTGTTCTCAACCCTATCATTCCGACGAGAATTTTATATTGATCGGTCCTTTCTGTTGCACTGACACGCGTTGCAATGTTCATTGTCATTTCCGAATAGATTGGCAACGAGAACGACTGGCTAAGACTCGTCCCGACAGTTTGGAACCCGTTAGCTACTTGTGTCTTATTGGTGTGAAATAGTTCGACGATCCCATGCTTAATGTGCCATTCGGCTGGCCAATCTGCATTAGTCTCAATAAATGTCTCCGCCGAAGGCTCTTCGGTCAGGGATACCACAATTTGCAACAAGCGATTTATGTTCGCAGCATCAGATGCCAGACGCACCGCGCCCAGCAGAAACGATTTTGAGCCACAAACGTCCGTGGTGCCTTCGGAGAGCTATGTTACCAGTTGATACTAGACAAGTGTTGCAGTATTCTCAACACTGGATCAGACCAACGAATTCCTGCTTGGCACACAGTGTACTCGTACAGCCCACCATCTTTTTTCCCACGTTGTGTGGTTTGGTGGAGCTGCTTGATACTATAGTATCCACATGTCTTTTAATAGCGTACCGCTCCAGTTATGTATCCTGGGCCGCGGAACGGAGACATTATGATTCCCCGCTGGACTTTCAGGGCTCAACGCGATGCATATATTGCCCCCAGTACTCGAGTATCAGGCTTTATAAGATGACTTGGCTGCTTACCAGTAGCGAATTTCCCTCAGCGCTGTGCATACAGGAATCGGACTAAAAGTCGCGACACATTGCTCTTCCTATGATCAGGCTATCGCCAACGGTTTCGACAACATGGCACGCTTTTGTGGGGTACTGGCGTCCCTCGCGTCCCTCCAACAGTTTGTATCAGCTCAGACTATTGTTTCCAATGGAAGAATTCTCCGTATGTGGGCAGGACTGTATTCAATCTCATTTGTTTCTTGTCTTCTATTCTACATTTCATTATCACCCTACCGCTCTCAAAGCGAACTCCTTACTTCGGTGCTTACGGTAAAGCTTACAGATCTCAAATAGCTGCAAATACCTCAAATATTTCCCCTGCGGTTGAAGTCCTGCCACAAAGCAGCACATTTGCTGCCGAAACGGCCCAGCTGACAGATAACGTTTTGGCAAATTTGACTGCGTTGCAGCTATCCAACATCTCTCTCTTTGGCTTCTCCACAAATAACTCCAACCATAAGCGTTCATCGGGACCCGTTTGCAAGACATATCCAGGAGATTCTTTCTGGCCCATTAGTTTGATTTGGGACATCTTTGACCTTTTGCTTGGTGGTGCGCTCATCAAAGCCGTTCCGATCGCATCACCATGCTATAAGAACTTTGGCAATTATGATGCCGACAGATGCGCCTACGTGGGAGATCAATGGTCTGTCTCAAACCTTCAGTAAGTGCAACCGTGGTGTTACCTTCATGTACTACCACTAAAACTTACGCAGCGAGGAGGATCCGACATCTATCATGTCACCCTTGTACCAAGGGCTGACATGTCTGCCTGACGGCTGGGGACCGTATGGCAACTGTACCATGGGCGGTTACCCAAGCTATGTTGTCAATATTACCAGCGTAGCTCAAATCCAGCTAGCTGTGAACTTCGCTCGTAACCTCAATATCCGCCTAGTCGTGAAGAATACCGGGCATGACTTCAAAGGTCGTTCCGCAGGTGCTGGGGCGCTCTCAATCTGGACGCACTATCTCAAAGACCTTGAATTCATCGAGAGCTTTACCCTAGGTAGCTACTCCGGCCCAGTCATTAAGGCCGGGTCCGGTATTCAAGGAACGGAGCTGTATGAGTTTGCAGATGCCAATAACGTCACAGCTCTTGCAGGTGAAGGGAGAACCGTTGGTTGGGGCGGTGGCTATATCGCAGGAGGTGGGCATTCCCCGCTCTCCTCGAAATATGGGATGGCTGCCGACCAAATCGTAAGTATTGATCTCGTGACTCCGGACGGCCGGTTCATCGCTGCCAATGAGATCCAGAACAGCGACCTCTTCTGGGGCCTTTGTGGTGGAGGCGGCAGTACATTCGGAGTCGTGACGTCCTACACCATCAAGGTCCATCCGAGACTTGATCCGATAGTCATTTCGACTTTCTCGATATCCACCTCAGGAAATAATGTCACCACCGACGTCTTTTGGGGCGCCACAAAGACCTACTTTAGTATGATTCCAACTTTCGTTGATGCAGGAACCTACGCGTATTGGTACTTCTTCAACGCTAGCAACGTATTGTCCCTCACTGTGTTCGGATGGGTCGCACCCGGATACACAACAGAAAGCTTCAATAACCTCACTACGCCCCTATTCAATTCTTGGTCCGGTCTCGGGATCGACGTCGAGCCAGACACAACGCAGCACTCGAGCTTTCTGGACGCTTTCAACCAGGGGTTCCCACAGGAATCCGTGGGCACTAACGTCTCCCGTGCCGCCAGCCGCCTGGTATCTAGAGACAATCTTGTTGAGCCCGCCAAGCTCAATACCACGTTTGATGCCTTCAAGAGCATCGTCAAACGCGGAGGTGGCATGGTTGGTGTCGCCACGACGGGTGGTCCTGCCAATATGACCATCCCAGATAACGCTGTCAATGACGCTTGGCGCACTGCATCTGCACAGATCCTCTCCGTCGTGTTCTGGGATTCCGGTGCTACGCTCCAGGAGGCTGCCGAAGCCTTGATTGAGTTCAACACTACGTGGCTTGAACCTGTTCGCGCCGCTACGCCCGGTGGTGGTGCCTACAATAGCGAGGGCAATATCATTGAGCCTGATTGGCAAAACACATACTATGGTGCTGAGAAATATGCTAAGTTAAGCGATTTAAAGGAGAGATATGACCCGACTGGCCTCTTCTATACAATCCATGGAGTTGGTAGCGAAAACTGGTACATTACGGATCAATTGGTCGGACTTCCGACGCAGAATGGACGGTTATGTCGCGTTGCTCAGTAGTAGGATGAACCCAACCAACGGCCACCAAAAATTGATGGTTGATGAACATTTTCCCTTGTAACTGAGTCGATATCGACTGCCTATATGCCTGTCCGCTGTGACATGTTACACGATCTATCACATTCCAAGGATGTCAGCAGCGCGCCAAAACGATCGGCTTCCACCCGGCGCGCCACTATGTGCGAAAGCTATCCATCAATACGTGCAAGCTCATATGAGTGTGCCGATACTATCACCATAAAAGCTTATCCAGAAGCTACTAGGAACACTACTCTCCGCTCGGCGCCCGCAAAACAGCATCCAGGGGCTGCGGGATGCCGAGACTCGGATTGTTCCCCCTGTCAAAATTGACAATCTGCGCCATCGTATACCTATCTGTTCCACAGGAGCCTTTTGAGTTAGACGTCGCATGAAATGCGTTCTTTATTTGCCGAGCGTCAGTCAGAACGTATCAACAAACAGGGGAGTTCTACTAACCCATGTCTCTTTGCCATCTGGAGACCTGAAGAAGCAGTTGTGTCCTGTGCCGTAGTTGCCATTGGCTTGTGAGAACACAGGACCCTTCTTAGTCCAGGAAGAAGCCTGCAGCGGGTCTCCTCCAGCATAATGGAGCAGACCAAGAGCATAGTTTGGTGTCCCGCAGTCTTTGATCATACGTTAGTTATGGTGTAAACAGCCGATGAAGAACTAGAATATGGTCTTGAAAACTGACATGAAGCAGAATATGAGAGCCAAATCTCACCACCATGGTATAATGGCTGCAAACTCGGTTAGCTGGAGCACAATGACCGGTCAACTAAACTCACATGAGGCCCTTCATTCACAGCCACAATGCTACTTGGTGACGAGTTCGTCGTGTTCATCTCCCAAGCCTGGTCGGGCTCGGAAATGATGTTCCACCCCTTGACCGACCAAGTAGTGGTGTCGAGCTCGGTAATCTGGATCGTTTGGATCGCTGCCGTGGTGTTGGGCCCGATGGCGCTGAGGACATGGTACCGGCCCTTTCCTTCGATTTCGAGATATGTTCCATCAATGCCAAAGGAGAAGTTCTTCCCCGGTCCACCTTGAAACCCGACAGGCGGGACCAAGTCTGCCAGAAAACTATATTCGCAGTCATACGGGTTGGGTCCATCACATCCTCGCAGAACACGCGGCTGACAGCTGTCGCAACATGTCAGATCAGCGTCGCAGGAGGAGTAGAACATATGCCAGACGTTGTCGATGTGGTGGATTTCAGGGGCCCACATGTTGGCGCTGCGGGTTGTATTGGTATCGGTCCATATGGTCTTCGGCTCTCCAGTGAGAAGACCCGAGATCTTCTCGGCTCTGGTGATCTCGATGTGGTCGTAACTTGTGTAAGTTAGGTGGTAATAGCCATCCGCGTAGACCATGGATGGGTCCGGCCCAGGCCTGCGGATTGGGTTCTGGTATGTGCTCTGGTTGTTGTATGCATTGCCAGCTACGGACCCGCTTACATGCAGTAATACTGCTGCAAGACTACACAAAGTAGGCCCCCTCATTCCGGATATCATTACTATTTACTCAAAGATTTTCAGCACAATTCAACAGCATACGCTTGGGACAATCTTTGGTCTTTATACGCCATGGTCACGATGATCGTCACAGGGGACGATTATAGCGCATACTACGTGCCAAGAGACTAGCAGGTCACACATAGCCAGGAATTACCCCATCTCTCCACCAACCTCTCAGCGGGTGATATCCCCAGTCTAGGTTAGGGAATTGTTCTCCGCAAACCACCACGGCGATGATTATGGGCTTACGGTGTTTAGCGCACCAATCAGGAGGTTTCCGGCGGCACAAAGGACGGAATCGATGAAAGCACCAATAGGGCCAGTTGTTCACGTACGAGAAATTTTGATGATGCTGTGGACGAACATTTCCGCACTCTAATTATTTTCAATAACAAAACGCCAAACCTCAGACTTACTCCAGTGGTGTCAACCACCGCCATACTTCAAAGACGTGGGCGTCCGTCTTCGTCGTATAGCCCAATCCAGGAACTGTTCGCTCTTGGCAGTCCCAGAACCCGAGACTTCTCATGGCTCCTGATCAAACCGCGAAGTTTCGAGATCTGGAATATTGAGCACCAATCTTTTTGGCAGAGATTGGTGATACTGGATTGCCGTAGCTGGAGGGGACGCAAAGGCGCTAGATGGATGAGGATCCATCGTTGCGCTCAATTTCTGCTCCTGAGTATGCCCGGATGGCATTCTTAAGCCACTGATATCGCTTTTACCAGTCTCACCCGCTTCCGCGTTGGCGGCATCCATGAGCGCCTTATTTGCCCTTCCCACCATGCGCTGCTGCGATCTCATGGCGAGTCAATGATATGTGCTCTTTGGTATGCGGATGATGGCAAGGGGGGTCGTGATGAGATGACAAGTGAGTGCTCGGATCATAGCCCAGAGGTTGTTGCCTAAATCTCGCATGCTCTCATGGAACTCACCGGTATGGCATTTGCGGCCGATGTCCCAGAATATCAGCCCCAGAAAGATCAAAAGCATGAGGACGAGTATGATGAAGGCGATGTTAAAAGTGGCTGTGCCATAGTCAGGAAATTGACCCCTGGTTTGAATTCAGTCGTCGCGTCTCAAAAAACCGGTGGTCTCTCATAAGCTGACTGTATAATACCAGGGCCGACAGCTGATAGGTTGTCCATAGTCACTCAGAGTAGAAGGTAAGAGTAGAAAAGCTAGTCGGTTAAGCTACATTTTTGAGTATATCCAAAGGTGCTGACGAAAGTGTATGAGCCGCGAAACCCAGCAGGTCAAGCGAAGTGGAATAAAGCTCGAAGAAACCCGCAATCAGGCCATTGAGTCTACGTTGCGTCACAAAATCTGCTATTTCAAGCTTTTATCTTTGGTGTGAGGTGTCGGGCACCCATGCTACCGATATATACACGTATGAGTATATTGTTGGTATTGTTGGCACCAAATTGACTGAGTAAGAGCAACTTCACCTGACAAAATTGAAACATTGATAACAATATGGACGTATTGCTCAAACCCGTGATGGATTAGGCTCGGGTCATGTGCATGATGCCCCCTAAAGGTACAAATCCATCATCCGACAGTCCTTCTATCGTGCAACGTATTGTAGAGTTGGAATCGTGGCAATTAAATGGCCAGATGAATCTGCTCGTGACCGTGAAGCAAACAAGCTAATTATACAAAACGCGACGGGCATAGATCTGTGCAGGAAGTCTGTCGATAGTGCGGGAGGTCTGGGCCGCAATTAGTTGCTCCTAATAATCATAAGCGCGGAACTTTTTAGATCCGATCGCGGGTGATCCGCTCCCAGTCTCAGCCGCACCTTCGACTTCTGCCATGGAAGTTTCATGACGAATTGATCATCGATCACCATGAGGCCAATTTTGTCACAGCATTGATCTGACGCTTCTGGAGCCCTTGATAACTATATCAAGTCATCCATCATGGAGGTTATCGGGTGCATCTCTGCCTGTTTGCACCTCGCAGAAGGAATAGCCAAGCAGGTTGACAAGTTCGCGTCAGCACCAAAACATATCCGTCATATTTCTTCCGACGTTGCACTCGTGGGAAGAGTCCTGCAACAATTGCATAGGACCTTGGCTTCAATGCATCACAATGGAAGACAGGTAGATTTAAGCGCAGATGCTCGGAAGCTGACTTTGGAATGCACAGCGAGATGCGACTCGGTATTTCAGGATGTCAGAAGGATATTGACCACAATTGGCGGGAAAGCGTCGACCATAGATCCAAGCACGAAGCTCACATTCATACAAAAGGCAACGTACATGTTCTACGAAAAAGACTTGCGCGACTTGCGAGACGAGCTCAAAGGAGCCAAGCAGAACATCGTTCTCATCAACTCGGTGAACCAGATAGCTCTTTCAATGAACGATCCAGTGTATGTTGGAAGCTTCAAATCGTGTCATGTAGCTAATAGCAACAGTCGATACAACAACAATTGCGGAGCAATGGACGAGATGAGGGTCATGCTTCAACTCATCTATGACAACCAGCATCGTGGCGTGACAACGCTGCCATCACAGGAAACAACAGTACCACTGCTCCCGATAGATCCAGTTTATGGCCACGAAGAGCCTCCTTATTTCACTCCGAATCGTGGCTTTGGCGTTCAGTCTAATCAATCAAACCAACCCAATTCTGCTGAGCAGGCCCCAAGTCAGCCGAACTTCGCGCCGATGGAATGGCCAAATGCGATCATGCGAGTTCACCGGAATATGGTGTCTGTGGGCTGGTTGAAGAGAAATGAAATTCGCTGGGTGAATGACCCTGTAAGTACAATGGATTGACAGGAGTCTTCGCGGGGTTGGAAAAATCTGACACTTCTAGTACGAGAGTTCAATGATCGACATACACGACAAATTGTCGGCGACACAGTTTCAATACATTACCAATCGCGCCAAGTCTCACCCTGCTGTCTCTGCCGAGGGAACAGGAAATCATAATGTGGGCTTCCGTTTCTCAAAGGGGCAACGAAGAAATCATCGCACAATGTACGAAGAGCGCGATTCTTCTCCAAATCCATCGGACAGCTCACTGGACGCTAGTAACAAGCAACACTATGCGCGGCAGTCTGGCAATCCTACTGGTTCATCGCACTATTCTAGTCACGGAGGCAAGGGGGAAAAGGAGACGAAGTATCGAAACGAGGACATCGTGCAGCGTCATGGTGCAGTACCAGTGTCGCCTTCTCGGCTGAAGTATCGTCGCGGGTCTACAACTGTCCCCCAAGCAGATGCCATACTTTCTGATGCTATGCGAAACGCATGTGTTGATACTGGAAAGGAGCGTCGAAGGTGCGAAAAGCTGGCCAAAGAAGAGGGGGAAAGGCGGAAGCAAGAAGGCCACGGCGATGCCGAAAAAGAGCCTCGGATTCCCAAGTCCCCGTGTGAACCACCTGCGTACGATGCACATAGATTTCCAGGCGATAATTTCAGTGATTCCAGCACATTTTCGGCGCATGAAATTGACTCGTGTGGCGACTTGTCTGATTCCGATGAAGAGGAATATATCGACAGGCTAGCATCCGCCTGGGCCACCACAGTGGTCGAGCGGGGGTCTTCCTCTACAGCGGAGTGCAGTAACACTACCAAGTCATGTCAAGTCACATTTCTTAAAGGTCAAACAATTTGGCAATGCCATACTTGTGGTTCTGGCGACGACGTTGACTTTTGTGCCTCTTGTTTCAGAGCCACTGATCATGAAGGACATTCGATCTCAAAGAAAAAGTCTGACATGGATGGACGTTCATGCGATTGTGGTCGTCCAGAGCTGGTGCTTCGTGAGGTAAATTGCGCTATACATGGGATTGTGAGGCCGTTATCTCAGTGACACTAGCTCTTTCAGCTATGACTGTTGTACGCCCGTAAGGACTCGGCGACTTGTTACCGATACCGTTGATAAATAAACTAATGCCACAAACCTGCTCAGCAATGGTAGATGCTTCGGTTTCGATTCCAATGCTGAGTCGAATTCCTATTGAATGAGTTCCAAGCACTGATAGCAGTGGTCAAGGCATAAGCTTGAGACAGCTATAGTCTAAAAGAGAAGCATGTACTCATACCGGTCCCATCGTTATCGGTGTTTTTGTAGTTGGAGTAAGAGACCCGGCTCTCGCTCGATTATCGGTAATCCTCTCTCGGGCCATTATGATTTCGGATATGATTATCACACATGGTGGTCTGAAACGAACAATAAGAAAGGTGCACTCTAGAATGTACCTCGGATACATGCTTTCCACCCAGGCAGCCAGTTTCGACGAGGTACAGAAGCATGAGATAGGACTTTTGCAGATAGCACAACGGATAGCATTATTAATTATGCGGCAAGGATTGGTGCGTTCAGGGGACCAGAAGTTTCGCTGAGTGAGAAGAGGGGAAGTCAAAGTGCAAAAGCGAGTGTATGGCCTATAGATCCAGCCAAAATTAATGACTGAATGATTCGGAGGGGACCTTCGTAGCCACACAATACTCGAACCATAAACAACCGTTCCACTAGGCTTGCAATCCCAGTCCACGTCAAGGAGTCATAATGTCGTGGCAACAAGAGAGTTATTGATCAAATTTAACTACGCACATAAGTACCAAGGAAACTTGGTTCTAGGGTATGGTCTGTACGACAGAACTAGCAACAATCCCTGCAGTGATTCGTTCGTTTTTTTGCTTCTCGAGTGTAACAGACGAATCTCTTGGCATTAATTTCGCATAGGAAACAGGTGGGTACGCACGGTTCACTCTTTGCTCTGGTGTTGAAGTGATACATGTCAGCCAACCAAAACAAGCCAAGCCACATCCAGCCTCGTTGACAGCACACCCTCGCAGCGGCCCGAGTGCTTCATCTAAGCGCCGGGTGTTTATTGTACTGGTGAATAAGGATTGTAGGTAGCCGTTTCATGGAGGGATTGTGCAATGCCCGGGTTACCCTCCCGGCCTACCCTGGTCGAGGTTCTCGCTGACAACTTTTGCCTAGCTACTTCTTTTGGACATGCACTTCCATCAGACACAAAGTCTTCACTTCATGGGCAGGTACCGAGCGGGTTTGTACTCCTCATGTTCAAGCTCATGGTATCATTTCGCAAAAAAGAAATATGTCCATAGTACTTCACCCATTCACAACCACTGTCGCAGCCTGCAAAAATATCGAATCTTCTCGAATTATTATTGACACTTCCCGGACGGCTTTGAGCTTAGATAGACCATAAAGGAAACAAAGGCCTCGCCCCCTCCCATGATACTTGGTTCCCTGGCACGCCATAGTAACCATTCGTCCCAGAAATCATTTTTTTGATGGCGTTCCCAAACATGCAAGACCTCGAGTGGGAACTCCAGCAGTCCAGAATCCGCATTGCCAACGACTTTATCTCGAGGTCTGTACTTGAGTACACAATGCGCTTCAACGAATTAGACCACGACATTGAAACAAACGATCTTCCTCGACTTCGCGATGCAATCAAGCAGCTATGCCAGAAAGTTGGTTTACTTGTCAAGGAGAAAGCACTTACTTTTGAGGCATACCAGGCTTTGATTGAAAAGTGGTCATTGCGACCAGAAGACACCCAGAGCACCCTTGGCCAGCTGACTACCAGCGGGTCCAGGGTGCTTGGTGTCCACAACTCTATTTCGGATTTCGATGCACTACCTCCACTACAGCTCGTGCTATATGGACTTGGAGATGACGTTACTGAAGCTTCAGAAACAATACGCGCTGTATTGCAGTTGCCATCGGATTTCAACCAGACGACCACTGTAGAACCGCCACGGAATGAAACAACCGATTTTGAAGTCCAAGTCGGGTCGGCGCCTCCTCATTCACCATATCATGCAGAAGGTGTGGAGGATGTTCAATCCACTATTGATGTTCATGATGACACAAGACTGTCATCATATTCGCTCGTACTGGACGAGGCCCCGCTCCAAGAACTCGAGTCCTCATATTTTCACAGAGATAGGACACCAAGCGCAGACCGATTGCTCATTAATCGACAAGACGACAGCGTACGAACGATCCAAAGCTTCCAACTGTCAGCGGAGGAATTCCCAATCATCAACAAGGATTACCCGGATGACATATATATAATTCGATGTCCGGATCCTTACTGCGTAGGGTGGCAGTTCGAACATAATCCTTTCCTGCTTGGGCAAGCAATTAACCACTATCTAAGATACCATCCGGGGGTACTAAAGAACGGCTACATTACTAGGCAGATAATCTGGGAGGTTTCTGCAATCAAAGGTAAGCTCCAACGCCCGCTCCACAGACTGCCAGGGTAGAGCTTTGCTGATTATTGGCACTTCCAGTTGTTGGGATGGACCAATCCGAGGTCAGAAGGCGAGCCAGAGCGAAGCACCAAAGATGGACTTGCAACCCAAGTCAAGGCATGTTCAGGTAGTATGATAGAGATCATGCTGGTAGATATGCTAACTAGATGGACAGATTCATGGACAGAGAAGTTCTATCTCGAACCTTCGGATAGCTACAACAGCCAAAATCAACCAAAACAACCACGCCTCTCGTCTGATGTGTGCGTACCTGGGTCACCAATCCTTGGTAGCATTGACCACGAAAATAACGAAGTCAACGATCCTTGTGCTGGTAGAGCGGCTTCGAGCTCAGACAATAGTCGCCACCATACCCCCTTCGTGTGTAGTACACATGATTCAGAATATATTGACGATGTATTTGACGATGCGTACCTTGACAACCGCTCAAGGACCATGCCCAAACTCAACAAAAATCCTGTTCATGTGACCATAGAGTCAGCTGAGCATACAGCCGGCTGGCCAACTGAAGATGTTTCACTCGACATGGAAAGTGTATGGCCAAACTCTTCGAGCTCTCACTCGCCACACTTACATTCATCTAAACGTCGCAAGCTTGCATCGGATCAATCTAATCCCCCCGTCACCCTCAAACGCAAGGGGCTCAAGAAGCTTGGGGTAGAATCTACCTCTTCCACCGGTATCAATGAGACACGCCTTTCTAATCCCGCAGAGAGCAATATAGACCTCGCGGAACAAGCGGTGCATGCGTCACGCAACTACCAAGATGCAAGGTCCTCTTTGGACATGACAAGCACTGACAGGTACAGTCACTTAAGCACCATCAATGTTGTATACGCTCAAAGTTACTAGTAAACGCAAACAGGTTTGATCCGATTGCCCGATGGTTTGCACGGGAGCATTGACTTGAGTTTGAATGTTGTACATGGGGTCAATCGAGAAGAATTATTCATCGACAAGGATGCGTTATGGACTCTAAAATCTGTGTTAGGAGTTTAGCTCCCAAAACACAATGATGAAAATTGGAAAACAATGTGGTGTCTTGGCCTAGAGTGAGTAAATATGCCTTATCAACTTTAGTTAGTGTGTTTCGACTCTTTCAGTCGCGGTCTTCAGATTTATCAATATAGACCTTAATGGATGCCTCAGCTTCCACCTGAGGCAACCACTTTAGGGAGCCTTCGGGAGGACAGAGGATAGCATGTTCTTCACCGCAGCACCATACCCCTTCAATAGACCTACTATTGGCCGCCTTACATGTTATTCGTCCATCAGAGCTCACTGATGATTCAATCCGGGTGACACTTGCCGCTACAATTCGGCCTCTTGCGAATACGTATGAACGACACTAGTCTAGTCTTTTTACGGGTATGAAGCGGCGGAGCAGATCGTCTTCCGATTTGTATTCAAGGGTATCATTAAGATATGTGACACGACTGTTTAGTTCTCATGCGAAGGAAAACCTTGAGTTCTGGTGAGTTGTAGCAGGGGTGGGAATTGTGATCAATCATTATGCGTCCTGCAGCCGCAGGTGATAAATGTGTGGCTTGAATTAGTTGAGAAGGATCTTCAGCACTTTGGGATAATACCGAAATGATATACAACGGAGCCACCGGCTGCTATGTGTGCCGAGGGTGCATCCCGAGGTGGCATTGAGGGGGCCCCGCTAAAAATGAAATCATGTTGGCGTACAAATTGAGAGATGAAAAACCAACACAAGCAAGCGAATTTCAAAATACGAAATTCGATGAAACTCGTCCTGTCGTATGACGGAGTAACTCTGCTCAAGGCCTGTCAATTCGGGGTGTTCAATGCCACACTACACTCTTTTCCATGCTTGGTTTTTGGTCTGAGTAATTAAAGCTGACGTGCGGACCAATCGCACTGCAGGAAACATGCGGTTGGAAAGACAACCAGCAGGCCCCATGTGGCACCCTCATGCCCGGCCGGCTGTGGCAACAGAATAAGTACATATACTTAAACACTCGATATTGACAACTAAATGTATTTCTTCCCTGTAAAGAGTCATGGCCGGATCAGCCCCGCGGTTTAGCGCAGTGACGTGTCTTTTTGCTATGAACCAGCCCCTTCAGAAGGAGTGCAGCTGGACATGAATGGAAAGTCCTTTTTATGATTCCCTGTGAATGTTTCTCAGTGAGATAGAAGCACCAGTCCGTGCTTTGCTTTTTGTTTATGCACTGAGTCCAGTCGTATCACCGTGACAGAATTTGCGCATCTTGTATATTAGACTTCACAAGGCAATCAATGCTGAACCACATCTTGTTGGCTTGCATGTTATTGAAAGAGTTCATAAGCCTGTTTTCAACAGTGATATTGGTCAGCAAGTCTTCTCAAGGATTCTAAAATATTCATGTTGTAATACCCATTAACACTCAATTTCTAAGCACCCACTGACCATGGAAGACTTCTATTTTGATGAACCTGGTCGGTTGTGTTTGCTTGGCATTCTCCCCGGAGCCCTTTCCAAAACCAAGGCGAGGTTGGAGGCTCGGACAAATGAACTAAAATACACTTTAGAATCTACTGAGATTGCTCAGCTCCGTCAAATTCTTATGAATATCGACAACAAAATTGAGCTATCCAACGATGAAAATACCGCTGTTGTCGAGAAATTTCGGGAAAAAGCTCTATCCTGGCACTTGAAGCCTGAAGATCTTCAAGAAAGCTTGCAAGAACTCTCCACAATTCGATTGACCAGGCAAAGTGGTCTTCAACTGGGATCGAGCCTTGTAGTGCGCCCGAGAACCTATGCCGATGCAGAAACTCAGACAGACAGAAACATGTCTATTGGCTTCTTCAGTGCTGTCGAACTGCCCACAGAGATATTTCCAATGAACTTTGATGGCCTTGAGTATCCCAGAGTCAAGAGTTCGACGACTAAGATGTCTAAACCCCAAGAGGTTGACAATCGAACAGGGCAACAGCCTGAAACTGCATTGCTACAGAACCCCCCGGAAACTAATCATGGGGAAGTCATTCCTATGGATAGAACACCCAGCATGGACAGACCGCTCACCTTGCTCAGAAGAGTGAGCGGCGAGACCATAGATAACATCCACTTATCCGCCGAGGAGTTCGTCATCATTAACCTCGAATACCCGGAGGAACCATTTGTTTTGCGCTGTCCATGTCGTCGTCTCTGTTGGAAACAACACCCATTCGAACAGCACCGCGCCCTCCACCACTTTTGCGAGTTTCATCTCGAGGTTTTCGGGGACGAAATTCCTACCGAAAGATTCGTGTTCGAAAATTATTCACGGAAAGGTAAGCGATGACCACGAGAGACTCTTTTGGGGAGGTGTATTAATCATGAATCTCTCAAGTTATTGGAATGCCACCTTCGGCTTTCAGCGCACTGGCGATGGGAAACGAGCACAACTTGGATCTAACAAAAGGTATGTCCAAGTGTAATACTTAAACTCGAGTACAACCAAGACTGACTGTGCTTCCGGTGCACCAGAGTCGGAGACTCCTGGCAGCCTCGACGTGGAAGTCAATGGCTCTAACACCGCCTCCGATTCACGAGACAGGCCAATATTGCCGTCTGATATGGAAGCTCAACAGTCACCAGCGGTGTTATCCGAACTTGTTGGAGATGAAGACAAGGCCCTTGACAACATTGAAGTTTTCGACGGCGATTACTACGACGACTGCTCCGATGAAGAAGAAGACGATGAAATTGATTACCTGGATAGCGAATACGCACCAGACGAGCAATACCATATGGCCGACCCTATCGGGGGTAGAGGCGAAGGCCGAGTTTTCTCAGCTCCACCCCAGACAAGAGCATCGCGCGATTGCTGCAAAAAGACCTATGTATCGCCTGTGGAGTCACTCAAACGTAACAGGTCCACGTTCGAAGGCATTGAGACACCGAGATTCATTTATACATTCAAGACTTCAAGACTCCATGAGCTGAAGACCAACTTTTAGGATGTATCCGAACTCCGCGGGTAATCAATATCTCGAGAGGAATGAATGAGCGACAGGTAAGGTGGCCGGTACCTTCTTTGTGATATGACATACTTATGATATCATAGTCCAAAACAACAATATGATCTCGTTGCTCGAAGACTCATAAAAGAGTGATGATGATGTTTGGCATAGACGAAGCCCCGATTTAAGGCATCCAAGGATTCGCTCAAGCTGTTGTCATGATCTTTTTACATGGGTAACCCAATGGTCTTGGATTTCTTTTCTCATTCTAGTCTTGTTGATGGTTTTGACTGCAGTTGGATTAGAAGGTCTATTTCTTTGCTTTCAGTGGGGTTTCACGAGGCCTTCAGATTGATAAATGTATGCTGTCATGTGCTGGAAAAATATATTTGGCAATGCAGAACTCCTAAACACACCAAATGCAAGGTTATTGTCATCTGAGTCATACGCCCCTCCACCTCCCCCATTGAATATCCGCAGCGTACATGACGCTACACAGATATGCCTATCCTACAGATTCAAAGACATTTCTTTCTCCACATGAGATTTTAACCAAGATCATCCCGCGTCCTTAATCGCTGTCTGGCGATGTCAAGAATTCGAGAAACATCAAAGAGCATAATTCGGACCAAGCAAAATTATCAAAGAACATAACTAAGACACCAAATTATCGCAGAACGCAGCATGCATTTCGTGCCGTACGTACTACTTTCGCAGTTGCACAATTGCGCGTGAAAAATAAATCGCTACAATTCTTCAGCCGATCCATAACGATGCCGAGGGAGAATTATGATGTCTGAGAAGAACTAGCTTGCTCACATTGTCCAGGAAACTAACCCAGCTCATCACTACCACTGGTCGCTGCTGCCATATTCTGGTCTACAATTTGATCAGAACTTGAAGCCGCGAAAGTTTGAAATGCAACATGGGTTGTGTTGTGAGGACTACAACTTGTTCTGGAGAAGCTAATTTATACAATGTTCTTGACAGGATAAAGAAAGACGGGTTATTCAATTACTTGCACATACCTCATCGTCAGTCACCTTGTGTGGCGACTGGACGCTATGCGAGAGGAACGGTCTGTAATGATTGGAGTTGGACCCGAGGCCCAGGTAGACATCTTCTACACCTCCAGGGCCGCCGCTGGGACTTGCCGAGGTGTAGTCGAGATAGGTGCAATTGTAAACATACGGTATGCTACAGTCGGCATTGTCATATAGATAGATGATGTGACTCTGATCTGACTGCTCGACCACAACCTCGGCCAGCAGGGCATTGTTGAAAGAGTTGCATCCAGTCTCGCCGGAGCCTGTCACTATCCCAGAACTCACTGAAGACCCGACAGTATGCTGCGAGACAGTTATTTAGCCATGCCGCGAATGAGCTGAAGGGCGGTGACTAATTTATGATCAGGTGAGGAGTATTTGGCAACTCACCGCGGCTTCAAATGATACGGACCAACCCCAGGTCGTCGCAGGGGGCACAATATGGATCCGTGTCAACCAGCGCAATTCTTTGAAATATCTCACATCCCTTGATGGTGGGCGGGTCGTTCGCATCGCCGATAAACTGTGTATAATTGAGCTGGATCACTGGCGTACAGAGTTTGTAGGTGCCCGACTGGAAGTAGACGATGGCGCCCTGCGTGAACGTGTTACCGCATTCTTCGCCGCGGCGAGCGCTGTCACCACCCGTAGGCTCGGCATTCCAGCTACTAACTGCTGCATTGATTGCTTCTGAAGCGTCACTTTTGCCCGTGGAATCAGCCCCTAAATCAGCCCCTAAATCCGTTACGCTGCGGAAGAACTGGTAGCCTTCTCCGGCCATGGGTTGGTGACTTAAGATTAGTCGGGATCTTGTTGATCACGATCTCCGCCGTTGCCGTGTACGCCATCGACCTCATGGGGGGCAATGTTCCCTGGTGGTCAGGAGAACGCACTGACGTGAACGGATACTACTTCACCACTCCGGACAATGGCGGCAACACTACTACGCCGGAAAGAATTTCGACCTAATTTCGACCTAACTTCGACGCTAAGAGCCCTGCACCAGAACGATGGCGGTGCTCAGCCAGTAGAGAGCAAAACCGGCATTAACGTCATTCTCTGTCCCTACAGCTTCAACAACACCAACCGAAGAGCCAGTTACATGGACTGCGTAGCAGCGATCAGTAAGGGAACTTCGCTCGAGAACGTGATGCCGAACAGCGTTACTCTCCTTCATGAGGCGTTTCATGTCGTTCACGGTACCAATTTCCTCGGAATATCTGAGCAATGTAGGCCGCATCACGGTGCCACGTGCACATACTGTTAGGGTACCGCTGATTTCATATATATAGATGGACTGGCTAGATATGTGAAGGCTACGAGTGATAATGCTCCTGGAGTGGTATAAAAAAAAACCAGAGAACTACGTGTACTTTACCGCGGCCATGAACTACCTCTTTGGGAAAGCAGCGGACGGTATAGCCACCAACTGGGACTTTACCAGTGGGCCAGATAAAGCCAAGGCTGTTTCTTGAATTGAAAGGATGAAGTTGAGGATGCCAGATGTCAGCGTGCGCGGGTGGATTATACGCAAGAAAAGGGGGGTAGGGGTCTTTTCACTTGGGAATGTGTCGTTTTCAACAGCTAAGAACATCCGAGCCGGCCAATTATTCGTGTATAAACAAATGCTAGGATTCTAATGTCTTATCAAACTCTTTGTGTCTGTGAATCTCCAGTTTCTTTTCGCATCTGAGTCTGCCATATCGCCATTATCATCATCATCGGAATCAACATGGCACGGCGCAACCTCGATATTCCAACGCTCTTGCTCCTAGGCCTTAACTGGGGGCATCGCTTCTGTCACCGCCTTGGCTCACGACTCTTTCGCCTCCGGGTCTCTGGTTGAAGCTTCTGCCCGCTGTGGACTGGCGCCGTTGCCGTTCCAGCGAAAGAAAAGATAGCAAACGGACTCACCACTGATGTTCTCCACCGTCGCCGGCTGTTCCTGCTGAGCACTACCCACGTAGTTGAGCGCCTTCCATTGAGAGTTCAGGGACCGTGGAGAACCTCACAGCCCTTGGGTATGAATACGCCAAACGCATCGAACAGCACGCGGCGCCATACTTCACAGTCCTGGATACCAATATATGGTATAACAAGGGTTGTGAGCAATATACGGCCGCATAAATCATCACCCCGACGCATTTCTTCGCCCAGGCAAGAGCCGTTATCCCACTGCAGGCTCAGAAGCTGCAAAGGGGATTTACTCTCATAGCCCAGTCCCCGCAGAAGCTCGCGACAGGCGGAAGAGTGCTGGAATTTCTTCAAGGCATCCGCTGACTTCCAAACTAATTCGTTACGGGCTATCGAGAAATTCTAAGTCGAAGTGACTCGAGAAATACATACGGACAATAAAGGCAGCCTGCTCAGGATCCTCAACCTTCCTCCCCAGCCGGACCTTCTGGCAACCCTCCACTTCTGCAAGAGGGCCGAGGTATTCTCTATCACATATGGAGGATCCCAGCCCTTACATAACCCATTGCAATCCGATACCGGATAAACTCTGACAAATAGCCATTGTTAAGCAATACTAAAACTGTACCAGATCGAGGTTTTGGCTCACGTAAAACGAGTGCATATGTTAGGAGACAAGTGGTAAGCGAATGGCGAGGATTGTTGGCAATTTATAGGTCAGAATGTGGGGCGTCTTTGATCCGATACCCTGCATGCAATGCGTCAGCCTAGAAGCGGTACCTATTAATAGCTATATTCATATAGATGTTAAGCTATTAACTTGCCTATCCATTATTAGGAGCGGCATTGCAGTGCCTATTCATGTTTTTTAGAGTTAAATAGCTCATTGCGAGGAGTTGTTTTTATTCCTGGCAGGTGAGGCAAATAGGCAGAGGACCATGCCAAAAGCTACAATGCTCAGTCAGCACTGAAGTTAAAAGATGATCTTATTCTCAATGTTATCCCTGGGTTCGTTTGTACTAGATGCCGTATCTTCACTCTGGTAATTAATTTCCGGTACAGACCCGGGAAAATACCAGATCCAAGTCGAAGTTTCTACGGAATTTCGAAATTCTTGCCGTTTCGTTCAAGCAAAACTGTCAGAGCTTATCCGGTATCAGATTGCTATTGGGTATATAAGGGCTGTAATCCGGCATAAGTGATAGAGAGTAAGGGCACTCCCTTGCGACACTATCGTCTTACAAAAACAAACTATCAATTTCT
Source organism: Truncatella angustata (assembly GCF_020726525.1). Lineage (NCBI taxonomy): Eukaryota > Fungi > Ascomycota > Sordariomycetes > Amphisphaeriales > Sporocadaceae > Truncatella > Truncatella angustata. The sequence goes on along the minus strand of NW_025763391.1, from coordinate 139,236 downwards.
GCATTTTAAAGCAGGTCCACGTCATGGTGATGTTTTGTTCTATGAGTGTTCTCATAAAGCTTTTACTGGAAACTTGCCATACGAGATCCTTCGCTGACATAGTTGCAGTTTGTACATGTCAAACTGCATTAGGAGTTTGTGCAATGTATAACTAATGACGGGGATTGGAACCTTCATTGGCGTTTCAGTACAATAGCAACTGAAATTTAGCATGTCATTGGTAGATATTTGATCTTGCCTGGTTGGGCGTGTCACCTTTATGTCTGGTCTTACTGCTTCAAGGCAGTACTCACAAAGTCGACCCGGGGAAAAGCGTATTCGATACATCTGTGCACTGATAATTCGCTCGGTGCTCCTGGCTGCGATCACACCTTTTGCTTTCATTAACTTGACAAGACACATTGTTTTCCGCCATGGGCAGGTGGTTCGAAAATCAACACTCGCCGTGTTCTTCTTTAGCTTCCATCGTTAGCGAAGATAGTGCAATCGTTTTCAAGGCTGTAAAAAGCCGTTACGGGACTTCGCTGAGGATCTGTCATGCTTTGGGACATAGACGTAGACTGCAAACCGTTGTATCTTCATCTGTGCTTCTGATCTCAAGCCTCGTATTCGTACGGTCAAGCTATTCATGTTTCTGGCTATCTGGGCTTGTACTCGTGCGAGAAAACCATCAGCGGAAAAAATCTGCATGGTGTTGGCGGGAGCGTCTTCGCTATATAGTATAGTTGCAACTACTTCTAGCAGAGACGTTTTTATGACTTTCTTTGATGCCTCCCACTTACGTCTAGATTTGTTCAACCCCATGGTTGCTGAAATAGGTGCACTCTCCAATGGTCCACAATTGCTCTTACATAGGAGTGGAGAAGGTAGCTAATCGAATAGGCGAATTTATCAATTATTCGTCTCATTCGTGTGGGGCCCAATCAGACACAAGCAATCCGATCATAGAACCTGTGGCAGTTTCAAGTACCAGAAGCCAATGGCCTTTCGGGCAAAAGTCACGATGTATCCTTGTGGTCACATCAGTGGTGATATCCCCGGAAGCTTTCATATAGAGACACAGGTCGGGGTTCTGACTGTTAACAATACCGGTAACCACTCATATCGGGGCCAGCGCCTTTGCTGCACAAGATCGCTAGCGGCGCGCCTAGATTGAGTAACCGGCAGCACATGCAGTTTGTGCATCAAATGTCAGCTCACGATTGACGCAGGTCATTACGAGACTGAGAAACAACTTTCAAAGTCTCAAATACCCATCGCACATATGCTTACTCACCAGTTAGGGGCAAGCAGGTGTAGTTCATGCTTGTTGGTACTCCACAAATACAGTATCCTTCAAGCCGGAGCCTCGGCCATGGCAATTGGGCGTTCAATCTGTTCCTGAGTGGCGCTGGCTAGAACCTGACTATAGTGCTGAAGGTGGAACCTTTGCTGGTTCGCCAGGCCGAATGCAGCACTAGAAGGGCTGGAGCTGCAAACCGAATCTCCACCTCAGCTGTCGTGAAAACAACACTATTGCTATGCTTAATCTCCGGCTTGGGGTTTCTCTTCAGAGATGCAAGGTTTCATCCAGCCGGTCGGAGTTCTCGATGGCCTTTGCTGAGATGTACGACCCGATCTGTTGACGGCTCAACGAGCAGATTGAACTGTTCTTTCCGCTAGGCGTTTGAGTTCCTATCTTTTAATCGCTGCATGCGGTTGATCACGCGTTCAAGAGACATCGGGTGAAGTCGACCTCATGGTTGTCTAAGCTTTGCGGTAGCAGCAGGTCCAGGCTGACAGGGCCAGTGCTTCGAAGATTGCAAAATCTCACGGTGGTCTTCTATTATAAGGCGCAGCCGCACCGCTGGGTGGGTCTTCTTTCAGCTGTGCCAGAGTAAAGGTTTTGACTCTTCGAACTAAGCAATATCGCCCTTGCACGATTTCTTCAGGTTTCGATGGTGGCTTGCTTTCCCCTGATGCTATAAGTATGGCGCCTGATGGCACTTCTTCCTTTTGCGCAGCATTTCGTCCTGCACTACGCGAACGCCTAGTCTGTGTAGATTCAAGATGCGGTCTCTCACCTTTCCGTTCCTCCTACTCGGCACGATCGGCTTGGCCAGTGCCGAGTCAGACATAGGGAAGAAGAAGTGTTCATCTGTCTATCCTTCTTCAAGCTCGGCAGATACCTCCGGATCTCTAAGTGTCTCCGTATATTCGCCTGCTCCTACGGAAACTTCTTCACGAAATTCGGACAGAGACAGTATCATTAGCTCGCTAAGCGGCAGCAGCGGCAGCGCCTCCTCCACGGAACCAAGTTTGACGCTCACAACTTCTGCCTCGGTCACCAGCTCTTCGGTTGCTGTGAAGACAGTAGTGAATGATGTTGGCAATGGCAACTTTGGTTCTTATGATGCGAACAGCCCGGGAGGTATTGCCAATTGGGATTCTCAAAACTGCGAACTTAATCTACAATATGGGTATCAAGGCGATGGCAGTGCAGATACTGGCTGTGTTCAGATGACCGCAGGGCCATCCGGGGGTCTGAGTAAGGCGAAGCGCACGGACTACACGGCCATGATCGAGCAGCAACTTGAAGAGGTTGATGCAACATCCCAATACACCATTCGATTCTATTATACTATTTTGTCCAACTCATTGACGAACACATGTAGAATGGAGGCATACTACGGAGAAGCGTTGCTCACTGTGTCTGACTATTTCGACGTTGTGACTAACGGAGTGGCTGGAAACACCCCATGGATTGAGCTCGTGGATGAGGTGGCACTATCATCATCGGATGGCTACATCAGGTTCCAGCTGAGCTGTACGGGCGATGGATTTGCTGTGGTCTTCATTGATGAGGTCTTCGTGTCCAATAAGGTGGATGCGAGCAGCAAGGACAATATCAGTTTGCTGTTCACCTCCACCGGCTCAGCGGCCAGCATGTCATCCACATCAACGTCAGAATCCACGATGACAACTGCGACTATCGACTCGACAAGTACTACCAACTCAGCAACGGAGTCTAGTAGTACTGCAAGCGTCACAGTTGCAAGTGAAACTAGCTCAATATCAAGTTCGAGTCTGATCGCTGCTTCAAGTACAACCTCTGAGTCCATATCAGCGTCTTCATCTTTGTCTTCATCCTCAACGCTATCCTCAACAACTTCTTCTTCGATGACCGGATCTTCCGCTACCACCCCGACAATGTGTGTCGCTTCGGCCTCAGCGACATCCGGCTTAACTTGTGGAAGTCTCATCTACACCAACAAAGGATACTATAAACAAGTGAGAGTGGCGGATGTTACCCGCGATCAGTGTGTTGCAGCTTGTCTGGCTGACTCCACATGTCAATCCATATCATATTATTCAACACAGACCTGCAGTGCCACGTGTTTTCTCCAGAGCTCAAGTGTTGCTGCCATGGGCTACACCTTCCAGCATGGGTTAGGGTTCCCTGCGGTATGGGACAGAGGCTGCTTCACCCAAACAGCATGTGCCGCCCCTTCTGAGGGCTCTGTTTGTATCGACAAGTGGGGAAGCGCACCCGCCTCGACATGCAAGGCTAGCTTTACGGGTAACGCAAAATCTTGTGCTCAACCTTTCAAGACTACGACCGTCAGCGGTTTATGTGGTTCAGGGGCTTGTGCCGCCATCTGCAAGCAGTATCCTTCTTGCAAGACCTACTCCGCTACATATGGCGGGAGTGTTACTTGCAACTTTTACTCCGAAGACATCAGTGACGTGGCAGATTCCGCATCCTCGGCAACGCTTTTTGCTGATATGTCTTGCTTGGAGTGCGGCGCAGGCTCGTCTGTGTTCAACTGGCTGAGTCCTCTTGCCGACCCCAGCTCTATGCCGGATATGAGCTCTTGCACATCCGGCAGCTCTTCGACCGCTTCGATAATCTCTTCTACTGCCTCTTCAACCACTAGCGTAACTACGGTAGAGAGCTCCACGATAACTTCCTTGATACCCACATCGTCATCGTCAACCACCACGACCACAACCACCGGCTCATCCACGACTTCATGTGTAACTTGTACTGCTGTACCTTCAGCTTCAGTTCCTTCCGGGTCGACGTGCGGTATCCAAGGCGATTATCTGTATCAAGATGCTTATGGAGTCTCTACTGGATCCCAGAACTCGATGATGGATTGCGCAGCCATTTGTAACCAAGACTCATCTTGCAAGGCGTATGGCTACCGTGCGAACAGCAATATTTACTATGGATGCGCGTTCATCCAATCGAGTCTTTCAGATGCTGGGTTCTTCACAACTACTTCAGGCAACTATTACTGGAGTGACGAGTCGTGCGCAAGCTGCGGTAACAGTTGCTCGTCCTCGTCGACTTTGGCGACTTCTTCTGTCTCTGTATCCGCTACCACATCTAGCTTTGAATCCACGACCACAGCAAGCATGAGCGTTACTACTACCTCATCATCTTCTTCCGCTACAACTTGCACGAGCTGCACTGCGGAGCCGTCTGCGTCCACCGTTTTTGGTGTATCTTGTGCCGAGAAAGGCACTGTTTCCAACTACACGCCCTACTCATTCACGACTGCTGAATATCCAGGACAAAACTCCCTGATGGAGTGTGCTGCTATTTGTGCCCAGGTGCCCGGCTGCAAATCTTACGGCCTAGACGTATACAATGTCGGCTGCAAGTTCCTCGACTACAGCCTGGCAGATGCCGGGCTGGTCTCCACTGGCGCCTCAAACATCTACTGGAGCGACAAGTGGTGTGCCACCTGCGGGCTATGCGCATCGTCGTCGTCATCCTTCGGCCCTCTGAGCACAACACTATCAACATCCACGCTGTCTGGAAGCTCCTCGCAGACCACCTCCACCTCCACTTCCGCGTCGGCTTCGGCTTCGGCCTCAAGCAGCTGCGCGGTGCCTAGCGCGAAGCTGGTCGCTGGTGTCACATGTGGTCTGCCCGGGTCCGACTCGTCGGCTAACACCATCGAGACTGTGACTACAGCCGGTAGTTTATCCGCCTGCGCTTCGCACTGTTTGCTCGCCACGGACTGCTTGAGCTTCCAATATTCGACACAGGATACCTCGTGCCATGTGTATTCTACCTCACTAGCTAATGACGGACTGGGTTTTAGTCTGAGCAGTACGAACTACTACTACGATAGAGAATGTTTCTACTGCTCATAATACTGAGAATTAGATGCGATATAGATATTTCAAGACCTAGTATAATGTTAATGATTAATCAGACCATTGGTTCCATTTCTCTTTCCCAATCGGGCTCCTAGATTCCAGCTCCCGTCGTAACACAGGACATCCGCCAGTCTAAGCGCCCCCTTTCTCGTGGTGCAGCTCATTGGCGTGTACCTGGACCTCGGTAACATACTTGTCAAATTTGCGGAGATTGACCTTCTTCTCGAATCTATTGCGTGTCAGATTGGTGCATGGTTATTTTATACTGCAGTGTATTTGGGGTGGTCAGAGAGTGATGACATACAGTTCGTCAATCTCAGCAGGTGTGCGGCGTGCGACTTCAGGAAGGATGAGCCACGCAACGATAACAGCGACGGTACCAGTGCCGGCGAAACTATGGGATAAAATGGGTTGTTAGCGATGATACTCTCATGAGTTTTCAAAGTCAAATGCTGGGTGGAAAACAGCTTACAAGAAGCCTGTCTTCGGGCCCCATTTCGTCGCGGTTCCGTTGATCATGAGGGGAGCACAGAAGCTGGACATGATAGAGATCATGTTCGACACAGCGAGGGACCATGCAGCCGTGCGTGCACGCAGTCGCTGCTGAGGTATCTCGGCCGCATAGGCGTAGCCGATAGCGGAGGCGCCTGTGGTCGAGAAGGTCGCCAGACATGCGAAGAATACCTGAAAAGGTGGTATTAACAAGTGTTTACTCAGTTAGAACCATTAGCTCTCTGGCTTACCAGAAGGGCGCTAGTCGCTGACTTGGTGTAGTCGAAGCAGCCAATGATTCCCAAGCACAGGACAGAGACCACCGTCACTGCATAAGGGTAGACGGTCAAGGGTCGGCGACCAAAGCGATCGGTCGTGGTGGCGGTGAGTAACATGGAGATCAGTTGTACGCATGACAGGATGACTGTAACGAGGAACGGGTTCTGGTTTCCAGCATATTGGACTTTGTACTGCTGATCAGCACTTCACTCTCAAAATTTGCATACGCAATATCACCCACAGAAGTAAGTTGCAAGGGTGTTGAACACGATCAGGCCAACCAGCTGCTGCGTGATCTTAGGCCAGCCGGCGATGATGAATCGCATGAAGTTGCGACCTTTTAAAACGGCAAACAGGCCAACCTCCTTGCTCAGCTCGGCATTTTGACGCTCAAGTGCTACGGTGGCGGTCATGACTTCCTACACTAACGTCAGAAATTTGCCCAGCTGAAGTTGCGAGTCTGAATAATACTGACAATCTGTTCCTCGATGTCGTAGTTCTCAACTTTTCCATGCAACATGCGCAGGACTTTGGCCGCCTTGTCTAGCTTGCCCTTACTGGCAAGCCACCATGGAGACTCAGGCAAGAGCGCAAAGATGATGGCAATGCCACCAATCATGGCCCACTGGATGTTTCGGTCAGTATAACCGAGCAGCTATAGTACTGCAACGCAACCTTACTTGGGTGTAAATAGGCACTTTGTAGTCATAAGGATCCACAGCAGCCAGCCTATTCAATGCGACAGAGGCGAAAAGCTGACCGATGACAAACCAGCTTTTGAGGTCAGCAATCGGTTTACCTATCAGTCGAGAGTTTCACTCACAAGCTGTATGCGTTGATGAAGAAACCCTTGAGCTGGGTTGGCGCAATTTCTGACAGATAGACAGGCATAGTCGACTGGAGCATACCGACACCCATTCCGGAAAGGAGCTTCGCTACCAGCCAATGATCCCAGTGGCTGGCAAACGACTCAGCCAAAATACTCTGGCCAGATGTTAGCCAGTGTAAGCTTCGATCGCGCTTGTTAAATAGTAAGTCAGTAGAGACATACCGCAACGAGGATTACCCAGATAATCCACAGTGCTGGTTTACGGCCGAGACTCTCCGTTGCGAATTGCAGAAGCTGTGGGCAGTATTGTTAGTAAAGATCTGGTTTAGTGACGAGCTTTTGGTTACGCATACAATTTGCCCAACAGTTTGACCCGTAGCCTGGATTCCAGTCCATGCTGAGATGTAGGTGCCAGCAATGACGGTAGTACCCGGGCTTGCCATCACTTGGATGAAGCCCTTGTTGGCCACAATACCACCGTTGAGGTTGATTTCTGTTGTCGTTAGATGTCAGTTTAATAAAAAGTGATTACGACAATTCGGGGCCGGAAGCCTCTTACGATATCCATCAAGTGATGCGCAGAACGCTGCCGCCATGGCTACGTATCCGACCTTTTTGAAACGACGAACACTCTGCCAGACCGACAAGTCGTCTGCTGCAGCTCGCAATACGGGCCCATCGTCTTTGGACACCGGGGCCTGTGTCTCCTGAGCAGTATTAATGTTAGTTGTCTCGTTCTGGTCGATTTGTGACTTCATCTTGGCCAGAGTTCTATTCAAAAGAATATGGCAATCAAAGCAGTTATCTAGTCCCTTGAACAAAAGCCAAGAATCAAGAGAAACAAACCACGCTTGCTAAACTCAGATTGTGGTGGGCTTAGCGAATGATTCATATGCAAACAGCAAAGACCGAGGGCAACAAGGTCTAAACCCGAACCACGCCGTGGCATAGATATCATGCCAAGAAGAGCAACGCGTACGGTGGAAGGATACACGAAGCCTGGGGTATGTCTGTGGTCCAACATGGTTCGATGCGGGGTCCCCAGGTTGATCACCGGTACTAATGGCCTTACTCGAACTAAGCTAACCTATAGGTAGTATAGGCAAAATGCCAAACCAAGGTATACAGCAGGGTGTGCATTACAGTGGGTCAAATGAAGCTTCAACCATCATCTAGTGGCTTACAATGCCTGATCTCGCTAAAAAGCTTAGGGGTGTTCCACGAATGAGACCGAGCCTCGGGGATGAAGAACCCGAAGAGCAGTTGTTGACCATTCACTTGAACTAGGTCAGCCAAGGGTTGAGGCCGCCGGGATTGATACATACATGGACAGAGCCTCTGCCCCCTGATTGCTCGGCTTGATTGCCTAGCTTTGAACCACAACTCCGGTAATCCAACACTAAACGTCTTGACGAAATGGTTTCGCCTGAGGAGCAAAGTGTACGCTTGTCCAGCTCCTATCTCAGACCACTCAGCCGGTATTGACAGCCGAGATAGACTATCAACGAGCTCAAGGCCAACTGGGTTTGGGTCCCCGATTGGGTCGACTCTTCCAAAGCCAATACAGCTGGCAGAATTGTGAAGTTCACTCGGACCATCAGCCTTACTTCCGTTCCGAACCGAGCTCTTCTTTCGTTCTCCGCAGACACGCGCTACAAGCTATACATCAATGGTGTTCGGGCCGCTGTTGGTCCGGCTCGCGGCCACACGACCATATGGTACTATGATACACTCGATGTTGCTTCTTACCTCAAACCCGGCGACAACGAGATTCAGTTTGTCGTCCTAAGGTATTTTGCGGCTTCAAGGGCAGCAATGCCTTTTGTGAGAACTTCGTTTCCGGGTTTGACCGTCATTGGCAATGTGGACGCTGGCGATGCCATCATAAACGTTAACACCCGTGAGGGATGGCATGCTGAGGTCGACGACAGTACATTATTCCCGACCGGCCTGATCGATGATGTCTTCCTCCACGTGAGCATGATTTCTCGTAAGACGACGTATTGCTTGTTGTAGCTAAGACTGTATTAGATCAACGAACGAACTACCCCGCACGGGTCCTGTCAAGTGATAACGCCAGTCCCGTACGGCTTCAAGACGCTAAACGGAGAACTCGCCCCATGGCGACTGCAATCTCGTGTCATTCCTATGCCCGAGGAGAGACCTGTTTCTGTCGTTACTATCCGGAGCTGCGATAGCGGCAACAGCATAGGGGACTGGAACGCATTACTCTGCAATAATGAGCCAATGTCACTTGTAAGTGGCTCGGTTCATACACTCGATCTGCAGGCAGATGTGCATTCAACGGCATTCATTGCATGGAACTTCCAAGCAGAAGAAAATTCCCAGGTCCAGCTCAAGGTCACTTACTCCGAAGGTTACGAACTAGAGCCACGATCTTACCCATTCTTCCGAAGCAAAGCCGATCGCCTCCAATCAGAGAACAGTCACCTGATTGGCCCTTTCGACGAGGTAACTTTGGATATTCCGGCTGGGGAAATTGTAAAATATGAACCCTTCTGGTTCCGGACGTTTAGGGTTATGCGTTTAGAAGTGACTGTTGGTGCTGCCCCAATTCAGTTGCTTTCATTTGAGGCGACCCAGACGAACTATCCGATCCAGCCGAAAGCGAGTTGGAAAGAACCTGGTGATGCACATAGCGAGCAGATTTGGGACGTGTCTATCAGAACGCTGCGCAACTGCATGTTCGACGGATATTCTGATTGTCCTTTCTACGAACAGCTTCAGTAAGTTGTATACTTGATCTTCGTGGGTATACTAACCATTTTCAAAGATACTCCGGAGATTCCAGATCCGTAGGATTGTTCCACTATCTCCTATCCGGTGATGACCGACTTATGAGGCAGGCTATTACCAACTTTGCGGCCTCGATCACACCGGAAGGACTCACACAGTCTCGATTCCCCTCCCATGTGCCTCAAATAATTGCTGGGTTTTCTCTATACTGGGTATTGCAGGTATGCGACCATCACCTCTTCTTCGGCGATACTGTGTACACTCGTTCATTCCTACCACGCATTGACGGCGTATTCGAATTTTTTGACTCCCACATTGATGAGTTGGGTCTTGTTAGTGGCATACCAGAGGATGTATGGCAGTATGTCGATTGGGTGACAACTTGGGGCGCGACAGACGACCATCCAGACAAGGGGGTTCCGACGTCTGGTCGAAAGTCAAACCGGCACACCTATTTTAGTATGCTCTACGCTTTTGTGTTGAAACAAGCTGCCAAGTTAGTGCGTGACGTCGGCAGACCAGGTTATGCAGATGAGTACGAGTCGCGTGCGGCCTCTATAGTCAAGGCTATTCAGAAGCATTGTTACGACGGGAAATTCTTCACTGACTCAACTGCCGACGTCGCGAATGAGCTTGCATACTCGCAACATTGCCAGGTCTTTGGCGTGCTTTCTGGCGCTACATCTGTTGAAGACGGCAGACGTATCTTGAAAGGGTCGTTTGCGGATACTCGCTTTTCTAAGTGTTCGTACGTGATGAAATTCTATGCTCTGCGAGCCTTCGCGCTCGCAGGAGATGACGTGTACGAGTCTTTCTGGGCTACAATTTGGGATCCATGGAGGAACATGTTAAAGAACAATCTGTCAACATGGGAAGAAGATGACGTGCGACAACGTTCCGACTGCCACGCATGGGGAAGCGTACCAATTTATGAGTACTGCACAGAGTTGGCGGGCGTGCAGCCCACCGCACCAGGATCATCCAAGATCCTCTTTAAGCCCCGTCTACATTTGAGCGAGGAAATTGAGGCGAAGGTGGCTCTTGGCAAAGACAACATTGCTAATATCAAATGGCATATCGGCTCCAATGGGAAGAAGCAAGTGGTTTTGCTTCTTGAAAAGGCTGTTGAGGTCACAAGCCAGCTACCAGGAGGGAAAGCGCAAAACCATGGCAGCGTCGACCACCTCGAGTTGGAGCTTTAGATGCCAACCAAACTTCGATTTTCAGATGCTGAGTATGAAGTCTGTCCCGCGCAAAAGGCCCACGCCGAGATCGAAAGGACACTCCACAGCCTCGAAGATTTTTGTGGAGTGCAAGGATCCAGAAGATCAACGATTCAGATTGAACATGAGAGTTTTGGGCGCACCAGCCGGGAGAAGACCCGCGTCCACTAGCAGAGTTATGGACACTGTACGGATCTGTAGTGGAATCGCAATCTCACTAGGTTAGAGTTAGACTCAGGCTCGGTGTCGCACTGTGCAGCATGACTTGACCATCGCGCAACGCGTAATCCGAAACGAACTTGATTTGAAGACAACCCAACACCTTATAATGTAATAATGTATTTACCGGTGGCCTGTGGGTACATTCAGTGAGAAGAACATTTGCATCATTTTGTGGCGTGGGGTGACGACGGCTTACCGTAGCGACATTCTTGTAATTGGCCTCAAGCTCCTCAAGTTGAATCGGTATAATTGCTGGTACAACGTTGCCCCTTCTGACAAACTCAAGAGCCTCCCTGGTATCGGTCCGGGTCCCCACCAATATTCCAAACAATGAAACGCCCGAGTCAATCAATTGTATGGGGTGGATGTTCATTGTCTGCGACGGCGGTGGGATGCCCACACAGACGATGCTGCCAAACGGGGCGACGTACTCCATTGCACTTTGGTAGGCTTTCCCAGACCCGGCAGTGACAATGACTGCTTTTGCTTTAGCACCTCGAGTGACTTGAGTGACTGCTGATGGCGTTGCTTCGCTGAGAGCGTCAAGGTAAGCTTCGGCACCCTGGCGAATACACGATTCTCTCCGCTCGTCGCCTAGGTCGATAGCTATTACTCGATATCCCATAGCCTTGCCATACTGCACTGCAAGCGCACCCACGCCACCTGCAGCACCCAAGACCACAATCCAGTCACCTGGAACAGCTCTGCAGCTCTTGATCGCTTTGTACGCCGTGACACCACCGCATAGAATTGGTGCAATCAGCTCGTCGCCCAGATCGAGTTCGTCGGGCAACCGGAGGACGTACCGAGCAGGCACTACGCAATACTGCGCGAACGTCCCATCGATCTTGCGTCCAGAATTGAGCTGTTCTGTGCACCTGGTCTCGCCACCCAGCTCGCAGCATGGCTGACATTTGCCGCAAGCGTCCCGTACCCAGGCCACACCGACACGCTCTCCTACGTGGATGATGGCTGGGTCGACGCCAGACCCAAGCCGAACTACCCGTCCCACGCCTTCATGGCCTACGATGTCGCATGCGGGCCCGAGGTGACCACTGGCAAGACCAAGGTCTGTCCCACATACGCCTGATACCGACAATCGGACTAGTACCTCCCATGCTTTAATCTCGGGGACAGGCACGGAACGGACCTCAAATCTGAACGGTTCTCCCGAGCCTCCTTCACGCTGAGTTCGTAGTCAGCATGCGAGCCTTGAGTTTGAAGCATGTGCATGGGGAAGCTTACGACAACGACGGCAACTTTCTGTGTCAATGGCAAATCACTCATTTTGGACGGAAGATCTCTCGTGATATGGTTGGAGTAAACATTCTGGAGCGTTGCACAGCTGGGCGCCTGTTTTCATAAGATTCAAAGCGATCTCATACTACCATCTACTATAAGAATGCCGACAAGAGCTACCGGCTCGATTCACAAATTGTGTACCGAACCATACCGAGCAATGGTGTTCTGCCCGGCAGTTACCCCACGAATGTGCCCAAGAACCCAGATTCCCCCGCACCAAGATGCTGGATGGAGTGGCGCAGAACTCGAAATCGACCCCACTGTGGGTTTTCAGCTCCGCGAAATGATCAGGGGGACCAGATACTCTGACCGTAGCTCTTGACTTGAGATCGTAGGTCCGATCCGAGGACAAAGGATCATTGGGAGACCAGTGATCCAACACTGATCCGGGAATGATTAGAAGGAAATGTCCTAGATAGGCAGCCATTGCATTATTAATCAACATAGGCGTCTGTCTTAATCACAGTACAGGTACACAACACAGACAATGTACAGACAGATTCACGCGACCTGGCAGCTGGGTAGTAGCGCATGCCTAATTGCTTTTTGATAGCTAACGCCAGCTGATGACAAAATCAGGATCAACGCAATCAACACGAAGAGCACGAGATTCATCATAATCACGGCAGATGAACGAGTAAAGCGCCTCCATAAGGATATCTATGTCTAAAGGAGAATTTGAACCACTAGGGGATCTTCGACACAGTCCTTCGACCTATGATGCGACCTCATAGACTACATATCTCGGCGCCGCCGTCAAAACAGCAAGAGGATTATCTTTGAGTGGGAACACGTATATGAAGACGGCAGCTCGAAGATGGCCAGCGAAATTTTCTTATTTTACACCTCGGCCCGAGGCTGGAGATCCCTTGCTTGCTGTATTATCTGAGAACGATCACCGTCTACCCAATAGGCCCACTGCTCGTACCTCGTCCACTTGACCATGTGACATTCCGCCGTATACTCTTTCCAGGGTTGGCTGGGCCCTGAAAAGTCAGGTCATACTTTTCAGTGACACCGATACTGTAGTTTGAAGCTCAAGGGGCTATTTGCTTCAACAAGCCGTACCCAAGAAATATTCTGCTGTTAAATTTCGTTCGACTCAATATTTGACTGCTGTGATCGGTTGTATGCTCCTTCAATGAGATCCAAAGCATCTTTTGAAGCCTAGGCGCCTACGGCTTGTGATGTCGCGTTCATATCATGAATCACTGAAGTGTTCAGAGCTTCTTTCATTGAAGGCGCTTTTACAGAAGGAATTTCATCTTCAAAGATGGTATGGACGCCGAGTTCTGTCCAGGTTTGTTGAAGCAGATAGGCCAGGTAGCGAACCCCCCATTCCTCACACGACTGATGCCCTACACAGACCACAGGCATGTTTAGATTCTTTGCTTCTCGCAGACCAAGCTCTCGCGGCTGGCCTGTCAAGTACAGCAGCCCTGACGCGTCCCCTTGCTGCAGAATCCCAGCCTCTCGTGCGGCTGAAACGGCCCGACCGACCTCGTCCGGTCCAAAGGCGTTCATGATCGCTATAGCCTGAACTATCTGACCAGAGCCACCAGCGGATTCGTGTGCATCAGCAGCGCCCACTTCGACTTGGATCGTGTTTTGTAGAGTGCTCAGTGTCTGGCTGTGTAGCAACGGAGCAACGATCCCGATACGACGATCCGGATCGCCCTTGTAACCTTGGATGCAACCCGCCCGGTCAACTGCCATGTCTAGCCGCACTGCAAGGGCTGTGTTATAGCCTGTGGTGAGCAGTTCATCGAACCTCTTGTGGTTTGCCAAGACTAGTGAGCCCCTGGGCAATGCCCTACGATCCATTCGGAATGGTCTATGCAAGAAACACACTGCCTTTTGGCATCCTCGCGCAAGCTGATTTAGCTTGTCGTACACGCCTGTGGTTGGCGTGATGCTGAGAACGACGTCGCGCACAGGGGATGTGTTGGGGTCGTAGCCTGCCCATCGCGGTGTGTGGTATTGCAATGGTACATCTTGTGAATGTGGTGGCAGGATAGTGCTAAAGAATTCAATTAGTTGGGCATGAGTTGGCAGCCTTTCGGGGATTCTGAACGAAGACATGGATGTGTGATTTGTATAGTTAGGACATGTTCTAGAGCATGTATTGTCCGTCAGAAAGACCTCGAGATTCAATTACGTCAACAAGCCGCAAAACACAGCTTGCCTAGCTTAGCTCCGAATCATTGTCATATCCAGTGGCCCACAACCTGTATACGATGGTAACGGGATCGCGTTCATAGGAATCGTTTCCCTGTCTTTCTGAACCGCACCCTTTCGGGGTGTAGTTGCCGCATGATTGGTCTCGATAAAGTCTCACTACATCTGCGATTTTATGGTCTTGGGCACTGGCATTTGGCCTGCTCAAAATTTGATTGTTATTATTTTTTTGGTGTTTCTCCCTTTCTTATTTTACCGCATCGCACTCTGAATTGCTCTGCATATACTGTGCTTTTCATCAAGGCAAAAGAGCTATGCTTGCAAGCTGCAAGACATGGGCTCGATTATCTGACCGACACAACAACATTGTGAACCCATGGTGAGATCGTTTACGCCTGTACTCCTGCCGCACTTCAATCATGCGCCTCCCTCTCGCTTGGCATACTCATCCTCAATTGCTTCGGCATATTTCTCTTCCGGCGATCGCGGGTCGTCCTTCAAGACGCCCTCCTTGATGAGCTCTTCGGGGGAGGGTCGGTGCGAGATTTTATCGTTTAGGGAATCTGCGCGCATGTGTTTCTCCAGCTGTTTTCGAAAGTCAATCTCAAAGGTCTTCAAACGATCCATGACTATCATCGGTCGCTAACCTCTCTCTGTTTCTCCTGCAGGCCAGGTGCGGCTGTCGAGTCTGGGAGGATGTTTTCTAGAATGACGTCATGTCAGTACGCATGGTCGGTTCGCCATTTTGAAAAGCGAAAGCATCTTCGGAACGGTTGTTGAACTTGAAGCTTGACATACTCTCCACCAGCTCAGAACGCTCTGGACGGTGCTGCAAGTGCTGCTCCAGAGAGTTCTTGCGTCCCGAAGCTCCAATGGGAGAAATGGGAGTGTCGTCGACATTCGCGGGGTTGCTGTTATCAGCCATGGTGTGATATATTGTAAGAAACCTCGGCGTGCAAGTGGACGATGATGAAGCTCAGTGCCGAATTATCTTTCAGAACGTATGTAGCAACAGATGAGGAATTGACGAACGAAGTCGACTCTACACAGGGACGAGATGCATGGTATTAATGCAGGAAGGCGGGGAAAGCTCCAGGCGCCCTTGTGTCTCGAAGCTCGACGCCGCCAAACACGCGCCAGCTTCTCCAATTGAGTGCCACTGGTCCGTACATACAAACAACATAGCTGAGACGTTGGCCCGTCAGCTGCGCCGCCTTGTTTTAGGCGCGCCCAAATTGAGGACCCGCATGCATCGTCAGTTCAACTGCCCATGTCGCAAAACAGGAATTCTATGAGACAAGATGCTTGCAACCGCCGACCATGTTGGCAACCATGTCTCAGTGATGCAATCACAGGGGTAAAGGCAGGTTCCGATCGGCACAAGATTGCTGGGGTTGCTACTGTATGTACATATTTAAGGTTGGGCAAGTGTGTATGTCCACAGGCACAAGGTCTAATTGTGGGATCGTGAGATCTCTGGGTTAGCCCCAGCTGCAGCACATATAGTACATACATGGCTTTGACGTACATGGCTCTCTCCTGGGGGGGTGGTCAGCATCGTGTTTACATAGCGTCCGTCATTATGCGCTGAACGTGAGATTTATCGCGTCTTGTTGCTTCTTTTGTCACGAAGAAGTATAATATTCTTCACGATGCCTGAACTCAGCACGGCGACCTGGCGCTATCTAGGATTGGGCGTGGCAGCATCCTACGCTGGCCTTGGGATTTTTCAAGCTGTACAGCCGGTACGGGCTGCGCTCGGATTCTACGACTCCCTAAGCATGCCATTAGCCCGCAAGTCGACGCCAGGCAGCAGGTCGGCTGGCTGATGAACCTCATCGCCGCTCGAGACCTTAGCATAGCCGCTATATTGTTCAGTTTCGCATATCGAGGAAAGACGCAAGAGTTGGGGACGGTTATTCTCGGAGGAATGATTATATGCGCCGCCGATACAATAGCCGTAGGGAAGAGGAAAGGCCCAGCTGCGTGAGTGAGCCACTGGAATGGGGGTGGATTACAGTACAGTGCACTGCTGCTAACATGTAGATTTGCATACTGTAGTACTGCTGGCCACTGGGGCTAGCATTTGGGGGTTGATCGGCTGGGGTTTGACGCTAAGCTGATATGAGGGAAGCCACTGATTGCCGTAAGGCTGCAAGAGTGGGATAGCAACCAATTTAGATCTTATGTTTACGTTACCCCTTCTAGAAACCTTCCATCGGAAAGATGGCATACAGATGTGCCGGTTACTATCACTTCTAGGTTACGGAGAAAAGATCTCTCGCACATAGAACCAATATGGACTCGGCAGTGCTCAGGTCTCATGAGTCAGCATCTCAAACAGCTTCAAGAACCGGGGGGGCCAAGCACAGCTCAAAGGATTGGGGGTATCGGGTTCAGTTTCTAGCCACGTGAATAACTTCGTTTGGGCTGCGATAATGACATTCGGGAAGAAGTGCGCCAATTAATTACACACTCGTTTTGATAACGTATGCAGCTCCCAAGAGGGCAAGCTTGGCGGCGGGTGCTTGTGGTCGTGGCAATGCTCAACATCTATCGGTCCTTATCGCATTAGATGCATTGCCCAGTCTCAACCAGTCTCAAGGTCCTGTCACCATTTTGTTGACCATATAGTCTTCGCCACCTACATACCACCCACACGGAACCATCGATGTCAGCCAAGTTTAGTGCCGAGCCTCTAAATATGGCAGTCCTTGGCTAGTGCTGCCGAATTGCCGCGTGCGCAATCCGTGACGAGCCGCAAATATGATCAGCTCCCTTCCGACGTCTACGCAACACCGAGTTGAGCCGGACAATTCTGGGTAGAGTGGAGGGATAGAATACATGAGGCATGAAGAATTGGACATGACAAAATGAATTGCATGATTGAAAACAGGAAGCGCTGACGTGCTTTCACAGCCTATGGTTAACTAACTCCCCGCGTTCGGTCTCTCCGCTATCAACCCCAGACTTGAGAAACCTTGACCTGATCGCTAACTTTATTTGCTAAAGCAGGCTTCCAGGCACAACCATATCTGCCCATGCTTTCCCAGCCTGATAGTGCATATGGTTATTCGCCCCAAAGGTTCCCAAGAATCCTGTGCTTGGCGATTCCGCCTAGCACGATATCGTCATCTTGGCTCTGGGTCGTACCAAGACCTCGCTGCACCAATATGTGTCGAAGGACTACATTGGTTTTCCAGAATTCCCCGCCTTTCTGAAGACTGCTATGACGAGCGCGCTGTTTATGGAGTATTGGCCAGACCCGTTGCCAAGAGATAAAACCATAGGCGCCATGTTTCTGACCACAATGCGAAGACCCGAGGACTCGGCGTCGTATACTTAAGGTCAAAGGTATCCCACCTTATCTCAATGTAGGTTTAGGTACTTCTCGTCATCAAATAATCTCGAGCTTTTTCGAGCAATACTCAGTAGCCGGACCTGAAGCCATCAATCAATGGAAGTAAGATGGGGAAGCCAAACCCCCTCGCAGACCATGTCTCCGGCCAGTCCAACAAGCCGATGTCTAGGCCGGCACACGGCCTCACATTCGAAGAGGTAATTCGCGAGCTTGGAGTCGACGGTGACGATGGGCTGTCAGAGAGCGCGGCTAAGGAGCGCCTGGAAGAGTTTGGAAACAACGAGCTCGACAATGGCCCTGGCATCAATCCCACCAAGATCCTTCTCAAGCAGATTGCCAACGCCATGATGCTAGTGCTGATCATGGCCATGGCAGTATCATTTGGCATTCAATCGTGGATCGAAGGTGGTGTTGTCGCTGCGATTATTATCCTAAATATTATCATTGGGTATGTATTTTTATTCCCGACTAATTGCATAATCTTTTCGCCGGAACAACCACCCAACTAATTCTGGTCTTGTGTTTTAGTTTTAAGCAAGAATATAGTGCCGAAAAGACCATGGACTCACTGCGATCGCTCTCTTCGCCGACATCACAAGTTGTTAGAGGCGGCCAAAACGTCACTGTGCCTACTATCCAGGTCGTTCCTGGCGATATGGTTGAGCTCAAGACCGGCGATACCATTCCGGCCGACATTCGACTGTTCGAAGTTATGAACTTTGAGACGGACGAGGCACTTCTGACTGGCGAGTCGCTTCCCGTGCAGAAAGTTGCAGACGAAACTTATGATTCGGAAATCGGCCCTGGTGATCGTCTGAACGTCGCGTTCTCTTCTAGCACCGTCACCAAGGGCAGGGCCAAAGGCATTGTGTTTGCGACCGGAATGTTCACTGAGATCGGCACCATTGCCGCAGCTCTGCGAGGACAAAACTCGCGTGTTCGCGAGCCCAAGAGAACGCCAGATGGCAAAGTCAAGCCTCATCGTCAAGCTCAGGCCTGGGTTCTAACGGGCAAAGATCTGCTGGGCAACTTCCTTGGTGTCAACGTCGGAACTCCGCTCCAGCGAATCTTGTCAAGACTTGCATGTGGTCTATTCGTTATAGCCGTTATCTTTGCAATCATCGTGCTAGCAGCCAATAGCTTTTCGAGCGAGCAAGAGGTCATCATTTATGCCGTCGCTACGGGTCTGTCCATGTTGCCGGCCTCTCTGATTGTTGTCTTGACGATCACCATGGCGGCGGGTACCAAGAGGATGGTCGAGCGACACGTCGTGGTCCGGAAGCTGAATGCTTTGGAGGCTCTCGGTGCTGTCACGGATATCTGTTCGGACAAAACGGGAACCCTCACGCAAGGTAAGATGGTGGCCAGGAAGGCTTGGATCCCATCCAAGGGCACGTACTCGGTTGGAGAGTCAAACGAGCCATTCAACCCAACCTCTGGCGCGCTGTATCATGCGTCCGGCGACCCGGACGAGGCAGACTCTTCCGACGACGATGTTCCACCCAACCAGGACGACCGAAAGTCTGGCGAACAACTATTAAAGGACAATGTTCCGCTTGAAGAATTTCTTAAGATCGCGTCTCTTGCCAACTTGGCCTCGGTATACAAGTCACATGAGGGCGAAGGTTGGACTGCACGTGGAGATCCGACCGAAATTGCCATTCAAGTGTTCGCCTGCCGCTTCGGGTGGAACCGCCGCGGCTTGACTGAGGGTGATGATCCTCAATGGAAGCTCGTCACCGAATATCCCTTCTCGAGCGACGTCAAGAAAATGTCGGTTATCTTCCAGCAAAAGGGCAGTGACGCTAAACATGCCTTCTCTAAAGGTGCTGTTGAGCGAGTCCTTGAAGCTTGCACCGACGTCGACATGGATGGCCAGGGCCATACTACCGAGCTGACTGAAGAGATCAAGCAAGATGTGCTCTCCAACATGGAATCGTTGGCATCCCTGGGCCTCCGTGTCCTCGCTCTTGCTTCAAAGATCTATGACGGTCCTACCGGTACTAGCGACGAAGACCGCGCACAAGTCGAGAGCGGTCTTACCTTGCGTGGACTGATCGGTCTTTTCGACCCACCGCGTCCGGAATCCAAAGGAGCCGTCAAGGCGTGCCACCAAGCCGGTATCAATGTACATATGCTTACCGGAGATCATCCTGGTACTGCGTTCGCCATTGCTAGGCAGATCGGGATCGTTCCTGATCGTCTCGATCAAGTCAGCAAAGAGACGGAAGAAGCCATGGTCACCACCGCATCCAAATTCGACAAGCTGTCCGATGCCCAGATCGATGCCCTGCCTGTGTTGCCTCTCGTCATTGCACGATGCGCGCCCCAAACCAAGGTCCGCATGATCCAAGCTCTACATCGTCGCAAGTGTTTCGCCGCCATGACCGGTGACGGCGTCAACGATTCCCCATCCCTGAAACATGCTGACGTGGGTATTGCCATGGGCCAAGCTGGATCGGACGTCGCCAAAGATGCTTCCGACATCATTCTGACGGACGACAACTTCGCTTCCATCCTCAATGCTGTCGAAGAAGGCCGCAGAATCTTTGACAACATCCAAAAATTCGTGCTGCATTTACTGAGTCAGAACATTGCGCAAGCTTGCACCCTGCTGATTGGTCTTGCATTCAAAGACAGCAATAATCTTTCCGTCTTTCCTCTTTCGCCTGTAAGTTGTTCTCATCGTTCTGGCTTGTCAGTGAGCAGATAGTTAACACAACTGAACAGGTTGAGATCATGTGGATCATCATGGTAACGTCGGGTTTCCCCGACATGGGACTCGGTCTCGAGGCCGCTGCGGCCGACATCCTCGAGCGGCCACCGCAGAACCTGAAGCGGGGCATCTTTACCAACGAGCTGCTCGTGGACATGGTGGCCTACGGGCTCTGGATGGCGGCGCTCTGCCTGTCGTCCTTCTCGCTGGTGACGTACCAGTGGGGCAACGGGATCGAGGGCACCAACTGCAACGACGCATACTCGGCCGAGTGCGACACGGTGTTCCGCGGCCGGGCAACCTGCTTCGTCTCCATGACCTGGTTCTCGTTGTTCCTGGCCTGGGAGCTCATCAACTTCCGCCGGTCCTTCTTCCGCATGCAGCCCAAGAGCACGCTCTACTTCACCCAGTGGATGCACGACGTCTGGCGCAACAAATTCCTCTTCTGGTCCGTCATGTTCGGCTTCGCCAGCATCTTCATCATCCTCTATGTCCCCGTCATCAACCACGACGTCTTCAAGCACACGGGCATCACCTGGGAGTGGGGCATCGTCATCGTGGAGGCCGTCCTGTTCTTTGGCGGCATCGAGACCTGGAAGTGGGGCAAGCGTGTCATGTACAGGCGGAAGGCAAAGAAGGAAGGCGGTGGCCAGAGGAGGAGGCTGAGCAGCGTAGTGTTTGACGATTATCTGACCAAAGCGAGCAGCGGCAGCTCAGATGCGGTAGCGTCCGCAGAGGAAGGCCAGGCCGTGGTGCCAAGTGCGAAGGTTTGATCTGGGGATTTAGGTCGGGATGGATGTGTATACCAGGAAATTATGGAACCAACAAAACAAATATACAGATAACTATTAGAGCTACTCCGACAAGAGTCGCATCGTCCAGTGATATATGGCTTGAACCTTCGTCCTGGTATGAATAGCGGGTGCTACTACCCAGTGTCGATAATATACCAGATATCAGGCAAGCGCATGCAGCGACCACTACACCACTACATGTTGGCGACGACTCCATAATGCATTGTTGTATATGTGGCTTTTCACAATTATCACGTCAAGCTGTTTTGTGACAATTACCGACTGTCATCTGATGAACTATTTTGTCTCCTCCCATTGTAGATTAACTATAATGCACTTTAGACAACTGAGATTAGTGGTGCAATAACACGCCCATGGGCTGGAATGGTGGCACTATGGAAATGTCGGTCTAGGTCACGCATCGTATAGGGCTAATTTGGGTTTTCTGTCTCGGTTTTGTTGTACTGCAATTCTTACCACTTGCATTTGCTTTTCAGAGTCAAGGGTGCATGGAATATCTGGACAATCCCAGATTCCAAGTCTGCACATGAATAATGGCGTTTTGCGTTCTACAAACCCATGGTCCTGGCGCTGCTGGCCTTGAATTTTCTTTTTCTTTTTGGGTACAGCGATACTGAGACGGCGGCGTGCTATGCGAGCTGGCCAGAGCTTGCCAGAGATAGAGAATCAATCGCTGCCAAAATGTTTCACGCCAGCATCCTGCCGAGGCCCCATTAAATTGTTTTCTGGAATGATTCCTTTCGAGGGGCGCGTTCGCACTGGAATGTTGCACAGAAAAACGGGAACTATTGACCCACATTTCGCTTCTCAGCCAGAAGCGGAAATGGATTATCCTGGGGGCAGTTCTGATTGGACACCGTCAGAGGGTCAGCTAGCAGGGTGAGACATGATCGACTATTGGCAATAACTGCACCGGGCAGTGTCGCACGGCCTATGTCCTCAGTGGTCAAATGTGGGAAACGGAAGTCGAGATTGATTTTGATGAATTATATGTGCTCCGACGACGCTGTGTTTGAATTTTCTGAGCGTGTAGGAAAGATTTGCGGCCATTCGGATACGGCGATGCAGGTAGCAGCGCTAGCTATGTAATAAGCAGGAAATTCATGCAGCGGCAAAGTTTCCGCCCTAGTCGGGTCATGATCATCGCGTGTCGATTTCCCAAGCGAACATGATTCGAGTTCGCGTCCATTATCTCTTGGTTGAGTGTTCGGAATGGCCCGGGGGCAAACGATTCGTCATAAAAAAGCCAGCGACCAAAGGAAAAGACGTCACAGCAAGAACTAATCTTTCATCACGGAAACAGCAAGACGCCAAGTGACCGCCGAAGTGCTAATGTGGCACGACCAAGGATCTTGCCATCTGACTGAGGCCACTTTCATCGGCTTGCCGCAACGGCAGCGAAACTCGGACATACGAGAAATATGAGTAAAGTGGTGAACTGAGGCACCAATAGCGGGAGAGTTGCGGGTTGATACATGATGTCTTTTTTTTTTCTTCCTCCGGCACGGCAGACCAGGCCGAGTCGTGCCGTACGATATACTTACAGGCCCCACAATAATGAAATCCTCACATTTCGATACTTGCACCGTCGAACCTACATGCTGGATGGCCTCATCCCATGTACGATACTCCGCGTCATTCCGCCCACAGCAAAAACGACCCCAGGCCCCCCGGGGAGATTTCTTTCAGTCATGCGACCCCAAGAAATCTCCTCACGATAATTGCGGATGGAGCGGCGGGTTTGTGGACATGAAAAATCCCATGGAGCCCCAGAGAACTCACGAAAGACACCGAGAGGTACTCCGAGCTGGTGAAGCCATACTGCACGAACACTGGGGATATCGCAAGACTATTACGGAGTAGTTCTCCACTTACTTTTCGGGGGGGTTTCGAGATCTCGTTGCGGGCTCGTGCTTTCGTGGCAAGGCGAAAAACCAAAGAATCTCCCGGACCCATTGTTTCCTGGTCGCGGCGCCACCGGCAGCTAACGCACCTTATCTTATCATCATTAAGGGTCCTCCCATGGCTTGTTCTTTGGCGTCCCAAGACTGCCGGCGCTGAATCGTCATCAGGAATTTAGTTGGCTTCCAAGAAGTCTCTTTCTGCGGCGCATCGACGCAAAACAAAAGCGATTCGCTTAAGCATGACGTCAAGCAGCATGAAAAATCTCAGGGAACTCGAAACACGGTGCAAAGGCTCGAGCTTATCTGATTAAGCAGCGCAGAGCCGCTTTTTCTGGTCACGGCCCATAACAGGACCGAATCTCGGTTCATTGCTCGGTCGACCTAATGAGCCCACCAAGCATTGGCTGTTTTGCTTGCAGAGAACGGCCGAGATTGCAACATTGGAAACTGGAGATGTTTGTTTTGTCATTTTCTCAATCGCGTGGTGCATTGCGGAGTGCTGGGGAAGCAGAGCTCGAGGGACCGTGGGCGCCTTCTCTATGATGTTGTTGATATTGGAGTATTGGAGAATATGGTTTTTGCAAGTGCCTGACCGCTCGTCCAATCAGGTGAGCACCAAGCTTCGGATGGACGTCACAGGCAGTCCCGATCGGGCAACTAACAGGGGTCATGGGGGCTGACTCGGTGAGTGTCGGTGAAGGCTCAAACGCTCCAATGCCACTGTGCAGTGCAGTGCAGCACGAATTTCGACAGCCTCAGGTGCGTGTGGTCGCGGTCGCGGTCGCGGTTGCAGCAGTGACCATGTGTGAATTCGTGCAACTCGTGCCACTGCGAGCCCACTGTGAGCTGGACTGGTCCGGACGCTGGCAGGCTGCGGCCGTTGGGCATGCCAACCTAGTGACGACACCGGCAGAACCCGGAGGCACCGAATCCCAAACCTCAAGCTCACGCGTTTACTGTACGGTACCAAGCAAGATGACAACCCACTTTCCATACAATTTCTTCTCCAGCGTCCCCATAGAATCATTTTCTGGAGCAGTCAGGAATACCCAGTGATTACCCATCGGTGCTCCAGTCCAATCGAACTCTACTCCTCCCTAACCCCCAAACCCGTTGGTGCTCTGGTAGTGTGACGTCTAGAAGATATCCACCGCTACCCACGTTATCCCCGACTGCCCACGACTCGCGGTTCGCTACTCACGATCTGGGCACGCGGAGCCCCAAGTAACATCTTCTTGTGGAACGCTAGAATCTTTTGGCTTTTCCATATATACCTCCTCTCTCTCCTCCTCTCCAATTTCCCCAATCTTTCACCCACAGCCTTTGTTGGTGCACTGTCTTCCCATACCCTCGAATAAGGCAGACAATCTACAATATGCCCTTCCTCAAACGTCAGGCCGACCAGGTCGAGTCATCCAACCAGGGTGTCAAGACCGAGGTCGACCACGATGCCGCTGCCAAGCAGCAGCGCGTCACCCTCAAGGCCATCATCCTCGGTGTCGTCGTCAGTATTGGTGGCTTCATGTTTGGTTATGTCTCGTAAGTTACACCTCTTAACAGCGTTGCTGTCCCCAGATCCTATCTGCTCTACCGGGGACTAACCCAGCTTTCAGCGGCCAAATCTCCGGCTTCTTCCTGATGAACGACTTTGCTGAGCGCTTCGGACAACGCAACGCCGATGGCACTTTGGAATTCAGTGCCACACGCCAAGGTACCATCACTGGTCTCCTCCCTGTTGGTTGCTTGTTCGGTGCTCTTCTTGCCGGTAACCTCGCCGATACTCTCGGTCGTCGTATGACTATTTGCGTCACTGCCCTCTGGGCCTGTGTTGGTATCGTCATCGAAGTTTCTTCAGACGTTGCTTGGTACCAATTCGCCATCGGTCGTCTCGTCACCGGTATCTCCATCGGGGCCCTCTCCGTCGTCGTCCCCATGTACCAGTCCGAGTCCGCCCCGGCCATCATCCGTGGTGTCCTCGTTTCGACCTACCAGCTTTTCATCACCCTGGGTATCTGGACTGCCAACATGGTGGACTGGGGTACAGCTGAGAGACCCGACAGCGGTTCATGGAGAATCCCCAACGCTCTCGGCTTCCTGTGGGCTCTCATTCTGGGTGTCGGTGTTCTCTTCCTTCCCGAGTCTCCCCGCTTCGCATTCATCAAGGGCAGAGAGGACGAGGCCCGCAACACCATCGCTGGCCTTGCTGGTGTCGACCCCAACCACCGATCTGTCAATGACCAGATTGTTCAGATTCGCGCCAAGCAGGAGGAGGAAGCTTCCCAGGGTAAAGCCAAGTTGATCGAGATCTTCACCGGTCCTCGTATGTTCTACCGTACAGTTCTGGGAATCATCCTCCAAATGGGCCAGCAGCTTACCGGTGCCAACTTCTTCTTCTACTACGGAACTACCGTCTTCGCCGCCACTGGTCTCTCCAACTCTTTCGTCACTCAAATCATTCTTGGCACTGTCAACGTCGTCTGCACCTTTGGTGGTCTCTACATTGTCCAAAAGGTCGGTCGCCGAAAGGCTCTGATTGCTGGTGCCGCATGGATGATGATGTGTTTCCTCATCTACGCCTTCGTTGGTCAGTTCAAGCTCGACCACGACGACCCCTCCGCCACCCCTACCGCCGGCTCAGTCCTCATTGTGTTCTCCTGCTTGGCTATCGCCGCCTTCGCCACTACCTGGGGTCCCATCGTGTGGGCTGCCGTCGCTGAGATGTACCCTGTTCGATACCGTGCCCCTTGTATGGCCCTGGCAACCGCTTCCAACTGGTTCTGGAATTTCATGATCTCTTTCTTGTAAGTTACGCGTCCACGGCCGAACTTTGTGAATTAATATACTAACCAAGCAATAGCACCCGTTTCATCACTGATGCCATTGACTATTGGTACGGTCTTGTCTTCGCCGGATGTTGTGGCGCTCTCGTCCTGATCGTCTTCTTCTTCATGATCGAGACCAAGGACCGCAGCTTGGAGGAGATTGATACCATGTACCAGCTCCACGTCAACCCTATTACCTCCGCCAAATGGGATGGTAGCCAGGTTCCTGAAGGCGTCAAGGGCGAGCACGGAGTTCGTGGCTCTTCCTCTGGTGGAGAGGCTGGTGTTGTAGAGACGGATTAGACGTCCACTTCTGGAATTCTGATTTGAAGTACAGATTGTACTCAAGTGGGAGGTTGTAGTAATATGGTGTAGAAACATACAGATACCCAAAAGTTAGCATCGGCGTTATACTTGCTTATTAGCTATCACTCAAGACAAATAATTTTGATAAATCAACACAAAGATCTATTTTTGCTTTGAAATCGTAGTACCGAGCCTTTTCCAAGCTAGGCAGTCTAATAATTATTCTCGCCTTACAGAGTATCACATCGCACTTGCAATCTAGAATGGTTTAACATCAAATGCGTGTTCATATCGAATTGCGATGGTATTTGTCAGAAACCCTCGTGGCGAAAAGTAGGATTAAACTATCTCCATAGTTATAACGTCTGTGATATAAGACAACGTTATATGATATGATTCTTGGGCGCCTATATTACAATCCGTATCCACCGAGCTCCTGCATGTCGTTTCCTAGCACGATACTTTCCATGGTGGCCTCATTTTAGGTCATGTTTCGTAAAGTTCCCGTCTGCTAAATTAGATACTATGTTGATAGTAGACTTATCCATCGCCTCCATGCCGAAGCCTTCTCGGTGGAACGGAGGAAATTCTTCAATCTAGTCTCGATCGTCATTCCTCCTTTCCAGATATAACTTTCTTGGATTCTATGACCAATCAGCTTCGTTTTATGGAGAATCTTTGAGGAACTGGATCCACGGAAGGGGGAGAGCATAGGACAGCGCTTACATGATGGAATAGCCGTGGACCTTTGAGCCTTTGGTTGTGCTGGGACTGAGCCTCTTGATTAGTCGTTGCGTTGTGATGGCGCTGGTGTGGGGCTTGAAAGATGCGGTAAGTGGGATATTCTGTCTCCAGGTTGATGAAGGGCTAGTTTCGACAGGCATCGTTGGTGGCTGGTTCAGCCTAGCATGATGAGAGTCGAGGACAGGTTCGATCATGCGTGCGCTGTTCGTAGCATGGGAACCACCAGTCACGGTGAAGTCTCGATGATTGAAGTCCCGCTGTCTGTTGGTGGTGGATGACGCGCTTGTGCTGACGACACTGCTTCTGTCCTCTCGCCGCTGGTTTGCCCTGTCTAGCTGTCGGGACGCAACAAAGATAAGCCTGGTAGATAGATGGTGAGCTTCAGACACGGTTCAAGGGATAGTATGTGCTCACGCGTTGAGAAGCCCTCCATCGACCCCAAAAACGGACGTTTCGACGATCTCATCCAAGACCCGGTCCTAGCGAATCTCGTCTGGATTTTCGTCTGGTCGCGTGGGCGCTTCTTTGTCCTTTGATGGACCGGCGTCACTTCGTAGGTCTAGCACCGCGTCAAGCACGTGCCAACTATCCATGATAGTAGGTGGTATGAAGAATTAATCACTTCAGGTTTGTGATGTTGTGTAGAGTGTGTGAAGCTTATGGGAGTTGTGGATGGTTCAGTGTGGTTGTGGTGGGAGGAAGGAGTTCTGGGATTGGCTGATATGGAAGTCAGTTTTGGTCAACCGTGATCTGTTTTCGTCTTGCTTTGTTACCGCGGTGGCTGTGTAGTTGCTGTGGAAATGGTTGGGATGGTGACTTAGATATTCAGGACCGAGTGGGGGAGCGATCGCGTCCCATCCTCAGCTAGCTCTATTGTAGAAGCTGCGGCATTGTTTGAAATCGAATTTTGCTTACCCGCTGCGTTCCACATGGATATTAACATGAATGTACAATTCTATCAGAATGTTGTCTGCAGTACGTTGGGCAAAAGTATCAATATCGGCAGCTGAGCTTCTAAGGTTATCTGAAAATTGGAGCGCGGATTTGTATGCTCCAGAATCTGCATTAGTATAGTAGATTCTGGGTTATACGTACACATGATAAATCTTGAAATCATATCCAATCATCTATTCGTTCATATTTAATATGTGCATATAGTGACCATAAGAAGTTTCGTCATGTGATGTACACGTCGAAGGAAACCTGAAGAAGACAGATCTTCACAAAGAACACAACTTAGTATAGGTACTCTTGTTGTTATGAATGTATATTAGACCATTATATTATGTTATATTAAACATGATCCGTAAGTTCTTCGGTGGCTTTGAAGAACTGGTAGTATTGTGATCGAAGTTTTTGAGTAGTGGCTAGGTGATGATGTTGCTGGTGTTCTGCTCAGAATTGGCTACCATAGTATTCTTTATTTCCAGACTGAGGAGTCGATAATGTTGTCCGACTTATTTCGACGTAGATCGCGTGTTGGGCAGATGATGTGTCTCATTGTAATGGTGACATGTTATTCTGGCGCCAAGTGAAGTATCATGCTCCAACGCGGGCAGGGCGAGCTCCAGTCTATGGCGATTGGCAGTAGGGACAGTTGACTGATTGCGGGTAATGGAAGCGTCCAAGAAACCCGTCGTGGTTTTCTCATCAATTAGTCGAGTGCACATGCGAGGAACAACCTGCTGAGTAGTAGCTGCAACGAGCTTCGAGGGCGAGGTAGCTAAGTGGACAAGGTCAAGGATTGGGCTTACTTAGCGATAAATATTCTATTCTTTGTCTTGCGTACTGATGATATAGTCCACGATTCAATCCAAGTGAATCTCGCGATTGACTGAAGGTTCTAGAAAGCTCGGAAGGCTACGAAGGTCGTAGGCCGTGTAGATTATCTCTTCACTGTGAATTGTGGTGATTTCTGCGGCGTCCGAGCTATAGATTTGACAATAGATTGAAACTTATGAAGAAGGCTCAATGACTTTGATGCTTCCCTTTCTTCCGGCAAGTGCCTGTGTTATGCGAGGTGATTAGATGTAGAGGCGAGCCATTATATTGCTGCTTGAAGCCCTGATGTCGATGAAGGTAGAGAAGTACATCTGAGTTTGTTCTCTACCAGTGATATCCAGTTTCTTACTTATAATAATATATCGGCATCGTTTTCATTTCAATATTGAAATCCAGCCTTCTGTGTAATAAGATGCACGTTGCTAAAATAAGTGCTCTCTTTTATATATTAGCAACGGGCATCTTGCGGGACTGGCCATTCGCATCAAGTAGCTCTTCGACGAGGTCGAAGATGACTTGCCGATCGACTCCGAACTCCCGGGCAGCGTAATCCACGACGGCATTCATCGATTGGAACATTCTGTGAGATTCCAAATTGCGTAAAACACTGATGAAGAGGCGGTGATATGTATAGCTGGCAAATTGGATAGCTAGAAACTTTGCTGCTAAACGCCAGCCTTTATAGATCCAAACTTGTATAATTTAATTGTAAGTACTCTGTCGTTGTTAGCAATTGAATATGTATCTGTGAAAAGAAATCCATGTCATGTTTATAAGAATCGAATGTGATGTTCAGTTAAGAGTCGTGGGTGGCGGAACTTATCGGGTTCGCTGTTGGATGCGATTGCTGCGTGGGGTGGGAATCGAGGATAGCCTTCTACATGCTAACGAGCAACATGATGTAGCAAACCTAGGAACCAGGCTCTTGATTGATACATCCCGGGGGCTTCTTAACTTGCTAGAAGCGTAATTTTGGATCTGTTGACAACTAAGAGGTTGTTATTCGAGTTATAGGTCGGGGTTACCCGGGCCTTGACGAGGAGAACAATGAAGTATGACAGAAGTTGTAAAATTGTCAAAACTAGATACAAAGGGCGGTAGAGGCTAAGCATCACAACTGGTTAAGATCCATTGCATGCTTTATATGACCTTTAAAAACACAATCTGGGGTTTCTCGAGAAACCAAAGGTGGATGGCTGTAGCTACAGGTCGTTTGTGCATGAGCCGTTACGAGCCGAGACAAAGGTTTAAGTGTGATATACGTCGTGAAGCTGTTAGGACAAGAGAACCAAGATGTTATCACAAAAGGAAAGAGAACCAATCTATTAATGATTAGGTCTTGTAGATTTGATTGATCTCTAAAAAAAATATTATTTCATAGTCATTAGTGAATAGTAGAAATCAGTGGGTTATAATAACACTATAGAGCCGATCATGTTCTAAAAGTTTTTAATCGATGTATTTGAAACGACCACTGGTCCACGTCATAAAATTAGCATAAATGATGTTCAAAATTGCTCTAAGTTCCCGTTCGTTCGGCTTAGGATATAGTAGACTCTTGCTCTTGGTCGATTGTGGGTTCACGTTTACCAGCAGCTTCACCGCCTCCCTTCACCTTGTCGTGCCACGATCAACTAACCAGCCCAAGGGCGATATTCTAGGCCACATGATCACCAGCAGTTAATAACTTCGCAGACTTCCTCTACGTAGGTCATATCCTTAGGCGTTATCTGTAAGTGTTCTGTAGCAGCTTAATAAGGCTAAACACCTCGTTGTAGCCACCGAGTGAGCTCATAACGCCACATTTGCCATGTGCGTGTAGTTAAGCTTGTCTCTTGGGAGGGTGAGTTTTAGCTTAAATAGACAGCATCAAAGCTAAGATCCTCTCGGCCTGTGACGTTTTGTTAGTTGTATCCCTGATGATGAAGCTGCATTGCTGAACTTGGGACTTGCTTGCAGGTTCGTACTTTTGAGACGGTTGAACCGTGGTGGAAACAACAACTTTGTACTTGCAGCTGAAATCCTCCTCGTGACTGCAGTTGTAAGGGCAGTTACAAGCCGAGACGGGATCTGTAGCCATCGTGGCGACTCTGGGGGAGACGCCTTGGCCTACGGGCATCGCAGCGCCGATGGCTTTGCTAGCAAATACAAGAGCCATAGAGGAAGGGATAGTGGATCTGATAAGCATCTTGAAGAAGTGATGGAGATAAAATAGGTAGTTTTGGGTTTGGGAGTTTAGTTAGTGTTGTGATCATTGTGATGATGTGAATGACGATTAAAATAAACCTAGGTGATGAGGTTACTTCTCATTCTACTTTTACTTCTCTTGATCTTGAGCTGAGTTGGACTGTTCTGGCTATTCTGGGTGCAGGTGAGCTGAGCTTCACTGGGCAACTGCGTACCCGGATACGTCTAAAGGGGTAGATATTTACTTTTGGTCATGCTCCCCTCCTCTGTGGTGGGTCGTTCCCTCCGCCAGTATTCAGTTCCTCGTACTCAGCATTTTGATGGCTAAGATCATTGCGTTAAACTGTCCATATTTATTCATGAGGACAAAGAGTGTATTTCTAACGTCCCGAGCCTAAGGTAATGTCAAACTTGCCACTGGTGGCGCCGCATTAAGCCTCTTCTTGCTCCACAACGTCCCGCTCATGGCCTTTTGTCGTTTCATTGTTGTCGTTTTCGTTGTTGTTGTCGTCGTTGCCATCATCATTAAGTTCAGCTCGGGAGGGAAGATTGGGCTGAACAGCGATCTCAGAGTTTGATGGTGTTAGCGAGATTATTGATAAATTGTACGGACTAAGGGTCGAGAAAGAGTACCTGGAAACGAATAGCTGGCATGATTCACGATTCTCGTTTGCAACAGCAAACATTTCTCTTGTGTGGCTGAATCTAAAATTAAAAATTAAAAAAGGCTAGAATGAATGGTTGAGTTGGAGACTAGGGATGCTGACATGGGCCAAAAGGTGATAAAGATGGTGATATTGAAAGTATCGACCAAAACTTACTGAGGAAGGAATAAATGATAAATACACATCTACAAACTGATGTCATCACAAGGCACTCAACTCTTCTTCATCAAAAAGAAGAAACGTTTACTAGCATGTCTCAATAAACAAAAGTGTACACAAACTCTGTGCAAGAAAGCATTGGCAGGATTGGGATTGAGTTATGGAAGCAAACCACCACACCTGTGTTTAAGTATCAACAATTTACAGAATATGCTCAAATCATTTCTAGGATATACTTGGCTGGTTCGCATTAACTATGAAGGTTGTAGAACAACGTAATTGAAGTGATGTAATCCGTAGAGGGAGCAGTGACCTGCAGAGCTAACTGCTACGTGACAAGCGTTTGAGCGGCCCGGACGAGACCATTCATACGTGACTACCCCTTGAGTTTTGTACCAAGCATTACCGGAACGGGAACTTAGAATACGTGCTATGTACCCCGGTTCATCTTCACGTGAATGCGATCCATGTGCTGATGACCCATGAATCAGCGACAGCTATAACCGGCCGCGAAACATCTCATATGACCTCAGTCCGCTTGTACTTCTTCGGGATCTCGAAGGTCTTCCAGGATCGTTCCTTTGGTTCGGCGTTTCTTTTTTTTCTTCTTTTTCTTCTTTTTTTTCTTCTTTTTCTTCTTTTTTTTCTTCTTTTTCTTCTTTTTTTTCTTCTTTTTCTTCTTTTTTTTCTTCTTTTTCTTCTTTTTTTTCTTCTTTTTCTTCTTTTTTTTCTTCTTTTTCTTCTTCTTTTTCTTCTTCTTTTTCTTCTTCTTTTTCTTCTTCTTTTTCTTCTTCTTTTTCTTCTTCTTTTTCTTCTTCTTTTTCTTCTTCTTTTTTTTCTTCGGAGACTAGGATTGCCAGCTGAGTATACATTTCTCAGATTCTGATCGAGCTTACAAGGTGAAGCTGCTTGCTATAATATCTGAATACTCCTGTGAGGTTGATTCGTTGGTCTCCTGCTCTTGGCCCCGAACCGAGCGATTGGGAGTCGTGGGGATCGCTTCGGCCACGGGCAAGCCAGGAGAACCAGGCCCAGCGCGAGTGGTAGGGGTGGTTGACGACGGGCACTGGGCTGAACGCGGACACTAGATACTGTTCGTATACCTGCCTGCTTGAATAGTCGAGAAAGCTATTTTTCGCTGCAGCCGTTGCGAGGGGACCAGAATGCAATGACACTTGTACTATGATTTATGGTCATGGTCTTGGTGATGAAGCCAACTATCTTCCCGGTGTGGTTCATAGTCAACGCGATGCTGTGGAAGTTAGCTACTAGACTAGAACTATCGGACTTAGGACAGTAAGAAATACCTAGCAATATCGCAAAACGTTTGAACTGAGACCGTGATCCTCTACTAGATTAGACAGGACACGGTCCTAGCGAATTTCCTTGTCTATCTCGCGGGACTTGTTTAAGGGGGGAAGCTCGTGAGATAGTTCTTGCTGGACTAACCCGCCAACAACATCGTTTTCATCGTTTTCATTGCTTTCAGGGAAGAAGTAGGGAGTTTAAAAGTCGACCATATTCGAAACAAGACGCGGATGATGCGGTTGGGTGGGTGAAGCGATGGTGACGATATTGTATTGTGTGGTTATAATGGTCGCGATGCTCACAAAATGGTTTTTGGTAGTTGTAGAGATGGTTGAAATGAATTCCACAGAGCGAAGGAAGATTTTGATAAGAGAAAGATAACCTTAGTAAGGTGGTGGGATTCTCCGTGGAAAGTTGAAACGGGGGAGGGGGGCTAGGTAGATATTGTGTAGGCTGGCCAACGTCGATAGGAACTCGGTGGGGGACATTACGATTAGATTCAGAATCTCATCACCGAGTACGCCTCTACTTCCTTGAAGCTTTCGATGATGAGAGGGTGTATTAATATTACGTTCCATAGAGAACAGTATAAATCGTACTGTCTACATGATAATAAGGTTGCACCAAAGTTTACAGATATTACTGAATGTAGAGAACTTTCTCGGTCTCAGTACTGGCATTGAAAACCGGTCGAGAAGCGATGATACTCGACGGGCGTGCTTCAGTCAGTCATGGAACCCTTGATCCGATTGCGTAGGGTTTGACTTCACAGGCCATCGATGTGATACTGGGTAGGATTAGCCGTGGGAATTGCTGATTCAATCGCCAACAGGAACGTTGAGACCAATTTACTATCTTTACAGAAGCTGGAGGGATTCGAGTAAGGTTGTCAAGGCCTGATTAGCTGAAGAGCTCACATCACGGAATACCAGTTGCGTGCTGGCACATTAGCTATTCCGTGCTGCGACTATCTCCACTGTTCATCACCGACTTTGATGTCTCTTCTACGTTGCTTGAAGGGCGCCATCATGGCTTGGCCTGACAGAATCGACGGGGCAGTGAAGAACGAGGTGCCTTTAGAGTTCAACATCTCCACATACATTTGTCTTCATTGCTGCTTTGAATCCGAACATATTCTAATGACTACAGTGGCCGTTTTATATTCGGACTGGGCTGACTTGCGAGGATGTCTTCAGTCTCTGGACTCCCTCACAAGGTCACGGGATACGTCGTACTCATAGACATGTATGCTCAATGTTTGAAATATGGTTGGCGATTGTCGGCCGACTGTGATGTTTTGGTGTACTCGTAGACCGCCAAACAAGATTGCAACAAGAGATTGAGGATGGCAAACCGAGCGCCTGAGAAGGCCAGCGTGCCATCAAACGAGTGCTAGATGCACCGCGAGCAGGGTTTGAACAAAGAAAAGCAATTGATGCTCTTCAAAACTTGCTTCTCAGTGCTCACAATCCATTGGGTGGATGGCTATGTCCAGTGCTCTTCAGACGCTTGTGCTCCACTACCCCCACGAAAACCATCCCGGGAATTATGTACATACGTACTGTAGTGTGTAACTTGCATCCATAGCGCTGTGTACAGTACACAGCACGTTAATGTAAGTTAGTTGCTGAGGTTAGTCTACAATGGGTTAATTTTTTGGGCTTTGGTGGAATCAATGCCACTTAGCGTGACTGCTTCCCTGTCAATTACAAGGGGACGCGACTTCCCTTTGCTGGGCACGAACGCGAGTCGCGGTTTTGCATACAAAGTCTCAAAGTGTCTCTCAAGGTCGCGTTGCACTTTAAGTTGATGAAGTAGATGCGATGACTTGATTTACCCATTTGCCCTTCTCCTCTTATACAATCTGTTGCATTGCTGGCCGTCTGATTTTACTCAACCCCCCTATGATAGTAGACCTGTTGTTTCTCTTGTTCTCAGTAACCTAGGAGCTGTTGCAGCTGGGGATTCGTCAAGATGGCCGACAAGTCGAACCCCAAGACGCCGTCCCTGATCAAGAGGTCGAGCTCTTCCATGTCCGCCTCGGGGAAACAGTCGAGCATTCTGGGCTTCTTTAGCAAAGCATCTCAGAATGGAACACCCACGGCGTCCGCCAGACAAAAGTCCACACCCAAAACTGCCCCGGCCAAGTCGGCGCCGCCTGCCCTCAAAGAGAACACCAACCCCAACTCCCTCCAGCTCAACAGGAAGACCAAGCCCGCCAACGTGACCCCCGTCCCTAGTAGCGACGCCATTGAACCATCGAGCTCCCAGGAGAACCACTCTGAAGACCCCACACCAAAGGTATTCAACCGCTCGCTTCCCTCGCCTCCCTCCGCCACCACGCCTGCTGAACCCCCAACCAAGCAGGCCGCACCAGCCAAGATGGCTCTCGCAAGCAGTCCATCTCGCAAGGTAACTCGCCTCTCCTGCCCCCAGAACCCTTTCAACGCCAGCAGTTGCTAAAAGAAAGGTTTACTTCTCGCTGCAGGTCAAGAAGACGGTTAGTTACGCCGAATCTTCCGACGACGACGACGACGAGCAAGTGGTCGTGTCTAGAAAGCCAACACGTCGCTCGAGAACCGTAGTCGACGACGACGAGGACGATTACGAGGAGGACGCCATAGAGGCAGTGGTCGAAGATGACGACGGTATGCCTCCAATCATCACAGCACCGTGACCTCAGACTGACAAGAACAAAGCGGGCATGGACGATTTTCTCGTTTCCGACGACTCGGATGCACCCTCCAAGAAGCGGAAGCGGCCAGCTCCCAAAGCTCAGACTGCTCGAAAGCGATCACAAGCTTCTCCGCCCTCGGCGTCTGAAGACTTCGACGAAGAAGGCATCGATGAGATCATGGACGGGCTGCCCGCCGCATCTACGGCACAACAATGGAAGTACGATCCCGACAGTGTCAACCCCGTCAAGATACGGACACCTCCGCCGGATGCGAAAAGAACTGGAAAGGTCAAGGCCCATACGAGGGAGCCCGAGGATCGATACCCCTGGCTTGCCAAGGTCTCCGACCTCAATCGTAATCCTCCAGGCCATCCCGACTTTGATCCCTCGACCGTCTACGTCCCTCCCATGGCCTGGAGCAAGTTCTCCGCCTTCGAGAAGCAATACTGGGAGATCAAGCACAAGCTGTGGGACACCGTCGTCTTCTTCAAGAAGGGAAAGTTCTACGAGCTCTACGAAAACGACGCCACCATCGGTCACCAGCTGTTCGATCTCAAGCTCACCGATCGCGTCAACATGCGCATGGTGGGAGTTCCCGAGAGCTCATTGGATATCTGGGTCAACCAGTTCATCGCAAAAGGTTACAAGGTAGCCAGAGTCGATCAGATGGAAAATGCTCTAGGCAAGGAAATGCGCGAGCGCGAAGACAAGGCCAAGAAGCAAGACAAAATCATCCGCCGCGAGCTTGCCTGCATCTTGACTGCTGGAACCCTCGTCGATGGTGCTATGCTGCAGGACGACAATGCGACATATTGTGTGGCCATCAAGGAATCCACGGTTGATGACCACCCGGCCTTCGGTATTGCCTTTGTGGATGCCGCGACTGGCCAATTCTTTGTCTCCGAGTTCGAGGACGATGTTGATTTGACCAAGTTCGAGACTTTTGTAGCGCAGACAA
The DNA here is from genome assembly GCF_020726525.1 of Truncatella angustata. NCBI lineage: Eukaryota > Fungi > Ascomycota > Sordariomycetes > Amphisphaeriales > Sporocadaceae > Truncatella > Truncatella angustata. Next base: position 102,396 of record NW_025763391.1, on the reverse strand, counting down.
ACCCCCGTGAGCTACTTCTGGAGAAGTCGCACATTTCCACCAAGGCTCTTCGCATACTCAAGAACAGCACTGCCCCCACGACTATTTGGAACTATTTCAAGTCTGGCACCGAGTTCTGGGACGCCGACCTCACACGTCGTGAACTCGGCTGCAATGACTATTTCAAGGCTGATGAAGACTCCGAAGAGGCATGGCCAAAGGTGCTAGCAGAGTCCAAGGGCAAAGACCTCTTGATGTCGGCCATGGGAGCGCTTGTCCAGTATCTTCGTGTGCTAAAGATCGAACGCGCCCTGCTTTCTCAAGGCAACTTTACCTGGTACACTCCTATCCACAAGAACGGCACCCTCATCTTGGACGGCCAGACGCTGATTAACCTGGAAATTTTCGCCAATACTGCTAACGGTGGCACAGAGGGCACGCTCTTCAGCCTGCTCAACCGTTGTGTCACTCCTTTCGGAAAGAGGATGTTCCGCCAATGGGTTTCTCATCCTCTGTGCAACACGCAAAAGATCAACGAGAGGCTGGACGCAGTCGATCTACTAAATAACAATGTGGAGGCGCGAGAACAATTTTCGTCCAACATGACTAGAATGCCGGATCTGGAACGTCTCATCTCGAGGGTTCACGCCGGCGCATGTAGGCCTGAAGACTTCGTCAAGGTTCTTGAAGGCTTCGAACAGATCGAGTACACCATGACTCTGTTGGGCACATTTGGCGGTGGCAATGGGCTCGTTGACCGCCTCATCTCGTCCATGCCTGATCTCAACGAGCCCTTGTCGTACTGGAAGACGGCATTCGATCGTAAGAAGGCTCGTGAGGAGAAAATCCTGATTCCTACGAGGGGCATCGAAGAGGATTTCGATGACAGCTACGACACAATCAAAGACATCAAGGTCAAGCTCGATCGTCTTCTCGTTAAGAAGAAGACTGAGCTTGGGGCCAAGAATGCCAAGTTCACCGACAACGGCAAGGAGATCTACCAACTCGAGGTACCAAAAGCCACAAAGGTACCCAAGGACTGGCGCCAGATGTCCGCGACAGCAAGCGTCAAGCGGTATTACTTTAAAGAACTCACAGATCTTGTGCGACAGCTGCAAGAGGCGGAGGAAATCCATTCTCAACTCGTCAAGGACGTTGCACTACGTCTCTTCAAGCGCTTTGACGTGGACTATTCTACGTGGCTTGCAGCTATCCGCATTATCTCCCAACTGGACTGCCTCATCAGCCTGGCCAAGTCATCTGCCGCTCTCGGTGAGCCGAGCTGTCGTCCGGTCTTCGTCGACGAAGAGCGTACAGTGGTGGAGTTCGAAGAGCTCCGTCATCCTTGCATGATCAACAACGTGGATGACTTTATCCCGAACGATATTGTGCTTGGTGGCGATGCAGCCAAAATCAGTTTGCTTACGGGTGCCAATGCAGCCGGAAAGTCGACTGTCCTCCGCATGGCTTGCATTGCTGTCATCATGGCGCAGATCGGGCACTACATTCCGGCCATCAGTGCTCGCTTGTCGCCTGTTGACCGCATCATGAGTCGATTAGGCGCCAACGACAACATCTTCGCCGCCCAGTCAACTTTCTTTGTGGAGTTGTCCGAGACCAAGAAGATTCTGTCCGAGGCCACACCGAGGTCACTGGTCATTCTGGACGAGTTGGGCCGTGGCACCTCCTCATACGATGGAGTTGCGGTGGCCCAGGCCGTCCTGCATCATGTGGCCAGCCACATTGGCTGTATCGGCTTCTTCGCTACGCATTACCACTCCTTGGCCACCGAGTTTGAGTCTCATCCCGAGATCCAACCAAAGCGGATGAAGATTGATGTAGATGATGCTAACCGCAGAGTCACCTTCCTTTACAAGCTGGAAGAGGGTGTAGCCGAGGGCAGTTTTGGCATGCACTGTGCTGCCATGTGTGGTATCAAAGACAGTGTGATTGAGAGAGCAGAGGAAGCGGCCAAGGAATGGGAGCATACGTCGAGGCTGAAAGAAAGCCTGGAGAAGGCGCAGGAAGGCTGTTGGATCCCGCTTGGTGTTCTGAGTGATGTTGCTGCCGTGCTTGACCCTGCAAAGGGTGAGGACGTCAGCATGAGGAGCATGGATGTTTTGCTCAAAGCAATTGAGGCTCTGTAAGGCCACCGCATCATGCGGATGTCCACATAAGGCGGTGTAAGATGTCGATAATTTTCTGATTGCTTGTGAGCGACTGCTGCGCGGAGTATGCGGAGTTACTTGCTCCAGAATCGTACATGCAGGAAAGCGATCTGCTATTCCAATCTTAAGGCGTAAGAGGGGTCTGGCCGGCGGCGTTCCGGCTGTGTGTTTGATAGGTTGTGCGGTACTTGGTAAATAAGATTGCTACGTATATGTCTGAAACGGACCTTGCTCCCCTGTATTTTGTACAGCAGCTTGCCTAGAAGTGAAGAAGCAAGCCCGCTCCGTTTGCCGAGTTGCCTTCAAACGAATGGTGAATGCGTTTGAAACTTTGTATGCACTAATGCCGCGCGGCATTCCGTAAGTGGCCGTCCTCCGGAATGGAAATCGGTGGAAAGTTGTAAATTGGTTTCAGCTAGTAGAATGATGTTATCATAACTGGCAAATTCCAAAAACTCTCAGTAAACAACGAGACCCTACTTTTCGCCAAGATCTCCCGAGTCATACTCATAAACTAATGGACCGGCAGGTGCTCGGTTGATCTGGCAAGCTTGTTTCCTCTCACCACTTTCTTCTTTCAAAGTCCTACCCCATCCTCAAAGGCACTCCGTGGAAGAGAGCAGACCTACCGCTTTAGGGGCATGAAGCACCACGGCTCGGTCATGACTATGGCAAAATTAAGGGTCACGTCTTGAAACAGATACCAGCAGTGTCTTCTTTCAGTGGAGCGCTGTAAAGGTCCTGCTATCCTGTCATTCGTTGCTGGACGTATGTCGGTGAAAATGACACCAATGGGCTCACACACCAGGGGCGAGATGCTTGCTTAGTTCTTTTATGTCGTCTGTTGTTGATCTCACGCTTCTATATGAGCGGCATCGTAGGATCGCGTTGTGTCCATATCGTGGACCCGACCTTCGACTACCCTCTTGAGACTTTGTGGAGGCGAGTACTGGTGGTCTCATCTGAACAAATTGGTAGGCTGTACAGCGGGGTGCCAAGTAACATACTCTATGTAGTGGGTACATGTCTGGGCCACGTCTAGGAGAGAGTCGTTCTCTCCTCCCAAAGACGCAAAATACTTCAAATTGGGATAAGGGCAAGACACAGCAGCATGTGTGTTCTGTTAGTTTCTGCTCAGCATATATTGGAGGAAAATAATTTCTCAGTGGAACTATGAACAATCGCACGATGAGCTCAGAATCCATCGGTGAGTGTTCATCATCTGTACTTTGTGGCTCTACTTCACAGACTTCAGAATGTACTGATAACTTGGATAGCTACTCATCTATATATGTCGAGCCTAGAGAAACACCAAACGAAACTCAAGCAGAACCAGCAGTCAACGCTTGAAATACATGTTTATTTGCATGCGGACTACTGTGTGACAACTCAGTGGAAGTGAATAGCCTCTTGGACCCGTCGCCAATGCCCCGCATATCACGAGCACTGAGATCACCATCCTTGGTGCATGGTGACCGCTGGACCGATGTCTTCCGACCCAAAATCTCCTATGCCATCATCAGCGGACTGGGTAATCATTCTCACTGACCGTGAGTTCATCTGGTATGTTGTCCTGCTCAGTTAGCCCAAAATAAAGGGTGTTCTTACGATGGTCTTGTAAGTTAAGACAATATTTATTCACGTTCACGAATTACGGGAGAGCTTGTGTCCTTTAGTCCAGGAACATTCCGTGAAGTGGAGTTGGAATCGACAACACCCTGAGCCTCCCCTCCCTGCGAGAAAGGCTGCTCGTCTCAAGGCTCAAATCAATGCGCTTTTCAATCGTGCCGTGGCTACGAACCTTGAATTATCCCTCAAACCGCTAGCATTTCAAGGGGGCTGTGATCAGCATTTGTCAGTGGAACCGACGATATTGAGGTCGAAATGGTGACGGAATGGAGGTCATGCCCATATCAAGGTCGCTACTAAACGATTTTTGCAGTGTGGACAATGAGTACAAGCAACCACTGTGCTGGCGAGTCTCCCGCAAGACTAATGGACCTGCAGTCGAAGTTTGCTCTGCTCACCGTGGTGAGAGCCATAGCCAATATCGACACGACTTTCTGTGAGCACCTTCAATTCTGCACTTGAATCCAAGTTGAAGCCAATGTACGGCCTCCTTGGAGACTTGGGTATCATGATTGCAGTCGACTATGACCATGGTCATGAGTTCGAGCGCTTACACGGCTTCTTTTTCATCTTCATCTCTTCTACAGTCATCTCATGGTTGACAGTAGCAGTTCAGCTCTGTCGTCTCTGCAAAGCTGCAGCAAAGGGCAACGACTAAATGTGAGGCATCCTTGCTGTGACCGATCGGGCTTTCAGGGGATTCGGGGGAGAATGCCTCGCTGGTCATATCGCCGAGTGTCACGCCGCGAATGAAAGGGATGCGGATGTCGATATGTAAAAGACTCGTCGGTTAAACCCCGAGTTTGATGAACTCTGTTCCGGGGATCGGGCAACGATGATTGAGGCATTTGGGACCCTATTAAAGCTGAACTCCATGGGTTTGGAGCCTACGACAAGCATAAATATCTGCTTTTTCATGGGTGGTGAGCTATCTGCAGCAGCTCACGAAGTCAGACAAATGCGTTGGGAACCGAGGCCTTGAAGACGCTACAGCCACGACATCTCTCTGCCTAGGGCACAGAAGATGCATGGTTCTGAGACTTTTCTACACTCAGAAGCAAATGGCCTACAGAAAGCTGCTGAAGACAGCTGGCGATGAGGTGTACATTGATTATATTAATTCTGTTAATGTTGTTGATGCTGTTGACACTGTCGATGCTGACGATGGAGAGGATGATATGTGCTGCCCCTGACTCGGATGGCACGGGAATAGGACGACCGAGAGAAGAATTCCACCAGACGAGAGGTCAAAACACCACGCCTAAGCAACATATTGCTTGAAGACGTAAAAGAGGTAGTCGAACAGTTGGGTGAGAGCGATGGCGTACAAAACGACCATACATATCTTCACAGTTATGTGGCCGCCACGACAAGTCCTAACTTAGGACTAACTAAAATTTACAGCGATGATGAGCAACTCTTACACCTTTTTCAGAGGATAATGTTCCGCCACATTCAGTGCCGACTACTGTGTGACAAACAAAGGCCAAATATGCATGAAATAATTGTTCGAGCCAATCAGAAGATTTAATATATGCATGAAAAATTGGGAAACAGCTTATCACGTGAAACCCTTCTCACGTATATCACGCCCCTGATGTCTCTTGCACCGGACCACGTTGCTTTGACGCAAGATTCGGATCTGCAAATAAAGCAGCGAGAATACAACCACTTTGCAATAACGCCTAAATCATGGAACGCAGTTGCCGAGCTGCCTATTCCAGAACATAATCTCAAGACCAAACGACATATTCCAGCGATTCGACGCATCGAGATTGGTATTTCAGATGCGATGCCGATGGCCACACGAACGCAGATATTCTGAAAGGGAAAAGGGTCCCACGTAGCGTACGGCGGCATGCTAGCGTATACCGCGGTGGAGCGGCCCGCTGGCGTGGGCAGGCTCTGCCGGAGGATTGGCAACAGCTCGGCACTCGCGGACCGCTCGAACAGTCATCAGTTACTCGACGTTTCTGCATCAAGTATTACTACTCGTCGTCGGTTTCTTCATCCCCAGCGAGGGCACGTCTCGGAATAGTAGTTCATCCATCTCGAGAAATTTGTTCTAGCAAGCAGCGAGCAGCTGCGTGCGCGGACTTCAAAGCAGCCGCCCTGTATTTGCGCTGGTGCTACTCAGATGCGCCGAAGGTCGCTAGCATGGATCAATTGCCTCAAGAATTGATTGAATTGATCGTCGAGTTCTTGTCCCCTGACGCTAGCTTGCCTGACGAGGACGAGGACGGTTGGAGTCCTTACAGCGATTCCAGGAAGCCGGAGAGCTCGCTATTGCCATACGCAACCATCTCGAGAGCCTGGCAAGCCGCAATTGAGCGTCAGACATTTCGTAGTCTCAAACTCAACAGCGATGAGTATCCTATGCTCAAAAATACGCTCGGGCCTCATCGATACAGATGTCTTCAGAGGCTTGTGCTTACCATCATCTTGCCGTCATATGATTCCGTCAGCGCAACCAAGGTTGAGACACAGCAAGACAAAGATGCCAATGACCATGCCTACAGCCGAGCGGTACACGACATATTTGATATTCTGCGGTCTTTAGAAGTAGTTGACGGCAAAAGTCGCAGCCTTGAATTCTACATCAACCACCCGGTATCACGTAGCGATGTTCAGTACTTTATGGGCAGAGGAACGAAAGGCTCCGACGGCCAGATCTATGAAGGCCGATATTTTCACTCGTACATCGACCTTTATAACATACACAGACTGCCAAAGCTACGGGATGTCACCAAGTTTGTCATGAAAATGCCCAAAACCCAGCTTGGGCATCGAATGTTGTATCCTAGAGTGCCATTTCAGATCGCGTCAAAAATGCCAAACCTCGAGGCACTAAGCGTCGATGCCAACGACAACGAGAGGCTCTACGTTGATCGTCGTCTCAAGTATCGCCAAGATCTGGCCGAACACCTGCAGAAGCTGTCGTTGCCAAAACTGAGGAAGGCAGATTTGCATTTTCTGTACACCTCGCCACAAGATCACTACTATATGCCACCGATGATCAACCCTACTGCCGACTTTGACTTGTTGAGCTCTGTTTGCCAGTCGTTTTCTCAGGGCCTTGAGGAGCTTGACCTGAACGGCGTGCTAGATGTTACTCTGCTGCGGCCATTGGAAGGGTTCAAGACCGCCTTGTGGCCAAGATTGGAGCAGTTGGATATCCATTTCCACCAAGTCCGTCCAGCTGGGGGGTGGTACTTCACCGGAGACCCGCCATCCTGGATGCCCGGTCCAACGCCAGCAACTGAGGCTATTGTCGATAACCCGAACGAGGAATTCGACTTCGGCCAAGAAATGGGTCTAATTGGTATGCAGCAGACACGCTATTTTCGTACTACACCAGACAACGATGCCATCACACCTCTGGTCGAGGCTTTCGCAGATGCTGTGGCGGTGATGCCCAAGATACGGAATGCCATGCTACATAGTACCCTCGGAGAAGGCAACGTGACTCCAGAATGGTTCGTCATTGCGTACGTGGCACCTTGTCGCAAACCTGCCGCGTGCCAAGGAGCGTGCTACCGATTACCAGAAAGAATGTTGGTGACAGATCTTCAAGGTTGGGTCCCGGCGGATCGAGTAACGAATAAGCTGCGTAATATGGGAAGCAAGTATTATGATGTTGATATCACGGAAGAAAGTATGGACAAGTTTCTATCCAGAAATGGTCGAACTTGACCTGAACGGGTCATTGCTCAAACTTGCTAACAGAGATCCCTCGAAAAACTCGCGATCTACTCAGAAGAGATGCTTCAAGCCCTCTATTGTTCCACGAAAACCAACGACCTCATCACGGGCGATCCCTAGATCTTCCGGACTAATGTGCTCGTCGGTTTCGACCCAAGGATCGCATCGCTCCCCGAACTTGAACTGCAGAGCAAGCTCATTACCCGCAGGGCCCCAAATCTTGGTCCAATCCTCGAGAGTACACTCAATGTAGCGTGCCGGCTTGCCAGTGATTTCAGACCACACTTCAACCATGTTTTGGAAAGTCCACTTCTCCAAGGCCACGTTGGCGTACTTCTCAAAAGACTTGGGAGCCGTCGCTAGTACCTGACGGACCCAAATGCCAGGGTTGACTGTCATGTCTCCAGACAACAGGATTTTGGAATCAGGCTTGGCCGGCACAATCTGGATGTATTGGCCCGTTCCTGGCTAAAATCGTGTTAGAGATATGATGTCTCGCGACGGTGAAACATACCTTACATATTCAAATGGTTTTAGGAGCGGGAAAAAAGCGAAGTTCTGCGGATAATACCCAAAGTAGAGATATGTGGTCTTTTTTGCCAACTCAGGCAGCTCAGCCTTTATGCGGGCGTCGACGTTGGCCTTGTAGTCCATCTACCCGACCGCAAGTCAGCGATTTAATTATCGACTGCGAGTCGTGTTGCAGCGCAATGGCTTACATGAGGTGTGAGCAGCTCGCCATTGAACATTCTCTTGGCGCTGGGACACGTCGACCAGATGTAATGCTCCAATGTGGGGACTTGCGCTGCTGCGCGAGCAATCCTCATGCCTTGCTCTTCTTCAATCTCGCCAGACTCATCCTGCGACTTTCCTCGGAAGAGGTGTTCCCACCAGTTGGTAACTGCAAAGATGGCGCTTACACCCTGCTCATCGTCAGTGTGAGATGGTCTGCGAATCAAGCCGAAAGGGGCTCTAGTTCTATTATACCTCAAAAGCTTTCCTAAGAGAGTCTTCATCGTCGAAGCTAGCAGATACTACTCCAACTCCCTGATCGGTGAGCTGTTGCGCTGCTTCACTTTTCGGGTTTCTGGTGATGGCTCGAACCTGCCATCCCGGCGTCTTCCTCATAACATTGACCACACCACCGCCTTGTGAACCAGTGGCTCCAGTAACCGCAATGATCTTTGTCATTGTCAAGTGCTGCTACTCATGACTATTGTTGGGTTGGCCGAAATGACGAGGGAGAACCTGAGAAGCATCAATGTTGTTCCCTGATAAATCAGCAGCGTCAAGGAGCCCCCTGCAGCCGGCTATGTCAGAACAGGTTCGGGGCAAACATATGAAGGTCAACACAGTGCTACTGATTCATTAGTTCAAGAGGCGGGATTCGCACCGTTACGCCTGCATGTGTGGATCGGTGGAGTGAGTGAGGAGTGGGTCTGCAATACGTAATCGCTGAGTATGTAGGTTGGAGATATTGGACCCCTGTAATGCATGCGACACGGTCACATCCCTAGAACATGGCGCGATACACGATGAGAGCCTCGGACGACATCGCATGTCACTTTCTTTGATGGAATAATCTACAGTGCGTCTTCCGGTGTGCGGTGTCCAGCGCAATGTCAGAGGAGGCCCAAAGCGCGCGATGAAGAACCAGAGAGAACCTTGGACAAAACAATTACGCTTTTCAAGAGCATGAGAGAACGAGCTAGCTTCATGGAGTCGATTCCTCAATCTGTACACCCCTATCATCATACAGTCTCATAACTGAAGTATTCTTGGTAACCTTCATGCTATATCATCCACGTATTTCAAATATTCCGCATCAGCTCTGTTTCCGCACAGGGGGCTCAGTGAGAGCATTTTCCAATTCGCTTGCTTCTCCATGTATCCTGGAGAACCAAGGGTCGTAGACCCGTCTATTTCTATCAGATACCTCGCCACCTTTGAATTCCGGAATTTCATAGAAGAAAAGCTTGTCATGGGCAGTTTCTACCGCTTGACCCGTCTTCTGATTTGTTCCGTCGTTCAAAAACTCGTCGTATGCTGAGAGAAGGCATGATTTTACGGTGAGACTATGCGTCATTAATTTTGTCTGTGTGACTTGTGGTGGAAACAGCTTACTGTTCTGGTAGGAACGCGACGGGGAGATCAGGCATAACCGGCGTGTCTACAGCACCCGGAAGTACTATGTTAATGGTAATTTTCTCTTTCTTGAGAAGTAACGGAGCCATTACTCTCGTCCATTGGAGAGCAGCTGCTTTGACAGAACAGTATTCCGGGAACGTGGGGCAAGGGTGGACACCGATCATGCTCCCGGTGACGATTATCTTCCCCCCAGGCGTCTTGTTATGACGCATGAAATGTGTAGCAAGGACCGTTCCATATACGACTCCCTTCCAGTCAACATCAGTACAGGTTAGATCAGGTTCATCCGGGATATCCTCAACTGCAGCCGAACGGCGCCCAAAGTTGTAAACGCTGCCTCTGTCTACAATGCCGGCATTAGCTATGATCACATCCAAGCGACCCCATTTCTCCCAGACAACCCTGAAGAGGTTTGCTTGTGAACTGTAGGACTCGATATTGCACTGGACAAATAGGGCGGTGTCTCCGCTCGAATCAACAACTGAAGCAATCTTCTGGCCGACATCTACCCTTCGACCAGTAATGGCGACTTTATAGCCGCGGCGGTGTAGATGTTTGGCCAGATCAAGACCAATGCCACTCTATGACATTGTTAGATGTTGTCAAATAGGAGCAACCGACAGATCTCACATACCGTAGACCCTGTGATGATGGCAACCTTCTCGTGTTTGACTTCTGAGGAACTCATTCTGCTCGCTTTATCCTGTATCATCTCGTCCCGTGCCAGAGTATTGACGAGACTTGGTATCATACAATTCACCTTTCCGTCGGGTTGGTACATCTTTATGGAGACGACGATACACCGCGAATATTGCATGACCCACAAACCTGCAGACTGTTTGCCATCACCACTCCGCCTAGGCCTATGCAGGACAGGGATGCAGCCCACGATGGAGATGTTACAATGCACAATTCCTTAATGGAGGCAAGACTAATGGAGTAATTATCCCCGCCATTCGATCGTTTGGATACCTTGGCCGGCTCACACATCGCAGTTGGCCAGCACATCTTCGCAGTTCGCGTGCTTTTAAACAGTGCGGATTGCCTCCCATAGTTTTTGACATGCACAGTCATCGTACAGTCATCACTTGCTTTCTCGAAGTTGCAGGGTGCCAACATATTGCCCTGTCTTCGCCAGGGATGGGTTGCATACGATCCAATCACTATTGCTACCGCCTGGGCTTCCCCACTGCCCGGGACGAGATCAATAGACCAGGAGATATCAGGCAGGAAGTCTGTTTGAGCAAAAGAAAACCGGCACGAAGGAAGCCAAGATCACGGTGATACTGGTCGAGAAAGCATAGTAACGTCCAAATCGGACTTCGCGCTGCCCTCTGGCCTGCTCATCCCCATTCCGTCAGTACAACCCAGCCGTGTTGTCTGTAATAAAGCGGAGATTGTTGGAGCACAAGGTCGGATTGTTTCGCACCGGAGCTCTCTGGATTGGAGTCCTCGGCTACCGTCGAGCTGCTAGGAATTGCCGGACAGCCTACATTATCCAATCAAAATTAACATGTCAACCCGATACCCATGCAATGCATTGGAAAAAGCAAATCATCTACACACGTCAAAAATCCGTCTTACACCCGAAATTAGGTAAGTTTGGAATTCAATGAATTCGGTAGCACCGGCGATGGTGTGATGTTTTGCTTCGATGATTTGAAACTCTCAAAAGGCCTGTCAGGCTACAGTCGAACATTCGCATCCTCAGGAGCAGTAGTGGCTTCTTCTGAACTGACTCACGGTAATTCATGGTGCGAAGTTTGCTCCAATTCAAATATGGCTAGCATGGTCGGGTATTTTTGACAGGCCTCAACCGCATCCCTTGCCCATCCCTTGCAGTGCGCCACTCCCAGGTGCCTGGCACAGCGTTGTTTGTCTTTCGTTATTGACCGCATGCCGGCAGTTACAAGAACAAATGAATCAGCTACACTCAACGTGAATCTAGACGTAGGCGTGAAATCCAGAATACCGTAAACATGCAGAGCGTTGCAGAAGTTGAGCATAAACAAAGCAATGGAACACAAATAACGTGCACAATATTGGGAATCACCAAGACGAACAAAAGACATTCTGACCCAGAAGAGACGTCAAGCTGTGACTTGTGGTCAGAGCAGTAATTATATATCCTAGTCCTTTTAGGGCTACTTCGACCATCGCGACACAAATATTTGACTTCTTCGTTGCTGAGCTTCGCAGATAAGCCCTTGCGTTGTAGCAAACAAATGGGTATTACCAGAACTCGACCAGCAGTCAAGGTAGAGATCCAACCCTGGTTACAAATACAAGATTATATCAGATCGCTGAGCCAGGTTCCATTGAGTCTGAACCAATAGTTCAGCACTATAAATGAGATTTGAACAGCTTTTGTCACATCAAAAGTATGTTCGACTTCGATAGATGGCAAGTTTCTTTTATGCTGTCTACAGAGGACGTTTCGAAACCCACACTAAACAGTCCACGGGCGTAAGTCCTGGTTTCGAAGACGATCGAGACGTTCTAATATACCACGGATCATGTCATCTTCGAGTGTCGAGTACTCCGTCCCAATTGAGAATGCTGGGCAAGTAGGCGTGTTGGTATCGTCTGCACTCTCGATTCTCATCCCGACCCTACTTGTTACTCTGCGCTTCATCGCCAAGCGATCTGTAGCAAGATCACTCGACGCCAGCGATTACTGCATTGTTGTAGCTCTCGTCCGTCGAACCTGTCCAACTCAACATGTTATAGGCTTAATTTCGATTTGCTAACTGGTGCTCAGATATTCAACATCGGGCTTCATATAGACTGCTGGCCAATGGTGTATCGTGGTGCTTTCGGCTTTCACGTTGCTGACATCATGGTCAGGTTTGGTCTCGAGACTCTTACGTTCTTCTTCAAGGTACCCGCCATCTTGACATTGGCAATAATCCGTGCTGACTGGCAGTTATCTTTCTAATAGGGAATCATGTGCTTTGCTCTGATTTGGAACGGGACAATCTGTTTCAGCAAGCTGTCGGTCCTCCTGATGTACTCGGCGCTTATCCCTATCCGACATCTCATCATACCAGCTCGAGTATTAGGCACGCTGATCGTTCTTTGGAACTTTAGTAGCTTTGTCGCCGGTCTAGCCATGTGTCAACCCATCGCTCGAAATTGGGACCAGAGCATCAGGGGGGGATTCTGCGGCGACAAAGTGAAGTACTACATGTGGCTCGGTATCATTAACGTGGTAACCGATGTCTTGATTCTTGCACTTCCTATCCCCTTCGTGTATGGCCTTAACATGAAGCTACGAAAGAGGCTCGTGTTGATTGCGATGTTCAGCATCGGGTTTTTGTATGTCGTCCAGGTTCCACCTCTCATTTTCTCTCCGACCGTGGCATCTGACATATTCTGCCGTAGTACATGTGCCATCACAATTTATCGGCAGACAATGTTAACCTATCTGGACTTTACCGACATGCCCTTTTCAGGATTGCTGGCGACGATCTTCTCCTGACTGGAACCCGCTGTCGCTATATCCCTAGCTTGTGTTCCTTTCCTGCGTCCGCTGTTTGGAAAAAAGAAGGATAGCCAAGCCGACCCGCGCTACAACGCCGGAAGTGGGAGTGGTTCTTTGTCGAGGAACAACAGAAGTGGTAGTAATCGGCCATTTCAGGAGCTCGATAATGCTTCCGACATCCAGTTACAGCCCTTCAGAGCGGAAAGCGATTTTAGGGTATTGGGACCTGATGTTGAGAAGCACGAACAAGATCAGACAACTCGGGCGAGAGGAATCATAGTACAAACTCAATGGGAGGTCAAGTCGGACGGAGAGATTTGACGCGACGCCGCCATCTCAGCATTCGACAGTGAATGTTCCCGCGGACATGGCATGAGAAAGCGTCATCAAAGAGCATTGTTCTGTCCAAGCTCCGACTCTCAATGACACTGCATTGGACTACAATGGCAAAGACCCCCCCAGAGGCTCGGATTCGATTGGGAGAAGTTAGCATGTATCTAACACTGACGACAGCACCATCCGACTTTAATGATTTACCTTCGTCCGACCCATGGGATTGTATCTTTGCACAGTTGTCTGAACTGTTTCTTCTTGACTGTTCTGCCCCGCCTTTATGCCACAGGGCTGAGTTGGGTGGGGCCCAACATGGGAATTTAGGCAAACTACAAATAGCCCCGGTGCATCTTTGCATTTGCTTAAGAAGCGCCTATAGGTGTGAGGAAACATTGTTGATTTCGACGCGTCGCGTGTGAGATTTGTGCATATGTGGCATGAACAGGAATTATTATTTGCAGACCAAACTCAAAGTTCCGATGTAATGCGTCGCGTTGCAAGTCTTACAGAGAGTGATCTCCGAAACTATTGAAAGAGATAAGGCAGAGTGGGACGCAGCAACAGGGATTCTCGGAAATGGGCCTAGAACGCAAAAAATTCTCGTGCAACGCGATGCAGCTACCCTAACCTTGGAAGATTTAGGAATAGGTACCATGTGGCAGAGCTCTGCTGCCCAGGACGCAGTATTGAATGAGCCATATATTTATATGTATATATATATATATATATCTATGCGTGTCTCAATAGTTTTGTGTCACTACGCATCATGTTGCCTTCTTGTGGAAAGTCGTAGTAGTTGATCTCGATATTTATTCCTTCCGCCTGATCCGAGAACTTTCTGGGTTGGCGCGTCTGCTCGTCTAAAGTTAGTCGAATTTAGCGAACTCTCAACGGTCGGTAGTTGGCGCATCGAAACGAATTGCTCGTGGGCCCCGTAACGAGGCTCTGAAGCGAGATGAAGTCTTTCAAGATAAGTTGCGAGAGCCTATTTAGCGTTTCCGATGGGGGTATATTAGACCACACGCGGGTTTGCCGTGGTAGGTAAGGCCCAACGGAGCTCTCACCTCATAGCTACAACCCCATGTTGCCTTCATCTATTGGTTATCGTTGTCATAGAACCACAACGATATCACCGGAGGGCCTTGGAAACCAATGGTTGTTGCCGAAACAAAGCATTAATCTTATGCAGGGAGAAGTCGCTAGGTTGCAAGATATTAAAACACTGAAAGATGAAACAGAGCACCACCAACAGGAATACCTAGGTGACAGTAGACGTGTTCGGTCGAATCCTGCCGAGCTGAGGTGGTGCGCCCGTCGAAGTAAGGGTCCAAGGATAGATAGAAGAGCAGAAACCCCACTCGGAGTCTAGAAGGATGCCCCCAGGTTTCCGACCTTGTTTCCGCGTGCGCTACTGTATGGAAGCCATGAGCCGGGTGTGAACCGACAGAGTGGTAAGAGATGCGTGGCACACCTGAAGCACAGGAATCCACATGACTGCTGCTCTAAATGGCGATAATGTGATCCTGTTACTATGTATGAGGTTCGTCTGTAAAATGAACGCCCGACTCTTGCTCAAAACTGGCCAAACTGATGCGCTCAATATTTTATTATTTTTGTTTTCTTTTATAGCGTCTTACTTCGGGGCTATCTCAGCCCCTCCGTTGATGGCACAAGGTTCTGCGCACCGTTGGCACATCGCGGGAGAGGCGCTGCTCTGTATTCACGCCTCAGAGGTTGGGGCAG
The DNA here is from genome assembly GCF_020726525.1 of Truncatella angustata. NCBI lineage: Eukaryota > Fungi > Ascomycota > Sordariomycetes > Amphisphaeriales > Sporocadaceae > Truncatella > Truncatella angustata. The sequence goes on along the minus strand of NW_025763391.1, from coordinate 87,210 downwards.
CACGCTATACCGTGCAGTTATTAGTGATTTCGCTCCGCAAGCACCATCAAATTGGGTGATTTTCCGGCTCAACATAGAAGTTACCATGTATGCAACCTTGCAGCATAACAACCACGGCCCTGTCAGCCCCTTGATCGATTCCATCTGACTCGCATTAACTGTGGCACTGGCCAAGAACTCACCCTGGACAATATATTCAGGCATGTACCGCGAACCGTGACACTAGACGACCTGCGATGGTATGTGTGTTGGGGTATTAATCGAAGCAGGCAGGTGTCGGAAGCATCCCTGAACCTCGACTGTTGAAGCTTGCAAGGGTCTTCGCAGATGCCATCGCAATCCGGCTAAGACAAGCCTGACAAGCTAACGTTAATGATCGCAATTGGGCACATCGGACTTTCCCAGCGAAACACCTCGCCCTGAGGATACACAATCTGAAGAACATTTCCAGGGCTAGATGTCTTCCAGTCTTTCAATTGCATTGACTCACCACACTCACAGCCGTGCTGGAGATTCGGCAACGCGGACGGCCGCATGCTTGCTTACGATGTCCCCCCAGCACACAATTGAAAGATGCAGGCCGGACAAGAGCGTGATAGGCTTCGGTCCAGTCCTCGGCTACAAGGGTAGTGGAACAGGGGTAGAGGCCTTATCTTGCCGGCTTGTATGGAGTCCCAAGTATGCATTGCATTTACGATTGTTAATTGTCGTCGGTCAGGAACAGCTCACTTGTCCCACCGGTGCCAGAGATCGTAACGCGACATGCATGCTATGTATGTACCTTGGCGAGAATTGGACTGGTCTTGCCTCCTAGCTAAGCCCTGTGCTCCATAAACGTTGATTGTTTTTGCAGTGGCTCGCTCATTGGCAGCCGGAGCCCGTCAAGGTATCCGTCGGGTCTCACAGACAGGTTGGGTTGATGTTCTGGCCCCCATCTCACTCAATCAACCACTTGCCATGGGCATTGATCGTGTCGTCCCGACTTTTAGCTCCCTGTAATTGAAGCAGAAACTTATCTGGCCTTGGGACTGCCTCTTGTGTAAGCAGTAGTAGAAGCGGCCGGGTACACGGTTTTATTCGAGCTGCATGCATCGGAAACGCTCACACGCCTCCCAATACTAACTACCTAACCTTGCCCAAAGTCGGCCGCAATGCAGGCACAACTGCAGCGTATACAAGCTGTTTCTGAGCGTCGCTTGCAGAGTCCAAACACTTGACAGGGTCACATCGGAAGTCTGGAAGTCTGAAAGTCTGCTCAAAGCAATGGACACCTGAGAGCAGTCATTTAAACTCTATCATGCCCCGATTGGCTGATGCTGGTCGACGCGATAAACCCAGACCCTGGTTGTTCCCTATCTTACTTCTCCTGTCACTTTGTATCCTTGCCTTATTAGGCTGTCGTACCTGACAAACTTCTTAGCAGCTTTTGGCCAAGCTTGGTACATATCCCATTTTCCGCTCCATTGGTAACTGTTGAAGCGATGGAGCTATGCGTGCTTTGATTCACTCATAAGTGGGCATTCAGGTCTTGTAGCGCTTATGGTCCAGAATTGCTTCTTGCCCAAGGACGATTCTTTTTACATCCATCATTAAGTCAGTCATCGTAGTGTACCGATCACCAAAAGCAATACTGCTCAAAAGTACGGCAAACACCGAAAAAGCAAGACGTCGATCACAACCCTTGTCAGATCCTGATCATAGATGATACATCGCAACCCGCCATCAACAAGATCCCGTTGTATCGGTTCAATTGGAAATATTTCTTGAAACTTTGGGGAATCATTTGCAGTGTCATCACTGTTGGTCGCAAGCTGTGCCGCATAACCCTCCGGATCTGCCATCAAAGCTATTTGTAGAGCAAAGTTGGCGTTGAGTCCGTTCACTGCTGCTTCAGCTGCCAGTAGCTGTAGATCGAGTCCACCCTGACATGCACACATCGACTTCCGATTCTCAGCAAGTCCGACCTTGATCACCGCATGCGACTAAATCATATCAAATCGGCCATTCTTTGATCAAATCGCCATCGTCAAGACATACCTGTACCTCCGCGGGATAATGACTAATGGTTATGTCCTTCAACTACCTGGTATTGTTGTTTCGTAAGACTTGATATTCTCATGAAACATCGCTCATTTGGGTGCGATCTACTGGCTCTGTTACAACAAGTGACACGACTCTGAAGGGTGCGGAAAGGTTAATGAGAGTCAGCCTCGAGAGTTCGAAAGCGTGTTGCATAATTGTAAGGTATAATAAGGGTAGCCTGACCAAGGTGTCGTCATGTCGGGACGAAGCGCATATGTGCGCAAGAAGATTACAGAGACCAAGGTAGACGAGAAGAAACCTGTGTTTGCTGGAAGGGGAGGGCTAAGGTCACCTGATTTGCCCGGAGGAAGAGGATTAGATTACGACGATGGGACCTTTGTGGATTACTCGCCCGCATCAGGTACTGGCTACGGCACAACAAATGGGCGATTTCTCAAGTTCTCAGATACGCTTCAGTCGGACTTCAGCCCCCTTGGACCATCCACCACTATCAGCACTTACAGTGGCGGCAGTCAGAGCGGCGGCAGCGACGCCGGAAGGCGAGATGGCACGGGGCTGAAACAGGGTCCCATGGACAGTTTCGCTTACGCGCGTGTTAGAAGGCCTACTATCAAGACCGAGGACGTCTCTGGTATAGAACGTTCTGGCTTTCGCAGTAATATTGACAAGAAAAGTGATGATATCAGGAAAGGCCTCAGTAAGGCCTTCGGCTTTGGCAAGAAGTCTAAAAAGGCTACAGACGATGGTCCACGTACTCAATCGGCCGCTGGGATATCAGGCTCAGGTGGCTTTGGCGGTTATGAGGCTGAGGAAATACCTCCCATACCGACCTTGCATTCGTCGCAGCTTCCAGGGTGGGGTGCTAACAACGACCTGCCACCGCCGCCCACGAGCAAATTGCCTGCTATACCAATATCGGCCAGCTCGCCTACGATTAAGCGATGGGTAGGAGCTGGACGGCCTGTCCAAAGATGGAACAAGCTGAGAAAAGACCCAGAGTTGTGGGATCCTAACGGCGATGTTTTGGTATACCTGGCTCGCCGTGGACAGTCTCCCCGACCGAATGCTTCATTCCGCTTGTCGTCACACATTATCGAAGCGACTGAGAGCAGGTTTCTTACTCAGCTTATGCGAGAAGGCTCAACAGAAGAAGACTTCAACGTGCCACCTTCACCCGCAGGTGCGTTCTCGCGCCATGGCCTAGGACCACACCAAGGGTATTCACACCATGGCCGCGGACACCCGACACCCCCTGTTTCTGATGATGCCAGCAACGCCGACATCGATGGGCAAATTTCTTACGAGATGTACTTTCCTACGCCACCTGAGTTCACCCGATCAGAAGCACATCGCTACGTTATCACCACTCGAAATGTATTTGCTCTCCTGTACCATACCTCGCTCGTTGGACTCTCACTGCACCAGGCGCTTACAGACTTGTACGTACGGCTAGAATCGTACATGCCTTCAGAGGCGGACAATGTTGGAACGATCTTGAACTATCTCTCAGTCCGCGCACTTGACGACTGTCGCAACGACCCCGAGACTGCAGTCTCACTTCTGAGCTGGTCTGAGTCACAAACCATACGTTGGGAGGAAGGGTGGCGCGAGGCATTCTTGCACTCGGCAGGCATGTATGCAAGGTTGGAAACTTGCGCCGACTGGAAGCAAGTCACACCGATTACCCGAGCACTACTGGAGCGTGCATGCCTCGAAACCCAACTTCGGGTACAAGCAGCTGAGGAGCGACTCACTGAGTTCTCTTATGCTGATATGTGGCCGCCCAGTGGCCCAATCGCCAACAGTTCCTCGAAATCGGCAGCGGATCGGTTGCAAAAGTTTCTCATTTCTTACTTCACTACAACCTTTGGTGAATGGCCACCGCCGCCATCTGATGAGCGGTCGCCAGATGGGGAAGAAACTTGGCTTACGAGAGGTGTCGCGCAGAAGCTTCAGAAAGACTTTGGTGCGTTGTACGATTACCTGGTAAATCGTGATATTTCGTGGGATGAGTCGGAAACTCGAAGTAGCAGGAAATGGATGATGGTGTCTGAAAGCGGCAACAAGGCATTCGACGCCGACACCATGGATCTTCCCATGACAGACCTGTTGATCGAATGGGACATCCGCTCTCGCTTTCCTCACATCCCATATCCTTACCCATTGGTACCCGAGTCGATTCCTCTTGCCAACCCAACCACACGCGACAAACCCAAGAAATCCGACAAGGACAAGAACAGGGGTGCTGAAGACCGTGTGCTCGAGCGCCGAGTCCAGTTGGCCTACACGGAAGCGACGAACATTTATATCCTTGGCTCTGATTTTGTCCAATCTGAGTTGATTGACAACTTCGTCAGGTTCGAGAAGTCCGACCAGGTTGGTGGGGTTGACCCATTGGCTGCCCGTCGTGGCCGTTGGGTCCTCATTTACGGTATTCTCCAGACACTGGCGACCGTCTCCGTCGATGCGCCCAATGTCCGCTACAAGAACGAGGTGGACTATCACTTGTCACCACGACTCAAGGGCACCAGAGTGCCGCCATGGAAAGGTGTGTCGAACTCAAGTACCGAGGCGTGTCACGAACTGTCCCATTGCTGGGTCGTGCCGCGCACCTGGAATGCAGCGCAGGACTCGGAGGCCTCTGATGAGCTTAGCCCCATAACAAGGATGATGCGAGCCCACGGCCACAATTTCCCACACCCTCCACCGACGGTGACAACGGCACGATCGACCACTTCGGGCTGGCAGACTCCAGCTCGAAGCGTCCGATCAAGCGCCTGGGGCGGCTCGTCGGCCATGAGCACAGTCTCGGATGACGCACGTAGTGTCCGGACCGCAGCCACATCGCTACATCGTGTGCGAAGTAAAGATGGACTCAAGGGCTTGAAGGCTTTCGGTGCAGGCCGTAGCAGTGAAACGGCAGCTGGTGTTAGTGACTGGCCGGTACAATCGCAGAGTGTCAAACACACGCGAAATTCCGACGCGGCATCTACATCGTCGAGGCCGCTGCCGCCGTTGACGATCAACCCCAGTGTGACGGGCGGCGGAGGATTCCTTGACCTGGATGAGAGCCCGCCTCAGGCGTCACGGAAGAGAAGCACAAACCGTATGAAAGCACCTAGAAACGGTGATGATATGCTGGATATGATTATCAAGGATTTTGACGAGCTGGAGGCTATTAGTGATCACGACCCATGATAGATGGTGTAAGGAGGCGATAGAAAAAGGTGTTAGGTTGTGGCTTGGATTGGGACTATGTGCAGTACGTGTTTGTAGGTGAACAATAGGTAATTCGATACTGGCTTCTTCTTCCGAAACCTTCGATATCATTGCAATCTCCCATGCACTGCTTGCTTTCATATTAGCCATTGAACGTAGGCATTACCCACGTGCTGGCTAAGATTACCTCCACAGCGAGCACGAGGTGCTTCCAGGCTCAGCATTCCTGCTCCAACGCCTGACCAGTCGCACAGTTTTCGCGTGTAAGGGTTATATATCCTAATTAGAACAAGCACGACCTCGCAAACCTCGGCGTAGGAGCAATTCCTAGTCAAAGCTGTTATCTCGGCTCCGAGTGGAGAAACTAGGCCAACGGTATAGAATTGGACCATTTCAGATGGGTCCCAGTTAGAAGGCATTGGCGGGCAAGTTTGGCTCCAGTGGGGTATACTGCCCCGTCCTCATCATCGGCTGCCACGAGGAGTCTAGTTGTCGGCTAGATGTCATGATAGTACGGATTATGGCGTATGTAATAATATTTCCGTTATCATCTTGCGACCGTGCAGTCTTACTCCACGATCCCCGCAGGCGCCTTTCGTGACGAATGGGAAGGCGTGGGGATAGCGGTTGAGGGTTGAGGGACCTTGACCGTGTAGCGCAAATTACTGCTCTTCCCAACCTCTCCTCACCGATAACGCAGGTACTTGGCCATAACTTTAGCCACAATCATTGGCCGGAATCTTTCAGCAGGGTCGTAAGCTGGAAGTCTGACAGGGGGACATTTCTTACTCAGATCACTAAGTTACATGTGTTTGCAACTTGTAAGCCCATTCCGCTCGAGGTTTTTGAAATTGATGTCATCGGGTCAGCTTGTGGCGCCCATACGGTAACAGTACATCTGTAGTACTATTTGGCAACATACCGGTACTCAAACCTTCGCAGTCCGACTGTTCCACTTTGTGATCGGTACTCGCTCGGAATATGAATAAATCCACACAGTCGGTTTTTCATAGTAATAAAATCGTACGCAAAGCAAAACCACCCAAGACATTCTACAATGATCAGGTATGACTGAAGCTGTTGTGTAACTGTAGCGGGTAAAGGACCACCAACAGCGATAAGCCCCGCAACAATCCCTTGCACCCTTGCTAGTCACGCGGTATATGCACGCCGGACAGGGCCATAATCATGAACGAGTACTGAATAGGGAAAGAATCCTTATTGAAGTTCACTGCCGATCGTCATCATCGCTCTGTACTTACGTACCTCTGGGAAGCTTGTTTGCTCCGGATAAGGAACGACTCACCAACGCCGAACTGGCTGCTGCACCGTATTAAATAGAGGCTGGTCGGCCTGTCTGGCTTGCCGCACTTCACCTTTTACCTTTCACCTTTCACGGATTACCTCGCTTCGCTCTCAGCGAGTTGTTTCCGGTGGTCGTCTAGCTGGTCAATCTTCACGATGCATGCTTCACGTCGAGCTGCAGTCGCGGCTGCATGGTGTCTGCAGTTCCTCCGAGTCACAGCAAATCCAATTTCGACTTGCGAGCCGAAACTAGGAGCAGTGGCGTCCGAGAATGCTGTCTGCAGTCAAATCGGCATTCAGCTGCTCAAAGATGGAGGCAATGCCGCAGATGCATTGGTTGGCACCGTCTTCTGCGTTGGTGTAATTGGTATGCAGCATAGCGGTATCGGTGGCGGCGGCTTCCTGCTCGTTCGAAGCAGCAACGGCAGTTATGAGTTCATCGACTTCAGAGAGACTGCTCCTGCTGCGGCTTTCCAGGACATGTACGTCAACAACACGGATGCCAGCCTGTACGGAGGTCTTGCAAGCGGTGTGCCTGGAGAGCTGAGAGGTCTCGAACACCTGCATAAGAATTATGGCAAGCTGCCCTGGGAATATGTCATGAAGCCTGCAATCAAGGTCGCTCGTTACGGGTTCAGAGTGAACGAAGACCAAGTCCGCTATATGAACTCAGTAACACATAACAGCAATTTCTTCACCGATGATCCGTCATGGGCCATTGACTTTGCGCCTCACGGCAGACGCGTACAGCTTAATGATACCATGACACGCAAGCGATATGCCGATACTCTAGAGGTCATCTCCAAGGAGGGTGCCGACGCATTTTATTCTGGAGCTATCGCGAATGCGACAGTATCAGCATTGCGCAAGTCCAACGGAACCATGACTCTCGAGGACTTGGCGAATTACACGGTTGCTTTGAGGAAACCATCCGCCCTCGACTATCGTGGCTACAAGCTGACGAGCTGTGGTGCTCCTGCCGGTGGCTCCGTAGCACTCAGCACCTTGAATATTGTGAGCGGTTATTCTGGCTTCGGCGACCCGGCACAAATCAACATTACCACTCATCGACTCGACGAGGCTATGCGGTTCGCCTATGGCCAGCGGACACTTCTGGGTGATCCGTCATTCGATGACGGTGTTCTAGAATACCAGGAATCCATGCTCTCGGGGGCGACAGGCGCAGAAGTACGCTCCAAGCTCCTAGATTTCACCACCCAAAACGTATCCGTGTATGATCCCTCTGGCTTCGAAAGTCTAGAGACACCCGGCACTAGCTATATTGGCACTGCCGATGCTAGCGGGCTCGCTATCAGCCTGACAACCACTATCAACACCTTATTTGGCTCGCAGGTGATGATTCCCGAGACAGGTGTCATCATGAACAATGAGATGAACGACTTTTCGATACCCAATACCACCAATGCTTTTGGTTATATTGCTAGTCCCGCGAACTATATCAGCCCTGGCAAGCGGCCTCTCTCATCCATCTCGCCCACCATTGTGGAAACGTCTGACGGCAAGTTGTACCTGGTGGTAGGATCGGCTGGTGGTAGTCGCATTATCACAGCTACCATCCAGAACATCCACCATGTCCTAGACCAGAATATGACCACGCCGCAGGCGCTAGCTCAACCAAGGCTGCACGACCAACTGATTCCAAATCTGGTTTCTTTTGAATATGCGTACGACAACAGCACGGTCGCTTACATGAAGAGTCTTGGTCACAATGTAACCTGGGTGGCACCTGGTTCGAGCACAGCCCAGGCGTTGAGACTTCTGCCGAACGGAACTTTCGAAGCCGCTGGAGAGCCACGACAGCTTAACTCTGGTGGATTTGCCGTATGATATGAAATCAAAATCATGACCACATAACCCTCATTACGGCGAAGAACAAAATAGATAAAATACGATTTGACACAAGACTGGAGTCTTGCTTTACTGTTCTTGGCCATTCTCTCCTGGTTGTCGTGATATTCTAGAGCCCTCACCATTGACAGGGCCAAAGCTAATGCCCAACGGCTCCGAATCAGGACATCAAATGATTGTAGGCTAGGAAACTAACATGATAAGCACCACGAAAGCCTTCTTATACGAGGTCTCGGTTAGCAGTCGCACGAAGCAAATTCTTGATGTACTCGTGAGTCGTCGGAAGTACATATTTCGAAGTTGACTTCGAAGGTTCACATGCGCCAGAAAAGCGGCAGACGGGTAGCCCCACCGATCCGCGAATTGTGCAGTGCTCAAGAACATACTATTTGCTTCTGGCACAGTATTCATCACGCTGAAGGCAATCGTTTGGTTGAAACTCAAAATCATCCTTGCGAACCTGGCAACGAGACCGCGACGAACAGAATCATTGAAGAAGTTGTGAAGTAGTCAACACATCACATCACCATGGCGAATCGTATGAACCCTGGGAGTGCCTTACACCGGATGCAATGAGCCCGGATGCATTTCATTCAAAGATCGATTCAAGTGTAGCGCTATACGTAGTTTTCGGCACATAAGACGTTCTGCAATATAATTCAAGATAGCGAACTAATCCACAGTTGATCGAGCAGATGCCAAATTGCGAGCACGACCTGGCGATGTGCTCATGCGAGCTGATCCTTTCGAGAATGCGGTCGGCACTTTTTGGGAGCCGGAAGCCGACACAGCCATTATGACTTCGCGGTATAATCTCACGTTAGCGCGGTTGCCTGTCTGACCATGCTGCGCCTCTGTCGCGGAGATAATTTTGGCGTTTGGAGCAACGGTACCAACATTGTACTTTTGTCTAGGAAGAGATCAAGAAGCATCTGGTTTCATGGAGTAGTCAGCTACAATAGGGAGCTTTCCCATTTAAGAGACGGGGTAACTGAGTGAGTCGTTCCTTGATCTTCAAGGCCAGGATTCTTGCGAGCACTCCGAGGAATGGATGGCGACGCTCTCGAGCTTCACCATAACTCTTGTCAAGTCGAGAAGATGTATGGATCTACGAGAGAGGAAAACACCCATTACTGGCCAATACTACAGCGCCTAGGGCAGTATCCGCATGCTCAGACGACAATGTACGCTCCTGGCTCACGGAGGTAGGGAGCTATACCGTGCTTTCTTTTAGGCTTACGTGGTAGGTAGAATGTAAATCTGCAATCAAGCACGCGCAGAACGAGGCCCGCGATGATGAGTAGAGCACGAGTATGAAATCCATGCCGTTGATACTTACTAATACCAAAGAATTGATGTGATCGCATCTGTAATGCCTTCCGTACAGAGGGGGGATATCTCCAACTACCTGAAACCGGTTCAATCTCAATCGCCGCCCGCGGGCTCCTTAGAAAATCCCGACCGCGTCAAAGCCTGAAAACTTGCCAGGCACGGAGAGTTTCATCCTAGTTTAGTGTCCGGGGCGCAGGCGGATGCGAAATCCGAGGCCACGTGACCTGCGAACTTCCCGAGCCCGACAAATTGCTTCGGAACTCAAACAGCAACAACTGTGACTGTCCACTGTGCGTGCAGAAAGGTGAAACGATTTAGGCATGGGGGATCACGAGAAAGACCTGTCTCCGAGACAGTCAAGAACTTGCAATCACTGCAAAGCCCGAAAAGTTCGTTGTATACGTGCGTTTAGACCCAACAACACTGATGAGCCAAGTCTGATCTGATCCACTTACTTCCTTGAACGTATAGTCCAGCCCGGCGCTTCAGCATGTGGGAGTTGTATAGTAGGAAGCAATGAGGTTTCTCTATAGCCGCGAAAAACTTACACGACTTTTAGAAGCGAAAAATCCCTTGCCAATTCAGCAATACCAAACGGTTGCTGAGACGATCCACTCCTGCCCCAACACAAACAGGTCTCGCGCCGAAATCCTATTGCTATCAATTGCTTTTATACTAATTGTCTTGCAGATGGTTCCACTGCTGCCCCAGCGGCTGTTGCCGGCAATGACTTATACATTGACCGTATCTTGGAACATCCGGGCTTGACTGGTATTGGTATGAATGACGAATGCATCTTCAAGGTAGGTTGGACATGTCTCGATCGTAATCAGAAAGGCTAATAAACCAAAAAGTCACATGATCGCCACGGTAAATAAATTGCTTTCTTTTGCATGGGAGAATCGCTCATGTAGTCTTCAGTCACAAGCTCCAGTCTCGCAGTCTTCTCCGAGAGCAGACTTCGTCTGATATCTCAACGTCTCGGGCATAATCAAGTTCGAGACTTGGTTGAACAGATCTGGAAGACACTCGAAGTGAGATTTCATATATGCAAACCCAGAGCGACACCGACAGCCATACTCCATCAAGGGTCTGCTACGCCAAGTATCGTCCCGTCAAATGAAGCAGCTGCCTACATAACGGCCTACTTCGATTTTGTTCATCCATTGTACCCATTTCTCAACCAAAAAGTTTTCGAATCAAAAGCATTGGCTCCCGAAGTGAGCTCTATCCTGGCCGAGCAACCAGCGTTCTCGGCCCTGTACCATGCAGTGCTCGCCTTGGGCTGCCAGCACGTTGGGGATGGCTCATTTGATCCAGAAAAGGGAAGAGCACGGCAGATTTTTCAGGTATCTCTAGCAATCATGCCTTATCTCTTACTGCCCCCAGATACAGAAGGTACTCTCCAGGTATGTTTGTACTTCGCTTCCATGTACAACATTTGAAAACTGACCCACGACAGGCCGTTACCGCCATGGTAAGTGTTCCCACTCGATATCATACTCTGTGCTCAACCAGTCGTCATAGGCATTATTCGGAATAAACATCCCTGGCATGCAAGTAGATGAGTTAATCATCGAGGCCGCCAGAATATCCATGCGAATGGGATGTCACCGTGTCATCAAGAAGCGAGACACAGATCCAGTCTCATGCTACAAAACCTTCTGGGTAATCTACGCATTAGAGCGCATGCTCTGCTTTTTCTACGGGAGGAGTCCGGTATGTTGACTGGACAAAATGTTGAGGTCAATGCTAAGCGTTTCAGATCATCCCGGATTATGACATAGGATGCCCGATACCTGAGACGCCTGAGTCGAATGTGGAGGGCTTCAACTTCTTCGTGACTGCTTTACGAGGTAGCAGGATACTTTCCAAGGCGTATCAGATGCTGTTCTCCGTGAGCGCCACCATGAAGTCCACAGAACAGTACTATGCTTCAATCGATGAGATCAAGAGCGACCTGAATCGATGGACTGGTTCCATACCTCCAAAATTCCGGCCTGGCATGCCTTTCCACTCCGGAACCAGTTGGATGACCTTCATGTCCCTTAGATTACACTACATGTACCATGCTCTTGTAATGTCGTTGTGTCGACTGGAGCTACACATCGGCGCGGATGCAGATGTTTTGCGAATCAACGATACAAGAAAACTTCTCATGGACACCGCCAGGACCATCATCAACCTGACTACCTTTATCGAACTGAAGCCGTACACGCCATTATGGTGAGCAGAACGCGCTCTTTGACGGTGCATACGTATGCTAACCATCCAGGGTGCTTGGCACGATTCCCGCGTCGGCAATGTTCATTCTCTTTGACTTCGTCGTCCACAACCCTTCGCATGCCGAGACAGACACGAATCTCCGATTGCTAGACACGGCCGCAGGTTACTACGGGAGGTTGCAGTACGCGACCGGAGGCACATTTCCCTCGATGGTCATGTCTGGGTTCGCGCATATTGCAGCAGACTTTGTGCGCAGAATCCGAACCGAACACGACGTGCCTATGTCCAGACCAGGCGGGCGGCAGTTTCAAGACATGGCAAACATCGCATTGCCGGTACCAACTCCTTACGATGCACCAGCTCCGGATGTTTCCAATTCAACAAACATGGTTACTGGCACCGTTTGTACTTCAGGGCCAATATTTACAGTGCACTCTGACATTACGCCTGAGCCGCTTTTCTATCCAGTGGCTGAGGGCGACCTGTTCATGAACGATGATTTGCTCGCAGGTTTCAACTTCACCAACTTCTTTGATACCACGCTTCCTGGTTTTGACGCAGGATAACAACGTATAGATGCAATGATTGTCGGGTTCAATAGAAGCACATGCATTCCGGCATTTCCCTCGACGCCCTATAATACGTCCGTCCATGATCCTACGTGCGGCGGAGACGCACACAGCTCTCAAAATAGCATGTAGCAATGAGATTATGGCAAATTCTACAGCCATAAGTCAGGCGTGGTGACATGTTTGTTTACGTAGGTACAACTCAGCAGAACACACTATAGCTGGCAGTGGCTCTATTGCAGGGTAGACAAGGTGCAGCGTCAAAAATCAACGGGTTTTCGGCAGTGATACTTATTGTAATTGGTGTCGGCCTGCTCATGGACATTGTTGTGATTGATTGCGCAACTGGCCATATGATCTAGGACTCTGAATACCTTCCCATGGTCTGATGCGATTTTATCATTGCCATTGGGACAAATACGGCAAGGTTGGTAGCGGCATTGTGAAGACCTAGTGGACGCCAGACATTATGACGCGTGTTGGAGCTTATCATAGTATTGCTCCAGAGTCCGAGCAAACTAAGATCTGACATGCTTACAGCACATACAGGCAAACATTGAAAGCGGCCTTTCCGTACGCCCCAATTTCGCCGTGGCGCAGGATTCTCTGCCCCGTAATCAACTATAGCTCCTTGCCATGGCGCTGAATCGACTTCCGAGGCCCACTATTGAAACCCGAAGTCATCGAGCCGCACAATTGATATAAGCAGCAGTAACCACCATTATATCTACAGTTACCTTTCACCGCATGCACTCTCGGTCCAAACAACACATTCGGACATACATATTCAGAGGCTGCCATATGTCTTCTTCAAATGCGGCGCAGTACGCGGCATCTGTCGTGAGCCTAGAGCAGTTAAGGCCGTACGGCTTCTTTCTCGCTACTCTACTTCTCTGCTCGTACCTGTTGTATCAGTGGGCCTTGCCGAAGCCAATACCAGGGATACCATATAATGTCGATTCATCGCGGAAGATTCTGGGCGACATCCCCGCCCTGCTCGGCGAGATTAGCGGCACGGACAAGACATTTATGAATTATGTCCGCAAGCAGGTTGATCAGCACAACTCGCCCATCATCCAGCTCTTCTTACGCCCGTTCGGGAAACCGATGGTGATCTTGAGCGACTTCCGGGAGTCACAGGACATCCTGATGCGCCGCAAGGAATTTGATCGCTCAAATTTCATGGAAGAGCTCTTCCAGGGCGTTGCGCCCGAGCACCACATCATGATGCCGACCAACGACGTCTGGAAGGCGCACCGCAGGCTGTTACAAGATCTCATGTCGCCACCTTTCCTGAACCACGTCGCAGGACCTGTCCTCCACGCGAACGTGCTCGAGTTGATCAAGCTGTGGCGCATGAAGGCCGACATTGCGGGCAACAGGCCGTTTTCTGCCACGGACGACATCTACGATGCTGCCCTCGACGGTGTCTTCGGCTTTGCCTTCGGCGAGGACTTCGAATACAGCGCCACGAGCCCCAACGTGAAACTGCTCGAAGGACTGTCTCCGAAAGATATCGCACGTCTCAGGCAGAGCGGCGGCGGCGGCGACGATGAACCCCTTGAATTTATGACCGCGCCCAGGGACGATGCCGTATCGTCGACATTTGACCTGGCCCACGCGTTGGAGGAGATCAACGGGAAACCACTGGGGAAACTCCGTTGGAACTGGATTGTCGGGAGAAAACCTCGGACCAAGCGTGCCTTGAAGCGGCGAGACGACTACATCTACGGCGAGCTGAAAAAGGCAGTGCAGCGGATGGAGGACCGGGACACGTCTGTTCGATCGGCCGTCGACCACATGATGCAAAGAGAAACGAAGCTGGCGGAAAAGGACGGGCGGGCGCCTGAATACCTTTCGCCAGCCATGGCTGACGAGGTAAGCATATATATATACACCATTTCCAGGAAAGAACATGAAACACAGGAACATGAATAATGAGCTGACTTGTCCCTTCAAGACATTTGGCTTCGTCATCGCGGGACACGAGACCACCAGCACGACAGTCCTCTGGGCACTCAAGATCCTGGCCGACAACCCGCAACCCCAGACAAAACTGCGCCGACTGCTGCAGGCTGCCCACTCGGGCGCGTGGAACGAGGAGCGCAACCCGACGATCGACGAGATTACGGGTGCCGGCATCCCATATCTGGACGCGGTCATGGAGGAGATCCTCCGCTGCGGCGGCACGGTTCCAGCCGTCGACCGGGAGGCGCTGTGCGATACCGAGGTCCTGGGCTACCATATCCCCAAGGGCACGCAGGTCATCATGTCGGGCATGGGTCCCAGCATGTTGGCACCCGGCTTCGACGTCGAGGAGGGCAAGCGCAGCGAGACCTGCCAGACGGCCAAAGCTGACGGGCGTTTCAAGGCTTGGCGTGCGGAGGACATTGGGAAGTTCAACCCGGAGCGATGGCTTGTGCCGCTTTCTGGTGTCGAGGAGGAGGAGCAGCAGTTCAACTCGGAAGCCGGCCCGCAGTTGGCTTTTGGGCTGGGGACGAGGGGCTGTTATGGCAAGAAGCTTGCGTATCTGGAGCTGCGGATCCTCGTGACCATGATCGTGTGGAACTTCGAGTTGCTGCGGTGTCCTGAAGACCTTTCCAGCTATGCTGCAATTGCAGGCATCACCAGCAAGCCTCGGAAGTGTTTTGTTAGGCTTCGTAAGGTTCTGTAGAGGACCTGTGTATCGGTTGAAGACATACCTCCTCTCGATGGCATTCACATTTCAAAGTGGCGATAGGATTCTTTTACATCTTGATTACAAACTCCAATTGTTGGCTCATATAACGATAATAAATACACTCAACTTTTCGCTAACAAGTATTTTGAGAAACGAGCCTTGGGGTATACGAATCTCCTTTCTCCGCAAATGCATAAAAGCTAATCATACATATCATGACTCGTGAAATCCTTAGTGAGGTTTCTTTGCTGCCCAGTCGAGGTCTGTATTTATGGGACAGTTTCGGCACTGACACTGGCGAGCGTTGGGACGATTGTGTTCATCAAACCAGTGTCTGCATTGAAGGTGACACGATCAATGGTGACCTCACGGTCCGTGCCGTTTCCATTGGGGATCGCGAAGCGGTGGTAAGCCATATACCAGTCGTCGGTTCCCAGGATACCAATGATGGAGTTGTGGCCAGTTCCAAGGATGCCTTGCGACTCATCCTTCTGCAGGACGACACCCTGGTACGTGTAGGGACCGGTGGGACTAGTGGCAGTGGCATAGCCAACACGGTAGTCAGGCGACCGCGTGTCGGCAATGGAATAGGTGAGATGATAAAGGCCATTGCGGTAGTTTACAAAGGTCCCTTCGTTGTAGTCCGTCAGGCCGGTGATCTCAGTGATAGTATCTTGTTTGATTGAGAGCATGTCATCGTTGAGCTCAGCAACCAAGCATTTGCCGTTGCCCCAGAAAAAGTAATACTTCCCCGATACGGGGTCGGCGAAGACATCGGGATCAATGGCTTGGCTTGTGGTGATGGACTCGGTATTGGTAATCATAGGGCCCTCCTGAGCAGTGAAAGGTCCTTCGGGCGAATCTCCAACAGCAACACCAATGTTCTTTGCGTTATAGATAGGGTTGTGCCCGCAGAAGTAAAAGTAGTATTTGCCATTCTTTGAGGCAATGGTTGGCGCCCAGGCGTTGCCGGTAGACCACGGGACGTTACCATCCGCACCATTCAGTGTCAGGATGGGATTGTCATTTCGAGTCCAGGTGACAAGATCAGATGAGCTCCAGACATAGAAGTCTTTAGCGCCCCAGTCAGCGTAGCCGTCAGTGGTTGGGTACATGTAATAAGTGCCGCCAAAAACAGCGATGTTGGGATCGGCGTTATAGCCAGGCAGCACCGGGCTATCTCGCTTCTGCAGTGACGAGCGCTTCTTCGTCACAGTGCCTGCTGTGACAGTATTCCATTCGGTTGCAGTCACAGGGAGAACAGTACCGTGACGTGGGCTTGCGGGCAGGCTATATGAGCTAGACAATTGCCAATCTGGGTTGGCAATGTCTTCAGTCTCGAGTGGCAGGTAGTGGCGGCCAGAGTACTCATCGACGAACAAGTAAAACTTCTCTCCATTCACATCGTCCGGGTTGGACTTGAATATCGTAGGGCCTTCAACTGCTTGCGTACCGGCATTCTCACCAATGCAAGCGGTGATGCTTGTCCAGTTTGTCGCAAGCAGATTTGTCGAGCTTTCTTGGATGATGTCAACACAACCGGTGGCACTTCCGCCTTCGTCCTTGGTGAAGCGGTAGTAGACACCGTCGACATCAATTACAGTCGAGTCGATTCTTGATACACCTGTGTCTTCCCAGATGACAGGGTCGCCGAAGGTGACAAAGTCCGTTGTGGTAGCGTATAGAACGCGGTGATACGAAGTGCCAGTGTGTTCCGTGTCAGACTCCTCATATAGTTCAGAAGCCCAAAAAACAATATAAGCACCGAGGTCTGAGTCATAATAGGCTTCAGGTGCCCACGTGTTACCGGCTGTCTCAGGCGAGACAAGGACATGGCGCTGTTCTGACCAAGTCTCGAGGTCGCTCGACTCCCAGACCTCCAGATAGCGACTGCCATGACGGACAGAGTCACCCCAAGAAGTACCCGACCCAATCGACAGATCGGTAGCTATCAGATAGAAGGTACTTCCATCTTCAGATCGAATGATGAATGGATCTCTGACACCACCCGTACCCTCTGTAGAGGTAAGTACAGGCTGGCCGTTGTTTAGCTCGGTCCAGTCAAGGGCATCATTGCCGTTGCTTGCGGCGAAATAGATCTTCTCGCCGGCAATGGTATCATTTGTGAAATAGGCAAAAACATAGCCCTCCAGAGCATCGGTTTGCCTGGCTTGTTGGCGATAATAGGATGGATCGCGGATAGCAGCGCCACTGACAACCGCCGATAGACCTGCTATGGCAGGCAGAGTTGACAGAGTAAAATGCATATTGAAAAAGTGTGGATCGCCATATGCCGTAGGCCTGGATCTCTGGGTTCCAGCATCGTGGCTGATTTGCGCAAGGAACGCTGCATTATATATCCCGGATTGCACATGATCGTCACAAGCAAATGACGAGAGGCCATGCTGCTGGTGACCTCTCCTGCAGCAGCAACAAACAGATGCGATCATCGTTTCGATCTGATGGCCCGAGGGAAGTGGGTCCCAGCTCGAGCTGGCCGCTCACCGTAGCCCACTGTTGTCATCGTGCTCTGCCTTGTTCGTGAAGGCTTATACGATAGTATCCACATGCCCGGTTTCCACCAATCCAGGCGAGACGTAGCTCAAAAGCGGGCTGGCGGGATGTCAAAGTTGAATGGTCCTTCGTCGAGAATAACGATCTTCTAGTCTTGTGACAGTTGAACTGTCCTTACAAGTTTCCGCTTGCGGAATAGCCTCGCTCATGAGAGGTTCGTCTGTGAGTATGACATGGCACAGACTATGAGTAATCCAATAAGATACGGATTGTAGATGCCTCTCCCACTAGCGAGTGAAGATCAGTCGGCTGCGATCGGCCGCCACATCTCGTTACTCCACGTTTCTCCTCTCTACCCCAGAGATCCCCCGCATTGCAAGACTTCTTCGGCCTTCCAATAGGTAGATCTCCAACGCGCTGCGGAGTCGAGCATATGACCCCTCATGGTGAACACGTAAGTTTCGCGTCGGGGGAACAAGGCCGGGCTGTCAAAGCGAAGGATTTGTTGGTCAACCGGGTGACCATGGGCGCCTTCTAAGACGGCAAAGTGCGCGTGGTCACTGCAGTGCTACCGCCTGTCATGTTTAACGTTAAAACGGCGCGGGGAATTCGGAGCCGTCGATGTGCGGACGCAGTGGTGATTGGGCTCGCTCGAGACCCCAGCCGTCGGTAGTTGGCGACTAGTGTATTCGGGGTAAAGATAGGCACAGCTCGACGTCACTCTTGTATGCTCAGGGCTGAACCGCATTCACGCGGTCTCATCGCGACTCACGCTACCCGGGAATATTCATTGCAGACTGCCATTTGGAAAGTGACTGTGTCTCAGCGATATAGTACCTTTGCTCCTCGAATGGCCTTGTCTAACTTGGTGGATATGTTATTCCTGCGGCATTTCCCGTCCTGGGTCCAATGAGAATGCACCTCCGCCTTCCGAGGTTCCCTGAGGTTACACTCATTATGGTGCCTCGGACTTGAGGAAGCCCAACAACGAGAAATTCTTGGTTTACTCGTATAGTTATAAGCGCTCTACCCTCATTCGTGGAATTCGTTGCGTCTTCATCACGCGCCTCTCGAATCTCAGCTCAGTCGATAATTCAAGTTGTTTGCCAAGTATGAGACGTATGCTCTCCCGCCTTCAAATCTCCTCATGAACTCTGTTTTGGGAGCTCCGCGCAACTCGAGGCTTGAGTCGTGGTCGTACCTGGAAGCTCACAGCCAAGCCTGCATACTGAGAATGGATATCGGGGACAAACCTTTTAACAATCACCTGCATCCGTTTATGCTTTCGCGATGCTCATTAGCAGTTGTCCTTGACTCGTTCGGTAATCAAGAACTACGATTTGTTTTGCATCGTCGACCTCATCACAACATTCTCTGTAACTGCTTCCCGAAGCCGCCGAAATCCGACATGACGATCTCGCAAAGGCCTTGGCAGCGTTCTCCAAAAACGACGGCACTGAGCACCTCACTGTTGTGCCACTTATTATGCAACATGACCGTGATGGTAATGAAACTTGTTGCTAATATGTAGACAGTTTTAATGCATAAATCGAAGGCAACGGGGGGCCCTTCGCTCTGAAATTATGGTAATTCATTTGTTAGGTGGCTACAGGTACGCCAGCGAGATGTGTACAGCGAGATGATTGCTATGAGATGGAACCAGATCATCTTCGAGGCAACGGATAAGCTTTCAGTCGACCTTGGTGACAGTGAAAACTCTAAAAGTGCCCATGATCTAGTCTGAGATAACAGACACTGGCAAGTAGAAACTTTGAATATCAATTTAACTGCAGGCGGTTCGAAGCCATCATCCCAAATCACATGAAAACAATTTCTCGGAACACCGATTAGACGTACACATATAGAACTGGCTAAGTGACGGGTCTCCAAGACCCCGAATCTTAAGTGTGCATATACCAAGTTAGAGTTGGTATTCGAAGAGGTTATACAATACAGCGAGGGCTATGGTGGGGGTCCTCAAACTTTTCCGCATGATTAGAATAGTGTCAAATCGCGGAGGACTTCTCCACTACAAAGGCAGGCCGGACAGATCGAAACCTACGTTCTAGTGGCACCATCTCTGATGGCGGGACAGTATCCTATAATGATACTGGGCTCAATCTGATTGAGCAAATCAAGTATTGCGGTCTGCAGATGAGTGTAGAGTATGTCACTACCTTGAAGACAAAGGTTGGCATAAAAGGATGCCAGCGATTCCAATAACAAAGAATGTCCTCCGGTAACAAGGGTGCTGCCTGCGGCGAACCACTCGACGTAGGTTGGGGCCGCTTTGTTGGGATCTTGATTGAGATGGCATTGGACAAAGGCAGGCAAATCGTGACACTTTCAAATGCCACAGGGAGTGCCCGAAAGAGGAGGCATCTATAGGGATAGGGCTTCAGTATCGTTTCAATAATAATTCATACGAGTGCTTGAGTAGCGATGTTAGCAGCACACCTACTTCCATTGACAACGTTTCTGCTATGCATTCTGAGAGCAGTACCGCAACGTTACGATGGGCAGTTCTGGCCGTGTAACCCAATGCAGAATGCCTCGTGTCCTCCAAACCCAGGTCTAAATCAGTATGACTATTTCATAGACTTCACCAACCCTCCGCCGGACTTGGCGGAGGACTGGAGCACTTCCAACTACGCCACCATCACGTACAACACCAGAGCCAAGAACGGTGCCGAGTTCACCTTCGCAAAGCGAATGGATGCGCCGCAGCTTTTCACGAACTTTTACATCTTCTTCGGGCGGGTTGACGTCGTCATGCAAGTGGCGCCAGGCACCGCCATGATCTCGTCAGCCGTGCTGATGTCCGACGACTTCGATGAGATCGACTGGGAAATGTCGGGCAACGACTTCAACCTAGCAAGGCAGTACCCGAACGGAGTTGTCCAGAACAACTACTTCTCGAAGGGAATCACCGGCTGGTACGACCGGGGCCAGTGGCAAGTGTGCACTCGCCCTCAGACGCAATTTCACACATACTCATTCGATTGGACCCCGACGAAGCTCGACTGGCTGATTGATGGTCAGGTGGTTCGGACTTTTCTGGCCTCTCAAGCCGATAACAATGATCATCAATATCCTCAGACCCCATCAAAGTTCCAGCTTGGAATCTGGAGTGGCGGCGACCCAGATCAGAACTCAGGAACGAGGGACTGGGCGGGAGGCATAACCAACATGTGAGTGGTGCGCCTCGAAGCGAAGCGCTACCGTGATGCTAACTTTTTCTTTTTCCTTCACAGAACCGCGGGCCCGTACACGATGTTCGTGAAGAGTGTTAAAATCCAGAACTATAACCCGGCGCAGCACTACAAGTGGACGGACCAGAGCGGCAGCTGGAAAAGCATTAAGCTGATCAATGACACGGCTATTAGGTCCTCTAGTACCTCTTCTTCTCAGAAATCAACTTCATCTTCTAATCTCAGCTCTCGCCCTGCGTCTTCCTTGCCCATCACGAGCAGTAGCCTGTCAAGTACGATATCTTCAATCACTTTTGCTAGCCCAACAGTGGCGAAGACTACAAGCACTCCTGCAATCTCCAAGACTTCGGGTGGCACGCGCTCAAACAGTGTAGCAAGCGTGCCGACCACTTCTAGCACTTCAGCCTCTTCATCTGATAAGGGTGCCAGCCCCGTAGTCCTGAACCCTGCAGTTCCTGCGGCCAGAACCTCCACATCGCTCGGCTCTGCAAGCAACCCGAACCCAATTCAACTCACCCCTGGCCCTTCTTCTGGCACAGGGCCGCCGTCGTCATCGAGCAGCAGTTCTGACCTCGGCGGCACCTCGAGCGGCTCGACCAGCGTCACAACTAGATCTGATCCTGCCGCAGGAGGGCCACATACGCGCAGTTCCGTGTGCCAGGGGCAGGTCTGCGTGACCCTTTCGCCCTCCACGGCAGCCAAGCCCACCATGCCGCCACCGGCCTCGGAAACAAACAGGAGCCCGTCAGCCGCCACGGCCACAACCCCTGGCGTGACCGGCCATTACTGTATCGTAGGAGTGGACGACGTCGCAACCTGCAGTATCCTCCGCCTGGCGAGCCCGACGACCAAACCCGCCGGCCCTTCCACTTCCACTTCCGTGACCCCCAAAGCCACAGGCCCCGACATGGCCCCGTCTGCCGGCACGAGCAATCTCCAGACCTCCTGGCTCTGGCCCTTCTCCAAGTCGCAGAACGGCCTATGCGCATACCGGGGGTTCGCCGTGTGCGCTGGCAGCGGGTTCGGAGACTGCTGCTCGCGGTGGGGGTACTGCGGCAAGACGGAGGCGTACTGCGGTGCGAACTGTCTAGGGCACTGGGGCTCCTGCTTGGCAGGAGGGGACGGGGAGGAGGAGAACAGGGGGGGTAGACGGCAAGAGCAGGGCGAGCAACATCAGTGGGAGAGGCGGGCGAGGGCGTACCCGCCTGGAAGACGGCCGCAGGCGACAGAGATCGTATGAGGAGGGATCGATGGGTTCTGATTGGTGAACAGTCTTCTTGTGGTGTTTTTTTTTCCCCTTCTTTTTTTGTATGATTGTGTGCATTACCCCTTGGCTGTTCAAGTCGCCATTCTCAGGCCGTCTATTTTATTTATGTATCATTAATGCACCATTTCTTTCATGTTATTGAAATCTTGGTCGGACGTGCACGAATAGGTTGCCAATTCTTCTTACCTGCTTATATAGACTGTTTGGCCATGCAGACGAAGAGGTTACTTCGCGATTCGTGTTCCTCTACTGCTCGTCGTGTCAAGAAAACGTGACACATACCTCGACCTTATCTCAATGTCTCCAAGGACGACTGCTCGTGGGTTTGGTACCTCCTTCCGGTCGAAGACTCAAGATAGACAGATCACGTACAAAGAGGAGAGGATGTCGAGAGATGTTCATGACTGCTGATGTATTTATCAATCTACCGTGTTTCGCCATGTACGAAACGAACCAAAACCATGCCATTATTTTACTGTCGTATCAATATCGTGATCTATGCTTTGCATTGCCGCTTTCCATGAACTCCTGAGACCATTCATTAACCCCACATCTATTCCAATTGACCAATTCCAAGGTTCTCGGGCTCGGCCTTGACTATCCGCAGGGTGTTGGTGTTACCCATACCACCCTTCCAGCCCTGGACGACGACGACGGTGTCTCCCGCGTTCAGAACCTTGAGGTTCAAGGCGTTCTTGACGGCCCACTTGATACGTCGGTCAACATCCTCTTGCCAGTTCACCTTGGTGAAGTCGGGCTTCTCCTCGGGGAAGTAGAAGGGGTAGACGCCACGGTACAAGTGAGCGAATCGGGAAGCGCTGGCATTTCTAGTGACCATGAAGATGGGGCAGACAGGTCGGTACTTGGAGAGAAGACGAGCTGATTCACCAGATGTGGAGAGGACAATGATGCCACCGGCGTTGAGCTTGAGGGATGAGTTGACGGCATCCATGGCGCAAGCCTCGACGACGGTCACCGGGGGCTTGACGTTCTTGGTCAACTCGTAGTAGTGGGAGACATAGGGAATGGTGTTCTCGGCCATGAGACAGGTCTTGGACATCTCGGTGACGGCGGCCTCGGGGTAGTCGCCCTTGGCGGTCTCGCCGGACAACATGACACAGTCAGCACCATCGGTGACGGCGTTGCCAACGTCCGAGATCTCGGCACGAGTGGGACGAGGGTTCTTGATCATGGACTCAAGCATCTGAGTGGCGCAGATGACGGGCTTGCCGGCCAAGTTGCACATGGCGATCATCTTCTTCTGGGCGGCGAAGACCTCGGCGGCGGGGATCTCGATACCCAAGTCACCACGGGCAACCATGACACCGTCGGTCTCCTTGAGGATCTCGGGGAAGTTGTTGAGACCTTGTCGGTTCTCGATCTTGGCGATGATCTGGATGTGCTTGCCCTGCTCGCCCAAGACGGCGCGGATGTCCTTGATGTCCTTGCCGGAACGGATAAACGAGGCGAAGACCATGTCGACGTTGTTCTTGACACCGAACTCGAGATCCTTCTTGTCCTTCTCGGAAAGAGCGGGCAGATCGACATCGGTGTTGGGCAAGTTGACACCCTTTCGGGAGCTGATGTAGCCGTTGTTCAGGGCCTTGACCTTGAGGGTCTTGTCGTCGACAATCTCCTCGACCTGGAAGGCGAGGATACCGTCGTCGACGTAGATGATGCGGCCCTTCTCGATGACCTTTGTGATGTTCTTGTAGTCGACGAACCTGGACAAGTTGAGAAGGGACAGGGTTAGTCATCTGGCGATTTGTGTCTGTTGGGCATGAGGAGCGAGGGGGAGGGGGAAATGCCGGCTTACATGTTCTCGGTATCGCAAGCAGCGGCGTACTGGTCGTCTGTGGTGATGTTCAAGATGGTGCCGGCGGTCAGAGGCAGGTCGGCGTCGCCCTTGGTCTGACCGGTTCTGATCTCGGGGCCCTTGGTGTCGAGGGCGATGGCGACCTGACGGCCAGGCTGGGACTTCTCGGCCTCGCGGGCATGGTCAATGACGGACTGGTGGTACTCGTAGGAGCCATGGGAGAAGTTCATGCGGACAACGTTAAGGCCTGCGGTTCTCAGCTTGTTGATGGCTTCTACCGAGTTTGTCTTGGGACCAATGGTGCAGATGATGGAGGTTCTTCGGAGGTTTCTCTCGGGGGTGTACTCTGTGTTGAGGTTGGCCAACCACTCGATGCGGCCATCGGTGGCCATGTGGTCGACGGCGGTAGCTGCGTAGGACATGGCGCGATTGCGAGGCATTCTAGGATTGCTGGGTGTCGTGTTTTATAAGTAAGCTACCGGAGATAAAAAGGTTAGCGGGTTAATTTGGTCGAGGCCCGTCCCGTGGCTGTGCGAAATGATATTCCTAAGAAAAACAGGGATATTGGAGAAACAAGACGCGGTAGAGTGAACCTTGAGCCGGCTTCTGAAGATCTGTCCAGTTCAAGTGTCTGGCATCTGAGATCTAAAGTCATCAGGTAAGAAAAGGGCTCAGCCCAGCTCACTCGTCGTACCCCCCCGATAGTGCTGGCTAGGAATTACACCATGATGACCGCATTATCCATGGGGCAGTAGCCAAGAAGAGGGAAAACACAGAAGCCATGGTCCATGTCCTCTGGATTCCTAAGAGCACCCACCATCTCCCGTCTGGAAGGAACTAAGACGGAAAGAAAGAATGAACGAAAGCAAGGAAGAAGGAAAGCAGGACAGAAACATGGGTGGTATAAAGGCAAACCCGTTGGGAACAACCAGGTCAACTTGGGAGGGAAGGTGAAGTGAGACTGAGACTTGAGACTGAGACTGAAGACTGAAGACTGAAGACTGAGACTTGAGACTGAGGACTGAAGACTGAAGACTGAGGACTGAGGACTGAGGACTGAGGACTGAGGACTGAGGACTGAGGACTGAGGACTGAGACGGAGGCTGCGGGGTGATTGCGAATGATGAGTGTGTATGCATGTATATGTGCTTACCTTGTCGAGACAGTCCTTTCACCGGATTGTCTGTTTCTCAAATCTTCTTTTGGTCGAGAAAGATGCAACTGTAGAGAAGGAGAATTGCGCGAATTGTAGGATGACAATTGCGGCGATGGGTGGCTTTTTGTTTTTTTTTTCCTCTCTCCTCTTCTCCTGGCTGTCTGCTCTTGGGGAAGCTCCGACGTAATGAAAAGTGCCTCACCAACTAAAAATGTATGGGTATGTAATGGCCTTTGCGGGATGAGGGGTCCCTGCTCTCTCTTTTTTTGCATGCTGCCCCTCCTCTAGTGCTGGACCCAATTCCATGCCCCATGCAACCATGCAATCATGCTTCTTAGCCCGTGTCCTTTTTCTGCGCTGCAGACTATTGCATAGTTCGGGATCCGTATCCTACATACATAGGAGAGAGAGACATTGCGAGCAAAAGGCCGTGTGGCCCCGCCAAGACATTTCTGGTGTCTGGCCCAGCATCTCCCAAGCGTTTGCTCAAGCGTCTCAACGTTTTCCGTGTTTCAATTCGCTGGCCTGTGTGAGAGAGCTTTGCCTCCAGTCGTTCCTCCCACGGGTCCCACACGAGTGCCTACTGTACACACAGCCTACAGCACACCATGCATGTATAGGTTAGAACCAAAAGGTACAGTGCAGTACCTTTTCATGAGCTCCAATCTTCCAAACCACTAGGACAACATAGACCACGATTGACTGATTGATGGATTGATCGGTCGACTGAGCGACCCGCCATGCTGAAAGTCGTTACATATATCTGATACGATACAACACGATACGACACAGTGCGATGCAATGGCGGCTGCGACGGCGACGGCAGCGGCAACGGCCACGACCGCCTACTTGGCTGGCCAGCGCCGAACCACAAACTGCAGAGGAGGACTTCTTGTCGGCCCTTTAATCGGATATGGTCTGTGCTGATCGACGCCAGGGCGATAAGATAAGAGCCGTAGTGGGGTTCTGAGGTGGGGTGTCGAGGTGTGTGTTGGTGGGGGGCCCCAAGGGACCAGGGGCGCCTGGGGCTTCCCAAAACTGAAGCCAGAATTCTGAGGCAGGAATTTTAGCCTGCGGCTCGAAGGGTCTTGGGGGGGGTCTCTTATTGTTTCTTGGCGCCTCACCCCCAGCCCCCCAGCCCCCCAGCTGCACTTGTAGTTTTTGCCAACTTTGCAGGTGCCCGGCTGCCCAGAGCCCATGGCTCCACTTTCAGGTAGGCACGGGCTGAGCCGGAGCCCGGTTGTTGCACATGTCCACCGCCCCTGCAACCCTCGCCCAAAAGGTGGTTGATTGACTGCTTCAGTTGCCAAAGTAACCTGTCGCATGACATTCTATTCTGTTTGAAGACGGAAAGCTGTTCAGGCCACTTTGCAAACGAATACCATCATCCCAACGACGCCCAGCGATCGCCACTCTGCCGAGCCTTGTTTCGCAAAGTTCCAGGCCATCCGCTGAAACCCCGACAGTTCCCACAGCTCTTGGGCAGACGCAGACTGTCTGTCAGCATCGCCGCCAACATGGTTGTGAGTCGACACGCCCAGCCCGACCCGCAGAAGACATGGAATCAATTTCTGAACATTGTCTCTCTCTCTCAGTTCATGAACTTACTGACATTTGGCCTCTGGGGAAAGCTTGGTCGATTAACCCACTATGCTGTTGATGCAGTCCTCAGTAGGATCCTCTCCTCTTCTCTTCTCTTCGCCGACCACTCGACCACTCTCATGTCCGACTAACACGCGCTCCCTAGTTTCCACCATCCTGGCCGGAATGAGACGCTCAACCGGTTTGACGTGAGTGCCACAACGTTCCAGTGCATGTCGTGGGACATGACCGGGAACAAAAGTGCGAAGATCTTGGGGCCAGGACTGACTGGATTACGCAGTTTCCAAACCAAGAAGATCGGAGGCGACAACGAAGATACCAACAAGTGGATCGAGAAGTACCTTGGCGTTGGCGAATGGGTCATGGATCAGTCCGTTGCCATCGCCGGCTCAAGTCCTTGGTTCCATCGAACTCGATAAGATTTAGGTAGGCCGCATAGCCGGGGAAGCCAGATGGACATGTCGCACTCGTTGTGTTGAAGAAGAATCTGGCTTTGAGACGACAGCTCATCGGCCAGGAGTTCAGACGGCTCCCATCCCCTCCCCTTCATAAGCCAGGGAAGCCCTCCGCTGGGCGGATAGCATCGGGGCAAGCGGATAAACGGAGGAGGGTTGGCAAGCTACCTTGGCATTATCGCGTGTTCCGGATGGCGTTGGGTTGGTTTAGGGTTATATCATTGATCGCAACACGGCATTTCGTTTTGCAGTAGGTGTGCCTCGGCCAAGGCAGGAAGGAGAGTCACCCTTCTCTTTGTATTTTGGCACTTTTTGCAAATTTTATTTTTTTTGGCAATTTTGCATAGAGAAAACTGAAATGGCAAGGCCCAACACTGCGGAAATGAAATGCCTAAAGTGCGCTATGTATTCGTCCTTCCACTTACAAGTAACAGGAAAACCCCCCCATTTGCCCGGGCAAAGTCGGGTTAGCCGAGACATTGCCGACCATGCAGTCTCTTTGAGGCGGGTACTGTAGTTCTCGTTCTACGCGGTCCAAGTACCTATGTAATGTAGTGCAATGCAATATAAATGCAATGTATTGCCATGGCCCCAAGACTTGTCGGTCTAGCTCATTGCGAGAGGGGGGCGGAAGCAAAGCATGTGACTATTTCAGCAGTGAAGGCTACTGCTAGTCTACCACTCTATCACACACGGCAAGTAAGCAACAGCATACTGCCATCTAGACTACGCCGAAATCACAAACATGTATAACTATCTTACTCTGGTCCCAAACGTTGTTTTACGTACCTGGCATTCGAGGCACTCAGTCGAGGCAGTCTTCTTTGTTGGACCGCATGAGCTTGAGCTTGAGCTTGGCCCTCGGGTGAAATGTGCGAACTTTAAATCTTGAACCTCGAGGGTCTTTCTTGTCCGCCAAATAAACTGCAGCATCATCATGCATGCATGCAAGGAGTTGGGAAGGAAAGAAGGAAAGAAGGAAAGAAAGAAGAAAGAAAAAACGTCTAGTCATTCGTTTCCTCGCCTCCACCCCCATCTTCTACTAATTGTACCATGCCTGCGCCGTATGACCATTCAGCAGGGAAGCACTTACTTACACCTGAGGAAAGGCTGCATGCATGTCTCAAAATCTACAGCACATGCCAGCAGCTCGTGAGCTCCTTTATCGATAGCCTATTTGAAGTCGGAAGGTTGTTTGGCAGTCAGTTGGCAGGTAAGCAGGCATGTCGCCAAGTCAGTTAAGCTTAGCGTGTCCATATTGTTACCTGTGATATCATTTCCAATCCGCCCTCCTAGAGACATCTGCCCACACGACAGCTCAGGTTAGCCGCAAGAGCTCATATCCATTTTCTCCTTTTCTTTTTGCTTTGCCTTTCCCAGAGTTGTCCGAACATCTTCGCCTCGTAGTGACTGTGACAGACGAGCTCATGGCCTGCTCTGGATTGTAATATGAACAAGCAGCAAGCAGCGCTGTCGCTCGCTCGCAACGAGACTGGCTCTTGAATTCCCAGGGACTTGCCACAGACATGCCACTTTGACCCAACCAGGAATAAACGCAGCTCATCGCCATGACTTCGCGGTCTTCCTTTCTTCCGCGGCTGTCGCTAGGCGGCAAGGGCAGTCCTATACTGCCGACTCATCACCAGCGAACCAGATCAGACGACCACGACTACGACTACGACCTCTCCGAGCTGTCTCCACGCCCGTCCTCCCCCCTGCTATCACCAGATCACGTACGCGACTTTGGTTTCCATGACTCCGCCGCATACCACGACAACAGTAAGGACAAGGGCAATGGCAAAGGCAAGGCCAAGGCAGCTGCTTACGCCGAGCCAGGAGAGCAGTTCCCTCCCATAAGTGTTGTGGATCGCATGCGAACACACCGCCAAGACCAAGCAGCATCACGAGAAAGAGAACGTCGGGTCAGAGAGGACGAGAGGGAACGGAACGGCCCAAGATGGATCCCGCCAGCTTCCACAGATTACCGCGACCATGACGCCAGAACACAGGGCTACCCTGCGAACACCAGGTCGACACAGAACCAAGGTAGAAACCTGGGTACAAGTTTCATGGGCTTCCTGAGTTCCGCCCCTTCCAGTACAGAGCAGGGCCCGACCAACGAGGTCGACAATACCTTCCGAACCATACAACGGCGCGAGCGGCAGATCCAGAAAGAGCTACAGAAATTACTAGATGCGCAGGCACGTGCTCTCGATCAGGGAGCGGCCTCGGACGGCACGAGTCAGGCTGGAAGCGATACACCACGGCATACATCGCGCGCCTCTTCATCTCCCTATCGCTCGCGAAGCGTAAGCTCCCACGGCGACCCCGTGGCCCCGGCTGTCGTGCCCGTTCGCCAACCCAAGCCACGACCTTTGACAATCCGACAAGTTCGTACCTCCATCGCCCGCTCCATGGCCATGCTATCTGATCTGAAAGAGGAGGAAGACGCCTGTATCGTTTCTGCCATTTCAGCTCGGACGACGGCCCTTGCAAAGGCAAACAAGCTGTCTCGCCAGCACAAGGCGATCGCCGCCGACCTACGTACACTCGAGATGGACGATCCTTTGCGGAAAGAACTCGAGGGCATGAATGGCGAGTACGGCAAGGTCTGTGCCGACATTGACGAGTTCGAGGGCAAGCTAAGACAGATGAAGCACCGCAAACGTGTACTGGAAGCACGTATGGAGGAGGTCAAGAGCGAGCGCGAGAGCGGGCTCAGCGGCTACAAGGGTGCTCTTCGAGAAACCGAAAGAGACATTGGCGAGATGATGAGGATACCAGGCGTGAAAGTGCTTTCGATTGAAGATACCGCCAAGGGCCCACAACCGGAAGTCCAGGAGGACAACGCCGACGACAAAGTGATAGACCGCGCTCTCAGCGGCCACGAATTCATGCGCATGCGACCGGAACGACGCACTCTAGCCATGGCCAAGGAGTGGTGGGAAGGCGAAATGGCCCTTCTTTCACGCCGCAAGGACGATGTGGATAAAGAGCGGGACGCGCTGTCTGAAGGATCTGAGGTTTGGGCCCAGACAGTGCAGCTCATCAATGATTATGAAAGAAGGCTCGGCGCCGCGCTGAGTAACTCTATGCAAGCACCACCAAAGGAGCGCCAAAAGTCCGAAGCAGACCTCTTCCAAGCACAATACCGAGATCTGCAGCAGACAATCAAGGAGATAGAGAAGAATCTGCACCATGTCGAGGAGAAGGGCTGGAATCTGTTGGTGGCTGCTATCGGTGCCGAGCTGGAAGGATTCATGGAGGGCGAGAACATATTAGCTGACCTGATGAGATCTAAGGGTTACGAGGTCCTGGCCGATAGCGGGCTTCTGGGGCTCGATGACGAACAAAGTGTCAACAACAGAGACGAGATTGACACCAAGAACGATGCTATGTACGGAGAGGCAGGTCGCAATAACGCCGTTGATGATCATGATGAGCTGACCGGTAGTGTTGTTCGGCGCTGGGGAGGTCACTCCGAGCTGAGGACTCCACCGGTATCTCAAGAGGAGCATCGCGAGGAAGCAGATACTTCCAGAATAAACGAGCCTCCTTCAGATCTCCTGCAGAACCACGGCGATCATAGAGACGAGAGTGACAACGAAGTACCCGCCGATCTGCTCGTCAGTCAGGTGCATAGGGAAGAGAGCGAGGACGAGCATGCTAATGAAGTGCCGGCCGAATTCTTGTCCACACACGACGGGCTTCCAGAAGTGAAGGCAAAGCAGCATGGCATAGAAGAGGAGGAGGAGGATAACGAAATCCCGAGAGATTTGCTTGGCCGAGTAGAGGTCGGGACCAGGGACGATGGCGTTGAGTAGGGACATGCAGGACTTCCGAGCTTTGAGTACGGTGAATATGAATCAGGTGCATCATTGTGTTTCCTTTGAAATGAGCGATACTACCCGCTTCGATTATGAGAACAAACACAAGGGGTTCTGGTCTGAATAGTGATACCAATTTTTACAATGCAAATCGAACATGGCCTAAAGAGCACTAGTCCGTATTCTGTGCTGTTATGCTAGTCTCGTCAGTCTATACGTCTGGCCTCTCCGGGATGGTAAAGCATATATCGCGCCGAGAAACATGATGACCCAGAGCAAGACACCCATGCCCGTAAGCAAAATGACTCAGTTATCTTCAAGCATATTGGGACCTGGATTTGTGCAACGTAGTGTCTCCTGGCTTGGGTGGCATGCCTTTTGGCTCGGGATAAAACAACTTATCATGGTGGCCTTGTTAAATACTCAAGCATTTACGGCTTCGTGAGGTTTCATATCCATGGCTTACTGTACTCCAGTCAAAGGTGCAATGTGTAATAAGATGGGCCATTCAAGCTTAGGACGGAACATATTAAATTTATGCGTTCTCGTGAGTTTTTGGGGTTATAGCTAAACCAGCCAGCCTAAATATTGTATTTCTCATTGCGGCCTTTGCGCAGGCTCTGTCGAACATGAAGAGTATCCGCTGCCAGCCTCTTATCTGCCTCGTGGTTCGAACGTCGTCTCTCTTGGTCAACTTTCTCACGACATCTCGAGGGTCACACCCGTCCACGCCCCTGGCCTTGACATCCGCGCCATGCTCCAGCAACGTCTTGATGGCACCCTCTCGCCACTCCGAGGGTCTGTCTTGGCAGAGATAGTGCAGGGGTGTCCTGCCGTCCCGGTCGCCCTGGCTGATGTTTACACCACTACTGGCCAGCAAGCCGGTACAGTCCTCCACCTCGACGAAGTATTCAAGCTGGCACAGAACGTGGAGCGGCGTCTCGCCGTCGAGGTCTTGAATGCCGAGGTCCACGCCATGCTTGAGGAATATTTCGATGCCCTGCTTCAGAGCCAGCGAGTTAAACCGAAAGAATACATGTATTGGCGTCACGCCTGTGGCGTCAAAGACACGCCAGTCTGCACCATGAGACAGCAGCGTCTCCATGTGTATACCCCCACGAAATTGCCAGCAGGCGAGGTGTAGTGGTGTAGTGGTGTTTGCCCAAAGCTGCTGCAGGCGTTGACCGAGGCCCCGCGCTCCAGTAACTCTTCTATAATCTTCTTGGCCTTACCAGTATATCTATAGTGTAACTTACATAGCTTGTGTAGTGGGGTTAGAGAATTGCAACCGAGTGCGTTGACATCAGCGCCGTGGGCCAGAAGTAGTCCAACCGCCGCACGCTGATACAGCATGCAATCGCCACCGCCGCAAATGGCGTGCAGGGGCCGGTCACCCGCCGAGACAGCAGAGGCATCTTGATCTTGTCCTCCTTGGCTGCTCGGAAACCGCCGGCTTTGAGCAGGGTTTCAATATTATTATTCGATGCTCCCAGTGCTGGGTGGCTGGGCTACCAACGTTTTCGTCTTGGTTCTTGTAGTTATCTTGAACTGCCCAGTTGATCGGGTACCAGCACTGCATATGCGTAAGCTGGTCGACATCCACAGACATATTGTCAGGCTTGTTGACATCAGCGCCCTGTGCAACCAGAAATATCACGGCATCGGAGCTGATGTGGCTGACAGCAATTGAGACCGGTGTCATGTTCTTTCCTGCGACGGTTCTTGCCGCGCCCAGTACATGGTCACGTTCGAAATGGCGGTCCGCGGGTCCTCCGTGTTGCAATGCAGATCTGAGCACCTCCACTCGGTCGAAGAAGCAGCCCCACGATATAGCATGGCAGTCACCATCCTTGATGTCGTTTTCGTAGAGCAGCGGGATGAGGACGTTTCAGAATCCCTTGCACGTTGTCGCCAGACGCTTCAATTCGTGACGCTCGAGGTACGAAGCTGTCATGAGAACCAGCTCGTTCGGTAGTAGTGTGAGACGGCCCATAGCTTCGTTGTCCATGTTGCGTGGGTGTAGTTTGATATTAGCCATGTGTGTTTAAATAGCGAGCGGGTGTAGTGGTGAGTCATGATCTAGATGTGAAAGTGAAACACCAGAATGAAGGAAGCAAAAAGATTCAGGGAAACCAGATTAGTTGTGAAACGTGATGATATAGCAAGCGATTTTATCGCAATTAACGTAATAATCCTAAGTTGAGAATGAATAAATAGGCTCGAATTTCGCCTTATTATTCTTATTCTTCTTTTCTTCGCTGCTGCTCGACCAAATCCATGGCCAACCCGGTGGTTAACATTGATTTATGAGTATCATCAACTTCTGGTACCACGAAACTTTTACATTGTGCCCATCAAACTTGGCTTGTTAAGCACACGGCAATTTTTCCAACTTTGATGGCATGTCGAACACGTGCACTTTGTTGAAACATGCCTAGATATTTCTATTAGCAGACTGATGGTCTAGATATTTATTAATGTCCCAGCTTGCTAACCATACTCCAGTATTCACAGACTTGTATTCAATACTGAAGATAAACTCTTTGTTCACGCAGGTGATGAGTAACATCGCGAGTACTGTATAACTCAACGAAAGACTATCCATGTATACAGACCGTGGTATCTTACGAAGTCACACCCTAGGGCACCGTGAAATAAACTGCGTCCGAGAGCTGATTGTGCCGTAAACCAAGCCCAGCGTCATGTCAATTTGCCTTCTTAGTCTCTGGAGGCCGTTGTTCTAAGGCACCTTTGCATCTGCTTCGTAACCTCTCACATACTCTTTGGCATACTATACCCATCTTCTTATCCAGATCTGTGCTCCTTGATGCAACATATTGAGAGTTCCCGATCATCGTCTACTTCTGTTGAGTTGGCTCCAGCGTCTACCAGCATCCTCAGAACATCAGACTTGTTTCGATTGTGGCATATACTCTCTTCGAGAAGAACAAGCAGTGGGTTTTGACATATTCCACTCATTGCGTTGACATGTTTGCCGTGTTCAAGAAGATCCTTGGTGATATTCTTACCACCTTTGCTTCCGACCCAGTAGGAGCGGTAAGGACCAGTTACAATACGTTGCAGCCGGGGACAACTTGTTTATGGTGCTCAATAAGATAAGTCTTGTGTGTAACCCGAGCTTTACATCTCACGGGGGATATTTATTTATCGAGGAATAGTTTGTTATCTAGAAAGAGCAATCCTTTAGAGAATAACAAACCCCTTGGGCAGACTTGGTCTTTTCCTTTTAGATTCAAAGATAGTTGATAATAATTGGGCCATGGTAAGGATGACATAGTATGCAATGCTATTGTTCGTGTAAAAAAAAATGAAAAAAGAACAACCCGGAAAATCAAGATGTCGCATTGTTTTGAGGGGGCCATTGTCCTGTTTATTCGATCGGATTTGAGGCTTGTGCGATTGATTATTCTACGCCGCCAAACCTGGACAAACTACCCCCACAAGCATATTTCCATTCCTTCTCTTTTTCTCTTCTCACACACTCGGGTTTCTTCAAACTGCCCCACCACCATTGGTACACGGATTCCTTGCAGACTGAACATTGTACATCTATCTCTCTTCCATGTGACCCAGCCGCCACCGCCTCGATCAAAGCTGCAAACCCTTTCCTCGTTCTCTCGCCACTTTCAGCGCCTTTGCGGTCATTGATTGGTGTCTTGTCATCAAAATATCCCATCACAACTGTCTTTCGACTTGTCGCCATGTTGTCCGCCGGCAGTGCCAGCCCCCAGCGCCTGCGAACGATGTCTCACGCAGAAGGGCCTTCGTTGACCGACTTACCAGCCGAGTTGCTCTATGAGGTCAGTGAGCACTTGTCTATCATGGCCCATGCCTACTTGGCTGCAACCTGTCGTATACTCCAGGCTGCTCTCGTTCCAGAGCTCTACAAACGTGACCGCAAGACTGGAACATACAGAACACTGTCGTGGGCTGCCTGTACTCGAAAATCCCAGGCCGTGGCAACCATCGAGCGCGCCAGGTCATACTGGCCTCCCGGCAACCACCATTTGCAGGTTTACTTCAGAACAAGCAAGGCTCACCATGGCAAGAGCTTGAGGTATCTCACTCCTCTCATGGCAGCTATCCAGGCTGGCAACCACCTTGTAGTCTGCTACTTACTTGACAACGGTGTCAACATCCACCAGTGTGAGCAGAGCCCTGCACATCGGGACACTCTTTGGTACCCCATCCATCATGCAGTCATGATGGATCATTTCACCCGACCCGCCAACCATTATCCTACAAAACATAAGCTGGACGTCATTCACCTTCTCATCAGCAATGGTGCCAACCCCAACCAGCTGTCGTCGCCAAATCCTGGCCGCAAATCGAGCCCCAACAGCCGCGGCAGAGTCACTCCGATGCACCTGGCTATCAAGAATGGGGCAGACAACCATGTCATCGACATGTTGATCGACTCAGGCGCAGCAGCCACTCGAGTTCCATACTGCGGAGTCCCAGACCAACACTTTTCCAACATCACGCCCATCAGCCACTTGCTCAATGCCTACGACGAACCCACTGAAGGTCACTGCCTTGCCGTCCAGAACATCGCCGCCAATGGCGGCGGTGCAGGAAGCGAAGCCCAGATGTACACCGTGTCTGGACATCCTTTGCTCATCGACTTCCTATCAAAGCCTCGCGCATCGCCCTTCACAGCCAAGATGGTCAAAGAAATACTCGAGGGCGCTTGGGTCAGGTTTGAAGACACTACCCAGGATGGCGACGGCGCTATCCTCCACCTTCTCAAGAGTCACATGAATTGGAAGCCTCCCAAGCCCTACGACAAAAGACTGATTCTGCATCATGAGGAGCAGAACGACATGATCAGAATTGCAACTACCACTTGCGACACCATCGACGTGCTCCTGCAACACCATGCAGATATCGAAGAACGAGACGCGTCTGGCAGGACTCCCATACACGTCGCTGCAGGCCTTCACAGGCACTACTCAGGTATCCTCGACCATCTCGTCACATGCGGAGCGAATGTCAGAGCCAGGTCGTCTGATGGCTGCACAGCCCTCCATGCACTTGTGATGGGCGACCCAGGCGCTGATCATACCCTCATCACGCATCTCATCAAACACCACAAGATTGACCGCTTTGCTCGGGACGAGAACGGCAATACATTTTTGCACAAGCTGGTCACTTGCCATGTCACTCCCTACCACAAGTGGATCTTTGAAGCCAGCAAGCACTATAGCAGGCAGCACTGGAGCAAGTATCGCAACAATGCCGGGGAGAGTCCAATGGATGTCGTGAGGAAATCCGCTTTGCCCAGAGAGGAGTGGGATGCCGGGCAAGTAGTGAGGAGTGCTAGGGAGGCTTGGATTGACGAGGCATACAAAGACAAGAGGGAATACAAAGATAAGAAGACATGCGGGGGACACTCTAGTTAGTGCACTTCCTAAAGTCATAGCACTTTCCCTACGTACTACCATGATACGGAACATGAGCAACAAGCTGCTAGAATCCAGTGGCTTATGTTGATTTATCGAAGGGGAAATTGCTGGTAGCAGATAGGATAAATCATGTAGACTCAAAGTTTCTGTCAGAAACAGTCCATGGACACGAATTCTGCGGCGACCTAGCAAATCGCTTACACTTTGTTACAACTACAGTAATCCACCATCGGTTTATGTTAAAGTGAAGCTTCGTTTTATTGACATGTCTGTGAGGCACAATATAAGTTCAAGTATGCAGTGTTGTTCAAACAACCCCCCATCACTCGTATTCGTCTACGTGCCCAAGGCAGTAAGCCTCCTGCATGTCGTACTTGTCACCTGTCATCTCTTGCTTTGTGTCCGCAGCTCCGGAGCATCAACTCGCTGGTCAACACAGAACACCAAGACGTCGTCACGGTGGCTTCATACCGCTACTTTGGTGACGCCGTTGTAGAGCACAAGTGATTTGTCTGCCAACAAGTGAGGAGGCGAGATCCGGGGAAATACCCAGTCCCCTTCCAATTCTGTACCTGTTCTCGACCCTGAGCGGGCGATATTGTGCGACAGAGTGCGACCAGCAGCTGAACCTTCATTGCGCGTACAGCAAACATTTCCAATGTGATAGTCGATATAAAGAGGTCGACCGACCTTTTCCAATCCCCTCCAAGGCCCACCGTCTCAAAGGTAAATTCATGATGCCTTTGCCGACTCTTACTACTATTCCTCTTAGAAATGCGGCCCTGCTCGCTTGCGCCCTCGTGCCCATCGGCTATGCGGCGCCCGCTTACATCGGTCCGACCCTCCGCCTGTCGGCCGGTCGTGAAACTGTTGTAATTGACAGCCACGGAGAAGTAAACATTGCGTATTGCGGGAACGGCGATAGTGCACCGATCCATACAAGTAAGCCCTGTCAACTGTCATTCTGGTGGCTCTGGCTGACAGCGTATCAGCCGGTGATCCAGAAGTCGGCCCGGGTTTCTGGATCACCAACAACGACGGTATACGGGGCGATTACTTCCTCTACGAAAACAGCCGTGATGAGCGTCCCTGGAAGTACATCACCGTATGCTTTTTTCTTTTTCTTTTTGGCCCGTGTTCCCTTCTCAGATTTCAAGAGTTTCGAGAGCTAAAAGAAACGGCACCAGATCGACGACGGTGCCCGCCGCTTCGTCCAGGTATGTGCCACGTGGGAGGGTCACATCGTCCGCGGAACGGCAGCAGTCAACCTCGATGGCAAGGTACACAATCTAGGTACTTGGGCTGTGAGCAGTGTCGACCCGAAAGGAGTCATATGGGGCGGGCTCTCCTTCTTGCAGGGCAGTGATGGTGGCGGTGCCGTCAGGTCGACAGACGGTTCTGGACAGCAACGAGGCTGCACCGTCGACGTCTTGTCGGGCGCCCCGGACTCGGCGCTGGCGACCAAGGGCTCCGGTGCCAAGGTTCTCGACAAAGTCGTCGGAGAGGGCGCGAGCGTGACGGCCGAGATCTGGATGGTCGAAAAGTGCAATATGGACGATGTGTATATGCAGGAGAGGGGCCCGAACCCGGTCATCAAGTCGGATAATGGTCGGTTCGAGTGGGTGTTCTCCCAAGGGAGGTTCTAGTACTGGTGTACTAGAGGAGATCAAGTTGCCATTGTTGTACAAGTCATGGCGCGTTTGTCTTTATCGCCTCACAAAAACAAGCAGTATCCCGTTGTAATAGTGAGGTTTTCCCATGACCATTCCTAATGCTCAGAATGACCAGCCTCACCATGGGAGGTTTGCGAAACGGCTTGTTCTTCAATTCTCCATGATTTTCTAGATCGGTGTCTTCGAGAAGTTCAATGTGGTCTATTTCAATATCCAGGACCGTGCTAAGAGTGCAAGAGTGTCGCTAATTTGTTGCTTCCTATCTTCATCATGCCATCCTGCAATCTCGAAAGTTCTGAAGGCTTGGCTCTTCCATTCATCCAAAAGTTGGCAACAGACATAACTAACCATACATCAGCAGGCCAAAAGACAGAGACACTCGATCAAGTCAACATGCAGTCAATTCAAGGAGGACTATCCACCAAGCATTCTGCATCGTGCCTCCCTGTATATTTCTAGAGTCCTTTTTCGTAAGTTGTGGTTTTCTTCCAGCACTCTGGCAGAGTGATTATTTTCATCGTCGTATATACTTGAACAAACATGTCCTCGAATGCAGACTCCTCGTGGGAGGTTTCCGTCTCTCATGTCAGGTATCAAACAAGAGGTAAGCAAAAAGAGAAAGAGAAAAAGAAAAATGTTTATGTATGTAGATATATGTCGTCCAACATATCATGGTAACATCTGGGCCAACAGTGGTCATGTACTGAAAGCTGTAAGCGATGAGCTTTGAGGGCATCATCGCTATCGCCGCAGGGCAGCACGGTTGCAGGAGCATGCAGCGCTCCTGGGCCGCTTACAGGGTATACATACAGTAGGTATGTCATCCCACTCCGCAACAGACACACCTTCAGACCATCTTCTCAATAGCGACATTCCTTCTAGATCTCCGCTTCCTGTTTGTGTCTTCTATCAGATAACAACGATTCCTCGTACTTGCTCATTCTGCTCACAACCCGTACTCTGACACGACCCAAGGTTACTTTGCTTAGTGTATAAGCCCTCACGCTATTGAAAGAAATTCCACTAAAACCAGGCACCGGCGGTCGCCTGAAAAGCCTTGGCGTAGAGATCAACCCCCCTATTGCAATAGCGGCCTCTTCATAAAAGATGGCTTTTGCTTTTGAACCGCGAACTTCGATCGTACCCAAGACGTCACATCGTCAACTATGGCGCTGTCACTTGCTGGATTGCCACGGGAGTTACTCCTGCACATCTACTCCTTTCTCACGCCGCACGACCTCGCGCACATAGCCTCCGCCTCCAAGAGCCTGGGCACACTAGCTGAGATTCTGATATGGGACGACATTGAGCTCCATGCGCCTGGCTACCATGAGTCGTCGTGCGAGCTCAAAGACCCACCTCCCGTGGTACCTCCAGAGGCCCGTCGCTACCACTCGAACCCAGGCACATGGGCATACGGTGGTGTCCTGGAGAGGAAA
Source organism: Truncatella angustata (assembly GCF_020726525.1). Taxonomy (NCBI): domain Eukaryota; kingdom Fungi; phylum Ascomycota; class Sordariomycetes; order Amphisphaeriales; family Sporocadaceae; genus Truncatella; species Truncatella angustata. The sequence goes on along the minus strand of NW_025763391.1, from coordinate 47,580 downwards.
GCAGCCTCTCTCTTCTGGATGCTCGACCTGGCTGCACGGAGCGATCTGCCGCGGGTGAAGCTGCTCCTCTCGAGAGTCAGGAGCCTATGCACCGTGCTGGACTGGATGAATTGTCCTGACTGGGTGCCGCAACCTCCCAAAGTACCAGAGCATCCCAAGCTGGAGTTTACCTGGAGTATCTTCCCGCTGTTTTCCAATCTGGAGAGACTCGAGCTTCATGGGTCGTGGGAGGCCTATTGGGACGGGCACGGGAGAGCTTTTGACAGCTCCGCTCCTCCGCTGGCGGCATTGCGGTCCGTCAAGCTCTTTGGGTATCTGCCTGGCAACGTCGTCCGATACATACTCCGGAGCGCCCCGACGATAGAAAACCTCCAACTCGGTGTGCTGGATGCTCCAGTAGGGTGCAATCTGGCTCCGAGCGGCAGGAGGCAGAACCCGCCTCCACGTCGAAAGGGGCAATTAGAGAGCGATGAGGACGGTGACGATGAGACGACGGATGATGACAGCTTGGACGGGGATGAAGTCGCACCACGGCCGTTGCCTCTATTCCACCATGGCGAGATGCCTGCCTTTCCCCGCCTCAAGCTTCTTCATCTGTGTAAGCCATCGCAGTGCGATCCTGCACACTATGGCAATTTGATGTTGGGCGATGTAACATACTCGCAACGTTCCGAAGAAGCAAGCTTGTCTGACTGGAGCGGGTTACTACGAGCAGCTCAGGGGACTCTCGAGACGCTTGTTCTCGAGCACCGCGTTGTCGCAGAATACATCGAAGGGGACGGGATGAGCATGCGCGAGTTCATCGAAGCATGTTCTTGTGGCCCGGCTGAAGATCACTTCATGGACCGTATCGTGCCTGTTTTCAAGGAGAAAGCGTTCGCCAACTTGCGGAGTGTGCACATGCATGGGATCCTCGTTAGTGCCAAGTCTACTCAACGACGGAAATGGTTTAGGAAGTTCTGGGAAGATTATGGCGTGGAGTGCAGCTTCTCGTATGGTCAATGGTGCTACTTTGATTCTTCTCCCGGCACGACGTATTGGGCTTCATACGAGGGACACAGTGACGACGAGGACGAGGATGAAGATGAGGGCCAACCAGACGGCCCTGAAGACTAATACTCACGTGTTAGACCTGTCGTGAGACTCTATACAAGGCATTGGTCTGTTTATGCTCCGACATTCCCTCACTACGTTTTCCATAAAATTCAACCTGCCTGTTCTAGATCAAAGAATTAAGATGCAAGATACAAAATAAAGGGGGGGTTTTTTTTTTCTTCAAATATCCGTTAGGGCAACGTCGTCCGTGTCTATAGAACTACCGGAGGACTCGTAACAAATCGCCTCAACGTCATGAACCCCCACAAGCTTCGGGTCGTTTGTACTCTACATGCTAGAGGTATCGATGTCATACCCCTGGATCAGATCATCCACTACCCGGCGTAGTTCAGTTGATCCTTTCCATAGTCCATTCGTCCGGGTATAGCATAAAATTGAGGGGCTGAAACAGCTGGCCGCCAAAGAGACATCTGCTGAGGCCCCAAATGGTGCCATGCCAGTTTCATGGCATGCATAAGGCGGCACCTCGATCCTTTGCGTCATTGCAGATCTGCCGCGCAGCCACTACGTTTCAAGGCACCTGGTAAGGCTCATCCCTCGAGTCAGTCGCCTGGTTACAGCAAAGATGGCCGACTCATGCTCTGGCTCTTGGATCGTGGCTGCCACCAGCTCGCTCATCGCGCAGCGGGTTGGGATTGACGGCAAAGAAAATGCAACATGAATTCACCAAAAAGAAAAAATAAAGGATTGATAATAAATGTACACAATATTGATAGCATTTACATAAAATAGCTATATGAGCAAAATAAGAAGGCACTTCCCTTGGCCACTAGTCTAATATTCCCTTCGTAATTCCAACTTGGTATCTTGATACAAATCTCAATCGCCCTCTCATTCGTCTTCTCCCAACACTTTGGACACCTGCTCGTGTGGTTGTCAAAGCCGAACAAGTACCTTAGTCCGTGCGACGAGCGAATCTCAGGCTGCGCTTCCTGTTGTTCTCGCCCGCAGCATTGGCGTTTGCCTTTGCGTTGGCATTTGCGTTGGCATTTGCGTTGGCGTTGTTTCCGTTGGCGTTGGCGTTGGCGTTGCCTCGGCCGTTACCATTTCCCTTGTTCTTCTTTCCGGTTGCGGAAGTAGCAGCAGCCGCTGCAGAGGAGGCTGTAGTGGTGGCTCCTGTTACTGCAGCAGTGCCGGTTGCAGTGGCGACTGCGTTGTTCTCAGCAGTAGGCTATACAGTTTCTGTCAGTCACCGGGTCTTCCTATCTGCGGTTTTCTTTTCGGGGAACTCACAGTCAAGGTAGGGAAGCTACCCGAAGCAACGCTGATGCCGAGCAGTGAGCTGACGGCTTTGGCGTTGGCGAGAGCCTCATCGGTACCAGCGTCTTGGTTTGCTTTGATGCCAACAGCGAGGTCCTTTTGGTCCTGGGCAACTTGAGCCGCAACCTTGTCAAGCGACAACGAAGTCTGGATGTTGGCAGGAGTGTTGACGCTGGCCTCGGTATCGGTCTGCTGGACAGGGAAGCAGCCGCCAAAGGGGCCGGCCTGAGCATTGTTGCGGCAGCGAACGGTGCAGACGTTGCCGAGAGAAGCTGATATCGGTGTTAGTCTTGATGATCCCATAGATGTACAAGTCAGGACACATACAGCCAGTGCAGCTGGGGAAGCTGTCAGGCATGATGACAGTCATGTTGAAGTCCTGGGCCTTGGCCTGAGAGAAACCGTTGGCACCGGGTACGTTGTTCTCGATGGATAGATTGGCAGTGATGACACCGTTGTTGCCGGCTGAGACAAGATCGCACACAAAAGGCCCGGCGCCATCGGCGTTGACTTGGTGGATGGTGACAGTCATGCGGGTTCCGGCCTTGACCTGTGTAACGGCACCTGCGGCAATGGCGTTCTCCGTGTTCTCTCCGATGTCGATGTTTCCTGCCAGCTCTGTTCGTCCGCATTCATTGACGATATTGGCGCTGATCTCGGCATCACGAATGATGGTGGCATCTTGTTGACAAGGGCTGATGGTTGTGCAATTTCTGGCCAAAGCGTCATCGACTTGCATCACCGTTAGCAGCGCGAACATGCTTTCATGGCGGCAGTGACCCTCTTACCCTGAAAGCCCACGCTAGTGGGTGACCCAGTCTCACCGATGGCGGCCAGAATCTGTGCGTGTCCGTGTACCAAGGCCAAGAGGCTGGCGAAGGACAGTAGGCAAGAGTAAGAATACATGATGTCGAAGTAAAAAAGAAGGATCAGCACCAGGCTAGGATAGAAGAGAAAGACTAGTAGTTAAGAAACAGTACTTTCGAGAAGAGAAGCAAAGATCCCCGGGATCACAGTGAAAGAAGCGAACTGAAAAGAAAGAGACCGGCCTGATGATGGAAATTTTAAGCCATTATGCCTAGAGGTGGCCGTCACTATCTATATACAATACAAACATGGCGGCTGCTACGAACAAGGGACGATGGACCACTTTGCACGTCCGAGAAGGGAATGAGCGCGAAGAAAGGACGAAAATGACTTACCGTCGCAACGAAGTCATCTCCAACAGTTCTCGTCGCAAACAGGTGGACACAGTGGAGTAAACATACGTCCAAACCAAGCATAAAACCTTCCTATCGAATCAGAAGCCAGGGACAAAAGCTTCGAGTGTTGGTAGAACTCCACTTGCGAGTAGTCTCCACTGAGAGCCTCCCAGGGATACTGTATGTGGGAGCCGGGGGGGATACCTTGCAACCTTGGTTGCTAGGACAGATGGGGGAGGGTTGCCTTTGCTTGTGCGAAATGTTATCATAGGTCGGAAATAGCAGGACATACTTCACACTCTTCGGAGATGCGACTGCAATGGACCCCGGGTCGAATTCTGAAGCAAGTGCCAAGGGACGTCAGGTGGGATTTTGGCTCGGAATGTCCGCGCGCTTGGGCTGGCGAATCGGCAGAATATGCCACAATGGAAAGCGGACAGGGAAAGGCGGGACGAGAATGTTTCGAATGCCCGTGGAAGGCGACTGTGTAGATGTTCGTTGTTTGAGTGCGTGCGATGTGCTATACATAGCATTGTCATCTGATTGACGAGAGAGCAAATATTACAGCGGACGAATTTCATAAACGGCCAATTGAGCGGCCAAACGGCATGCGAGAGGCCAGATGAGATTAGTCTTACGTAGGTTAGTGGGCTTCAAGCACTATGCCGTCTTGTCCGATCAGATCAGGTATGAATATTTGGGTTGGGACGGCACTCGGTCGCCCTGCGATCTGTATTAATGACTGACTGGCCTCATTGACTGGCCTATTGTCGACGAATACGGAGCACAGATCTCGACTCTACTGTAGTTGTACACCAAAAACAAAAGTATGTGGCTTCACCCCTTCGCAGATCTCGTTGGTTATCCCGTCGACTCTTTTCCTCCGTAAGGCGCAAACGCAAACGAGGGTGCGCGATTCGACGTGCACTGATCTCCCTGCCAGCCTGCTGATTGATTTGCAATGTCCGCCATGATGTGCCGGCTAGGGGCGATCCACCAGCAATCCACCCAGGATTGCCAAGACGTTTCTTAAAATGTGGGAACCGTAAGATTCGACAGATTCGACCTGGACCGAAGCTTTGTCGCTCCACTCACCAGTATCAAATGCGAACCCCTTCAAACGTTTGAGCCCATCTGAAAACATCTTCATGGTGCCATCATTCCATGTCTCGAAGCAACGGACACGCCAGTCGTCTGACCTATTACCATCGGATGAAACCCTGTCGACAGTGTAATGAGACTCCAGTCTAATTCTCTGTCTTTTGCTCGTTCTTCCCATTGAGCGCATTGGCATACGAGGGAACTTGTGCTTTTTTGAGCATTTCCCCTGTGAGAATTCCCTGTGCCCTATCAACCATACCGTGATGCCGCTGCTCGCATTGAATCAACGATATGACATTCAAGTTGCGTACAACCCGTCGCCATTCTGTCAAGTGCAAGCGTTTTAGTCTTTGTCGTCGTCAAGCAAAGGTGAAAATCCTGTCAGTTCAAGCTTCATGCCGCATTTTCGGGTTTCTGCCCGCTCCAGAAGTGCATGAGGCCGTAAGCGTGCACACTGTCATCCCTCATGGCATTTCTGCACTGCGCGAAGAAAACTTCAATTTCGGGCTTGGGGGGGTTTATGGTCAGCCATGTTGAGGCAATATGTAACCCGTGGCTAGATGGTTTGCTTACCTTGGACCAGCCAAGCAGAGGCATCTGTATGGCGCCCATGGCTGGGAAGAACTCTTCGGCCGCGAGGCGGTAGTAGTGGCCGACTAATCGCATAGTCCTGCCAAGGATAAGTTAATGAAATCCTCCCGCAACAGGTAATCGCCGCAGCATCTTTACTAATGGCAGCAGAGGAGACGGTCGGAGAAGATAACAGAGGAGGGGGGCACAAACTTGTCTTTCGGCCATGTTCCATATGGCAGCTTTGCTGTATGGTGCATGATGTTCACAAAACCTGCTTGTTCTAGGTATTCCCTACCCAACATGGCGGCGTGCGATGTTGTTCCAAGCTTGGCAAATGCCTCTACCATCAGGTTGCAGAAGACCGAGATGGGCCAATCATCCGGTATGCTTTGATCATCGCAGTGTACCGCACCGTCGACGTCCTGAAGCTCGACCCAGCCACCAGGCTTCAGGTTGCTAGAGAGAAGCAAAACGTTAGGAGCCGGAACATGGCAACCAATAAAGCAAAACACATGACAACCTACTTACTTGTAGACGTCTCTGAGTAGCTTTGTTGGCGACTTCAAAATCGGTATCATGTTCCGTAGATGCACGAAGTCGTGGTTGTCCCCCTCACACCATTCATCCTCGACATCATCCACGACGAATTTGACGTTGGGTGGCACCCATATCGGCTGAATGGGACTCAAATCAAGACCTGTAACTTGGGCGCTGGGGAACATGTCGCCAACTACGTAAATGGACAAAGCACGTCAGTGGGCGAGGCTTGACCACGCGATGAAAATCATGATGACACAAGTAAATATTGAGGTTTGACGCAAGGGGTATGCATATATGTGCCCGGTGGGGAGGACTGCAGCGCAGCGAACACCAAAAGACCACATGCATGGGGTTGCACACATACCTTCCATGGCCCAGATTCCCGTGCCTGTGCCCAAGTCTAGGATCTTCTGTGGGTACTCACTTACGGGCGCATAGAACAACTTGCCATCGGTGACCTCCATCATCATGGCATGCAGCATGTCTTCGCGGTTTTGCTCTATCTCGTCGTTTGGTATGGGATAGCGGCCATGCCGATACTAGCCCAGCAGACAGGTCAGCTCAACGGTTCCGCGTCATGGTCCAAATGCGCCATGTCTTATCTAGCTCGTGAACTAAACTAAATCGAAAGACTGGTAAACATGCCTTGTGGTATCGGCGTCCATTGTGAAAGCTGTGGGAGTATATGCTCGAGCCAATCGAGGTCGAATCGGCCATAGAGGCTTCGTCGTAGTCGCTGGGCTGAAACTCGTCTTCCTCAAAGTCGCTAGGCGATGCAGCCTCGATAAGGGGCCCCAGATCTGAACCGGGCTGCGCATCCGTATCAGTGGCTACTAAGGCGGGCGTGGCAGTCTGGTTATCGGGGCTCCGGGTGCGCTTGCGCTCGAGATCTACATGGCAGAGACAACGGTTAACTGTGTACGTCACCACCATCGTGAGGAGTTTCCACAGTTGATGGGTGCCCGTTGATTGGATTGGCTCATGTCAGAAGGAGGGGGTGGGCGCCGGGTGGGCGGTGCGGCGCAATAGCGCTCGCGGATGTTGGCGGTGGCTTTTTGCCATGGTGGAGTGGAAGCCATCTTCGCAACTTCTTCACTCATCGCTTCTTCTTTTCTTCCCAGAGAGCTTGGGTCGGGCCAACATTCAACATACCTCTGCAGTTTCCCATGGTAAAGAAGGTTGCGGGAGCCAAGCGCATGTGGTCGAAAATGGCCACCGTAGCCGTAGCCGTGATTGTTGCGGTTGCGGGATCAGAAGCAGAAGGAGTGGCAATAGCAGTAACGGCAGCAGGCTTGGATACAGCTTCGAACCGCTCGAGCTTGTGGTTTGTGCGACAATCTGCTGCTCTGCCTGCGGGAACTGCAAACGCGGGGCTAGCCATTGCTAATATGCCATCTGAGCCGGACATGGCTGATCTTAAACGAGTCATCGGCAGCTGAGCATCCAGCCCGTTCTTCGAGCAGCCGTTGAGCAAGTCAAAGCTGGGGGGGGGTCTGGCTCGTCTCGCTGGAGCTGATAGAGTGCGTGATGTGGGCGTGGGTTTGCGCCGATCAAGCCTAATACCGCCAAATGGCCCTGGAAAGAAACCAGACGAAAACGAAACAAAAAGATGGCAGGTCTATGCCGATGGGCCTATGTGCAAATGCAAACGCAAATGCAAACGCAAATGCAAAAAGAAAAAAGCAATCGAAGAACCAATTAGGGAGCCGATTGCTTGAAACCAAAACCTCACAAGGTTTACATTTACATGGAGTCTGAGGTCGTCAATGAAAACTGTATTGGGTGGACTGGTGCAGTAGCCTCTGAAAGTTATAGAAGGCAATATAAGAAAGTAGCGCCTTCTTATTGGTTTTCTTTTTTCTTTCTTGGTGGGAGGGGGCACTACAAGATACCTCTGCATACATAAAGAGAGCAGAAAGAGAGAAAAAAAACACATCCATCTGCAGCGGATGCGGCAAGACAGCGACCCAAGCTCGGTGTAAGCCCCGATGCACACGCAAATTGGAACCTCCCATTCAAACCGGCCGCAACGGCCAGTTTGGCCTCGAAAAGCATCTGCAGCAGTACGCAAACAATTCCAGGTGTAAGGAGCTAGGCGTCGAGGCAGCTGGCCGATGACATTCGACCCAGTACAGCATCAGCATCAGGACCTGACTCAAATGTAACCCGCCGGTCCGCGAACAGTACGGCCTCCTCGAACGGCTTGCTGCAGTTTGCTTCTCAGTCACAACCGAGGGTGCCACCTTCACATTGGCTGGAACCCTCTCGTCGGAAGGTATCTCACTGTGTACAAAATATCGCGACTGCCGAAATCAGTATCATGAAAACACTTCCTGGTCGACGGAGAAAACTGCAGGCGGCGCTACCCGCGCTCGGCCGGTGGAGGTTTGCTGCACTCTCTGCATACCGTAAACAACACAACCAACTCCTGTCGTCGACTCTCTTGATGAAAGCACCCCATACTACATGTGTAGTCCCAGAAACCCTTTTCGCTTGTTCAATCAATCAACAGACAGGCAAATTTCTTGCTATGCCTGCACGCTAGCGTTCATGCAGAGACCAATTCGTCACTGTCAATTGAGACTTTTTGGGTGGCATGCCGAGTTACACGGCATTTCATTCAAATCATGTAGGCAGCCACGCCATAATTTGAAGTAGCCCGCTCATTGATGCATCCTGGACCCATCCCCGGTTCTGTCAAGAATGATCATATGCACAATAATCAATTGCTGCTGGTTGTTCGTGCCCAACCTTTCCGAGGCCGTCAACTATGGCTTCCCCGTGCTGTAGCTGGGATTGCGGACGTTTCTGCTACTTGCAATCACAACGTCTTCCGTATTCCACCCGGGTAAAGTGTGTCCTCGGGGCAAGGCTAAGGGGTGCATTGGTCGAAGGACACGTAGAGACATCGCTGTTGAGTCTGTACGGCACCTTTACCCGGCTCGCTGGGTTGCCTTTGTGTGCAATGTGCTCTGTAGTACTTCGTGGGTCATACCAAGCTGGCCCGCATGCAACCAAAGACGTGGGAACGTTTGGTGTCAAAATTCCCAGTTCCAGCCTGGTGGGATTGACCCTGACAGCGAGCGGCCGGGAGCATCACTGTTAGGCATTGTATTGTGACTGCTTACATTGTCGCAATACATATCCCGTCCTTCTCACATTGCGTGCCAAGACTAGAGATTTTGCCGAGAAGTCGCAAAGGTTTCGTTGGATAACCCCCAAGACCGCAGCACACAATGTAGTAGCGTCAGTCCAACGAACTCTATTTCTCCAACGGCGATGCTCAGTATCCAATCTATGGCCCGTCCAATTTGATGCGAGCAATCCTGGGGTTTCTTTAGTCGCCGTTTGCGTGGGCAGTCCCAAATTCCGCATATGCAAAATGGATTGCACTGTCAGCTTTTCAATAGCTGCAAGCCCCTCCAGTTCTCATGGCATTGTCCCATGCGGCACCACACCCCCTCCGATATCATATCATATCATCAGATTAAAGAGCCTACCAATAGTGAATATCCGCCATTGCTGCATCAAGATATCAACTTTTGTGGAAGTGCCGTGACGGGGCCCAGATTTACCATTGGCCTCTGCTACTGAACTGTGTTTGCTTGAACCGCGCTGTGTCTGGTTTTTTGAGGACAGCGGGGAGATGAGAGAGACCTGCTGCTCTCAACGATGGTGCTGTTCCAATGATACCCATTCTAAGCGCTTCATCGTGTGTACAAGTTGTTATGCGTCATTGATTGACCTGGCTAGCTTCGTGACGACATATTTCCTCGGTGCCTCCCTTTCCATCAGGGTGCCTCAGGTGCCCATCTGCCAGAGGGAATTGACGGTCCCTCGTCCTCGTACGGCACAATTGCGTGCAGGGCCAATGAAGGATGAGCCATCCATCGCTTCGAGGTCAGGGACTTTACGGGCTCCACCAGATTATTGAATTCCACATTTTCCTGTTGTCTGTCCATTTTCGCATATGCACAAGATTGAGCCGAGCACCCCCAGTCGTTCCCAAAGAAGAAAAAGAGGCATTTGCCTTTTGAACTGCATTGCAAACGCTGGAGCCCAAGCCGAACAGATCAAAAGAGCTCCGACGCACAGGCCGTGTGATTGGACTGCCCACTTTCCCTCATCCTCGGGGCCGGCCAACAGATCGCGCGGCGTCGTGCTGTGCTGCTGCTGCTTTAAATTATCATTATTATTTTCCTTGTTACATACCTTCCTTAACGACGAGCGTTTCAAACCAGAAATTGCTTCCTTCTCATGATCCGACCTTGAGCGATGTCTGTTTCAGTTGGCATGCCCGCAATCGTGCAGTATCGTTTTCTGGTTCGTTACCAAATCCTCGGGTACGTCGTACCGCCATCTCGGTAAACTCAGAACAACAGCACCTTTTTTTTGGGGGGGGAGCTTGCCAGCGCAGCACCAATACCGGTAGCAAAAGTTAGGTTAGCTAATTAGGAGCTGTTATATTACCCCCAGGCGCTCTGGCGCTTTCCCTCATCATGGGCATAGTGGGCAGTCTCGCCGCTGCTGTCCAAGATGCGGCGCCCCGAACACTTCTCCTGCCCTGCATTGCGGTCGCTCTCATTACTCTGGGTGCTTTTCAGATCCGATCATGGTATAGGCTGCGCCATATTCCGGGCCCGTTACTTGCTTCCGTTTCTGGCGCGTGGATGGTGAAGAAGGCCCTTAGTGGTCGGTTCCACGAACACCTCCGAAACGTATCAGACAAATATGGTAGTTCGCCAATTTTCTATTCACACCAGGGTTTTTTTTGGAGGTCGCATAACTATAGACTGACATATGCAACAGGACCCCTTGTGCGTATCGGGCCTAATGAGGTCCTCTCGACAGATCCTGAGGTCTTACGAATGATGAGTGCCGCCCGTTCACCATACACAAAAGGCGTATTCTATGAAACCGGTCGCATCATTCCGGGAGAAGAAACCGTTGTCTCTCTAAGAGATGAGAATGCACACAGGACGTTGAGAGCAAAAATGGGTACGGCGGTAAGTCATTGTTCCCCCTTGCATTGTATCTCTGTTTCCAAATAACCATGCCACTGGCTGGAAACGTGCTAAAGCCTTCACTAATCATTTCATTAGTTTGGCGGCAAGGAGAATGAGGGCTTTGGGTTTGGAGCCGGCATTGATCGTCAACTCATGTCATTTATTCATCTCATCGATACCAAGTACATATCTACCGCAACGGAATATCGACCAGTGCAGTTTTTCCGTAAAGCCTCGTTCTTCACTCTCGATGTCATCGGCGAGGTCTCATTCGGCGATGCATTCGGGTTCCTAAACCAGGATCAGGACTTGTACCGCTACCATGAGATTCACGACGAATCGTTGCCCATCATGAACATTATGGGCACGATGCCTTGGCTCGCTAGAGTGCTTTATCGATGGCCTTTCAGGCTCTTGCTTCCCAAAGAGGAGGACCAAGTAGGTTTCGGCAGATTAATGAAGTAAGTTTCGCCATCTTCTACCATGTTTAATAATAAAGCCTAATTTAGCTTCAGGTTTGCAAAGGCATTGATCGACAAGAGATTGTGTCCCGGCGCAATGCCTCAGAGAGATATGATGCAAGCATTCATTAACAACGGCATGTCCCGCTCCGAGCTTATTCAGCAAGTTTTCGTACAAATGTGAGTTACTCTGTTTATACATCCACTCCAGCAATGGGTAATTACGTTCAAGACGCAAGCTGATATGTTCAAGCCTTGCGGGCTCTGTCTCGTCAGCGACAGCCATGTGCATGACCTTGCTTTGCCTTATTACAACTCCAACATCTTACTCCAACTTGCGGAAGGAGATCGACGAAGCTATCCACAGCGACAAGCTCAGCTCTCCTGTTGCAGAGTTCGAGGCCAAGAAACTCCCATATCTTCAGGCCGTCATTAGAGAGGGACTTCGCATGTACCCACCCGTCACCGGACTAGGGTCCAAGGAGGTTCCCAAGGGTGGCGACTTCATTAATCATCAATACGTGCCCGAAGGAACACAAGTTGGCACGAATTACTTTGGTCTCATGCATTCCAAGGGTATATGGGGCAACGATGCTGACGTCTTCCGACCCGAGAGATGGCTAGAAGCAAAGGAGGACCAGCTAAAAATCATGAACGGTGTTGTGGATCTGGCTTTCGGATATGGGAAGTACTCATGTCTTGGAAAGCCTATCGCTATGATGGAACTCAACAAGATTTTTGTCGAGGTAAGTTAATCCAGTAAAGCCATCGCCACCATTGACGGCCGGTGTTATTAATGCATCTCAACAGTTATTACGGAGATATGACTTCACGATTGTAAACCCCCAATCTCCGATCAAGGCGTGGAGCGCCATCTTCTGGGTTGCGAATGACTTCTGGCTACGCATTACCCGGCGGGAATAAAGCGATCTGTTTATTTCGTTGTTAGCGTAAACTTGATACCCTTCTTCGCCCAGGGCATGGAATTTATTCGAGCCGTGTACTTGACCGGAAATGTCCCAGACATTCACATCTTGAGCATCACGATTGTATTGTCGTCTGAGAACATAATACTTTACACCATTGAACAAGCAGTTCGAGAAAGCGCGAGATCGAATTGTCTATGTTTCGTGTTCGGGCAAACCGCTGCTAGTGCTTTCCGAAGTCCTGCTTAACAGTTTGCCCGCAATGTACGGTCCGATTACAAAAATAGGAATCAGGATAATGCAAATCGTTGTCTTGGAGTCCGTGTTGACCGATTTCCTGTTCTATGTGTGACAATGAGCTTTTTGCAGTTTAAAAACATTTGGCAAGTCAGAAGCAGTATATAGTCATTCGGGTACGTGTGATCACGTTCATCTTGTGCATATATACTCGAAACCCCACGAAAACGAGCTTTTTTCCCTTTTCATTTCAATTCTCGTCACACTGCCGATTCACCAAATGTGCAAGCGTGTGGTAGGACTTCTTCGTCGCAGTATCAGAGTGCGTTTAATAACCTAGAATCACTAAGGAGCCTTATCATACCTCTGCATGTCAAAGTGATGAACGGAGCCAATGATGTGGCCCATTGCCTTACATGCAATGCACCGGCACCTAGAACTGCAGCAAAATTGCAAGCTTATTGCTAGACTACCGGATGAAGCTTTTCATGGCACCTTCCGATCGGTTATCCGATCATGTGTTTATTCACTAGTCCGAATCGCCCAATGGCGTCCACTTGCCAGCTTCCACGTCTTGTCGAATCCTCTCTCGTACCTCGGGGTCCATGCTGAAGATTTCTGCTGTGTCCAGCCAGTCCGCTTCGTCTGGAGTGTTCACCCGCCCGAAGGCGCCATTCTGCCAGGGATACCTCCCGTACAAGTCGAGTGGTGGTTTATGTACATCCAGGAGACACGATATCCAGAAGGCCCCTGGCACAACACCACACGGACTCTTAGGCCCACCCTCTTTCAGCATGTTCGGGAACCCATGGAGGTGCCATCTCTTGTCCGGCTGGTCACGGTATGGATCCCGAGTGTTGGTCGCGCGCTCGACAAGCTGACGGGTCTCGTCGGTGAAGGAAACGCCCTGAGTTGCCATCTTCTCATGGTGCCAGAGAGGTGCATTGAACCAGAGGCGCACGAACACAAAGAATTCAAGAGACACCGAATCTTTCCACCGGTTCCAGCCCGCCGGGTGCAGCTGCGATGGGAGTGTCTGCAACTGCTGGAGGAACTTGATGGAGATTTCACCAAAGTAAGCATACGTCCAGCGAACATCCACACCCTTCAGCAATGTTCGGGGGGCTTGGTCGAATACCAACAGCAGTCCTAGAGCTTGCGTTGGAAAGTCCGGATCCTCGGGCGGAGGAAGAAAAGCGAACAGGTCAGGGACATGGTCGAGTCCAAGCAAACTCAGTGCCTTGAGAGCTGGCCATGTTTTCTGTTTGATAGTTGCAGTATCCGCGCGGCGCCTAAAGAGACTGGCTGCAATAGCTTCGGCAAACTCGATAGGGTCCGTCCTTGAAAATGGAATCCACTCGTCGACCAAGAATCTGAAGAGCTCCGGCGTGAGCAAAGTCCTAAGATCTGCGGTCATCTTGTGACGCTTGGGATTGTATACCAAATACAGGACAGTTGGTTCCAAGTATGATATCGCTAAATCCTGTTGTGAAACCGATTGCTTCTGCCATGGAGCATGCTACGGGGTACATGAGTCACCGGCTCGATAAGCAATGGTTTATTCCGATCGGACATGAATGTGGGTACAGTTCCGGTGACCTGATTAGGCAGGTATACCGTACTGCTTGGGACGCGGCCAGAAAAGGCCAGAGTATTCAAAGCGAACGCCTTTTTCGCAGTTTTCGCTCAATACTGTTTTATTTCAGTTTCCATTATCGATACCAGATGACTTTTCTCCTTTGATATGCTCTCAAAATAATTTGTTTCTCACCCAGTCGCTCAGGAACTCTGAATAGTCCAACAAATTGTCTCACATGTAACATGATCCAGGATTGCGTTAACGCACGAGCTTGTTGCTGTTGCTAAGCTATCGAAGGAAGCTTTTCAAGATAGATCACCGTCGATTATTTGGTCACTATAATCATTCGCTAAGGCCCATTCCACCCAATGGCGTCCATTTAACTTGCATCGTCGCTCTATTCTGAATGCCTTCTGCCAACACCAACAAGGGGCATGTAATCAACTGACATTCCGGTGCTAGCCATGCCTTTGCTTCACCTCAGTTGCCTCCGTCTTCTTGGACGTGATCATGAGCCGCCAAAGGCTGCGGACAAGTGACCTTCCCTTATTTCCGAGTCAACCGAATCCAACATTACACAATGCATGCGTCTAATACTCTTGATCGAGACCTCCTGACAAACCCGATATACCGTATACATCGTCTTTTCCTGGGAACCCCATCCAGGGGTTAAGTTCGGCTCCATTGTCGTCAAAGCCCTCAAGACCATGTGGTGTCGTAGTCTCTTCAGTAACGCCATCAAGCGACATACGATCGTCAAGCGCAGGAACATCTCCAGTGGGGTCTGCCAATATACCCTGAGCTCTATGACCTGATTCTTCTCGCTGTGAACTGCTGAATGTTGGAGTCGGGACGGGCACGGCAATCTGGTCGCTGTCGTCTACGAAATCAGACTGCAGGAGGAGGCTTTGTACGGATAGCCTTTGTCGCGAAGTGGCATATTGTGACAGTCTTGCTGGTGGGCGCATCTCCGGGGGGTCAGGTTCCCTAAAAGTCGCCTTGTGCTGCAAAGCCAGACGATCCGTGTATCCACCGATGATTCTCTCCAACTTGTTCCGCTCGTAAGAGTTAGCTTTTGCCCAGACCACGGAGAGGGATTGACACCTACCAAAGCCTTCGTAGCAGCGGAATGATTGAAGAAGTGTGTAACGAAATCAAGACACAGCCGTGCCTTTCTGATTGCAGTGTCCATCAGTGGCCGATTGGACGACACGCTCGCAAGGAACAGAACTATACGAGCAGCCTCGAAAGCACAAACGGCGATGTCACGTTCCAAAATTGAAGAGCGACCGCAGTTATTCCAGAAATCCGTCACAATCTGAATGTTGTTCTCTGCGTGCTCAAGGCAGCGCTGCTGCATCATTTGTCTGTTCGCAAGGGGAACACCAGCGAGCACAGGCGACGGAGCGGCTTCGCTATAGCCACTGAGGAACTGCCTATACATATCACAAAAGCACTGGTTCCACGACAGGTGCAGCATCATGAATTGCGCTTGCAGCTTGCAGTGGACCAGATTGAAAACAGAGTATTGCTCTGGCTGGCTAAGTCCTGCGTGCAAGCATTTCAGTTGTTGCTCGAAACGTTGAATAGATGCACCTATCGAGGCGGGCTGTAGTTCTTGTAGGCCTACCTGGCGAATGAATCTAGACATGATCAATACTCGGCTTCAAAGTCGGGTTTTCAAGAGCCATACCGCATGACCTCTCTCCTTAACGATACGAGTCGCAAGAAGATCCCACGCAAACCGATAGTCGCTGGGACTTCCAGAGGATCTTGTCTTAGTGTGCCGGTTCGGCACTGCTGTCCCGCTTCGAACAGTTCCTCACTGCATGGGAGCTGAAGATGTATCGTTTCCTGTGGACACAGCTCAAACTCCCGGAGGCCGACGCAGAAGAAGTCGTCGAGGAGGAAGAGTGACCAGAATAGACGTCGGCGGGCTTCTTGGGCCAGTGGAGGCAGCTCCGACCTCTCAAAGTTCAAGCGTAGACCAAGAGCTGATCTGGCTGCCAGTGCAGCAAGCATAAAGGACGTAGGAAAATCGCCACTCTCTATTCGATACCTTACTATGAGCAACAGAGCTTGCAGTCGGAATATTGACGGTTGTCCGATATGCTGAAGTATAGATTGCTCGGCCTGTTGGATCCAGATGTCATGACATAAGTTGGTGCGCCGCAGGAGTAATGATGTGATGGCACAAATGGAAAGCTTCAGGGGAGTATCGATGGTTCTATCCTGACACCGCTGCACGACGGTTGCCTTGTGCAAGAAGGCATACGATGGCAGAGGAGACAGGTGCCGGAAATAATCCTCGACGAGCTCAGTCAAGGTTTCGTCGTCGAGGGCAGCCTCCCCGGTTGAGCCAGTGACTTCCAAGTCGGACTGGCCCTCCTGATCTGTGGACAGCGTGGTGTAACTGTCGCCGCCATGATTTGACCCGGCGGTTGGGACTTTCCTCCTGGGCTCCGGGTACGTACACGCGAGACCCTTTTTGAGGCAGTTTGAACACTCAGGCAGCTCTCCTAAACATCTGATCTTTTTGCCACGACAACTCAGACAGGCCTGCATTCGGCGGCGGCGTTCTGGAAGCTTTGCGGCATACTGTGCCGAGGGCTGCCCGGGGGATTGCTGGAAAGAGCACTCAAACTCGAGCCGCTCGCAGTTCTGACAGACCTGCTGGCGGCCGTCACACTTGACCTTCCTTACACGACACTGCAGACATGTTTGTTTCTTGGAGACATCTGACGTGTTAGTAGATGAGGGAGTTGTGGATGGTGTTGAGGCTGTCGTGTTGGTGGTGACAGCTTCAATGCGTTGATGTAGACTCTGAACTCTGTTGGTATCCTCCACTGGACGGAGTGGCCTTAAGATGTTGTCCATTGCACAAAACGCGACATGGACATTTCTTAATCTCTCGGAGGGCTCTGTTTAACCAGGCTCAGTTGTCCATAAAGTCCAATCATGATCATTTAAGACCGGCAGCCGACTTGTCCGAGTGACTTGACGCCATTTGACGACATCCCAGCCACGCTAATGAGCGAGCGCAGATCGCTGAAATCCTTAACAAGCGGGGCTTGGGGGGCTCTGGTGTGGATGGATGGATGGAAGCGATGTTGTGGCAGGTCTGGAATCAAATCATTGTATGTAACGGCCTTCTGTCATGGCAGCTGTGGCATCCAAATGTCGGGCATAGGCACGGGCTTGTTTCTTCTGTCTCAGCGAACAGGTCATGCTAGGTTAAAAAGTAAAGAAACCACGTGCACTTTCCTTCGATACAGAAAGGGCATCATCGCTGTTGAGCAACTCTTCGGTCGACCCGCTGTAACTTACTGGGATCCAGGTTTGCGCCATCACTAGAGCGAATTGCACAATCACACAATTTCAATCGCGTATTGCATGCTCAGAGCTGCGGGAACAGCTTGCCGTCTGGGGAAGGGGGAGACGAAGGGGGAGACGAAGGGGGAGACACGGTCAGGACGTCTATCTGGGTTGTAGATTGTAGATTGTAGATTGTGGAATGTAGACCGACCACCGACTACCGAGCTGTGGGCCATTGTCAGCCAAGTGGGCACATACATGCTCCAAAGGTTCACCAAGGGTACCACATACTGTATGTAATTGATTGATTCCTAACCTAGTCGAGTTGTCCTTCGCCAAATCACTATTAGATAAGCCCGGAATTATTAAACTCGTTGAATGGTCCAAATAGAATGCTAGCGGTACCATATGTGATGGAATGGAATGGTTGATCGCTACTAACCTAGACTATGGACGTTATGTAGTAACCTAACCTAAAGAAAGCTCGTATACACTGGCTATCAGATTGATATGCGGTGGCTTCCCAATGGGCGCCGAGCCCGCCTACAGCACATAGTCCGCTAAGTGGCATAGGCCTGGAAATACTAGTAGGACAGCAGGGGGGGCGGCCCCTAACGTTAGTTGCTCCAATCTCATTCGCCTGCCGACTTGCTGGGTTCCTCTCCAACTGCGTCGTCGCCCTGGTTCGATTATGACCGACCATCCTTCAGGGTAACCCTGTTGTGTAGCATCACTGATATAAAATGACCTGAACTGTGAACTGGCTATTCTGCTGTTTCGGAAACCCCTTTGAAGACCTTTTCTCTCAGACCCAGGCTCTCCATTTGTGCCATTGCGGTTGCTTCTAGGCATTTCCGCACAACGGCCATAGCACCTTTGAAGTCTCTCCTGCCGTACTGTTGGCGTCCATTTCCACGCAGCACTCCGTTCACCATGGGGAAGGCTCTAGGCAATTTCAGGGCCATCTATCTGGTAGCCCTGTGCTGCACTGGCTCATTCCTCTTCGCCTACGACACTGGCGTCATCGGTGGTGTTCTAAGTTTTGCATCCTTTCAAAAAGATTTCCAATATACTACAGCCCAGAAAACATCAGTGGCGTCCAATGCGACGAGTCTGTTACAAGCAGGAGGTACGTATATTTGCACAAAGACCGTTGTTCAGGTGCCTGACAAGAGTAGCCTTTTTCTCGTGCTTCTTCATTTGGCCCTTCACTGCACGCTTTGGTCGGCGCTGGTCTCTCGTGCTCGCCTCGGTCATCTTCAACATTGGCGGTATCATTCAGGTTATCAATACTCACTCTCTGGGTGCCTTTTATGCTGCGCGAGTGATCAGTGGCATCGGAGTGGGGATGGCGACCGTCATCGTCCCTATGTACAGCGCAGAAATGGCACCCAAAAACATTCGCGGGTCACTCGGCTCCATGTTCCAATTCTTCTTCACGCTGGGAGTCATGACCTCATATTGGATTGATTACGTGAGTATTCCAGTAGAGTTTCTGCTCATTTTGCGCGTGGTGTTGAGGGTGGCAGCCAAAGTCGACTCCCCTCTTGCTAAAACCGCAACTAATGTGGAGTTTGCAGGGTGTATCGATACATATGGGAACTACGACATCCCAATGGCAGATCCCAATAGGGCTTCAGTTACTTCCTGGCGGGATCCTTGGGCTCGGCATGTTGCTCACCAAGGAGAGCACTCGTTGGTTAGCGAAGAAGGGGAGAACCGATGAGGCTCTGAAGTCTTTGATCTGGGTGCGCGGTGGCGAAAACAGTGTCGAGGTTCAAGAAGAGTATGGTTACTGGTCTCTCCGCTGCCGCCGAAACGTGCTGACCACTGCAGATTCGCGGAAATCATGGCTGGCATACACGAAGAGGAAAGAGTCACGGAAGGGTTCACCTGGAAAGAGGCTCTCCTGCCGGCAAACCGTTATCGCTTCATAATTGTGGTTACACTACAAATTGGTACGTGTTGCTCTGGACCCTCCTATTTGTTCCATACGTCATTGACCAGATTTCAGGTGTACAACTTACCGGGAATACGTCGTTAGCTTATTGTAAGGCCTCCTGCTCAGCTTGAGAGAATAGTACTCACAAAGCCGACAGACGCTCCACAAATCTTCACTGCTATTGGTGCAGGAAGCCAAAGCCTCTTCATTAGCGGCTTCTTTGGTGTTGTCAAGGTTGTTTCCTGTCTTTTCTTCCTGCTCTTTCTTGTGGAGCGCATTGGCCGCCGCGGCTCTCTGTTTGGCGGTGCTTTTCTCATGGGAGTATATATGCTTATCATCGCGTTGTTAACGGCCACGCACCCTCCAGTGGCTGGTCAGGGGTTTACCAGTACTGGAGCCGCCGCTGTTACTATGGTCTATCTTGAAGCAAGTAAGTGTAGTCCCTACCGGCTGACTGCCCAGAAATTGTGCTAAGCCTTGCTCAGTGACCTATAACATATCGTGGGGGCCTGTCTCGTGGCTTTACATGGGCGAGATCTTCCCAACACGGCTACGTGAGGCTGGCATAGCAGTGGGTACTGCAACGCAGTGGCTTTTCAATTTTGTCTTTTCCCAAGTTACTCCATATGCGATCAATAACATAGGATGGCGAACATTCCTCATGTTCTGCATCTTCAACTGGGCGTTAGCGGTATATGCTTGGTTCTTTATCAAGGAGGTATGTTCACTTGGCCCATATATAAAATACGATACTCATAATAGCTGCAGACCAAGGGCAGATCCCTTGAGGAGATGGAAGAGTGTAAGTTCTGGACCCATCTGATCAAATCTTATATCTGACAAATTTGCGAAGTATTCGGATCGAGTCAGACGGCTATTGATGTTGAGGCGGTTCACCGCAAAGCCCGTGAACAAGCGGAAATAGAACAATCTGTGGGCGAAAAATGATGCCAACTTGCTAAGCCCTCGGCAAATATTAATTGAAATAGCAGCCGGAGTCTTCATCCGTCGTCGGTGGCATGTCATATGCCGCTTGCATGAACGCCAGGTTAGATGTATATACTTCCGTTCACTTACCTCAAAAGGTTTGGCTCTTCTTTCTCCGTATATATATTACAAAAGATCAGCCATAAGACGGGGTTAGGCTGCTGCCGCCCTTTGGCAAGTTTGATCCCCCTCCAACCGGCGCATATAAAGTTGTTGCTACACATGCAAGTAAGCGGGATATGTTCCATCAAACCCGTAAAGGGGCTTTATTTATGCTACATAGTTTTATTCTTGGAACATTTGTTCCAGCTCTGCTGTCATCTCGACCAAACTAACCCGTCGAGGCTTGTTTCTCGTCCGATTCTTTCAATGCCGTACTACTCCAGTCCTGCCGGCTTACCATTGAGATAAATCATTTCTTGTCGCCCAGCGGCTGATGAGGCATAATACAGATCCTGTGAACAATTAAGAACTTGTTCCTAGCACGGATTCATCTCGGCAGTTAGATGGTCTTGATTTTGAGGCTGTGGCTGTAAGATTATCAACGCTACTGATGCGCGAGCCTCAGTTTCATCGCTTGTCCACATAGAGCTCAATTGTCAAGGCGATAGGTTCGGAACATCGGAGTACCAGATCTTGTGCCGTATCAACGAAACAAATTGCAAGCGACGAAAGCGGTCGCTTGACTCTTTGAGAAAGGGTCCCTGTGATTGAAGGGTTAATGTGTGATTTCTTTGTGCTCTTTGTTATCCCGCCTCGGCCCGGACGTCACTATCAACGTACAAGTATGGTGATGGTTCCGAGTTTACGAATTAGCAAATTGTACCTTTAAACATCCCGGGCCTGATACAAGCTTATCGAGCACCTCATATCTACAAACGATCCGGTACTGCCTTCATACCATAAACACTGCCTGCAGGGGCTTCGAGACACGAGCAGCCAATCCGCACCCATGGGTTACTCAATTCTCATGCATACCCTATTACGCAGAGACGACAGCCAGCAAACAGGGCCATCAGCAGCTGTTTGGGTACCCATAGTGCTTGTCATTGTGTGCCTCGTGGCGTTCTCTGTTTGGAGATGCCGACAGAGAGACAGAAAGGCACTCCGTAATGAGGCACAGTCGGGCATTTAGTCAAATAATGTGATGGATATAACACCAGTCATCGGCCTGGGAGCTGAGGACACACCCGTGGTCATCAACAGGCGGGACATGGCGCCTTGAACGTCCAATTAAAACGGGATTTTTAAATAGAATAGTAGCGTTCGCCCAATCCATAACGGCTAAATGACATTTGTGTCTGTCTGGTCTCCATGGGATCTCAAGCTACTTTGACAAAGACACAATGCTACTGATCTTCATGACCAAAACTCTACTTTTACATTACCAAGGTCAGGCATGCAAGCCATGATTATGTAGAAGAGATCGGCTTGCCTTGCATCGTCTGCGTGAAGACCTGAAGAGCTAATTCCGGCTCTGAATGCTAGTTAGTCGCGACCAGTATCAAAACTATGTCAGCACTTACGGTAGAATGGGACTTCATGACCAGCTTCGTAGACCTTGAGAAAGCTGAGGTTATCCACAGTCTTGAATTGCCCCAGTTCGGTCCCGTTTACAGTGTATGGAAGCAAGTCTTGAGCTGCGAACTGTTCCCGGCCAGAATAGTCCACAGCATTCGCCACCCCAAAGTTTCCAACCCAGTTGCAGATATAATCTGCATCGCCGGCCCAGGTAAGGACCCTAACACCGCTCTGTACGACTTCTGAAAGCCTTTCGAGGAACGAGCGCGCATCTGCCGTCGGGTCAGTCCCTGTGCCCAAGATATCCAGGCTTCAACTCTACATACCATCCCCTGTCAGCGAGAAACCCACACCCGGCTTCGCAGGACACTCTTTAAATGTTGTCGCAGCACCAATGGCTTTCCTGACATCTGCGCGCGCAAGGTAGGAGGCATAGGTCTCGGGTGGGTTAGGGTCACGGGAGCCCGACCGAATATCATAAGGATCGAAATCAGCGCTGTTGTAAATCACGTTATCAATGCGGCTTGCGCAGGCTGTGTCCGCGGCGACGCAGGCGGCGTTCGTGCCAGTAGCCGAACATTTTTGTATTGCAGGTAAGCAAGTCACGTTATACGTGCTGTAGAGCTTCTCGGCGGTGGCCTCGTCGATGAGCGAGCGATAGGAGTTGTTCGCGGCGAAGTCGATCGCGGCCTTCTCCTGGATTGTCAGATTGTACCAGCCGTTGTTGATCCCCAGAGCAACAAGATTGATCTTGTCTCCCTCGACCGTGCCGTTTTCGATGCCGCTGTTCTGCTGCTCAATATAGTGTGAGAATTCTGGTCCGTAATGCCCCCCATATGATTCGGTGAAAATGCCAAAGTCACGATTCTCATATTGCGGGAACTGTACTAAGAACACCTGGATCAGGTTCCATACGAACGGGGCAGCAGTCTCAGTCGATACGACGGTGTCGTTTCCGTAAGAGAAGCCAACGCCGATCGGTTGATCGACATAGAGCATGTTAGCGTACTCGTTGAAGCTGTATGGGTTTATGGAAGGCTCTGTCTCGTTGTCGACAAAGCGGCACGGACCGTTCTCCTGGAACAGTCCGATCATGGAGCTGCATCCAGGACCGCCATTGAACCAGGTGGCAAGAGGAGCTGTACTCGGGCTATTGCGAGCTTCGAAGAACCTATGCAAATCAGACCAGTTCTGCATGTATATTAGAAGAGATGTACCAAAACCACATATTCATGTCTTCTCCGACTGTCAGATACCCCGAGTATTGATTGACTTCTGGGGTTGTCTCGCAGATTCCGGAATTATTGACATACGACAACTTCATGCCGGTCGCAGCATGCTCGAGGACATTATATGCGACTTCGTTGCGAACCTCAACGTATCGCTTGTCCACCTGGGGGCTGGCTGAAGCCGCTATAGAGATTCGGGAGAAAAGTATAACTGCCGAGCCAGCTATGCTCTTGAGCGAAGGCATCGTCGCAACGACACAGTGACGCGAGGTAAGATTTCTGCGATGTTGGAGAATGGCGCAATGGCTGACCCATGGTCAGTCAGTCAGGGCGCCAAGAAACGCGCTATAGTGTGCTTTATATACCTGTTCTAGAGGGGGAACTCAAGTCCAGGCGCGGAATCGCCTGCAGGGGACGCAGGGGTGCAAATCAGTCTATAAATGTACTCACATTAACATTCCGAGTTCTCCAATAGGGCCCCCGACATTCCCTTCTCGTCGCGTTTTGTGGTCACCTTAAAATAAGAAGGCAACATTGTTACATGTGAACAGAGAGTATTGGATTGCCGCATTTGCGGTTTAGGCTGGTTGTATCAGGCACGTCGACTATTGCACACCCGCCCGTACCATTGCATCGCTTATCCGTATGACTCCCTGATGTGGTTGCCACTTCCGTCTCGGTGGCCTGCCGGCAATACCATGCTCAATCTGCAGCTCGGCAAAGCTTGTTTTACAGTTACACATCGCGCCGGAAACAAGGCATATTGTGAGTGAATGCAGCCAAGACGATCGTGTACAGGTGCTCAAAGCATGCGGCAATAGAGATGACTGGGTATGTTTCCGGACATGGCAGGCAGGGATGTATTATATTAGATTGTGGACAGCGTATGTTGCCTAAATACAATATCAACACGCCAAGATGGCGTGCTCTGTGCGCTGTATTACTGCAGTCTCGAGTGCCTCGCTCAGCTCTACTTTTAACTTCGGACAGCACCGTTTTCCACTCCCGACAAACCTTTCCACTCAGGTAAAAGGGGGAGCGAGGCACGCTCGCCATCCGGGCGACCACAGTAGGCCATGAATCTGCGCCCCCGCCTCCCGTAACAGGATCGTACACCATGATTTACAATTCCCTGTCGGCAGCTTTGAATGAACAAAAGTATTGCTCAAGTGTCATTGACATTCAAACTTGTGATCTATAATCGCATAGAACTCCTGCCCAATGCAGTACAAACATATTCGTCTCGTCTTAACACCATTTCACTCCATGCTGATGCACCAAACCCAGTCCCGTGCCTATGTTACACTTGAAAAGCATAATTCCTAACACCATTTAATCCACCGCCCCTCTTTCCGACCGCCTATGTGAAAAGCCGACTGATATTTAGGACTGGCCAGGCCAAGACGATATGATTGGGAGAGATTCCAGAGAAGCCTGATCCTCAGTTAGGTGTAGAGGCCACCGCCCGATGCTAAGAACTCCCTTCAGTGACTACAGGCTGAGGTATTATCAAACACACTCCCGGTTCTGCAGTCTCAACGGACTGGTCCTCGGCAGCCTCCCCCGTCACACTGTTCACATCAACATCGGAAGTGTGAGGATCGCTAGTTTCCAGTTCGTTTAGCTCGCTAGTCTGGACAGGAGAGGTGTTCGAGGCGTCTTCCGCTACTCCAGAACGATACATGTCCACATTGGTGTCCACTCTTTGGTTGTGTTGTGTAGCCGAGGGAGTTATGAAAGCTCGAGTGACCGGCTGGCGCAGAGTCGTGGTATCGGTTGAAGGGGGAGATTTGGAGAAGCTGAACGCATTGGGTGCGTTTGATGAGACTAGATACGGGACGGACAGTGGGCCGGTTTTCATATGGTCGTTCGGGGGCCACTTGATTTTCATTTTCGGCTTCGCGCGTGATCTCATTGACACTATCTCGAGGCGTTCTTCTTCGTCAGTCTCGTCATCCGTCACCTCCAAAGCGGCGTAAGAGTGCCTCCGATGCGCCGGTGCCGGGTGCAGGTTACTACCGCTGGACCGTCTGTGTCGACGCTTCATCTTTTCCTTGGACGTCATCAAACTCGCTACTGGCGAATCCATGGCGTCCAGAGGCTGATGACTACCTCCAACAGGTTTAATAGCAGTGCCGGTAACCATGCGTCTCAGATCGGCTTGACTCTTACTAAACACCACATGTGCCTTCAGCGCATGGACGGCTCGGTCGAGGGCGAGCTCGATAGCACATCGGTCTCGTACTCTTGAAAGCTTAGGCCATGTAGCTCGCTCACCCGATAGACATGAACGGTGCATGAAGTCGGTGGTTGGATTGCTCAGGATTTTGGGAAGGTCGAGGATGCCCATAGCCGGCAGAATGTTGATATCGCCCGAGTATTTTTGATTGAGAACCGAACGCAGCTTGGTTACGAGATTTGGGAATATGCCAAAATCAGCCATAACCTGCATTCTATGCAATGCCTCATCCTTTGCCAGCTGTGCTAGCATGTAAATCCAGCCAGACTCGCCCCTAGACGTCTGGCTTTGTGCTGCTGGAGTTGCAAATGGGGCATCATCTTTGGCTAGGAATGGAACCACATGAGGATTCACCTGGGATACGATGAAGTGGTTGACGTTGAACATTTCTGCGAGCCTCGTCATGGGGAGATCATTGTCGACGGAGCCATCTATCCACATCTGGGGAGTTGGATTCCAAGGGCTATGCTCTCCGGTGACGGGGTCTTTGACCAGCAGAGGCGCGGCGCTAAAGACTAGAGGCACCGAACATGAGGCAGCTACGGCGGACCAAATCATGACATTCGGCGAGGTGACGTAGTTGAGCAGTCTTGGGAGTTCGTAGATGGAAGCAGAGGAGACGCAAATATTGCAGATCCTCCGGGTACGATTGTAGGCTTCCTGAAACGTGATGTCGCCAAGAAGATTGCGCATGACCCTGGTCAGATGCTTAATGTCGGACCAGTTTCCCTCGGTGAAAAGCCTGCGCAAATGGTCCATGAGCCCGTCTTCATTCCCCTGTTCCTCAAAGACTGCCAAGTCTCCATACGGAAACTCTTCCAAGTGCTGAGGAATCTCGTCATCCGTCCTGGAGCAGACAACGGAGCAGACGATAGAACCGGCAGAAGCGCCTGAGATGATGCGCGGGAGAAGATTGACCTCAAAGAGGGCCTTGAGCACGCCGATGTGGGTCATGCCGAAGGTGCCGCCGCCGCTTAGAAGGAGTGCACTCCGGCCGAAACTCTGGCGAGCATAAAGCATGCCATCCAACAGATCCTTGGGCTCCAGGCCTTGGGGAAGGGGCTGGGAGCTCTGCTCGACGAGAGCGTTGATGGTCTGAAGGGCCGAGTCGACATAGCGCTCAATGAGCTTCTTGGTTCCACAATGCGAATGGCGGTATAAGTCAATGTTGCCCATACCACCCAGGTCCCTGGCCAGAGCAGTGCGCACGAGGTGCATCATGGTCTTTGTATCGCAGTTTATGCGTGCTTGGTCGAGGGCTTTCAGACGATCTTCGATGAGGGCGGGACTGTAGTCGCCTGCTGAACTGTCCTTCTTCCATTCCTCGTTGCCCTCTAGCACATCTAGTTCATGAGCAGCCTTGTCCCATTGTCGCCAGGTCTCGGCATGCTGCAGCCTAGCCAGCAGCACCTGCCTTCGCTCGTCCAAGAGAGCTGCTGCATTCTTGTCCGACTGCGATAGCCCACCTTTCAGCGAGCGGACCGACGTCTTGGCGCTCTTCAAAGCTTGGGATAAGGCCTCGACTGTGGTACTGTCATGCTGCTTGGATTTTCTGGCTGGCAGGGTTTTTGAGGCGGCATCATTGGTAAGCGGTGGGCTCAGCCGCACAGCGGGTATGATGAGTTGCGCCATGGCAGCTGTCGAAGGTATACTGGCGTGTATTGGGAGGCAAGAGTGGCATTCTGATTATAGGCTATTGGGTAGGTGCGGGTTCGACGGCTGCAAGTGAATGTCTGCGTAGGAAATGGAGGGGCCCACGAAAGCAACGACGACGTGACCAGGGTAGCGAGGACACGGGAGGGAGGGCTTGGTATGAAATAAACGTTTTCACGATAGCAAGCACGCAGCGCTGGCCGGTTCCGCTTGTGTAGGTAGTAGGTATGTAAGGACTGTGAACGGTCCCTTGCTAAACAAACTCCGAGTAGCAAAACACTGCACAGAAAGAGCGCTGCAGAGTCAAAAGGCAAGGGCGGCGATATCCATGACCTTTGAAGCTCAAGATTGCGACATGAAGGGTGAACCCCCTCGACAGAGAAGTTGCAATGGCAGACGGATTTGAAGAGACGTCAGAGCGGTCACGTCCCCAACTATTGACATGAGGTCAGAAGCAGCTACTGTAAGCAATAATAAGGGACCTCGGGAACATGTAAGTAATTCATCAAACATGCAGGCAGAAACAGGGCTTGGGCCACTTAAAAACAATCAAAACCCCAACCACACCCCACGTGCCAGTGATCAGCCCCCGGCATCTGACCCCCCCAAGCGTTCTCAGCTAGCCCCAGCAGCTGCCCGGCAGCCCAGATGCAGGGGACCCTCAGGCTCTCAGCTACTTTTTAGTCAAATTTGGCCGTCTCAAGCGGGTTGAACACCGCCCAATCAAAGTCCAGGTGATAGCACCCATTACGCTTCACCATGACATGAAGTGAACTTGCAACGCACAAATAAGTAATCCGTACTCGTGATAGTCTTGTGTCTTCTAAATAAGCCGACCAGCCACCTACTGGCTCTATTTGGCATTTGTTTATCTATTTACTTGGCTTATCATGTCATGTTATGTTATGTACTCGCCAACAGCCCCGACTACGGCAGCACGCCACTAAAGTCAGTAATGGGGGCAGGGATTTGGTGCAGCGAACAGCACAGCCCCGAGGTCACCTGGCAGACCTGCAGAACCTGGTATCGTGGGGTGCATATTAGTTCGCTAACCTAGTGTACTTTTGCATGGGTGGAAAGCCCTCACGCAGCAAGCATGTGAACGTTGGACCCAGCTAACCTGGCACTTTATAGATGTATTCAGTCAGATCTATGTGCGTTATGAAGTTACGACTACATGGCCCTGTCTGTCTGTCTGTTTGTTTGTCTATCTTGGTCACCTTGGTTGTGTTTTTGCCCCCAACCCCTCTTTGCAATTAGTATTCAAAGTCTTATTCCACAACATGCCCCATGATATCGTACCAAATTAGAAAGTCTATGGTTTTCTAGCCATCCTATAGCTTCTGATCTGCACATGGATGTGAGAGCTCTCATATACATTAGGTTTACTTGTAGCTTCCACGTAAGCTTGATTCGTTCTCGTGAGCCATCAAACCAGGACGACAAGCCCCCAAGTCCGGCCTCACTTAATCGTCGGGCCACTCGAACGACTGAGCTGTAGACCCAAGCAGCTCGGATCCATAGCCACTGACTGCAGCTCGGAGCCGGGAAACAACCCCTTCTTCTGCCCAGAAATGGCCGGCTCCAGCTACCTCGATATCATGAAAGAGGGATCCATCCTGTGCCTTGAGCCTAGTCGTCCATTCCCGAAGCTTACGAGGCATCAGAAACCCGTCCTGGTCGCCATATATGGCCAGCGTCGGATTATGCACAAGCTTGAGGTCGTGGGGTTCGACCCTGGTATCAGCAGCCCCGTCTTGGGGGGGACTCGATGCGCCATGTCCGCTCCTTCCGCCCTTCTTGTGCCAACTGGCGAATGGACTCGGAAAGGACATGGTGGCCAAGTTGGTCAGATAGCCGATCGGCGGAGAGACCAGCAAGTAGGCACTACGGTAGGGCTCCAGGTCGTCGACCCGGACCATGCATTCCTCTTGGTGTATGTGCTCCTCGGCCTGCTCGTCATGTTTGTGCCCATGCTTCCGCTGTACCCGCTTGGTCCTCGCCAGTAGATCCTTGACCCCCCTGCGTATCTTGTCTTCGTGGTCCGGGGAATGTGTTCTTGTGAAATCATGGCTCCTGCGCGAGACATCCTCGTCTCCGCCGACTCGCAGTCCCATGGATCTTCGTGGGGATGCAGGGCCAGTGGCCAGTCTGGTCTGCTGCTCGGCAAGATGCTGTGCTCGTAGTCGAATATCAGCGGCAGCTGAGTGCAGCGGTGGGCTCTCGAACGGTGCCATGATGTCGTTCAAGGGAGGTAGCTTCGTGGTAACCATTGCGCCGTACGAGTAACCGGCCTGCAATAATATGGGCACGGTCGTCTGGCCCGGGTCGGTTCGTTTAGGAAATTCGATATAATGTGCATAGTAGGCTAGGAAACCAACCACAGACATGTAATCGGCTTGCTCCGGTTTCGAGGTCCATGACGTGCGAGCTCCTGCTGAGGATACACCCCTTCGATTATATCGTCAGCACATCGTATCTGCACGCATGCGCCAGGCTAAGACATATATGTAGAGAGAGAGATATATATAAAGATAGATAGATAGACATATAGATCTATAGATCTATACTTATAGATATGCGGCTAATGCATGGAAAAACAATTACCTGAAGTTGAATGTGGCGACCAGGAATCCCGACCGCAGCAGTATTCCCGCCACCATGTTTACGATGGGATCATCGTAACATCCTCCCAACGGCGCATACGGATGCGCGACAATTGCGATATGCCGACCCCATGGCGGGGCAGCTTGGGACAGGCCGCTGGCGCCGACATGGAAGCTGAGGCTTAAGGGATGGAATACTCGGCAGTCGAGCTTGGTATTGTCATGTATACTTGGTATAGTGAAGCACAGTGAAGGCTTCGGCAGCATTGTGTGGATGCGGCGACATGGTTCGATTGTTGAAGAGGGAAGAAGCGCATTGCTCTGGCGGTGCTGCGCTGAACCTTAGATAAGCTCAAGCCCGTTGCGGCGTGGGTATTGCCAGCGGACTACATACTCCGTATGTACAAAGGCTGTGCTGGGTACTTGACGTCAATGACCCTGGGTTACGTCCATGGTTGCAAAAGCTGCAAGGACACCTAAAGGTTTCCTTGTGCCGAGCAAAGGACGTAGGCAAAATCATACAAACATAGATAGATAGAATGTTTATTACTCGGATTGAGCGTCTTCTAAGCGCTGGTTAACCGAGTTACTCTCTCTCTCTCTCTCTCTCTTTTTATTGCCAACCAAGGTCAACAGATGTAGAGATATATATATGTACTAAATAAAGTACGAGTTCTTACTCGGGGAAGGAAATAAGTGCATCCTTGGTGTCAGTGTCCAAAGCTACCCAAGTCTACCTCAAAAACTTACACGTAAATAAACCCAACCATCTTTGACACGAGCTTTCATCTAAGGTCAAAACAAAGTCTCCATCCAGGCTTTTCATTTTTAGGGTGGGGGATGATTGTGACAGCACCCAAAAATTCCATTCACCACAAAACAATTGCCCGCTGGCGGAATTGAACCGCCGACTTTCGCATGACGCACGTACATTAATGTTACGAGTGCGACGCAATACCACTATGCCAAGCGGGCAGTGGATATCAGCTGTGAAGACCTGATTTGTTGATGAGGCAGAGGTTATTACAACTTAGAATGATAGTATCATGCGAGCTTTTTATTGTCTAAATCACCACTCCTACTTCTCGATATATTTGAGATACAGTATTTTAAAACTAAAACTTAAACAATCCAATTTAATTAGTTATATATTTACCATTTATTTATATTATAGATAAGTCACTTTTAGTAGTGAAGGCTTTCAAAAGGCTTTGTTACTCTGATCACAGAATATTATCCTTTGTTATATAAGTTATCTTGCTTATGTTATAGGAGTGCAAATCAGGAATGTAATAAGAACATTCCATTTACCTTTCATCCTCTAGAGAAACAGAATACTAACAGAGCCCAAGAGAATCTTACCACAGCACTGATCCTATCGGCCGTCATGTCGGACCATGACCCAGATGTTGACAATACTTCAACTCTCAAAAATGAGCCAGACCACAGCAAGATTGTCCGGTGTCCGGAATGTGGGTGTTGGCATTTCCAGAACGGTGATCACAAGTGCGAGCCAGATGATCCGGATAAGAGACACTACGCATAGGGATCAGGGCCATGAACACCATAGGAGGAAAGGACCCTCCCTCATAATCGCACGGTCTTGTTTGTCTTAAGGTGCGTGCATGCCTGTCGACCTTTCATGACAGTATACTCATCATCAAAAGTCCCGACATGGGCGCCGTGCCTGCCTACAAGTGATATTCCAGCGGGTGCTGTTAAGATCGTCTTCTGCAAGCGCGCGCGGCTAGCTATGTACAATTGCAGACCAGACATCAATGCGAATTGCGTTGTTAGCCGAGCTGAGCCATGATCAGCTCATCCTTCCCAGTTGTGTGGAACCCCGTCGACAGTGAAAATGTTGAGGCAGCTGCACTTGTTCAAAGGCAGCAGGGCTAATGGGCGTAGGTTTTACGGAGGTGCTCCGCTGTGGTAATAATAACTTAGCTAACCTAGAGCATGTACGGAATATGCATATTGGTAAGGCTACATTGGCTATGTGCCGGCATCCGCGCAGGTGCGCATCAATGATGGAATAAACGTGTCTTGGCATACGTTGGCGAGATTTGAAGGTTTGTTATTTAGGGTCGCCCCGCTGTAACACCAGCGATCGTCTCCAATGGGTGCTTGTGGCCGGCGTCCAGACTCTTGGCTTTCGAAAGGGGCCCGCAATCACACCTGTCAGGGAGCAGAAACCTGGATATCTTGGCAGGGACATTTGGGCGTGACCCGGTCTAATAAAATGCAATGCTCCCCTGTGCACGCGACCTTTCGTGCCGTTCATCGGGGTCGTGAAAGAGTGCTCGGGATTGAATCATGTCGTTCGTTAACATGGAGAAGACTCCAAAAACATGGGGCTCGCGGCTTTCGTTTCTCCGGACTAAGCGGGCAATAGCTGGCCTCTCTCTTCTTGTTACTGTCGCTATAATACTCATCGGTAAGCCTGGCCAAGACACACATTGCAAGAAGCGACGAGGACTAACTCGAAAGGCACAGCCCTCGGCGCCACCCATAATCTGGGAAATAATTCTTCCTCGGAATCCAAACAATCACAGTCCAACAGCGTCGGCACTAGCTCCAGCACAGCAACAGC
Source organism: Truncatella angustata (assembly GCF_020726525.1). Lineage (NCBI taxonomy): Eukaryota > Fungi > Ascomycota > Sordariomycetes > Amphisphaeriales > Sporocadaceae > Truncatella > Truncatella angustata. The sequence goes on along the minus strand of NW_025763391.1, from coordinate 15,494 downwards.
AACAGGTCAAGGTGCGTCACAGCTGGTGGCTTCGGCTTCAGCTTCAGCAACTGTCTCGCCCACACAAACTTCAAGCACTTCAACTGGTACCATAATCAGGTTTTTATGTTTAGGACGTATTCATTGGGTTTCGCGCTGACCGGTCGGTTCTAGGCACATCAATACCGACGTCAACCTCTACGAGCCAATATGCTGGTAGCATCGCGGATGGCACTGCTCTCAGGGTCATGTGCCTTGGCGCATCTATAGTAAAGGGTGAAACTTCCCCTGGCACAGTCGGCTTCAGAAAGGTGCTTCGGGACGATCTCGTTGGGTTTGGAGTCGATGTGAACATGGTAGGCTCTGTCCAGTTGGGAAACATGACCGACAACGACCTAGAAGCCTACGGCGGTAACCGAATCACTCAAATCCATGACCACGCCAAGGCCATTGTCCCAAAGACCCTACCGAATGTGTTCGTGATCCAAGTCGGGACGAATAACATCCTCCAGAACTTGGACATCGACAAAGCCGGTGAACAAATGAAGGATTTCATAGACTACCTGGTGGAGACAGCGCCGCGGTCATTTGTCATCTTAAGCACGATTCTTACCAATACTGTTGGCGGGGGTAGTCTGGAGCCTTCTGTGTTGGACATCAATCAACAATACCGAGATCTAATGCCGACTTTCGAGGCAGAGGGCACGCCAGTGGTTCTTGCGGAGCTACACCCAAGCAACGGTGGCGATGATGTCCCGCAAGTCGCAGATATTGGGCCAGACGGCTCGCATCCGCTGGTCAGTGGATACGAGAAGATGGGCCATATTCTTGCTCAAGCCGTCAAGGATGCGGATGCGAAAGACTATATTCAAGTCGCGACCGACAATGGAATACCTGACGACGGAGATGCCGAGAAAGCCGGATCATCACGGAAGCGGAGGCATTGGCATTGAGGGTGCGCGGCATACCATATGGAGAATCGGATATAAACACTCATTCGAATTCGATCACAAACACATATTAATCTAGAATAATACGCAATGAATAAATAATGGAACAGCTACCACTTCATATGTAGTAGTAGTCTTGGTCGTTGTTGTGGAACATGCCGACTTTTTGCGTCCCCTTGGAGAACTTCCCGAAACGGCAGCTGGTGTGTTAGTATATTATGACGTCACACTGTTTCGGCTGATTCGCAATGGGACGCACGAAGTGTTCGTCTATGTACCTGCCAGCGGCTGTCTCCCTTCCTATTTAGCCACAGCTTCAACATCCAAAACAACACTTCACGTCTTAAACTTCAGTTCTTACCAACACAAGCGTTGTTTTTTTTTTCAACATGAGCGAAAATAACCAGCGCGATGTCGCTACCGAATCTAGCAAGGTATCCACAAAGACCCAGACAGATCAAGTCCAAGACAATCAATCGAACGAAGCAACTACGAATCCTGGTCCCGAGCCTGCAGAAGACAGCTCTGCTGGACGCAAGCCGGTACAACTGAAGTCACATTTCAAAGGAATGCCCAAGGACTGGCCCATCAACCGCAGTGGGTAAATGCCCGATGTTTGTTGCTACCACAGCTGCTAACTTCGACGAAGACAAGAGCCAGAATGACAATTAAGTTAGCAAGATTTATCCACGAAAGCATTCAATGGTAGATTCACTTGTGGTTCACAAGTCCGTGGGGGGTGAAACACGTGAGGTGCCACTCCGTCAAACTTTGCACGAGTGGAGGGGAAAATCTAAAAGCCCACGGAGGTCTTTTGTAAATAAAATAAAAGGATGATGGCGTTACTCAGTCGACACGCTAGGAGTTATCTGCTAGCATGGGATCAAACGAGTGTCGTTGAATAAGCAATTCGATTGAATAAAAAGCTAGCACCGAGTATCGTAGAATATATCGAACAACAGACAAGGTGACCGTTCTTTCCCCCTGTGGAATTTGGCGGCGACCGACTTAATATACCTCTTTCAATTTACTGGGCGGGGAGCAACAAAATATATGATGGCGGCTGAGCTGTGCATACTAAGCAACGTGGACATTCAGACATGAACATAAATACCCTATGCACGAGCGGATCAACCATTTGTTTTCGGAGCATGGTATCACGCATTGTAGCTAAGATGAGCAGATTTCAGCCCTCGTACCGTGGTCAAAAGTGTGTGGAAGTCGACTAAAATATCCCAGCTCAAAGCAGCGTTGAAGACTACGTGTTGGCTATCTCTTGTAGCAACCCGTGCTAGTTGTTCTTATCCCTCTCTCAACAGTTTCCTTTCGACACCACTCTTCGTTTTACACGTTCTTATTTGTGCAACTTGCAATACCATATCTCAGCTCTTCACATACCCGACCCAATTTCATCAAATGCAGGAATATCCATCGTCATGCCGGCAGTTATGGTAGACAAGTAGACAGCAGTTTTGGTCGCCATCTGCGCATCATCCTTTATTGTCCCTGCAGCTTGCATCCGCCACTCTTTCGAAGAGTATTGCGGAAATCATAATGACTGCGTCTCTGTTCTCTCCTCTTCAAAGCTCTATTCCCAGGCAGATTTATAGTAAACCAACTACACAATCTGTTTAAAAGCAACCAGAATGGTCTCGGTGCCGGTACTCTGGGTATTGCACTATAGACGGTCTACCAGCTACAAGACGGCCGGAGGTTCTCTAGTATTTTGGGCAGGTCTCCTCCTTGGTTTCTGGTTTTCCAAATGATAGAAAGCATCGAATAGATCTCGCAAGCAGCACTTGATACGCATTAGTGACCAAACAGGGTTGTTCCAGATACACGGTTTGTGTACCGTGCATGAACGTCACATTGGAATATCCCGACAAGGGAGTGTTGGGCCTAAGGTCGGGTTGCTTTCGTAGATGGTGTCACACTGCGGGATACGCCTCACATTGTTGATGACTGGCTTTTATAGACATACGGATCAAGTGTACTTCCAGTTTAATATACCATGCCATCCACAACAATTGCACCGCCGATACTCCAGCTCAAAGAAAGTGGCCTTAGTTCCAAGGAAGCGTGCAACGTTTATTGACCGTACTTTCTTGCCGTGGGACGGCTCTTGTAGTGGCGGTGACATCGGCGTATGCGAAGAGACCAATGTCCCAAAAAGATCAGCAGTAAGTCAAGACGGTCCATGCCTTCAGCCAGTCTTGGGAGCCAACATTACTCCTTCCTTATCAGCACAGTTGGGCCAAAGTCTTGACGGCATCTTAAGTCATGGTTCAACCCATAACGCTTTTGGGAAGTCTCTTCCTCGGTGGCAAAGCGGTATTTCCGAGCCTCACAGGTCCAGAAGTGGTGGCCATTCACATTAACAAGGTACGAGAGGAAGATCGAGTGCGTGATAACCCAAATCCTGCGGTGTCGCAGACATAACTTCTTGATCCTGCTCCGCACTCTCTCAGCTCTAGCCACAGCCCGTTGATGCGTCTCTTTGGCATAGTCCCACTCCTCGTGACACTCGGAGAAGTCGTACATGGGAAACTTCTCCCTCAGTACTGCTGCCGATTGGCCTAGGCTGCTGATGGTATTGTTGGACTCACGTAGATCAGGCCAGATCTGAACCTCTGGTGGGCCCATGAGACTGGTAGTACTTCCGAAGACAATCTGGGCAGTTTGCAATGCCCTCGTCAACGGAGAAATAAGGATCAGATCGGGAAAGTCTGGGGAGCTCGGGGTCAACACAGCCTGCTGGGCGTCGACCAATCCATCTGGTGCTAAGCGAGGATCTCGGTGCGGATAGTGATTGTGTCCATTATGCTCGGCGGTAGCGTGCCTCATCAGAAAGATGTTGCCGCCAGTCTCTTGGCTATTGCTGGGCCCTGCAGAGCAATGCTCCGCTGGATTCAGCCGAGATGCCATTCCTGCCATTCTCTCAGACCTATGGCAGCACTAGCAGTGGCGGATTATTGCGTCTTGTCGTGTGAGTCCCTGGAATAGGTGAGTATGCCACAATTCCGGAACGAAGGCATAGTGTTTATTGAACTAGCAAGCGGAGCCAGGGAAGCAAGCATAGCAATCGTCTGCAAACGCGATTTCCGCTTTCATTGATGCTAGTCGCGCTAGTTGTTTATGGGGAAATGTTGAGATTATGTCGGACTGTCAGGTATTGGAGCGTCGATGTGTCATGTGATCATATTTGACACGTGCATAGTTGCTTTTGCCACGTGAGCGGCTTGAAACTCCTGACCGTTACGCATTTTTGGCACGACGGGACAAGAAAGCGACAAACTACAGACCTCCGTGATGTTGGTCTTAAAATCTTTCGATATGCAACATCCAAACAATTGAGAAACAGTAATCAAGGATCGTGACCCCTCAACGGCTAAGGCCACTGATGTCGACAGAGCTGAAGGAAGCAGCGCCTATTTCTCAATTTTCTCAATCCAATCCAAAAAAAAAAAAAAACCCCCCGGCAAGGAATGATTTGGGTCCTCGCATTGCCAGATTGATTGTGGCATGGATCGAAACCGTCGGAATGACAACCCATACATGTCTCACCTCATATTTAATAAAGCCAAGATATAGCCGTTGAGATTCCTGACACTTCGATCTGCATAATTTGAAGGCGCACACTGCAGTACAGTAGTGTGCCTCTCTGGATAGACCAGAATACCGTTTTAGGAAGTGTGTACTCGGTATAGGGTTAGTCGCGGGACACAGTTGCAACCACGGCGGTTTCACTTCGGACTAATTGGGTCGCGTCGATGTGCTAAGTTAGCTGGTGGGGACTAATATCAGCGTAGGGCTAGGTGCCTCCATGTAGAAGCATACCATATTGTCTCCGCAGGAGGTTATTACTGTTGAAAAACTCAGGCTTTGGACGTGCACAAGCTTGAGTTTATCACTTGCCTGTCGAGATACCTGTACCCATGTTCAACGACAATGCCGTGAGCGGTACCAAGAGGCGACTAATAGGCCTAGAGTCCAGATTCGATGGCAGCAACAGGTCGGTATGTACAGGTGGAGTCGTCGACGTTCTCACCCCGCTTCACAGGCTACCCAATGGAGCCTGAAGGCTGGCACTGAGGATCAAGTTCGACTGGGGGAAGCCGGGGAAGTTGAAACGGGACCAGGGCATAGGGTAACCCGTTTCAACTCGCTCCCTGTCTCTTTGGCAAGATCTACAGTACGGGTTGCTGACTCATGGCAAATGGTAAATGCGGAACGCTCACTGGGTCACTGGGTCAGAAACCTCGGGTTGTCCCATTTCCAGGGCGATACCCGATGCCTCCCCCGTTGAGAATTGCGAGATGTTGCAGTAGTGCAGTCCTAGATGCTGGAAAGTCCTGGAAACAAGCTCTCATCTTCGTAAAACCATCGGGACTGCAAGCGTAGATGTCCAACGCTTTACAGGCACTATGGTAGTGTTTCGTGTCGGCGAAAGGGGCGAAAGGGGTTTGCAAGGCTACCAGCGTGGACCCATTCACGCCAAGGTTCTACTTGTATGCACTTGGTATACCTTCGTTCGTTGGCACTCTCCTCAGCCCAGCGATGCTACATTATTGCGGAGGGGGCGTTCTCCAAATCTCCAAGCCCCCACCATTTTGCATGATCTAGTCGCCGTCTACAATCGGCAAATGAGTAGATCGACGACTTGCAAAGACACATGCAGGTTAGCCTGCTTCGCTATCGGGTGCGTGGCACAAGAATTGGCGCAGCGGCCACTATAGCTCACTTAACAGTGCGTCAATACTTGTGTCGACCACCTCGCTGTTCATTGCCTTCTAGCAGCTAGTTAGATCTATTTATATGTAGTGCAACAGAGGGGCTCCACACGAGTCGCGCAGTATGCTTATGAAGTTAGTATGAAGGGCTGAAGCAGCCTCGAGTATATAGATGCGGGGTGCGCTCTTTCTTCTCTGGTCAATTTTCGCCTTGCACTTGTCTCTAATTGTTTAAGAGTTAAGTTCTGATAACCGGTTCAATATGGGGTTATACACAAAGCTGGCGGAAGATATACAGGAAGTGGATGTAATCATCGCCGGAGGTAGGTACAAAGACTCGTCGGATATGCGTGGTGAATGATAACTTACTGAACATTGATATACAGGAGGGACTGCGGCCTGTGTTGTCGCCGCCAGACTCGCAGAAGCTGATCCTAAACTGGTCATTTTAGTGATCGAGGGTGGCCCAAACAATCACAACGAAGCCAGCGTCGTCAACCCAGCTTTCTTTTTGCAGCATCTGCTACCCACGAGCAAGACTGTCATATTTTATAAGGGAAACAAGTCCGAAAAACTCGCGGGCCGAGAGCCTATTGTTCCTTCCGGCGGAATGCTAGGCGGCGGTTCATCCATTAACTTCATGATGTACACAAGGGCTCAGCGTCCAGACTTTGACTCCTGGGAAACACCTGGTTGGACAGCTGACGATTTGTGGCCTTTTCTCAACAAGGTCGGTGGCACATGATCGTACCTTTAGACTACGAATATTGATTCTTCTTTAGCTTGAAACTTACCATGGCCCTGGCGCCAAGGAACATCACGGCCACGATGGCCCAATTCATGTATCAAACAGTACTTTCCGGGGCGAAAGATCCGAGAACGACTTTCTTGAAGCTGCAAAGCAAGTTGGCTGGCCAGAGATCAAAGACCTCCAAAACCTGGATGCCAACAACGGATTTCAGCGCTGGCTCAAATACGTTTCTCCCGACGGCAAACGCCAAGATACCGCGCACGCGTATTTGCATCCAAAGATACAGGACGATGATTATCCGAATCTCCATGTTATTGTGGAGTCCCAGGTCCATCGTGTGATATTCGAAGAGAAAAGAGCCGTCGGGGTCGAATATCGCCCGAACCCCAACTTCCAGGTCTCCATCGGTTTGACGCAGACACCACTGCGCACTGTCAGGGCAAGAAAGATGGTGATCCTCTCGTGTGGTGCCTGTGGCACACCGCCAGTATTGGAGAGATCTGGTATTGGCAGTTCAAAGATCCTTGAGCGAGCCGGTGTTCCAGTGGTTGAACATCTTCCCGGCGTTGGGCACGATTACCAAGACCACCACTTGGTCCTCCACCCTTACAAAACCAGTCTCGACCCTCATGAGACCATTGACGGTATACTTAGCGGTAGAGCTGACGTGGGTTCCATGGTTGAGAATAATGATCCTATTCTCGGCTGGAATGCCATTGACATTGCGGCGAAATTACGCCCTACGGACAGTGATGTGGCCGCTTTGGGGCCAGAATTCCAAAGTGCATGGGACAAAGACTTCAAAAACTCACCGGTCCGTCCTTTGATATTGATGGGCATCGTATCATGGTCAGTATAGTACCACCGTGCATTCACCTTTTAGTACTAAAGATCTTCAGCTTCCTGGGCGATCCCGCCTCCGTCCCAGTTGGCCAATACATCACGGCCGGAAACTATACCGCATACCCTTATTCTCGAGGACATATGCATATCACTGGTCCCGGACTAGACGACCCTCTGGACTTCGAGACGGGCTTTTTCAGTGACGAGCATGATATCGACCTTAAGAAGCAGATATGGGCCTATAAGAAATCTCGTGAGATTCTGCGACGTATGAAGACCTTCCGAGGCGAGCTCGCAATAGGCCATCCTCGCTTCCCGCAAGGATCGAAGGCTGCATGTGTTGAGACAGATGCACCACTTGAGAATGTCGAAAATGTGGACTACACTCCGGAAGATGACGCGGCTATTGAGCAGTGGTTGCGAGAGAACGTCAACACTACATGGCACTCGCTGGGAACATGCAAGATGGCACCTCGCGAGAAACTAGGCGTGGTAGATGCCAATTTGAGCGTTTATGGGGTCGAAGGTCTGAAGATTGCTGATATGAGCATCCCACCCAAGAACGTGGGCGCTAACACAAACAACACTGCATTAGTCATCGGTGAACGAGCTGCCGACATCTTCATTCGGGACTTGGGCTTGAGAGCATGATTCTATTTATGATCCCACGAGACACCTTGAACTGTTGAAGACTAGGCTATCTTGCGTAGGTCATGTACTTATCGAGTCCCCAACGCTATCCTTTTCAAGTAGCATGCAAATATATTGAATAATTTGACGGTTCGGAATGAATTCCTCCAGCGTCCGACGTCCTTACACGTTCGCTGTCGAGCCGCCATAATAATGAATCTAAAGATGATCAGTACCTCAGCAACCGATGGTGACACTCGCACATACCGTCTCATCCGCACAGCCGTCCGGTGTCTGGTAAGCATAGGCCCCGGTATTGATAAACAGCTGCCCCTCATCTCCACAAACCAGCCAAGCAGCCGTGTTGGGCCTGCTGATGTCATCTACGGTCCATGTGAGTGTGTCGCCCTGGAATGCGAATGTACCATAATCATTCTCTGTGGTTTTGAACCAGGTCTCCAAAGCCCGCTGTGACTTGTTGGTGGGGTTTTCGACACCCATGTACATAAGTTCACCGCCAGTGTAATAAACGAGCTGTCCGTCAATTACATTAAACTGGCCCGCTGCATCTTCGGATCGCAGGTATGCATCGCCGGGTCCAGGCGATGGTGTCGTTGTTGGAGCTGCTTGCAGATATGAGTGAAAGTTCGGAGACTCAACCGCTCTCACCCAATAGTAACCCGAGACCAGTGTCTTTGGAGCAGCTGTAGTTGTCGAGGCCGGTTGACTAGAGTCAGATGTAGTCGTCGTAGCCTTTGTGGTCGTTACGCTTCCACCGGTCGTAGTCACGGCAGTAGTCTGCTGAGTCGTACTTGTCGCCGTGGAAGTAGCAGCACCCGGCACGCACTGGTAGTAATACGGACTGGCATGTCAGTTCCCAGTGGCATGACTAGTGGGAGCCGAGCCACGTTCGTGTGCTCAAACTTACTTGAGACTCGAACAAGCATATCCGCTCACGCACGATGTCGAGCCGGACCAACCTGTTCCCCCACCTAGGTAGCGAAGTCAGCATCGCTTAGTCTGTAGAACGAAGCCCTTACATTGACCCCAAGCTGATTGCTGGGCGTATGCCGCTGTGGCCAGCAGAGAAATTACGCTTGCGATTCTCGGTGACATTGCGAAAACAAAGACCAAATGGCTGTGGACTTGATATACTGTGGGTATTGAAGTGAATTGCTCCCTATTTGAAATCTATATGTCGAAGCCTGGCGCCCCTGCGCGATCCCATGTCAGCGGGAAGATAACCCGTCGGACCGGAAATACCTCATGACAAGAAAAGTAGAATAAAGGAAAGGAATTCGACGTCGTCTTCAAGGACAGACGGTTGACCAGGGATAGACGTGGCGCGCGGTATGAACCTTTGGCGCACCCCATGTTGCATGTCCTTGTCGCCAGTAAGGGTGGTTCGTGAGACATTCGCAACTACCCAAAGATAGCGCGGCATATATTATTTGGGATGCTGTATTGAAGCGATGAAACGCGTAGTCATTCCCGTCGGTTTCCACCAATCCACCGATGTTCCGAAATAGTTCTCGGAGGCCACTCTCCGCCAAGCTAAGCCACGCCCGGTCCGTCCTCCGGAATTTTTGGGTTGCAGGCGTGATAGAAACGGACTCTTGGGCAGCTCGTCCACTTTTGTGACTGCTTGCCGCATAGTGACGTTTGTCCTCGAGGCATTGCTTAATCTTTCGTCGTCGTGTTCATTCCCAGACGGTTAAGTAAAGTGTCCCGTATACCCTTGCGTGAATCAGGGTCGACTTCCTTCGCAACATCCTTTACTGCTTGTAGGACCCGAACGTGCTCTTTTTTCAAACTCTCGAACGACTCGTCCAATTGTTTATGCCATGGATACAAGACGAAAACCTGGAAACCCAACGCCGACGAGGCTACGACGAAGTTGGTCAACGAAACCAAGCGTGTGAGTATCATCTTGCGGGTGTTTGAATGTCAGACGGATGAGGATATGACTGTGTGCGATAAAATACGAAGTGAGCGGTGTCGTAGAGTTGCGCGGCTGATGCAGGGGAAGTTCACAAGTCCTGGCGGGTCATGGAGGCATAAGCCAGAGTTCAGTTCCAATAACTGGTGCCCAAATGTTCGACGGCGCCGAAAGGTAACTTCCCACGCGCTGTAAGCCGGGGATTGAGAGCAGGTTACGGAAATTATGTCAACGTGAAAAGGAGAAGAAAATTCAACAAGTTCCAAGTCGCGTGTGACACCTGAAGTCTTGGGTGCTATGGATCGCCGGACTGACCGTTGCAACTATCCCCACAAGGCTAAATGGGTACGTGACCGGCACCGACGTCGCAAAGGCAATAGACAAGCGCCTCGCGAGTTCGAAAGGACGAATACGGATCCGTAGAGAGACCTGTCATGTGTACGAATCCATAGGAGGGTCGCATTTACTGGCATCTACTAACGCCTTGGATGCTAGGTCACACTAATGGTAGCTGGTATGGGCTGATAATCATGCCATTGACCCCATAAACGACCCGCTTCAAAAAGCTTATATTAATTTGCACGTGGACATCGCCCCGACTGCGCAGCTGTCACATGCATGCATAGCATATAACAATAAGCCGTGGAGTGAAAACGAAAGCTGTGTTGTCCATGAGCAGTTGTGGTGCTCAAAATGTATGGCTACAGACAGACAAAGACCTGGGTTGCTATTGAGAGACTGGCGCCGAGGCTTGGCTTCGTCGCTAATACTCCGCACATAATCAGAGCCCAACGATTTAACAGTTTCCCGATGTGCAAATGCGAGGTGCCTGCTTGACTTGGACTGCGAACAAGATTGAACAATCGATTGTCCGGGATTCACCACCATCTCAGGCACCCTCGAAATCCTCGATCGCACGTTGTAGCAGACACAATTGGGGGAGGTTTACCTGTGCACCATACAAAACCAAAACGCGGCGATGGGTCCAAGAAACACGATTATGACGAGATTTTCGCAAGTCGGAGTATCCATGAGGACGTGCTGTAGTGGGAATATAGTCTGAGATGCTAATAAGCTCGTCCATAGAAGTTTCCATCTAGAGACATCAGTCAAAGGTGAACGTAGTCGTGGAAATCACCATCAATCAGACCGCAAAATAATGCTAGGAACGCCCTCTGACTATATAATCGATAAGCAACTTACAGAAACTATGTACTGTGATCCGTAGTGGCAAAGAGGAGAGACGAGAGGAGCTGCTCCATTATGCTTGGACGACTGGAGCCTGCAACTACTTATTAAGTGGGAATTTGGCTCGCTCATATATCCGGTAGTATCGGTGTTGTAAATTGTGCATGGGTGCGGTATATGGATGAACGGTATATCTTGTCACGATGAGGATTGATGGACTGCACGTGAATTATCAGGCACCGGGTGAAGTCGGAGAGCAAATGTAGAAGCCGATTGATTCCGGTCATACGACTTTACGCAGCCTTTGGAGGGTTTCGCCGCAGCGCAACAGCGCAACAGGCCAGTGTGCTACTCGGGACCCGCCGTTCAGCATGAAAATCATTCGAGTCACGTTTCAGACCAGCCTTTCCACGACGAATTAGCTGGAGTAAGAGACGAGAATGGCTCGGGAATGGGAAGCTGTTTCGCATTGGCTTCTCGTGCACCTTACGACTAATTCCTAGCCGAGACCATTCTCTGCATTGCTAATTTGCTTGAAGCTACTTCTCCATAAGTTACCGCTCAAACTAAAGCGCACGCTTGTACAGTAATTAAGTATATAGGGCCGGCACACATCAGCACCCTGAGTGTCTAGTCCCAGTTGCAACCCATGAAACCACCAAAGCATATTACGAATCATATCAAAGTATCTCCAACGCTACATACACTCGGCTTGACTAAATGTTCAAGTTCAACCACATTACACACAGAAACCAGTTCGAGGAGTACTCCTCGGACAAGAACACCAGCCATTCACAAGTCGCCATTTACAATGAAGACGACTTATCTCATCTCCTCTTCCTCGGGCCTGCCGATCACGATAACCACATCATCATCAACAAGGTGGAGCAGAGCGAGCCCGAGACACCGGTAGAGAGCCCATTGGTTCTTGATACTCATGACCACACGTCAGATGACGAGAGCGCGATCCTCAGCGACCTTGAGGAGGAAAGCGACCTCGAGATTCCGCCGTCCCCATCCAGACGTCGTGGGGGGACCATGTCCATCTCCGGCGATGATTTCGAGTTTCCGGTATTCCTGGGCAGACAGGACGAGCCAGAAACCCATCCCGCCCCTCTCCGGCCTGCGCTTCGACGCTGCAAACCAGATGCCGCGCAGGGCTTGGAGAAAGAAACAAGCAGGCACGTTCACATGGCAACCCCCGAGCATCACGTGAGCTCAATAGAAGGATCCATGATGTCGTGGTGGCCAGCTCCAATGGAAGACGTGGAGTACGACTGGGAGGAGGAGAGGAAGGCGCAAGCGACGATACCTTTGGAGCAGCATGTTTCCGAAGTGCAAGGCGTCCTGATGTCGTGGTGGCCTGCCCCTGCGGAAATGTTACAGCATGATTGGAACGAGAGATTTTACGAGTAAAGGGTTCTGATTTTAGGGAAAACGGTGTTAAATGGGTAGGGTACGACTGGGCATGAGCATGGTCGTTTCGGAGTTGTGAATCGCTTCAATTTGGAGCGCGTGCATTATATCAGGACACTCTCGCGGTAGAGGTTATCTATTAGAGGGCATCGTCGGCGAAAGTCGAGATCTGGATAATGAAAAATAGCATAAGCATTCAACTCTCTCAGATATATGAACAGATGACCACAAGAGATTCTTCCGCGATGGGCTACTGACCACAAAATCCTCACTCGGATTGACCAAATAGGGCGGGATGGTGTACGTATTGTAGTCTACTACTAAAATCTGGGTCGGCTGCGGGCCACGTTCCCGCTGAACTAACCTTAAGGTTAGATCATTGTTACATACACATTTACTTACAGTGGGAGACTACTGTAAGTAAGGTACCGGCCGTCCATGCTGTATCCCGGGTCGCGGGTCCCGCGTGTAGCACGTAGCACGTAGCACGTAGCGTGGTGTACACGTCGTACAGCAGCAAATCCAGCGTGTCTCTGATTGTGGCTGACTGCATGGGCCAGAGCCTGCAAAGAATGCACGAGCAGTAGGTAACTTATTATCCAACAAGTTGATGGGATTCTAAAAATCCTTGTCATGGAAAAGCCATCCTCACTAACCTCACGTTAGAGAGATGACGCACTGACCCCCAAGGCCCAGCGCCGTGGCTGGTCACTGGTCTATTATCACAGGGCATGCACGGATCCGTATGAGTGAACCAACCACTTGCATTACAGGGGTCAGAACAACGATACACTAACCTGCGGGTTCGTCTTGCAGGTATTGGATGTAATCGGTAGGCCTTTGGTACCCTTGAGCTTCAGCGATACCCAGCCTGCCAGCTTGTCATTCGCAGCCCAACACCAGCCCCCGCCATTTATTCACACAGAGTATCTTACTCTAGCAAAATGTCACCATTCATCCTCGCTTCCCGCAGTTGTCTCGGATCACTGACTCTTTTTTAACTTGTCGTGTACGCATCAAATGTTTACTTAGTCTTTCCATCTTCTCCAGTTGCTGTGCCTGTTCCCCCGACCTTGGAAGTCTACAGTCAACAGAGTCGTTAGATACCCATCGCAGTCTCTCCCGTCGTCCCGGGTTTCCATCATCCACAACACCCAATCAGGTCCAGCTCCGGCCCCATCACCCTCCAAGATCTAACCAATCCATCAGCCCAAGACCAGGGAATCTCGACCTGCCCGTCACAGACGTCATCCCGCAGAATCCAGGTTGCCCTGCTGTCGCAAAGCAACTTGTTTACTGCCCCAAGGTCGCCAGGTTCGAACTAAGTTGAAAGTTGCGACGAACGCCTCATTCTTTGGACTCAAACCGGGCATTATCCCTGCACCATAACAAGCTCTTGGCTTTCCTCCTTTTAGGTTGCGGTTGATACAAAATCAGACTGAGGCGCACAAAAGTGTCTTCATCCGTGGCTGTCTTCCCCGTCCCGGTATAATCTGATACAAATCTTACCTCCACCTCTTGCTGTACGGATACCGTCAGATAATCTGTCAGCTACAGGCTTTTGGTCTGTCTCACTTTCCCCCTCACCCCCTCCCATCGAGAGTCCCAAGCCGAGTAAGAGTGCGCACTTTGCATATCCTACGTGACGACGACGAAAACGACGACGACGACCACTGCGGTCCAGTAGCCATCATCTATCATCATGTTGTTCGCAGTCTTCTTCGCCTTTTGGCGCTTTATGCAGATCCTCACATTGGTAAGCACACCATAGCCTCCCCCCATCTTTCACTCCCATCGTATCGACGAGTTCTTCTGGTTGCTTATGCGACAGCTCCTACCAAACGCCGTAGTGTAATGTAATGCAATATGTGCTAACCCCCGATGCTAGATCCCAACCATGGGCATGCTTGCTTGGTTCGTCCACGGCTATGTTGAAAACAATGCGCTGACACCAAACTATATTTTGGTCTTGTTCATTGTTTCGGTGCTCGGTCTGGCTTGGGCCATCTTCACCCTGTTCAGTTACCACCGCTCGTCGAACAATGCGCTCTTCGTGTCTATCATCGACTTGGGTTTCGTCGGGGCCTTCATCGCCTCTGTCTGGTATCTGCGTGACATAGCTTCCGCTGACTGCGTCAACGTCAACACCAGCAGCGGCTTTGACGTATACTTTGGGCCCTTCGGTTCCGCTCACTCCAACTACGGCATCGACACCACTGTGAACAAGACCTGCGCCATGCTCAAAGCTTGTTTCGCCTTTGGCATCATGAACTGCGTCTTCTTCTTCTTCACCGCCATCCTGGCCTGGTTCCACGGAGACCGCACAAGCAGCGCCGACCGCAAGACATACTACCGAGAGACACACTACCACCGTCACGGGCACCGTTCCAGTCGCAGCCCTCATAGCCGTCGAAGCTCCCACCACTCTCATCGCCGCGTCTACGTATAAGGCGCGCATGACTGGAATCATGAGAATGGAGGGCGTCCGGATATTCTGCCAGCCATGTTAGCCGAGACACCACCTGTCTCATAAATTATTATTATGGTTGTATGCTATGGGATTTTAGCGAGTTGGGTTGCCCCGCACTGTATGATTTACGATTTTCACGAATGCAGCCATGGTGGTTTTGCCGCTATCAGTTGGGTTGCTAGTTCATATTTCAAGCTTGTTTCAAATTTGGTTATATATAGTAGATAGGAAAGGAGTCCTGCCTGCATATTCCTTTCATCCATTAGTTTCAACTATGGATTGTATCTAGTCTTGTATTCTTCGTTCGTCCCTTTCATGGCTAAACTCCTGTGTGCGTAATGATAGCTATTTAGATAGTGCGGTGGTGAATAATTCCATACATTAATGTGTAATCACTAGACTAGGCAACTCTCGCGATGAGACCAATCATGCATGGATGTCCAGATGCTGCAGTCCAGTTCCTGTTGCAAAGGAAAACAGCACAAGTTGTGATTGATCGTTTCATGCGAGGATAACATAGTGGCAAAGGAATGCATTCCCAGCCAAACACGGCGAATTAGACACACTGATAGGCAATCACAATTGCTACATCATTGTT